>NC_134568.1:218301672-219774172 GCF_050947875.1 Dermacentor variabilis
AAAACTTTGCCGACGACGGCTCCCACCGCCGGCGAGAAGAGGGGGCCAACTTCACTCGGCTCTAGTCTTCCTCCCACGCGGGTCACACACATACACGCCCATTTCCATAAAGAGAGAGACGATAAAAGCCAAGTCCTCCGGTTGCTTCTCCTTCGGCGACGCGGCCTGAAAGCGGTGAGGTTCAGCTATAGAGGAGGTATCGCGGGCTCGTTGCCGCCCTTCTTTTTCACCGGTGCGCACGGAAGGGACAGAAGTGAGCAGCCTCCGGAAGCGCAACCAAATTGAACCGTAAAGTAGCACGAAAGGCGAGCGCGACGGCTTCACGTTACGCGCTCCGCGAAATGCAGCAGCAGCAGGAACTGGCGGAGCGAGGGCGAAAGAAATCGAGACGGAGAGGAACAAAGGTACTAAAAGTTTGTGAAAGCATTGTAAAAACGCGGACGTCAGTGGAGCAAAAGGGACGACGAGCGATAACAAAAGAATCCGCCGCCCCTACTCGCGCACTTCTTGGGCGAGGTTTATATGCTCGATCCCCTCCCTCCGCGTTCGTTCTTTCGTTTCCCATAGCCGATGCCAGAGTGGCCACTCAGCGAATCTGAAGAGCATAACGACAGATATAAAGGAAACTGCGGGGTGGGCGAGCCACGCCAAAGGAACTGGCAGCGCGACACGAAGGGAGCTCGTATACAGAGATGCCTCTCAGGGGCGACCGAAGAAGATGCGTGCGCGGAGTTGTTTTGGGGGCGGCGCGCGCGGCCGCCGCAGAAGGGAAAGCGTGCCGGACAAGCCGTCGCCGGGCCGGCTCACTCGGCCGCGGGAAGGGCAGGTCTGAATACTGATTGCCCATTTTGAATGGGGAAGAATAATAGCCGAGAAGCCGTCGGGCCCGGTGACAGCGAGGCGCTATTTACTCCGAGTTCCATCTATTCTGGCGGGTGGGTGGCCCGACGGCGCGGCGAATCAGGCTGAAAGCCGCTGGCGCGCGTTCGTGCGTCTGTCGCCCCCGGGACGTGCGCCGACAGACGGAGCGGCCGAAAAGCGGGCCGACGCGCGCGCTTTGTAGCGCCGACGGCCGCGCTCTCCTATAGCTGGCGCACGAGAAGCCGAAGAACGCGCCTCCTTCCCCGCACGGGCAAACCGCGCCGGGATCCTTTCTGTCTGCCGTCGACGACGTCCTTAGACCGGCAATGAAGAGCCCGCTGCTGCTCCAATCAGACGCGAATGCGGCGTGTTTTCGGCAACAGAGAGAGAGAACCAAAAACAGTGCGCGTATAGCACACGACGGCGACTGTGGCGAGTTCTGCGGCCACGGGCTCTCCGCGCTATAGTCCCGTGGCGCTCGTATACACCGGAGGAAGCAGCTTGGGCAGAAGACGATTTATATATATATATATATATATATATATATATATATATATATATATATATATATATATATATATATATATATATATATATATATATATATATATATATATATATATATATTATATATATATATATATATATATATATATATATATATATATATATATATATATATATATATATATATATATATATATATATATATATATATATATATATATATATATATATATATATATATATATATATATATATATATATATATATATATATATATATATATATATATATATATATATATATATATATATATATATATATATATATATATATATATATATATATATATATATATATATATATATATATATATATATATATATATATATCTTGTTACTATTTTTCAACACTATTTCCTTAAATCACCTTGGCAGACGGCACAAATTCTCCTTTATAGCTGAGTTCCATAGAAGCGCAGAGCTAATTTGCTGAAGCCGCAGTGTACCGTTATATGATTTTTTAGAAGAATTCAGGGGTAAACTGTTAATTAATTGAAATCATCTCTTGTACTTATGGTATTGAAGAAAGCCCATTTAAGGGCCACTTACACCGGATCAACCCCACAAACCCTAATACTGGCATCTGTTTCACTGCATCCATCCGAGACTCTGTGCCAGAATACATATGCAGTACGCGCGAATTTTTTTCTCGGGGAACGTTCCTTATGCAAAGGGGCCCAAAACTACTGCAGGGCAAAGGCCTCTCCCATACTTCTCCAACTACCCGGTCATGTACTAATTGTGGCCATGTTGTCCCTGCAAACTTATTAATGTCATCCGCCCACCTAACTTTCTGCCGCCCCCTGCTACGCTTCCCTTCCCTTGGAATACAGTCCGCAACCCTTAATGACCATCGGTTATCTTCCCTCCTCATTACATGTCCTGACCATGCCCCCCCCCCCACCCCCATTTCTCTTTCTTGATTTCAACCAAGATGTCCTTAACCCGCGTTTGTTCCCTCACCCAATCTGCTCTTTTCTTATCCCTTAACGTTACACCCATCATTCTTCTTTCCATAGCTCGTTGCGTCGTCCTCAATTTAAGCAGAACCCTTTTCGTAAGCCCACAGGTTTCCGCCCTATACGTGAGTACTGGTAAGACACAGCTGTTATACACTTTTCTCTTGAGGGATAGTGGCAACCTGCTGTTCATGATTTGAGAATGCCTGCCAAACGCACCCCAGCCCATTCTTATTCTTCTGGTTATTTCAGACTCATGATCCGGATCCGTGGTCACTACCTGTCCTAAGTAGATGTATTGCCTTACCACTTCCAGTGCCTCGCTACCTATCGTAAACTGCTGTTCTCTTCCGAGACTGTTAAACATTACTTTAGTTTTCTGTAGATTAATTTTCAGACCCACCCTTCTGCTTTGCCTCTCCAGGTCAGTGAACATGCATTGCCATTGGTCTCCTGAGTTACTAAGCAAGGCAATATCATCAGCGAATCGCAAGTTGCTAAGGTATTCTCCATAAACTTTTATCCCCAATTCTTCCCACTCCAGGTCTCTGAATACCTCCTGTAAACACGCTGTGAATAGCATTGGAAAGATCTTATCTCCCTGTCTGACGCCTTTCTTTATTGGGATTTTGTTGCTTTCTTTATGGAGGACTACGGTGGCTGTGGAGCCGCTATATATATCTCTCAGTATAATTACATATGGCTCATCTACACCCTGATTCCGTAATGCCTCCATGACTGCTGAGGTTTCGACTGAATCAAACGCTTTTTCGTAGTCAATGAAAACTATATATAAGGGTTGGTTATATTCCGCACATTTCTCTATCACCTGATTGATAGTGTGAATATGGTCTATTGTTGAGTAGCCTTTACGGAATCCTGCCTGGTCTTTTGGTTGACAGAAGTCTAAGGTGTTCCTGGCTCTATTTGCGATTACCTTAGTAAATACTTTGTAGGCAACGGACAGCAAGCTAATCGGTCTATAATTTTTCAAGTCTTTGGCGTCCCCTTTCTTACGGATTAGGATTATGTTAGCGTTTTTCTAAGATTCCGGTACGCTCGAGGTCATGAGGCATTGTGTATATAGGGTGGCCAGTCTTTCTAGAACAATGTTCCCACCATCCTTTAACAAATCTGCTGTTACCTTATCCTCCCCAGCTGCCTTCCCCCTTTGCATAGCTCCCAAGGCGTTCTTTACTTCTTCCGGCGTTACTTATGGGATTTCAAATTCCTCTAGACTATTCTCTCTCAACCCGCCGTGGTTGCTCAGTGGCTATGGTGTTGGGCTGCTGAGCACGAGATCGCGGGATCGAATCCCGGCCACGGCGGCCGCATTTCGATGGGGGCGAAATGCGAAAACACCCGTGTGCTTAGATTTAGGTGCACGTTAAAGAACCCCAGGTGGCCAAATTTCCGGAGTCCTCCACTACGGCGTGCCTCATAATCAGAAAGTGGTTTTGGCACGTAAAACTCCAAATATTATTATTATTATTACTATTATTATTCTCTCTCACATTATCGTCGTGGGTGCTGCTGGTACTGTATAAGTCTCTATAGAACTCCTCAGCCACTTGAACTATCTAATCCATGTTAGTAACGATATTGCCGGCTTTATCTCTTAACGCATACATCTGATTCTTGCCTATTCCTAGTTTCTTCTTCACTGCTTTTAGGCTTCCTCCGTTCCTGAGGTCATGTTCAATTCTATCCATATTATACTTCCTTATGTCAGCTGTCTTACGCTTGTTGATTAACTTCGAAAGTTCTGCCAGTTCTATTCTAGCTGTAGGGTTAGAGGCTTTCATACATTGACGTTTCTTGATCAGATCTTTCGTCTCCTGCGATAGCTTACTGGTATCCTGTCTAACGGAGTTACCACCGACTTCTATTGCACACTCCTTAATGATGCCCATAAGATTGTCGTTCATTGCTTCAACACTAAGGTCCTCTTCCTGAGTTAAAGCCGAATACCTGTTCTCTAGCTTGATCCGGAATTCCTCTAGTTTCCCTCTTAACGCTAACTCATTGATTGGCTTCTTATGTACCAGTTTCTTCCGTTCCCTTCTCAAGTCTAGGCTAATTCGTGTTCTTACCATCCTATGGTCACTGCAGCGCACCTTGCCGAGCACGTCTAGATCTTGTATGATGCCAGGGTTAGCGCAGAGTATGAAGTCTATTTCATTTCTAGTCTTGCCATGTAGGCTCCTCCACGTCCACTTTCGGCTAACCCGCTTGCGGAAGAAGGTATTCATTATCCGCATATTATTCTCTTCTGCAAATTCTGCTAATAACTCTCTCGTGCTATTCCTAGAGCCTGTGCCATATTCCCCCACTGACTTGTCTCCAGCCTGCTTCTTGCCTACCTTGGCATTGAAGTCGCCCATCAGTATAGTGTATCTTGTTTTGACTTTACCCATCGCCGATTCCACGTCTTCATAAAAGCTTTCGACTTCCTGGTCATCATGACTGGATGTAGGGGCGTAGACTTGTACTACCTTCAATTTGTACCTCTTATTAAGTTTCACAACAAGACCGGCCACCCTCTCGTTAATGCTATAGAATTGCTGTATGTTACCAGCTATATCCTTATTAATCAGGAACCCGACTCCTAGTTCGCGTCTCTCCGCTAAGCCCCGGTAGCACAGTACGTGCCCGCTTTTTAGCACTGTATATGCTTGTTTTGGCCTCCTAACCTCACTGAGCCCTATTATATCCCATTTACTACCCTCTAATTCATCCCATAACACTGCTAGACTCGCCTCACTAGATGACGTTCTAACGTTAAACGTTGCCAGGTTCAGATTCCAATAGCGGCCTGTCCGGAGCCAGGGATTCTTAGCACCCTCTGCTGCGTAACAGATCTGTCCGCCGCCGTGGTCAGCTGCTTCGCGGCTGCTGGGGACTGAGGGCCGGGGTTTGATTGTTGTATTCATATAGGAGGTTGTGGCCAAGTACTGCACCAGGGTGGCCAATACTGCTCTGGTGAGAGAGTGCGTTATCGGTTATGGTCACCGGGATCAGGCCGCACTCCAGGCCTGTTTATGCAATTTTCTCAACACACGGTTCTTTTTCCGGTGGAAAATTGCGCGGCACCGGGATTCGAACCACGGTCCTCTTGCACGCGAGGCGGCTACTCTACCGCCACCGCAGGAGTAGTACGCCTCATTTAACCTACAGTGGTGCCTTCTTTGATCAGTCAAGGTGGACCTATCTGAGCTCGGTTAAACCGCTCAGATGGCACTCAACTGGAGAAACTTGGTATTCATGACCTGCACATGTGTGGCCATACATAATAGAGGAGATTTCTTCTTTTTTTCTTTAAGAGGGTCCCCGTACAGTGATAAACTCAAAGAAAAGAAATATTAAAAATGGGGGAAGAAAAAAAGAATGAAGAAAATAAAGAGAACAGGAGATTTGAACTCGTGACCCTTGAATGTTGCCCGGAGAGATAGCTCAGTCGGTTGGTCCGTCAGGCCTTAGGTTACATTGAAGCGCCATAACTCCTGTTCAGAGCCTCGTACTTACGTGGAAAGAGACTGACGTTGTCCGCGATAGTCGATTTCTGGTCCGACTGGTTGGAAGGCATACTTTCTTGGAAAAAAAGAAGATCTACATTGCATTATATGTGCTCTGCAGTCACTAATAAGAAGTTATTTAGTGGAAACTTTTTACTTAGTTAACGGCATATGGTGTTCGGCTGCGCCCAAGTCATACCCACCTCTTTAAGTAAACCAGCCGAAGAACTGGAATTGTGTATTAGCAAGAGGGTCATTCAACGCCAAATCAACCAGCAGTTTTTTCGACCGCCACAGATATTGCTGAAAAATTTTCTACATGTTGATTGAAGTTCAAAACTCGTCCTCGTTTATTTTATTTTCCCAAAAATTTTCTAGCATTTTGGCGAAAATTTATTGTTCTTGCCCAGGTGAGCCAGGAGGCATCAATCAACTTTTTTTTTTGGGGGGGGGGGGCACATTGTATGATCCGATCGTTAAAATGGTACGTACGGCAAGACAATGAAGTGATGTCACTGCCAAAATAACCAGTATTTCAAATATTTGAATACTTCGAGTGCTTTTGGCCCCGGCAAACGCCGCTAAAATTGCAAAGTTACAATTTTTTTTCTCAGAACACAGCAAAACCCAGAAGAGCGCAAAATAAATATAGAATAATAGCCCGATTAACATACTATAGCCCAAAATATTACAAGCTTTGAAGGTTCAACAGATCGCCTGAAAAAAAGAGCTGTAAAGTTCCAGCTTTTTGCAAAAGTCTTCGTGTTCAAGGTCAAAACAGTTGCTTTCGTGGTCGACATAGAAATATTTGTGAAACATCACTATACATAGCTTTACGGGGTGTTTCACCTAACTTGAACCAAGGATTTAAAAAAAGTGGTTAACCGCAGCTGAATGAAACCAACGGCATGGGGTTTGCCATCATGTGGCGCTCCTTAGGGTCTTTCTTATATTGCGCCTAATTAGTTAATTGACTAAGATCAATTATGCAAATTTTTTTAATATTAATACTCGACATGTGCTGCGCTGCCCTCCTACCTTAGTTCTGTTGTTCTAAGCGCGAGAAAATATCGGCATGAATGGAGCTCGGTTAATTCCAGCAGCCGCGTCTTGATCTTGGCGCAGAAATAAGCTGCACGTTGGCTTATTAATGCGAACAAAACGCACAGTTGCCACAAAGCTCGAGCACGGAGCCCTTACGAAGCTAAATTTGACACGTAACGACCACTGTGCATTTGTTTTGGAGCGAGACGAGCTAAACAACTATCTAAACCAATTTACAACAGCGGCAATCAGTTCACCTGTTTTTATGCAGTTGTCGCTTTATCGTGTGTTTTTACGGATGCCGCTGCTGGTTCTCTTTCTTTTATTTTTTTACATGTACTCTTAGTTCGTTTAACAGAAATTCGCAAGAGTGACACGAACCGCGGCTATTCACTTCAGCCGCCGGGTTGCTTCCCCCGGTTTTCTGACATCCTTTTCGCGGTTGCGACCATGCCTAACGCAGCAGTATCTGCGCATGTTCTTTTTGTTCACGCTTCTCGCGGAGGAGCTGCCAAGAGGCCACGCTGAATCCATTGGCAAATTGCAAAAGCAGGCTTTCAAGCGGACCTGAGCGCACCACGGACAATGGTGAAATGGCGGTGAGGGCAGACTCGCAGGTGCCCACCGCCGCTGTTAGGTGGCGCGACATGGGCAGGCAAATATTATTGCACGGTGCCCATGTACGGCGTGGACCACACAACTAGCGCTTGAATTTCTTCAGCTTCTTCACCAGCTCGCCTAGCTAGCATTCTATGTCCATTTCCACAGTGGCTTCCAGACCACCTTGGTATCATGAATAACGAACATGCCGCTGACGATCGGTCTGCTCAGGAGGATCACGCGCGGAAGAACTCATACCACTGTCAAGAACAGACACAGCAACGAAACTTCGCATGATGCAACATTGCAGCAACAGAGTCCATGCGGACACGCGAAGTTTCCAACATAGCTGTCTTGAATTTTGATTTATTTATTTGAATTTGAATGTTTATTTCCTGTTCATTCTAAATCAAGTTTTCATCAACTGGATCCTTCTAACCGACTCCGTCTCCCATCTGCCCTATACCGAACCGAGATAACTGTTCTTTGTCAAGTGTGGCTTGATGTATACCTTTTACGAAATATTTTGCTTGCCGCATCGTAATTACCGACCGCGCTATATGTGAGCATTGCTACAGCAGCAAAACAACCGAACGCGCTTTTTTTTTTCATTGATCTCGCTACAGCAAAATAGATACGTCTTATTTTATGTCTTATGCTTGAGAATGTGTAGCCGGTGTGCCAACCGTGTTCTAAATTTAAAAAAATTACATGTTTTCATTTATTTATTTATTTATTTATTTATTTTATAGTGAGGAGGGTCGAGGTAATAGCGCGTCGTGTATATGCGGCTACAGAGGACACGTTAACAGCCATTGAAATTAAGCAGCGCACAGGGGAATACAAAGATGCTTAAATTGCTGTGTTACTGTAGTTAAGTGTGCGTTTCCCACATATTTCGGGGAAAGTGAAAGAAAATGCAAAGCGTCTTTGGTGGGACGCCACCCACCAAGTGACAATGTCCCCATGTCGCCTAACCATTTTAATTGTGACTTACTCGCCCCTTCCGTTGCTTCTTTTATTTTGTACCTTTCCCGTAGCCCAGGGACAGTGCAGATGTACACTGAAAAGTGAGACAGTTACGATGCTACGCGACCTTTCTCTCCGATTTTTCCTACTTGTTTATACGTTGCTGCTACTACAACAACTGCTCCTACTTAATTGGCAGTCAAGCTACGTAGGCAATCCTTTCAGAAAAACCTGTGTCAAATGTTTCAAACCCACTGCGCGCCACGGAGCGCACCGATTGTCAGGACGCGCCCTTCTGGTGCTTCAGAAGGCGTCGTGTTCACCGCTCGGTTGAAGTGTCGAGCGGGTGGAGCGCTACGGGAGCTCAGAGGCCGGCCACCGGTGCGGCTCCTGTGGTGCTTGTGGCCTCAAAACTTTTGTTAAGGTCTGTACATCCAATTATATTCTTTCAACGTACTGTAGACCTAATGTGAACTCTTCAACAATATCAGAGGGGAAGCTAAATTCGTTTCTTTAAGGGAACGATTAATCGTGGTTCGTGGATTATAATCTGAGATCTGAATATGTAACAAGTATATAGCTTTCCGCTGAACACTTAGTATTGAGTTATTTTGCGCAGGGCATGTGTGTTTAGCCACTGCGGTCTCTCCAAAGCAATTTCGGTGTTCCCGCTTATATTGCTCGAGATGCTACGTACAAGCGAAAACATACAGTCGTGTTACACGTAAGTTAAGTGCATCTAATAGCCTCCATCTCGGCGATGCCGTGGATTTAGGATATGAACTCGCGCCAGCCAACTGCTGGCTCCTAACGTGCACAACGTTTTACGAGGCCACTGTGGTTTTATGTAATGCGTCTATCGTTCGCGTCTTGCTGTATGGCGGGCAGTGGCGTTTGCTAAAACTATGAAGGCTGAATTTCACGAAAATGCACGTAAATAGCCACGACGTCCGTCGCCTCATTAAATGACCGTGCACCGCACCGGAGCTTGTGTGTTGAGGGCGTCCCTTCCGTGCTCTGCCTCCTTTTTATCATTAAAATGGAGAGAAGTGTAAGACTACCGCCATTCCCTTCAGTAGTTTAACATCGCTGAGTAAGCTAAATGCATAACGTGTGTTTCTTTCTTTATGCGGAACACTTTATTTCTTAAAGAAATTGTCATATCCAGTTATTTATGTGGTTTTACGGGCCAAAACTATGATATGTTTATGAGACACGGCCCATGCATGGGGGACTCCGGGTTAATTTTGGCCACCCGGGAGGCTGTCATGTCTACGCCCCTGGCATTTTAGCAGATAGGCTACGCCGCTAGGTGTGCATTAAATTCAGCAAGAAAAATCTCGAAGACAATTTTGCTAATTAAGTAATACGTGCTAATGAACTTTTCCACCATTCCCGTTAGACACACGCAATAGCTAAATTGAAACCTAGGAGTAGTGAAGTCAAGTCTGCTTAGCAGAAAGTTTAAGGATCGCACCACTTTCAAGATACCCACCCCCTAAATCTGCTAGGAAAATTCCTCGGCGTTCCAGTTAAGGTCGTCGCACAATGTTAGAGGCACGCTTTTAAGAAACCGTTAACTGGAAGGCCAATGTATTTCACAGCACATTTTTAAGGTGGCATATATCGACAATGGCGCTAGTCTTAAGATTTTCGCTAAGTAGACATGACTTCACTGTACTCGTCGGATTCAATTTCGTAGTCTCAACATGTACCCAAAAGTGAATAATCGGAAATTTAATTAGCAAGTTTTAGGTAATTAGCGATATTATCGTCGAAATGTTGCTTTTATTTTATTTTATGTACCAAAGTACCCACATCGCCTTCGATAGGCATTACAGTGGGAGGGGAGGGGGGTATCACATAAAAGAAAAGAGATACATAATACAGGCAGCCTATTCCACGTAGTCAATCTGCAATAACGGCAGGCGCCTAAGTGTGGCAGTTTCACTTAAAAGAGAGAGTTACGCACAAAAGGAAACGCCTGGTATATTCCTCCTCGCCTTTAGACTCCTCGCAGCACGCGCTTCTCCTTGCTACTCAGCACTTCCACTGCGCTCGCTTTCGTTTTGGTGCTTGGATAAATACCAGAGTACCTACGTGGGTGTGATCTATATTGCACGGATGCTTTGCGTTTACAATTTCGTCGGGCACGGACTGGTTGTCGTGTGAATGCCTCTTGGCGCAGTGAACCCTACGCTGATCAGACAGAAAAAGGGGCACGATTCTCTTTATACGCGTACAGCAAAAGAGTCACGCAAGTAAACTATGTTACACTGCATGGGTGGCGTTGCTGCTAGCAAACCGAAGGCGTTAGAGTCCTGATTCAATTACTAATTTCCGCGTTATTCAACAACATAGTAGGAAGCAAGGGCTACCGTAACTATCTCCACGAGTGAGGGATATAGCTGAAGCAGCGCGTGTCCATTAAGGTCGAGAGAATGCGTTCTCACCAGTTTTAAATGTAACGCCCATGGCAAGTAGTGTTACGATCGGAATTATCTTTAGTGAGACCGGTCCTCAATGCGCCGTGGAATTACGTGGAGCAGGAGAGAGCCAGATGTGGAAGGTGCGAATACTGGGGTTTTTTACACCTACATGCAGAAGCATGTAGGTGTAAACTTAGTGAAGAATCGCATTTAGTGGAGCCTGGATCGCTTTCAGACTCCGCGTAGTTTCCTCAGTTAGCGAACAGCCCGTCTCAGGCGTAGTCCAATCAGGCGGACTGATTCTCTTCTCAAGCACTCTGCCAGCACAACGTCACACACTTGGAAAAGGAAGCATGCTTCACTCTGGGTGGCGTATACAAGCACACACAGGCACCTGGGGCGCGCACACTTTTCTCTCTCGCTTAGATGAACCGCCTCTTCCTGGCAAAGGTTAAGGAAATCGGTGAGGCCATGTCGTTGAAGCACCCCGTCCAGCGTCGTCGCTCGGTTGCCGGTGCCATGCTCGTCGGCTTCAAGCTCGACAGATTCAACGATCCATTAACCTCAGCCGGCGTTCTCAGAAACTGGAGAGACTGCCGCCCAATTAGCTATGTTTGACCATGCCTGCGCGCTTTCTTTCCTGCGAGCGGGGCGCCGACAGTCACCCGTATCAGGAATTCTCGGGTCGGTAGGAGCGTTGAAGACAGGACGAGCCGGTGCTTGTCCGAACACCGTAACGAGGTGATTCTAATGAGGTCAGCTATAAACATGCCTGTCCGCAAAGTCACAGCAGTAACTTTGGGCGAGTTGGTGGTTTTAATCCATTGCTTCGTGTAGCGCCAAGTAGGAGACGGAGGGGGTGATAGAAATATTTGCGAGCGCGCATGCTTGTCGATTATATACATATATATATATATATATATATATATATATATATATATATATATATATATAACGTCCATCTCCAGCTCGGCGCTAAATGAAGAAATAAGCCGATATGAGAACGGAAGCACACACATACACATATGTTCGCATTGTGAGTTGACTATAGTATTAGTCTGATTAAACAGTGAACGCAAAATCTACAAATTTTGGCAATCATAGCTGGTACCTGTGGTTTTTCTGCATTAGTTCACTTCTCGTAACAGGATTCGAAGTGGCATAACAAACATAAAGCTCAAAGCGTTCGTCTCACTAGCGCGTGTGTCAAATAAAAAGAAAGCGCATGCGCCACAGAAAACCGAGGCGATGAACGGAGACTAGAAGCTTCGACAAGATACGCGAACGTTACGATCTCGAGGGAAAGAAGAGAGAGGGCACGGGCCGGAACACCCTCTCAGACCTCGACACATGGCGAGCAGAGCGATAGGAACAGGCGACAGCCCGAGCGTGCGCCAACGGATGAGTCACCACCCTCCTCGAAGACGTTTCGGTGTCCGCGGCCGAAAACACGAGAAATGTCTAGAAGATTCCCGGGCTTTGTTCATGCTATGGGAGCACGACTCCGTCAGAAAGTTCGAGAAACGCCGGCGACGGTGATAAAAGCGGAATCAGTGGGGGGATCAGACCGCACCTGTGAAGAGATATGACGCGTAGACCGACCGTCTGCAGAAGAAGGAGATGCCCGGCAAGCTAGCCGACGAGTTGCTCGGGCGCCTGCATTTCCGGAACATGTCCCGTATTCGAGATCTGCCTCGAGTTACGCCGACGACGTCTAGCTCAGGACCAGCCCGGGTGAACATGAGTGGACACTTGTTACTCCTGTTCATTCTGTACTGTACGTGTTGAACTCTTGGTGCTTGTCGTTCATTATATTCTAGAGATTTGTGAGCACCCATTGCATTGTGATGTGCCTAGCCGAAGTATGCATGTGTGTATGTGATCGGTTTATCTGAAGAATATATTTCGTTGAGTTTCGACAAATCTGGGCTCTGACTCGGTCTTTGGACCACAATCGTCGTTCGCTAGGGCAGCAGAAGGCCTTTTAATAATTGTCCGTGCTTTCGTGGGGTTATTTTCGGAAGCTGATCAGACGGTTTTGCGATTTGGCCCGGCATTGGCGCCTCGTTCACGGGGTGAGTGACGCATGGCGACGAGAAAACGAAAACTAAAAGCCGCGCGCGGGCCTCCGTGCGTTTTTATCTTTTTTAAATATAAAATGGAGTAGTATGTATAAAGCAGAGTAGGAAGCTGTATTTTGCAAAAGTATACCTCCGATGAGTAGCAGATCTGGCATTCAATGTATTAAAACTTCCTCCACCCTTGATCGCCTCCACTCGGTGATCCAGATACAGAACACAAGCGGCCACGTACGGCCGTTCAACTACCGAGAAGTCTACGTGAAATTCGGCTTCTCCTCGTTTCTCGGTCTTGTAGTACCACATTCTGCATACCTTGTCTCGTGCCGCCAGGGATCTGCTCCAGATGCATTGGCTGCCGAAAGCAAGCGGTAAACATAAGAGGCGCGTTCCAAAGTGCATTTTTAGAGCAGTCGCCAAAAATAACCGCACGCAGCGTACGATGGGCGCTTTTATTGTTTGTTTGTTTGTTTGTTTGTTTGTTTGTTTGTTTGTTTGTTTGTTTGCTTGTTTGTTTGTTTGTTTGTTTGTTTGTTTGTTTGT
The DNA here is from genome assembly GCF_050947875.1 of Dermacentor variabilis. Lineage (NCBI taxonomy): Eukaryota > Metazoa > Arthropoda > Arachnida > Ixodida > Ixodidae > Dermacentor > Dermacentor variabilis. The sequence continues at coordinate 218,315,237 of NC_134568.1, forward strand.
TTGTTTGTTTGTTTGTTTGTTTGTTTGTTTGTTTGTTTGTTTGTTTGTTTGTTTGTTTGTTTGTTTGTTTGTTTGTTTGTTTGTTTGTTTGTTTGTTCGGCGGGCGAAGTATACGCGGCGACATCGAACATAGAGCAGCTCTCGGACGCATCCCGAGACGGCGGCGGGCGGATGAGCGCCGCTTCCCTCAGCCCCCGGACCGCGATGCTCCATTTCCTCGTCTCGGCCGATTGTCGGAGCGACGAGAAGTTACATAACTTATGCCCAACGGCAGCCCGGCCTTGAGCCTCCCGCGGGGCCTTCCGAAGCCCCATCGCGGCTTTCCTTCCGGTTGTCCGCTGCTGCGGTGGCCGCGACCCGCGGGACCAAATACTGTGCCTTCCGTGGGCGGCTCGCGCGCACCGCGCTGCTCTGTGCAACACGGAGCCCCGCGGACGCGGTGCGCGCCCCGCAGGGAAGAGGCAGATGTGTTGATCGAACACCGATGATAAACAGCTACTCTTCCGGAAACGCTGGATGGCTCCTCGGTGGGCTTTGGCAAATGGGTCTTCGATGGGCCCGCGCTCGGGGCAGAATTGCTCCAGACGCGCTTGCGCAACGCCAGCAGCACGCGTGACCCTCGTAAATAAGGGGAGACGAGCAGGGCCCGGTCAGGCAGCTCGCATTCCCCTACAGACCCCCGTTGCACACCGCCGCCTGAGGCAGCCAACGCTTTTGATCGTGCCCAGGAGACCTCAATTGCTTGGACATCGGGACGAAGCCTCTGGCGCAACTTGCATGGAATTAATCACGCGTCTCGTGCGGCGTCGGCGGCTCTCCCTCTAATACGTTGTTCCTCTGATGCACCGCGACTGCTGGAGTAATTCTTGCAGAAAAGCAAAACAAATAAACAAAAGAATTCCTCATTCGCGTCGGCTTCTTAACGGCTCGGATTTGTTTCTTGATTCGTTTGCTGATAAAGACCCGGATCCCATTTTTCTTTCTCTCTTCTTCTTCTCTTTGCCTAAAGTATGAGTGCGAAAATAATGCGAACAATGCATTGTATAATGTATTATAAGCCCAGATCAGGACCACACTCACATTTCTTTACACAACAATAATAACACTCCCATTCCAGATAATCAGTGTGCTTCTACTTTAAATACTTATTTTTCTTCTATATTGACCACAGAAGATCAGGCTGATCTGCCAGATGCATCGGAACTGAACTATCAATACATGTCACCAATTGAAATAACAGTTGAAGGTGTCGCATGCCTGTTAAATAACCTCAAGCTAACCACATACTGTGGCGTTGGCGACTTAATTATAAGATACAGAAAAACACCGTCATAGCATCTAGTAAAATTCTGTCTCACATCTTCAGGCAATCTTTAGAGACTGCACTGCTGCCCTCATATTGGAAGATAGCAAAGGTCATACCATATTGAAGTCAGGTAATAAACACGCACCGGAAAACTACCGTCCAATATCATTAACATCTATATGCTGCAAAATAATTGCATCAAATGTCTACAGTCACCTGGAAGCCAACAATTTTTTCTTTTCTAACCAACACGGATTTCGGAGAAACTTCTCTTGTGAAACATAATTACTAGAATTAACAACTGATTTGCATGCTAACATGAAAGAGGACCTACAAACTGATTGTGCTTTTGTAGACTTCTCAAAAGCATTTGACCTCGTAGCACATTGCCGTTTGATTTTGAAATTATGTGTTCTTAAATTAGATTCTCTTACACTAACATGGATTTGCAATTTCCTTTCTAATCGTCAGTAATTCACAGCAGTTAGTAATTTTTCCTCTCCTATTTCGCACGTTACTTCAGGTGTACCACAAGGCAGCGTTCTCGGGCCATTACTATTTCTAATATACTATAATGACTTACCCAATAACATTTCCTCACACGTACGCATTTTTGCAGATGACTGCATTCTTTATCGTTCCATCAAATGTGCCGATGATCATGCAATCCTGCAAAAAAAGCTAGAACTTATTTCTCTTTGGTGTAACACTTGGCTAATGAAGCCTAACGTTTCTAAATGTAAAATTATCTCTTTTAGCCACAAGCATACTAAATCTACGTTTCCTTATCACATAAATAACATCACTATTCTGCATGATACTCAATATAAATATATTGGTGTTAACCTAACTTCGACTCTTTTGTGGTCAACGCACACTGCATACATATGCGCCAATGCTTCGAGATCATTAGAGTACATAAGACGCAAGTTGCATAATTCTGCTAAAGACATTCGTAAACTAGCTTATCTAACATTCATTCGACCTCAGCTTGAATGCACGGCATCCGTCTGGTCTCCCCATTAGAAATACTTGAACGAAAAACTCGAATCTATTCAGAATAGGGCTGCGCGTTTTATTTCACATTGTTATGACAATAGCAAAAACATAACACAAATTAAACTCGAGCTCTCACTACAGCCCTTGCATGATCGTCGTAATATAGCCTTGCTATCATTATTTCATAAATATGTCCATAATACAGCACCATCAGTTCTGCCTCTTGAAATTGCTCATTACAGGTCACAGCGGCTTTACAATCAGTTCAATTGCATGCGCATCGACGGAAAGGCTAATTCATTTAACTACTCGGTTCTTCCAAGAGCCATTCGCCTTTGGAACGTTCTTCCTAACGCCATCGCTTATGAGAGTGACCAGGGAAAATTAGGGCATCTTCAAACAATGAATTTTTCAAACTCTACATAACCTAACGTGTTATTTTTTTTATTGAGTTTCCCGTTATTATTGTGCTACTACCCCTTAAATACTGTTTTGCTATAGCTAAATATTGTCCCGCTCACTCTGTAATTCTATTGGTTATATTTTACTTTGTGAAAATTTCTTGCTCACTGACCTCTCGTGTTCAAAAGCATTCGGTTTGTCTTTTGTACAATTTTTAACACCACAATGCTGCATGTTAGCGCATTTCTTACACTGTATATTTGTATATGTATTCACATATGTATTCTAATTATTGTATAATCTTTCAGTGTACTCTCCCTCCTTACACAAAGCCTCAATGGGCCTGTAAGATATCTTTAAATAAATAAATAAATAAATAAATAAACCTGATGCAAACAAACGCATGAAAGCATTGGCGACGTGGCTCGGCTACATGAAGGAGCATGTGACCGTAAAAATATATACGAAATGCCTTCACTGTCGTCCAGGGGTACTTCAAGCTGTAGAATTTATACTGATTCCTGTGCCCAAATTTTGTAAATATCTTTACTCTTTTGTAGCTATTTTGCTCTTCTTTCTTTTCTTTTTCATTACGGTCTTTGTCATTGGCTGGCACGCTACCGGGCCACCATTTTCTCCGGGATTGACCATTCACTGCGATGCAAGAAAAACGCTGTGCCGAAGAAAAGGCACAATTTCAAATTACGATCCCAGGCTGGAATTTGCTCTGGCAAGAGCGTCTATTGCCGTGGTATACCTACGCTTAACCTGAGGGGAACTTTCCTAGTAGTCTTCTCAGTTCTTACACGGCAGAGACTGGCTACGAGCGTGCTTGCGGTCTATGGCGTTCACGCTCGGTGTTCCCCTGCTGCTCGATTTCGTCGAGATGTTAGCGGCAATGACGACACTTATCGCCCCCGCCATTCGTCACCGGCCATCACGCTGCAGGCACTTCACACGCGAGGCAAGCGCTCCAACACGGTCGCCGTCTCGTCGTTCTTGCGGCTGGACCAATTCGCACGTTCCTCCGACACCAAGACGATGCTGCGAAAAACGTGACCTCGAGGCACAGGGTATACTACACATTTTCTGCCAGCCTGCACGTACGAACCCGTATGGTAGCTGTCACGCGCGCCCCTCAGGAGTCCTGTCAGAAACATCAGGCAGAGATAATAGTAAAACGGGGCCATTTCCTCGCGGCCTCCTCATAGGTATACTTATACACTGCATTGGTCAAACGCATTGCGTGATTAAAGCATACAAGCTCCATGTATACGCTGAGCCATAAGTCCTAATTTTTCGCGGCCCCTGTTGTACTGGTATAGTTCCGTCACCCACGAGCGTTCGTCAAGACTCAAATCTAGTCTCGTCACAAGGAGGTCTTATGGAGAGATGCCGTTTCAGTGATTTTCTTCGTTCCACGCACAATACGCTGTATGGTAGGCGTACTTGTGGGTGCATGGGTGTAGGTGCGTGTAGCCGAAAGCGATAAAGTCAACGGTACGTATCACTATAAATAAATAAAGGCACTTCTACCAGAATCGAACAGTGACCCTCTCGATTCCGAAATGGCGCTTAAGCAACTGCGCCATCAGGAAACCGAGTACATAAACGAGTGAAGAGGTGCAAGTGGCTTACGATGCATAGCGTACTGTGCGCGCACCATGTGTTAAGTGCTAATGATGATAGCAGTATCCAGTAGCGGGCTAGTCGTATGACTTTAGATGGTACAGTTAGCACAGCTCGTTACCCCATAATGGACCCATACCAACTCAGACAAATGGCTACCTCGCTCTATTTGTCATGTGACAAATAGAGCGTGGCGCACTCGAAGACAACTGGTACAAAAAATTGGGAGTTGCTTAGCTCGGCTATGCCAGGATATACGTAGCGAAAGCTAGCGCATAGCATGGTTAGCCTTGGTTAATCTTGATTGCAAGTGCAGGTTTGTCTGGTTGTCTAGCTATGTTGCGGCGTTTAGCCAGTCATTCGGCGCGCTGTTCGTCTGTTTCCTCGGCGATTCGTTTCCTCTTCATCTTGTTCCGATGTCGATTCCAGGGCTCCTCCTGCTTATCAGAATTGTCACCGTCCATACTGCCGCCTCAATTGTGGTTGCGGCGCACGCGAGCTCTCCTGTTCAATCCACCGACTTGTTATCAGGCATGCGACGCAGCTGGCGAAGCGAGCGGAGGCGAGCGCAACGACGAGAAACGCGGTGTGACGTCATACCAAACGGCGGCCGCGGAAAGGCGCGGCACTGCGCAGCGGCGGAACACCTGTGGCTCGGTGCTACTAGTGGCGCATGCGCAGTAGTGACTAGGGAGCGAGAGAGAGAGAGAAATATCCGCGGCGAGGCGCGCGTTGTGACGTCATGTGCCTCCTTGGAGCACCGCCACGGTGAAATCGCAAGTTCGCGGCCCAGTAAAGCTTTCGCTTTAAAAAAGCACACATGGCTGTCACCTGTTGCGTTTAAACTGAACTTTGCGGCACTGAACATCGGACTTTTTGAATGAATCGACTCGCGTGGTGCAGTCCGCGCGTGATGCTACGATAGTGAGCTGCATCATGTAGTATGTGAGTAAATGCCGTCTCTTGTAAAATGTCACTTCAACAATTGTTCAAGAGAACACACACACTTGTGAAGGGAGTTAATAAAACGTAAGGCCTTAGTTTGATTCTAACGTCCTAAAACGATACTGGGTCGAACAGCCAACTTTTATTAAACAGTCATCAGCGAAATTTCGTAGGCACGTGCGGGAACACTATGTTATGAATCGTTCATGTAAATGATAATTAGCAACGGTTCCGACATTGTCCATGCATTACATCAAAAACGACTGGAACAGAAGCCACATGAGTTATCGCAGCGTGCTCCTGCGCATCCACTAAAGCGGCGATTTTCACGTGATAAGCTATAATGCGTCCTTTCATCGTCCTTTCTTTATGGGGAATTCGTTGTTCTAAGAGTCAGCGTATGCGGATGGTCCTCTCACCCTCAACACTGCGCGCTGCTTCTCAGGACTGTGCAACTCTCTCGTACAACGCCTATTTTTTTGTACGGCAGCATTGTACAGATTATTAAGAGGCGCTGGGCATTGTGGGTTATCGTCGAAAGCAGCTGGAAGAAGTTGGAAAAGTTGGTCAATGATTAAGGAGTAGGCAGGCGCAGGTGATTAGAACAGTGTCACGTGATAGCGTAGCATCATCAGCTTCTCTCGCTGGGTCGCGCCGATCGCGTTGCCGAACGCATCTCATTCCGGCGGCGCAGAAACGGCTTTTCCACGACGCGCGAAAAAGTCGGACTGGCGAAACGCGCGAGCAACGCGCCGCTCACTTGGAAATCGCTCGGGCGTCGAAAATGCGTCGATGGGAAAAAGGTGACGCCAGGAGAACGCCAAGCTCTTCGTCGCGCTAACGACAGAGTCTGAGACCGAGCGACGTCGATGCGAGAGGCCGGAGTAGCACGAAGCTAGACTCGAGGCGCTGCGGGCCACGAGAAGGTCGCAAAAGCCAAGGACAAGCTGCGATCACCCATAGTTTGCGTCTGCTATGAAAGAATTACTTCGTTCACGCGTGTAGTGTGAGATAGAACTGCGGTTCTCATAAAGGTATGCTGCCCCTCATAAATGTTACTCCATAGTTTAGAAGAAAGGAAAACATCCATCAAACTCAAACGGAGTACAGTGCTCAAATCAAATTCGGGGGTTTGATCATTTGAACTTCTCTAGAGACGGACTGTATGAGGGACATCTAAACCTGTGTACACCAACGTTTTCCTTTTTTTTTCATTTCGTCTTTTTCCTTTCCGCCGCGGCCGGAAAACGAACCCGCGACCTCGTGTTCTGCAGGAGGACGCCATATAGCGCCACCACCGCAGGTCCGCGGTGTGCAGTGGTGAAGCGCCATGTTCATAAATCTTGCGTCTTTCGAACATGAAAATGGTCCCGCATTTTGGTGTTATAAAAAAAAATTGTCTGTTTCGGTCTGTTGTCCCCTGAAGTTGCCCCCAGCTTAAAAAGAGCAGGGCAAGGTGTTTCAACAAATTTAGGTGCTTGATTTCCTTACAGGAGTCCTATATTATACACGATGACCCGTCGCGATGGCTCTGTGACTATGGCGTCCTGCATGCCGTGGGCTCGATTCCCGACTACAGTGGCCGCATTCATTTGGCAGCGATACAGAAAAAAAAAACATTCGTATACGACGTCAGTTGGCTTGTATTGAAACAAAGCTGTTTAACTGTTTCAGCAAAGCGGGCAAAAGCTTTCTGCGGACTTCCATTGAAGCACAGGTCACCTCCCAACGTTTGCAACAACTGGGACAATTTTTGCGTGCCCTTTGACATGGTAAAAGTAACACAGACGCAACTCGGTCGAATAGAAAACGACAAAGAAAGAAGAAAAATATGTCATTTTATTATATCGTTTCTGCCCGATTTAAAGCTACCGGTTGATCAAGCTTCTGACAACAAGACATTGTATTCAGGCATGCGCCACAGCGTATTGTTTGCAGCTGGGAAAGGTGGCGAGCTGGACTATCAAGAACTGTTTTTCGTAAACTTTCTCTACAAAAGTTCCTAGATATTCTGCGCCACCATTCAGTTGACCATCGTTCACTTATCTGATTTATCACTCACTACCTCCGGACGAACGAAAAGCAGCAATTCATTCTAACACGATTTTAAGATGCCAGGCCACCACTGGGACAATTTTACACCATACGCGACCATTGCGTTCGCATGTGAAAGTTTAGACGGCAGAAATGTCAAAACATACACAGGGCTTTTTTTTTAGCTGCACCAAGCTTTTTAAAATTTCCTGTCGCAGCTAGTACAATTCTAAGCCTTGATCCAAATTACTTGATGAGGTGTCCATTACTCCTACGAGAAATCAAAATGCGTAATTAAATAATTAACACAATTATGCTAATCAAATTGTTAATTATTTATTTTACAGCACTTATTCGAATTTACGAATTGTAGCTAGTGACTTCTCTAGGCGTATTCACTTGGAACGAATTCTCTGGACCGTGCCGGTTTTGATATATTAATTTTCGAGGTGTCCGACGAAATCCATTGGCGTCCCAGGCATTTTAGAGCGCAGCTCTTTGACGTCCGTTCCTGGGTTTCGCGTCGGCGTCGTCGTCGGCCTCGTAACCAGCTCCGCCCCCCTTTCATCCCCCCAGCGCTAGCAGCGATCGACTGATACCGCTGGATGCCGCTGACGCCGCTAGAGAGTCAAGATAACGTGACTGCATAGAACACCGTCGCCGCCATGCAGAAAGAGGAGGAAAGGGTCCCCCCCCCCTGTTCTTGTGTGGCGGATAGGGTGCTCTTCAGTTGCCGACGCGCCGGTTTTCGTTGTCCCTGAAACCAACTCCGCAGCTGGGGTTGACTCACTATCGGCGTCAGCGGCATCAGTCAGTCGCTGCTATCTCTTCCCTCCTCCCTTTATCGTGTTGTCCGCTTGCTGCGCGCGCTTCTGCCCCCATCGTTTGCCGCTGGGTGTACACGCCGCCCCCCTCCCCCCTCTTCCTGCGAGTCTCCGGTTGTCAAAGCGCCGGCTCGAACTTAGTTCCTTTCTTCGCTCCTCCTCCAATGCAACCCCTGTGCGGTGGCAATCAGAGAGCCAGATCAGTGTCGGCTTGACATAAAGACAAACAGCAATTTCCTAACACTTATGCGGGAGAACATCCCGTTCCTCTCGCTCGTAACGCGTCCCACGGCTGTGACAACCTCGCGAGGCACTTGTATACATCTCGTCTTTGAGAATCAAGCATTGGTGTACCAAGTCGAACATATATCAGTCTATTTCTCCGACCACAAAGCTTCCTTCATGACTGTCAAGAACTGTTAGTGGAGTCTTTGTTAAAGGAATACGTGTGAAAAATAAAAAAAAATTCTGTGATAGCGCATACATGTGTTGCTAGATTTCTTTGCCTCAATCTATCGAAAAGGTGAAACAGCTTATTTGCTGCGCTCAAATTTCGCATTAGGAAGTAACGTAATCGTCGGCAATTTTTGTGCTTCAATGCATAAAACAGAGTTTTTTTTTAACCTTAATTGGAACGCCAATGTATTTCGTTGGATACATTAAAAATTAATATCTCGAAACTAGTGCAGTCCTGAGAATTCCTTCGAAGTGGATACGCCTTGCGAACTCACTGGCTGTAATTCATAGATTGAAATATGGGCCTTAAAGTAATTATTTAAGAAGCTCATTAGCGCAACAATATTAGTTATTCAATTAAGCATTTTGATTACTCGTAAATGAAATGGCCGTGTCATCGATTAATTGGGTTGAAGTATTCGAATAGTGCTATCTGCCACAGGAAATTTTTTAAAATTTGGTGCAGCTAAAAAGAAACACCCTTCATGCAGTCTTTATCAATTGAGCAACTTTTTCACCAGTGAATGCTTGCTTTCTTGTAGTGTTTTTTTTTTCGTTCAAACCGAAGCGAGGCCTATTCAGGAAGAGCGCATATCGTGTGCTGTAACTTTCGTCACGTGTCACGCGCGAAGCCTGGCGATCTGACGCAGGAGCAGCGAGCAGTAATCAGATTTTCAAATCCATGAGCAACGAAGCCTCTCAATTATCTCAGAGAAAGATTGCGGCCATGGAGATATTTTAGTACTACTGGAAGTTGGGTACACGAGAGGTGTGGGAGATCTAAAGAGGGACGAGCATCGATCCTCGATGGGCACCGCTTCTCCAACCGCAGTCATCAGAGCAGAGAAGGCCCGCTCCAGCAGCTACCGTCAGGAAATTAAACTTTGAGGCCGCCCGGCCTCATCCGTTATGTAGACAGCGGACCTTGGTCCCGCCGATTATCATGTCTTTTCCAAACTTAAGCATGCGCTGCCAGGTCAGAGATATCTTATTGATGAAGAGGTCAAAGCGGTCGTGCGCTCCAAGCTGTAGACATTGCCAAGATCGCTCTATATCCTGGTCGGATTAAGACGTTAATGGAACGAGAATAAAAGTGTATTCCGAGCGGCGTGACGTCGTCGAAAAATTAGGAGTAATTTGGAGCAGTATTAGAGGAGTTTAGTACTATTTTGTTGGTCTTCGAAGCAGCCCCAAAAGACGATTTTATATGCTGTGGGTCATAAGTTAAACGGTGCCGGCGCCAGGCTCCAGACCGTGTTGAACGACAGGCGTATACGTATGACCGCGTTACCTACATCTCCGCATACAATTATTGCAGCCTAGGCCAACTTCTCAGGATTAGTACTGCGTTTAGGCCTAACATTTGTACTGAACTCATTTCTGCAGCTGCACTATTCGCATTATTACCTCATAGCTTTTTGCCAAATATATTAAATTTTCTCAGGCGAAAGAGACGGAAGTGGGCATTAAACGAAGCAGCTCTACGCCACTCACGACAGAGTCAGTTTCCTGAAAGAGTACATAATATATCGATCTGTTTATAGACCTCGACAAACCAATGCCGGCAAACTTATCTTAGTTGTTGTTACCTTAATGAAAATTACCGTTACCGTTATGAAAATTAGCTTAACTGAATGCATGGTCACGTGATACCAGTGATGCTCAGATTGATGAATTGGTCGAAGCCAGATTGTGATAGTCTGGCTGAAAGCTCTAGACGACGGAATAATACGGGATATCAGGGGACAAGGGCGCTGTGCGTCCTGAGGCAAGCAGCAGAAGAGGAACAACCTTATCCCGAGTCGCATGCGGAAAAGTGCAAAGAGGACACCACGCAAGTGGTGGAACAAGGAAATAAAGCAAGCTATAGAAGAGCGTAAGCAGGCGTCGGGGTATCATGGAGAAGCCAAAAAGGTGGCATTACACGAACAAGAGGCACTCTTTATAGGGAACAAGTACTCAGAATGGAAAACGGTGGCACGTACCACTTAAATTGTGGAACAAGGAAATAGGTTATACTATAGATGTGTCTAAGCAGGTGTCTAGGGATCATGGAGAAGTAAAAAGAGAGGGGGGGATTACACGAAGGAGAGGTACACTTTAGATGGAACAAGTACTGAGAATGGAAAACGGTGGCGAGTAAACTCGTGCAAAACAAAACTAAATGTACGAGTAAACGCTGGGTGCATGACATTCGCAAAAGAGCCAAAGGTGCACGAAAAAGATTCAAGACCCACATGAGAGCACTCGGAGTTCCAATTAAAAATTCCTGCATGGCTATAAGGGATGAAGACGGTAACATCTTCGAAGGAGGCGTCGTCCGCCTGCGCTACATGAGATAGGTTATTAGTGATAACTTCGCCAAGAAAGAAAGCGTAGTTCATACTTAACCTGATCCAGCAACAGAGGAGTCTGATAGATCAAAATTTAATGAAAAAAAACTTTTACTAAAAAAATGTAGAAGAAAATATCCCTAATAACACGGAAGCAGACCAGATGAAATCCCAATACAGCTAATCAAACAGCGGGGTCCAAAGAACCAGGCACAGCTGAATAGTTCCATAGAGTAAGCGATTAAAACAAAGAAAATTCCGGTTGGATGCCGTGAACGCTCGATGAACTGCATCTACAAAGGCAAAGATGATAAGGATAAGACGAGCTCGTACAAGCCAGTCAGAGTAACGTCGGTGATATAAAGAATAGCAATGCCAATTGTTTAAATTAAAGTTGTCAAAGTGTGTGGAAAAAATAACATATTGGGGAAACTACAGAATGGGCTCAGACCAGGCAGACGCTTAGAGGATGATATCTTTGTACTAACTCAGTGCAAAGAGATTTCAGTAGCGGAGAATAGACCTTTATGGAGAACATTTCTACATATTAATGGAGCCTACGACAACGTAGACAGGAAGTTGATATGGGATGTTCTCAAGCACGAAGGGCATATACGAGGGAGAATATACAAGGTATTTACAAATGTACTTACTATTCTACGTACCTTACACTATTTTTCCACAAAGTACCCCCATCGGTTCAGGCATTTGTCCCACTGCAGCACTAAATTTGAGACGCCTCTGTGGTAGAATTCGTCCGGCTGATTGTGTAACCGAACGCTCATTGTCATGCAAGCCTTCATGGCCTTTTGCGGAATCACAACACCACCACCTCATACTTCTCAAAGCGAGAAACCTTTCCCCATTGCGGGCTACATTTCCCTGTGGATTTCGATGGGTGGTCGTCCCTTCCTCCATAGAAAACGAATCACACTTCGTTGCTCGTACACCGTGGACGTGTGAGACGGCCGGGCCGGTACAAGAAAGGTCCACCACTGGGAGTGTATATGTTAACTTCGCATTTACATCCGCAATCTGACTTTGTGATTCGCCCTCGTAGATAGCGATTTCATGGAGCTGCTGAGGTAGATATATAGAAACAACCGAGTACAAATTGTACGGGAAGGCCGAAAATGTAATGAAGTGATGGAAATTCACCAATGGTTGTAGCAAGAATGTCATCTGTCTCCGCTGTTGTAAGGGCATAGAAAGAGGACTGGAAAACGGTGAATTAGAGTTTGATTTATCATACATTCGCAATGAACAAATCGTGCAACAGAAGGTTCCCGGTCTGATGTATGAGGACGACATAGTACTATCGGATAATGCAAGAGGTTTACAGACACTTGCGGATATTTGTGACAACACAGTGACAAATCTAGACCTTAAGTTAAGGACAGATATCGGAAATTATGACCTTTAGTGAAGAGACGAGTAATTACGGGGCGTCAAATCAACAGCATGCCATCCCCATAGTCAAGCAATATAGATACCTCGGCGCATACATAAACGAGTGAGACTTACTCAAGCACTCACCAAGATAATGTGAAAATAAAGTGGAAGCGAAATGCAGCAATAATGAAACATTGAACACTTTGAACCACAGTAAGTATGAGGTGGTGCGAGGAGTCTGCAAAGGATTAATGGCACCAGCACTAACGTTCGAAAATGCCCTTCTGTGCTTAAAATCGGACATCTTGTTGGGTTTGGAAGTTCACAAATGATCGGTAGGCCGGTTGGCTTTGGGGACCCACAGAAAGATCACAAGTGAGGCGGTGCAAGGTGACACGGGTTGAGCATTTTTTTGAAATCAGAGAAGCGTAGAGCAAAATTACTTTTTAAAAAGAACTCACAAACATGGAGGAAAACAAATGGCTGGCTAAATTGCACAAATATCTGTGCCTCAAAAGTGGGGTCCCGGAATGCAGGAAGAGGTCAAGAAAATTGGCAATCAAGTACAGTGTTCAAGTACCACCCTTGTTCAATCAACGTTGCAGGAAGGCCTAAACACTGCGGACAGATTCTTAAAGGAAACAGGAATGGAGCTGTATTACAGTAAGATGGCGCTGGTGCCTTTCCCCAGAGGATATCTAAAGGATTTTGAGCTGTGCCTTGAGGGACAGCCTTTAGACATATTGAAACAACACAAATTTCTGGGGGTTATACTAGACAGAGAACTTTCTTGGAATTCTCACATTAAAGCCCTCGAAGAACAAGTAAACTCAATAACAAATCTTCTTCGCCGCATAGATGGCATGACATATGGAGAGTCTGTTTCATCCTCACTAAAAGTACATAAGCACTTATAAAGCAAAATGTAGCCTATTCTTCACCTGTTCTGCATCGTATATCCCGTTCACCTGAAGAGAGACTCCAACGATTAATAGCTAAGCGCCTTAGAGTATGCTTAGGCGTTCCTCGAGCAACCTCAAGTTTCTTAGTAATTGCAGAGGCACGTCAACCTCCATTTCCTATTATGCGGACGGTTGAAACCTGTCGACACTTCTTTTGCGTTTCAGTGCAAAACAAAAGGCACCCACTAGCAATTGCACTTACTGAAAGAGATAGGGCAAGCATCAATACGGTGATTCAAATGCACAAAGCTCTACTACCACATCACGAATTTTGGTTCTCAGATATCTCCTGCCCTCTATGGCGACTCGTCACTCCAGAAATTGAACTTTCGGTTGAGGGAATCATTTGCAAACGAGATATGTTTATGCTAGCAGCACAACAACTAGCGTTATACCTTCGATACCCTGGCTATATTATAGCGTATACAGATGGTTCTTGCCAAACAAATTTTTAATTCCAGAATGGAACCGAATACAAACGTTTGAACTATCTCACACGACGTCATCAATAACAGCAGAGCTTTTTGCAATATTGTCTTTGTTACGCTGCATAAATTCAGTGCAAAAATGGGAACAATGGGTCATCCTTTGTTACTCGCACGCAGATCTGTCTTCGCTTCATAGCGTCATCAGCAATTCGCAAAACATGGCGTTAGTTTACGAGACACTAAAGGAACTCACAAAAGCAAGTGAAGGAAGTCGCACAGTAATGTTCCAGTGGATACCTGGCCACTGCAATATCCATGGGAATGTAGCAGCAGACAAGGCAGCTGGAAAAGCGCATGTTAATGACGCCACATATGGCCTCCCTCTAACGCAAGACAAATTGCAGCACATATTAAGACATATCTCAGCCCGTAGTTTCAAAGCGACATGGTTTGATCAGAACTCGAAATATTCAGATTTATTTCCCATTGACTCATCACTTCAATTTAAAATCCCGTCCACATTAAATACAAACGGAACCTTTGAAACGCTGATTCACCGTCTGCGGCTCGGTAACACGCACACAAAACACTTTCTACATAAAATTTCAAGAGCTGACGTTCCGGAATGCACTTGCGGCCATGCGGATGACGATGCACAGCGCCTTCTGTTGGAATGTCCGTGGCACGACACACACAGACAACGTTTAGCACGTGATTTAGTTGCATTAGACCGCAGGACCTTCAGCCTCAGGAAAATCTTAGGTCCTTGGCCAACATACTCATTGCAAAGACGCGCGTTACTGGCCCTTCAAAGATTTCTAGAAGCGAGCAATATTCTCGGAAAGTATTGAGTCGACTGTTTAAATGGGATACGCGCATTCTATGTTTTTCGTTCACCCGACTTTGGCCAGCCCTATGCCCGGTTTTAAGTACCTTCATATGAATTTAATCCGTGATTTTTGATGCGCCCTGATTTTAGTGACCGCACTTTGTGTTTACTTTACTGCACATATGTGACTGTACTTTGTGTTGCTGTGTACCTTAGTTGACTTTCAGTTGTAGTGTGGCATTACTGTACTTACGTGACTGGACTTTGTCTTTTTATGATTTGGAGTTGACTTTCAGTTACAGTATGGCATTAGTGTAGTTATGTGACTGTAATTTGTGTTGTTATGATTTCATTACTTTTATTGTGATTTATTCTTTCTTTTATATCCCTATGTGAAAAAGAGTAGCCGGCGCCAATTAAAGGCGACAACATCTCCTAAATGCCATATAATATAATAAAGTACAGGGTAATTGAAAGTGTAAATAGACAACCAGGAGTCTTAAAAAAGGTGAGAGAAACAGAGATGGCAAATTGGATGGAAAGAATGGAAATAAAAAAGAGCATGGAGATTTAAAAGAATGGCAAGAAAGACACTAGAAGGGAAAACTTCTACGATGACACAAAGGGCCTTGCCATGTGAAGCTCGAGCTGGTTGCCTAAGGACGAAACCATACCGGAGCAAATACGCAAATAAATATGGGATGAGACGTGTGTCTGCCACAGCAAAATTACGGAAACAACTCAGCACATCCTAATGAAATGCGAAGATATTCACCCAACGAGACCTATAGGTAACGTCCACTATCTGGAAGTGCTGGTATTTAAATTGGATGAAAGAATTAACCGGTCAGCAGTCGATATAAGCAAGAGACGCTTAAGGTATTAGAGGAAAGAATGCCGGGAAGGGATTGATAAGACTGGATCGGTTACAGGCACAGGTAACTGCCCAAAGTAGATATAAAAGCTTTAAGGAAGAGAGAAAAAAACTAAGGAGATGTAGGGAAAATGCTAGAAAGCTAAGCATGTATAGCATACCTGATTAGCTCGAGCAAGCTAAATGATTATTTGTAGCCGCCCCGTTTCAAAGGGGACGCAAATAAATCATCACCATAATCATCAGCTCACTGTGTGGCTTGCGACCGTTGCAGCAGGCTGACTCACGCGTGCATCGGGGGTTTGTGTTATGGCGTGAACCCTCTCCCGATTTTCGTGACGTGTAGAGATGCCCCCTTTCATCGCACCCAACTCCAAGAAGCAGCACTCCATATGACGCGCGTTTCGAATCTGTTTCATTAAAAGACGTAACTGCTTTTTTGTTTCGCGTTCGAGGGATTGAGACCTCATACCGTTATTACGGAATCGATATCTATCTATTCAAGCAAAATAAAAAAGCGGCATACAATTTTTTTGTGACGGTACTCCTTAAATGGCATCTTTTTTTCATAGTTTTTCTGTCTGCTTTAAAGGAATGCCATCACCAGAATGATTTTGGTCTCATGAAGTATGTTGAAAAGAGAGCGCTTTGCGTGTCGAGTCCTGCGAGAAACGTGAAGTCGTCACGCGCAAATGCCAGGTGCAGTGAATAAAATTAATCACCCACGTCACGAGACCATGCGCGCCTACTCCATTGTGTTTCCTTCCATTCTGTTTTCGGTGTTGTTTTTCGCCATGGTAACCCACTCGAAGGTGATCGATCAATCGGGCCACCACGATGCCGGTCGTTTCCCTTGCGACGAAAACACGCGCCGTTATTTATTGGCGATTTCACTCATAAGACGGTTCGAATGCTTGAAGCAAGGATAAGGGAGCAGGCGAGAAGGAGGTACTAAAGCGTTGCACGGGCCGGCAGCGCTGTCCGGGTCAACTGCTTGTACACGTACATGATCATGTTGGCGAACAGGCGCTGCCGCAGATCGAATCTGACGGGCAGTAAAGGTCACAAGGGCTCAAGACCTGTGAAGTAACCACATGGACGCGTCTTCACGCACTTCCACGCACCTATGTGGATCTCGGCTGGAGCGTGCCTATGGTGAAGGCGAACGGAGCACACATTCACGAAAATTTCGGGAGTTGCTGCCTCTGACTCCACTTCGCGTCTCGTCTAATGTTCGACTTTGCCGAATAGTTTTCGCCTATGCGCTTGCGTTGCAGCGTGCCGCCTGCGGCAGACCCGTGCATGGTTCACAGCTGGCTGATCCATGTAGTCAGCCCAATGTCGAGCCTACGTCCAGGAAGAAATGGCACCGCTATAGCAGACAGATGACTCTGCGCAGAGATCGCAGTGCCGCGTCCTAAAAAACAAGTACTTGTCCAAACGCGGCCATTTCGGGAAAAGGTGACGAGGCAACTACAATGCACCTGACTAAAAAGAATAGACTGGTAAAACGACTGAGCCGGTCAGAAGGTCATCTCGACCTCCTGACCAGGTAAATCACTCCACCAGTCTAAGCTAAGCTGGAGGCTGGCAGGTGGCAGCGAGAGGACGAATGAATCGGCATTCCCAAGCACTGTAGTTTAAAAGTTCAAACATTAAAATTAAGTGCGGGGAAAGCTGACCTTCGCGTTGATTCCTGATTGAATACAGGGCTTGAACACGCGACAGACACGACAGGAGATACGCGCAGCAGGGTTCGCTTTGTTGCCTTTCCTGTCCGCACTCACCGTGACTGAGTGGCTATGGATTTCTCATGCTCAGCACGGGGTAGCAGGTTCGACTACCGGTCGCGGTGGGGCGCATTCTGACTGAGGCAGAGCTTCATTGGGTGCACGGTAAAAAACCTCAGGAGTGCAAAATATGTCCATCCATTATGGCTCCTCTCATAGTTCCTCTGTTGCTTTTGAAAGCTAAACCTTATCAACCTAATGTAATGTTATCTGTTTGTCTTCTGTTCATGCACAATATGTCCAGTTATATAAACATAAGCGAATGAGATTCCCGGAAATCTGCCAAATGCAGAAGGAAGTTCCAGGGAAAGAAGAAATTGTACCTGCATATTTGCAGAACACAATTGTATAATAAGTATTTTCACGGAATTTATTTACAGTCAAACTTTGTTATAATGAAACGGGTTATAACGAAGCGATTGCAAGTCCGCCTGAGAGAGAGAGAAAGAGAGAGAAGTAATAAAGCAAAGGCGAGAGCAATAACAAGGTTGAGTCCGGTCTACTGCACTGCGCCGAGGAAGGGGAAAGGGGGAGCGAAAGATGAGAAGAAGGAGAGAGAAAAAGTTTACTGTACACACGAGCACACGTACACAAACGTTTATCGTTGAGTCAGACACAGGCGGTCATATAACCTGCTGGACTTAAAAAAGCGCAGCAGCGCCTTTGTGGCCTTGCACATCGCAGACGCACGAGGGTACAGTCCCAGGACCTTCTGTTCTACAAAGGGTCTCTCATCTGGTTTGCGCAAAACAGTCCGAAGGACATGCCTCTTTTGAGCGCATTTTATGATGATCCAGATTATTTCGCCCTCTTTTTGCCATTATTTATCAGCTCACACGGAGCCCGTTATCGCCGAAATCGACCACTCGTTATATGACGAACGATAAGAGCGGAAAATGAAATGGATCCTTCCGAAATAAGACCTCTGTTCTCACATTCTCGGCGATCGCAAGGCTTATCAGTGTATCGTCATTTTGCCAGCGGAACGCTGCAAAACGGCAGAACTATAATTTTGTGCAGCGCTCGTTGCTGGACGCCAGAATGAAGAAATGTTGCTGTTATAGTGGGATGCAACTCAAGTCCGCAGTGAAGCCCCGCCCACGCCATCATAACCGCCAGGCACTGTTCCCTCGCGAGTCTGCAAATACTTCGTACTTCAGACTTTCCCTGTTAACTAAATAAGGCGGTAACGACAAAAATAAAATTATAAGCGCGTAATTTTGTACGTTTTCATTCGTCTATTATAGCAGAACGGTAAAACCGTAATTGTTTATTGAACTGAAACAAAACGCTTACTTCGCTGCAACTATTTATTGTCAAGTTTGACTTCAGTTGGCAGTGAAATGGGTAAAACGGGGTCAGCAGTAAAATGAACTGTACCGCGCACTTTTGAAGAGTGACATGCTCAGACTCCATACACTTTGTCCGTGTCTGTTGCACACCTCGTCGCTTCCGCCGATGAAAAGACTCTTCAAGAACAGCAGACGTTGCGGAGGTATCAAGTACGAAGCTATTTTGAAATGGTCGAACGACGACGATTTTGTTTGCGTCTGTGATTGCCTGGCGGAGTAACAACCCCACGCGGTCCGTGTGCCTTGGTTGCCAACTGCTCTGTTTTTTTTAAGTTGTATCCTACTATAAACATTCTTACGTGCCCATACAATGATATGATTATGAGGCTCGCCACACTGGGGGAGTCAGGATTATATTTCACCACCTGAGGTTCGTTAACGTGCACTCAATTCACGGTACACGAGCGTTTTTTGTATTTCCTTCCCCAACGGAATGCGGCTGCCGTGGTCAAGACTGACGCGTTTGTTGCTAAGCGTCCGCTCGCGTACAGCGACGAGCGTTGTACGTAATCACGAGCTTGCAGTGTTCCGCCGGCGCGCTCACAACGCTGGTACGATTAGTTGTACCACAACAACACGGATTAGTGCTGTGGTACTAGTAGCGCCACAACAATTAGTACCACAACAACACGGGCATACGTTATGCCACAACGACGCTATTAGTGTTGACGGCGGCATTAGAGAAAACGTATAACCGTGCTAACGAATACGCTGCAGAAAACAAACGTTTACGGTCCGTTGGCTATGGTCTGCGGACATTTACATCGGCTTCGGCTTAACCACTCATAACTAAAATTAGATAATGGGGTTTTGCATACCAAAACCACTTTCTGATTATGAGGCACGTTCTGGGGGCTCCGGAAATTTAGACCATCAGGGGTTCCTTAACGTGCACCTAAATCTAAGTGCACAGGTGTTTTCGCATTTCGTCCCCATCGAAATGCTGCCGGCGTGGCCAGGATTCGATCCCGCAACCTCGTGCTTAGCAACCCGACACCATAGCCACTAAGAAACCGCGACGGGTGCCACTGATAACTCAGCGCCGCTTTTCACAAGTGCTTTTCGTTGCGAGCCAGGTGCCTGGAGACTCGTGTTTTCTCAGTTCACGTCGATTCAGCGTCGTATGGATAGATTAGCGTCGGAACGTTGGGCAACATTTTGCCAGACACTCGACCCCTGCAAGCCACTGTCTCACATTTGTAAAACGGTGCAAGGTCTGCGTTGCCTTCCGGAACGGCGTTTTCCATTCAAGGCGCTAGCGCTTTTCCAAGGGCGGCAAGACATCGATGTCGCAGAAGACTTTTGTGCGCGGATCGCAGACCAAGCGACTCGTACAGATCCTCCAGCCCGAGCTGACGTCCCCCTTTCCCGTGATTGCCGCATGGACCTTCCTTTTACAATGGAGAAGCTCGAAGCGGCACTAGCTCTCTGCAGGCGCTCATCATCTCCGGGTCCAGATGGTATATCATACCGGGCCTTGTGCTATCTCGGAGAGTCCGCACGGATAGAATTGTTGAGCATTTACAACTCCTCATGGCAGGAGGGAAATATTCCTGACGGATGGAAAGTAAGCCGCCTGGTGCCACTCTTAAAGCAGGGCAAATCCCCGCTAGAACTCACCTCTTACCGCCCAATAGCGCTGGCCAGCTGTGTAGGAAAGACAATGGAACGGATGATCCTTGGACGGCTGGAATGGTACCTTGAATACTACAAGATTTATCCGATTTCCATGGCTGGCTTCCGACGTGACCGCTCTTCCATCGACAATGTAGTTGATGTCGTTTCATATGTCCAGCACGAAAGGTCCCGTAAGCGTTTATCTGCAGCTTTATTCTTAGATGTGAAAGGGGCATACGATAACGTATTACATGAGGCCATTCTCGACGCTCTTGCGACGGTTGGCCTAGGTGGTCGAGTTTTTTTTGTGGGTTGCAAGTTACCTATCTCCAAGATCCTTCTATGTGTTAACTGACGATGGCCCAACTACGCGACGCTATACCAGCAGGGGCGTTCCTCAAGGCGGTGCTCTCAGCCCGACGCTATTCAACCTCGCTCTTGTTGGACTTTCTGAATACTTGCCAACTACCATCAAAATTTCAATATACGCTGACGACATCTGTGTCTGGACTTCGGCAGTCACACGTCCTCAGATACATGCGCGGCTTCAAAGAGCGGCCACTTTGACAGCGAACTACTCGTGTAAACAGGGTCTCAGCATATCACCAGAAAAATGCGCACTAGTAGCATTTACTCGCAAACCGATCACGGCTTATGTCATCTCAATCAATGGGCGGACCATTTCCGATGTCCGAACCCACAGATTCCTTGGCGTAATTATTGACCGAGACCTCTGTTGAAGCCCACACGTGGCCTACATGAAACGGCGCCTGACAGCAACCTCCCAGTTGTTTAAATACTTGTCAGGAAAGACGTGGGGGATGTCAGTAGACGCAATGCTTAAACTCTACAGAGCTCTCTTTCTTGGTTTTTTAAGATATAGTCTACCTGTACTGACCAACACCTGCAAGACAAATATTCGTGTTCTGCAGGCAGCAAGCTCAAGCACTCAGAGTCTGCCTTGGTTTGCCCAGATGCGCGTCAACAGAGGCAACTTTTGCGATTGCTCGGGACCATCCAATGCGAACTCACATTACGGTGGAAGCCCTGAGAACGCACATCAGACATTTTGCACGTGCCCCCTATCACCACCTTGCAACATTACCTTCAGACAGGCACCAATCATCGTTCTCTAAAACTATCATCAAGTACAACGACAAACTTCCCTCGGGCTTCACCGCTGCATCTAAACCATCGATACCCCCTTGGTGTCTTATCAGCCCCACAGTCCATCTCAGTGTACCAGGAATCGCGAAAAAGTCTGAACTATCGTCGCCTGTGCTGAAACAACTGTCTCTGCTTCTTCTGCACGAGAGGTACGCGGACAGTGAACATATTTATACTGATGGTTCCACAAACATCCAGTGTTCGTCCGGTGCTGTGGTTGTCCCAGCAAAAGCTATTACCATCAGCTTTAGGACTGACCACCCTACAACATCGACATCTGCTGAACTAGCTGCTCTTCGCGCTGCTCTTCGCGCTGCACTTTGTTTCGTCAATCGGGAGCCACCTCGACAATGGTCAATCTTCAGCGACTCAAAGACAGCCCTACAATCTGTACTATCAGCTCTGCGTCGCGGGCCATTCGAACAGCTCGTATTCGATATTAGATGCCTACTCCATACATCACAGGAGAAAGGACACCACGTGACGTTTCAGTGGCTGCCAATTCACTGAGGCGTCACTGGAAACGAAGACGCCGATAATGCCGCTCGGGCAGCTCTTGAAGACGCACAAGAAGAGGCCATACCGCTTTCACGATCCGACGCAGCTAGCAGACTTCGAGACTTCGAGTGCTTGCACAGGAGGTCACGCTCTCTCTATGGTGCACACCAAACAGCCAGACCAACCAGAGCAACCGTCAATACCAGCTGCCCTCTTTGATGCATCTCTATATGCCAACTGGACTCCGCCGAAGAGAAGCGACTCTGCTTTATCGCTTATGGCTAGGGGTGGCTTTCACGATATCTTACTCCTTCCGCATTGGAATGGCCGACAACACTCTCTGAAATTCCTGTCTTTGCGAGGAGACGTTGGAACACATTCTGTGCGACTGTCCTGAATATAATGTTCAGCGACAGTCCCTGGCATCCGTTCTAGCGCACCTTGACACTAGCCCATTGTCCCTCGACACGATTTTCACATGCCGCCGACAGAAGACACCGCAGGTGAAGGCGACGAAGGGACTACTTCGGTTTTTGAAAGAGATGGGATTGGACAAGCGGCTGTGACAGTGATATCACGTACCATGCCAGATTGATGGACTCTAACGGACGATGTGTGTGTGCTGTGTTATGTGCTCTCTCTCTCTCTCTTCCCCTTCCCCATCTTTCATCGCCCCCATCCCTCTCCCATGTGCAGGGTAGAAAACCGGTTAAGCTAATCTGGTCAACCTCCCTGCCTTTCCTTCTCCACTTTTTCCTTCCTTCCTTCCTCAGTTCACACTGTCATTACTGAACGAGGCATATAAACAAAGAACGCACACTTACGCCGGTGGATCTGTCTCAGCCACCAGCTCCACAGGCGCTATTATCATTCCAGCCTTACAAATTAAAATTGCTTTCAAAGTGTCCCATATAACGACCTTTACGGTAACAGAACTTGCCGCCCTACGTGCCGCTGTTAATTACATCGCACAAGCCAAACCTCGAAAGTGGGTCGTTTTTTGTGACTCCAAGGCAGCCTTTCAGAGTCTGCAGACAACCTTACGACGCAAGATCCATGACCAACTGGTGTTTGAGACCAGAGAGGTTCTTCATCAAGCCCTCATAAACGGACATGACAGTATCTTTCAATGGCTTCCGGGCACTGTGGCATCGTCGGAAATGACCTTGCTCACAATGCCTCCCGGTCCGCCCATAAAGAAACCCTGGCACTTCCTATACCCTTATCAAGGACAGACGCTGCGAGGGGACTTCGTTTACTTGCTCAAACCAAGAGTGAAGCTTTGTGGAACACCCCGGTTTTCTCCAACTGCCGTCTCCACTCGTTGGATCCTACATTGAAGCTGCAGATTTCATCGAGCTTCTCCCGCCGTGATGCAACATTACTGTGCCGCCTCTGGTTAGGGGCGGCTTTTACGAAAGCCTACTCATTTCTTATTGGAATGTCGGACACACCGATCTCTGACTCGTCCAACTTTGAAGAGACGATTGAGCACGTGTTGTATTTTTGTGATCTCTATGACAACGAACGCGACGTTTTTCAGGGGGTGTTAAACCGATTAGATAACAGACCATTTTTAGAGACTAAGATTCTCGGACCATGGCCCTATGCGTCGCAGGCTTACAAATCGACGCGGGCACTGCTACGTTTCATAAAAGCGACTGGCCTCAGTGGCAGATTATAGGCGTTAAGGTATGGACATCCGCAAGTACTCACACCGATAGTACATTCTTCCCTCCGCCTCCTTTCTTTTCTTCCCTTAAACCTCTTCCCCTGTGTAACGTAGCAAACCGGACGTGCGCCTGGTTGACCTCCCTACCTTTCCTTCCTTCCTTTTCATCCTCCTCCTTCTCCTCCTCACGCTCCGACCACACGACCGAAACGCATGCTGTTGGTGCGCTCTCTCAGCTTATTTATTTATTTATTGGTCTGTACTAATTCAGCCCATCCGCCACGTGAGTGAGCTTATACTTTGGCATAGCAGTTGTATCTAAAGCTTCCATATATATATATAAAAAAATGTGGTAGTATCACGGCATCAAGGAGCGGTTTTCGGCTCCGCCTTATGAGCCGCTTTGCTTTCTCCTGACTTGTTCTTGCCTCATTGCTGCTCGCATGTTTGGGCTGGCGGGAGCGCTCATAAGGCGTTCGCACTTGTGCTCCGCCAAACTGTGGCCCATTGTGTTTGTATTACGTAGGTCTAATTGTTTACGCCTTTTCTCGGCTTTGTTGCCGACGGTGCCAGCTACGTGAGCCTGCGTGTGTACCGCATTCCGCCGCAGAAGGCTCGCCTTTATTTAGGCAACTAAGACCAAGGAATGGCGCACACACACACACGCTGCAGCTGCCGTCCCATGCCGCTGGAGAGCGGTGCGAAATGAGTTGCACTCGAGGCTAATCTCAAAATCCCGCCCAAACCAAGCCGTGGCGGCGGCGGCGGCGAAGTTGTGCGCGAAGGTTGAGAAGGAAAAGCATATACGGCTCACCACAAACAGCGCCGCGTGCTCGCACACGTGTGCTGCGGGTATACGACGGCAGGGGATATCACTGTGAGCTCTTGTCTCTTCTTTGGTCGGTTCGATGCGTTTGTTACACTGCGTGTATTGTTTTCGTTTTCCTTTTTTGCTTTTTCAACTTGCGCCGTCCCGTTTCTGCCGCAGTCCCGCACGAAGGGGACGCAAATTCTTCATTGCGAAAACGCCCGCCGCCACTTCGTTGCCGCTCCGTTCCTCTTCGCTTGTTTAGGACACAGAACAAGGGGCGCTCGCACTAATGCGCCAGCTGGTGCGTTCACCGCTGTGGCATTGCTTTGCTTATTTCCGTTTTTTGTTCTCTGTGCGCTCGCCTCGACACCACTGGTCTGTGAACTCGAGCTTTCCCCCTTCCTTCTCTAGTTCTCTTTTTTTTACGTGAGCAAACGTTTTGATATGTCTCAGAAAATCTGGCGCGTAAAATGACCTGGTGGCGCAATCTTGAAAAGCTCGAACAGTTGTACAGATTTTCTCATCTTTCGCTTTATGAGAGATGTCGTTTCGCCGCGCACAACACTCGACGGTTTTCAAAATTGCGGTATAGCGACGCCGCATGCCTGTCGGCCGCACAAACGGGCCTGTACCCATTTCTTCTCCGTGCAGTATCTCGTTAAGAAACTTTTCCTTCTCCGCCGAATTCTCCGCTCAGAAGACTTGAGATGGTAAGGTGGTATGTTATGGTGGTAAACGTTTCTTAGAATAAAACGATGTATAGCCCAAAATAAATACACATTGCGCCAGGGAGTTCTAAACTCGGAACACATCATGTAGTACAGATGCTTCGCACATTCCGTTCGGGCCTTAGAAACATGAGTGTTTCCCGACGATGCTTCGAAATATAAGCAGAGGCATCAGATGGTAGCAGATCGAGGCCCCACCATTCCTACGTCAGTTTTTCGACGAATTCGGAGGCGGCTGTATTGTGTTCTTTACAAAATACCCCAATACATTTTCAATTGATGACAGGCTTTCAAGTGCAGGGACGCCAAGAGCAAGCGATTGAGTGCTTGGTCATTAAGTGCTTGTGGTCTGCATGATCTTGTCCCAGATGTAATGCGCGCGTACGTATAGACGCATGTTGGATATGCATTCGCCTTGAGAATTGCTACCAGATCCACTGAAAATTCACAAAAATGAATTTTTTCGTGTGCGTGCGACCGGGGTGTGTGCGCGTGTAACAGATATCGTGCGCGCTCGGCAGATATACAGAACACAGTAAAAAAATTATACAGAAGGTCCACTGGAGTGTCTAGTATGCGTAAGCATTGTGCCACTTGCTCCTCTCCATGCAACCGGGTGTCATTATGAATCTTATCAAGCTTGATCCGGCCAGTCAAAACCCTTATCCACCCTTATCAGTCATTATCAACCTTATTACAATTGATCCGATTCTTATCAA
This sequence comes from Dermacentor variabilis, assembly GCF_050947875.1. Taxonomy (NCBI): domain Eukaryota; kingdom Metazoa; phylum Arthropoda; class Arachnida; order Ixodida; family Ixodidae; genus Dermacentor; species Dermacentor variabilis. The sequence goes on from NC_134568.1 coordinate 218,341,004, forward strand.
CCCTTATCTGTCTTTCTCAACCTTACCGAACATGGTCTGACCTATCAACCCTTATCAGTCCTTATCGGTCCTGATCAATATTATTGGACTTGATTCGAGCAATATAAGCCCTTATCAGTATTTAGCACCGTGTCTTTCCCCGTCAAACCATTATCAACCATGATGAGAACCATACAAGCCATCATCACTTCTTACCATCCTTATCAACTCAGTGACTGCTCATCTGTCTGTTTTGCGCGACGCGAAGCGCATTAACCCTCAGATATCGGTGGCGTTTCGGTAGGTGAATGAACACCCCTATGGAAGGCGCATCCCGCGGCCACCGAAATGCATCGGCGGTGTGGCGTGTCTGGCATTAAATTTGGCAACACCAGAATTTTCCTGGTGTCTACAAGGCATCATTACATTTCGTCCTAGAGATTGCTTTTATTCCACCACTACCAAATCTTTCAAGAAAGCTTTCACAGAAACTGTTGTCTTTTGCCATTTGTTTTGTATTGCTGCTACAACAGATTCATATGTTTCAGATACGTTCACCTTCTCCAAGTGTGGGGTTTAGCCTAGTGGCATGGATGAACGAAAAACTGAGAGGCCCTGACGTCACTTTGCATGAAGCTCAGTGACGCCGGAAGTTGGCGTTACTCCGCCATCTTGTCGGGGCAGATTCGCCTCTCTTTACATTTCTCACCTTCGGCGCACAAGCACACCGAGCTGCACGGACGTTCGCGCGCCGTAGTGATCCGACCAACGAATACATTCGCTATCTATACCATCGCGATATCATTGCATAAGTCCATTTCGTCCGAGTAGTGTGCTCTAGCGTAGAAAGGAGAGAGTGAGAGAGAAAATGGTAAATGAAAGGCAGGGAGGTTAACCAGGACTGAGCCCGATTAGCTACCCTACATTGGGGAAAGGGAAAATGGGAGGGAAAGACGAAGAGAAGAAGAGAAAGTCCAGTGTGGATATCGCCGAGGTGGTAACCGTTTTCTGCTCTATATCACTGAAGGTCACTCTGTCCGGATCACAGACGGTCGCTCAATCCGGTAGCTTTCAAAAATCGCAGCAGCGCTTTTCTGGCCTTTTGTAGCTGCGGTATACGATATGGTCCCAAGGTCTTCTTCAAGGTGAGCGGTTTTCTATATCTAACTGATTTAGAGATGTGCAGATCGCATGTCTTTCATTTTCAAAAGATGTGAAGTAGCACAGTCGATGTTCTGTAGTCTCCTCGACACCGCAGGCATTGCACTCGGCACTATCAGCCATTCCAATTATGCATCTGTATGCATTGGCGAATGCTACGCCCAAGCGTAAGCGGCACAGCATTGTTCCCTCATTTCGCGGATGCCCAGGTAACTGCCGCAGTTGCATAGGTAGGTCGAGAGAATGCAATCGATGCTGGATGAATTCAGGTGTGTGTGCCACTTCTCCAATGTCATTCAGTGCGCTAGCTTGCTTAAGTCTTAGACTGCGTCAGTCCTCAATAAAGGCACAGAAACAAGGTTTGCTCCTTTGTGTGCCTACCTAGCAGCTTCGTCGGCGAGGTCGTTGCTGGAGATACCGCATTGACCCGGCAGCCCCAGAAACACAACGTCGTGTCCTTTCGCGGTCATATAATAGGGCGTTTCTCACATCTCCGGCATGAGTTGTTCACAGCACCTGGCACGAAGAGCTGGCAAAAGACATTGTAGGGCCCCCTTCGAGTCGCAGAATATTGCGCAGCGATTAGCCGCTTGGTTGTTAATATAATCAACGACACCTAGGAGGACAACAAGCTTCGACCCGGTCGATGTTGTGACGTGAGAAATCTTGTATTTGATGCTTATTGATCGTGATGGTATAACCACTGCGCCGGTGGAGCTGGTCTGAGTGGAAAAGCCATCCGTATTTATGTGGACTCGGTCAAAGTATAAAGTATGCAAACAATCCAGAGCTGCTAGCTACAAGGCCAAGGTAGGCAGGTCAGTCTTCTTTCTTATCCCTGGAACGGAAAGGCGCACTTCAGGTTGTTTTAAACACCACAAAGCTGAGTAAGAACGTGCCGAGGGTGATGCCCTATGGTAGGGGGAGGCACGATGAATGCTGACCACGTTGGAAAATGACACCTGTGGTGGTCGTTATGGCAGGTAGGCAAGAGAGCTTGATTGCATCCGTGAAATGTGACGAATATGGGCCCTAAGCGTGTCGGTGGTAATGTAAGTCGTGATTGGATGGTCTTGAGCCATTATAACTATTCGTGATGTTGAGGCGCTCCGCGGAAGACCGAATCAACGCGTACTGTCTGTGCTTGCATGCTGTGAAGTTCTCGAATATTTGACTTGCATGTTTTAGTAAGCACGGGAGAGCTATGGCGTTAGAATCGGATAAAAAATGCTCGGTACAATTGTAGAATGGAGCCCTCTGACGATCCCCATGATTTTCCAGCGATAAATTTGAAGACGTGAACATTAGATGTTAGCTTCTTCAAGGGGGCAACCTGAGGGCTCCAAGAGAGGTCCCGGTCAACAATGACACCCAAAAACCGATGATTTCTTTTCAAGGAGATAGGCTGGCCATTAATGCATACTGGATAACCGGACATCACTCTTCGCGTAAAAGCGACTAACGCACATTTTTCTGTCGAGATGATTAGGCCTTGCATGCAAAGATAGCCAGATGCCTGTGTTGCTGCCTTCTGTATCCTTGCACAAACCTTCAGGCGAGTGACCGCTGAAGCCCAGATGCAGATGTCGCCGGCGTAGATTGAGACACTCACTGTTTCCGGTAGGGATTCGGCCAGCCCATGAAGCACGAGGTTGAAAAGAATAGGGCTTAGAGCACCGCCTTGGGGAACGCCAAAGCATGTACAATGTTCGGTAGTCGGACCATGTTCCATACGTACAATCAAGGTCCTTTGTGCCAAGTAGTTTCGGATCGATCCGTCGAAATATTCGCGCTCCTAGTTCAATTGTCAAAAGTGCGTCTAGGATGGCTTGATGGGAAACGTTGTCATAAGCGCCTTCCATGTCAAGAAATAGTGCTACTGATAATTGCTTCCAAGATTTTTGCTGCTCTACAGATGACACTAGATAGATGACACTGTCAATTGATGAACGACCTGGTAGAAATCCCACCATAAAGTCAGGGTAAATTTTGTGATGTTCAAGGTACCATTAGGAATGCATGAGGATCATACGCCCCATGAGCTTTCCGACGCAGATGGCGAGTGCTATACGTTGATATGATGCCAGTTCAAGTGGTGACTTTCCTGTTTTTATCAGCTGTACTAGGCGGCTGCGTTTCCGTTCCTGCGGAACGACGCCATCTTGCCATGAACTATTAAAAAGGTTGAGAAGTTCTCGTTGCGCTTCTCGACCTAGGTAGCGCAAAGCAGTATATGTTACTCCATCGGTCCCTTGTGAAGACGAACCCCTACAGAGCGCCATAGCAGCTTCTCTTTCGTAAAGAATGGAGCGTCCATACTTGTATCTCGAGGACCGGAAATGTGGCCTAAAACCATGTCAGAGACTAAAACTGACCCGCCGGTGACTTTCGCACAAAATTCCTCTGCAACGTCTATAGAGAGCAAGGGCGCTAAAAAGGTGTTGCTGGGGACATGAGCAAAGACTCTGTAGGGTACGCCACGCACGAGACAGTGGCTTGCGGGGGTCCAGTGACTCGCAAAAGTATTTCCATGTTTCATCCGCTAGCTTATCATTTCGGCGCTGTATCTTCTTTTGCATGCGCCCAGCTTCTCTGAGGTCAAGAATTGACTTTGTGCGCCTGTACCTCCTTTCAGCTCGGCGACGTAGTGCACGAAGTTTTTCCAATTTAATGTCATACTGTGTACGCTTGAATGAATGTGTGAAACAACGCGTGCAATCTTGCATTGCGTCTGCAATTATCTCTTCCAACTTGCATGCGATATGTTTCTTGCATGTGTCTTCTACAATATCTTCAAAGACTGACCAGTCGATTTGGCGAGCTACAGCTGGTAATGAGGCTTCTAGTCAATCGATTCTCACATAGGTCAGAATATGATCACTTCCATGGGTTTCAATATCAGTGAACGCTCCACTGCACGCTCCAAGTCAGGCAACCTGACACCAGTGTCAAATCTACGCAGTTACTGCACGTTGTTCCTCGCAGAAATGTCGGGCTTCCGTCATTTAGAAGACACAGGTTGTGGCCTGATGAAAAGGATAGCCTTGATCTGGCCCTCGAATTAATCCTCGAGCTTCCCAATATCTGGTGGTGAGCGTTGAAGTCCCGTTATTATCCAGCGACTTAGAGCCACAGTCATAATATCTTTTAGTCTTTTGGAATCAACTTTACTTCTTGGGGAAACTTAGATGCCAATAAGTGTAAAATACAGCCTCTTCTTTTTCGCAGTAACACACAGGTATGTGTGGCGGTACGGGTTGGGCAAAATACGTAACGTACTTGAGAATGTAAAGCATCCCCGTTATTACTTCGGGCACACGCGGCTGAAACGAAATGTTCATATTCTGCTAGTCTTATTGTAGCATGATAAGTTCGGTTCACAGATTACCAGTATAGGAAAGCGCTTTTCAAATGAAGGAAAGCGCTCGGGCCTCTCGCATTCCATTGGAATATAGAGGCGCTTCTGACATCATCGCGGAAGCATCGCTGTGTTGTCAGCGAGCCATGGTTCTGCTATATAAATTCTCAAGCACTGGACTTCTGAAGGCTTGCTGGAACCATATTGATGGCATCCTGCACTTGCAACGCACTCCGAGCTGTTTCTGTCTGTTGCTTGTCCAGAATAACACGAATAGAATTCACCAGACAGCTGATTATTGTTGACCTTGGACCTTGTTGAATTTGTTGACCTTGGTCCGTCAATTTATCAATTTATTCCCTGCTGTAGAAGTCTGATCTCGCTCAGTGGGTGCATGTAGCCTCGGAATTTCTGGCCAAGCGTCAGCTGCCGTGCTGTTCGATGCTCCTTTGTCGTTAGAGCCTACCACGTTTGGCCTGGGCGGCAGAGGCGGTGGTGATGTACGTGGCTCGCGTTGTACAGAGGCTTTGTAGGTTCTTGATTGGCGTCGGCGACGTGATCGCAGTCGCTTGATAGATGTTGCTGGTTCTCGGTGAGGCGAGTGTTCTCGAACCATTTTCTTCAATATTGCCATTTCCTTTCGAATCAAAGGTCATTCCTTCGAGGATGCCTCCCGAGCGCCGCTGCTGTTTCTGCACTTCAGCATACCGGCCTCGCACGTGGTAGTGATGTCGGGCCCAGTGCATCCAGAACACACGGTAGTGTGTTGCAAACACTACTCATGTGGCCTAACTTCATGCACTTCCAGCAATGCAGCGGTAGAAAGGAGTTTATAATGAACTACGCAAGTTTGTGAGGCCGTTCCCCCGCTACTTGGCCGGTTTTTCTTAAAATAAATCTGTGCTTTAACACTGCATGTACTGTAAGAATGCACCGACGATGACCAGCAGCACACTTTACGGACACCTCGACCTATGCATAGCTCATCTGCAGTTCATGAGAACAAAAACGTAGGCTGGTCGTGGCTTTATAGGAATTGTTTTGCCTTATGCAACAAGTTTCGGGCGGCCGCGCACCGCGGAGATGGGACGAGCCGCAGCGCGCCGACGAAGAGGCCGCCAGAGGAGAACATCGTTACGCGTTTAAACACTCCGACTGCGGTCGGAGATATATTGTTCGCACGATAAGTGAAGCTTCACGGAAACAAATTTCTGCGGTGCGAACAGTAAGCGCGTATGCTTGCGACTAGCTCGTTGACCGGGCCTACGTGCGACCATCAGCCGTTTGATGTGCGCGCTTGGCGTACGTTCTTTTGTTCACTCTTGCACCGCTTCCGGCAACCTTCACTTCCATGCGCCCTTCGAGCACACAGATAAGGCATCTGCGATAAGGAGCGTTCGTCCCTTAATTACGCACCGCAGCCGCTTCTTTCCCATCCTTCCACATGGCTGTCTTCCGTGCCACAAATGCATCGTCCGCTGTCAAAAGCAGGAACACTGCACAGCTGTCGCTGACGTGCAAGGCGTTAATCGTACATGTTCTGAAGCACAGCGGTTTCAGTCTGTGATGACACGTTAGCTTGAATCCACCGAAGACGGGAAATATATTTCCAGATCGTCCTTCGTCGGGGGCGTGGTACGTGGTGTACGGTGTTGTGTGCGCGCCCGTTTCAAGCTTTTTACTTCTTCCAGTCCCACCTGGCCATAACAACAGCCGGGATAACACGGTCTAGATAGCACAGCAGAACAAAACACGGGGACTAGCGCAATCCTGCACGCACGATGCATTTGCCACGGTACGAGACTACAGCGCAGCACACGCATAAGCACACACCACCATAACAAAGCCGCCATTGTGCCCCAACAACGTGACCACTACAGCGGAAAAATACCACGTGACTTCCTCCACACTTTTCTTCTAGCGCGCGGAGGGGGTAGGGCCTCGCCTCATTATTTTCCTTCCTCCATGCCCAGTGGGCAAGACCCTCGGCTTCTCAGCGGGGGGTCGTAGGTTCGAAACTCACCACCGCCAACATTTTTCCTTTCGAATTTATCCTGTTCTAACGCGTAAATATGCTTTGGCGAGTACCCCAGCAAAACCTGTCCATACCGTGACACCTTATAATTGCAAAATAAATTAATACTAATAATAGGTGATGGGTAGCGTTAGAAAAAAAATACTCCTGACGGGGATTCGAACCGAGGTCTGTGTGAGCCACATTACGTCAAAAAAACTAGCTAAGTCGCCGTCACCGCGTCAAGATCGTAGGAGAAAAGGAAAATTTAAGAAATGCTGTGGAGTGACAAAAGAAAACGATTGTGACGGTGTTTAGGCTAAGTTGATAAGATATATCTGCAAAATAAATGCATAATTCGTCAAGTTAACACATGTAATCGTTATAACAGTGTAATAGCATATGAATGGTAGCGAGGGGTAGACATGCATAAGCTAGCTAAATAATTAATCAAAAGCAAAGTAGCAGCTGAGCCAGAGAATGCTTACGCATTCGTAAAACATCCTCAGAATTTCTGTAGGATTTTCTTCTTCTTTATGGAGCGCATCGTGTTTCGCATAACGGACGGACAGGCATACCGACGCACATATTTCCATTCTTCAGTATCTCTTATAAAAGCGTGTCTACTTAACACGCTGATCAAGCAAAACTTTCATGTATGACCGCTTTGCAATCGAACGTTTGCCTACATCGATCGATCGCGGCACCGTATAGAGATCCACTTGGTTCATTGCCATACGTAAACACAGCGGTTAGCCGACTGTCACCGCCTTCACTCGAACCCAAACACTCTGTCCTCTGCTTCTTCTGCATGCCTTAAGTGGTTGCATCACCACTGAACAAGTGGTAGTAGGAAGTTTTTTGTAAGTGTGCTTATAGGCAGTCAGCACCTTCGTCACAAACACCGCGAGGTTACCTTTTAGGCCTATAGATGCAGCAAACAGGGCTAGCAGGCTGTTATAGCTCCGGCAGCGTGGGCACCGCGCTAACCTTGCTACCACGTTTCTATATACTTTCTATTAATACGACAGTCCGCAATGGAAAAGCAGAAATCAAGGTGTCAGACTGGGCTATTTGGTACTGCATGATGTACACAGCACGACAGACGGCAAAGGACGGAAAGGCACGAAAGGAGACAATTGAAAGCCGCCATGAAACCTGAAAGCTGGACTGCGCGTACAGAGGACGGGAAGCCGCGGGGGAAAGAAAAGAAAAAGAGAAAAAAGAAAGAGAGAAAAACCTCTGTTGCCGTGTGTCCTCGTTGTGGACTGAAAAATTGCCCGAAATTTTCACGCGGAAAACAAGAAAGTGCGCTTACAGGCTATGTTATTTTGCGCGACAGATTTATAACAGCCTGAGAAACGCAAGAATCTGCGCAATGCGAACCATAACGGGCTTCTTTTCATATTCGCAGGCCGAGGTCTGCAAGCTGAGTTGCGTCTTTCTTTGTCGTCTACCGAGGGCATGATAGTGAGACGTATCGCCAACGCGCCGCGGCTCGCCCTGCGCCTCATCCAGGTGCCGGAGCGAGGACGAGGCGCCGGCAACTGCAAAGCACACATCCACGCAGTGGCGTAGCAACGGGGTGGCCGGGGGGCCGTGGGCCCCGGGTGCAAGGGGCCAGTGGGGATGGGGGGGGGGGGGATCATATACGTTTGAAGACACCGGGAAATTGTTGATATCCTCGCCTTCCTCGACAACAACCGGAAAGGGGGGGGGGGGGGGGGGGGGGTGACCGAAGACCTATGGGCCCCGGGTGCCAGACGACCTAGCTACGCCACTGCATCCATGCGACGAAAATGAATCTGTACCAGGCAGAAATGCAATGATTCCACTTGCCCGAAAGATGCTGCAAGTTCTGCCGTCATGAATTTCTTGTGAGCAGAGCTGGTCAGACTTTCCACCGACAGCCGAGGAACGGATTGCGTAACGAACGCGTTTACAAGCTTGTTTTCGTGCATGTTTATTTGAACATTAAAAGCAAAAATGTCCCAGCAATTGCCAACGAATGTACTAAAGAGTGAACGCTTGAAAGCGTAGTTCGCTGCAGTAAACTCTTGTAATCTGCGATTTCGCTCACATCTATGTCCATTCTGTCATCATTTACCTTGTTTAATTCAGTTAAACCAAATTAAAGCCGTGTAAGGTGCATGTCTCGGTGCCATGAACTGTTTTTTTTTTGTTAGTTCAATCGAAGCAAACAGATAAGTGTTTCTTTTTTAGCCCAATTTCATCATTTAAAAAACTGGGCCCGTATTCACAAAAACGTTCTTACGCTAAAAGCGTTCATGCCAGACAATAGTGATGTGGGACATATTATAAGCGACGAGGATCAGCTAATGATAAACAGCACTTACGAACGAAAAACTTTGTGAATTCGGCCCCTGGTTTTCTATCCAGCGAACAACAATTTACGAAAATTTTGCTATTCTCGCTAGCTTTGCGCACTCCTCGCGTGAAGTGCCCTGAGTTGAAGTCGATCAAGATTGTGATTTGTCGTTGTTGATACGTCATCACGAAGGCCTTTCGGTGTAGCGCAACTAGTACATTGACGCCGACAGAGAACAGTGCACACACAGTAGCTGTGTGTACGTGTGTCTTGTTCTTCTTAGTCGATGCACTATACTTGCGCTGCACCGAATGTACTGAGCATGCGCGTGAGCGCGGCCCCATATCACTGACAAGCGCCGAGTGAGCGTACGCCGAGAGAGACTGGCGGGGCTCAGCGTGGGCGTCGTCACGGACACTGCGCTCGGCGGCTTGTTAAGAACGGACGCCGACGGACGCACCGGGACGTCTTCGGAAGAGCCGCGTTACCGCGCTAGCGCATCTCGTCGCGACCACGCTATCAGGAGGATTTGTGACTGGCAGCTTTCCCGGACGTGGCGCGAACTGTAGCTTGACGCTTGGTTGAGCCTGCCGCCAGAGTTTAGGCGTTGAGCGGTTCCGCGTGACCGGGCCCCTTCAAGACGCGAAATGTTTGCCCTGAACTGTTGCGACGCGAAGAGCATTTCCTCGGGAGTTGTTTTCTTTAAAGTTGTTGTTGCAGTGTTTGCCGCAGCTAAAGGCCGTGTTCTTTACTTCTTCTTTTCTTTTTTTTTTTTTTTTTGCTCTCGATACCGTATAAATGCTGCGGCGCTACGGCCACGTACAGCCTTGTTGTTCTACGATTCATCTGCGTAAACATCTGAGTAATTCATCTGCGAAAATCCACCTGCGTAAACACAAAGGCTACAGGACAGAAATCCTGTAACTTGCTCATAATGCAATGGAGTCGGAAATTTGGCCTAGGAAGGGTGCGTTGATTGCGTTCCACGACCTGAAACTTGCAACCTCACAGAAAGGGTACTCAGCTGCTTGTAGGTATCTTCGAACGGCTATATGTCCCCGGAGTAGAGCTGGTGCTCTCAAGAGAGTCCTCTCACAGTTAGATGTCAGCAGCTCGTGCCTATAGCATCGACAGGTTCCATCCAACCTCTGTGTGAGTGTTGCTGTTCTTTATTGATGGACAAAAGTAATCGGTGGACACGAAAGGCTTAAAGGTTGTTTCTTTTTCTCTCTCTCTCTTTCTTACCTTTGACACCGCCGAGCTTTCAAAAAGCGACAGAATCGCCGCAGACTCTTATCGCAACGGGTGGGAACCCTTCCTTCTCGCGTAGTTCGGTACGAGGTGGTGCGCGGCATTTTGGCAAGTGATAATTACGCGCTCTGTGCGCCCAGGACCGCGACAAGAACCAGGGCGCCTTCCTTTCGTCGCCGGGTCTGCCCGAGTTCGAACCGTAAGCGCGTCTTTTCGGGCCGGCTCTGGGCTTCAGTCGTAATAACGGGTCATTAGCGATATCGCGCATGCCGACGCAGCGCCGCCATACTGCGGACAAGGGCGTGTGCTCTGCTGCGGGCTTCTCCCCTCGGTGATGTTTGCCTCTGTGCGTCGCACCCACGGCGCGTTCATCCACCGCACGAGGGCTGTTGCTGCTACCTTCTCGTGGGCGCGCCGCTGTTTACAATATTGAAGCGGCCGCGCTAGCTGACGCGCCTCGGAGGGCACCCGCGTCGAATGGCCCTCTCCCTGCTACCCTGAACAGCCGACGAACAACGCGCACAGAGGTAATTGCACGGGCACATACGCGCTTCGAGACAGCACGCATGACAAATGCCGTTGATGCTGTGAGGGGGCTCTCGGTCGCCACGAGTGAGACCTCCGCAAGGTGTTCGCTCCGTCTGATGAAACAGTTGGAACGCTGGCGAGTATCCGCCGCCAGCAGCAAAGCCAGCAAAGATGGTATCAGTTTCTCGTTTGGCGGTGAAAGAAAACTCGGCGCCAAGACGGAGAGAGCAAAAATGAAAAGTAGGTGTCGTATTCAGAAACGTTCGCTTTACGCGCTATTAGCTTCAGCGATTTCTTATATGCGTTGTTTTTTTTTTCAGTTCGTGCACCTCAACCTCGTGCAAAACAGTGGTTCACCACATTTTTTTTTTTTTGTTACAGCGGGTGGCCATGGGGAGCATTCATCAGGAGTGAACTTCTTTTAGGATTTCTTAAGAAGTGAAGCTCTGTGAAGTGCTGTACGTGTGAGTTTGAATGGATCGTTAAGGCAGCAAAAACTTCCTTTGCTCCCCTTCCAACTAAATTAAGTGTGTTATTATTCGCGTTGAGAATCGGCAGAAAAACTTGCAGTTTCTAGAACGCTCGTCTTGATTATAGTTTCGTCTGAAGCGTGGCGTGTTCCGTGCACATTCGTGCGTCGTCGAAAGGAAATATCAATAATTGATCGATAAGGTGAAAATGGGACTAAGTCCAGTGAAATAAAGGCATTATGAGTGCGACACCTCTGCTAGCCAATGATGTTCCTTGCCGCGTTGAAAAAAATACATCCTCGTAATAGAATAGACAAAAATATATCGTGTAAGAGGCATCACAGTTAACATACATGCACAGAGTGCAATTTCAACGCCTTTTTATAACATCACGGTTCACACTCCTCTCTACACACAGCCTCTCCGATGGGGGCGAAATGCGAAAACACCCGTGTGCTTAGATTTAGGTGCACGTTAAAGAACCCCAGGTGGTTAAAATTTCCGGAGTCCTCCACTACGGCGTGCCTCATAATCAGAAAGTGGTTTTGGCACGTAAAACCCCAAATATTATTATTACAGCCTCTCAAGGAATCGTAACAGATAGAATAATAATACTCAACATGAAAAAGAAAGTCCAGGTCTTCTCGCTTGACTATATTTCTTGCTCGTGAAACATTATAATAATGATCTGCCTGAATGTAAAAAATTATGTTCCGAAGTCCTTCAAGATTAAACGGACACCGAAGAGAAAATTAAGGTGAGCTTTGTTCGTAAATTACGGTTTCGCAATAGTAAAAAGGCAACTCTTACTGTAAGGAAGCCCGGTGCACCAGCAAAGCGAAAGCGAAAGACGAATGGAAACGCCGCCTTGGAAGTTTCCGTGCCAGCTAGACATGGCATCATATATTTCTACAGTTTCTGCTCGGGTCTAGTTCACTGTTTATTTGCCGGTAAGGATGGACTACGTTCTGAATAAGCCAGGGAATTAACTTGGGAAGTTTCGCGAAAATTCTTTCTTCCACCTAAACGGCCGCAATACTATAAAATGCTTTAACGTTCGTGACGTCACACCGACATACAGGCGCTGATGTTCTAGCGCGAAATTCAAAAACAAGACGCTTGGCATATGTAACGTAAAGCAGAAAGTATTGCGTAACGTTCTGCCGTTGTGGACGTTGTAAAGGAGCAAAGCTTATAAGCTATTTTCTCTTGGCATGCTGGTATATAAAACGCAGCTGTAGAGCTCTGTTTACAGCATGATCCATTGGTATACACGTGGATGAGATCTACGTACTTATTGTAAAGATATGATAAAGTAAATTGATTTATCGCAACTACGGACATGTCACGCTTGCGGCCTACTCCAGCAATTGAAGTGACTTTTTCTGGAATTGCTAGTCGCCATACGGAAGAAGTTGCGGAAGTAGGCCGGTGTTCGTAAGCAGGCAGTAAGTTTTTGCACCTCCGTGTTTCTTCATGTATGCGTGCAGCAGTTTTATCAGCAATCAGAATCACTTCGGTGGGTAATTCTGAGACACTCACAAGCCTCATTACTGTGCCTAAATGAAATCAGCTTAAGAAAGCAAACAATAAATTGACATACGAAATACAGAAGACATACGCCATAGCGAAAGACCTACAACATGACACAACTTTCCAGTGGATCCCAAGTCACTGTGAAATCATAGGAAATGTCACAGCTGATCACATGGCACGTGCAGAACATCAAGAGAATGAATTATCACTACTTCCTCTAGCGGCGAGTGATGCGCGATGTCTATTGAACAAACTATGCGGTAGATTGTCCAAGGAAACTTGGTCCGTAAATGATGCGCAGAGCTATCAATTATATAATATAGATCGTTTAACGAAATTCAATATTCCGTTTAAAATTAGTCGATCTGTTGAAACAACAGTTCATAGGCTTCAACTAGGCACTGCCTATACTAAAATATTCCTGTAGAGGATATGAAAAACTAACAGTTCTACATGCTCATGTGAAGAGGCTGAAGAAAACATTAAACACCTTCTTCTACACTGTAAAAATCATGATGCTCCCCGCAAGAACCTTTCGAAAAAAACTACATGGCTTGGATAGACGGCCCCTATCTTAGGAAAAATGTTAGGTCCATGTCCAACAGAAAACTTCAAAACATCGCTGCGCGCGCCTTAGTACAATTTTTGGAGGAATCAAAAATATCACAAAAATACTAAGTCATACAATAGTTGTTGGTCGCATTGTTATTAGTAACAGGCCCCCCTTAATTACATGTTCGTTGTGTCTTCGTGTTCATGTAGCATTTGTATTTGTTGCATTTAGAGTGCGGCATTTAAGTTCCCAACATCTTCTGTGTGAACAACTTGGTTTTGTAAACATTTATGCTGTGGGAACTCACGTGTTGCGTGTGAACATTTCTGTTTTGTGAGTATCTATGCTATGTGAACTCTTCTGTTGCGCGAACATTTACTTATATTTCACTACTGAGACTTAGTACTTGACTGTTCGTTCATGTGTTTATTAGTCAAGTTTAGTGATTGTGGACAACTTTCTGACGATAACTATCATGCAAGAGAAGAGGAGTAGCCGGCGCCATACATAGGCACCAACCTCTCCTTAAATACATTTCATAAAGAAAAAGACGCTTAGCCTTCATTCCCGCTTGTACTAAAAATATATTCCTGCGAAATTAACAAAAGTGGTGTTTTGAAAGACTACTTTATCAGCCTAAACTAAGTTAGTGCTTCTCTTTGGGGCTACATTAAAGGGCAACTCCGGCGTTGTTTTAAACTACATTAGGATATTGTCATGTTCAAATGGCATTGACAGTCCTGTCCCCGGTAGGGTGGTTCGATTTCCTTAGAAATTCCTCAATGTTTTAAATAACCAATAAATGAGATACCGAAATGGGTAGCTGGTTCGTGTGACGTCACGATGAGTCGATGACGTCAGATCCTACACTACCATAATATAAACAAGCAGAACACATGCTAAAGATGCAGTACACATGGCGCTAACGCCATAGAAGCGAAGCTGATGATGCCTCCTGACGACACAGGGAGCTTTTACAGAGTTTCCGAACTATATAGCGGCGATTAAAGCGACGATTTCAGCGACAGTGGTGGTGTAGTCTCTGACGTCGCAAGCACAGAGTGGCCAGCAGAAAGTCATGAGTTGGAAACGCAACCCATTCTTAAAATTCATTTTTCAGGAAAACTAAATCACTTGCAGCCATATAGTTTGGCACAGATAATCAGAGTGCAAGAGAGAAAATGTACTGAAAATTTTATTAAGATCACTGGACATCGAAAAATCGCTGGAGTTGCCCTTTAAGGAGTGAACGTTTCTTATTACGCAGTCTTTCACTGGTGGGCTGCATCGATAAAGCCGTTCGCTAAGTCACAGACTTCCGGACGCCGGGTGTGACAGCTACCTTCCTGCAATTTTAAATGCTCCTGCGTGAGATGTGCCAACTAAATCATGCACACACGCTCTCACGCGTGTCGCACGTGGCTTTGAACCAAAGTTGGTGGCCCCGCGCAAATGTTTGGTGCCCGTCAAATCGATTGGCGTCTCTGTCGGAAGCGGAGCGGCCAATTCGTAACGGGCTTTTGCTCCGTCATCTTGCTAAAAGCTTCTAGGAAGGGAAACACACCATGTTTGCGGTATACGCGCCGCTGTGCGGGCCATTTTGGAAGCATTAAAACAAGATGCATCGCATCATGGCGTGATCTTGGCCGAGGTCTTCGTTCGTTACTGCTATACACCAGTCAATATACATACGAAGACAGGTCGCGTGACTTATGATGCGACATGGACCGGCCGTATATGAGCGACCTGATTCAGGAAATGTGGCTGCGGGAAAAAGACAAACGCTTGGTCCAACAAAACTTGCTAACGTAAGGCACCTGTTTCCAGAGCAACCACCCGCGTCAGATCAATGAAACAATCTTACGGACAAAGGCACCGATCCAGGAGTTTTGGCTTGTCGCCCATCGATGCGTGCCAGTGCAATTATAGCTCTCTGCCGCTTTGCGGTCAGCGAGTTTGACGTCAGGATGTCATTACCAAAAAAATGGAAAGTTGATGAATAGCACGCGTGTAAGGTATATACCGTTCGAATCAATAGCGCTCCGCCGTATACCTATAGCGCGCACAGCTTGGTCGCCCCGAGTTTCGGCGAATTATTTGCGGTCGGTACAGAAAAAGCATCGCCGAGAGATTCGCTGGCTCAGTGTGATCCATGTTGTCTCGCTCAATTCCTCTTCGATCTTTCTGAAGCTCGCATAGACAAAGACCGCTGAATGAGTAAACAAAAGAATCGTTCGCGGTTCACCAGGCAACAGCCGATACAATGTGTGCTACGTGCGTTCTATGCAGTGCATGCATGAGTTGTAGATTCAGAACTTGCGCGTGCTTTTAAAAGTACTGGTGGTGCCGCGTATCCGCTGTCGGTTCACAAACAGACACCGAAAGGAGAAAGTGTTAGCTTTCAAGCATATTTACCTAGCCAAAGATGATCGTCTCCTTGTGCATGCACGTAGGTTTCTGCGCCGCATTAATAACGCAAGCAATGCGCTGATAACGCCTTCAGAAGATTAATGTCGAACGAGGAACCAAACACGAACAAATACAGTGTATAAATGAGTGGATTCATTATTCGTACCCCTTGCTACAAGGCTTACACTGATTTTTTTCCCTTTGATTAAGGTAATGTACATTGATTAAAATGCTGAGTGACACAACCAACGCAATATGCCGCGCCATAACGCTTGCACCCAAAGAACTCAAACGTATATGGGGCCTCGTTTATCTCGCAAATTCAATTGTTGTATAGCTTTCTTTCGGTAACAAGACAATCCAATAGGAAGAAAACTAACCGCTTTTCAAGATTTCATTCTTCGCCACATAAACTACGGGCTTTTTTTGTTGCTCTTGTTTTATTGTACGGTACTTAGGAGATGTTTTCGCCTTTAATTGGTGCCGGCTACACCTTTTCACATAGAGATATAAAAAAATGAGCTAACATAAAGGCATCGAAACTAAAAGTCAACTCTAAATCACAATAACACAAAGTACAGACACATAAGTTCACTAATGCCACACTAAAACTGACAGTCAACACCAAAACACAGCAACACAAAGTCCAGTCACATAAGTGAACTAAAAAGAACACAAAGTCCGGTCACACAACTACACGAAAATCAGGGCACATAAGGAAGCACGGATAAGATTCAAATGAAGGTGCATGAATCCAGGCATTGAATTGTCCAAAGTTGGGTGAAAAAAAATTCCATAGGGTGAGCTTATCAGCGATAAACACTCCACTCAAAACTTTTCGAGAATATTGCTCCCTTCTAGAAATCTTTGCAAGGCCAGTAATTAACGCTCATCTTTGCAATGAGTGTGTTGGCCAAGGGCCTAAGATCGTCCTGAGGCTGAAGGTCCTGCGGTCAAATGCACACTAAATCACGTGCTAAACATTGTCTGTGTGTGTCGTTCCACGGACATTCCAACAGAAGACGCTGTACATTGTCATCCGCGTGGCCTCAAGTGCATTCCGGAATATCAGCTCTTGAAATTTTCTGTAGAACGTGTTTTATGTAAGCAGAACCGAGCTGCAGACGCTGAATCAGCGTTTCAAAGGCTCTGGTTGTATCTAGTGTGGACGGGATTTTAAATTGAAGTGATGGGTCAATGGGAAATAAATCTGAAGATTTCGAGTTCTGATCAAACCATGTCGCTTTGCAACCACGGGCCCAGATCCGTCTTACTATGCGCTGCTATTTGTCTTGCGTTAGAGAGAGGCCATATCATCATCATCATCATCATCATCAGCCTGGTTACGCCCACTGCAGGGCAAAGGCCTCTCCCATACTTCTCCAACAACCCCGGTCATGTACTAATTGTGGCCATGTCGTCCCTGCAAACATCTCAATCTCATCCGCCCACCTAACTTTCTGCCGCCCCCTGCTACGCTTGCCTTCCCTTGGAATCCAGTCCGTAACCCTTAATGACCATCGGTTATCTTCCCTCCTCATTATATGTCCTGCCCATGCCCCATTTCTTTTTATTGATTTCAACTAAGATGTCATTCACTCGTGTTTCCTCCCTCACCCAATCTGCTCTTTTCTTATCCCTTAACGTTACACCTATCATTCTTCTTTCCATAGCTCATTGCGTCGTCCTCAATTTGAGTAGAACCCCTTTCGTAAGCGTCCAGGTTTCTGCCCCGTAGGTGAGTACTGGTAAGACACAGCTATTATACACTTTTCTCTTGAGGGATAATGGCAACCTGCTGTTCATGATCTGAGAATGCCTGCCAAAGGCACCCCAGCCCATTCTTATTCTTCTGATTATTTCCGTCTCATGATCCGCATCCGCCGTCACTACCTGCCCTAAGTAGATGTATTCCCTTACCACTTCCAGTGCCTCGCTACCTATTGTAAATTGCTGTTCTCTTCCAAGACTGTTAAACATTACTTTAGTTTTCTGCAGATTAATTTTTAGACCCACTCTTCTGCTTTGCCTCTCCAGGTCAATGAGCATGCATTGCAATTGGTCCCCTGAGTTACTAAGCAAGGCAATATCATCAGCGAATCGCAAGTTACTAAGGTATTCTCCATTAACTTTTATCCCCAATATAGGAGGCCATATGTGGCGTCATTAACACGTGCTTTTCCAGCTGCTTTGTCTGCTGCTACATTCCCATGGATATTGTAGTGGCCAGGTATCCACTGGAACATTACTGTGCGACTTCCTTCACTTGCTTTTGTGAGTTCCTTTAGTGTCTCGTAAACTAACGCCATGTTTTGCGAATTGCTGATGACGCTATGAAGCGAAGACAGAGCTGCCTGCGAGTAACAAAGGATGACTCATTGTTCCCACTTTTGCACTGAATTTATGCAGCGTAACAAAGACAATATTCCAAGAAGCTCTGCTGTTACTGATGACGTCGTGTGAGATAGTTCAAACGTTTGTATTCGGTTCCATTCTGGAATTAAAAATTTGTTTGGCAAGAACCATCTGTATACGCTTGAATATAGCCATGGTATCGAAAGTATATCTGGTATAACGCTAGTTGTTGTGCTGCTAGCATAAACATGTCTCGTTTGCAAATGATTCCCTCAACCGAAAGTTCAATTTCTGGAGTGACGAGTCGCCATAGAGGGCAGGGGATATCTGAGAACCAAAATTCGTGATGCGGTAGTAGAGCTTTGTGCATTTGAATCACCGTATTGATGCTTGCCCTATTTCTTTCAGTAAGTGCAATTGCTAGTGGGTGCCTTTTGTGTTGCACTGAAACACAAAAGAAGTGTCGGCAGGTTTCAACCGTCCGCATAATAGGAAATGGAGGTTGACGTGCCTCTGCAATTACTAAGAAACTTCAGGTTGCTCGAGGAACGCCTAAGCATACGCTAAGGCTCTTAGCTATTAATCGTTGGAGTCTCTCTTCAGGTGAACGTGAGATACGATGCAGAACAGGTGAATAATTGGCTACATTTTGCTTTATAAGTGCTTATGTACTTTTAGTAAGGATGAAACAGACTCTCCCCATGTCGTGCCATCTATGCGGCGAAGAAGATTTGTTATTGAGTTTACTTGTTCTTCGAGGACATTAATGTGAGACATGGAGAGAGAGCGAAACGAAAAGGGAACGGCTGGGAGTTTAACCAAGGACGTGCCCGATTGGCTACCCTACACTTGGGGAAGGGGAAATGGGAAGAATGTATAATATGGAGAGAGAAGAAAAGTAATAAAGAGTCAATTCCAAGAAAGTTGTCTGTCTAGTGTAAACTCCAAAAAAGGTTGTCCCTCAAGGCACGGCTTAAAGTCCTTTAGATATCCTCTGGTGAAGGGTAGCACAGCCGTCTTACTCTAAGATAGTTCCATTCCTCTTTCCTATAAGAATTAGCCCACAAGTTTAGGCCTTCCTGCAAAGTTTATTGAACAAGGCTGGCACATGAACCAGAGGCCCAAATACAAACTTCATCCGCATATATAAAGTAGTGTAGTGCAGGTGGAAGTCTCCGCGGTAGATCCACCATCACAAAATTAAAGAGAAATGATCTTAAGAGACTGCCTTGTGGGACTCCTTGAATAATATTATGAGCGGAACTTTTTCTTTCGCTTGTTTGAATAAATATTGATCTGCCATTCGAGAAATTGGATATCCACCGTAGCACCCTTCTATAGTGACTCCCAGGTCTAGGAGGCACAATTTATGAGCATGGCTTACTGTATCAAAGGCTCGTTTAACGTCTAAAAAACCAATATTGTGACATTTCCCCTCGCTCGTTCACGTTAAACGTATGTAACGATATTCAAAATTGCATCCATGGTACATCGCCGCCTTCGAAATACTGTCATATCATCGGGAACCGTTTTTGTTTGCTCGTACCACCGTTGCTGCCTAGTGCAAATAATTTTCTCCGTGGCCTTGCATAAACAGTTCATCAGACTCACAGGACGAAAAGACTCGAGAGCAAGATTTTTACCGGGCTTCAATATAGGTATCACACGGGCTGTTTTCCAAGAGTCAAAGGCACACTCCTTTTTCCACAAGTCATTGAGCAATTCCAAGAGTGCCAATCGACCATTAGGTCCCACGTTTTGCAACATAATGTATGTAATGAAATCTGGACCTGGAGCAGTCTTTGTCTTACAAGACGCAAGCGTACATTTGAGCTCACTCGCAGAGAATTCGTAGTCTAATTGTACATGCTGCGACTGAAAACACGCAAGAACTTTTTGATTTGCTTTTCAGATTAATATTGAAACTCTCCAAAAGTAATAAAAATGCTTGTTCTAGTTATAACTTTGCAGAATTCCTCAGCAATCACTAATTATAAAGTATCCTTGGCATTTGCGAGAGCACGAAATGCGTCTGTTTGAACAAAATGGCTGCTTAATGCACGAATAGTTATCCATACTCGAGGAACTGGCGCCATGGAGGGGAGACAACGTATCGCGAAATTCATACCATCTTTTCTTTCCCTAATTTTTTGCAGTCGTCTCCGCATGACTGAGTGGATTTGCCGTGAATTTCTATACGCTTCTATATTTCCACTCCGGCGATGAGCACTTTCAGCTATTTTTCTTACAGCTATCAAATGTTTATGTTCTCCATCAACTGATGTTTACTCGTTAGGAATGGGCACTTGTTTCGTACACCTTTTCATTGTTTCTTGTATGCCTGATGCGTGTTTCTCTACTTCAGCTTCACAATCTACTCCACTGGACAAGTGCTGACGAAACAGCTGCCCAGTTTGTTATATTCACATATCTTCGTTTCGCAGTACTTTTTAATCATGGATGTTTTATAAGAATTGGGAAGTAGTCACTTCCACGAGTTTCTGCGCCTGTTGTCCACCCAGCATCGCTAACAAGATCATTAGAGCACAATGTTACGTCTATGAAACTGGCATAGCGATATCCATGCATAAATTTCACATATATATCACTCAATACCGACAGATAGCAGCTTTCCGTGGCGCATTGAACGGTATTTTTACGGGCATCTCAGTGATTACTTCACCACATTACGTTGTGTGTGTTAACGTCCCCGCATGTGATAATATTTGAGCTTGTGATGCTAAAAATATTTACCAAATTATCAGTCTTAACACGTCTCGATGCCTGCAGGTATATGCTTACGACTGTTACTCATCTTTTAGCGAGATATACTTTGCATGCTACATATTCAGGCAAATATGAACTACTTGATTGAATGACGTGAGAAGGCAAATCTTTTCGAAAACAGAGCATTGTTCTACTGCTTCTAGCTGGAGGAGACGATTTATGTATTACGTAATTAGAGAGACGCAAGTCACCACCTACTCCCGCCTCCTGTATGCACAGCACAGGGAAGCTTTATTGTGCGACTTACGAAAATCAGCACGTTTCGATCGAAGGCTATTAGCGTTGTACTGAAATGTTACGTCGTGCTCTTTCTTTCTTTTTCTTTCTTCCCTTTGTTTCTTTATTTTCTTTTCTTCCTTTCTTTCTTTCTTTCTTTTTTAATTTCTTTTTTAGAAGTAACACACTTCCAAGTTCGAACGTTATTACGACTAGCGTACTTACAGCTTGTTTTATTTTACCTTTAAGTTTTTTTAAAGAAATTTCATGACACCACTAGCACTATTTAAACGTCACGACCATCTCTTCTAAACGTCGATTCCTGTGGCTGAATGCACAAATAATTTCTTTTATAAGTATTGCTCGTCATTAGCCTGCCATCTTTGCTAATTATACGTTCAGCAGCATGACTCGTCGACGCCTGCTCTTAAGAACAGCTCCAGCGTGATAACTTTTTGGTGAATATGGGCCGTGGTGTATTCCATTCACCCGCATCTGCTGTAAATCACTGTGAAATAGGACACAATATTCCAGCAATATGAAACAAATACAAATATACTGCCGATATTTCCCCTAAACAGTTAAAAATATGTTTTATTTACAAGTAACGTTATACCAAGCGGTTTCGTAGATAACTGTATTTATTCTTTTAAACGGTGTTTCAATCATTATTCTGATGATTATTACTGCTCAGTCATCTTCATAACGAAGAGCTGGTGGTGATCAATTTTGATGTGTTGCTGTTTAAATTTATGTAGTGACCCTGTTTTTCATTCAGTTTTCTGACCATTTCTTGTATTCTGAATTAAGTTCTTAGACTCTGTAGAGTGAAGGTTGTTTGTGTATGGTATAGCTTTGTTTGTCTGTTTCGATGTCATCCATTCTTTTGTAACGATACTGCCTGTTGTCTAGCCTCTATTTGATTTTGTCGCCTACTTCCAGATACGACGCATCATGGGACCAGGAATGCTGCAGGCCGCAGCTTTTAGCCCTAGAGGAAGTTTCTAGGGCATTCCATTTAATTAAAAAAAAATTGAATGAATTGCCTGTTAGCCTGGCTAAGCGAAAGCACCAGGGCCCAAATTCACAAAGCTTTCCTTTCGCAAGTGCTATTTAGCGTCGGCCAACCGCCTTCGCTAATAATGTTTCCAACATCAAGATTGCCTGAATTTTTCTCTTACGAACAATACTACCGTAAGAACTTTTGATGAATGTAGGCCCAGGTGCGCATTTTTATTGATCTTGCTATCCTAAAAGAAGCACAAGCAAAGTAATCGTATGTTTTTTAGTGGTGACCTAAACCTTTGGAGTTGAAACATGGGCCGTGAAGGGAATATTTCAGAAACTGTGTAAATATTCATTATCAATTAGCTAATTATAACAAAAGATATTACTCGCTTTCTCACGTGGCATCTAACAACACTGAGTTAATTCAACCTGCTCAGATAGCCTTGGTTCATGGTGCTCCGGAGCTGGGACACCTATTCAAAGAAGATCCCGTCTTGAATTGGCCCCGGCTTCTATACTTGTCTTACGAACAAATAAAAGGCACACTACAACTGCTGATTTTAACGTTTAGGAGAACAACAACAACCATTGTTACTAAAAGTGAGAGCACGCGAGTGACTTAGAGGATACTAAGTTGACACACACGCACGTACGCAAGCACGAGTGAGATGCGACGTAATGTACACCCGGGATCAAAAGCATACGGACCAGGGAATGCGCGATAAAGCCGATATTTTACTCTGCCTGTGAATGCAACTTGAAATTGAGGACTGCAGTCCGAACTTGGCATTGGGGACTTCCCAGTATACTCGTCAATTTCAGTTTATGCATGTTAATTATAAAGAAATTAAGTTTTTTCGGCGACCCTGTGGCCCGTATACTTTTGGTCACGGCTGTACAAAGGAAACCCAATATGATATACTCCGGACATGATGTCTACGTTGCACCATTGTTTGCTTTTGCATTAGTTGGCTATTTCCGCGCTTTTAGCTGGCTAGAATTCTTATGGATCAATCAACATGAATGTCACCTTGGAGTAACTGTATAATATACGTAAACTAGGGCGTCTCGCTCTGGGGGGAACTGAACCGCAGACATTAAGTAGTCAAGCTATCCATGACGACGCTCCATGAAACGGATTAAACGTTCGCTGTTTGTTACACTTTGATATAACGAATGTGGTTGTGTAGAGGAAATTGTAAGTTTTGCACGTTGGCTTAAACATGAATGTGGTGTTGCCTGAATTTCTACATTTACGTGGGGATTTGAAACACTACGCCTCGTTATCGAATTATTTCCTGGACCTAATTCAGTTCTACCTAGGTCAATTCTACCTTCGAGATTGCAAAAAGGATGTTTATCTATGTTGCGTCTGCACACCAAAACGTAAAACTTGGCAAGATTTTCAGGTCCTCCTAGATTAGATATGACCGTAAGGTCTAGTCATTAGGACTAGTCATTAGGAGCACAGTTTATTAAATTTATTTATGCTTAGCAGGAGAAAACCCGGCATTTTTCAAACATTTGCATAGCGGATAACGGTAGCAAATGCGCCTCAATAATGACAAAGAAACTCGATACTTCATCTGTAAGTTCGAGACAGGAACGAATAGATCTTGCTAGTTGTCACTGAAGAAGCCCTTATGGTGGTCTACGGAGACCTTGGGAAAAAGCCGCTGAATATAAAGCGCTTTGCACGTTCAGAGCATAGCTCAACTGGGAGCATTGTACAACACTGATCCACCCCATCACCTACTGGCAAATCTACGATGTATGTACTTTCAACACCACAGAGACATAACATTTCAATACTTTGATCTGTTGGACCGAGGACTGTAAGTAAAGGATATAATGAAATAAAAATGGCACTGTCTAATGGGCTCAAATGATCTCTCGCCTGACAAAGCTGCAACCGATTTCCGACACTTACTGAACCAGTACTTCTCCAGTACTTTGCAAACTACTTTCGAGGTTGTTGCTTTTTATTAAGATATGTTACGTTTTTCGGTCAATTCCACCCTTAACTAGCGTGCTAAAGTCCGGTTGCAAGCTACTTGTTTTAAAACATCCGTGATCACTCCCAACACTTATATTGCAACTGCATAGCCACTCGCGAATACAGTTAAAAGCTTGTGTTTTCGCAAAGTTTCTGGTCCGTCAATTATTGTGGTTGGTGGCCAAATACCTCTCCTGATGCGAGGCCGAATTTGTGGTCATATGTGCTCGCAACGCCGTAATGGCGACGAAGTTAGTGCCCGAACCAGTTTTATTTTCTTTTTTTTTTTTTGTAATAACGCGCCTACCAGGGATCTATGATGAGGTCGTACATCGACGTAGGGTAACGTACTGCACAAAATATATGAAGAAGGCTGGAAAGAGAGACAGGACAGAGCGCAGTCCGCAACAATGTACTTATCGACGTATATACGCGTTGCACACTTACGGTGCCTGTACAGCAAGGCAGCGGTAACCTAAATACAATGCAAGGCACAAACGCCCCATTAAACTGTAGTTGTTTATTTAGTTGTTCTTTATCCTGTTACCTTTATTTTATTTTCCTAACGAACTTAAAATGGTCCAATAAATTATATTGATGAACAGCCACCTAGAAACAAAATGTCAGCAAACATTCGCTGTAGAAAAGTAAAAAGATTGCGCTTCAATGGTTCAAGGTATACTCGGACAAAGCTTCTTCAGAGCACACTATTCATGCCGAAGAATTTCCGCCCCGCTGGGATACTTGGCAAAAAAAAAATTGACGCTATGGTCATAACTCCCAATCAGGGGATATGAGATATATTATTTATTTATTTATTTATTTATTTATTTATTTATTTATTTATTTATTTATTTATACATACTGCGGCCCTAAAAGGGTTATCGCAGGAGTGGGGTACCAAATCAAGGCTACCACACACACAGCAAGAGGGGTACACAAATCAACGGTACAAAACAAAGCACTAGTGTAAGAAATACGTTGAAAAAGAAAATAAAAGTGGTCTCAATACATACGGATATGCATATAAACACAGTCAATAATACATGGTTCTAGGAATCACGGGCATCAACCAGTGAGTGCCTTAACAAAATTATCAAATGTCAATTTTCGTATGTTATGGGGAAGTTGGTTCCACAATTCAGTGGATCGTTGAAAAAAAAACTACGTTTGAATTTGTCAGTGCGGGCGTACAGGGTGTTATATGTTCGCGTATGCGCGCTGATCTGCGAAGCACTGCCGGAGCAAATTGTAAACGCGCCACGGGCAGTATACACATTTGTAGGAAGCAATCTGGCGTAGTACTTTGTTGTAAAGTACTACACCAGAATGTTCGAATAACTACAGTGACACGCCGCACAGCATACTGCATCGCCTCAGTAAGAAGCAAGCGAACAGTTTATTTGACAAATGTAATTTTTTCTCTTAAGTGTTGATCATCGGTCAGGTAAACTAGTCCTTAAATGACGTTAAGGCTAATCGTGCCACCAGCTACGCTTCAGCGTCTCTGATAACTGGAATCATTTTTTTAGAAAGCTGCAATGAGCTTTACAAACGAGCACTCTTGCACAATTTTCGAAATCAAAGCATGCATTAGCGATAAAGATCTGTAATTCTAAAAAACTAGAACTGTAAGCAAAAACTTGAACGAGCATTCATGTATACCGAGCATGAGCGCCTATAGATTTAGGATTGCGCGCCTCTAGACACCTTCGGCTCGCCGTCTTGATGGCGCTCAAAACCAGAGTGAAGACCATGCACCAAGAGGGTGCATCTTGTTTCGCTCACCAAAATTCCCATATGTATGAAGATATGTTGTCATAAGTTGGCGTCATACTACAGTTATTCAGCACGCCACATTATTTATAAAGTGCACGTCGGAGGTTTCGGAACAATGGAGCATTTTAATAAGTGGCAAAATCTCCTGTTTCTTCGACACCGTAGAAACTGCACATTAAAGTTCAGCCGTATCGACCATGGGAGGAAGTTTTGTTTTGGCTTACTACAACGAGTTGCGTTGATGAAGGAATCGGTTACTGCATATCTACCGCTTTAGGTATTACAAGGTATTTGTCGATAGGAAAGGAGGCGATCATCCCCTTACCAGACTTCTAAGTGCGTTACACAGGGCACCTCGATTCCATCACATGGAAAGGAAGTCTTAAAGCAACCTTACAGGGAAACCGCGGGGTTAGTCAGCCCTCCAGAGGCACAAACTACAGCTGTCAATAATGCTTGGAACTGGGCTAGTTGATGAACTTCGATTATTTTTCCGCTGTAGAACTAAAACACAACAACAGGTGCACCAACGCGGAGAAAAGAGAATTAACGGGTGAAGCATTAACTGGAAGTTGGTGTTTACCGAAAATACAATGCAGAAAAGAGGGTATGAGCAGTCGCAATTGCGATGAGACGGGATGTTGTCTTCGGGTCATGCGTAAAAGGAGCTCCGGGAACGTATCCATGCATGTACTGAAGACAGTGACGAGTGATCACGATTACTGCTGCTATTGCCCTCGTTTCACTTCTGCCTCACCTTTTTTATAACCATCAGTTGTGAATTTGCGCTTCACCTGTTCAGTCCAGTTTATCCTGGTCCTGTCGGTGTCGTTGTTATTTACTGATAGAGCAAGAACGACAGATAGCATGCCAGCCGGGCTCTCAATTCACCACGTTCGGAGTTCCGCAATTACTCAAGACAAAATCGCGGGAGCTTGCGAATCCATTATCGTATTTCCCCTGGATCGTCTTTCCTCTTAGCGCCTTCAGAGATGAAATCGTGCAGTGAAGTTTCTATACGTGCTTCCTCTGGCGTGGCGCGATACGTGACGAAGGCGAGATGCGAGCGAGACAGAGCGTGTTGCACTCACGGTCCAAGTTCCGGACGTCGAAGCCCTGGACGAAACGGCTGCTGCCGTCCTCGCAGGAGACCATGGCGCACGAGCTGCCCCCTTCGGGCTCGGGCGTCACGCGGTTGGTCGAAAGCGGCGCGTCGCCTGCCCTGCCCCGGCCAGCAGCCCGCGACAGCCCGTTTCTCCCCGAAACCTCGAAGAGCTCCGTGGCGCCTGTTGCAGAAACGTCGGCACGGATTCCAAGAGTCGTAGCCGCCCGCCTTGTGAGAGCGCCCGCGCACGCAACAGGTCCGAAACGACTCACGCCAACCTGCTGAGCGTCGCGCCAGGAACTTGGTGTAAGCGAGCCGATGCACGCGCTGCCGCAGAGTTTCGACCGTCACGTGACGCTCATGTGCGCTTCATGCGGTTGCTGTGGTGACAGGTCGCACACGGTCGGCGTCACTCGATGGCCACCAGCGGCCGAGCGGCGGGCGCCGGCGGGCCGCACTGTCCGGTGGTGAACGGTGCGACGGTGCGCCGACTGACTGCGGGGGCGTAGACCGGCTTTCCACCTTTGCATCCGGGTGGGGTCGTATGGTGGAGAACAGCAGGGAATTGTTTGTAATGTACACAAGGAGATATGTACAAAGAAGGTGACAGAAGAGAAAGTAACAGACTGCTTGTTTTCGATTCCTGCTTTTTTTCTTCCCCTGAGCTTTTTTGCCTGCTACCATGAGTTTTGCGAACTTCCGTGCGATCTCGCCAAGTAGGGCACAGCAAACCAACTTAGCAAAGAATTGACCCACAAAATAGTACCAGTGAGCAAACCTGTGTGCTGCCTAATAAAACATTCTGTCACGACATAGAAAACCTGCCCCTTCATGTAATGTCGGCTCATGGGAATCTGTAGAGATCACATATCTTTTAATGGAAGAAAGCAGGATATTCGACGGCCTTTTCTTTTCTTAAATTTCTTATGTTTGGCCTACCCTTTCTTGGCCCGTTGGATATGGACCGATTCATGGTCAATACTCCAGACTGGATATGTGCCACTGCGACTCAAGGGCAACAGAATACTTAAATGTATTTAAATATGTGGCGTCACTTCCCTGTACATGCTTCCCTCGACATGCGTGATGCATCTCCTTAGTACTCGTGACATCGCTGCATCGACGTCTCACATCCGCCAGGTTGGTTGTTTCAATTTGTACATACTTTGTGAACGACGTAATACACAAGCACAAACATTACGCGAGATTAAAGTTGTCACCTGTGCGCAAACATAAACATTGCATGGAGTTGCCTGTTGCATAGGACGAAAAGGAACACTAATGTACGCGTCGCACTTAGTTGCACAGCCCCCCATTGAGTAAACCGCTTCACTAAACCTTCGAATCGCATAGATTCAACCTGCGCGTTAGATCTGCACACATTTTTCCCCTCCGTGGATAATGGCAGCCGCGCGTAGTCGTATGCCAGCATGTTAAGGAATATTCACTGAGGGACAAAATCTGTGCTACGGGAGGCAAAAAAAATTTCATCGCAGTTACGTGAACCTGATATTATATTTCTTTCATATATACAACTGTGGTATGAAATTCATTTTTATCGACACTATTTTCGACTACAAAAGTTAAGAGACTACAATTCAAGACTAAAGCGCCAAGCCGAACCTTACCAGTGCGCAGCATGACAAAGAGCTTCAATTTTATGGATTGTTTCATCGTAAAACCATTAGCAAAATATCTTGCGCCAGTTAAGAGCGCTAGGGAATTGCTGTCCCCCTTCACGTGAGACGCGCCAGGAAACATAATTAAGGCTTCAGGGGAAGCTAAAAATCTTGGACTTAGTGTGGTCTGTGTCTGAAACCGATTAGTATCTTGGGAAACTCCGAAAGGTAAGTAAGCATCACGTGCCTCCCTTTGCCGTCATCCTTCATAATACTGCCGCTACAGTGCCAGCATATGGTACAAGGATTTTAATGAATGTGTCGTATCTGTTTGGACTGTCTCCAGTCGAAATACAAGAGCAGTATTTACTTCATCCTCGTGTATACCCCCCTCTCCTCACCGCATCACTGTATAGACGCATACACGGTGAAAGAAACATTTTCGCAAAATGCAGGCACTGGCCGATGGTCATTACAGCGACACCAGAAAATGGTTGCTGCATTTCCACCTCCCCCTCAAGCCAGCTGCCCACCAAGCGCTTCTCACGCCTGTGGCCCCGATCAAATACTGCTGGCGTTGACTGTGACAACACTATAAGGCCGTTCTGGCAAGACCATCCGTCTTGTCTCCGGAATTCCAAACGGGAGATATATTATTTCGTGCATTGACCGCGGGCAAAAAAAAGTATGCACTCGAGGTTGGCGTTAAATGATGGTAACAAACCGTATCTATGTGAAGGCGTAGCGCTGAAGGGAGAAATTCGTATTTGAAGAAGTTGAAACTGAAATTGAAAATGAAATGAAATTGATATGCTTTCATATAATCACGGTACGCTGATAGAAAAACGTGTTCCATGTCTCAGGGAGATCCAGTTCCCAGCGAGCGCAGCCGATAACAATTGAAGACATAAATGGAAAACGCGTACGTGGCATTTTTATTTAAATCACCTTCGAACCTTTTTTTTCACTCCTGCTATATACTAAAGCCAAAGTGAAAAAAAAACGATATTAGACTCCGACGGGACGGTCTGAACACCCGTACAACGTCTGATAGCCTTGGAATTAGGAGAAGCAACACGAACAAAGGTGTTGTCAGCAGAATCCATGTGTGTCTGCAATGTCTCTGTTGCGTCACTCTTGTTTTGCATGGCATTAAGCTCTCCGGCTGCGTTGCCTGAAGGCTGTCGCCAGCGGCTGACCACAGGCCTTTGTACAGGTATAATACGCGCACCGGTTACAAGGCCGCCTCACTAGGTGCGGGCTCGATCGCATCGATGTATCGACGCGAGGACAAAAACACGGCGTCGTGTTTGCCCCGGGGTGCATGGAGCCACGCTTCGTATTTACGCATCGCTCCCATTTGGTACGATCGACCGGCCCGGGCTTTCTGCAGTCCTATACTGTCCGACCAATGATGTGTTGACGGGAACGTTTCGCTCATTTTTAAACGTGACGTTGATGTATATTCGTGAGCAGTGACGGCCGCTTGGTTTGTGGTCAATGTTTTTTAGAGCGCAGCTCGTAGGCGTGTTCGTCCCTGCGGCGAGCGTCGCCGTCGGCGACCCTCGGCGTAACCAAACGAATGAGCACAGCGAAGGATGAAAGAGCGAACGCGGAGCGCAGCGGGATACGAAAGACGGCGATAGCGAAGAAGTGCGAGGAAGAAAGCGGAGGAGGAGGGTATGGCGAAAGCGTGAGAACTTGGAAGAGTAGTGTCACGCAAGACGGGCCCTGCGGCTACGATGGCTACGAGATAGCGCCAGAGTAGCGCGCGTCGTCTGTTCACCGATGGCGCCACCCATACCATACGTGGAAACAAAGCACTGCATGAGCGGAGCTCTGTCTGCGGCGGCTGCTGTGAATCGCGCCCACGCCTCACCCACGCACTTCCTCTCGCTATCTCCCGATTAGCGAGGCAGTCGCGCCACATTTCACTCTGTTGGCAACGTGCCGCACTCGACATATTGTCCGCGCCAGCCAATATATCGCGAAATGAAAATACCTATAGAGCTGCGGTCAAATTTCACATTAGGGTGTATAGTAATCGTCGGTGATGTTTTTCCCCTAGAACACCTGTCTAACAACAACTATAATTTCGAAATGTGAGCGAATCCATAAGGCAGTGGGCCAAATGCAGCAGCTACAAATAGCGATAAGATAGACAGCGAGACGATCTATAATGACAGATGATCTAAGAATTGAGAGCCTTGATCAAAGTTCTGACCTGCTACTCAGCATTGCCGAAGGAGAGTACTTTAATAAAAACGAGAAGTGCAGAAAACTGTTGATGATAAATATCAAAATGGTTGATGATAAAGATCAAAATTGGAGCTTGAGTGAACATAAACAGTGAAGACTCGTTCAAAGGCTCAAATGCAAACCACTCTCGTGCAAGAATTTGACATTAGTCTATAGAATATCACGCCAACGACAAGGGTCCGACTAATGTCACAAGAGCACCTTTTCAGACAAAGGTCGAGTGATCAGCTTTCACAAAAACTCTACCAGTGACTTAACTGCGCTGCTTACACATTATCCAACGGCATGAATTACTGCTCTCAAACTTTAAGCTAAATCTGTAGAGCTCCCACGTTTTGCTGTCTCGTCCAACCGTTTTTCACTCCAACGGCTGTACGTATACCGTGTGTCCCACCAAACGTTAGCCAAGCTGTTCAAAGAAAAAAAAAGATTTCAAAGACACCGTGCAAGACACAGTTTAAAAACGTGCGGTATTCGGTCGCCAGAGCTCTGGCGACCGAACGCCATAGGTATTGAAATCGTATCTCACACCATGCTTTTTAAAGTTTGTTTGTCTTTTTCTTGCAACCACTTGGCTAACGTTAGCCGGGGCACCCTATGTATGCCCAACGATGTGTTCAGCTATATAGAAGGTTCGCAAAAAATATATCGAAGCACCTCTTCCTTGGCACGCTGCGACGTGCATGAGGCGCAGCCTGCGTTCTGTCTCCGAGAGGCTTCCAAGTCTGGCCTCTTATTTTCTGCGCTGGCAAGATTACAACATGACCGATAATTCAACCAAAGCGACAGATTGAATACTACATGAAACCGCCTCGTGTTTGACCTCGAGGTAAACTTTAGTGTACCCGAATTTGCTTGAACAATCTCCTCTATTTCCTGTGACACCGATTATCGGAACTCTTTGGTTGGTATGTACTCTATTTCATGCGCTCCGTATTGTCCGTCCCCGCGGGAACGTTGGCGATTGACCCCTTGGTTCCAAATTGCCCTCAGATACGCCGTAAAGGAAGCGTCTCGTGCTATACATATACATGGGGCGAGAATTTGGTAATCGTTGCGCTGAGAGGCGGGAATGTCGGACGTAACTGGTGGGCACGAAACGATTGTTATGCGTCAAAATGGACAATCAAAAATGCTATACATGTCCGACAAGCGCTAAGTGATGTCGTTTCTTCACCCAAATAGCACTTGGTAGAGCCGTTAAGCAGTTCTGCCATCGAAGTCAGAATGGACCCGAAGTCTTTCGAGGATGTCTTTGAGCGCAGTTTTCTATGCAGGGTTTGAGCCCACTCACCCGTTGTCGGCATCGTTTTCTTCGAATGAATGCGCGCACGTCATATTTTGACGTCCTCATGCAGCGAAACACACACCGATGGACTGAAAGCACGCGATGCTATTTACCTTCCGCGGTTCTTGCATTATCAAAGCCAATTAGTGTTTTTTTTATTGAGGACACTGTCTAGAAAGCAACCTTAACTACAACCTTCGTGATCAGGTGGATTAATGCGGAGTGCTTTTTCGGAAAACATGGCTAAATCATCTAGTGGTGCTTTCTTCGAGATCTTCACCTATTTCAAAGGGAAGAGAACCTCTACTTAATCAGGAACATCAATATAAAGCCCGCAGCTGTAGGCGCGATCGAGCTTCGTAATAAAAGGATCCATTCGTGATAAAGGGCTCACTATTGTTATGAATACATTTGTGCCAAACAAGCATAGAAGAGTGCATAAACGCAAACCTTTATGACCGGAAAAAATATTCCTCTAATAACAGAAACTAAAACGCGCTAAAATGAGTACTCCTAATTCTATTGACATTAATTATATTAAGAACGATTTGAGGCGTGCAGTGCATGATTCTAAGATCTTCTTTTTTTTTATTTGAACAAGATTAGCCAACTTCATGAATAGCAAACCAAAAAAAATTTTTGGCATTACTTAAGTGGGAATATTAAGAAGCACGTGACGCAGATTTCAGTTGACGGAAACTTTGTTACAGATAGGAGAGTTATCGCTCAGCATTAACATTTGTTTTACCTACGCTTTTTAAACGAAGTACATGCGTGAAGTTGCGTCATAGGGAATTTTCAGCATCCGAAGTTGATCTTATTTCCTACCACGGTCTATAGTCGCGATGCTGATAAACCTGCACACAAAATCCTCTTGTGGTCCTGACGGTTTATCGAATGTTTTTCTTCACCGTTATGCCATATTAATTGCTAAATTTCTTGTAATAGAGTTTAGATGTTAATTGTTACCTGCGAGTTTAACTGACGAATGGAAGACAACTCACGTAAAATTCCTTTTTAAGAAGGTAACAGCTTATTATTGGAAAATAATCACCCAATATCCCTAACATTCTTTTCGTAAATTATTGTAACATGTTATGGGTTCACGTTTGTAGCTTATTTCTGTTTTCAAATGACAAGACCTCAGACACTATTTCTTATATTTTAACATTCTTTAGTAGCGTGACCTGCAGTAGTCGCCGGCCGGACTGTGTGTGACCTGTACTGCGTGGGTTCTGTTTTTTTCTTTTAGATTTGTCCTGTTGCTCTATCTGTACTCTTCCATCCTCTGTTTCCTATCTTCCATTTCTATGCTTCTGTATTCTCCTTTCTGAAGAGTAGGCAGGCGTTGTGCCACTTCCGGTGGCAGTTGCCAGCTTGCTCCTCGCTTTCCCTTTCCTGTCAAGTATATAATATTTTCAAAACTAATAATAATAATAATAATAATAATAATAATAATAATAATAATAATAATAATAATAATAATAGTAACATGCAAACGCATAATGAAATTTCCGGAGGAAAACTCCGTACTAACAAGCTTACTATACATGGATTTAAAGAAGAAATTCTACGGTTACACAATTGGTTACGGTAGTTCATGCATTTGCCGCATGCATTGATAACGATAGGCAAATTGATCCAATAGTTTTAGACTTTAGAAAGGCCTTTGACACAGTTGTTCATAAAAATTTCCCAATTAGCTCACAAATGTTAACTTTCCTGAAAATTGAAGTTCCAGGATTTCAGATTATCTACATAACCGAACACAGTTTCTTTCAACTGATGGCAGTGAATCCTGTTGTCTTCCTGCGACATCAAGTTTGCCTCCAAGAAGTGTTCACACACCCTGGTCATTTCTGCTGTACTCAATGCTGCTACAACGCGTCTGATCACTCATGCATCTCAGTGCGGCTATCGGCACCGTTTTACAACAGTTCCGGCGCAACTCCTGCTGCCCACTCGGGTTTTTCTCCCAGAAGCTGAAGCCTGCAGAAACGCGCTACATCACGTCCGAATTACCACGTTATAGGCCCCTTACGACAATGTGTGAGTCCGCGAGTGAAAGACCTGAGAACCGTCCGGACCGATAATATTATAGTCAAGCTAATGTACTTATAAGTATTGCACAAATTTTGGCATGGCTCTGAACACCAATAAAACTGTTTGTCTTTGCGTAACCCTCAATAAAGCTCCATTTAGATGTGTGGTACATATAACCTGACATATTTTCCTCTGAAACAGGTTAACAATCATAAGTATCTATAGCTACAGGAGTGACAATGAAGAATGTCCTTCTTAAAATTAGCATAGTGACAACATTTTCTACCCGGCCTTCAGCAAACTTTAATACTTAAAACATACGCTTTAAAATTGTCCTCCTATAACGTTAAACTTATTGGCTATTTCCACATTCATGCGGCCTAAGCTTAAATATTCTTCTATTGTTTAGGATCCTCCTCCCCCCCCCCTCATACTAAACACAACTTCAAAAAACCAGAAAAGATTCAGCGAGAAGCTGCCAGGTCTGTCTATCACAAATTTAAACACTCTGGCTTTCCTACTGGAAGATTGTCCTACTGAACTCATGAATGCTAACAGCATTGAATTGCCTAAATCGAGAAGAAAATGTCGTTTGAATTTTACTGAAGTTACTTCTTAACGCTAAATTGGCTGCTGAATATACACACAGTTTCTTTCCCCATTATCTACAAGACCTACAAGAATCCAACTGGAATAACCCAATGGAAGCTATTATTATAACGCTCTGTACGAATGGATGCTCATCATTTTTGTATAATTGTTTGATTTTTCTCATACTACCGTGTTTTCTCTATAATACGGATATTTTATTAATTCTGTTGCCCGTCCTGTTTCGACCAATTTGATTTGCAGAATGTAACAAATAATAAACAAATAAAATGAACAAGCGTCCTTGGCGGAGGCGCTGGACAATGAACGGCAGCGGCGTTATACGGAGCACGAATACGACAGATGGTCTCGTAATGTTAGAACGCTGCACACCCCCTCTTAAGTGTCTTCAACCGCTCTTCCAAATTCGCTCCACATGGTGCATCTCACAAGACAATTTGTAGCGTAAAGCGCAAACCCCATGTGATCGATTTTGTGCGCGACAGCGACGGGCGACGGCTTCGAGCGACGAAACGGGCCGTCGCGCGAACAGATCGCTCGTTTGTGTCTCTCAATCGCTTGGTTCTGGAAATGTAGACTTCGCCGCCAGGAAATGCAATGGCAGAGTAGCCAATAGCACAAAGCCGGAACAGGTTGTACATCAGTGACATAGTACCGATTGTCAAAGGTAAAACGGATGCCGACAAAAAAACATAAACAAGAAAAGAAAACGACGTTTCGGCTCCCATACCTTTTCACCGAATGGGAGCGGAAACCTCTTGTTTCCTTTTTTATGTTTTGGTCGGCGTCCGTTTTACTTTTGACTATGAGCAATCTCGACCAGACGAGTTTTCGTCGAACTTTTGATTTCATAATACCGGTTGTCGCCCGAAATGAGCAAACAACGGAATATTGATGTGTGCAAGGATAAAAAAATTCACGCAGAAACTCCTCCATTAGTTGTCTAAGTATGCGCAAGCATTGCGCCACTTGCTCATCTCCACGCAGCCCGGTGTCGTTGTCAGTGTTGTAGAACTTGGTCCAACCAGTAAGAACCCTTATCAACCCTCATTAGTCGTTCGCTTAGCATGCTCGATAGTGAACATGATAAGGCAAGTTTAATAAAGGTATAGTTCATTACGGCACTCGAACCCACGGCCATTGGTGTGAGTTAAATGGAATTAGTCAGTTATTTAGATTATGTTCATTAAGGCACTCGAACCCTCTACCTTCGGTGGGAGTCAAACCCACAACCTTTGTGTTAATTAGGGTGAATTACGATTAATTTAACGAAGCTGTTAGAAAACCACCACTGCATTATTTGCTGGACATTGAACGTCAGGAGCATGCAATGCTTTATTGACGGTTCGGATGCCTGTTTTGAGATTGTTCTTTATTGAAACGTAAGCTGTTCTGTGTGTTGGAATGTATGCACTGTTCGCTTCACTTTGCTGAACGCTTGTAGCCTCGGCCTCACGTGGGTATCAGCCAGTGCTTAAGGCGATATGAGCCACTCATTGTCTTAAGTGATGGACAAATTTCTCGTTGGCCAGGCATAGAAATGTTTACGCATTTAAAGAACCTACTGCAAGATCTTCAAAAATTATTTATGCTGCTCTGTACGGCAATACAAATCAACTTAGATTATTAGAACATGCGTCACGCCAGTTTCGGTGCGTATTTGCTGCGCTCATACCGGCAACACCGGCGAGCCACTCGCGTGGGGTTCGACTTGCGTAGGCGGTGAGAGGACGCGACAGCCATCTCCATCGCGTCGCTTGTCGCCGTCGTGCGCAAGATCGCTTGCATTGGGGTTTATGCTTAACGCCTCTGTGCTGATATTTTGGACTGAGGATTACCTATGGAAATTACTGCGCAAATGATCAGAGGCTGCATGTCGATACGGTTGGGCGTTCTTGCCTTTACTTAGCGTCGAGGCAAGCAAACAGCTGCTATAACGAAATCCTTTCGAAATGCGACAACGTACACATGGGACAACGGCTACATATTGGAGTGCGTGTGAACAGCTCATGATTGTTTCGCACGGCCCTTAAATGGCACGCCGTCGCGCGCCGTGTATACATACCCGGCGTCTCTTGTTTGCTCGCAGCCGCGCCAGACGGCGGCGGCGGGCGACTAGCCACGAGAGAACAATCACTTAAGGAGCGTAATACAAAGCTAGTCTCGCCGAGGATGAGCGGTCCAGCTGTGCCAGACGGCCCATCCATCACGGTCGGAACAATCCCTACCGCGTGCACCCCCCCTCCTTTCGCGGGAAGGGCGCAACTTTTCGGCCAGGCTGCAGAAGCAACAGCAGCGGCGCAGGGTACCGGCTCGCCAAACCTGGCTGCTCCTGCGGCGAACAATACATCACCCCCTTTTCAGCATCCATTGCCGCGCCAGCGCGCCTGCACACAGCGTCAGCGCACTACCTCCCCCTCCACGAACCGTCTTCGACAACGGACCCCCCCCCGCTCGATCGATTTCCTCCGCGTGATGTCCTTGTCATGATCGCAGTCGATGCGTGTTGGAGCCGCTGTGATGCTCTTACACCGTTGGCTGCAGAGTGGCCTGTTGTTAAAGTCCACTCGTAGTACCGATTCCCCTGGAGAGACCGGTCGTTTCCGACGAGCAACAGGTGAGACCACGCGCCGTCATGTCCTTCTCTCCGTCGTGTCGTTCTTCGCCGTGACCAAGCATTTGTATTCGAGGGTGGGTGTTTCTTTTCCCTTCGTTTTCGCGTCCTTGCTCCTGTAGCCATTAAAGCAAAGGAAGGAAAAAACGAGAATATCGAGTACTTATGCGGCAACCTTTCACTGCACATTGTGTGGCTTCGGAGCGGACAAGGAAAAGAAACAGAAGCGACAAGGAAAAAAACAACTTTATCAGAAAAGGACTAGGACGCGGACACTTTGATACGAGGATAGCATATGGACACGAGCATGCAACACGATACAATTTTTAAAAAATCCTTTACGTGTGTACATCACTTTATACTTATCTATCCTTAGCACGTTCGCCAAACGCGCTCGTCCACTATAGCACACTCCTTAGTTCTGGTTAACATACAGAGTCCACTCGCGGACTTTGTGACGATCACGCAATAGCGACGGCGTCAACGTTGTCACTGTGGCGCGGGGAGCAAGGCAGCCTCCTCTGGCTGCCAGCACCAGCTCCTCAACTGCCCGACGGTCTCGACGGCGCTCAGTGATGTCCGTGTCGGGAACTCTTCAGAGGAAAGACAACAGGCCGCGTGCACAAGTAAGGCCCAGGGACGACATTGCCGAAAACTCTGAATGGCAGCATCACAGCGGCATTTGGAGCAGCCACTTCAAGTCCCAGCATCCCTCGTCAATCTCGTAGCACTTCATTATTATATTACAGCGAAGCTGTCTATGGCTAGGATCCCGGGGTTTCTTCGTGGCGTAACGTCGACAAAAATATCATCATCAGAACCTCATACCTCCAAATGCAATACCCCCGTAAGGCAGAGGATACAAGCACACAGCAAAGTGAAGCGATCAGCGCATACATACTTTGGAATCACACGTGAAACATACAGAACAGCATACGTTTTAATAAAGAACAAGCTCAAAACAAGCATCCGAACCACTTAATTGATGATAAGGCGCTTCTGCGCCTACATGCAACGCGAAGCACGTAGCGCTCCCTGCATACGTTTCCCGGCAAAGGTTACTGTTGGGCAAGCTGCCGCGGCGACGGCAGCTTGAATGTAGCATACGAAGCAGGGAGTGACGTAACCACACTTTCGTATGTAAAAGAAGAACCCGCCTAGCAACTGATTTGTGCTGTGACAGTGCTATGGGAAGGCCACGTATAGTGAGGACTCCTGCAGAGCAGCGTGCATACGAAGCTTGGCAAATTTCTCTCCTCTCTGGTCCACTCTTTGTAGGTACACGAAGTAGCGGCGCAAGCCAAGTCGCAGGCTGTCGAAACTTCTTATGCTAATAATTAGGTAAAGTGCATGTGGATGTCTCCACGTGAATAATTTCAACCTACGTCACAATGGGTAACTGTTCTAGTTGTCGTTTCCAGCTTCGCTGTCCAAACACCTTCACAGCGTGGATTGGCGACCATTACTATTGGTGGTGGTGGTGGTGGTGGTAATTTCAGACACAGGCACATAACCACAGCTTTGGATTGTCCAAGAAGCGGGTTGTAGTGTGCTCCTTGCCGCTGAGAAGTCACACTGTGCGACCCGGCATCGCGTTACGTGGGACACGAGAGTTCTTAGCTCTTCCGCCTATCATCGAAGATGCCAGCCAGGGATATTAATACTTACTTTCTCCAGTGGCATCCACATGTCACACTATTGACCATATCCGATTTGCCACGCCTAAGACATTTCTATTGCATGCCCACTTCACTGGGACTCGGCGCTTAGAAGACCCCTGCTCGTGGGAAACTTATGTTGCTTTTTTACATTTAATTAAGTGGCTACTTCCCCGTCATATGCCGCGTAGCGATTGCCTGCAATACGGGGGCACAAAGGCGCTTAAGCCACCAACGTTGCCATGGAGAGAAAGAGAGGGGTTCTTTAATGAAAATGGTAGAAGTTTGCCTTGAGGGACGCCTAGCTTGCTACTCAATATGAATGCGATGATAAACGAAATGTGCGCACAGAACATGCGACTCTTGATACGCACATAACACAAACACACAGCGTAGTATACAATATTTTAATATCTAGTTGAGACCAATGTCTCTCAGAAAAGTAAAGAGCGCCTTTTTAAGTCAAATCCTTCGTCCAAATACATGTTGTAGCTCATGGTGTATACCTCAAATTCAAAGCTAGTGCAAGTACTGCTGGACAACACATCTCGCATTCATGGCCTAGGAAAATACCTATCAATCGCGTTGAGCGCATCATGCATCTCACAAAACGCATCCTAGAGAGCAAGCTTGTCCACTGTGCCTTATGACGTCATGCTGCTTGGACCGAAATTTCGATTTCCAAGCCCGGCGTGACGAAAGCGGCGACGTCAAAATCACCACACCTTACTCGGGAGCATCCACAATAGATCTTATGGCAGTCGGACGGGGTAGCATGACAACGCAGATTGAAGTGCACCTGCCTTATGCTATCTAGGAGGCGTTCGTCAACCTTCTCAATGCGCTCACTTACCCGTGAGGAGTTAGTACTGCTCAGCGGCGTTCAATAGGGCATTAATGCCTTCGCATTCACAACTCATAAGAAGCGCTTAGGTGTTCTCGGATGTTTTTTTTAATAAAAAACAATAACTTTAGAAAATGATGTGCCAGCAAGAGGATCTTCTGGGACTCTGGCGACATAATGTAGTCCAGCTGAATTGACTCCTGCGCGAGCATGAATTCTAGAAGAGTTGACTGTTGGGCTAGTTGGTCGTCCATATTTGAAGAGGTAGCTTAGCGCAAATAAAACCACGGACACAAGGAAGACAGACAAGGACAAGCGCTTGTCGCGGACAAGTGGTTTTATTTGCGCTAAGCTACCTCTTCAAATATGGACGACCAACTAGCCCAACAGTCAAATGGTTTTATTTGCGCTAAGCTACCTCTTCAAATATGGACGACCAACTAGCCCAACAGTCAAATGGTTTTATTTGCGCTAAGCTACCTCTTCAAATATGGACGACCAACTAGCCCAACAGTCAAATGGTTTTATTTGCGCTAAGCTACCTCTTCAAATATGGACGACCAACTAGCCCAACAGTCAAATGGTTTTATTTGCGCTAAGCTACCTCTTCAAATATGGACGACCAACTAGCCCAACAGTCAAATGGTTTTATTTGCGCTAAGCTACCTCTTCAAATATGGACGACCAACTAGCCCAACAGTCAAATGGTTTTATTTGCGCTAAGCTACCTCTTCAAATATGGACGACCAACTAGCCCAACAGTCAAATGGTTTTATTTGCGCTAAGCTACCTCTTCAAATATGGACGACCAACTAGCCCAACAGTCAAATGGTTTTATTTGCGCTAAGCTACCTCTTCAAATATGGACGACCAACTAGCCCAACAGTCAAATGGTTTTATTTGCGCTAAGCTACCTCTTCAAATATGGACGACCAACTAGCCCAACAGTCAAATGGTTTTATTTGCGCTAAGCTACCTCTTCAAATATGGACGACCAACTAGCCCAACAGTCAAAGCGCTTGTCCTTGTCTGTCTTCCTTGTGTCCGTGGTTTTATTTGCGCTAAGCTACCTCTTCAAATACGCGAGCATAAAATTGGTAGCCAGAGGCTCCTGACCTCTGCTAGCAACTCCATAGTTGTAGCGCTTCACAGGAGGCGAAGGCATATCATGAGCGTTCTCGCTTGCATTGCTTCCAAGGTCTTCAGGTTTGTTCGGGAGAGACAATGTATAGGACAGGTAGCCGTATCGAAGGAGACCAAGCAAAGTGCGTGACTGTGACTGGTAACATACGTTAGCTGGGTGCCTTTCGTATCCTTTCATGACATAACGCAGCTAATGCTACCGCATCACACCTTCCTGACGACATTTTTAACCCTCGGCTACGCAGAAACATTTTTATGCCGCTGATGGCTTCCTGGAGCCTTGTACGTAGAATATTCATGTTGTGGTTCGAACTCTATGCGGAGACATCATTTGCATAACGTGAAATCTACCACCAGCCGAGAGACCTCAAGCGACCTTTTCACGAGTGATTAGCGCTCATCAAGAGTGCATACCGACATCTTTTACAACGACGGCGAAGCCTTCATCTCCCCTGTGGTGCCTGCGACAGCCTCAAGTGAATTTTGCTATTCCTGGAATTACAAAAAAGTCCAATCATCCATCGCCGGCTCTGAAGCAACTTACGCTCCTATTAATGCACCAGACATATCATGACCACATTCATATATATACCGATGGTTCGACTTCACCTACCAGCTCAACTGCCGCATTCGTCGTTCCAGCTAGAAAGGTTACAGTTAGATTCAAATTGTCACACATGACTACATCTACGTCGGCAGAACTTGCAGCTCTCCATGCTGCTATGACGTGCATCCCCGAAGAGCCAACAGAGAAGTGGGTCGTATTGTGTGATTCTAAGGCAGCTCTTCACACTATCAAGTCTGCATTACATCACAGAACTTACTAGCAGATGATATCTGACATCAGGGAAGTGTGCACCACCATGCTCAGGAAAAAAGGCACAACATTATATTTCAATGGATTCCTGCTCACTGTGGCATCGTCGGCAACAACCTAGCTGACAAAGCTGCCCGGTCTGCCCACGAAGATACCCAGACGAGTCCAACACCTTCGAGGTTGGACACTGCCAGGGAACTTTGCCTACTTTCACGCAAGAAGTCACAAGATCTCTGGAGTTCAAGTGCCTTCAATTGCCGATTACATAAACTGGACCCCACGCTACGGCTACAACTGCCATCTAGCCTTTCCCGCGGCGAAAAAACCTTGTTGTGCCGCTTGTGGCTGGGAGTGGCGTTCACGAACGTATACTCCTATCGTTTGGGAATGGCCGAGAGCCCGATGTGCGACTCCTGTGGGTGCGAGGAAACCATCGAGCACCTATTGTGTACCTGCCCTCGCTATGATGTCCAATGCTTATCTCTGCGGCCAACTTTACACCGATTGGACTCGAGACCGTTGACCGAATCAAAGCTACTCGGACCGTGGCCACACCCGTCACTGGCTCGAAAAGCGATTCGTGCACTACTTGAATTGCACCGGCTTAATAGACTGTTTATAGTGTCCTTGTGTATAGTATCCCTCCCACACGCACTCATTGCTTACTCTCTCCCTTTTTCCTCCTTCTATTCCCCTTTTCCCCACCCGGACGTTCTTCTGGTTGACCTCCCTGCCTTTCCTATCCTTGTTCTCTCTCTCTCTCTCTCTCTCTCTCTCTACACACACACACAAAGTGCGGCACACATTTCTCTAGCCCAGACAAATAAATATTTAAT
Source organism: Dermacentor variabilis (assembly GCF_050947875.1). Taxonomy (NCBI): domain Eukaryota; kingdom Metazoa; phylum Arthropoda; class Arachnida; order Ixodida; family Ixodidae; genus Dermacentor; species Dermacentor variabilis. The sequence continues at coordinate 218,383,568 of NC_134568.1, forward strand.
AGTGCGGGGCATAGAACTCCGCCTTGTAGCACTCCATGTGTTACTTTGTACAATATAGTGTCGCCATCTTTAGTTGATATGTAAATGAATATGTCGGTTAAATAATCACAAATTCAGATGTACACGTGCCCACAAATTCCAAAGTATTTCATTGCCGTCTTATTTGCATCATGATCAACTTATTCAAATGTTCCTTTGACGTCCAGAAATACAGCTATTGTGACTTGGCGTACAGATCTGTTGCGCTTGACATAATTAGCAAGAGCAATAACATTATCAATGCTGCTGCGGTCTTTCCTGAACCCTGTCGTCTGTGGAGGGTAGTCTGGGTAGACATTCCTGTTTACCATATCCCAGTCACCATATCTTGGCCACGGAGAACTACCCATCCTTGAGCGTTTATTGGTGGACTCGGTATTCTCTTGAAAATTTTCTTAGCATGGCGGTCAAAATGCCCACTATGCAACTGAGGAAACAAGTGTAACGTACACTGTCAGTTCACTGTGAGATAACAACGATTGCATAGATAGGCCCGAATCAATGAAACGTTCAAGCCAAGCGTTCTTCCAGTCAACTCTGAAGAAGTGCCATGTATTAAAACATAAAGAACGGCCTCATATTTTCTATGCCAGTTTCGCTTTTGGTTTGTTGTGTCATTATTCCACGTCAGTGCAAACCTTGAGAAAGCCATCAAATACGCCAAGGAAAGGCTTGACTCTTCTGCCCACATCTTATGCATGTCTTCCAGCAATACTGGTGAAGCTGTGTACAGTCCCTTAAAGCATAGTGGGCATGGAACAGGTGGGCATGCAAGCATCGGCCGAAGCATGTACTCATTCATGCTCCCCTAGGTTTTGCAGTTTCTCATCGAGTCCTTGATTACAGCCAGGGCCAGTACCTAGCTGCGGCTTAGCGTAGATTCTTGCGACGTCGTGCCTGAGACTGGGAACCACACCTACATCGACACAACCCAGCCACCGATGCCCTGTGGTTTACTTTGTCACTGCTGGCTTATCGAAAGAAACGGATTTGAAAGCGCCGCAGTCAAATCGGCATCGACTATGACGACAGCGACACCAACGGGCCCGTTAAAACCATGTTGCGCGCATGCCTCAGGCGGTAGGCATGGAAGCATCGGCCGAAACATGCACTCATTCATGCTCGCCTACGTTTTGCAGGTTAGTTATTTTAACAAACTACCTTACGTAACATTTCGGTCTGACAACCATTGTATCGTGGTTCTTCCATGTCCAAAAGCCTTATTAGTGCCTTTGTGTAAATTGCTGCTGTTAAATATGCGGTCAGGTTGAGAGGAATCCGGGTCCCAAGTATGATCAGCTTACTGAGATGCACAAATTGATGAAAGACATGCATGAACGCTCGATTCGCATTGAAGCCGCACAGATGACGACGTCAAGTAATATCCTACAGCTTAAGAGTCAGCAACAATCACTCACTAAAGATGGCTCGTTGCGCCGTCCTCAATTTAAGTAGGACCCTTTTCGTAAGCCTCCAGGTTTCTGCCCCGTACGTGAGTACTGGTAAGACACAGCTGTTATATACTTTTCTCTTGAGGGATAATGGCAACCTGCTGTTCATGATCTGAGAATGCCTGCCAAACGCACCCCAGCCCATTCTTATTCTTCTGATTATTTCAGTCTCATGATCCGGATCCGCAGTCACTACCTGTCCTAAGTAGATGTATTCCCTTACCACTTCCAGTGCCTCACTACCTATCGTAAACTCCTGTTCTCTTCCGAGACTGTTAAACATTACTTTAATTTTCTGCAGATTAATTTTTAGACCCACCCTTCGGCTTTGCCTCTCCAGGTCAGTGAGCATTGATTGCAGTTGGTCCCCTGAGTTACTAAGCAAGGCAATATCATCAGCGAATCGCCAGTTACTAAGGTATTCTCCATTAACTCTTATCCCCAATTCTTCCCAATCCAGATCTCTGAATACCTCCTGTAAACACGCTGTGAATAGCATTGGAGAGATCGTATCTCCCTGCCTGACCCCTTTCTTTATTGGGATTTTGTTGCTTTCTTTATGGAGGACAACGGTGGCTGTGCAGCCGCTATAGATATCTTTCAGTATTTTTACACGTGGTTCGTCTACACCCTGATTCCGTAAGGCCTCCATTACTGCTGAGGTTTCGACAGAATCAAACGCTTTCTCGTAATCAATTAAAGCTATATATAAGGGTTGGTCATATTCCGCACATTTCTCTATCACCTGATTGATAGTGTGAATATGGTCTATTGTTGAGTAGCCTTTACGGAATCCTCCCTGGTCCTTTGGTTGACGGAAGTCTAAGGTGTTCCTGATTCTATTTGCAATTACCTTAGTAAATACTTTGTAGGCAACGGACAGTAAGCTGATCGGTCTATAATTTTTCAAGTCTTTGGCGTCCCCTTTCTTATGGATTAGGATTATGTTAGCGTTTTTCCAAGATTCCGGTACGCTCGAAGTCATGAGGCATTGCATATACAGGGTGGCCGGTTTCTCTACAACAATCTGCCCACCATCCTTCAACAAATCTGCTGTTCCCTGATCCTCCCCAGTTGCCTTCCCCCTTTGCATAGCTCCCAAGGCTTTCTTTACTCCTTCCGACGTTACCTGTGAGATTTCGAATTCCTCTAGACTATTCTCTCTTCCATTATCGTCGTGGGTGCCACTGGTACTGTATAAATCTCTATAGAACTCCTCAACCACTTGAACTATCTCATCCATATTAGTAATGATATTGCCTGCTTTGTCTCTTAACGCATGCATCTGATTCTTGCCAATTCCTAGTTTCTTCTTCACTGCTTTTAGGCTTCCTCCGTTCCTGAGAGCATGTTCAATTCTATCCATATTATACTTCCTTATGTCAGCTGTCTTACGCTTGTTGATTAACTTCGAAAGTTCTGCCAGTTCTATTCTAGCTGTAGGGTTAGAGACTTTCATACATTGACGTTTCTTGATCAGATATTTCGTCTCCTGCGATAGCTTACTGGTATCCTGTCTAACGGAGTTACCACCGACTTCTATTGCACACTCCTTAATGATGCCCACAAGATTGTCGTTCATTGCTTCAACACTAAGGTCCTCTTCCTGAGTTAAAGCCGAATACCTGTTCTGTAGCTTGATCTGGAATTCCTCTATTTTCCCTCTTACCGCTAACTCATTGATCGGCTTCTTAAGTACCAGTTAATGACATACTTACCTGGTGTCAAACGTGAAACATGGAATTAAACATTTCAAAATTCAAATCAATGCGCATATCTCGCACCTCATTATCATGTTTACACTATCATCTTGCTAACACATCTCTTGAGTCTGTTCCATCTTACAAATACCTCGGTGTTCATAACTGTAGTAACGTATCATGGAAGCATCATGTAAGGTACATCATCGCCACAGCTAACCGTTAGAAATACCTATATGGCACCCCCATGACTTAAAAAGCTTTTCTACACCACTTACATCCGTCCGTCACTTGAATACGCATCATCTATCTGGGGTCCCGGTGGTATTACACTGATAAACGAACTTGAAAGAGTGCAGAATCGTTCCATTCGCTTCATCTTGTCCAATTATGACCGCACAGCCAGTGTTACCCCGATGAAGTCACTGCTACACCCTCGGAAACTTACCATTCGGCGTAAAATAGCCCGGCTCACTCTTTTTCGTAAAGTTTGCTGTCACAACGATCATCTTCGTGAACAGTTCATTGAAACCCCTCCTTTCATATCAGCTAGAATTGACCACCTCCAAAAAGTTGATGTTCCTCGTTGCAGAACTGTGACCTATAAATGCATTTTTACCTCGAACCACCTCCGAATGGAATCAGCTGCTAGAAGCAGCTACTGTTATTACGGATACATCGCGCTTTAAGGGGGTTTTTTTAATAACATGCTTAACATTGCCTAATTATTTGTACTCAATTTGTTCTTCTGTTTAGCCTGTTTTTTTTCGATCTTGAAATTACTCTGCTTTTTCTTACTTGCAACTGTACATTTTTTGTATTAATTTGTCGATTGTTCCTCCTACTTATTCCTATTCTATCAACTGTTTTTTTTTTCAATTTTGTTCGGTAATACGCGCCTCCCCTCTGTCATGTGCAAGCCCTAAGAGTAAAATAAATAAATAAATAAAAAATAATTAAATGCAGCGCTTTGCAAAGGTCTTCTTCGATACAGCCTTCCTTCCCTGCATCGCCAATAAACTCCCGAATAAACTGGAAGACCTTGGAAAGATTGTAAGCGGAATCATTGAGGGCACGCCTTTCTCTACCTATAGGACACTTCAACTATCACTACAAAACAGGAACCACTCACTGCCAATAAAGGAACAAGGCTACGTTGTCAGAGCCCCTGAAAATCCTGTTGCTGCCACACATACCGGATATCCCAGTTAACTTGGACCAAAATTTAAAAAAAAAACCAAGGGCTCTAGAGAAATCATACCGGCTGCATCGTAGCGGTAGTCGTGTGTACTTACACTCAGTATTTTTTTCATCACGAAGTATTAATTAAATAATTGATTTTCATTAGTGAACTGTTTAATTATTGCTCGAATCGCAAACATGTCACTTGCAAAGTCGTAGGGCATCTTAAATAACCTCTGAATCAAGCATTTATTTCGTGCTGAAGTGTGCCTGGTTGTTGTTTTTTTAAGAAAAAACAAAAGCCCGCGAAATACGCGAAATATGAAATAGATGCGCGCTCGCGCACCGCTACTCAAGCGCCTCCAAGCAATTTTTGAAAGATATACGGCTGTATTCGCTTATTGCCGCATCGTATAAGGCTTCGTCATGTAGGATGGCTCGGGAGATAGTTCAGCACAATGCGTTGGCGGGGTAGTTGGTGCGAATCCAAAATTACTTTGTTTAGCGCAAAACAACGGACACAAGAAAGACGACAGGACAAGGCGCCTTGTCCTGTCGTCTTTCTTGTGTACGTTGTATTGCGCTAAACAAAGTAATTATGGATGGCTCGGCAGGTTTCGCGACCTAACTAGTGTGGTGCGATAAGCGTCAGCATCTGCGGACACAAGAATGTTGTGCTCGATCGTGGCACTCGGGATAGCTTTACCCTTCGCGCATCATGAAACAATGCCACTAAAGAAATGCAACCAATGTTTAAAAAAAGCTGCGCAAAAGAGCACGAAAACAGAAAAAAAACAGCTCTTGGAAGAACAGAAAGGAGCTATTCAGGGGTTTCTTTCAATAAAACATAAACGAAAAGCACGTAAGGCGTCTCAGCCTCTCACAAAGGAACATTCATAGGTGCAACTGATTTAGTCATTTGCCTTTTCTGTCTCTTGAACTCTATAAAAGCGGCACAATAAAGCACTTTTTTGCCGATTTCTATATTTGTCGCAAGCTTTCTTATGTAACCAGCAGGCACGCTCTCCTAAGTAACAAAGGACCTAACAAAGAAATGACAAAGAATGAAAGTGTCCAACTCATGAGATAAGATAGAATTCGCGGAACTGTCAAAACTGATCAACAAGGCGGAAATAAGTGATATTCATAAGTACAACGGGAGAAAGACTGAAGAAGCCGTAGAAAATGGACGCAGCCTGAAATCAGTGAGAAAGAAACTTGGCATAGGACAAACCAAAACGTATGCACTAAAAGATAAGCAGGGTAATATCATCAGCAATCTTGAAGATATAGTAAATGCAGCGGAAGAATTCTATACTGACCTGTGAAGTACCCAGAGGAGTCAGGATAGCTCAATTAGAAACAGTAATGAACAAGATACAGAAACTCCTTCTATAACTAGCGATGAGGTCAGAAGGGCCCTGCAAGACATGAAACGAGGAAGCGCGGTAGGAGAAGATGGAATAACAGTCGATTTAATCAAAGATTGAGGAGACATGATGTTTGGAAAACTGGCGGCTCTTCATACGAAGTGTCTATCGACTGCAAGGGTCCCATAAAACTGGAGGAATGCAAACATTATATTAACCTACAAAAATGGAGGCGTTAAAGAATTAAAAATTATAGGCCCATTAGCTTTCTCCCAGAATTATATAAAATATTTACCAAAGTAATCTCCATTAGAATAAGGGCAACACTGGACTTTAGTCAACCAAGGGAACAGGCTGGCTTCAGGAAGGTATATTCTACAATGGATCACATCCATGTCATTAATCAGGCAATCGAGAAATCCGCAAAGTACAATAAGCCTCTCTATATGGCTTTCATAGATTACGAAAAGGAATTCGATTCAGTAGAGATACCAGCAGTCATAGACGCATTACATAATCAAGGAGTACAGACCGCTTACGTAAATACCTTGGAAAATATCTACAGAGGTTCCACAGCTACCTTAATTCTAGACAAGAGACGCGGGAAGATACCTATCAAGAAAGGGGTCAGACAAGGAGACAGTCTCTCCAATGACATTCACTGCGTGCTTGGAGGAAGTATTCAAGCTGTTAATCTGGGAAGGCTTAAGAGTGAGGATCGACGCCGAATATCTCAGCAACCTTCGGATTGCAGATGACATTGTTCTATTCAGCAACACTGGGGACGAGTTACAACAAATGATTGAGCACCTTAACAGAGAGAGTGTAGGAATGGGGTTGAATATGAATATGCAGAAGAGAAAGATAATGATAAATAATCGGGCAAGGGAACAAGAGTTCAGGATCGTCAGTCAGCCTCTAGCGTCCGTGAAGGAGTACGTTTACCTAGGTCAATTATTCACAGGGAACCCTGATCACGAGACGGAAAGTCATAGAATAATAAAAATGGGTTGGATCGCATATGGCAGACATTGTTAGCTCCTGACTGGAAGCTTACCATTGTCATTGAAAAGGAAGGTGTACAATCAGTGCATTATACCGGTGCTGTCATATGGAACAGAGACTTGGAGAGTGACAAAGAAGCTTGGCAACAAGTTAAGGAGCGCACAACGAGCGATGGAACGAAGATTGCTAGGCATAACGTTAAAAGACAGAAAGAGAGCGGTTTGGATCCGAGAGCAAACGGGTATAGCCGATATTCTAATCGACATTAAGAGAAAAAAATGGCGCTGGGCAGGTCATCTAATGCGCAGGTTAGATAACCGTTGGACCATTAGGGTTACAGAATGGGTACCAAGGGAAGGGAAACTCAATCAAGGACGACAGAAGACCAGGTGGAGCGATGACATTAGGAATTTGCGGGCTCTAGTTGGAATCGGTTGGCGCAGGACAGGGGCGATTGGAGATCGCAGGGAGAGGCCTTCGTCCTGCAGTGGACATAAAAGAAGAAGAAGAAGAAGAAGAAGAAGAAGAAGAAGAAGAAGAAGAAGAAGAAGAAGAAGAAGAAGAAGAAGAAGAAGAAGAAGAAGAAGATGATGATGATGATGATGATGATGATGATGATGATGATGATGATGATGATGATGATGTGAATGTGGGTTAAACAGTCACATTTTACACCAGTTTTGAGCGGTTATTTTCCACTGCCACTTATAACACGTGCTCCAACAAATCACTGTCTTAAGCAACACAGTACTTGCTTCTTTCCAACACTTCTGCTGTTGCAGGTTTTAATTGGAATCACACGGCAGGCTCTGCTTATTTTTGCCTTTAGGGCGTCTGTTGTGGTAGTTCGTTGATATGCACGCGATTTTTCTCAACCCTACAAGAAGTCCAGCGGTGTCATGTCCGGCGACCCTGCAGGCCAAGGTACAGGTCCGTGCCTGCCAATCCACTGTCCAGGAAAAAGCTTGTCGAGCCACGCTCGAGACTGACTACTACTATGCACAGGAGTACCATCATGTTGAAACCAGATGTTCCGAAAGTGCGCAAGTGGAACATTGCAACAGACATCTTTCACGGAGCATTCGAGGATGTCGTTGGCGTAGCGTTTCGTCGTTAGTGTGTTGCCAAATATGACGGGTCCAATGATGCTGCCATCAAAAATACCGCACCACACATTAAACGGCCACTGGTATTGGTGTGTTTGTGCCAGCCAGTGGGGATTCCTATCACTTCAGTAGTGTGCGTTGTGAAGATTAACTTGTGCGTTTCTGGAGAAATTAGCCTCATCCGTCCAAAACACGCGAATGACATTCAGACATTCACATTTCGTGAAAATCCAATTGGCGAAGTCTGTTTTCAAAATCTCGGTCTTCAAGTTTTCCAACGAAGCAGTTTATGGCTAGGTGCTGGCGGATCTCGTCTGCATGGGCATAGACCAACAATTTATACTCCTCTCCACCGCTAACGCCTCTTTCCCAAGTTCTGTATTCTCCTCGCCACGAGCACCGTCTCTCTCCCGACATTGCGCAATATACCGCGGCGCGCGCTCTTCGGCGGCCACCTCTGCGGCGCTCTAGAGCGCGCACCGTGATTGGTGCAGCCGCGCTATAATAAAACGTCATTGTTTCTATCTACCAATCGTGTGTGAACGTCTTTGGTTCGCCGGAGACTTGGCCACGATCGGCGGCGTGCGTGATACGCAACAGCGCGAAGTGGCCGCGGGTGCGTTGCGGCCGTGCATCACCTCTGGAGACTTGGAGCAAGACTGTGCATGGCAGGTGTCGCGATCGAAACGTTTTTGGTGCATGTCTTTGGGAAGATTAAGCCCGCCGACAATACATCCATCATCATCCTGAAAGATTTCAATGTCGATGTGAGCAGAAGAAGGTCTCTTGCTAAAGGTAACAAAAGGAGCATACGTTCGGGGCCTGTTATCTACAGAAGGAGATGATTGCGTAAAATTGCAGTCTCAAGTGCGCCGTCAAGGTTTCCCGGCTTTGAAATCACCTCTCCCCCTCTCCTCCTTACGGCTCCGCTACGCTTATCAATGGGTCAGCGGCGTGTTCTCATGATGCCGCGACCGTCACAAAGCGTGAAGCCCTGTATCGATCTGCCGCCGCTAGTAAAGCCGTGTATCCGTGGCAATTCGCCTGGGTGCGCGTGAGTAGCGGCACGCGAGCGTGCATCTATTTCGTATTTTCGATATTTCGCGCACTTTTGTTCTTTGTTTTCTCGGAAAAACCAACGAGGCAAAGCTGAGCACGAAACAAATGCTTGATTCGGAGGTTATTTGAGGTGCCCTACAACTTTGTAATTGATGTGTTTGTCATTCAAGCAATAATTAAAACGTTCAGTAATTAAAATCAATAAATAATTTATACTTCGTGATGAAAAAATATACTGGCTATAAGTACACACGACTACGGCTACTACACAGTCGGTACGATTTCTATAGAGCTCTTGGGGTTTTTTTTTTTTTTAATGTTGGTTCAAGTTAACTTGGGCACCCGGTATATTTCTGAAATGCGCGACCTGCTGTGGCCTCACTACCAAAGCTCTCAAGTGCCTTGAATTCCATGATGAAAGTTCTGCATCCCTACGAATGTTCCAGGAACAAGGTTCAAAGAAAAAATCTCAGGGCCAGCAGAGAAAAGTATTTCACTCTTCAAAATCTATCGCTCTGCTACAAGCAGAGCGATAGATTTCATCTGTAGGCTCCATCTGTATTCATGTGTAGGCTCCATCATCTGTAGGCTCCATCAACGGCAGCTGAGCCACAGCACCTCTACCACTGCCACACAGCTGACAGCACGGCGTCTGGCTTTTATATCATGGTTCGTGCAGCGCTCACAAAAGACCAGGATAAACAGAAGAAATGCACAAGACATGCGCTGCACGAACCACAAGATGAATACGTGCCATCTAGCTCAGTTTTCAATTCTATTCCAGCTTTTACTTTCATTTAAAATCACCCAGCGAGCTCCTGGGTTGTCTTTGCGGATTCACGTCCAACCCTGCTGTCCCTGAAGGCCCCACGTGCTAATGACCAGCCGGTAGACGACATCAATGGTTTCCATACCGAGGCCAGCGGGACACTGCACGGTGTTGTACTGCAAAGGCTACCCTCTCAATGCGCCACACTGTCTTGCTCGTAACAGTGCTGGCACAACACGCAGGAACTCTTCAATGCAATTACCGATCGATACTTTTCTCTAGGAGTTACGACTGCAGTAACGAATCAATTATGACATGTAGGACTCAGAACGCGTTCTCTGAACCAACTCATACCAACAGTACAGACCTGTCAGTACTTCCGACCCAGCGTGCGAGTCTGCATACCGTGTGTTCTTTCCAAGCGCGATCACACATGCCTACACGGTATTCGTCTGACTGTTCCCAACAAAAAGGGATTATATCATATTTAGTTGTTCATGGTCACCAGTGTGTCCTACATTCAGTGTACGGAAAATCACAGCTATCTTGATCTGGTCTTGCCACTGCTTTGCATTCCACAGGAGCTCCCTGATGTCTGTATAATGATATCATAATTCATGCATCGCTTCCATGAAAACTGCTTCACCCTACCTTGAACCACCTAAACTCTATTGTTCATCTTTGTTACAATTTCCGACGAAATGGTGAATGGCCAAACAGCAAAGTATTCTCTAAACACGTATGAGTGCGTTATATGGTCATTCCACTTGCAACATTTTGTACTTATCATGAGATCCGTCATTGAGCGCCCGTGTGTGAAGCACCGGTTAATTTAGAACATTTAAGATAAATAGGGCTAGCCGCTCCCATGGTTCTTTCTGGAATGATGCAGCCACTATGTAGGGAGGGAGTACTTCCGGCACATCTCACATTTGTCTTCACAGTCGATTGTTTCAGCTGCCGCAGTTGATTTCATTATGCAAGCAGGCTAAGCCCGGAGCCCGGCCACCTCTTAGGAGTCGCAAGCGTACACTTCCGGAAACATTGAGAGTATAAGTGCCCGTGGTGCCAAGAGAAAGATGGGAAAGGGCACTTAGAAAGAGGTTCCAGAGTGCATGCAGGAGACAACTTGCTTTGGCTTAACTGCTTCCCCCACCTCGTTTCGAAGCGGGATACGCCACTACTTTGAAGCTATTAATCTTCTTCCCTCCTTTGTGGCCGAGACAGCGGTAGCGTGTGAAGGAGGATGCAAATGGCGTCGCACTCCTTTCATGCTGTGCTAATAAGCTCGGATTTCGAGGGGGCAAAGAAAGATGATATTCGTGTTTACACGTCTTATACTGCGCATAAATGTATGCGAATGTACGACATCTAATTCATGCGAGGTACGTTCCTTAGGTGCTGCAGAATACATGACGTACGATAAAAGTGGGTGTAAGAGGGTCTTTCGACGCGAGCCTCCTTAATGATATCTTGTATGCCATGTCGTCCACAACCAGCACTTAGCCTGGGTTTCTTAACGAGACTATATGCACAAGAAAAGATTTTGGTTGCGGGTGGCGACCTCACTTAAACAGAGCCGCATGTAATTCATCGTTAACTTTACAATTAGTCAACGTATTCCTTTGATTATTGATTCCGATTATTAGTTGTCTAAATAATGTGATGCAGTTCTGAAAAACAACGAGCAACAACGACTTGGGGCGTGCGCGACTACTCGGCCACTTCCAGAAAATCAAAAAATGTTGTCTGGTCGGGAATTATCATGGCACAATTGTGCAAGAACACAGGCACCGACCAGATGAGAAAAAAAAACACGCTAGACGTGTAAAAGAACAAAAGTTATTTCAGCTTCGGCAGGAGAGCCTTGTTCACAATAGCGCAAGTTTACAATGAAGAAGTCTTTAAAAAGTACTGACAGCGCGCGTAAACAGTCGGTAGGGCGCTATCGTTGCCATTCAGAGTCTCTGCAATTGTAGAATGTGCAATCATTCCAGATTAATCAGTTAGTTGTCTCTTCGGCTGACAAAGGCAACAATACCCTGCTGCTTGGCCGTAATGACTACATGAGCCAAATGCAGTCCTTGCTTAACGGCACCAACACTTATAACCCTATCTACTAGAATTCGACGCCTAAGGCACAGAGGGATTTATAGAAAATACTTGAACTTTTCTGGTACGTCCCTCTTGAGCACAAGTCCCTTCAGTTCTTATTAACATGTCTTACGCGCCGTGGTTGCTTAGCGGCTGTGGTGTTGCGCTGCTAAGCACGAGGTCGGAGGATCAAATCCCGGCCACGGCGGCCGCATTTCGATGAGATGAAATTCAAAAACACCCGTGTACCTAGGTTTAGGCGCACGTTAAAGAACCCCAGGTGGTCAAAATTAATCTGGAGTCCCGCACTATACGGCGTGCCTCATAATTATATCGTGGTTTTGTCACGTAAAGCCCCATAATTTAATATAACTTTTATATCTTCATGGATCGGCCCCGGCACTTTGTGGACTCCCGAAGATACGTGAGTGACGTCCCTATATGGGCCCCTATTGCTGATGATAGGGACATAGTTTCGGTTTCTGCGGGAACTTAACACACGCTCCGCCATCAGTGAAGTTATTGCCTTATATAGCTTACACGTGTCCGCCGTAAGTTCAAACATGTCTGCTCTTTGTGGGATCCTCATCAGCATAACCTAATGCACTTGAATCAGTTCCGAATTGTGCAGCCCGGTTTATTTATTTTGTATATTATTATCATGCCAGCGTTTCCGAACTTAAAACCCGTGCAAGACTTTCTAATCTGGAATCACTACGTCGTATCTCTAGACTATTCCTTCTTCACAAATTTTTATCCCGCGCCAATTCACCTACCAATTCATCATGCCAATTCACCAGCTCATCGCCCAGTTCAGTCCCATAAACCATAGTAAAGCCGTATATTCTCCCCTGCGCAGACAAATACAGCCTATCTACGCTCATTTTTTATGACAACAGCAAGGGACTCGAACGGTCTGCTAGCGACCGCCATGCATCACTCCGGCCTACATCATTTAAAGATTGTTCCCGAGTCACTGTTTCACTAAACTCCCTCCATTCCTCATCTAATACGCCATCTCTGGGGCCTTTGGCGACAGGAAATGAAATGAATATAGAATGATACGCGTTATGATCTGCTGAAGCTCTCCAGCTAAGCCCACCATACGATGGCCTCTTTATTAGGACGCTCGTCGTCGCATGTAAGCAACTTGTGCGATTTTATAGAAAAAGGGCGCCACATTTCACTTGATGACGACGTCATCGTCATGTCATCTGATGTGAAATCACTTTTCACCAGTGTCCGGAATTACTTGGGCGTGCAAATGTCTTCAGATGTTTTTATTGGACCTGACGTTTAACTGCCGCAGGGAACTCCCATTAAAGCAGAAGACCTTCGCAAGTTCTCACCACAGTCCTTCCGTTTACAGTTCTTACTCGAGAACACCTACTTCGTTTTTCACGGCGCAACTCCAGCGAACCGCAATTTTCTCTCTTGGTGTCCTCTACTTCGACTGACGTAATCATGGAGCACATAGAGCGGCGTGCACTTGCTAAGTTCTCTCCAAGGCTGAAAGATTTTCCTCGGTATATAGATGACTGCTTTTGCGTAATCCGAAAGGGCGCCCTGACATCGTTTTTGTCGCATCTAAATTCCATGAAGGAAGCCATCAGTTTCATTACTGACGAAGAGGAATACGGCCATTTGCCTTTTCTCGAAGTCTTAACAAAGTGCAAGGGAGCTAAGTTGTCTTTAAGTGTCTATTCGAAACCAAGAAACATAGGCCGCTAGCTAAACTGCAGGTCTGTCTACCTTGGTCTGACAAGCAAAGCTTTAGTCTTTCTGAAAGCTTTCTACAAGCGTTCTAAAGGACTTCTAAAAGCTTTTTAGGAGCTTCAGTCTTCTGTTGCTACTAATTCGGCGAGTGCAATGTACTTGCACGTAGTCAAGCGACCTTGCAGCCGATATAAGGTGCGTGCAGGGTAACCTAAGCCCCAATGGGTGTTGGTTTCTTTCGTGGCATCTGTACAGCACTAACTTACTCGCGCTTCCCATGCTTGTGCAATGCACCATCGACAACCCCCCAAACAATCAGTCTTACTATGTGCGATCCAGGAATCAGTGAGTCGCTGGCCCGTCTGTTACGCACGTACAACGTGCACGTGGGACAAGTGCTAGCGAAGAAACTTAGACACAGCCTGGCGTATGTGTGTCAGTTCAGAATCAGTTCAGAAAAACAGGCTCAGACATCTGCAGCTTCTCTTCATGTCCCGCTTATATCGCGCTTGTAACACGAATCAAGCAACACGAATCAAGGACCAATTAACCCGTTTAACTGCATTTCATGCAGTAATACAGCACGTTAACATACCACATGATAGAGGTACGCAACGTCTTTAGAAACTGTACACTGTCCAAATCCCGTTCAGAGTAGTGATACTAGCGCGACGCTTTAAAGAAAGTGCTGTGTACAAAGCAACTCCGCGTTAGAACGTGATGCCAGTGAATTAACCAGCAACACACACTCAATACGCGCCAAGCCGCAGTAAATGGCCCACAAAATACGATTTCAGCGAGACGGTGGTCAATTTCGCAAAGGCGTTCCTCGGGGAAAACGAGCAGGGAACGCACTTTGAGAGCGTATACTGTGTAGTGCCTTCGAAAGCCTCATTGATCAACTTAAGATTGCATAAAGTCCGGGCAACTTGAGATCTGTAATGGCCGGTCGTTACATAGCAAATATTCGTGGATACGTCACGTGTTTTAGTTCATTTCGAGCTGGCTCTGTGGGGAAAAGAGATTCATTCTTTATTAGGTCAAACATTAATCACCGCAGGAGCCACGAAGCGACAAAATCGTTTCGAAGAGAAGATATATGGGCGTCCGCTCCGGAGCCCCTAATACTGGGAAACCATTACTTCCGCCGTGTCCTCCACTGGTTACTTCACCGTTTTTTTATTATTGTTTATTTTTTTCGCATCAAAACATAAAATTATCGCTGGAAATATCTAAAAGTAATTGCGCAATTTTGTCGTCTCAGAAATAATTACGAGGTACAGCACTGTTTTTTGTTATTTCTCTCTCTCTTTCTTTCTACCGACTCTCGGTGATTTTCCGTTCGTCTCTTGGTCCTTTTTACCTCGCGCGTCGCATAATTCGCGGCTACAGAAGGAGACACAACTGGGCACCAAGAATATCATTTCTCAAATCGCAACCGCTCGAGCGGGCGAACTGAAAATAAAAAGTAAACCTTCATCTGAAAGTAAATGTGTCCATATACATATGTATACATACAAGAAAGTTCTGCTGCGCCAGGTACTAATTTTTGCATGCTCTATTACCAAGGAGCTGTTGGAGTGGAGAGAGGGCGGGCGCAGAGAAAAACAAGGGCACTCAGTTGCCCCCTTTTGCGCGAGAAGCTTGCGGATTGCGTTGATGATAACGATCGCTAAGTCGCTACTCAGAGTTAACATTCGTCTGCAGGGATTGTCCCTCCGGGGGAAACAGAAAACTCCTTTCGGTGCAGTCGCTGTATTTTTCTTTCCCCTGTTTTTGGCGACGTCGTACCGCGTCACGCATTTTCCACGGCAGATAAATCGCACCTCAAATGTCGCTTGCTCGCCACTTGAACGATGCATTAAACAAAGAGCGTGCCTTCGGCTGCATGTAACTTGCCTTCGTCTGCAAAATTTCCTGAACTGGCCGCTGTACGGTGCAATTATGCAAATTGTTTTCGAATGCTCTTGGATAGGTGCGTGCCCGAAGGCATGCAAAGTCTATAGAACAACCAGCGCATGCGCACGCACGCGCATATACACGTGTGTGTGTGTGTCCTGCTCCTCCTGCGTGTCCGTGTGATGTGTTTTTGCTGTTGTGACATACAAAAAAAAACATTGTATGCAACATTACAACCTCGATCGGATAGGTACAGTAATCATTGGTCTCTCAGAGGGCCACTTACAGTCGAGATGGTCGACAAGCAGTTATAAGAGCACTGATAGAGAATCGCGATTTCCTTTTTTTTAACGTGGGACTTAAATCCAACAATGTCAACAGATTTATTTGCATCAAGTATACCGACACGGCCTTACGCGACCATTATTGCCCCTGTATGACAATAAACTGCGCAGGTGACGCTGACATCTGGCTGGATGAAGTAAAATAAAGAAGCAGTCGTCACTGTCAGTGGTCAAGGAAGTAAAAAAAATATGTAACTTTACTCATCAACTTCACTTTTTATTTTTATTGTCCTCAGTACACCACAGAATAGCTGTAATGAGGCTAAGACTGGTAACATCATCAAACAATTCAAGATAACAAAGGTGCAGTCAGAAATTCCGCAACAAACACTGCAATGTAACGACAATGTGCGCATTACGGAAAAGGTCCAATGACGGCGCAGGGAATTTTTGACGTATAGTCAGTCAACGACATATGCTGGCCCCATTGCCAGATAGCATACGGAGTTTTCCAGCGAACTTGGACCATGGCTTTAAAGATACGCTGGTGCGGTATAGGTGGGCGCGACAAAAGGCTGGTTGTTGGCCCCTCTATGGTGCAAGTCCTACTATTTATTGTGATTTGTGTAATTGCATGATTATTCAAGAACAACAAATTAACTTTAAAAGCCATAAATTTAGAGAGAAGCTTCTAATCATAAACTTTTAAAGCGTCCGACTAAATTTATGATTCAGCACTTCATAACTTGTCGCTTATTAAGTCAGCTTTATTTTCAATGCGAAGCATTCTTTTGCTACCTCCTCAGGGGCGGTCGGAGAGCCTCATTTGGGGCCTCTTCAGGAAAGAAAGGTTACATCTCCGGCGGTGGTATTTGACCTAGGCCTCCCCGACGCAGTTTAATGATCTACCCGTTAGGCCCTCACACATGGTACGATAATACCAACCCGTATACCACACGCCTTCCCATGCGAAAGTTGAGATGGTTGGCGCGTGCGCCACATCACCAAAAGAACAATTTACTCCACCCGTGCGAGCACGTGCTTGTTTCACTTGATGTTACATCGTGGCAGCTAGCGCTTTGAGACGCTATGTGATATTGCATCACCTTCGGGATCGGCTCAGTTTACCTGTGCATTACCTTCCGGATCCATGCGCCCAGGTCGTAACAGAACAGGTTGTAACATTTTTTCCCCGGAGCAAATTAGTTGTCGTGCCATCGTAGTTGACGTCATCGTCAAGCTGGTCGTCGTCGTGCCATCGCTTTGCCGTTGTCGTCACACACACACAAACACACACACACACACACGCACACGCACGCACACGCACGCACGCACGCACGCACACACACGCACACACACACACACACACACACACACACACACACACACACACACACACACACACACACACACGCACGCACGCACGCACGCACGCACGCACGCACGCACACGCTCTCGTCACACACAATCACTCGCCCCACACTATAGTTACTGTGACATGTTCGGTAACACTAAATACTAAACGATCACGATAGCCAGTTATGCGCGAAATAATTCGCATAACGTTGATTCTCAAGTGTGCAGAATCTACATACTTTATGGTTTTGTTCGCATGATAAAGAAATCCCGCGAAATATGCAAAACAAAATTATGTGACCCGCCGTGGTTGCCTAGTGGCTATGGTGTTGGGCTGCTAAGTACGAGGTCGCGGGATCGAATCCCGGCCACGGCGGTCGCATTTCGATGGGGGCGAAATGCGAAAACACCCGTGTACTTAGATTTAGGTGCACGTTAAAGAACCCCAGGTGGTCGAAATTTCCGGAGTCCCCCATTACGGCGTGCCTCATAATCAGAAAATGGTTTTGGCACGTAAAACCCCATAATTAAAAAAATTATTAAAATTATGTGACCACCGCCTTCGCTCCACCATCGCACGCCGTGTGTTGTGGCTGTGAGAGCGATAATGCAGCATGGGTCAGCGATGTAGTCATGTAGTTGTTGGCTGCGAAATTTACGCCAGTGATAGATTAGGCCTACGTGGTCGAAACCAATAGGCGCAATGACAGCGATAAGCAGACCGCATAGCACAAAATCGTCGCCGCACATGTCATTTCCTCAGCGACAGCTAGCTAGACATTCGTGGAACAGGCATAAGTTAAAAACACGCTCAATCAAGAGTTTCCTTGGACGCTTTAGAACTTTCTTATCGCGACGTTTTTCCCTAAATTTATCACGAAGTTGATTAGTTAGTTTTTACTAACCGTGCGATTAGACAATATCAGTAATAGCTTGAGTTGCTCCATTGAATCGTGAACAACACATGCTTATTTGCGTCCTCCTTCAGCGCCCCGGTGTGTTTTGTAAACAGATTACAAATTGGATAAAGTTAGCCGGGACACCCTGTGTTGGTATTGCCTCGTCAGCTGTATTCTACTAAAGAGTGTATCATGCGATACTTACATTCCGCCGGATTCCCTGG
Source organism: Dermacentor variabilis (assembly GCF_050947875.1). Taxonomy (NCBI): domain Eukaryota; kingdom Metazoa; phylum Arthropoda; class Arachnida; order Ixodida; family Ixodidae; genus Dermacentor; species Dermacentor variabilis. The sequence goes on from NC_134568.1 coordinate 218,401,721, forward strand.
CTATTCGGTACTAAAAAAGTATCGTACTACCCGATGTATATCAGCTATCTTTTCCCCCGAGTGTGAAATGCTAAAGAACTAAGTTGTCGGGCTGAACGTCCTGCTCTAAGCTGCACAGTGGGGTAAGGGGATGCGGTTTGTAGTGTGGTGCTGCAGAATCATTTCGACCACCTAGGGTAATTCTTTAAAGCGCACCTAACTCAATGTGCACGAGCGCCTTTGCTTTCCGGCTTCATCAGGATGCAGCCGCCGCGGATCGAACCCGTGATCTCGTGCTCGGCAGCAGAACGCCACAAGCCACTGAATCTCCACGGCGGGTGATTTTAAAGCGCCGCACCTTTATATATAATGTTTTGTACTTGCCTACAGCAGTGAGATACCTGTTCTGCGTATACTTTCATCGTGATCTTAGCCCTGATGTAAAGTTGCGACACATTCTGTGCCTTTCTAGGCGCTTTGTGGTAGGTAGGCTCCTATCGCGCCTCGTTTTGGAACTCTGCAATAAAAAGGAATACTTTGGCCGGGCCACCCGAACCCCATTGAAATTGCTCACCGCCGTGCGCGAGAATTAACGCGCCGCGACGGCGATGGGGCTACATTGGATCCGGAGGAGCTCGGCCACAGCGACCCGTTATTAACATTTCACGAGATCGTCTCCCATTATAAAGAGGAACGCAGGCGCTTCCCGCCTCCGCATCCAAATCTCTGCAGATCACAATCGATCACGCTTAGGATGCTTCAGACGAGGTCATATCCCTCGCGAAGTTTCTTAAGTAGGATTTATCCAGAATTTGACCGACAGTGCCCGGATTGTGGGGAGGTTAGCACTCTACCTCATATGCTCTGGCAGTGTCCTGCGTTACGGGATACGTCCCTCACCAGCGAACGGGACTGGGACGAGGCCATATCTAGCACGCAACTTAAGCTCCAGTCCATGGCCGTCCAGAGGGCCCGTGAAAGAGCGGAGAGGCTTGGCCTCCCGATTCCGACATGGGAGCAGCCAGCGGCGAGCCGGGGGCCCCAACGGGTCTCGACCGGCTAGTCCCTCAGGACCTGAATAAAAGTTCATTGTCTGTCTGTCTGTCTGTTGGCCGACGGTGCGATCGAATCTCTAACATCCAACAAGGCAGTCCGATGCTCTAACCATTACGCTGTGTTTGCACGCATAATTCTCTCGTGCCAAAGAAAAGCATAGCAAATTGAGACGTGTGGCGCGTACGTCCAGAGCCAGCTTCTCGCATTCTTCCCTCGTGACAATTGTAGCGCTTTGAGACCGTGTGTTGGGCTTCACTGCCTCGGCGAACACTATCCTGTCTTCTCCTCCTGGCACTTAACGCTACGTAGAAGCTTGTGACATTGTACCGCCTTCATGACCGGCCAGGTCGAACACGTTTTAACATTTCCTCGCCGGAGTATAAATGCCATCGTTGTTTAACGCGTAGTCGCAGATGACGTCACAATCCGTGTTTTCTCTCGCTTGCGCGCCTCCAGTACCTATGTAGAACCCTACTTTCACAACCCTCATTTAAGAACCTCCTTTAAAGAACCCAACAATAGGCTTATCATAAACTCGCGTAAAACGGCCAGAGCAGGAGTGATGTAGTCACCGTCACACGATCGCCGTCATGGTCCTCGTCGTCTTGCTGCTGTCGTCACACTCACACTCGCGTCACACACGTAACTGTTCGCCTCACACAAACACGTTGGTTCACTTGTGTAGTAAGCAATCAGTGTTTAGATTTGAGCTTGTTGGTACGTCATCATGAACGCTTTTCGGTAAATCATGAATAGTACACGGACGCATATGAAAAACAAGACACACACGCGCACGCACACACGCACGCACGCACACACACACACACAGCGCTGTGCGCGGGTGGGTGTCTTATTCTCCCGGTGCGTTCATGTACTAGTTGCGCTACACCAGAAAGCCGCATTGGTAACACTTTGTGGAACCTCAAACGACGCAGAATAGCCAGCTGTCTGCAAAATTATCGATTCCTACAGTGCGTGTGTTCTGCATATATATATATATATATATATATATATATATATATATATATATATATACATATATATGGCAGGAGGCATGCAGGTATCGCCACATTGATGTACGCACAGAACTCGTGCAAGCTCATTCGGTACACGAGAGGGCTCAACCCCCTGCCTCCTTTACTTTTTTATGCACCGGTGTGCGTCAAATAGACTATACTTAATTTGTCATCTTGCTCTTTCCTTCCTCTTGCCTCCACTTCTTCCTGTCTTCCATTTCTGTGTTGCTGTGACCTCCCTTCTCAAGAATAGGCAGGCGTTGCGCCCCTTCCGGAGGCAGTTGCCAGCCTGCTCCTCGCCTTCCCTTTCCTGTCAAATGTACATATATACTTTAAAACAAATAATAATAATAATAATAATAATAACGATGATGACGACGATGATGCTGATGATGATGATGATTATGCCCGAGCACGACGAAAGGAGGGTAGCTGTAGAGAAAATTTAAGACCGCCCGCACTTCGGAGCAGCGTTAGCTTTACAGCCCAGTTTGTCGAGTGCTACGACTCAATCGACAACAGAAACGTCATGAGGTCAACGAATGCCCCGTCGCTATACGCCGAAGCGTCCTGCTTAGCGTCAACCTTGTGGGGTCTCTCACCCGTGCTCTTGGGACAAAGGAACGACAACACAGTAGTGCAAACAATCACAAGGGCATTTATTGCACCTTTCATAGATCAATGCCTGCTAGCCGAGTTGCTATCCACAAAACATGCCGATGGGCGCGCGACAAATCTAGAAGTCCGACTCACCGCGACCGGAAAACGAGCGAATATGTTCGCCCCATGCTGGATCCCAACGCCTGGTCGTTCGCGCGTACTGTAACGCGAATGGTGGCGCATTCCAAGGCGGCCACGCGAGGCGGTCTCGCAGAAGCATGGGTCGGTGGCGCGCGGGATGTCCACGCCGTTCGCCGACCCGCCGGGGAAGAGAGAGCGCCTTGTCTCCCGGCGCCCAAGTAACCTCGCCTGTCGGCGGCGTTAGCAGCGCAACACTCGCGCCATCTCTCGCACTGCGCCCCAACCACATCGACCGCCGCGGGCATCACGCAGGCTACGCGTTGAAGCCGGATTACAGGAGACGCGCCATGCGGGAAAAACATATCAGGGGACGCGCGAGAGTCGCGCATCCCCACAACCTTAAACCTGTAGCACCGTTGTGATTTCGCGCCCATATAGCGCTTTCTTGAGGAAAGCCACACTGTCCGTCACAGACTGAATTCAAATATACATTATGGTCCACTATTAGAGGGAACACTCAATTGTAAATCAAGCTAATAAAACAGGAATTGGTCATTGCAAGATAAAAAGATCATTTGCATGTTGCGTCACGTGGACATCTGTGCGCAAAGAAATAAGATGCCCCGCTTCAGTTGTAACAGGTAGCGCATTGTTAACTGGGTGTTCCCTTTAAGAGTGAACCACACTCACGTTTCTCCAAAGTCCATGAATAGCTGAAGATCACACGATAACAGCGTTCTTGTTTGTCTCGAAGGTAACGCTTGCTCTGATTGTGAAGCCCACGGCTCTTTATTTCGAACGGATAAAACATGTAGCCAAGCTGGATTGCACGGAAAGATAGCACAAAATGATAAAGGTAAAAAGACGCTTGCTAATTTTATCTATAGAATGCGCTAAAGAAGAACCCACACGGCACCGTATTCTGTAGGCACTTCTCGATCAGCACGCGCGGAGTAAGGGGCGAATGGCTTCAGACTACGCGAGCGCATTGCTGGCCACTCCTTGCTCACTGCGACGAACCTCCGCTGTGGCGCTGAAACATCCTCTTCCACTTCCCGACCGCTGCCTCTGGGAGAGAAGGTTGTGCTCAACGTATCGAGGCTTGGAGCGTAATACGCTCGAGGGCCCCGCCAAGACACGCGGAAGAGGCCAGAAGACGTTCAATCCACTTGGCAAAAAAAGTTTCCACAATCCCAAGTCGCTGAAAGGCGAAGCTAACAAACCGCGGCTGCTCAGCGGTCTTCGGCGCGGCTCCGAAGGAATTTCTCGGCGTTCGTTCATTTCTGTTCTTGCCTCGCGTTTCCCGTTCAACATCATGACGACAATAGTGGGGACGTGCGAACACTTCGGCGCACTTGCCTTTCCGGTGCCTGGCGAAGGCTCCCCTCCCGCTGCCGCGAGTGACTTGCATTAGGCAGACGGCGTGTATAGCGGCGGACTGACGCACCGAATGCGGTCCCAGCGTTTCCTTCCTGCTCGAGCAGAGAGTCGCTACACGCTAACGGCTTGGCGCGCATGAAGAATGCGAAGAGGCGCGCGCGCCTCTGGCATCTCGTTAACGCGATTTCGAAGGCAGCGCGCTGGCGACTCCGGCAAATTAGGTTGCGCGCGATGAGCGGCAGCGGCGCTCTCTTCATTAGGGGAATGGACACCTTGGCGGCAGGCGCCGCTGATCCGGCGAAATCGCGACGCGGGACTTTCGGCGGCAGCTGCTTTTTGTGTCCGCCGGAGGCTTAGCGAGAAGAGCCTGGGCGCCGCGGGCGCTGTTTTTTTTGGGGGGGTTCGGGAATCGGCACGCGGGCTCGGGCCATCGCGCCTGATGCCCGTCGGGAGGCGAGACGAACCGCGCCCAAGATCGCTGTCGCTGCGGCTGCTCGTTTTTTTTTTTTTTTCCTCGGAACGGCATTTCTTCGCCGCACTCGGTGCCATTTGCGCTTTTCTCCCTTACCGCAACATCGTGGGCGTGTGTTCATGAGTGAAATAGGAAATAGGCCGGGAACTCATGGAGTGAATCTTACTTTCCAGGTCTAACTGCTTTGGATCTGCAAAGTGGTTCGCTCCCACCAAACAAATGTATCTTGCGAAAATAATGCAGGCATGACAGCAGCGTCAAAAAGTACCCACAAAAGAACGGAACACTCACAGACACTGAGGTATACGAAAATAATATTTTTAAAATTTCGAGATGGGTTCAAACAGCTTTTTGTTGGCACTAACTATGTATTACCAACCTCCTTAGTCGCTTGTATTACTTCCTTGGGTATTACGATTGGCCTCGCGCCTTTTCCTACGTACAACTTACTTTGTAAATGCGAATACGGGCCTTAGAATAACAAAGTTATCGTCTGTAATAAAAACGCAATCATGCCGTTCTCTATATATTTTGACTACCGATCGCCAGTTCCGGCGTCAGAACGACGTTGCTAAACTTCAAGGCCGGGATTCACACAGCTGTTCTGTAGTAATAACTGGTCGCAAGAACAGACGCTTATACCAATGGTATTAGCGAACGTGGTGACAGCGAGTGTACTGGGTAATAATTACTTGGTGGCCTCACTGATAAAAATATTAGTTACTCTGGCCATAGGACAGTGACAAACCATGTCAATCTCGTGTTAGTTCTAAAAAATTTAATTATGGGTTTTTACGCACCAAAATCACGATATGATTATGAGTCACGCCGTAGTGGGGGACTTCGGAGATTTGTACCACATGGGGGTATTTAACGTGCACCCGAATCTATGTACACGGGCGTTTTTGCACCCGGGATTCGATCCCACAACCTCGGCTTAACAGCCCAACACCTTAGCCACTAAGCAAGCACGGCGGACGGTGTTAGTACTGAAGAGCACCTCGTCGCAAGCGAGGTGCGCAAATAACATTATCGTGCACATTTTTTCAAGGGAAACTCACAAACGTTGATTCAGTAAATAATGTTTAAACGTATTTCTATAAAGCTCACCACATTTATTTTATGGCAAGCGACCCCTCAGTTGCAGAGATATCAGACTGAAGACTCGTATGATCATGAGTGATGAGCCCGCACAATTCCTCAATCCGAATCACCTGAGACTGACGTGGGTGTCCGTGCTCCGCTGCAGGTTTCAGTTTCAGCTTATTATTCTTTAGAGACAATAAATGCAGAAAAGACAATATACAGACGTAGAGGTTGCTAGCTGTTTTCATTCAGGGCCCACATACGGAGGGTGTCTCATTTATAGAGATACAAAATGGGCGCAAATTTGGAATGCGTAGAAAAAAAAATAACATGAAAAAATATGTTGTTGTTGTTTTTTTGTCACAAAGGCGCTGGTGCGTTTCTTGAAATACACCAGCCTGTATGACCGCCTTTGACTGACTCAGTGTTCAACGCTTGCGTGTGTAACAGTGCAAACTGTGAACTTCTTTCTTCCTTCTCCTCTTTTAATCTCCCTTGCCACTTCCCCAGTGCAGGGTAACCTACCGGGCTCACGCTGGTCAAGCTCCTTGCCGTTCCCTTAAGACCACTCTCCTCTCTCTCTCTCTCTCTCTCTCTCTCTCTCTCTCTCTCTCTCTCTCTCTCTCTCTCTCGTTTGTTGTCTTCCTTTTTTTTTTCTTTGGCGTCGGGAGTGGAGGACTTTGAAATGACTGAAAAAAAAAACGCCCCGAAGCATTATCGCGAATTGATACAAAATTAACTGTGGCTGATTGACTATGCAAGGCAATGTTTCTATCGGTTACAGCGAGACGTTGCTGAATTCAAGCTTATTCTCGGCGACAAAAGTAGTTGGACCGTGACCACATGCCTCACAAGTCCAGGAAGCGATACGTGTATTACTCTATCCTCCCTGCTATCCTCTCTCCTTGTCCTTTTACTCCCTACCACGGCTAACCGCCGTTCAGGTGTCAGCAGACTGCGCCAGGCTGTTACAGCGCCGTCCGTAGTAATTTCCTTCCCTTCCTTCTTTTTTTCCGGTGCTGGGTAGGATCGAACCTGCGTGATATATAATCAGACAATCTTGTCTGAACGTATATTCACACAAGCGCCAGCCGCAGATTTTGCGGCGATGCCGTTGAATGATGCAACGTGATGCAATGAGCTACCAAGACGGGTGAGTGATGTATTCTTGATCTGACATACATGGGGGATCACGTTTCATCATTCGTGAGTGTTATTTCTGGTGCGACATTCATAACGAACTTTTCTTTACAGTTTTTTCAGGAACATTAGCTTTTTGCAAACGTGGGAGCCTATTCCGGCGGTATTTCATTTCATTTCTTCCTTCTTCCCTCCCTTCCTTCCTTTCTTTCTTTCTTGCGGGTAGTATGGGGATACGGAGGTGCATTTTTAATGGTTTTGTACACAATTATCAAGTTAGAAAGAGAGATGGCGGGCGCCACTTGGAGGCGCCGACATAACAATTGCTTAAAAAAGGTAAACTGACGTCGTAGTGTTAATCTCCAAGTTAATTCTGAACAAATTCCTGTTTTTATATGGTAACTGGAGCTACACCAAATTGTTAGTTTCCACGGGCATTTTTCGCATTTCGCTCCCAGTAAATACGAACGCGGCTATACTAGCAGCATGACTTATGGCCTCGCGCTAAACAACAAACTCGTTAGCTGAGGGTGCTACAGTCTGCCTGACGGTGCTACGTGTCTGCCCAATGGCTCGCATATGACGAGCCATTGGGCAGACAGTAATGAGTCAGTGCGTATCTGGAACAATCCCTCCTTGCCGTTTCCTATTCTACTGTGCATAAAAGCGAAAGTTTTATGAATAGATTATCAGAAACTGAGTAGTTTGCTTCAGCCATAGTATGCTTGTGCAATCTCTTTAATGGCAGTCATTGTTAGAACTGGCATGTTAAAGCAGATGGTAGCTCTGCAACTAAAATGATGAGGCGTCACTTATGTTTGCTCTTCCAGCCATAGAGCTCATAACAATTTCTGATTCCGAGGTCACGTAGTGAACTGATACAAACGCGATGATCTCGACGAAGCATCAGTCATGATGTCACTTCCGTTCAGGTTAGATTGTAGGAACGGCTTGGGTGAGCTGCTCCAGGGTGTCTGCTCTGGAGGAACATTTATCTCGCTGTCACCTGAAAGAAAAAAGAAGGGGAAAAAAAGTCGCAGTTTCTTCCGCAAGGCGAAGCATCGATTGCGATAGCCAATTAGTGCACAGCTATGCGAAGTAAGGATAGTAGTTTTATCGGCCATATAAACTCAGAAACATTCGCTCACAAACTGACTTAACAAGCATATGGTGCCAACGCGCACGAGGATACATTAACAGATCACACTCGATGAGCGCGGACACTCGCTGTCGAAACGCTAGTGTGAGCAACGCGGCAGCAGCAGCAGCGAGCGAAGTGACCTTCGTGCGGTCTACCCCTTCAACGCAAGAGTGGCGAGCACACAGCGTGCACAAACGTTCGAGCCGTCTACAGATTATTTTCAAGATACGGCGCGCGGGACCGCGCGCGGCCGTGCAAAGTACGCACTTGGCGCTGCCTCCCGCTTGCCTCCATATGTGGCGCGCGAGATTGAGCCACGATCATCAGTTCCCCTAGCGCCCGTTCGCGAAAAGCACAGTTGCTGGCGGAGCACAACGTCGCCCCCCCCCTACCTCCCATCCCCCCACGGCCTTTCGCGCGACGGAAGACGGCGCGTTTGCTCTCCGCTTGCATCGTTCGCGCGCGCCAGATTAAGCCGCGATCGTCGGCTTCCCTCGTGTGCTTTCACTCGCACATATAGCATACGACGCGCGGCGACGGTGTTATCGCCATTGGACTTTATACGGAAGATCACGGCGACGGCAACGGCAAAGGCGACACCGACGGCAAAAAATGCGCTTGGAGTGTCCATATGATTGCTATCGCAATAAAAAGAAATAAAAAGTTTCAAGGCTGTCATAAAAACATCCTCATCCTAAATATATTTGCGATGTCTCGTGCTGCGCTTCATATTCTGTTTGCTCATGCTGCACATTCACTTCACTCGTTTACTTGCTTTTAGCTACATTTTACAGCCAAGCTGTTAGCCTCTCGTTGGTCGGCATTTTTCGTGTCCGCGTCCGTTAGCAGAAACGGGGGCCGATCCCGGCGGCAATGCAGGACCAAGAGCAGTGGGTCGTACCCCCGTAAGGCAGAGGCTTCAAGCACTCAGGAAAGTGAAGCGAACCGCGCATACATTCTTTGGAATTGTGCATACAACATACACAACAGCATACGTTTCAGTAAAGAACAAGCACAAAACAAGCATCCGCACCACATAATTGATAAGGCGGTCCTGATAACAATGCGAAACGCGGAGCTCTCCTCGCATACCTATCTCGGTAAAGATTACTGTTGCGCCGTCTGCCGCGGCTACGACAGCTTGTGACGTGGGGCGTGGCGTCCTTAGCCTTTCGTATATAATATAACCAGTCCAGCAACTGATTTTAACATTGTTGCAGCACCGCTCTGGGCGGCGGCATGCTGTCAAAATTACCATTACTTCCACTGCTACCTTATTCTAAGGCAATAAAGCATTCTATCAGCAGTTGTAGTGGTGGTTTTCAACAGCTTCGCTGAACATCCACTTTCGCAGGGCCGGGACGGCGAGTCAATTCTTTATTTTTTTTTCTTTAGTTGTTCGTCATGGCATTGGTCATAGCGGGAATTTCGGGCATTATTTCCGTCTTTCATTTCCCCTTACCCTTCCCCCAGTGCAGGATAGCAAACCAAAAACCTATCCAGTTAACCTCCCTGCCTTTCATATCCCGTTTACCTCTCTCTCTCTCTCTCGAATTCTTTAATCTCGACACGTCATGTGGTGGCGAAAAAAGGAAACTGAGCGAAATGTCCCTAATTCTTGGGTATTGTTTCTCTCTTTCGCAGCGCAGCGTCCTGCAGCATCGAATTGACATTTAGAGAACGGCCTTTCCTGGAATGTTACTTACATTATATTTCTTCAGCCAATGAACAAGCTGATAAGGCGACTATCTCAGGACGTCGTCACATATTCGTAAAATTGCAAATGCATTGGAGTGGTCGCGGCTCGCTTCCATTCACTTCCATTCACGAAATATACTATAGCGGGGAACTCGAGTGCCCGAAAAAATGCTTCACCTTCTATAGCGGCACTCTTCTGGTGTCGAGATCTCTGCTTGCACATGTGCACCCATTCGTAATTGCAGCCACCCTCGGTCTTCGCTTCTGGCGAAAACGCCGGTGATTGCTCCGGCTGCACACGGGATTTTACTTTTCGAGACGTCAGGACGCGCGTGCTTTTTGACGTCGAAGAAAGGGTGACGAGCCTGTGGTGCTAGGGAACATATATATATATATATATATATATATATATATATATATATATATATATATATATATATACTTTAAACGCGTCTAGTTTCATGCTAAAATTGCTACAGAGCGAAATGAGGCGCTGCAGGTTGTTCGACCCATACGGGAATAATGGTTATATATAGTTCGTGGATTTTCCTACGGCTTGGCATATGACTTCTTGTAGAGAGAATCCTGCAACTTCTTTTATTTCTTCCATGTGGTTCAGCTCTTAGAAGAGTCTGTTGCTGGGCCTGTTGGTACATACTTTTAGAAACGATGGAACCCAGCCTTTGAGAGGCAAACACCAGGACAGAAGTAGACACAGCGTGTGTCTACTTCTCTCCTGGTGTTTTCCTCTCAAAGGCTGGGTTCCATCGTTTCTAAAAGGTTAAGCTCTGTTCTGCAGCAGCCACACAGCGTTTTCTTAGAGCAGTCATGAGTTTTACGTTCATGACTTCATTCTGTCACGTAATTCACAGCGCATAAGTCTCATCACTTCTTAATACATCATCATCATCAGCAGCAGCAGCAGCAGCAGCCTATTTTTATGCCCACTACAGGACGTAGGTAGCTCCCTGCCATCTCCAATTACCCCTATCCTGCGCCAATTGATTCCACCTTGCGCCTGCCAATTTCCTAATTTCATCATCCACCTAGTTTTCTGCCGTCCTCGTCTGCGCTTCCCTTCTCTTGGCACCCATTCTGTGACTCTTATGGTCCACCGGTTATCCATCCTACGCATTACATGCCCTGCCCACCTACATTTTTTTCTCTTAATGTCAATTAGAATATCGGCTATGCACGTTTGCTCTCTGATCCACACCGCTCTCTTCCTGTCTCTTAACGTCACGCCTAACATTTTTCATTCCATCGCTCTTTGCGGGATCCTTCACTTTTTCTCGACCTTCTTTGTTAACGTCCAAGTATATGTCCCGTATGTTAGCACCGGTAAAATGCAGTCATTATACACCTTGCTTTTCAATGATAGTGATAAGCTCCCAGTCTGGATCTGGCAATTCCTGCCGTATGCACTCCAACCCATTTTCTTTTGAAAATTTCCTTCTCATGATCAGGGTCGAGTGTGAGTAATTGACCTAGATAAGCGCACTCCATCACAGACTCTATAGGCTGACTGGCGATCCTGAACTGTTGTTCCCTTGCCAGACTATTGATCATTATCTTTGTCTTCTGCCTATTAATCTTCAACCCCACTCTTACACTTTCTCTGTTAAGGTCCTCAATCATTTGTTGTAATTCGTTCGCAGTGTTGCTGAACAGGACAATGTCATCTTCAAACCGAAGGTTGCTGAGATATTTGCCGTCGATCCTCACTCCTAAGCCTTCCGAGTTTAATAGCTTGAATACTACTTCCAAGCACGCAGTGAATAGCATTGGAGAGATTGTGTCTCCCTGTCTTACCCTTTTCTTTATAGGTACGCGTGTCGCTACGTCTAGGTAACATTTGGGCAGTAACACTAACTATTGGGAAATAGTTTGAAGGCTTAGGCAGTTCATTTTATTACGAATGCTCTGAAATATGTATGACGGTAGAAATTAGGCTTGAAATGTAGCTCATCGTTGCCATGCAAAAAAAAAAAAATGTGCGATTAGGCTAAAATAAGAAACCAAAAGCGTGAAGTTTGGACAAATCTGTGCACTGCTCTATCATTTCCACCCTGTAAGAAGTCCTGTACTGGCGGTGCGCGCAGACACTAGCACCTGCTTTCCCTCTACAGTATTATTATTATGAAACTGTGTGGCTACACAAGCAATTGCGGCAGCTATAGCCAACGATATTGCCAACGTCTTTCGACGGAAGCGAGAAAGCATGCACGGCTGCTGTCACGAAAGGACGCGCGTGCGCCAACGTGAGCCTCGACGCCAGAAGCGCGCCGCTCGAAGGCGCAGCAGTGGACTCCTGCAGGCAGCATTTCGGACTGACCCGCGACCTTCTTGCGGCCCGGTGTGCATCGCGTTCATTTCAGTATCATAACTTTGCGACCGAAGCCATGAATTGTACGCGCGGCCGAATACCACCTTCTTATTCACGAACCTCCGAAACGAATTCCGTATAGATCAATGGCGGTATGAGAACAACGGCATTATTGTGCGCAGGCGCCCTCTGTGCGGCTGTCTGCGATGCGCTGACCTGAGCGGACCGGACCGTAAACGCTCTGCTAAAGATATCTATTGAGCCCCGGCAGCGTGGCGAAGTTCTGCTAGTATTCCTCATCTCTATTCTACCACTCAGAGAATACCTTTCATATACGTATACATCGTGGTAACAGCGCACTTCGACAAGAAATAATCAGGAGCATCACTCGTGCAGGCAGCGCTATAACCACTGTGCACTCCAGAGGAACTAAGCAGCTGCACATGATATCTCTCTCCTTCTTTTTTTTAACTTGTGTTGTTAAGGTGCTGCAAAAAACAACTTTGTTGCGCTTATCACCAAGAATTATTGATGATCAACTTTCAAAATCCTACGTACCAGAGTCATGTTTGTCAAGCAACACGTTATGCTAAAGTGGTTATCCACAAATACAGCCAGTCCCGCCATGATCTCCACCCACGGAGGTAGCCAGAGGGGAGGGTCACTTTGGGCACGTGCACCCCCACCCCCCGAAATTTCTGCGTACCAAGAAACCTGGCATAACACCCGCTTGCCCCCCCCCACCTCCTCTGAAAAGCATTCCTGCTACACCAATATCGCCACCTCACCATCCTGCCTACTGAATCAGTTGCTCCCGCGCGGCGGCTGACCACCGATAAAGCTAATGCGGCACGGTGTAATACAGCCGATGGCTCTCCGAGCTGAGGTGTGATAATTTTTGTCAATGAGGTAAAGAAACGGGCAATGCTCACTTTCGCTCTTAGAATCCGATGGCGACGTCTTTTTAAAAATAGGGACCCTATTCGCCTGCAATTTATCGCTAAGTAGAAGCACGATACAGAGCTCTAACAACACTCCGATGCAACACTAACAGCGCACTCTTACTCTCTCAGGAAATCGAAGAAATCGAATTCTATTATCCCTCAAAGCACCCAAACTGGAATGAGCCTTTCCTAAACCACATCGACAAATCGATTGGGGGGGAAAATCAGCCGGCTGAGAAAAATACATCGTCCAAAAACAAAACGTAATTTTCTGCCGCCTAGGTCATATTTTAGACGAACTTCTTAAGATTGTCGCGTTCAGTTCTCCCGAAGGTGCTTTTTTTTCTTGTGTGTGTGTGTGTGTGTGTGTGCGCGTGTGTGCGCGTGTGTGCGCGTGTGTGCGCGCGTGTGTGTGTGTGTGTGTGTGTGTGTGTGTGTGTGTGTGTGTGTGTGTGTGTGTGTGTGTGTGTGTGTGTGTGTGTGTGTGTGTGTGTGTGTGTGTGCGCGCGTGTGCGCGCGTGTGCGCGCGTGTGCGCGCGTGTGTGCGCGTGTGTGCGCGTGTGTGCGCGTGTGTGCGCGTGTGTGTGTGTGTGTGTGTGTGTGTGTGTGTGTGTGTGTGTGTGTGTGTGTGTGTGTGTGTGTGTGTGTGTGTGTGTGTGTGTGTGTGTGTGTGTGTGTGTGTGTGTGTGTGTGTGTGTGTGTGTGTGTGTGTGTGTGTGTGTGTGTGTGTGTGTGTGTGTGTGTGTGTGTGTGTGTGTGTGTGTGTGTGTGTGTGTGTGTGTGTGTGTGTGTGTGTGTGTGTGTGTGTGTGTGTGTGTGTGTGTGTGTGTGTGTGTGTGTGTGTGTGTGTGTGTGTGTGTGTGTGTGTGTGTGTGTGTGTGTGTGTGTGTGTGTGTGTGTGTGTGTGTGTGTGTGTGTGTGTGTGTGTGTGTGTGTGTGTGTGTGTGTGTGTGTGTGTGTGTGTGTGTGTGTGTGTGTGTGTGTGTGTGTGTGTGTGTGTGTGTGTGTGTGTGTGTGTGTGTGTGTGTGTGTGTGTGTGTGTGTGTGTGTGTGTGTGTGTGTGTGTGTGTGTGTGTGTGTGTGTGTGTGTGTGTGTGTGTGTGTGTGTGTGTGTGTGTGTGTGTGTGTGTGTGTGTGTGTGTGTGTGTGTGTGTGTGTGTGTGTGTGTGTGTGTGTGTGTGTGTGTGTGTGTGTGTGTGTGTGTGTGTGTGTGTGTGTGTGTGTGTGTGTGTGTGTGTGTGTGTGTGTGTGTGTGTGTGTGTGTGTGTGTGTGTGTGTGTGTGTGTGTGTGTGTGTGTGTGTGTGTGTGTGTGTGTGTGTGTGTGTGTGTGTGTGTGTGTGTGTGTGTGTGTGTGTGTGTGTGTGTGTGTGTGTGTGTGTGTGTGTGTGTGTGTGTGTGTGTGTGTGTGTGTGTGTGTGTGTGTGTGTGTGTGTGTGTGTGTGTGTGTGTGTGTGTGTGTGTGTGTGTGTGTGTGTGTGTGTGTGTGTGTGTGTGTGTGTGTGTGTGTGTGTGTGTGTGTGTGTGTGTGTGTGTGTGTGTGTGTGTGTGTGTGTGTGTGTGTGTGTGTGTGTGTGTGTGTGTGTGTGTGTGTGTGTGTGTGTGTGTGTGTGTGTGTGTGTGTGTGTGTGTGTGTGTGTGTGTGTGTGTGTGTGTGTGTGTGTGTGTGTGTGTGTGTGTGTGTGTGTGTGTGTGTGTGTGTGTGTGTGTGTGTGTGTGTGTGTGTGTGTGTGTGTGTGTGTGTGTGTGTGTGTGTGATTCAGTACCCTGAAAATGCTTACGTTATGAAGAAATCGGGAGCTACGAGATGGATTGGAAGGCTGTGTGGCCACGATGACCGATGCGTGACCCTGCAGCTCTATTTCAAGTTATGACAGATTACGTGGCCTGAGGAGCCGGTTTTAAATCACGTCTCTTGAAGTGCGCGTCCTCTCTACGTGCATCATTATCTTACTTTTTCAACCTTCTGTCCTTTTTTGTGACTCGAATAAAGAAAGTTTAAAACATTGTTGTGACACAACCGAAGTCCCACCACCAACCTTCTTCCTCACGAGACCAAAGCGCCGTAACTGCGTCAAAAGACGCACCTTCAAAGGGTATCAAATGCGGTCAAGCTGCTTTGGCAGTTCATACTGAAAGCCTCAGTGCGCAGAGAGCAAGTAAGTAGTTGTAAGAGAGTAATTGTAATTTCCTACTAGGAAGAGATGATAAATTATTATGACACTTCCATTTGTTCTGTTTCCTCTAATATCCACCTTTCGTAACCTAAGAAATGCATTAAGCTTTTCTTAACAAAAGATTTTCATAAGCATCGTGTTCTACAGAAAGCAAATGGAACATACTCTAATGACACTTTCTTTTTTGGTTAGTTAAAATCACGTTACCGTGAAACGCAGTGTGAAACTCGCAATAATTTTGCAGAATATATTAGCATAGTCACGTTCCCGTTCCTGAAAACTCCTCAACTGCCCAAACTGCAATAACTCCTCCAATCTTTGAGATATACAGTCCTCTGGGTGTACAGGCTCAGCCATTATTCCAAGCTATTAAGTGCTGCTCGCAGTAAAATTAAATTTGGGCCATCAACTTTGTTTCGCTTCATGTCATCGCTGCATCCGAGGACCAAGAGATCTGGCGCGGCGGCGTAGGTGAAGATCTTTGAGAACAGACAGACGGATCAATAAACAAATGAACGATCGAGCGAATAAGCGAACGAACGGGCCGACACTTTCAACCCATCTACTAGCACTTTGCTGATGTTCGCAGTAAACTGCAGTAAGTTCTTCGGGAATGTGGTTTCATGGTGCAGCGATCGCCAGTCATACAATCGTTCAAACGTAAGAACTGCAGCCCTTGTTCCGACCTGCCACTCATTCTCACGGAAAGCGTGCATACCTATGGGCCAGCTATATATTCATTACAGTGTGCTTATGTTTCTTAATAATTCATATTTGTTAGGAAAGGCGACCCCATGTCAAGATAATGAAAACCATTCGGCTAGCTAGACACATTATGTAGATGCAAATTACGCCACATACTCCGCGAAAAGTAAGCTTCATAACAGTTCCATGAGGTTGGTCTTTTGGAATAGCTCATGAAATGTAGGAAAATGTATTCCTTACAACTTCCATTTTATAGTCAGTCACAGGCTCGTTGAGGGCGAATTAAAGGATCGCTAGAATTGCTTATTATATATCGTGTTTGTGAATAAACGGTGCAAACGAAAAGCGCGGTATTATGGCTAACGCTCACGACGTTGGTGACCGCACGACAAACTCGTCTCTCGTTCAACTACAAAGCCGACAATGGCGCGGCGATGATCGATTTTAGCCACTTGTAGTGCGAATATGCTGCCGTACATTTGTTTCGTTTTTCTGTACTCTCCCTCTTGTTGTTTTGCCACTGCTTTTCTTTGTCCTTTATTTTCACAAGTAATCGTCTAAAAACGACAAGTACTGCTGTTGGAGATAGTCCAGCTGCCATACAGTTTTAGCGTCTGGCACTCACTCCTGCAGCGATAGGAAGCAGCGCGAGGCCGCCGACGAGCATCGCCAGCCCGGCTGCTTTATTTGTTGCTGCTCGGAACAAGTGGGCAGATTCGGCACGCCGTGCCGTATAGTAATCGCGCATTAAAGCACGGTCCTGTTCCTCGATGTTGGCAGCACATGTTCTTTCTCGCCCCCACTCAAGGTTGCTTGGCCTCGATTTATTTCTGAACAGAGCAATACCAGCCCTTGCTTTCGCAAGTCCCCTGAGCTATACATAGTGACGCGGCGTCCCAGGCGATTGACGTGGAGTGTCCTGCGTCGCATGGTGCCAAAAGATCTTTACGAAGGGTCCGCGCGCACGTGAATGACTGGCGACGTGTTCGCGCCGTGGGTGCAAAGCGCCCGTTTTAACACGTGCTGGGCCAACCTTTTCGTAGAAAGGTCGCCCTCCAGCTGTTCCTCTATGGCCTTTGGAAGAGAGTCACATGGCAGCTGGAAGGCAGGACGCCAATAGCTTATTGGGTACGTTAGGGCGTGCCGCTTGCGCACGGCTACCAGTCAGCGGTTCGAATCCTCCTGCGGGAGAAATTTTGGACAAATTTTCGTTCGCTTGTTATCGAAACCGGCTCTGCGACCGGCATTTTTCTATAGAAAACTGAAACGCCATAAAATAAACGTGAGTAAAGAAAAATACTATGGCACAAATTAAGATTTCATGGCGCCCTGCGGATCCTAGCCAACGTTTTATCATCTTGCTATCAATTGGTTTAGCCACTGCTGCTTATATTTGCAGTGTACGTGTATGCTGCTTAAGAACCACCACTGGACGCGATATGCTTACTGGGCACTTCTATTTGCTTGATTGAATTCACGCGGGACGTTACTGCTCAAGCGAGCAGGTTTTCTCTTATCTAGGTTATGTTGAGCAGATACGCATCTTTCGCTAAGACCCCGCAGCGGCAAAGAGACAGACTACGCATTTCGTTGGAGAAATTCAGCAATTTTTTTGCCCCCTTCATCTCAATGATTGCTTTTTTTTTCCTTTTTTGTCCCGAAATACCTTACCTGGAATGCGTTGACGTTTACACAGGCTCTGAGACTGAAAACTTGCGCTTGCGCGGCAAGCAGAAGTTCTGTCCAGTGAAGGAGCAGCAGGACACCGTCTCCCCTCACACCGCGGCTTCCTCGACCTCACCCTGAACAGAAATGGGCTACCCTGCAAGCATCCAAGAACAGCATGAAAGGAAATTGAGCCGCAGGGATTCGCAGAAGTAACTCTTCGAAATATATTTTTTTCTGAAAAGTGTTGCTCACGGAGACCTGTTGACTTGATACGTCCCTAAAAGCTCGAATAAGATAAAGCCAGCCCGAAAGTTGTTCACTGTCATTACATTACAGCTTATAGCTAGGGAGATGCCAAGTCGGCAATTATGTATATTGACGCTGCACAGATAAGCAATACATGTGCTTAACCGTAAAGAATAAGAGACTTACCGTCACTGTTATGGGTGCCAACCTATATCCATCAAGTCGATTTTATTACAAAAAATTACGAAACATCCTGTCATCATCTCCTGAATTGTGGATTAATATAGGAGGCTTCAACGCTCATTGTGCACTCTGGGGAAGCACGAAGATAACGCGAAAGGCTGAGACTCGATATCCTTCGCCTCCGACAACAAACTGGGTTTTAAATGAAGGCAGTCCAGCGTATTTGCGTGGTTCCACATGCAACAGCTGTCTTGACTTGGCTTTTGTCTCCCGTATAATCTCGTCAGGCGTATTGGATGGTTTACAGACATTGAAGCACACGGGAGTGACCGTATTCCCGCACTTGTCAATGTCAGCGGACTGTCCTCTTCCTAGTCCATGAGATACAATCCAAAAAGTAGACTGGCCCAAATTCCAGTCTGTCATGGAAGACTTATGTCAAGGTAGATTATCGTGCAAGTTGGAAGACACCGTCAAGAGTACAGTGTACGACACTGCACGTACTCTCATGTGCTCTTCGAAAATCAAGGAATTCATTTAAGAAAATAACTTTTTGGGCGCGAACAAACAGGGACGAAGAAAAGGAGCAACACAAGGACAAGCGCTTTCTAACAACAGTTGTTAGAAAGCGCTCGTCCTTGTGTTGCTCCTTTTCTTCATCCCTGTTTGTTTGCGCACAAAAAGTTTTTTTTTTATGAATCTGTTCCAACTAGGCCGACTCGCAGTTATGCTGCAAGGAATTCGATATAGAACTAGAGTGGCTTTGAGCAGTCAAGTGACGTGCCGAACGTAGATACCGACGCACGAAGTTAATCGACGATCTACGGGCTGCTAGACACATACAAAACAAGATCCGGCGCCGGTTAGACAAGCTGGACTCACAACTCTGGACTGCTTTCTGTGAATCGTTGGACCTTCGTAAGCCCTTTTCGCACTTGTGGAGGACGGTACGAGGCTTAGGACATCCTCCGTACAGCGGTCCCCATTCAAGGCCCTGGCCCTCTTCCAACAGCAACCAGATATTGATGTCGCAGCAGATTTCTGCACCTAATCATCCGGGCTACTCACAACTCCCAACTACTTACCACGTTCCATCAGCTCCCCGCCACCACATGACTCTCGCATAGATCTAGTACTTTCCATCCATGAACTCAAGGCGACGCTAGCTTTCTGCCGGATTACGTCAACCAGGACCTGAAGCAATTTATTACAAAGCTGTGGAATCTGGATGAGCGGGCGAATAGGGTCCTGCTTGATATATGTAATGAATTTTGGCGAGTTGGTACTCCTCCCGCAGGCTGGAAGATTGGTCGTCTGGTTCTGCTACGTACTGAAGCCCGGCAAGTCGCCGATCGCATTGGTGAGCTTTGTGCGAAAAGTGTAGGAGAGAATGACCCTCAGAAACCTGAAGTGGTACCTGGAATACCAAAACGTCCACCCAGATGACATGGCAGGTTTCCTACGTGGTGTTGCGTTTCGCCTGCGACACGTGGTTTTGCCGGCGCGACGGCGGCGGGGCGGCGGACATTTTGGCCCGATCGTCGTCACCGCAACACTCATCGCCAGGTGTTTCCAGGCGCGTCTGCGGCGATGCGACCGCCTAGGGATTTCGTTCCAGTCATTGTGCCCGAAACAGGCGAGGCCAAAGCAGGGATCTCCTTCCAGTTATTGGGCCCGAAACAGGCGATGCCAAAGCAGGGATCTCCTTCCAGTTATTGGGCCCGAAACAGGCGATGCCAAAGCAGGGATCTCGTTCCAGTCATTGTGCCCGAAACAGGCGATGCCAAAGCAGGGACCATCTTCTCGTTACAGTCATTGTGTCCGACCGGCAGCGCCACGACAGTGTGCTGCGCAGCGCCACGACAGTATGCTGCGCAGCGCCACGACAGTGTGCTGCGCAGCGCCACGACCAGGTGCTACGAGATCGTGCGCAGCGCCACGACATGGTGCTACGGCATCGCTACGACAGTGTGCGTCACCATTAGCCCATTGTACATTCACGTGCTCGTCTTTTGAGGGGTTCCTTCTTGCCCTCAACTGCGAGAGTATAAAAACAGCTGCCCCCGGACGCCAGAAGAGGGCTCCGATTTCTTCCGTTGAGTGAAGTGCTCTCCCGTCTCTCTACTTCGGTCAAACCTGACCGCCAACTCTTTGCGATGTTAAAATAAACAAGTTGTTTCGTTGTTACCTGTCGACTCATGCTTTGCCGGGACCTTCGGATGCTTGCAGTTGTACCCCAGGCCGCCAGGCCAACGCTACCCTTGGGGCTTGCGACCCAGGTACAACCACGGGCGTCAGCGCCGAGTTCCCAACAGATCGTACCAGCAGTCCGATCCAAATATCTGGTGGCAGCGGTGGGATCGCCTACGACTTCAAACAACTGTCTGCCAGCGGCGAGATCGCGACAACGGAGGCCAGCAGCGAAGAGATGCAGTTGACTGTATGCTGAGCAGCTCAACGTCGATCCGGGAGCAGTGCAACGAGCCCTGTGTGACGACTGGTTGCCTGCAGCGGAACGACTGCGCGGAATTCCTGCCTGCGAGGTTTGGTGAGTGCGGGACTTTCTTCTACTGAGCTTTGCCAGGCTTTTTGTTAGTGTCAGAAACAGAGCTGGTAATTGTGGTTGTCGTTGCTGCCGGGTTAGTTTGCGGCAAGACAATAGTAAGCAGTAGAGAAAGCAGCATTCAGAGCAGCCATGGATTTGAAGTCGTTGCGCAAACCGAAATTGTTGGAGCTTGCAAGAGAGCTGGGTCTGGATGTCTCAGACAAACTAAGAAAGCCGGAACTGATAACGGCTATTCTTGAGTTAGAGGCTGAGGATGACGAGCTGTCGGAATGCCTTGAGACTATTGAGGAGAGGTCAAAAAGACAGGAGCGCGAACTTAAAGAGCAGAAAGAAAAAGAAGAGCGCGAACACGCTTTGGAAATGAAGCGTCTCGAGGTAGAGATGGAACGCGCTCGTAATGGAAGTCAGGCACACGGTGCAGGAGAACGCGTATTGTTCAAAATGACTGACCTGATGCGGCCGTTTAAGCTTGGAGAGGACATTGGTTTGTTCCTGGTTAACTTTGAGCGAACGTGCGAGAAGCAGGGGTTCTCTCGGGAAACGTGGCCACAGCGCTTGCTCACTTTGTTACCCGGCGAGGCGGCCGACGTAGTCGCTCGCTTGGATAGAGAGGAAGCAGAGGATTTCGACAAAGTAAAATCGAGTCTGCTAAAAAAGTACCGGCTGTCTGCGGAAGCGTTCCGTCGGAAGTTTCGGGAAAATGAGAAAGGCAAAAGTGAGTCATATACAGAGTTTGCGTATAGGCTTATGTCGAACATGCAGGAGTGGCTCAAAGAAGAGAAAGCGTTTGGTGACCACGATAAAGTTCTGCAGTGTTTCGGGCTAGAACAGTTTTATAGTCGGTTACCGGAGAACGTGCGATACTGGGTCTTGGATAGGCCAGACGTGAGTACGGTGGCTAGAGCCGCTGAGCTAGCCGAGGAGTTTGTGACGCGTCGAGCTCGCGGAGCTAAGGACGGTCAAAAGGGTGAATTTGGCTCCAAGTCTGAGAGGCCAAGGTTCACGCCCATGAGATTTAAGGGGGACACGCGTAGTGAGGATGCGAGTGAAAGCAATCCGACCAAACGTAAAGAGACGGCAGCCGAAGCCGAACGCAGAAAGCGGTTCGAGATGAGGCGAGCGGGCGTTTGTTATACGTGCCAGAAGCCGGGTCACTTTTCGGCGCAGTGTCCGGAAACAACACCAAAAGTTGTGTTTTTTTCAATAGGCAGCACGGACGAGAACATGAAGCTTCTCGAGCCTTACATGCGAGACCTCCTCGTGAACGGGAAAGAGTGCCGAGTGCTTCGCGATTCCGCAGCTACGATGGATGTAGTTCACCCATCTTACGTAGAACCCCATATGTTCACGGGCGAGTGCGCGTGGATCAAGCAAGCCGTGGAAGCTCATAGCGTGTGTCTGCCGGTAGCAAAAGTGCTTATTGAAGGACCTTTCGGAGCGCTTGAGACGGAGGCGGCAGTGTCATCTATGCTGCCAACCCAGTACCCGTACCTATTTTCAAACAGGTCCGATCACCTCCTGCGCGAGAAGGGGCTTTTGTTTGGTGAAGCTAGTGTTCAGGCCTTAACCAGATCGAAGGTTCGGGAGCTCGCTGCAAAGGCGGTAGTTGCGGGGCCGACGTTATCAAACAACGAAAAAGGGTCAGAGGCGCAGCAAGCTGATATTCAGAGCACGCCCGAACAGAATAAAATTGAGTCTGTAGCGTTGAAGGCGCCAGATACTGGAGAGGAAAATCCCGACGCGGGAAAGTTAGAAGAGCTATCTACTGATTTGCTCATCGCGCCTACGTCAGACGGACTTGATAGGTTGCTAAAAGTCAGCCGGACGGCTTTGATAGCCGAGCAAAAAAAGGATGGCAGCCTGGAAAACGTGCGCTGCAATGTCAAAGAAGGTATCGCCAGGAAAACTGCGCGTTTTGTGGAAAGAGGTGGAGTCCTGTACCGGAAGTATCTAGACCGCCGAGGAGTGGAGTTCGATCAGCTGGTCGTGCCTCAATGCTATCGTCAGGATCTGTTGCGCTTGTCACATGGGGGTTCGTGGTCCGGACACCTAGGAGTTAAGAAAACTAAGGACCGTCTCTTGCAAGAGTACTATTGGCCAGGGTGTTTTCGGGACGCAGACCATTTCGTGAGGACATGTGACACTTGTCAGCGGGTGGGCAAACCAGGGGACAAATCGAGGGCGCCGTTGAAATTGGTACCTATCATTACGGAGCCTTTTAGACGGCTCGTTATTGATACAGTGGGACCTCTGCCGGTAACAGCCACGGGGTACAGACACATTTTGACTGTGATCTGCCCAGCGACAAAGTTCCCTGAAGCAGTGCCGCTTAAAGAACTCAGCTCAGTTGAGATAGTTAATGCACTACTGTCCATATTTGCGCGAGTTGGTTTTCCTGCAGAAATTCAATCAGATCAGGGCACAGTGTTTACTAGCGCTTTGACGACAACTTTTCTCGAAAGGTGTGGGGTAAAGCTGCTACACAGCTCAGTGTACCACCCACAGTCGAATTCCGTTGAGAAGCTCCACTCCGTCATGAAGCGCGTGTTGAGAGCCTTGTGTTTTGAACATCAAACTGACTGGGAGCTGTGTCTGCCTGGGGTGATGTTTGCTTTAAGGACCGCGCCGCATGCGGCTACGGGGTTTTCGCCAGCTGAACTGGTGTACGGTCGCTCGCTTCGATCTCCGCTTCGCATGCTTCGAGAATCATGGGAAGGTAGGGGCGACGACCCAGTCGTGGTGGAGTACGTGCTTAAGCTCCTCGAACGCTTAAGAAGGGCACAGGAGTTGTCAGGTGAAGCAATGACAAAGGCCCAGCAGAGGGCCAAGGTTTATTATGATCGGACAGCCAGGGCCCGTCGTTTTGAGGTTGGCGATGAGGTCATGATATTGCGCACATCGCTAAACAACAAACTAGACGTGCAGTGGGAGGGCCCAGCGCGAATTGTTCAGAAACTGTCGGACGTTAACTACGTGGTAAGTCTGCCAGGAAAGCGGAAAGCACAGCAAGTTTACCACTGTAATCTGCTCAAACCTTATAGACAAAGGGAAGCAGTGGTGTGCATGATGGTAAACGTTCCTGAAGAGCTTCCGGTCGAGCTTCCGGGACTAGGCTCAGTGACGAACAGGGAAGACACCGGTCAAGTCATTAGTGACCTTATCAGTAAAGCACCGCTGTCGCCTGAGCAGAAAACCGAACTACACCAGCTATTACAAGAGTTTCAAGGTCTGTTCTCTGAGAGGCCTGGTAGGACTTCTGTACTTACTCATGATATAGAACTTACCTCCACAGAGCCAGTACGATCCAAGGCGTATCGGGTGTCACCCCGCCAGAGCGATATTATGGAGGCTGAGGTAAAGAAAATGCTACAGCTCGGTGTTATTGAGGCAGGTGAGAGTGATTATACCTCCCCTTTGATTTTAGTTGAGGTACCGGGCAAGGAACCTCGTCCTTGCGTCGACTACCGCAGGCTTAATTCCATCACTAAGGATCAAATTTATCCGATCCCTAACATCGAGGAGCGCCTTGAGAAAGTTAGTAGCGCTCAGTTTATTTCCACCCTAGATCTTGTCAGGGGTTATTGGCAGGTTCCACTTACAGAAGAAGCTAGTAGGTATGCGGCGTTCATTTCACCAATGGGAACATTCCGTCCTAAAGTGTTGAGTTTTGGTTTGAAGAACGCGCCATACTGTTTTTCAAGTCTCATGGATAAAGTGTTGCGGGGACAGCAAGAATTCGCTTTACCGTATCTAGACGACGTAGCGATATTCTCCGCATCCTGGTCTGAGCATATGACACACTTGCGGGCAGTGCTAACCCGCCTGCGCGAAGCAGGCTTGACAGTAAAGGCTCCTAAGTGCCAGTTAGCACAGGCCGAGGTTGTCTACCTCGGTCACGTGATTGGTCAGGGTCGTCGCCGCCCCTCTGAAATAAAAGTGGCCGCTGTGCGAGACTTTCCGCAACCGCGCACAAAGACCGATATTCGGTCGTTCTTAGGTGGCGCCGGCTACTATCAGAGGTACATCCCTAGGTACTCTGATATCGCGGCTCCCCTGACGGATGCTCTAAGAAAGACAGAGCCTCAAACAGTCGTCTGGGACGAGACAAAGGAAAGAGCTTTTAGCGCCCTAAAGAGTGCCCTAACAAGCCAGCCTGTGCTACGATCGCCAGACTATACAAAAGGGTTCATTGTTCAGTGCGATGCTAGTGAGCGAGGCATGGGCGTTGTACTGTGCCAACGGGAAAATGGAGAAGTAGAACACCCCGTCCTGTATGCTAGTCGTAAGCTGACCAGTCGTGAGCAGGCGTATAGCGCCACCGAGAAAGAGTGTGCATGTCTCGTGTGGGCCGTTCAGAAATTGTCATGCTATCTAGCCGGCTCGAGGTTTATCATTGAGACAGATCACTGCCCTCTCCAATGGCTGCAGACCATCTCTCCCAAAAATGGCCGCCTCCTGCGCTGGAGCCTCGCTTTACAACAATATTCCTTTGAGGTGCGTTACAAAAAGGGGAGTCTCAACGGTAACGCCGATGGCTTAAGTCGAAGCCCCTAACGTAGGAATCAGCCTCAAAATTGTTTGTTACTGATGTTTTTTTTCTTCCTGAGGCAGGATTTTTTTTAACATATTGCTTTTGTTTAGTGTTTCAAAGTGATGATATGCTTTCTAGTGCAATTTTTCAATTTGTGGACGCGTTCTGAGTGATGCTAGACTACTGTAAGGAACTAGGCAGTGGTATAAAAAGGGGAAAGAGCCTGGCAGGGCTTAGTGAGGGTTGTGCCGTGCTTGCTGACTGAGCGGTTGAGTTTTCAGCGTAGTTCTAACGCTTGCCGGGAACGAGAACAAAAATGTGAACTCTCCCGAAGTCACTTTGCAGTGTCCCGTGCGAACCTGAACGAGAGAACGAGGCCTTCTCTGTGCGCTGCGCTCAAGAAACGTCAAGGGACGCCCGACTTCGGTTATGAGCATCATCGAGCGACATCCCTCCGGACAGCGGATGCAGTCCCCTGTCCATCGGGATCTCCTTTCCCCGGCGGGGCGGTCTGTTGCGTTTCGCCTGCGACACGTGGTTTTGCCGGCGCGACGGCGGCGGGGCGGCGGACATTTTGGCCCGATCGTCGTCACCGCAACACTCATCGCCAGGTGTTTCCAGGCGCGTCTGCGGCGATGCGACCGCCTAGGGATTTCGTTCCAGTCATTGTGCCCGAAACAGGCGAGGCCAAAGCAGGGATCTCCTTCCAGTTATTGGGCCCGAAACAGGCGATGCCAAAGCAGGGATCTCCTTCCAGTTATTGGGCCCGAAACAGGCGATGCCAAAGCAGGGATCTCGTTCCAGTCATTGTGCCCGAAACAGGCGATGCCAAAGCAGGGACCATCTTCTCGTTACAGTCATTGTGTCCGACCGGCAGCGCCACGACAGTGTGCTGCGCAGCGCCACGACAGTATGCTGCGCAGCGCCACGACAGTGTGCTGCGCAGCGCCACGACCAGGTGCTACGAGATCGTGCGCAGCGCCACGACATGGTGCTACGGCATCGCTACGACAGTGTGCGTCACCATTAGCCCATTGTACATTCACGTGCTCGTCTTTTGAGGGGTTCCTTCTTGCCCTCAACTGCGAGAGTATAAAAACAGCTGCCCCCGGACGCCAGAAGAGGGCTCCGATTTCTTCCGTTGAGTGAAGTGCTCTCCCGTCTCTCTACTTCGGTCAAACCTGACCGCCAACTCTTTGCGATGTTAAAATAAACAAGTTGTTTCGTTGTTACCTGTCGACTCATGCTTTGCCGGGACCTTCGGATGCTTGCAGTTGTACCCCAGGCCGCCAGGCCAACGCTACCCTTGGGGCTTGCGACCCAGGTACAACCACGGGCGTCAGCGCCGAGTTCCCAACAGATCGTACCAGCAGTCCGATCCAAATAGTGGCCGCTCATCGATTGATAATGTGGTCGACCTGGTTACCTGTGTTCGTCTTTGTTCCTCGACATCAAAGGGGCGTACGACATTACACGTGAAGCTGTCCTCGCCACTCTCGAAGAGGTCGTCCTCGGTGGTCGGATGATTCGATGGATAAGCAGGTATCTCTCGATGCGATCTTTCTTTGAGAACACTGAGAACGGCCACACTTATTTACAACTACCGTGGTGCCCCCGAGAACGGTGTACAAAGCCCTACGTTGTTTAAGTTCACGCTGATTGGCCTGCTTGATCACCCTCTATGCAGTTAAATTATCAATGTACGTGGATGACATATTCGTTTGCGCGTCTAGAGTAACACGCCTACGCGTGCGCGCGAGGCTCCAAAAAGCCGCCACTCAGACTGCACTTTACCTCCGCATTCAAGGCCTGAAAATTTCATCTGGGAAATGTGCACTTGTGGCGTTTACGCGTAAGCCCTTAACACACTACACTGTATTAATCAATAAGCAAATGATACCGAAAGCCCGGTAATGCCAACTCTTATAGATTTTTTCCTCAATTCTCAATGAGGGGCTCACTTAGTAGAACATCGCACGCGAAATTCGAAGGTTGTGGGATCGTTCCCCACCTGCGGCAAGTTGTTTTTTCATCCCCTTTCATTTCCATTAATTTATCATTTCTTTATTTCATTTATTAAGCACAAGTAATTTCCCCTATGTTGTCCTTGGTGTCAGTGTTTGTTGGCTTCTTATGATATGAATAATAAAAATCAGGCCCCTTGGTTAACGCCCTTTCTGCTCTTATGTATGTATGTATGTATATATATATATATATATATATATATATATAGATATATATATATATATATATATATAAGCTGTACCGCTTCTTGCGCTACAGCTCGCCAGCATTGACTAACGCAAGTAAAACAAGCCTACGTACTATTCAAAGCTTTCAGCCTGAGGCGTTCAGGATTCGTCTAAATCTTCCTCGAAGTGCCTCAACGGCGGCAACTATTGCAATCACCAGAGACCACCTCATGAAGACCCACATCACAGCTGAAGCACTAAGAGTGCACGTAAAGCACCTTGCCCGCACTCCTTGCCACCATCTAGCCTCTCTACCTGAGGAGGGACAACGTGCCTCGTTCTGCCGAACGGTATCCGCACACATCGTGAGGCTATGCGATATTGCTTCATACTTGCCGCGAGACCTTCGACTGCGAGCTCCTTGGTTTCTCACTCAGCCAAATCCTCGCAAAGCCTCGCAATACTTGGAGTCCGGCAAAAAGCAGATATGCCATCGTCAGCCCTTAAACAGTTTACCTTTGTCCTATTATATGAGAAATATCGGAATTACACACACATATGCACTGTGACGGCTCCGTCCTGCCGAAGAGCTCTACTGCAGCTCTCGTCATTCCAGCAAAAGCCACCACTATCTACTTGAAAACATCTCACTTGACAACGTCGACGGCTGTAGAACTTGCAGCGCTTCGAGTCGAACTACGCTTTACTGATGACGAACCAAAACACAAATGGTCTACTTTCTGCGACTCGAAGACGGCCCTGCCGGGTTCATCAGCCTTATGGCGCGGTCCGCATGAGCAGCAGCTGTTCGAAATTACAGAAGCCATGCACAATCTGACTGAAAAAGGACACGAAGTCATTTTTCAGTGGCTACCGAGCCACTGTGGTATTATCGGTAATAAACGTGCCGATCAAGCTGCTAGTTTAGCCCTAGATGACCGCTGCCTATCAATTCCGCTATTTAGGACAGATGCTGCAAGAATGTTCCGCATACTTGCACGCCAATATACCACATTAGAGTGGAATGAACCACATTTCGTTCATGTCAGATTATACACCCTGGATCCATCCTTAAGCATCCGACTTCCACCAAGACTTCCCCGAAGAGACGCGACACTTGTGTAGGCTATGGTTGGGCGTCGCATGTACCAATGCCAACGCGCTCCGCATAGAGATGACTGACACCGCAGCCTGTGGCCATTGGGGCGAAGAGGAAACAATCCGTCATGTCCTGCGCCAGTGCCGACAGTATGATGTGCCGAGACAATCACTTTCGGATGAAAGAATGTCACAACGTCGAAGGGACTCAAGATCGCATCAGAAGGCAGTACAAGCGCTACTGTGCTTCATGAGATTAACTGGCCTGTTCGAACGCCTCTAATTGGAATGTTCTTCCTGTTAATTTTTTTTATCTTCTTGTTATTTCTCGCTCTTTTCTTTCTTCACAATTCTTATTTCATCCACCCCACTGCAGGGTATACCCAACCGGAAACTCGCATCTGGTTAACTTGCCTGCCTTTCATCTTTCTCTCTCTCTTTCTCCAGCGAAGCGTCTATGGAGACGAATAATGAACATCACAGCCCAGTAGAATATTAAAAGTTTACTGAAAGTTGATGGCATGCTAGTGAGAAATTTAACTGTATACGTTGAAAGACCTCCGAAAATTCGCTTTCCTAACGAAATGCAGGACTGACCTCCCATTGTAATGAGCATTTCGGACTTTTTCACACCTACGAAATATTGATCAGCGGTGAGCTCGCAAGAGAAAAAAAGCGGGGTTATCCTTTTTCAAGCCCTTGTCTAACTCACCATGGCTTC
Organism: Dermacentor variabilis; assembly: GCF_050947875.1. NCBI lineage: Eukaryota > Metazoa > Arthropoda > Arachnida > Ixodida > Ixodidae > Dermacentor > Dermacentor variabilis. The sequence goes on from NC_134568.1 coordinate 218,430,785, forward strand.
TTATAAAGAGATGAAGTACATTCAGCTTTCACATCACGGACATGGGTCGTGCTAACAAAACGCTCTCACTGGAGATGTGATCACACATGTATCAATAGCAGCCAGAGTCGGCCATTACAAAGACTTAATAGCGCTCACCATAGCGCCAGTCACTGCGACTGTACCCCGCAGCTGCTTCTGCGTCTCTCTGAGAGGGTATTCCTTTGCAGCCCACATGTTGGCACTGTGAATTTAGTACGCCTCGAAAATCCTTCCTCCTTTGCTCAATAGTTACACGGCGTCTATTGCAAAACTAACAATTGCGTCAATAGCAGAAGGATGCAATGTTCGACATCCATGCTGCTGCTATCGTTGATCCATGGTCTGCTTTGTTGCAGGAGAATATATATATAAAGCGGAAACGATAAGCTCGCTTTTACCGTCATCACATGGGAGTTCTAATATTCTTGACTACTGTTTATAGTCGTATGCTTCAAGTATTTCAATACATTCTTACGGCATGTTTGCAAGTCACAAAGCCTGTTTCTTCGTCGAAGTAATAGTTCCACCAAAATAATCACAAGGTGTCTTTTCTTTCTTTTGAGGGCGAGAGGGGTGGGGGATTATTTGTGCACCAGTGTACCACTTCATTACACTTCGGTAGAGCGTTTGCCTCCACCTACCGGGGTCGACATGTCGAGACAACTTGATTTTGAGTTAACGAGGCCTGGCTGGCAGCGCACTACTATACCACGTATAGTGACGCTGTCCTCTGTGCAATGAAGACGGCCGATAGAGCATGACTGCTGAAGCTCGCAGTAGTGAGAAGCAGTAGTCAAATGGGGCCATAAGAGCCAGTTGCAGAGCGGGAAATCCGAGCAGCGCTGGCCAACCTATTTAGCGACCCATGCTCCCGCTGTTTCCAATTAGTGACCTACAGTAGACGGCGCAAACGTATTTCTGAGCGCACAAGTGCCGTGCTCTAGAGAAGTGTGATAAAAAAATTATGGGTTTTTACGTGCCAAACCCACTTTCTGATTATGAGGCGTGCCGTAGTGGGGGACTCCGGAAATTTCGACCACCTGGGGTTCTTTAACGCGCACCTAAATCTAAGTACACGGTTGTTTTCGCATTTCGTCCCCATCGAAATGCCGCCGTGGCTGGGATTCGATCCCGCGACCTCGTGCTCAGCAGCCTAACAGCATAGCCAATGAGCGATCACGGCGGGTTAAAGATGTGCTAGAGTCTGTATAATGTACGGAAATAACGACCTGGTTTAGTACCACCCCAATCACTCAACATGTTTCAAGATTATCGTGGTCAACATAGATCTAAAAGTATTTGGAATATGGAGACTTGGGAAAACTATAGAACAGGTGAGAACGAGTTTGAGCCTGGCGTCATCGTCCCGACGTGCGAGCTTATCTTCGTCGAACACTAGTCATCTTGCCGAATTTTCGACGCCGATTTGCGCAGCTAGAGCAGTGAACGAACTTTAAGGAACCTCAAGAAATTGATCCCGTTCGTCAAAGCTCACTGAAGTGAATTACAAATAAATGAGCTTGCTGTCGGCCGCGGGAATGCTGTAAAAAAGTTCGGCCATTTCACCCCATACGAAGCTATAGAAGTATGCGAAGAGAGAGCAAAGGGCAAGGTATATACCAGGAGGGGCTGGTCGTCTAGCGTGACTGCGAGTGCGTGTGTGCCGGCGTTCCTCGTATCGAACTTCAGCCTCAGTTGTAAAGGATCGTCTTCGGCACGTGTGACTACTGCTGCAGTTTTCCTGTAAATTAAAGAAAAACATAAAACATAAAGTTAATCCGTCTGCACTCTGTGCACATCAGTCCGTAAAAACTTGGAGAACACAAGAAAGAACGTAAGAAGTCTCTGGATCGATGCAGCACGCAAAGTAAGGGAGTGCACACAAGGCTACCATCACTGCGCAGTCATGTCAATCAGTCCTTCGAACTTCTTTTTTATTTTTTTTTTATTTTGGGGGGCTCAGACTGCGAGAAAATACAAATTTATTTTAACCTCGTTGTTCAGATACGTTGGAAGGCGATTCAATCTCTACTTAAGTCGATCAAAGACAATATCCTCCTGAGTGAGGGGGGGGGGGGGGGGGAGAAGGGTGCGGAGTCAATGCGAGCGGCACTCTATCGCGTCACCCGTCGCGTGAGCAGATTTAGGAGGAGCCTCGGTCTGCTTAAATTTTTTTACCGTGCTATCTTCGGGATCAGGCCACATTTTTAGACAGCACATGCCCACGGGAACGGCTTTAGACTTCACTACCTTCGGGATCAGCCCACATATTTAGACTGCACTATCTCCGGAATCGACCCACGAAAGAGGATAGAAATACACATGCCCGATACATAAAAAGAAAAGGGGGGGGGGGGTCAATAACTCACTAAGAAAAGCCTTTTCTTTAAAAATGGAAATGGCAAACAAAGATAGTTCAGCACAATGCGTTGGCGGGCTAGTTGGTGCGAATCCATGAATACTTTGTTTAGCGCAAAAAGACAGACACAAAAAAGACTACAGGACAAGGCGCTACCAGAACAGCAGGATCAGGAGATGACACAGACACACAAATATCAGGGCCCACAGTAGAAGAAAGATAGTTCAGCACAATGCGTTGGCGGGCTAGTTGGTATCATTTGGTATCAGTTGGCTAGTTGGTACCAACTAGCCCACCAACGCATTGTGCTGAACTATCTTTCTTCTACTGTGGGCCCTGATATTTGTGTGTCTGTGTCATCTCCTGATCCTGCTGTTCTGGTAGCGCCTTGTCCTGTCGTCTTTCTTGTGTCTGTCTTTTTGCGCTAAACAAAGTATTCATGGATTCGCACCAACTAGCCCGCCAACGCATTGTGCTGAACTATCTTTCTTCTACTGTGGGCCCTGATATTTGTATGGCGAACAACAAAAAATAAAACATTCGCAGCACTCGAGAACAACTTCGCCCCGTTCCGTACACACCACAGGCTATGTAGGCTTGCCATAGAAGCATCCCTATATTGACTCATTGAAAAGCCTTATTATAGCTTTGTCTAGCAGACAGGCTTTCCTTCGGCACTCTCCTAGATAAAAAGGGAAACTTTGGACTCTCCAGTTTAGCCTGTCGGAGCCGAGAGGAACCTAAGAACAACAAACCTTGCGGATTTGGATGAAATGAGCATTGCCCGAACTTGTTCTGGTTCCACGTCAATCGGGTGTCCAGAGGGGTCCTGGAACTTCAAGCGCACGGCTTTTAAAGAACCAAGCTGTTGACTGTCTGCAGGATCTGTGTTAAAAATAATGATAGCGTAAAGCATGAATGTCAAGGAAACAATTTCATTATACCAAGATGTAGTAAATTAGTCAATTGTGACTTATGTTCGAACTTCCCACAGTTCTAGCGCAATGATAAGCGCCCTTGCTACGCGTTTTGCTCTCGACAGTAAGCATGCGAGCATCTGGAAATACCATTTTAAAAAACTCTGCTCTTACTAGCATTGATTGACTAATCCATTGGCCGGAAAAATGGAACGCATTGCTCATTCGCTTCTCGATAAACTTAAAACTACGTTTAATTAAGGTAAATAGTATGCCTAATTTACATGCATGTGTAGATAAGAGGCAGTTTCTGGCTTGGCGTAATGACCACATTGACAATCCGCTGCAGCCTCGAACGTTGAATAGCAATTACTGACAAAATAAAAAAAACTTGCACAAGGGACTAAGCGTAAATCAAGATGCACGACGCGCAGGCCAAGCTGTAAGGCACGGGGACTGTAGTCGCTGTGAAAGTATGATCGAAGAAATGACTCGCCTTCAAAAGACAGCACCGCTGAAACCGTCGACGGGTCGGCTTGGCGGGACACCGCACCGTACACGAGGTATCCTTCCCTGTGGTCCTCTCTGTCCTTTCTGAATCTGAGGGAGAGCGGCTGATACATTGAAATGTCTTCTTTGTCGTCCATCACGACGATGGGCCGAGCAGCTTTGTCAAGCACTTCTACAAGTGGCAGCACGACCTCTGGCATCTCAGGCCCGAAGTGGAGCAGCGTTTTACCGAACTCATGCACGCTCTTAGCCCGCACGAGCGCTGCCTCCAGGGTGCTGCTACGATCGAGCAGCGTCTGTTGGTTTTCTTTCTGGAAGCGGGCAATTTCGTCTAACAGCTCGCGCCTGCGAGCTTCCAGAGCGCATACATATCCGTCGTAGAAGCTGTTCACCTCGCGTGTCACATCGCTAGCGTTGCGAGAAAGAGCCTGGCTCTTCTTCAGGGTTCCGTTTGCCGAATCTTCAAGAGTAGACATCTTCGAGTGCAGCCTGGTAAGAAGCTGACCTGTCCTCATGAGTTCCTTTTCTTTGGCAGCACTTAAGTCGCTGCTGACGTGATTACGGTGGTCGTTCAGTAAGCACGATGAGCAGATGGCCTTGCGGCATGACAGACAGAAAGTGTCTACCTGGTATGCCGGGTGTTTTGAACAGGCTCGAGGTCCCGGTGAAGCTGTTGACTGCATGGTCTGCTCGTCCGCCTCGTGCGTCTTGCGTGCGGCTGATCGACCGCGTAGATTCTCGCTGGTATGATGCCGGCGCAGCCTAGTGCAGCACGACAGCAAGCACCCGACGCACCTGTTCACGGCAGCTCTGCTCTTGGCACACAGGTCGCACAGTGAGGAACGCTTGGTTTGAGACGCGGATTGTTTTAGCGAGCCGGGCTGCCAGCTGCCAAGTAGGTCAGGAGCAGAGCGCAGGAACCGTCTGACTAGAAAATTTGCAGGGAACTCGTTTCCTGTCGCCGTCACGGTGCATTCATTCTGGCATGTAGGACAAACAATTACACCGTCCGCCTTTTCTTCGACAGAGCCGTCACGCTGGCGGTATGCGGAGTCATGCATCTTGCAGCTTGGGGTAGCTGAGAGTTCGTTCGAAGGTGTGCCGCGGGTGCAAGAAGCTCGGGTCGGGACACCTTTCGGAGTGCTTACTCTCGAGGATAAAAAACGCCTGTGATATCTACCAAGCCGTTCTATGCAACGTCTGCACAAAGTGTGCAAACAAGGCAGTATCCGTGGGTCCTGAAGCTTCTCCAGGCATGCCGGGCACTGCAGACTCAAAGGATTTTGTCGATCGCGGGCCTTGTACTTGAACCTTTGCAAACCAAAACAAACGTATTGTGCATGTATCAGAGTACTGGCTGTTTTCGGTACACTTACAAAGCAAGTTCAAGGCAAGCATTATTACCGCACAATATAGCACCAGCTGTTCGCGCTAAACTTTACAAATACGCAGCAGATGACGTCATAGCTTACAATAGGCCAGCAAAGAAGGGCTCGACAGCTCCACTTTCTAGGCTCATGGTGAAGTTTGTGTCAGCAGACCTGACCGCCGGAGGGACCGCCCAAGCGTGATCACGCCATATGAAGGCAGATTAAAGACAGATTAAAGAATGAAAAATAATTGATAGCGACAGTTAGTGAATGATAACGTTGTAATAGAGATTGGTAGAGGTAAATAATTATTAGTAACCACTAATAATGACTACTAATGACTTGTAATGACTACTAATGACTCCGAAATGACCAATATGTCTAACGACGGCTTGTAATGACCACAATTGATTAGAAATGACTAGTAATGACTATGAAATGACCAATATGTCTAACCACAACTTGTAACGACTACAATTGATTAAAGATGACTAAAATGATTAGTAAGGACCAGTAATGACTAATAATGACTGAAATGGCTTGTAATGGCTACCGATGACTAGGATATGACCAACATGTCTAACGACAGCTTCTAATGACCACAGCTGATTACAAATGCCTAAAGATGCTTAGTAGTGAGCGGTAATGACTAAAGGAAAGAAGAGAAAGAAAAGAGGCAAAGAGAAAGAGGCCAATGATAAGAGGAGAAAGAGTAGGCTTTCGCCATTCACCTCTTAAGAGAGATCTTAAGAGACCCTGTAATTTTTTATGTAGGCGTATATCTCAACCTATATCATGCCGAAGGTGAGAAATCATTGGAAATGAATTTAAGCGAGATGGCCCTGCACAACATTCAATAGGCCACGCACACTCCAAAGCTGCGGCCAGGTTCTCAATAAAAAATTCGCTAAAAACGAAAGTGTACAAATGCAGGGAGCCCAGAAAATCTGTTTATTTTAATTTTCCTATAGCTTCTAGGATTATGTACTTGTCTGAGTAAAACAAATCTTACTGCGGACGGGTGTAACAGGAAATTTTAATGTCTTGCAGCAAGTAGCAGCACAACAGCGCCATTTTAGGCACATTCTGTTATGAAATTACGCGACGGCATTCCGCGGTCTAACGCGTTCAGGTGGCCTACAGGTGCTATCTCTCGTCCCTGATTTGACACCACTGCTCCTTGTGTGGGGCTGTGTGAACGACGGACAAGCTAATCGAGCGAACAGATCGTAGACATACTGCAAGCACAAATCCGAGATATATTCACTGACTTTGCACTGAATTCTCTGGGAAAATCCGCAGATGCCAAATGCTATACCTAAACGTTTGCGCAAACATTCGGGCAATGCTTAGAGTTATGTTTTATTTTAGTACACCATAAAAATTCCTCACCCCTGTTGTTCAAGATAACAAGAATGAAAATTAAGATGTAATTCTGTAACTGTGCACTGACTTTCCGGCCGCCCAGTACATATATATTTTACTAGTGAAACGTTCTTTAGGTGTAACAGACACTATAATATTGCAGGGGGCGGGCAGGGGGGGGGGGGACGCAAGTGCCGCGCGATGACGTCTAATGAGGATTCGAGAGGTCAGTTGACAAGCTGTATATTCTTGGAATGTTATTTCATTTCACAAAAAAAATCTAAGCTGCAAAAATACAAACACAGACGCATGGACGGCATAATACACACAAAAGAAAATCTTGCACCGACAGCGACTTTGGTTAAGCTGTTGGTCACTAAAACAAAGTTAAAACCACATGGGACATGCTTCAGAGCCGCAAAGCACAGCGGTAACAGTCACAAATAAGTTACACTGCTTGCACGCATAAGATACGACCGCTTGGCAAATGCCGGAACAAAGTAATGTACTTAGAGAAAAACGTAGGCGCGATTTTTTCCCCGTAACAACGCACGTGCTCCGCAACAGAACGCGAAAATGGAGGAGGAGGAAATAAAGAGAGTAGGCAGGGATGTTAACCAGAAATGCATCTGGTTGGCTACCCTACTCTGGGGGAGAGGAAAGAGGGAATAGAAAGATAAGATAGAGATAGGGAGGGGAGGAGGAGAAAAGCCGCGGTGAGCTCGCGCACGCGCGCGGAGGGCCTGAGCGAGTCAAAGGCGTTCACATAGGCGAGTCGCTCTCAAGAGAGACGAAAGTGCCTTCATAGCTTTGCGGGCCGACGAGAACGCGAAGATGAAGAGTCAGGCCTGCTCACGCTGTTACGTTTAAACATGCAGCCTACAGCATAGCATATTTCTCTGATAGAGCGCATCGACTGTACTTACCATAGAACCACGGTGAAAGCTATGAACTTGGCTTAATAAGAATAAATTTGCGCATGGTCGTTGATACAGAAAGCTGTTCGTGCACTAGTGCAGCTTCGAAGTCCAATGGCCTGAGTGACCGTTTATATATACCTCCCGTTCATCTTCCGTCATGCACACAGTGTTCACTCTGTGGCCCTTTTCCTCTTTCTCCTCCCCCCTTTTTCTTACCCTCTGTGTATGGTAGCAAACCGTACGCTCGTAATATTGACCTCCGTACCTTTCTTTTCTTCTAGATGCTTTCTCTCTCTCTCTCTCTCTCTCTCTCTCTCTCTCTCTCTCTCTCTCTCTCTCTCTCTATTTCCATTTCTCTGACGCGCACTCACCCAGACACGTTTTGAAACATTTAGTGAGAGCATGGAAAGAAAGGGGGGGGGGGGTGAGAGGTTGCTCACGCGACTCTTCTGTGATCAATCCAGGAGAGAAACATGCAACTTCCCGGAATGACTCCGCTTCGCCAAAGAAAGAAAGAAAAAAGAAAGAAAAATGCTTCTCCGCGCATTCGCACCTGCAGCTTAGAAATTTCTTAGGAAATACCTTGGCGACATCTCGAGTCGTTGGCTGGAAATGGCAGTCCTCTGGAAGTGCAATGGGCTGAGCCTCAAGCGCGTTGCACCTCGGGGAACCTGGTACCCTACGCTTTTACATTTCACGTTCATGCAAACATGCAGCGTCCACAGGTCGTGCATTTACGTACAGCGCAACTGGCAAAGGCGTTACGGGTGGGACAGTGGAAAATCAGTGATTTTCCTTAACAGGCGCCGCGATACCCCCGATCATTCGCGCTCGAAGGTCGTCATTCTACCGTTACCGCTGTTTCCCGCAAGAGCAAGCGTGGAGACTGCAAGGGAATTCCGAGGTGAGGTCGGTCACTGAAGTGCCTCCTTACTCGTTGTTCGCAGGCCGTGACATGGCGTCCCGGCTCCTTCAGCCTCGCGGACAGTCACACCAGTCGGCCGCGGCGCGCTGCGTGCCCTCGAGTCTCCGCTGACGGCGATGCGGGAAGCCGCGCACTCCTATAGCTGGCAGCGAGCGCCCACCGGCGGTAGCGGCGCCACGCCAGCCTCGGGACTGAGCGCCAGTTGACGAAATCTCGCGCATGCAGTGGCCTTTCTCTGTGGCATTGGAAACGCAGGGCGCACAGGCCGCCCTCTCGGTCGAGGTAGGGTGTTCCCCTCCCGGCGCAAAGGCCGCCCGGGCACGCTACGTCAACGTTCTAAAAGTAAACGCGCCACGAGTCGGAGGAAAAAAGGAACAAAAAACGCATGGTGTGCAGGAAAAGCGCTGCTCTGTTTTGATTTCTCCTGTCCTGACCTCTTTCGTGTTCCGTCTCGGAAGCTCGCCATCTAACGAGCAAGCAAACATCTCAGAGGAAAAGCCAATCCGACGGCGAACGACTTGGGCGCCTTTCTTCATTGCTTTCCAAATCTAAATTCGTCGTGATGTGTATGCCCTTCAGGTTACAACCGCAGCGGTCCCGTGGAAGACGTGCGTGAGCGGGGATCGGGCACAGAAGAATCGAGAAAGGCAACAATGAATGGACAAATGAAGCGAGTTGGCGAGATCATGTTTGGATTGAAGTGAACTTTCAACCAGACGTACCTTTTCTTGTGCATTTGCTGCATTGCCAGGCACCCTCCAGTTAGCACACATTCAAAGACAGCATGCGCATTTCAAATCAATCGGAGGAGGCCAGAATGTATTTTTACTTTGAAAAGGAGACTAAGTTTTGAGAACGTGAGCTTTTCGCAACAACAGGAGCCGTGTAGCACTTCTGTCTAATCACTTCGTGTTATTTGCGAAGCAACCAAAGAAGCCTAACGCCTTTATTCTTTTTTTTATTATATGGTTTCCCGAATGCGTTGTAGTTAGCGTGCAGTATGTGGTTTGTACCCCCAAGAATTGAAGGCTGTGCGGAGATAGTAGAACTTTCCTTGATGGTGTTTAAAGAAAAAAATCAGTTCGAAGAACTTTACAATGCTTCATGCTCAGCCTTTTGCAAACAGAGGCAACAAACTTGATAAAACTGGGGCCGAATTCACGAAGCTTTTCTTTCGCAAATTTTGTTTTCCGATGGCCGGCCGTCTTCGTTAATATTATCTCCAACATCGCGAATGGCCAGCGTCTGCTCTCACGAACAGCGTGAGAACTCTGAAACGCAAAGCTTTCCTTGCCTGCAACAGGGTTCACCCTGTTTTCTGTAATCAAAATTGGGCGGATTCTGGGTGCTGGGTAATGAAACCGGTGATTCGGCACGACACGCTTTCGCGAAAGGGCTCTAATGTGGTTTTCTAACGCAAACTGATCCTATAAATTCAGTACAATCAAAGACTTGGGTGGACCGATGCTGATTATGCTATCGCGTACTGTGGATTAGGGGCGAAGTGTAGCTTGTGGACCTAGCTTCTTTGCTTCTTCTTAGGGTCTCCAAACGCACCGAATTTAGTGGGACAGTCCCGACTTTTGAGTAAATGTCCCGTGTTTGATCCAGTCGGTACTGCCAAATGTCCCGACTTTAGCATTTTTCTTCCCTACTGGATAACTAAAAGTACACCTGATTTCCTTTTTATGATGCCTGACAGCTCGTTTGCACATTCTTCTTTTGGTGCGTGCGTGCGTGCGTGCGTGCGTGTGTGTGTGTGTGTGTGTGTGTGTGTGTGTGTGTGTGTGTGTGTGTGTGTGTGTGTGTGTGTGTGTGTGTGTGTGTGTGTGTGTGTGTGTGTGTGTGTGTGTGTGTGTGTGTGTGTGTGTGTGTGTGTGTGTGTGTGTGTGTGTGTGTGTTTGTGTGTGTAAACATAAATGCGGTTTCGTTTTTATCGTGGTTAAGGTTCTACTGTGAGCCCTGGCTGTTCACAGTGACTCTATACTTGTTGGTAGCCGTGTTAGTCAGGCAACTGTACTCCTCCTTTCTTGCAGGCCAATAAGGAAGCCGTGTGCCAGTGTTACAGATTAAAGAATTATGACATAGCGTGTCTAATAAACATATTTGCCGCTGTTACTCATTGGATATGCATGGCATTCAGCTGATAAGCGTACGGTCGTGGGTTCAATTCCTGGCCGCGTTTTAATAAATAGCGAATGCAGAAACGCTGGTTTACTTTGCTTTCGGAGCACCATAACAAAGAAAAGACGGACAAAACAAATCCGGATTCCTCCACTACCGCATCTCTGACATGCTTTGGGGCTTCATTCTCTATAAATCAATAACGAGCCATCAAGTACTCAGAAAACCTTATATCATCATTCCCATGCTGGGTCAACCGCTGCAGCTCCTGTAGACACTAGCGCCAGAGTTCCCTCTAGTAACTATTGCATGAAACTCTATCGACTTGACCATGCGATGCTCTTTCATGTCTCGTATTTTCCTATCTTACGTTTATTCACGTTCAGCCAGTACTTATTCTGCGCATCCAGTGAATAAACCTTCAGTTGTTAGTGCGCCCTCTGTACTTGTTCTTCTCTTGAGTTCTGGCGCTGTTTTACTGTGAATATGAACCAACCAGCCCAAAAATACGTTGTGACCTTGTCTTTCCTAAGCGGAGTGTCTGTCTTAGCACTTCCTTGCCCAATCTTGCGATTGTGCCCTTGTTTAGAGCCGTTTGGATTTGCAACAACGAACGAAATTACCGGCCTATTGCTGATTTTCAGGTTGTAGCATAACATGAATTGTCCATATGCGCACTCTTTATATGTTAATAATACCAACCTGCAGTCAGATCATTATGGTACCATTACAGTATGCGTTTTCTTTATAACTACCGTGCTTCACACCTACACCTTGTCGGAATTGAAAGAATGGAATGGCAACCTGCGGTCATTCGTATGGAATGGAAGTTGGCTCTCGTCTTCAACTCAAGGTAATTGGAAAAAATTTTGGCTACGGTTTAGCTCAGCTAACCCTGTATATGCAAAGCGAAAGTTTCGTTTAGCACGGTTAAGTCCTGGTTTCACTTGGTTAAGCTTTGATTTAGCTGTAATTATTATGCTTAGGTATACAATGATCGTTAAGCCAGGTATGACGGCTGTGCCTATGTCGGTGGCTCGACATGACTGTGATTAGGCTTGGGTAGACACGCATCGTTCGACGGTGCGACACCCGTTGTGCCACAGTAAAAGCACAAGTGCTAGACATGCAAAGAGACGCCGCGAACATGCGCAGCGTCGAAGCACAAACGGACAGGGCGCGAACGCGGTCGCTACATTGATCTCGACGGTGCGACGCCGTTTGCATTCCGGACCTTCTCCAATGAAGCAGCTCGCCGGGCAATATCCGCGGGGTGGTCAGATGCCGCTTGGCGACGACGGCTCATAGCCTCCCTCTACCGCGCAACGCTCAGAGAAGACGGCCCTGCCCCGCTCTCATCCATGGCCAAGCTCGCACAATTTCATTCTATATGCTCGCACTGATAGGCGAGCGCGGGGCTCATCTTAGCCAGGCGCGCGGCTAGTCACGTGGTCAGGCGGCGACCCAGCTGCGGAGAGCGCATGCGCCAAGCCGGCGGCACCGGAGCTCGGCCAGCTCGGCGCGGCGAGTCACGTGATGCGATACCAAGACTACTTCGCAGCTGCGGTCAAATGAACTCGGCTCGGCGAGGTTAGTCTTTCGCTTTAAAAGTTAGTCATGTCACTACCTCATTCCATTCGTTCTGCGCCTATACTGCTCCCTCGGAAGTTATCTGCCACGTCGATCACTGCGACCGCGTCAGAGATAAAAAGCTAACAAGAAATTCCGTGCCAGCATTAAAGTATTTTACGCTACAACACGTCACGCTGTTACGAATAACGTTGTCATACGTACACCCGTGAGCAAGAGTATACGGACCAGGAATTGCGCAATAAAACTCATTTTCTCCTTTGTCTGTGAATGCAATCTCACGTTAAAGACTGCAGTCCTCACTTGCCATTCCGAATTTTCGAGTGCACTGAGGTGGAAAGACAGCAATGTATGATTTATTTTCTTCCCTACAGGAGCAGACGACGCGCATCGGAACTTGGATAATAAGCTTCCGCATTTGGAAATGGTGACTGATGCTATACCGGTTTGTTCGAAACACTTCATTCGCGGCGACATTTTCTTCCCGGCGAGTACAGAATTACTTTCACTGTACTTTTTTTAAATAACTTGTTGGCGTTTCAAATCGCGGAGTGTACTTTGTTTATCCAGGGGCTTTAATAAATTACATAGAGCGATGTACGCTAAAGCTTCATTTGTTTTTGTTCTTTGTAGTTTCTGCCCCATCATTAGGATTACTAATGCTTTAAGCAGCAGCAATATTCCCGCTAATGAAGCTTTTGTCTGCTGCAAGGTCTGAAGTTGATCATGACACATGTTATGCCGCGAGGCGGCATATCGTTTTCATGGCATGCTTTAGGTAAGCGGTGCATGCAAAAGATTCTGTTTTCTCATTCAACGCGCTGACTTTTCAGTCCTGATTTCTACAATAAATGTTTTCTTTCTTCTTCTTCATTACAGCCTTGCAGCGTTCGACCTGCGCACGGCGTCGCTAGTTGGCTTTCCGACACTATGTACACAGCTAAATTCCATTACAATTGGTTACATTTTTTTCTATTAAATCATGCATTTACACAAATACAAGTGACTTTGCCAAACAGAAAACCCTCGCTATATTTTGGAAGCCGGTTGGAATAAACTCAACTTGGTCCGACTGGTTGTTATTCTCACGTTTCATCGGGGTTTGAATTCCTACGGGTGGCAGGTGTCTGCTGTGTTCCCAAGCCCGGGCCCTACTTCGAACACTACGAACTGCGAGCATGAACAAGCGCCGCTCATAGGACGCAGACGAACTTGTATCAGCCAGTAGTAAACTATAAAAAGAAAGGTGCACCCCGACTCGCAAACGGAACTCTCCATTTATTTTTATCCCAAGACCAGGTAACTTTACCCTTTTTTAGCGTCGTTCTATCAGTGCAGAATCTCCGTATTTAGCTTCTGAAAGCACGACAGACGTTACTGCCTATATATTGTGCGATGCTATATGTGATATACTACAACACGAGTCGCAGTGCGGAGTTGCCTATGAAGGTCGAAAACAGTCAAGTATTGTGCCAGTGGAGCAACGCCGCGAACAGGCGTTTGCAGCTTTCGGAGGCCCGCTACGCACAAACACCTCTCTCTCTTTTTTTTTTTTTAACCTCTAGCTCGCTTGAAGGGCTGTTTGTCTTTTAAAAAATCTGATGCGGCTCACTGGGCAGGCCGGACGTTTGCACGCGCAGCCAGGGACTGCGGAACCGGGGAGGGTGGTGGCAGGGCCGGCTCGAGCCCCCCCCCCCCCCCCCCTGGAGCTTTCCTATGCGAGGCTGAGCCCCCCCGCCCACTCGCTCTCTCTTTCATCCCCGCTCCTCTTTGCCTGTCATGGCCCCCTCTACTGTTTGTTGCCGGCATGTTGAATAAAATAAAAAAAAGTTCGACATCAATTGATCCCTCCCCGTGTCTCTCTTGTTACCTGCCCCTTCGGTCTGATGATGCCGGTGGGTCAAACGAGCAAAAAGCGGTGTTTGATCTACCCTCAGACATGTCGGGGACAAAATTTGGCAAGTACCCCACATGCGGAGCTCCCAAACTTAAAGGCCAAGTTTTCAGTGAGCAGCACCTGTCGGTTCCTTAAACTTTTCTTCATACTACTTTCTTCTCGCTGTGTCTGGGCTGTCAAGAACATGCGACACGGTTGCAGGGGTAGCGCTAAACTGAGACTCAAATAAGTATCGAGCCAACTATTATGCAACCACCGCACCGCTCCCGACTCCACAAAGTTCGCTTGAGTATAATACTGCCGTGCGAAGTGTCCTAAGGCCCGCATCTGGAATGTATTGCCGACAACGCGTGCCTATATATAACTGAAGCTGACGTGTAGAATGAAAGTATCAGTTTGGTCGGTATGTAACACCATACTACGGCGTCGATACGACCGTCTACCTGATCAAACCTCCACCGCAACGAGCAACGTCAGTTACTGTAAAGAAACGTGATGTCGCGACAATTATCTTTCTTCTTTAAATTTTCTTATTCGCACACTTTCGTGATTGCGAACGCGTACTATAGACATAGGCGTATCTAACAGGGGTCGGGGGGGGGGGCGGAGTCACTCTCAGAAGTGGGTGTGCAAAGTAAGTCATTTGCCACCCCCCACCCCACCCAACTTTTGAAAGCCGGGAATACGGCGCCTGGAGTCCCGACCAAGATCATTCGAGTCTACAGAAAACAGCTTGAAGCCCTGATAATGGGGGTCTGGCCTCTTCACAAGCTGCACGCGGGGCCTCGGCCACATTGGTTCTTCAGGGCACTCATCACCGGTATGTATATAGCACACAGGGTCTACTCGGTTCCAGGTGGTAAATTTCCCCACCTCTGCAAGTCTGCAATATAGTATTTCAAGTCTTCATTTATAGGCATTGATTCGGGCTACTGGATCTGTCAGTAGTGCAATTGAACCTCAATAGTGCAATTGAAGTGTCCAGTACTTTCAAGAGTACTTTAATTTATTTGGCCGTGTTTTCGCGGGGAAACTGAGGCAGCACAAAGCGTCCGCTTCTCCCTGCGGCCGCTTTTCATCCCGCCATCGTTGTGACAGCGAGTGCTCGAGGTTATCGAGTGAGGTGTGTTTATATTTGCCTGTGCGTGTGTTACACCATGCATGCTTATCATAGGCGTATCTGCCGGTTTGGGGGTAAGCATGCCGCTCCCTCCCACAGTCAGAAGTGAAAGGGAAAAGTAGGCCACTTGCGCCCCCCCCCCTACACACACATGCTTCTGAAAGCGGGCAATGTCGGCTGCACACTGACAAATCTGACAAAACAGCTGATGCCAAGTTTTCTCTCAGAATTGCGCCCACATAGGTGCGATTTCTTTATTACGTATCCCCTGCTTGGGCAGCTAAGATTGTCTTTCAGGCGTCGCCACCACGTGCTATAGTAGATGACGCTCGGTCGGCCGCACAAAGCAGTTAAGAGTTACCGTGCTTTGCGCTGCGAGACGCCTGCGGGACGCGCCTCGCAAGCCTGCATTGCTGAGAAAGCTGTCGCTGGGCGGTCCAAAACAAGTTTGTTCTACCATCGCTTGCATCATCCCCTGTTTTCTTGGAACTGTCTAACCTAATCACCTTTGAAAACACAAAATCAGATTTGCTTTCTATAATTTACCGGTATTTAATCAGTTGCTATTTTAGCGATCTTGTCGCTGAAATTTAGTGGCTCTTTTGTCGGTTTGCAGCAATGTTTTCTATTTAGCAATCAGCGACCTTCTTTAGCGATTTGAATGAACAATTGGCGTTACTTTAACGACTTATAAGTTAGAAAGGCTGCTTGAGAAACAGCTTGCTAGAACGCAGTTTAATATTCAGAAGGTACATGTAAGCGGCCGAAACTCGATGTACGACGCATAGACTGCGTGACCATGATGAACCGCGGTTGCCTTCTCATTGGTAGCCTTCACACTGTGAGGGTGCTTCAGAGCACATTGGTCATAATAGTGCTGAAACAATTGAAGTTTCTTTATTATATACAAAACCTATTTTAATGCGTTTAAACACTGCGGGTTCAGCGGTGTCATCAAATCCATTCGACTGGTAGACGTGCGCAAGCGTGTCAGAGAGCTAATTTACCTAACTCAAATGGAATAAATTTTGTGTTCAGATTTATGACACAGCAGGTGACTGCGTGAAAAGGCATAAATATCGGAACGGCTGAGCTCGTTTACGCGCGTCTCAACAAATCGCTTCCGTACTCTCATGGCTTTTGTGAACTTGATAGTACGTGATCACGAACTGCATGCTGTATAACCTCCAAGGAATATTTTACAATAAATCAAAATGTCATTAACACATTGAATAAAAGAACGTGTCATTGTTTATTCGTCTGCGGCTGCTAAAGCAGCATCTACACCTAACCACCCTAGCATCCGCGCTGCGCGCCGGCTTGCTCAGCTCCCTTTGGCAGGAGCTCTCTGTGTTAGGCTTTGCAGTAAAGCATAAGAAAAACGAACATGTAATGCACAAGTCAAAGTGGAAAATATATACACGTTTAGAGTAGTGAAGCTTTCATGATTGGCGTGGCGTCCGTGCCGACAGGAAAGCGGCGGCACAGCTATCTCAGGCGGCACGTACTGCAAAGATCACTTTCCAATCCGCAAATTCTCTCTCTCTCTCTCTCTCTCTCTCTCTCTATATATATATATATATATATATATATATATATATATATATATATATAAGTGAGAGATAGAGAGAGAGAGAAAGAGAATGACATACCCCAGGATCACCGATTCCCCATCGTGCAGTACACAGACGACACGTCCATACTCGGCCCCATTGTCAGCCCTACCACAAGCCCGGATCTCCAGGATTACCTCGCGATTATCGAATCCTGGACTGTTTCAAATCACCTTAAGCTGTCCCCCGCTAAAAGTAGAGTAATGAAATTCTCGAGTGCCCGCACGCCTGCCAAGCCATACTCTATGCGAGGCGTCCCCCTCTCCGTCCAAGAGTCACTGAAAATTCTGGGAGTCACGTTCACAAGCTCTCTGGACTTCAGCCTTCAGATTTCAAGTGTCGTCACAAAGGCTCTTCGCGTGTTAGGCTTTGTCTCCCGGGTCTCAAAACCATGTGGTCCCGCAACATTTTCCCTCCTGTACACGTCACTTGTCCTGTCTATACTTGAATACGGCTGTACTGTGTGGTCTCCCTCTCAGCAACACCTGATCTCCCGCATTGAAAGCGTACAAAAAAGAGCCTCGTTCACGCTTCATAGGCATCCGTAGGGCCCCCAACGGTGGACTACGCAACCCGTCTGAAGATGGCCAAGTGGCGTTCCCTCCGCCAGCGTCAAGAGGTGGCCCTTGTTGCGTACTCCAGGGTAGCGTACCGTACTGCTGCCGAGAAGTAGCGGCGCCTGCCTATCGAAGCTCGACCGACATTACTTATTGGGTAGCGTGGCGTTGTCGGCAGGCTGCAGGCATCCGGTTGATCATGGCGACCAAGCAGGGGCGAGACGATTTGCTAGTGCGAAACTTGCACGGTTTATTCAAAGGTAGTTGAAAGAAAATAAGAAAAGCATGAAGTAGGAAGTATCTCAAAAGTACATTTCGGAGCCCCTTAAATAGGCTCTCTACAAGTGTGGGCGGGATCTTGCTTCCGTCGATAACACGTGACAGGCACAGAGAGAGGGCCCCCCCTCCTGCATTACCGAGCACGGGTAGGAGAAGTCGATCCTCTTTTCGACGAATCCGGGGAGAAGGTCGGGTGAATGACCTGTCGCCCGTGGGCTCCGGCCCAGAGGGTAGGGGAAATGACCTGTCGCCCGTGGGCTCCGGCCCAGAGGGTAGGGGAAATGACCTGTCGCCCGTGGGCTCCGGCCCAGAGGGTAGGGTGAATGACCTGTCGCCCGTGGGCTCCGACCAAGTAGAGGGTAAGGGGATGACGTATCGCCCGTGGTGTCCGACGCCAACCCTAACACCCTGATGGGACTGCTCTGTCGCCTACTCGATGGCAGTCTGTCTGGCACCCTTGTATCGTCGGCAGTACGCGTGAATAAGCGCACAGGCCAACCTGAGCTTCTCCATTCAAGGACTAAACGCCACGGGTCCTCCGCCATCCCAGCCGCTGTGCGTGAATTCCTCTCACTTCCCCTGAATATTCGTGTACCCCTCCCACAAACCCGTGAGTACAAGAAACATCTTTGCTCGCTGTACTGTTGCCACATAACCACATCCAATGACCTGCGAAGCCCGATATCTACTGCCCTTTCATCTCTTCTTCCCTGCGTGTTCTTGTACCTCACTTTTTCCCTCTTCTCTCTCTGTGACTATTCCTTACCCTTCGGTGGCGGGCTAACAGGCGCACGAGCACCGGCGGGTTCGTGTCTTTGTGCAAATAAAAATTATTATTATTATTATTATTATTATTATATAATTGTAATTTTATATTATATTATAATTATATTTTATAATTTATAATTTATATAATATTATATAAAACTAATTGCATACAAAACTTACATCCGTCCAATCCTCGAGTACTCTTCCGTGGTTTGGGATCCGCATAGCCAAGAAAACACTAAAAAGCTTGAAATGATTCAAAGGAAAGCAATTAGATTTGTTTACAATCGCTACAGTTCCTTTACATCCCCCACTACACTTCTAAATAACGCTAACCTGGATACATTGCAGACAAGAAGACTACATGATCGTTTGAAATACATGTTTTTACTTTATCATGACAAGCTAACAAGGACACGTACATAGAATCCGTTAATCGGCGATCCACGCGATCCGAGCGCCCAAAGAAACTGAGGGAGTATTCTTGCAAGACACGAGCTTTTAAAAATTCGTTTTTTCCGCGCACCGTTACTGAATGGAATGCTCTTTCTGCTGATACAGTAAACTGTACTACTGTTGAATCGTTCATGGCAAAGCTGTGGCAACAATCCACTTGATTTACCTCATCGTACATGCCCCCCCCCCCCCCTTCCACTATCTGGCCTCGTTCAACGCACGCGCACTATGCTTCAATTTACGTTTTCTAGTATTTTTGCAGTGTGCTAAAAATACTTGCTTGGCGTCATGTGTATCTTTCGGTGTTCGCAAGGCGTAATGTTTACAAATTTATCTTGCTCTGATTATGGTATGTTCACTCGTTGCAGGGATGTTTGTCAAGAGATGTCTGTTGCCGTCATTCTGCCCTTGAATTGTATAATTTCTGGTATTCGTGTTTCAAGCGCTTGTTTCTTGTACCTGTGCATGCATCACGTTCTCCTAGTACCTGCATTGGACTTGCTTTGGCAACTTTTTCTGTTGCGCTTCTAGATTTGTTTCTCTTTGTTTTCAAATATGTTGTGTTATAACCCACTCCTGCCTAAGGCCCCAATGAGAGGTTGGCAGTACTCCTGAAATAAATAAATAAATAAATAAATAAATAAATAAATAAATAAATAAAGACAGCAGAGGGAAATGGAGCCCCCACCACTCGAAAAATTGTTGATATGTACGCCACTGAATTCCTCCGCACCGGAGGTGGGCGGTCTGTCATTGTGGCTCTTTGGCTCTTGATCTTCGTGTCAGGCCTTATGCGGCGACCGTTGTGGAGCTCCGTGTTAGTACTCAGCACCTCCACCAAAATGTTGCGAGGCGGAGACAAGCACGAATGTTGCTTATGCAAGGCAAATGCTGAAGGCACCAGCTGACACTAGAACATGGCGGCCGAAGCGCCCCAACAGCAACAACACTTCATCATCGCCTCTTGCCTGCACGTCCTGTTCTGCATCGCGAGACTATATGTATATATATATATATATATATATATATATATATATATATATATATATATATATATATATATATATATATATATATATATATATATATATATAGACAGCAGAGAAAGATGGCTTGCTCCCCCCTACTGGAAAAAAATGTTAGTACGCCACTGAACCTCCGCTGAACCTCCGGAGGTGGAGGTTCCGCTGCACCCTCCACCTCCGCTTTCCTCCTCGCGCTCTCTTCGCTATCGCCGTTTTTCATCCCCCGCTGCGTTCCGAGTTCGCTCTTTCATCCTTCGCTGTGCTCGTTCGTCTGGTTACGCTGAGGGACGCCGACGCTAAACGTTGGAACGGGCGCCCAAGAGCTGCGCTCTAAAGCGCGAGGAAGACATCTCCAATACCACTGATCTCCACTAGAGGGTGGAGGTCAGTGGTCTATACGGCGAAGTCATCCACCTGGGCTCGATTTTATAATGAAACGGTATGGAAAGCGAACAGTTGTAAGATCACACTACCCTATTATGGTGACTTGAACCTATTTATTTATTTATTTATGACCGAACTATAAAGTGCACTCTTAAGCAAAATTACACCCTTTTGCAACAACGATAATCGTCATCTGTCTTGTCCGCATTTCCTTTAACGCGGCGAGCCCGGTACTTCCCAGCAACGAACGGCATGCGCGTTATCAGCATGACATAGCATTCCTAACAGGAAAGTAGCGGGCGCAGCGTTTTCAAGAAAGGAAACGCAAGCAAGGCAGATCACGATTATCGTTCACTCTACACTCTTAGAAACATTTACACCCTTTGGGGCGTATCTTGTCCCACAACAATAATCGTCATCTGTCTGGCCCGCGTTTCCTTTCTTTAACGCTGCGAGCCTGGTACTTCCCAGTCACGAACGGCATGCGCGTTATCAGTGTGACGCAGCATGCTCGACAGGAAAGTAGCGAGCGCCGAGTTTCAAGAAAGGAAACGCAAGCAAGGCAGATGACGATTATTGTTGTGGGACAAATATACACCCCAAAGGGTGCAACCATTTTAAGAGTGTAAAACTTGCACCCTTTGGGGTGTATATTTGCCATGCAACGATAATCGTCACCTGTCTTGTCCGCATTTCCTTTCCTTAACGCGGCGAGCCCGGTACTTTCCAGTAACGAATGACATGCGCGTTATCAGCATGACATAGCATTCCCGACAGGAAAGTAACGAGCGAAGCGTTTTCAAGAAAGGAAATGCGGGCAAGACAGATGACGATTATCGTTGTGTGGCAAATATACACCCCAAAGGGTGTAAACGTTTCTCAGAGTGCTGTGTGGCAGATATACACCCCGAAGGGTGTGACATTGTCTACACTCTTAAAACGGTTGCACCCTTTGGGGTGTATATTTGTCCCACAACGATTATCGTGATCTGCCTTGCTTGCGTTTCCTTTCCTGAAAACTCGGCGCTCGCTACTTTCCTGTCGAGAATGCTGCGTCACACTGATAACGCGCATGCCATTAGTGACTGGGAAGAGCAGGGCTCGTAGTGTTAAAGAAAGGAAACGCGGGCAACACGGATGACAATTATGGTTTTGGGACAAGATACACCCCAAAGGGTGTAAATGTTTCTATGAGTGTACGCTCTAAGAAAAGTTTACACCCTTTGGAGTGTATATTTGCCCCACAATGATAATCGTCATCTGTATTGCCCGCATTTCCTTTCTTCAAAACGCTGCGCTCGTTACTTTCCTGTCGGGAATGCTATGTCATGCTGATAACGCGCATGACGTTCGTTACTGGAAAGTACCGGGCTCGCCGCGTTAAAGAAAGGAAATGCGGACAAGACAGGTGACGATTATCGTTGTATGGCAAGTATGCACCCCAAAGGGGTCAACTGTTTTTAGAGTGTAAGAGTGTGGGTGGTCGGACCACACGCGTGGTTTGTAATGGTTGATCGACAAGTGGGACTTCACAAAAGGCATTTGTTAGCAAAACATTATTTTAGGTTGTGAATAATAAAAAAAATTATCCTGCGTAAACTACACACAACGCGTACTTTGCGAGAGAAAATAAACACGCCAACGAACGAATGAAATCGCTTCGTAGAGCATAGCCAGGTAACGGATGTTTAAAATGCTTTGGCTCTGGCTCTGGCTTATAGCAGTATACAAACGGGACGCTTTCGTTGCTCTCGTCGGTCGCATGGCGTATTTTTTCTGGCGGAGTCTTTCCGTGCTTAACGTATAACAATGTAGTTAATGTGACTGGAGATCTTAGTGCATAAGGTTGGCAAGGATGCCTCATAAAAGGTCGCCAGATATCAATGATAGCTGCGATATCGTGAATTCGAGTTTCTCAGACCGTGCGAGTCGCTACGTCCCACTTGCCGGACTACTGGTGGTAGTTCTGCTCATATTCGTCCACGCTGTCGTCTATTTCAGTAAAGGTGACATTTTGCTTTTCTTCGTATTGATGTTGTGAGACTACTCATATGAGATACGACTACGTGCAACAGATTTTATCTAAGTAGTCGAGAGCGGACGGCATGCTTGTTTTCAGTTGAGCCTGCGACGACGGTGCACTGTTGGTACGAACTGCTCAGCTTTTTAAATTTGAAACGCATTTAGCTTGAAACCTCGCTGTAATATGCGTGTTTCGTGTAAGCGTTGCGTTTCGTTGATTAAATTCGTTGTACTCATTACACCAGAAATTTGCCTGCTAAGTACAGTGCGTTACTACGTCAACACCGGGAGACCAGCATGCTACGAGTATTTCTCTTCGGTTAGACTTATCTGAGCGCCTCTATGCGTAAACGTGTGCCAAGGCGCCAATTAAATCTGTTGATTTAAAACTTACTTTTGCCGCATTTCTTGCATCTTCAGAATAATAAGAAGCACACACCTGCACAATAGACAGAGAATTTTCAATTCTTTAGCGAGTTTTGTCAAGTTTACAGAATATGGACTCCATGCGAAAACTCACTACAGGAACATCAGATATGAGAACATCAACTATTTCATGTCTAGGAGTCTCTAAAAGCACCTATCCGGCCACTTGAAAGTTATGCCCGATGCAACACATTGTCAAAAGCAATGAAAGAAGTGAACCAGTTGTGTACAATAACGAGTAGAAAGGGGGTTAACCGAGGGGCCCGATTTTTATTAATCATATCATGAGAAGCCAACAAAGACACCAAGGAAAACATAGGGGAAATTACTGGTACTTACTAATTGAATTAAAGAAATAAATTGATGGCAATGAAAGTGGATTAAAAAACAACTTGCCGCGGGTGGGGGACGATGCTACGTCTTCGCATTACATGTGCGATGTTCTTTCATTGCCATCGCACCTTTCATTGCCATTAATTTATCATTTCTTTAATTCAGTTAGTAAGTGCAAGTAATTTTCCCTGTGTTTTCCGTGGTGTCATTGTTTGTTGGCTTCTCATGAATTGTATATAATGGCATACCCACACCGAGCAAAAATACCCACGCATCTACATACTCACTCGTTCGTCTAAAACATTTTGTGTATGATATTCAAACTTGCAGCATGATTACAAACAGAAGTGTTTCAAGCTGCAGCCAACACATTTTAGATATTGTTACTTTCATCAATGCTTTTGCTGTTTATGCACAATCTTGATGTACACAATAGTGTACACAGCACTTAAAAGGGTTAATGAAAATTCTCTCCAGCACTAGTAAAAGCATATTTTTTTACATGCTTGTATTGCTAACATAGATGGTTTTGAATAGTGGTGCATATTGTCCAACGTGTGCGACCTACATCAGGCAGGTAACTAGCCTGCCCCATGAACTTGAAGGCTTAAGTTGTTTGGCTCCAGCTAATGATACTACGTACTTGTATACTTGGAACAATGGAAAATCTTATCTTATGCTTGCTTGGTATTTCCCTATTATTTTTCTAGAAAATGGTCTTCGAGCTCACAACGTCTACTCATACTTGGAAGAGCTGGTAAATTCAATTGCATCTGCAGGTAATAGTCAACAGTGTTTTCTTATTAATGCTGTAATAGTAGAGGTTCGTGATGGCAACTCTCGTCTTTTTGTACAGTAATAGTTTTCTTAGAGACTGGGTAATATAATGCTTAATCTAATATCTAGCTTTGCTTTCTTGCTCTTTCTGCACGTGGCACTTCTAAGTGTTCAGATTATGCAGTGTTGTTTGTGTAAACTAATGAACCAAATATCCAGTTCCAATTTCCACCAGTATGTAAATGTCCGAGTGCAACTCAGTAGTTCACTCTTATTGAGAACTGGGGCCATACTCTGAAATGATAACTTTTGGTAATCACTTTTTATTTGCATTGATTGGTTAGACTACTGAAGATTTAAAATATATATATATATATATATTTGTGGGCAAGTGGACCACAATACAACATTGAACTGTATAGTTTATCACTTTGCAGTTTAGCGGAGTGTTCATCGTAAGATATTACTTCTATGATGGGTAATTGTGAAGAAAGCGTTTATTTTTTCTGTATTAAATAATCTTTTGTCTTTACTTTTGTGTCATAAACTCGCAGATCAATTTTGGAGAGCTATTTTATATGGAATTGGAATTCTTGTCGCAACATTTATGATGGTTCTCTACAACAGTAGAATCCCTGGAATTGAGCCACCACTGCCGTGGGACAGGTGAGTGTGTTAATATGATCTATATTTCTATCATCTCAATAATAAAATCAAAAGTAGCACATAAAAAAGGGCAGTTATCTATAAGGTGTCCTTCTTTCTGTAACATTGTAGTTGCTCATCCTATAATAACATCCAACCAACTTATCATGGAAATTATTTCGTTCCACACTGGTTTTCAATAATTGTAGTCCTTAGACAGGACAAAATTTCAGCTAGAGTTTCCTTCTTGAAGAACTTAGCTGGCTTCCTTTGTAGCGTACAGTTGCAGTTAGGTAGGCATTGTGTTTTTCTTTTATGGGTGTTTTGTGTGTTTGTGTGTGTGTGTGTGTGTGTGTGTGTGTGTGTGTGTGCATTTAAATATATGTGTAATATGAAACCATATCATTGTTTCATCATCAGCAGCAGCCTGGTTATGCCCACTGCAGGGCAAAGGCCTCTCCCATACTTCTCCAACTACCCCGGTCTTGTACTAATTGTGGCCATGTTGTCCCTGCAAACTTCTTAATCTTATCCGCCCACCTAACTTTCTGCCGCCCTCTGCTACGCCTCCCTTGGAATCCATTTCATAACTCTTAATGACCACCGGTTATCTTCCCTCCTCATTACGTGTCCTACCCATTTCTTTTTCTTGATTTCAACTAATCATTAACTTTTCAAACTAATTCAAATATCATTAACTTGCATTTGTTCCCTCACCCAATCAGCTCTTTTCTTATCCCTTAATGTTACACCTGTCATTCTTCTTTCCATAGCTCGTTGTGTCGTCCTCAATTTAAGTAGAACCCTTTTCGTAAGCGTCCAGGTTTCTGCCCCGTATGCGAGTACTGGTAAGACACAGCTGGTTATAAACTTTTCTCTTGAGGGATAATGGCAACCTGCTGTTCATGGTCTGAGGATGCCGGTCAAACACACCCCAGCCCATTCTTATTCTTCTGATTATTTATGCCTCATGATCCGGATCCACAGTCACTACCTGTCCTAAGTAGATGTATTCCCTTACCACTTCCAGTGTCTCGCTATCTATCGTAAACTGCTGTTCTCTTCCGAGACTGTTAAACATTACTTTAGTTTTCTCCAGATTAATTTTTAGACCCACCCTTCGGCTTTGCCTCTCCAGGTCAGTGAGCATGCATTGCACCTGGTCCCCTGAGTTACTAAGCAAGGCAATATCATCAGCGAATTGCAAGTTACTAAGGTATTCTCCATTAACTCTTATCCCCAATTCTTCCCAATCGAGGTCTCTGAATACCTCCTGTAAACACGCTGTGAATAGCATTGGAGAGATCGTATCTCCCTGCCTGACGCCTTTCTCTATTGGGATTTTGTTGCTTTCTTTATGGAGGACTACGGTGGCTGTGGAGCCGCTATAGATATCTTTCAGTATTTTTACATACGGCTCGTCTACACCCTGATTCCGCAATGCCTCCATGAGTGCTGAGGTTTCGACTGAATCAAACACTTTCTCATAACCAATGACAGCTATATATAAAGGTTGGTTATATTCCGCACATTTTTCTATCACCTGATCGATAGTATGAATGTGGTCTATTGTTGAGTAGCCTTTACGGAATCCTGCCTGGTCCTTTGGTTGACAGAAGTCTAAATTGTTCCTGATTCTATTTGCGATTACCTTAGTAAATACTTTGTAGGCAACGGACAGTAAGCTGATCGGTCTATAACTTTTCAAGTCTTTGGCGTCCCCTTTCTTATGGATTAGGATTATGTTAGCGTTTTTCCAAGATTCCGGTACGCTCGAAGTCATGAGGCATTGCGCATACAGGGTGGCCAGTTTATCTAGAACAATCTGCCCACCATCCTTCAACAAATCTGCTGTTACCTGATCCTCCCCAGCTGCCTTCCCCCTTTGCATAGCTCCTAAGGCTTTCTTTACTTCTTCTGGCGTTACCTGTGGGATTTCAAATTCCTCTAGACTATTCTCTTTCCTATTATCGTCGTGGGTGCCACTGGTACTGTATAAATCTCTATAGAAGTCCTCAGCCACTTGAACTATCTCGTCCACATTAGTAATGATATTGCCGGCTTTGGTCTCTTAACGCATACATCTGATTCTTGCCAATTCCTAGTTTCTTCTTCACTACTTTTAGGCTTCCTCCGTTCCTGAAAGCATGTTCAATTCTATCCATACTATACTTCCTTATGTCAGCTGTCTTACGCTTGTTGATTAACTTCGAAAGTTCTGCTAGTTCTGTTCTAGCTGTAGGGTTAGAGACTTTCATACATTGGCGTTTCTTGATCTGATCTTTCGTCTCCTGCGATAGCTTACTGGTATCCTGTCTAACTGGTATCCTGGTAGTAACTGGCTTACTGGTATTCTGAGTTAAAGTCGAATAGCTGTTCTGTAGCTTGATCTGGAATTCCTCTATTTTCCCTCTTACCACTAACTCATTGATCGGCTTCTTATGTACCAGTTTCTTCCGTTCCCTCCTCAGGTCTAGGCTAATTCAAGTTCTTACCATCCTATGGTCACTGCAGCACACCTTGCTGAGCACATCCACATATTGTATGATGCCAGGGTTAGCGCAGAGTATGAAGTCTATTTCATTTCTAGTCTCGCCGTTCGGGCTCCTCCACTTCCACTTTCGGTTATCCCGCTTGCTGAAGAAGGTATTCATTATCTGCATATTATTCTGTTCTGCAAACTCTACTAATAACTCTCCCCTGCTATTCCTAGTGCCTATGCCATATTCCCCCAATGCCTTGTCTCCAGCCTGCTTCTTGCCTACCTTGGCATTGAAGTCGCCCATCAGTATAGTGTACTTTGTTTTGACTTTACCCATCGCCGATTCCACGTCTTCATAGAAGCTTTCGACTTCCTGGTCATCATGACTGGATGTAGGGGTGTCGACCTGTACAACCTTCATTTTGTACCTCTTATTAAGTTTCACAACAAGACCTGCCACCCTCTCGTTAATGCTATAGAATTCCTGTATGTTACCAGCTATATTCTTATTAATCAGGGATCCGACTCCTAGTTCTCGTCTCTCCGCTAAGCCCCGGTAGCACAGGATGCGCCCGCTTTTTAGCACTGTATATGCTTCTTTTGGCCTCCTAACTTCACTGAGCCCTATTATATCCCATTTACTGCCCTCTAATTCCTCCAATAACACTGCTAGACTCGCCTCACTAGATAATGTTCTAGCATTAAACATTGCCAGGTTCATGTTCCAATGGCGGCCTGTCTGGAGCCAGGGATTCTTAGCACCCCCTGCTGCATCGCAGGTCTGACCGCCGCCGTGGTCAGTTGCTTCGCAGCTGCTGGGGACTGAGGGTTGGGGTTTGATTGTTGTGTTCATATAGGAGGTTGTGGCCAAGTACTGCACCAGGGTGGCCAACCATGCTCTGGTGAGGGAGTGCGTTACCGGTTCTGGTCACCGGGATCAGGCCACACTCCAGGCCTGGTTATACAATTTTATCAACACGCGGATTTTTTTTTTAATCCAGTGGAAAATTGCGCGGCACTGGGATTCGAACCACGGACTTCTTACACGCAAGGCGGGTGTTCTACCTCTACGCCACCGCTGCATGTTATCATTGTTTAATAAAGGGAAAGGGAGAAATCCACCCAAACATAAGTAATTGCTACAATATAAACCCATACGGGTTCCTTGAAAGAAAAGCATCGCAATTAAAAAAAAATTTGTCCTGGTCTGGGACTCGAACACGGGACCACCACCTTTCCGGGGCAGCCGCTCTACCATCTGAGCTAACCAGTTGGCTAGCAGATGGCAGGGCAAAGTTGAATTTATCCACAACTCGAAGCAAAGGCAAGAGTTTGACGTAATAGTTCTGCGGAAACCCGCAACGTGGAGAGAAGTAATTTAATGCAATTGATTTTAATTAGGTTAAACATAGCTAATTATCAATTAGCTGTGTTAGGGTGGATGTCTCATTTTCCCCTTATTAATTACTTCTCTCCACCTTGCCGGTTTCTGCAGAACTATTACATCAAACTCTTGCCTTTGCTTTAAGTTGTTCATAAATTTGACTTCGCCCAGCCATCTGCTAGCCGCCTGGTTAGCTCAGATGGTAGAGCAGCTGTCCTGGAAAGGCGGTGGTCACGGGTTCAAGTCCCGGACGAATTTTTCTTCAACTGCGAGACTTTCTTTCTTTTTTTTTTTTTCAAGGAACCCATATGGATTTCCTTTGTAGCAATTTGCTACATTTGGATGGATGTCTCATTTTCCCTTTATTAATTATTTCTCCCCAACTTGTGGGTTTCCACAGAACTATTATGTCATATCATTTTTTGCATAATGGACCGTCTCCATAATTGTAAAGCTAGCTTTCCCATGAGGCAGTTGGCCGAGCTACTAACAGCGGGCCTGTTTTCTTTCTACGGGTTCGTACAAGCACAATTTACTTGTCGCACGACGTTGAAAATGCACTCGACGCCCTCATGATCAAGCCATGCGCGAGAGACAAGCTCCCAACATGTGCAGCTAGCACTTTGTCTTTGTTTGCACCATGACTGGTGTTGCTATTTGTTGGGTACATGTGCAATGTAGAGAAGTACATTTGACAATTAGGGAAGGGGCTTATTCACCAAGTAACACAGTGCAAAAATGACAGCGACAAGGATTAAACAGGCAATAGAACAACGCTTGTCCAGTGTGGTTACAAAGTAACTGATCTAGAATATTAGAATTTCGTGGACTCAGTATTAAAAAAGTGAAAGTTCTGAAGCTTGAGGAAGAGTGTGTTTGTGTGAAGTTGTGCTGCAAAATAGAAATAAATTCACTGAGACTTTCCAGCTGCTCGGTCGAGCATACAAAGATGACTGCATGAGTCGAACACAGTGCTATGAAGGGCACAAGAAATCAGAACGTTAGTCAGTGATCATGCCACACCTAGACAACCTTTGCCATCAACAGATAACAGCCATGTTGAAGAGGTTCGATAGGTTCTTGTCTGACCATCTGAGTTTCTAATGTGGAATTAGTGTGCAATCCTGCCATGAAAGCTTGACTGAAAAAATTTGGATATGTAACTTCAATGCAAAGCTCATGCCTCATTTGTTCGCTAACGTGAAAACAGCACTGAGCCTCAGTTAGAAGGTTCCAGTACAGATGATACTGAAAGGTTTTTGCTAACAATGATCACAGGGCACAACACATGAATTTTTGCCTATCACATTGTGAGGCCAGGCTGCAATCACAGTGGGTGAATAAAGACTCTCCTTAGCCATAAAAAGTAAGACTGAGTCTACAGATCAAGGTGATGTTACTTGCGTTTTTTCGCTACAAAGGCATTGTTCAATTTGAATATGTGGCAAGAAGTCAGTGATCATCAAAGAGTTGTACCTCGGTATCCTTTGGTTTTAAAGATGCTGTGTGCTGGAATAGGGCTGAGTTGTCAAGAGCCCAGACACTGATGCACCATGACAGTGCAACACCTCATGCCTCACCTTTTGTTTGCAGCTATTTTGCCAAGCATCACACATAACCATTGTTCCTCGCCAACCTATTCCCATGATAGCTCCCACAGGCTTCTTGTTTCTACGGCATAAATGAACCATGAAGGGGCACCTATTTAAATGAACAGAGGACATTCAAGAAAATTCATCAGAACTATGTCATATCTCAGAAAAGGAGTTTCAGGAGGCTTTCTAAGAATGGAAGAGCCACTGGGATCAACGCATTACAACGGGAAGGAACTATATAACAAAGGCAGTGGTGTCTAAAGTATTGTTAAACAGAGTAAATTTTTCATATCAACAGTTTGGTTTCTTTTTGAGCAGGCCTCATGTCTTGTGCTGTAATTGCACATTGTATAAATGCATCATCAACAAGTTGACAAAACTTGCATACTTCTTCTTTCACATGAAAGTATAATGGAACAACTCCTTTTGTTCTGCCTGTCTCATTACTCTACCTTTCATAAAGGTGTTTGGCATATTACATGTAATGCACATGCATTTGCATTTCGCTCTTTGTTTTGAGCTTGTGTTTAATTGCTTGAAATTATTTATTCATTCATTTATTCATTGTACAGTATACAACTGCGGCTGGTACTTTGCACACAAAATATGTTTATCAATAAGTGATCCACTGTTGTCAGTCATCTGTGTGAGATGTTTTCTATTTTGTACTATAGTTGCCTTTTTTCTCTCTGTCTTGCCTTTCTTTTCTTATGATGCATTGTCTTATTTTGCAGCACTGACGGCCCCGTCATCACTGTGTCATATGCAATGTGTCCCTTAATGGGCCTGCTGACATTTGTGTACTGCCTTAAGCCTGACCTTTTTACCTGGACTTCGTAGTCATAAATCCAGTCCACGGTATCTTGTATATAAGATAGTACAAATTTTGGGGCACCAATGTACTTGCGCGACCATAACTAAGTTTCAGAAAAATATCTTCATACAATTCATGCATATGGAATGCCATCCTTTCTAACAACCTTCACAAAACTTGGAAATTTGATTGTTATAACCATCTGTTTTTGTATGCAGCCAGATTTCATACACCTTGAATATATTATATAATAGAGAAAGCCCATTGCTATAATAACCTTCAGCAGTTACAAGTATTATCATAAAATGACTGCACTGTATTGCGATGCACTGAAATAATTCTAAATTAAAATTTATTTCAAGCCTTGATGCTGGGGTACATGCACAAGTAGAAATAACAGCCTGATGAACCTTGTTCGCAAAAATATTGCCAAGGTTCTTTAATGTTTGTTTTATGTAGTTGTGAAACTTTGCCATAATGGTATGGGAGAGCTTCACTAATGCCTAAACCAGTCGTGGTATGGTTCAGCCCAATACAAAGGGCATTGGTCACCGGTAGGAGCACTCTATTTTTGTGCAAGCTTTCATGCAGCTAATCAAGGCTCCTATCGTGGTAGTACAGAAAACTGTGAAAAGCGGCATGTGTAACTGAGCCACAAGCAGCACCATTCTTTAATTCCAAGACGTTGAGCATACTGAAATCACACATTTCAATTATGACTAACAGTGACCATTACATCAGCATGAAATTGCAAAAACTTATGAAAACGCTTTGAAACTGCCTCTAATAAATAACAGATCACAGTGTACATGTTATTCCATGCAGCTGATTAAATCTTTCTTGCAGTTCATAGCCCTAAATGGCATAAAGTATACTGTATACCAAGGCTGCACAACTCAAAACCAGCAAGGGCCAAAACCAGCTTCTCTGGTAGCCATATGGGCTATACTTTAGTGGGAGGCTTTGCATGTTTTACTTGCAGAAAGACTTTCTGTTTGGTGTCATCATGCTCGTTGCTATCCATTTGAACATGAAAGTCACCTCTTTGTTAAAAGTGTTCAAATAGAGCGTATCCATTTGAACATGGAAGTCACCTCTTTGTTAAAAGTGTTCAAATAGAGCGTATCCATTTGAACATGGAAGTCACCTCTTTGTTAAAAGTCCTCAAAGAGAGTGTATCCACATAGGCATAGGCGCTTCTTGAGGCACCAGTTTCAGGACATTGTTAGTCACCTCTCTGTGTTTGTTCTTAGCAGCATTCCCATACAATTGGAGGGGATGCTCCTTTTTCATGCCTTTTACTCTCTGGTAAAGAGTGCTGGTAGATGGAGTTCAACTTGCATTGTATAGTCAATCTTGCACACACACCCAACAAAAGCATCTGTTTGCAAGTGCTACCGCCCACAATCATACAGTTGAAAAATATTGGAAAACTGCATGTTTGATCGAACTATGTATGCTTTGCCAATAATACAGTCTGGCTGTTGGTAACTTCGCGAACACATTCAGTGGTCGTGCGTCATATCTGCTTCATCAAAAGATCTTGCACTCCCATGCCATTTTTGTTTTAATGTGCTTTGCACCAAGAACTGTTCATGTCATGTAGTTCTCCTGAATGTTCATGGCGGGCATCAGGTTGGGCAACAAACTTGTTGTTTTTCTTATTATGTGCTCCTGCCGATTGAAGAACTGGCACACCACGCAAGTCTCTCGGCCACAGACCGCTAAAAATTCACTATCATATGTTGTGCAGCCCTGCTGTGTACAGTCTTTGACATTAGTAGAGCTATGCATGTAATTGATGAGCAGAGCTCTTTAAATTCAAGATGAGTGGAAGACATCAGTAAACGTGAGGCTTGTAGCGCGTTAAAAAGACAAGGACGAAAGTGAGACGTGACACACACAGGCGCTAACTTGCAACAATCTTTATTTCGGGCAAGGGACCCATACATATATACAACTTTTTCGCGTACATCATACATGCACTGTTTGCAAAAAAACCTTTACACACTATTGCGCAGGTACGATAACTCTTTGCGGGAAAGGGCAATTGATGGTTTAGACACACAGTTATCGCCAAGCCTATCAATCATTTCTGCTTCTATAATTTCGCGAGTTATCCTACCTCGGGCTTTTCCCACAATGGAGCAGTCTCTGTATGCTGGAGCACACGTCGAGTGGTCACCATCATCCACCCCGGCAACAGTGTAGCTGCAATGCCTGCAGTGGGCGTCAAGGAACCCACCCCGCTTTTCTGCTACATTATACCGATGTTCCTTTAAACACTCATTGAGTCACCTTCCGCTTTGCCCCACGTAGTTCTTCCCACACTTTAAGGGAAGGTTGTAAACAACTGCTTCCACACATTCAACAAACGGTTCCTGGTGTTTCTTTTTGCACGTGCGCTTATCAGAGAGGCCTGGTCTGGTTAGTCTGCACAGGCATTGCAATTTTGTAGAAGCTGAAAACACAACCCTAACATTCACACGTTGGCCTATTTTCTTTAAACGGTGCGCTAAGCCGTGGATATATGGGATGACATCAACAAACGGTTCCTGGTGTTTCTTTTTGCACGTGCGCTTATCAGAGAGGCCTGGTCTGGTCAGTCTGCACAGGCATTGCAATTTTGTAGAAGCTGAAAACACAACCCTAACATTTGCACGTTGGCCTCACTTTTGTCCTTGTCTTTTTAACGCGCTACAAGCCTCATGATGTCTTACCAACAAGCCCAAATCACTGCTTTACAACATCAGCAAAAAAATTTGATGTTTTAATCGTGTGCAATTACTTGTATGTTGAATGGTTTGAAACAGAATCAGTCGCTAAGGCACAGCCACCCAACGGAGGATAGTTATACCAAATCATGGCATAAGGTTTTCATGACCAGTAAAAGGTATTGAAGGAGTGAATTACTCTCACTTCTTTTTGAGTTGAAGGCTTTGTAAAAGAGCTGACATACCAATTAAGTGCATGAATTCGTTTATATATTGCGAAAAATGTGTTATAGGGTATTGTTTCTTCCTTTCAACCCTTTGTGTGTCAATTTTGTAATAATCCTTACAGCATTGCTGTTGAAGTCACACTATAGTCAGTGCCAACTCAGGAATGCAGGAAAGATTCCTCCCAAAAACCAATGATGCACCTGCCTTAGATCCCTCTCCATTTTAAGAAATAGTTCCTTTACAAATCCATGAGCATAAAGAGAAGCTGCCCCAGTTGTTCAGCAGTGGAGAGCATGCTGCAGTCATGCACCGCACGCACAAGGAGCCAAAATTTCCCTGTGTGAAGATGCAGAAGACAGCTCGCAGCAAAAGCAGGTCACTTCAATAGGGGTTTTGACTGACCGCCTGTACAAAGTACCCCTCGCCAACACCATCCCCTTGCCGAGAAACACCACAAATGCACAGCTGATCCCTTCACAGATGTAGGTGTCACTCGCAACTGATAAACAAGAAGTTCCTTCTTCTGAATAAAGGGTTTCACAAGGATGGATTGCTTGAGACAAGCAAAGGCAGGGACTAAGATACTGAGGGGTCTCGTACTCTACAGAACAAAGGAACAATAACACATGGTAATGCAAACAAACAAAAGGGAATTTATTGTACCTTGTATACAGTAATCCAGCTAGCTGAGCCAACCATTACAAAGCAAATGGAACACGCTGAGGAATAGAGGGTGCTCGACTAGCCATGCAAGGATATCAGGCAAATAGATTAGCTCCATGTCAAACATTCACGCCAAAGTCGTTTGCAGGTGAAGTCTTGTGAATAGAAAGGTGTCTACGGGTCAGTCCTACGGAGCACACCATTGAGTGTGTTCAGTCCACAGACAACATCGTTGACGATGTCCCGCAACCATAGAGGAGGAAAAAAGTTCCTCTTGCACACAAGTATCCATGCCATCAGGTGGTGGTAGCATTGGAACACAGGTGCCATCTTGTACTACTGTGCAACTACACCGATTTCTGGCACTGCATGTGCTATGCGTGGAAGCCAGATTGCAGGAGACGCAAAAGCCATGCAAGGAAAAATACATCAGGGGATGTGAGAGTCAAGTGTCCCCACAATACAAAAATGATGATGGAGAGGGAGAAAGAAGCTAGGTGATTTGCTAGAATATTTATACACATCTCCTTTGAATGGCACTTGCCGCTGCATTCTAGACCTGTTACTGGCCATAGCGACAGTGACATGCTTACATGACAGCATGTTACGTTTCTTCTTAGGGGCCCTCTTGTTGGCTCATCACTGTGTTTCGATACTTTACAAACTTTGATCTCTTTTTGTTGCACAAGGATTACTTCTGTATTATTGCTGAAAATAAAAGCCTTTATTCACCAGTTCCCTTGTACTGGAGGATTGATCATGTTCCTGTGGGAATGAACAGGCAAGGCACAATCATACATGAGTGGTCCGTGTTTCTTGGAGTAGGTTAAAGGGAGGTCCAGAACTAAGTACATCTTCTGCGACTTCAAAATGGGGACAAACTAAAATGTCAGTTGCCGTCTCTGCCAATGGCAGCATAAATGACCTCACATGCATCATTGCTAATGTGCTAGTGCGAACGTTCTATGCATAGCACCTAGTGCACCTGACATACTCTGGTACCACAAAGCTCACTTGCTTAAGTGGGGAGTGTTCCAGTAATTAAGACGGCAGCTCCAGCAAAAGGTGTTTCCGGACTGCTTTTAAGCTTCAGTAAGTGCAATGACAGGCTCATAAAGTGAGCAGAAGATGCCACTCTATATTGGCACACATAACTTCAAGTGAACAAAGCAAAGCTATGTTTTTTTATTTTTTTGCAAGTTTGTAGGTATACTGTCCGCTGATTTCTTTTGTGATAAGGGCACAGTCACTCGTAACTCATAAATTTAAAATACCGATGTATCTAGATTTGTTTTTTCAATTAGAATGTCATGATCTAATATTTGTAAAAATATCCACGTTTCTCATGTAAACATATTGTTCTGTAGTTGTTAGAGCTTCTTCACATAAATGTATTTGAGTTCTGCCACAATTTAGGACTGAAAATAGGAAATATATCTTTTCCACTATAGTAGGTAATTTGGTCAAGGTTTGTATAACTTTTCTGTCGTTTTCTTTTTGCTGAAACGCAAAACATACCAATTATTTAAGAAAAATATGGCTGCTAGTCTCGGTTGTTATTGAGAGTATATCTAGATATGTAACGGTTTACCAAAGTCAGCTACTTCTACTTTGTCCTAATGCCATACAGGACCAATCTTCTGAACAATAATCTCAGCACCTTAATACATGAAAATAAGAACTGAAATCCTGCACTGTAGAGTGTATACCAGATCCGAAGAAAATGCATCTCATTGCCCACTGTGGCCTGTATGAACTGCTCTTTATATTTGCTGTGTTTAAACTTTGGTGTCTGCTGTCACTTTTATTTTTGTTTATTTTTAATCGCAGTACTCACAATTTCGCCTTATGTGACCACAAATTGGCTGTTTTGACTTCTACTTTAGATTCGCTGCTTGTGCGCTGTCAAGCTATATACAGTGAAGTTCTCATCTGCCTTGATTTTAGTAGTAACGTTAGTTAAAATCCTTGTCAGTTTCCTACAGAAATGCTACGATGGTATTAGTAATATACTGCCGTGCCACTGGTTAGTCCCTTTAGATTTCATATTTCATTTCATAACAAATCTTGTTGCCTGGGTTTAGACTTCTTGGATTTAAATGTTATTTTTTATGAAGTTCACTATTTCTATACATTCCTGAAGGAGGAGCTTAAGTGTGGTAGTTCTTGATGCAAATTTGATCAATTTATGCTGTTTCTGTGATATTTCTGTCACATTTGTGACAGCAAATAGTTGTATGGAATTTGCTAAGCCCTTCATTTCTGTCAATAAGCTACTGCTTCTCGTAAGCTTGCTAAGCTTGTGGGAATGTGGGGAAAGTTTCTGATGCCTAGGCCATACAGTTGGAGGGTTGGTCCAAGTGGGAAAGTGTGCACTGCAAGATAAAAGCATTTCTTAATAACTCATTCTGATAAGAGTTTTGAAGTTGTTTTTAAAAGCTCTCATGTTAATTAATGACATGACTGTACTTTAGTATTCTTCACTATACAGCAGAAGTGCAGTGAAGCTTACAGAATGGAAGATTGACTTGTAGTCGAGGTCGTTTTTAGAAATGTAACTGGTAATAAAGTCATTGCCAGTAGGCACAAAAAGGTCAGTAAGTTGTATTGCCCAGGAATGAAAGGTCTTGTTTCACTTATCAATCTTGCGTAGGTGCTTTTCTGCGCTGCAGAATGGGCATGTCCTGAATGGATTGCATTGGAGCACTTCCCTACAACATCTCTCACAGCCCCAGTGTTGCTTTTGGTCATTAAACCCATTAATCACATTCAATCAAAACATGCTACAACATTGTACAATGTGTATGACACAGTCATCTTTCTGGTTGCTTGCTGACCTGCATTTCTAGATATGATTTCTTGCTTGTACTGTTCAGTGCATAAATAACGGAAAGACTTGATGCAGGCAATGCTTTGTGTAATTCGCACATAAACAAGCACCACGCTCTGGTAAAAAAAATGCCAATTTCTTTTTTCAGCTTGCCATAATTTAATGAACACACTGAGCTGTGTTGCTAGCCAGCGATATAAACACTGTTCACAGCTACTGCTCACCATGCATTTTGGCTTCACACGAGACTATGGATACAGGCAAAAACAGACTGATGGTGCCATCTGGTTTCAGTTGCATAAATTGGTCACTGCAAAATGTCTGCATTAGAATTTGCACGTGGTTGTTTGCACTTCCTCATAATTCTACCCATATAATGGGGTATTGCATATATTGTTGCTCTTTGGATTCAGAGCCCCTATTTCTAGTGCGAGCGGAGCTGCATTAAATTGGCAGCCTCCATAAGTTATTTGCTTTGCTCTCTGCATGATGTATCAGTTCTTGCAAAGCTTCCTCCTGCAAGACTAACTTGTGCGCAAGCATGCTTACGAGGATAAACATAAAATTTTGGCACTGTTCCCTGTGTTTGTCATCACCCCATTCCATCTGCAGAGACAGCAGGACTTCAGAAATTAGAACTAGTGGCTTAGACTTCCTAAGTGTGGTAAACTACTTTCAGCACACACCAGCATAGCAGTCAGCACTTCAGATAGCTCCTACTTTGAAATTCAGCGGACAATTGTGGATGGGATGCAAGTCTGAGAAAGTGAGAAAAGTAATTGTTTAGTATTGAGAGTGAGAGTTCATGCCATGGCACCCAGCACATGAGTAATGTTACTAGCGTGTAAAGTTAGATCATGTGCTGCCCATTTGTCATCTGTGCCACCTGGTGCTTTGTTTTCCACCGTTCAGGCACACAGTTCTGGCTGGTTATCGTTGTTACTTTTTTGTAATTAGAGGGACTTTTGGTTTGATTTGTATATTTTCATGCTGTGTGAGAAAGCATATACATACATATATATTTTTTTCATATACGGTTATGTGAAACTTTGCTCTGCATACTCCACACAACAGCTATAGTCCACAAATTGCCAAACAGACTATGGTCTTCAGGGAAGCTAGAATGTGTTATGCTAGAGCGGCCCACTAGTTGCATGCTGTGATGCCAGGCAATATGCTTCAAAATCGGAAAATTTCCTCACTTTTAGTACAGATAAACAGCCATGTTCTACAAATGCCTATGCATATCATCATGTGTCTTTGATAGTATGTGATATACACCAGTCAATTGGTGCAGACAGTGAGTGAAAGTAGATGCATTACAGTGCACTGGCGTCACTTCACTCAGTAACAAGACAAGACTAAATGCAAAGGCTCATCCAAGTCAGCTCATTAGAAAGATGTCCCATAACGTGAAAAATACAAATGCCTCTTCTCAGTCATACGGCGTTTCAAAGCCAGCTTCCAAAATGCACTTGGCCCATGCTCTACTCTTGATCGCCTGGCAACTTTACATACAGCAGAGTTCCTTGCTGGGTGAGATGGTACATACTTGTAAATTAACTGGAAAACCAATGAAAAAGACAACTACACAAGGGAAGAACTGAGCAGGACGAGCGTTGAAGTTTCTGTGGAAGTTTATTCAAAAATAAACATAATTGTAAGTCCAACACTTCTCCACTTCCATCGTGTAGCACATCTTTTTCGCTGGTTTTCCTGTTCATTTACAAGCTTTACATATGCTTCAATTCTGCACAGATTATCTGCAAATGGTTAAGTATTGCATTCGAGCTGCAGTTCTGAAAACTACGATGGGACAGGTGCAAGAAAACATTTAAACTTTTATGAAATGGGTCAAATTTAACAACTACACACGATAAAAACGTGCAAAGGAATTCTGGTGAACAGATCTTCTCGCACAGCCAAGCACCACTGCAGCTGGCAGCACACTCCAACATAGCGAACGAACCCGGCCAGGTGCTAGATGGTGCCACTTTTCCAGGATGACATGTTGACCTTTAGATTAAGCATGTGTTTGAAATAATGTTAATAATATTGTGATGTTTTAATCAGTGCTTTCTCTCTAGAACAACATTGAGGGCATACTGTGGCATCTTCTCTTGGAAGCGCCAGCACCGGCATCAAAAGTAGGGTTACAGATTTCTTTATCCCCATGCAGCACATCATCTGCTCTTGTACATGCTAAAATAATAGGTCATAATCACAACAAAAATGCTTGCATATAAAACAGGTTGCATACACCTTTGGACACTACTCTAGGCTTACGATTCAACATTGTCCTGACAACACCAAGTCGTCAGGACAGCTTTAGAGAACTAAAGCCCCTCCACTTATGCGCCACCGCCGCTTTTGCTGCATAGTGCCAACTTTTGATGCACATCTCCGTTCCCTGATTCATCGTTCACAGCAGACCCACTTCTGGGGTTCCTGCTTTCACTGCTGTTGCATGCTTGACCCTCTACACTTACTTCAAAATATTTCAAAATACCTTACCTGAGGAGCATAAGGGGGGAATCACTGCAAGACAGTTGTACATGTGAATACCACAAAGATGAGTAGAAATAATCATTGCAGAGTAGGATTACAAATGCAGAGACGCAGTAGCAAACAAAACATCGGATAAATCTTATCCCGCACATTGCTCGTGCACATAATCAAACATTGTGAAAAAAAAGTAGTTTAAATAAAGCATGACAAGGACGAAAAAAGCAATACTAACAATACTCGGGTAAACAGAAATCGCAGCTCGGAGCAGTGCACAAAACATCTGATAAATTTTACCACACAAATTGCTCACACACATACGAATTAAGCGTAGTTTAAAGCATGAAAGAGAAGAAAAAAAAATCTGCGTGACGTTACATAGATATACAGAACATGGTGTACAGTATGGCACATCTTTAGGACAGAAACTGCAGGTTCAGGAGTTGCATAAATTTAGCTGAAAAGATATGAAACAATGTTCATTGATTTTACCATGAAAGGATACCCTTTCATGGGAAATTTTTTTTTTTTGTACACAGTACAGGAATCTACATGTTCTTTTCTTTTTTCACATGTCAGTGTCACGAATGTTTCATGTAAAAATTTCATATATTTTTAAGTAAAATTTGTGGAAGTACTCCAGTGGGAAGTATTTCTTCCACTGTCCAATAGGTGCACCAAAGAAAAAAAAAAGAAGTGTTTTATTGCTCTAGAAACCACAGGTGCTACAAAGCAAGAAAAAAAAAACGGAATGTTCTTTATTTTCTATCATACTGGCTGAAGCAACCAAATGTCTACACCAAGTAGCATAGTGCAGCCCTTGCAAGGCACTACCCTGGAAAATGTACCACATCCGCTTCTCTGCTGCCTTCAGGCTGCAGTGCCAGAACATATTTCAACAAAACACCTGCAGCAAATTTCAAATTAATTGTGCATTTTTGTTGCTGAAAAATTGTTTATTAGCTTATATGTACCTTCTGAAGCCAGAACTCATGTGAAGCAATCAGCATCATTGATTGCTGCAGAATGCTGCAGAACTGTTTTTGTGACAAAGAAGGCACCAATGCATTTTTTTTTTTACATAGTTTCTGTAGGATGGCGATGCATTCCTGTGGTGGGAATGATGCTTCCAAGAGCCTTGCTAGACGAATGTAGCAGGTGGAAAAGTACACTTCCCATTGCCTGTGAAAGGATTAACGCCATCTGTGCATTGCATGCACTCCATTCTCACACTGAGGTATGGGCTAGCAGTACTGTCAGAGCAGTACAGTCTAGTGGACCTACAGCTTTCCTGAAAGGCAAACAGCTGCTACTGCTATTTGAAATACCTTAGCATATCATTTATACAACTAAGATCAACATTGTTGCATTGGTGGCAATAGTGAGAGTCACAGCAAGTTCATCTCATGCGCATTTGCTGTGAATTTTAACATGATTCATGACTCAACTGTTCTTGTTGTGCATTACATCAAAAAGAAGACTTGCAGGTTTCTAAAAGCTAAGATATTTATGGGCCAGTGTCATGAACAAGCTGTCATATACAGCACATTACAAAAATTAATGGTCAACTGATCCATTTGTTCTCTTCAACTCATTGTTTTTTTTCAGGTGCTATGGATACCATACATATTTTTAATTGCCAAAATAGTAATGAACAGATTTTCTGCCACTTGCTTATTCTTGAAGGGATGGCTCATATGAGCCCCGCTGAAAAGCTCTGCCATATTAGAAATAGGTATATTGTGCTAATACTGTGAGTAAAGGAGCACTTTTGCCTAGGCAGAATGAGCATAGTGCAGAAGACGAGGACACAGAAAGAAAGACACACATAATACTGACTGAACAACGTTTACTGGTGATACTGCTGTGCATGTCTTTCTGTGTCGCCATCTTCTGCACTGTGCTCATTAATTTTGCCATGTACCAACTCGCCCAAGCCTCTATCCTTACTAGCCTTTGCCTAACTTCATTAATCTTTACCCTCCTTTGTAAATAATTTTTTGTGAGCTGCATAATGTGTGGTAAGGCAGCTGTGCACATATTCACAATATTCACCTTATGCCGTCTATGGATGGCTTCTAATTTACGTGCAAAACATTTCTTGTGAAAAAGTTTGCTCAAATGGTAGCAAATGACAATCGCTTGAAATCAATAATAAATTCCTGGATGGTGGCCAAAACATGTAGTACTCTAGAGTTGAAGCTCTACTTAAAAGGACCATAGGAATTGTCAGACACTGGTCAATTTTGGTAAAGGGAATTTCGAAGATTCTTTTTCTCCAGCAGAACTGATAGTTGGGCGAGTTGGTACGAATTCATAGTAAAATATTTTTGCGCGCACAATTGACAAGGCACACTGAAGGGTAAGCGCTCGTGTGTCCCCCCTTCACTGTGTCCTTGTCAATTGTGCGTGCAAAAATATTTTACTATGAATTCTTTTTCTCCTTAAAGTAAAGCAGTGGCACAACAAAAAGAAGGGATCTATTGTTTCCTCCTCATTACAGAAAATGCAAAGGGGGGAATGCCTCAAACCACACATGTATAGGTAGCGTTCAGAGAGGGAATCCAACAGCATAATTTAGTGAAGGATACTTCAAGCCTGCGTGTATTGAATGGTTCACTATGTCGGGGATATAGAAGGTGTCGATAAGTTAACGTGGGGTTAGACAATGCTTACTTAACAGTGCATGTGCAAAATCTAACTGCAGTGAAATACCCTTGTTACCAGGTGCCCAATTAATTGAATAGATTGCAAATGAACAGAAACATAGAGAAAGGAATATGATAAAGGTCATGTTACTAGACACAGAAGGAAAGAAACACACAGATAGAGATTTTTGTGACAATAGCAGCCATAGTATTTAAAGCATTTAATTTGTGCAGGTTGATAATTATTTATATGAACTCTGCCAAAAAAATGTCCAAGATCTAGCAATTGAAAAGAAAAGGGCCAATCAAGTTCGGAACAAAAAAATTCCAATGCCCGATTTTTCTTCACAGTGTGATGCGTCAGTTGCAATGACGTTTGTTGAAAGTTATTGTCATTAAATGTTATTGAAGAAGTCAATAGTCCATTTAGAGTGCGGTTTGTGAGTATACGCTCTTAAGCAAAATTACACTGTTTTGCCACACAACAATAATCGTCATATGTCTTGTCTGAATTTTCTTTCTTTAACGCGGCGAGCCCGGTACTTCCAATTCACGAACGGCATGCGTGGTATCAGCATGACAGAGCATTCTCGACAGGAAAGTAACGAGCGCAGCGTTTTCAAGAAAGGAAATACGGGCAAGACAGATGGCGATTATCGTTGTGTGGCAAATATACACCAAGAGGGTGTAGAGAGTGTACTAGTCTCGCAGCGTTAAAGAAAAGAAATATGGACAAGACAGATGACAATTGTTGTGTGGCAAATATACACCCCAAAGGGTGCAACTGTTTTGAGAGTGCAAGAGTGTACACACTAAAAGCGTTTACACCCTTTGGTGTGTATATTTGCCACACAACAATAATCGTCATATGTCTTGCCTGCATTTCCTTCTTTGAAAACGCTGCGCTTGTTACTTTCCTGTCAAGAATGCTCTGTCATGCTGATAACGCCCATGCCATTCGTTACTGTAAAGTACCGGGCTCGCTGCATTAAAGAAAGGGAATGCGGACAAAACAGATTACGCTTTTGTTGCACTCTTAAAATGGTTGCACCCTTTGGAGTGTATATTTGTCCCACAACAATACACTCTAGGAAAACTTTACACCCTTTGATGTGTATGTTTGCCACACAACAATAATCTTCATCTGCCTTGCCCGCATTTCCTTTCTTGAAAACGCCACACCCACTACTTTCTGGTCGGGAATGCTATGTCATCCTGATAAAGTGCATGCCGTTCGTTACAGGGAAGTACTGGGCTCGCAGCGTTAAAGAAAGGAAATGCGGGCAAGACAGATGACGATTATCGTTGTGTGGCAAATATACACCTCGAAGGGTGCAACTATCTTTATAATCGTCATCTGCCTCGCTTGCGTTTCCTTTCCTGAAAACTCTGCGCTCGCTACTTTCCTGTCGACAATGCTGCGTGACACTGATAACGCGCATGCTGTTCGTGACTGGGAACTACCGGGCTCGCAGCGATAAAGAAAGGAAACGCGGGCAACACGGATGGCGATTACACTCTTAAAACGGTTGCACCCTTTGGGGTGTATATTTGTCCCACAACAATAATTGTCATCTGCCTTGCTTGCGTTTCCTTTCTTGAAACTCGGCGCTCGCCACTTTCCTGTCGAGAATTCTGCGTCACACTGATAACGCGCATGCCGTTCGTGACTGGGAAGTACCGGGCTCGCAGCGTTAAAGAAAGGAAACGCGGTCAAGACAGGTGACGATTATTGTTGTGGGACAAGATACGCCCCAAAGGGTGTAAATTTTATAAAGAGTGCACTCTAAAAACAGTTGCACCCTTTCGGGTGTATATTTGTCCCACAACGATAATCGTCATCTGTCTTGCCCGCGTTTCCTTTCTTTAACGCTGCGAGCCCGGTACTTCCCAGTCGCGAACGGCATGCGCGTTATCAGTGTGACGCAGAATTCTCGACAGGAAAGTGGCGAGCGCCGAGTTTCAAGAAAGGAAACGCAAGCAAGGCAGATGATGATTATCGTTGTGAGACAAATATACACCCCAAAGGGTGCAAACTGTTTTAGAGTGTGAAGTGTAAGAAAGGTTTACGCCCTTTGGGGTGTATATTTGCCACACACCGATAATCGTCATCTGTCTTGCCCGCATTTCCTTTCTTGAAAACGCTGCGCTCGTTACTTTCCTGTCGGGAATGCTATGTCATGCTGATAACGCGCATGCCGTTCGTTACTGGAAAGTACCGGGCTCGCCGCGTTAAAGAAGGGAAATGCGGACAAGGCAGATGACGATTATCGTTGTGTGG
Source organism: Dermacentor variabilis (assembly GCF_050947875.1). Lineage (NCBI taxonomy): Eukaryota > Metazoa > Arthropoda > Arachnida > Ixodida > Ixodidae > Dermacentor > Dermacentor variabilis. Next base: position 218,475,332 of record NC_134568.1, read on the forward strand.
CAATTATACACCCCAAAGGGTGCAACCGTTTTAAGAGTGTAGGTCATGCTACACCCTTTGGGGTGTATATCTGCCACACAACGATAATCGTCATCTGCCTTGCTTGCGTTTCCTTGAAAACGCCGCGCCCACTACTTTCCGGTCGGGATTGCTCTGTCATGCTGATAACGCGCATGCCGTTCGTGCTCGCCACGTTAAAGGAAATGCAGACAATACTGATGACGATAATCGTTGTGTGGCGAAAGGGTGTAATTTTGCTTAAGAGTGCATGTGTGACTGCGGTTTTTCAACTATTTCCGGACGAACCAGAGGCGTGGATACCAAGAGCTTTATTTAAATATGCGGAGCAAAAAATTTCATATTATAGCAAAATTTTAATAAAATTACGTACAAATTGTTAGAATAAAAGCGAAGGCCACTGGAGGCGGCGAACAGCAAAACGTTGGCCATCAGCAGAATGTTTTGCGGTGAAAGCAACACTGTGCCTGATGTATCAACATCCGGATCCTCCATGGAGCAAGCCGAGCAAGTAGTCGAGCAGCTAACGTAGTACCGTACTGCTGCTTTGATTAGATGATCGCGGCGACGTAAACGAACACTGTTGCTTGTGATTAAACCGTGCGGTACGTATGAGTTCATTTTGTCCATATAAACATTCTTGACGCTGACGTCAACACAATAAGCGAAGTATGCTTATGTGTGCGATTGTTCTATGTAGTTTTCTTTGCTAGCCCTAAACGTTTGGTTGTGAAAAACTGTTCGATGACGAAAATTGTGTCACAGGCTGTCTGTTAATTTTAGTTCTTTTTACGTTTTGCAGGCTGAGCTCACCAGCATGGCTCCCGGTGGTCCTGCGGACAAAAAGAATAATGTCCTTCCGTTATGGGGCAACGACAAAACGATGAACCTGAACAACTTGATACTCACGAACATACTGTCGTCACCGTACTTCAAAGTAAACCTCTACAAGTTAAAGACATACCACGAAGTTGTGGATGAAATTTATTACAACGTAAGTTATGTGGTATTTGTAATCTGTTCACAATCGTTGAAATATTTTACGCGCTGTAACGGGAACCGCGATCTTTGCAGCATGAGTGTTTTTGAGTCGGTGTGGCTACATTTGTTCATGCGTGGTCATGAACAACTGTGGCCTTTTATGAGCTTCATAGTTTAAAGATAGCAGTAGACGATATATTGCCTACGCATTGAATTTTAACCGTAAGCTGCCCTTAATCTTGTTCATTGAAACTCGTACTTAGGTGCAGCACTTAGAGCCATGGGAAAAAGGAAGCCGAAAGACATCGGGCCAGACTGGCATGTGTGGAGGGGTAAGATTGATGCCCATTTAATTTGCCTGCATGCTTTCTCTCCGAAGCGGTGACAGAGGTTTGTCGTTTCGATTGTGTGCGGATATTTTTCTGTATGTTTGACCTATTATATATGATGTTTTGCACAGTTATTATGCCAGCATTGCCGTTTGATGTTCATAAACACAGTGCAGGTCTAAGGTGTGTAGTCTTTGTTCTGCCTGTGCTGAGCTGTAATGCTGTTTATGTACCAACTAGTGGCAGATATAGTGATAGGTTAATTGCAGTAATGTGTACTATTTATGTTTTGAAAGCAAAGGATATAATTTTCTGTTTCATGCTGTGCACAGACACTTAGTGGCATCATGGTTCTGGCATGCTTTGGTAACAGCCATTGCCTCTGTATTTTCTTTGTGGCAAATCAACAACCAGCAGTAAGGCAATGCACTATTGGGTTGTTATACAGTCCTAAAAAATCTGATGGTCAAAAGTACCTAATTTTTCATAAGCATATGTTGTCTATGAGCTAGGAAGTAGTTGGGCCAATTGCAGGTGCCGTTTTTGGCTCAATGCAGCGAAAGTCTTCTGTGCACTGTGGTCTATGAAAGATGCATTCACTTTCAGTCAGTATGAATGGTGTGGCGGTAAATGATGCTGGGTATATAATTTAGGCAGATTGGTGTACATGACTAATGAGAGTTGGAGGTTTTTCAGAATTATTCGTGTGGATTTTATATCGGTGGCAATAAATTTTTAAAGAATAAGGTCAGTAAAAAAAAATTATGTACCCTTAAGCAAGTGAAATGACTGCATCATGATGTAGATGTCATCTCATGCCATCTCTATGCAATACTGGTGACATTGTCTGTACAATCAAGGAATAAAAGTGGTGACAATGAACCCATTGCAAAACCTTCAGATAGCTTCCCTGTACAGCAAGAACTTCTTCACTGTGGTGTTGTAGGCCATCCTTGAGGCAGCAATTTTGTACATTGTGGCGTCTTCTGATGTGTAGTCACTCTGCAGGCTTCTGTATTACTGTAGAAGTTTTATACAATCTTGCCAATGCCTACTGTAGTGTGGAAAATCGGTGTGCATCAGGTGCATGTACTGACCACGTGTACACCTGCCTTGCACTAGAAGCAGCTATTGTTGCATCAAATTTGGGCCTCAATTCCTTAATTATGCCACGGCCTTTTAAGGAATTGTCAATCAATAGTATCTGCCTTAAATATTTTGGAAATGGGCATGTACACCACGATGAACAAAAAAAGAGGTTTGCTTACAGAGGCTGCCAGCACCGCAGCGAACTTGCTGTGCACCTGCAGATGCACCCTAAGCGAGGGTACTTCCCATCCATAACTTATGTATGAAACTGAGAGCACATTGTACCACAGGCTGCTAGTGTAGTTTAAATATTAAGCAGGCAATGCCATTTCTGTCTTCAAACTCCAGCTAGACACATAAAAAAAACATCATCATTACTGCAATGTTGTTGCAGGCAGAAGCCATGGTAAATAAAAAAAATTGAGATTGATTAGTAACAAGCACTTTCCTGTCCAGGTTCCTGGAAGCCAGTACTGACAGATGATAGTGGCATTTGTTGGTATGAGCACTTCATGTGCTGAAGGACACGTTAACCGCAACCGACACAAGCAGATCGTAGCAAAAGGGTAATTGATTCCTTGAAATGGATGAGAAGGTTGAATATATGCAGGTCATACTCAAAGTAATGGCGACAGCTTTTCACAAATGATTATGCTGCATTACTGACCGCAAAAGGTTATCACTTTATTTAGTTCATTTTCTTCAAAGTTTCCATTTGTCTGCAGACATTTTTCACACAAAGAAGCTAGAAAGTACCCCTCCGATAGAACTCTGTTCCAGCCTTGTAGAGACAGTGACACACTGCTGCACTGATTTTCTGGCGTCTCGTATCGTTGGCCTCAAAATTGATCGTATTTCAGGTGGGTGCACAAGTGCCTCCCCTCCTTTTCTGTCAGTTCCCTCCACTGTCAAGCTAGAACTGCGAGGGCGTGTAATGAGCAACGACACTTCTACAATGTTAATGTATTGAGCAGTATTTATTTTTCAGTAATCTAAGCTTACAATAATCTCCTGAACTGCATTGTGCCCTATTTTCTCACTAGCATTCTCACTGTCTTGTGTGTCTTTTTTGATAACTGCATGAGTGGTCTCATTGTTGGCTTCAGTCGTGGCTTTCCCTGGGTGACCGCTCTGAGGCTGATCTTCAATGCTTGTCTGACTACTTCAAGCTGTGTGATCCTTTCTGGCACACTGTTTGAGCCCATTCTCATCATGATACGTAATCTGAAGCCTCTTAGGAATTTCTGTGACTAAGATTTGCTCTGTCACCAGAAATTCTATCATTGACGACGTGAGACATCATGTGCTTCCATGTTGTTTAGTGTACTGGTGCCTAGATTCCGTACCCTCTCAATGCCGAACGGCCATCCATGATTGCAGGAAAGATGGCACCATGCACTATCATATGCCCATTCTAGTGCACTTTCAGACTTGCTTGCAAAAAATTGTTGGTCATCACTTTCAGTATGGCCTTCTCATGTAATGAGTCACCTTTTGATGTGAATTGTACGGTAAGGGAATTTCATTATTATGTCATTTAGTGAATTCATCAGCGAATTGGTCACCTAGATGTGGACCAAGTCATCAGTTTTGGAAGAAATCCAAGTTGAATTTAATTCAAGTTGCTTGCAATTCAATTGAACTTTCTGCAAGCAAGCACTAGAGAAATGTTTTGCTGTACAAATGTGACTGATGTCCTACAGGACACAGCTTATTTGTGTTTATTCTTTTGCCTTATAGAGATCATCAGTACATGTAAGTTTTTATTAGTAACACTGAAATTTGCTACTGTGCAAAGTTTAAAAGTGGTCAACAACCACAGATTAGTGTTGACTTGCTGAAAATTTTGTTTGTTATGCAGGTACGGGGAGTTGGAGCAGGGGGGATTGTCTCCACTGCATTCTGCATCCTCTACAAGCTCTTCACACTTAAGTTAACTCGCAAGCAGCTGGTTGGTCTCTTGAACCACTGCGATTCCCCTTACATCCGTGCACTGGGGTTCATGTACATCAGGTATGCTGTTTGTGAATTCTTTTGAGTAGTGTTCACATTTGTGACTGAGAAATTGGTATAGTCAGCCTGTAATGCTTTGTGTGTGTGTGTGCGTGTGCGTGCAAATTTTGTTTTTCTTAGCATTTGTCTTGAAGACCAGCTGCTGAGACATCTCGTTTGCACATCAGCATGTAACTAGGGGCTGAGGGAAACCTCCATCTTAGCTGTTCATGGCATGAGACATGAGCATGTGAGTCGAGAGTAAATTGGTTTTAATGTTGCATTTTAGTGCCCATTCATTTCTAATTGAACGACAAGCAGAATTCAACTAACTGCTGTTACAGAATACAAATATTTAGGAGGCATCCTCACAAACAATTTATCCTGGATTGCACATGTTCATAAATTGGTACCCAAGGCTAGTCGTACTGTGGATGTTCAATTCAAATTTTCAATCCAGCTCTGATCAAACGTAAAGAATCTTTGTTGCGTGTCTAGCGTGTGTCCCTCTTTAGAATATGCATGCAGTGTTTGAGACTCCTTCATGAAGTGGAACATTGACCATGAATTCATAAAGTGTCTGGGGGTCTAGGTGCCTTTCTCCTCATCCCCCAGCTTTCGCATTGTGCTTAACTCAATCTTCAGGGACCATCGCCGCAATGGCAATATGGCGGACACTGCTAGCGTGCCGGAACTAATTTTCTGCTCAAACCGTGCTTCTCTCTTGTGGCGTCAAGTCACCGTGCAAGCATACGTCTCCGGGACGCGCCCCGATTGGCCTCCCGAGTGGCAGCTCCCGGTGCCTTCTCCACCCAAGCTCTCTTTCGCTGAGCACTTCATTGCCGCGGCAGATGCTCACAGGCCCGCAACAAGTTGTCTGCATGGGACCTTTGCTCTTGCGACTCCTTGTTCTTGCGTTTGGTGGACCGCTACCCAGTTAGCCCTAGCGCAGCGCATGCGTATGCTTGATCGGTCTTGTAGGGAGCCTTTGCCCGTAAGCACCTTGACTGTCACGCTGTGCTGTATCTTGGGTCAATAATCCCGTGTTTGTTGGTGATATGACCCTGGAGCCTCCTCTACGCTGTATCATACAGTCGACGAAGACTGTCGTAGCACCTTTGTGTGTCACAGAGTGGAGGAGCATCATGCCTTTCCCTACCGTCGCTCGTACGGTGAGCCTTGTGCGAACCCATCTCTTACAAGTTCAGAACAGCTTTCTGTGTATGAGGCACATAATAAGGTCATCTGTTATACTGTATAGAAAAAGTGTACAGATTAAGAGGAAAATATCTACTGCTTTCCTTATTGTACAGGGAAACCTAGTTAAACCGCAGTTGGCGGGAGCTTGAAAAAATATGTACTAAACGGTGCTACTGTTTAACCGAAATAGCACGAGATCGCCCACTTACCTGTCAAACACGGAACTCTGAGAGAATGCGATGAAAGGGTGAAAAAACGTGCGGTATTTGTTCACTTCGCGCAACGAAAGGGTTATTTTCGTTTGATGCCGCCACAGCCTAGCAGTGACGACAGCGGCCTGAAACTTACTGAAACTGCGTACCAGCTTTTCAGCCAGCCCCCTCTTCTCGGCAAACACTCGCATGGCAGACTCCTCGTTGCCGTTACATATTCTTCGTGCACGCGTGCAGTAGCGCTGCAGAAGTCTCAGGGTGCCTTTTTCATTGCGGGGTGCTGTTCTCGTCGCGACGATTGCATTCATGAGGCTGACGTAATGTTCAGCTTCTGCCACTGTCTGGCCTGAGTCGCCCGTGCTGACGCTTTCCGTGTCGTCCTCATCGCTGTCGCTAGTCCGCACTTCGGTAACAACAGAGGCAATGATGGCGAAAAGTCGAACCTCGTAGCTGACATCGCTTTGTGGTCGCAGCAGCGCTGCCGAGCAACTTCTTTGCATTCCAGATGCCACACACCGTAGTCAACAGCAAATCCCTGATGCGTGCCAGCGCCGACTTCTTTGTGTCATGTTCGACAGCACGAACAATGTCTTTTTCTTCTATGCTGAGCACCTGACGTCTTTTTTATCCGAGCTTCGGCATGATGCGAGTCTTTGCTTGCATGACACACAACGCTCTCTGGCACAGCACCAAAATGATGTTGATGTTGATGTGACTTCACGCACAAACGCACAGAGTGCTTGGAAGCCGTTCTTCCGATCTCAAGGCTTGTTGTTCTGCCGGGTTGCCCGATGGAGACGATGCACCGCCGTATTTGCGTGACGAAAAGTGGAAACACTACGTGTTAACCGACACGTACGCAATAAGCTGGTACGGTTCATGCGGATACAAATCCCATTATGTTCAATGGCCGCTGAGTCGGAGATTTGACTTTACTACTTTTAAAACGAAACTACTGTTTAAGTGGGTACGGTTTAAAGAGATTTTACTGTATAAGGTGTTTAAGTCTCTTACAGTTGATTCATTATAAATGCACATAAGAAACCTATTTGTGGCTCCTCACACAGATAATTTAAAAGTACATCAATACATTTCAAGTAAACAATTTTGAAACATGTGTATATTTTCAGATCAGCATATTCTCACTTCATTGTCTTGCTGTTGCTATTCACATTTCTTTGTGTCTTGAATAATTAAATTCTGAACTGAACATCTAGCAACACTATTTTATTGTCATGTCATCAGGCCTTTAGGCCTCCAGAAACTTGTATCAACCAAACTTGTACTGTGTCGAAATCTGACAACTCCATCTAATCCACTGACACTTGTTTGTGTTTCCCTTTCCTTGGCACCCATCCTTTTACTATAATAAATCACTGGTTATCTGTTTTATGCATTATAGGATATACCCAGCTCCCCCCCCCCCCCCGCCCCATTCCTTTCTATTAATCTCAACTAAAATATTTGTCTGCTCTTGAACTAATCTGTACTGCCATTGTTTGATCTCGTAATGTTACATCTGCAGGGTTCGTACACCTCCTTTAAAACTTGAATTAAAAATATATAGATTCAAGTGCCATAAAACTTGAAAATAAATGCCCTCCTTGATTTCTTGGAAAACTGGGGTTGGGGGCGACTTCTGAACATTCAACGTAACAACCGATCCTACATACCGTATTTACTTGCATAATGATCGCACTCACATAATGATCGCACCCCTGAACTTTGTCGCTAAAATTCGATTTTTTAAATTTCCCGTGTAATGATCACACCCCAAACTTGCTGCAGCGATGTGTCGTGTGCCAAGTCTAGCTAATAATCATCATACCTTGCTGGTGAAGCAGCGCACTGACACGGACACAGTGAAGACACACAAGAAAAGATGACACTCACTGCTGCTCTTTTCTGTTGGCGGTCGTCCTGGAAAGCACATCCATACACTCTGTGATGAAGCGTGGACGCTCTTCCTTGGCCACACAACGCACCATGGATTTGGTCAGTGCTACTTTTTCTGGTTGTGTGAAGGCCGACTCGAAGCAGAACTTCGGGCCGAGTCCAACAATCCTTTTGTAGTTCTCGGGAATGGTGGTGTCACCTAAGGTGACCACCCTGCCATCTGATGGTTTGTTCTTTGGTTTTGTGGTCTTCTTGTCTTGGTTTCTTGTGTGTCTTCACTGTGTCCGTGTCAGTGCACTGCTTCACCAGCAAGGTGTGATGATTACTCACAGACTAGCCCAACTTTCCACATTACTAGCTAACAATGATCGCGCTTACCATCTGTTGAATGTTACACGAACGACTCTTGAAGACAAACCAAACAGTCTGCACGCACCAAACATTCTTAAGCAGGTGCCCCATTTCATTCCTTTCACCACTTTCCGCACTTCCGTGACAAAAAAAAAAAAACTACAATCAAGCTTGCCTTTATTATGTGTAGGCTTTATAATGCTTGTAGTCAACAACAACAAAAAAGGCACCTTTCGATTCTTCTCATCTGCACTCATGGGCATGCGAAAAATCGCGAATGGCAACGATAGCACCTACGTTTACACTGATACGTTAGAAGTGTACCCTATTCATACGCCGATGCTTGTAACACAGCTAAGATATTCGCCCACCCTTAGCGGAAAAGTGCCGTATTAGGATAGTAATGAAGACAGATGCCGCAGTTTTCACAGCATGCTGGCCATGTGTTTCTCTGTCACTGGCAGCTAAGCGTGCCCATCGGTTTCTGTCCCCTCAAAGTGGACATGGCTACGTCATTGCCGCAAACTTGCAGACATTAAAGATATTATGCATTATCGATACGGAAGAAACTGTTTCAATGCATGCAATATACTCACGAGAAGAAAAAAAGTCGCGTTCGGCTTGCTCCGCCAGCCGCCATTTTGGTTTTGGTGTCCCGCACTACATACAGTGGCAGCTGCCTATTTGTTGACCTGTTGTCATCCCACAGCAAACGCGGGATGAAAAAAATTTATTTTTTCTTGTGGGAAATTTAACCCGCATAATTGCACTCCTGAATTTGCGTCAATTCTTTTTTTTTTCCAAGAAAGTGTGATCATTATGTAAGTAGGTACGGTATATGCTCATTCCTAGTTGGTTTACATTGCAGCCATCATGGCTTCTTTCTTTTTAGGCCTGGACTCTAGAAATGCCTAGTGTTAAACAAGCTTCATCCATTTGGCTTTAAAGCCCCAGTCGTACTCGAGAAACAACACACGCGGCTTGCTGCTAGTCGGTGGTAAAACGCTGCTGCGGCAGTGAAGTAACGGCATGAAAATCTTGCCTCTCTTTTACTTTGCATGTAGATGCGAGATGTTGTGTGCTTTTAACTTTGTTTACTGAAAGATCGGTGCTGTGCTTACATTCTTCGGCCTTGATTCTTAACACGAGTCATGCAACATCACGACGACGTTGTTGCCACTGTGATCATAAATATGTTGGTGTGCTTCATTCTGTGGTGGTGTCGCCATGTTCAAAATATGAGAATGGGGTACTGGGTGTCGCCTCCCTCTTGTACAGAATCAAATATGGCGCACTGTCTCCAAAAACCTTTCCATTGGGACATCTCCATTTAGACTCATGATTGTAAAAACAGTTGCAAACCATGACAAGAAAAACAAGCGGGAATGAGAGCTGACGCGAGGCAGCGATAGTGCGAAACAAGTCATCCGGCTGACACCAGGCGAGAGTGCACATCGAGCGATCGAACGAGTCTGCATGACACCAGTTTCCTGCACACACGTCATTGGGTTGCTCTCATTGGCTTTCTCCGTCCATGGCACGAAAGAACTGCCGCACAACAGCTTCCGCGGCGCATGTTTTGCTGCCGCCGCATGCATTTTTGCTCTAGTGAGGTCAGGACTTAACGTGACGAGTACCTTTGGGTGAACCCAGACACTAGTAACCCTTCATCATGTGAATTGGGGTGAGCGACATTGCTACAATGGGAAAGTCGACATTGAAAATCCACATGAACGTGAAGCATGTGTGCAATTCAGTGGTTGCTTAGTTGTGAAGAATTGCAGCTAGGAATATCGTTATATTAACACGATAGCATTAAGGGCCCCACGACTGAAAAATTCCGGCGTCTGACGTCGTTTCAGCAAAAAGATATTCAAACTGCCCATACCCAGGCCCTCCATGTGGCGCAAGGAAGCTACTGAGCTAATTTAATTTCTCAAGCTAAAATACGTAGAAAAATTGTAAAGTACGACTTACACACAACCTACGGACATGATAGCGTCGGATTGTAATTTGACTATACGAGAAAACGTAATTCTGTTATGCGGAAACTCAAAGAAACCCCTTTTCCAGCATTCCTACCATTCACAGACCGGCCATGGCGTCCGCCATTTGCATGCGCAGGCACATGAGCATCTCGAAGGCCACGGAGCAGTGCGTTCGGTTCCTTGCAGTACTTACAGATGGTGCTCGCCTCTGCCACTTAGCAGCCCACGCAAGAGGCCGCGTTTCTACCAGAAAGCCCGCTTTCTTGCATAGTGTTTGCGGCCAATGTTTCCTGGTAAACATTGCGGTTACGTTCGCTCCAGTTGCCGGGAAGCATAAGAAGCGGTCTGGGATCTTTGAATGCTATGACGTTCCACTTTTAAAGGTGAAGCTTAAGTATCCTCCAAAAAAAAAAGAGAAAATAAACTTTATTAAAAAGAATGGTCTGGCAGTTTTGGTTGTGGTGGCCTCAGGTGGCGGCTCGAAGTCCTTGGACTCTGGCGGCATCTTCGGCTTGCCGGACGGCCCAGAGCTGGTCTTCCAGCTCCAAACTTTTGAGAGCAGCCTTCCAGCGGCGGCGATGCTGGTGGAGAAGGCCCCTGGTGTCCCCCGCAGCCGGGGCGGCATCGGGAAGAAGCGAGCTCGAGGCTTCCTGTACGCTGGTAACGAGCGCGGTTATGGACGCATTGCGAATGGTGGCGGTTTCAGTATCGTTGTTGCCTCCATCTTTTTTGAGTTTATGCATATGACTGAACTTTGTTTCAACTTCTTTGAATATTGGTCTTCAGCAACCTTGAAAGTCTTGGATTTTGCATTGGTTGTTCTGTATGAACCCTGCATCTATTATTTTCTTTTTCCATCACTTGTTGTGCAGTTCCTAGCTTCCTTTCATATGTCTTTGTTATCCTGCATATTGTGTCCTGGTAGGTTAATACTGGCACAGAACACTGGTAATACATTTGAACCCCGCAATAACGAAATCGTCGGGGACAGCAATATTTTTCATTCTCGCGAGAATTTTGTTATTGCAAAAATGAGAGAAGGCAGACAAAAAAAAGGTACTACATAACAGAGTGCTCACGTTTTATCGAAAAAAATTCGGTATCTCAGTCTGCCGTCCACGGCCTCGGAGGAGTTTTAATGCTCGATCCTCACAACTCGAAATATGTTGCATGGTCACATCGTCGTCATGCGTCGCGAGGAATGACTGCATGGTGTCGGGTGCGTCGAGCACATCTCACAGGCTCGCTTGCTTGGTCATGGTTTCATCGCCATCATCGCTGTTGTCAGAGCCGCGCACACTGCTGACTGGCGTCATCCGTTAGTTCCTTGTGGACGACCAAGTCATCGTCGACAGACAGGAAGTCGTGTAGACACAAGCCGTATGGCACGGTTTCATCCACACACCGAAGCGCATCCCATGCCTTGCTCAGTGTGGAAAATTCATACACATCAGCAGATACACTTCCACCTTCTTCTGCTGGTTGCTCACTCTTGACGATGCAGCTGATCTGCTGGTTATTAAAGCCCGCATGTTGGGAGCAGTTTTTGATCACGCTCGCTTTTGTTGTCATCCATGCTGCAGCAACCATCTCTACGGCCATGAAAAGGTCCACCTCCGCCATGTGTTTGTACTCTATGTTCAGCAGCATCCGCTGACTAAGCCTTTGATGCTATGCACACTTAAGCTTCTAGTGACCCCTTGGTTGAGAGGCTGCGTCGCAGTGGCATATTGGCTTGTAATGAAGCTTGCCGGTACTAATCTAACCTGAATAGAAAACAATAATAGACGCCAGTCGACTACTGCATTTATGACAGTCATTTGAATAAAATTGCATTTGTTTTAAGCTGTAGTTCCAGAACAAAACAAAAGTGTACTGATGTTCCTGGGGGCCTGAGGTGTGCCCCTTGCCAGTTTTATGGTACTGCTGATGCCAGTCACCCACTTAAGTGGTGTAGTATGTGATACACACCTGAAAGCTCTATTTGCACCTGGGGATCTAAGCCTGCTAGCAGGACTCATATGATGTATAGCATGTCACGACACAGGCCGAAGCACTCCATAAATTGAAGTTCATGAACCCAGACGATACGAAAACATGCTCAAGCAAGCAAAGCTTTACATCAGATTTTCTCTCGGTGATATTCTGAATCCACACAAATGTGAGGCAGTTTACAGCTTTTGAGTTTTTTTAATTAATAAATGTACATTTAGTAAATGTATACTGCTGTACAATATCGAATTGTCTAACAGCTGCTACAATGACACTGGCACTAACAGTAGGAAATTAATATTTCATGGAAATAGGCAGGGGACATGCGGTACTAGCTAGCGCATGCACATACTCAGTGCCATGTGGATAACTGCGAAAGTGCACACATATCTCTACAACAAACAAACTAGTCAACAGACAGAAAACCCACTATGCCTCGCTACACGCCACTCCATGCTTGGGCCGCTGCAGGTGATGCAGCTCTGTGTACTAGTAACATGTTTCCGTGCCATTTATGCTTTGCACCACAAAGCAGCAAGCTCGCCGGTACACACGTTGGAACACTTTATCAGGCGAGTCAGTGCTCCTGTTTATCTTACTTCGTGGTTTTGGATGTCTAGAACCAGTTGAGCTCGGATGACTTGCTTCAAATATTGCATTAGGATCACTCATCCCGACTCTGTGCCAAGCCTGCTGTTTTAGCATAGTGCCAGTAATGCTGTTGCTTGTAGACGCCGCTGTCTCCAGTGCTGATGCCCGCTAAAGTTACCAGGAATATTACTGCCGGCATTTTGGAAAGGCTCTATGTGATCTGTGCACAGCCAGTGGGTTGCTATTTTCATTATTTCACTTATCTTGGAATGTTCTACAGTTTTTGGAGCTTCGAGTTCTCTTTAGCACCAATTTTACACCTCTTATTTTTGGTGCTTACACTGAATATAGGCTGTGATGCAAATTGGTATTCTACTTATATGGGGTCTGTGCATGTGTGTAGATGTTTGTTTGTTTGTTTGTTTATTTATTTACTTATTGATGATACCTCAATGCCCTTGTGAGGTACACTGTACTTGTCAGAAAATCTTGCCACCTGCTCAAAATTGCACTCACTTTCAGGTTTACACAGCCACCTGCCGACCTTATTGATTGGTATGAACCGTACCTTGATGATGAAGAGGTATGTAGATGTGTTGTAAACATGGTGTTTCTAGTTTTTGCTGGTTCCTAACATGCACATGAGCTTATTGTGTGAAATCTGTTGCAAACCTTACTGCTGCCTCAACAAAACACCCTTGCTACTCCCTGGGGGAGTACGCTACAAACAAAAATACAGAGTATCTTGGCCTTCCTAGCAAAGAATTATGAAAGATAAAACATCTCATTGCACAGTCATGTCTGCATACAAACTTATTGTATGCTGCAATGCAGTTTACCAGAAAGCTAAAAATGCACTGACATGCAAATACACTAAGAGCCTGCTCCCCCAGGTGGTCTTTCCTTTTATAGACGTTTGATGTAATATAAAAGACGATCGTTCCCCCTTCCCCTTTTCTTTTTTCTCTCTCTCTTTTTTTTTTTTTGCTGCTGTTGCTGCTGCTGGTGTCATTCACCTTGAGTTTGCTTTTTTTTTTTTTTTGGTAAGTCACTATATTTGCTTGGTATAGGCCAAGTCCAAGTGTAGGTCAGTCCTTGTTAAATTTGAATCTCAACAAGAATGGGTGGTAGTGGTGTGCACATCTTTAAGATTCAAATATTCAAAAATGGGGGGAAAATGTGAGATGAAAAGTTTAACATAACAAAGTTTGGACTTGCATGCATTTAAAAAGACGAATGAACTTAGTATTTAAGTGATTTAAGCAATTAAAATGTGCAGCTCCTGGTGGATATACAGTAGAATCTCGGCAATACAAATCTCTCATTATCATGTAAAAGATTCACATTATTCAGGGCATTTGAAATTAATATGTTAACGCAGCAGAAATGGACTCATGGAAATTTATTCACATCTTGGAAAGATCCAGCCCAATCACTGACCGATTTTTTGGACACACCCTATACCACAAAAGGAATTCAGAAGCATTTTGAGAGACAGGCTATATTAAGCCTTTCAGTGTTCTCCACTCTCACCAGTCGGACGTGCGCAGAAATAAAACGTTGGTGAGCTCCAAGGTAGTTCCACCATCTTCTGTATAATTCTAAAAGTGTATTTTCTCATCTCTCTGGGTTTGCACAGTCTAGGTTTTCGTTTGCACGCTGCGCAACACAACCTCTTATGGGCGTGGTTGCACTGCACAGAGTGCACATTTGCAGAAGGGAAGGGTGTCACCTGAACCACTACTACTATGTGCACCACTACCACAGCGATTCTCTGTTCAAGTATTCGTACCTTAGGACAGGGTCACCACTCTTGCATGTTTCTGCCATCTGTTGTACATTTATAGTTCTTTTCTTTACCGCGATAGCGGCAGCGCTATCGCGGAAGCGTGCGCGTTGTAATGAAACTAAGTAGGAAATACAAAACTATGCTAGGAATGTGATGACCATACTAAGGGTGGATTTGCCATTATCAGAGTCATTTTTTTTGCTCTGCGTAACCGAAAATAAACCGTTTTGTTCATTTTATAATATTTGAGTAAAAAACCCAATACTGGGAGTCTGTCACCTCTGAAAAAAACCTGACACTCAAAGGGTTAAATACTCTTGCTCAATCTTGAACTTCAGCTCACTATCTTGTTACATGTTGTCAATGCAGTCAACACCCATTACAGGGGACTGTAACGATCCAGTGAGAAAGGTCCCTATATCTGAAGTCCGGTCTATCTAAAATTAAGACTAGGGTATGTTGTGAAATGGGGGAACTTCACACATATATCTGTCTAGTGTTTGATTTTTCAAACCCAGAGGTAAGTGCAAAAATACTGTAAAGCTGAAAATTAAAAAAAGGCGGATTTCCAGTAATGGTACAAACACATTATCAGCACAGTGCCTCGCTGTTTGCTGTTTTATAGATGCTTGCTTCCAACAAATGGCAGTTTCCCCACACAACGGCAAGAATTTGCTGTTGGGGGAGAAAATAGGTTCAAACTATATTTCTGCTGTTACAGCCAGCTCCTGGCCATGCTGGGTGCCTGATTGTGTCATCAGTGTCAACACAAACATCGGCTGCAATTCGTCTTTCACATGAAATTATGGTAAATTGAATTAACTGGTGTCTTAATTTTATCTTACATGACAACCACTGTCAAACCTCTAGCACAAGCAGGAGCTGCGGTATGAGGCAAGTTCAAATTGAAGCTAACATCCAGTGGCTGCTACACTGCATATGCAACAGCTGAACCGCGTCGTGCGTTTCTTAGCCTGAATGCCGTTGATAGCAGCCTACCTTCTTTTTTGTGTGAATAGATTAGATGAGAAGATAAAGCGTCCTGAAAAAGACGCATTTTGCAATCTTTTACGCGCCATTCACCTTGGCTTCTCCGAAGTGAAGCGGGCTGGGCCTAATGGCACCCATGGCACTGAGCCGACAGCAGCGGGCCACAGTGAGCCACTTTCTGGTCATACGAAAAAGTCGGCATTAGCCAGTAGGGTGTCGAGCAGCGCGTCACTGAGGAAAATTTGCCACTACAGTCGAACCCAGCTATATCGAACTCACAAAAAAACGTCTATCAGTTCAGTATAGAGCATAACTCGATATAAGCCTGCTAAATAACTGGATGTCATAAAAGCACATACCATATATAATATCGCTTTATTGATGAAACTAGCTTAGTTTCCCATGAAAAGTCCTGTATTTTCTTCTGCTTGGACAATTTCGCTGCCTGTGACGCACGCACATTGTCTAAGGAGTCAGAGCAGCTGAGGCCACAATTTTCCGCTTTCGCGCAGAAGCACCGGACTAGTGCGAGCACACCAATTACTTTGGAGGATATGGGCAAAGGGCTGTCGTTGCTTTCCTCATTGTGCCCACTTTCACTTGTGCTCGGTACGATGTCGGCAATGTAGTCTTCGTTTTCGGGCTCTCCCGTGGTCACAACACTATCATGTGCACTCACAAACTCGTCCACCGTTGATTCGGCGGCAGCTTCCGGAAATTCTGACAGCTCGCTCCAAACTTCTGCAACACCGGCAACTGCTTCGCTGCATTCGTCAGAATTCACAATCATCACCGAGCACACGCAAGCCGGCACGGCTGAAGCAATTTCGGATGAACCACTTGTACGCGTCGGGCGCCATGTGCACCGCGTCGCGAGTTTGGCCGCTTTAGCTTTAATCTCCCCCGTATTCTTCAAGATCGTGCTGCGAGTGTTCCTCGGAATCTTGCACGCTGCGGGGACATCTAAATTCTCACCGCGTTCGACCCAATTTATGATTTCGAGCTTCACGATAAAATTCACGAATTCTGCCACTTCATTCTGCTGCTTCACTGTGGGAGAAGGTCCACAAGGCACGCACAAAATGAACCAGAAAAGCAGCGAGACAACTCGCACTTTCGCCATCTTGCACGACGAGAGCACAAGAGCCTCGATTGGCTGTCTGAGCAAGCACTGCGTGCGGGCCAGGATCATTTTGCGGGCCAGGATCAGCCATGGGCAGCACCTATGGCTCCCGCTTCAGCATGAATTCTCGTGATGGCTACGCTCTCACTCGCATTGATCGCCAGGAACTGTTGAAATGAGCTTTCGCTTTCTCTAAACTCACCTGAAGCTTTAGTTATAAGAGCATAGTGCGTCAAATTTGTGAGATAGTTCAGAGATTCCGGCACCCATAGGCCTAACGAGATGCATCCGAGATGTGTGGTGGTTAGAGGAGTTGGTGTGGCTACCGACTCGTCTGGAACATAGGTCACATCATGGTGCAAAAAGTGGCGCTGCACTCAGTACAACTTGCAAACATTCGCTTTAACACAAACTGAGCGGCAAAAACGCAGCACGCACAAAGGTATGAGCCACCATGAATGCCTCCCTCCCCTCCCCCTGGCGCCATGTGCATGACTAAAGACTGCATGTTTCCTTCCCACTTTCTTCCCTTGTATGTGGGACATTGAGCCACGATCGTCGTTACCCCTCGGGCACAGTTGTGCAATACACAGTTACTGCCAGAATACAATGCCGCCGTCTGTCCCCTTTTCTACCCCCTTGGGGGGCCTTTTGCACGACAAGACAGTGCGTGAGATTGAGCTGTGATCATCAACCTCCCTCGCATGCTTTCACTCACACCTACACAATGTGACAACAACGGCAAACAGGTGCCTGGAGCGTCCATATAATTTCTCTCGCAATAAAAGTAGGAGACATGGTACGATTTGGCATCTGACACAGCGTCGGACACAATCGCACTTGCCGAATGCCATATCAGACGCTGAATCGTACCGTATGGCTCCTACTTCACGGCAGCAAGTTCACGGTGCAATCATTATGCCAGAACAAGAAGCACACTTCTTGATAGGAAAAGTGGGTGCTGTGTTCATTACATGAGTGCATTCATTATGCAAGTAAATGCAGTACCATATGTAGCCGAGTCAGGCAAATTGTCTTGTTACAGCTTTAGTGGCCAAACAGCACTCAAAAAGCTGGCATAGCAGAAATTTGTCCATGGTCACAATATTTGTGGCATTGTGCATGGAGATTGTGTCAGCAAGATCAAATGAGACAGATCGCAAAATTGCAGTGTGCACTCACCTATCAAATAATCCTGGAAGCTGTTAAAGTGGATGGATCCCCTTTCCAAAATGTTCTTGGACATCACGGCTGACCCTAGAATTGCTACATTCAGTAGCGTTCCAGGTGCCATGTATTGCTTTTTATCGATGCTGCACTGGTCATCAACTTTTGTGGCTTGATACTTATGAGCATGACCGTAGCCTTATGCACAAACCCATCCACACTTGCGCAACAGTGAGGAGGATTTTGCAGCTTTATATTCACAGAATGCAGATAGCATGAATGTCGGTCATTTCATTGGTGATGCATGGGTGCACAGGGTCATAGGGAGTAATATGGTATGAATGCAAACCAAACTGACAGACTGGCCCATTTGCTGGGTCATATGGTGAAAGCACCTATGAATAACAGCACAGTTGAGTCATTCAAAGTGCCTCGAAAACAATGAAAGTACTGGCCAACCACATGTTGTGGCTTCCTCTCGCATGTTACTGCTGGTGGTCATGGCTCTTCGATTCATATCTTCAAGAATGGTGCGGAAGAGCTTCCATGTTGCCTAAAATTCTGAACATTAAAGAAAATGTTTAATTAAAATTTCGAATTTTACAACTCCGTATCCTGAAATTTATGTCAGCCACGATGTATCACTGAGATTCTACTGTAAACTTTCACTGTGGGTTTATCATATTATTAGTGAGGACACAAGAAGCTGGGGTTTAATTTTTAGCAGTGACAGAAATTACATTACAAATAGAACTTTTCCGAAAGCTCCATGTTTGTTAACTTGTTAGACTTTTCTTTTGTATTCTTTTAGAAATTTCAGTGAAAGATGAATATTTGTGAGGAAGTTGTTTACAATTGTTACATGATATTGCACTGCATATTGTAATATAGAAAATTTATTGGTTAGGCTTAATTGTTACAGTGAAACCTTGTTAAACCGTAGTTGGCCGGAGCTCGGAAAAAGTACGTACCAAACGGTAGTACTGCTTAGCCGAAATAGCATGAGGTCGCCCACTTACCTGTCAAAAACGAAACTCTGAGAGAGTGTGATGAAAGGGGAAAAAACATGCAGTATTTATTTACTTTGCGCGACAAAAGTGGTATTTTCATTTGATGCCGCGGCGGCCTAGCAGCGATGACAGTGGCCTCAAACTTACTGAAGCTGCGAGCCAGCTTTTCAACCAGCCCCCTCTTCTCGGCAAACACTCGCATTGCAGAATCCTCGTTGGCGTTGCATATTCTCCGTGCACGGGCGCGGTAGCGTTGCGGAAGTCATGGGGCACCTTTTCATTGCGGGGTGCTGTTCTCGTCGCAACGATTCCATTTGTGCAGCTTCTGCCACTGTTGGGCTTGAATTGCCCGTGCTATCGCTTTCCGTGTCATCCTTATCACTGTCGCTAGGCGACACTTTGGCAAAACAGAGGTAACGATGGCGAAATGTCAAACCTCGCAGCCGATATCTCTTCACGGTCGCAGCATCACTGCCGAGCAACTTCTTCACATCCCAAATGCCACACACCGTAGTCAGCAGCAGACCCATGTCACGTGCCAGCGCCGACTTTGTGTCATGTTCGACAGCACAAACGATGTCTAAATTTTCTTCTATGCTGAGCACCCGGCGTATTTTTTTATCCGAGCTTCAGCATGACGCCGGTCCTCGCTTGCAAGACGTCACAACGCTCTCTGGGCATGGTTGCCAGGTCCAAAATGTGAAAAGTAGCCAAAAAATCTTGGAAAGTAACCAGAAAAGTAGCCGATTTTGGCCAGATGCATAAATGTAGCCAAAGAAGTAGCCACGTTATGGAAAAACGTTGCATTTTCATTTATTGTGTAACTCTGAAGACGTTATCATTGCCAACGCTTCAAGCTGCTTTTAGTAAATGTACGAACATACAAAAAAAATATTATGAAGCGTGTATAAATGACTACAGCTAACAGTGCTTTGATCAGCAATAGGACTAGAATATTATCACAAATCAGAATCACAGCTGCAGGTCAGGTGTAAATGTTTGAGTTCATCTTGGCAATAATTTCTGGAGGAATGTCAAAGCTCGAGGCATCCTCGAGCGATCGCTTTTGCGATTATTTACGTGCGATTGTGCGTCTTGGCATCGGACGCGTCGCAGGACGTTTGTTACGCTGTGCAAAGTGAGATGCCCAGTCGCATGGAATCTTGCAAAAGTGATCGTATTCCCGAATACAGCTGTATATTTTCAAGCTGGCAACGTGCAAATGGACCAACTACGCCGAGAGTGCACCGCCACACTGGCTGCTGCCATGCTGGTAGCATGTTTACGCTTATCCCGTGGCCAGCTGTCCGAGTGTTCGATTTTGCAAACTTCAGGCAGCTTCGGGTTGTCCTAGGATCCCAGCTCACGTGACTTCCTATCGGGACCGGAACTACCTGGCTGCCGTCTGGCTGCCAACGGGCTGCCAGAACTCCAAAAATCGAAGAAGTCCAATGTGTAGCAGGCCTCATGCGAAACATCAATGCGAAGATGGAACACGCTGTGACGTCACTAGTGTGAAATCCTTTGCATGAAATGAAAGCACCCGAATCAGATTGACGATGATGATGGACCAGCTTGAAAAGATTTGAAGTGCTGTGGTCGTGCGTTGGCCTAAATATTTGCTAATGTTGTGGCATAATATGAGCTACACAAGTTTCTATCCAATTTTTACAATAGTCAAGCTATTTCAAAAGTAGCCAAGTAGCCAAGGCATTTTTTTTCCCGCCAACAGCCTAAAAATGTAGCCAATTTGGCGCAACGTAGCAAAATCTGGCAACCCTGTCTCTGGGACGGCGTCGAAATTATGTTGATGTGGCTTCACGCGCAAATGCACAGGGTGCTTTGAGGCCGTTGTTCAGATCTCTGAGGCTTGTTGTTCTGCCGGGTCACCCGATGAAGACGACACACCGCCGTGCTTGCGTGACGAAAAGTGGAAACACTACGTGTTAACTGAAACGTACACAATTACCTGGTACGGTTTATGCGGATACAAAACACATTATGTTCGATGGCCACTAAGTCGGGGATTTGGCTTTACTACTTTTAAAATGAAACTACTATTTAAGCAAGTACGGCTTAACAAGATTTTACTGTATATCATTTAATTACATCCAGTACCATTGTGGCACTAGTCTATAAATAATAAGGCTAGTTAATCTCTTACCCTGTGCCTATGTGGCATGTGTAAGGGCACCCTGTGCTGTGCTGTGGAAATTAGTGCCAGAAGAAGCACCTGTAGTGGCGGTGCAGACATTGTGGATATGGGAAACCTGTCACATTGCAGGCAGTTACCCGTTTATCCGTGCTGCTGTGGCATGCCAGTTGGCTGCTGCATTCTTGTATAGTTTACATTTTTGCCCATTTGACTGCTTCGTCATGAGCCCTGGCTTGGGTAACAAAAAGTGTTTTGTAGTGCGGAGTTGGGAGGCATCAACCCATGGCGATTCACGGAGAATGAAATTTTTTCTTGAAATTGCACCGAGAGACGAAATAATAAAACTTTAGCTTAAGCTTGTTGTAAGGGTGGACTCAAGAAAAAGATGTAGCCAGATTGTATAGAACTTGTACAGTTTACTGGTGCATGAAGTGGTGCACTGGTGTAGAATTGTGCATGAACCATACTTTCAAGAACTTTTTGTAATGTCTGCATCATGTTTTATCATTGCTAGTGATAGTAGTGACACATTTGGGAAGCTAAATGGTTAACGTGTTCAAAGTGGGCAAAGTTTTTGGTGGGAAAACTAACTTTATTAAGTGGAACATTGTAAATGGAATTCATGCATGCAGCATGTTTTGCGTGCCTATTGAACTGTCCACAAGGCGGCACACTGGCATTTGGCTTCTGTTGTAAACTGGAGAATAAAAATTGATTTGATATGATTTATGCATGCCAATGCATAAAGAGAAGTCTTTTAATTGGCACCACTCATAAGCTGGAGTTAGTTGTGTGTTTGTATTTTTTCTCTTCTCTGCTTTAGTTTCTATCTGTTACAAATTATTTAGTTTTTTTCTTCAATTTAGGCCATTCACTTCCATGGGCTCTGTGAGAGTGTGACTGCCTATCACGCAACTTAATATTGAAGCTAGCGCCTCTGCATGAGGAGTGATTGTGGTACACATGTCCCAGGAAAACCTGCCTCTTGATACATGACACATTTGTTATAAACATTCAGTATTAATGGTCTGGCATGTGAGGTTCAAAGGGGCCCTGAAACACTTCTTGAACATAGTAAGAAAACATTGTTAATTTGTACACGGGGCTTCTGTAAGCATGCGAGCCAGATATTGCACTGCATGCAGCAGGGAATTCACAATCTTGTGTCGAAAACAGTGAAAAATCGCTTGCTCTCGCTTCCAAAGTGTCATCGCAAGCAGCTGGACCCGCCAGCAGCTATTGGCTGATTTTGTGATTGCGAGAAGGTTCTCACTAATGCATAATTGCTAATATTTAGTTGAAGAAATGAAACATATACCTATATAGTGTTTCTGCAATCTCAAAAAGACACAAAAATAGTGTAATCTTGGCACTGCTGGTCTATGCATGACATTTAAGCGTTACGCACATGGCCTTCGAGATGGCAGTAGTGTGCTGCATAGCCTAGTCTACTGCGGCCACTACAGGGTGCCACGACAAGCCCATTTGCTGCCAAGGCACTCAACTTTTGGGCAGGGCTTTGCCCCCTTGGGCTTCCCCCCTGTGTAGTTTCCAGCATGCTAGCGGAGACAAAAAGAGCGAATGCCGCGTATCAGTGAGCTACACTGCTTGAGGGATTCGAAAAGCGTTTTTGCCACGAGATTCATGAGACGACGCCCTTTAATAGTGAAGCCGTTCCATGTTTAAAGTGTTTCGGAGCCCCTTTAAGCACAGGCATATTGAACCCATGCTCTTTTGAATGGCAATTTCAATATGACAGTTCCGCTATTTTATGTGTACAGTATTCTACAGTATATGAGGTGTGTTCAACAAGTATCAAACCTTTGTTCAGCAGAAATACATTCATTGATTAGGAGATACTAATCCCCTTCAAAGTAGTCCTCTTGGTAACGCACACACTTCTACCAGCTTTCCCGCCATTGTTTGGAAATACTTCTGGAATGCGTCTTTTAGAATGGTGATCAGCCGGGTCGTTGCATTCCGCATGATGTCTTCTCTTGACTGAAATCAGGTTCCTTTCAGTGGCATTTCCAGCTTGGGAAATAGCAAAAAGTCGCACGGAGCCATGTTGGGGGAGTAGGGAGCCTGATGAACCACAGGAATAGCTGTCAGTTGGGTGTGTTGGTCTTGCTAAGTCTCCGTTTTAGTAGCGCTTTTTTCCATCGTGAACCACAAGAATGTTGTGTTTGGTGAAGAAAGCTTGAATCAGATGCACAGAATGGGCAGGTGCGTTGTCATGATAGAGCTGCCAAGTTTTTGCTGCCCAAAGATCCAGTCGTTTGCACCGCACAGAATCACGAAGGCAACAGAGGACCTCCTGGTAGTATTCCTTTGTGATGGTTTGGCCTTTTGGTGCGTGTTCATGATGCACCACCCCATGGGAGTTGAAGAAAATGGTCAACATGACCTTGACATTGCTGTGGATCCATCATGCTTTGTTTGGCCTCAGGGGTGTCGGATGTTTCCACTGCGACGACTGCATCTTGGTTTCTGGGTCGTACCCATAAGCCCATGACTCATCACCTGTGCTCACGGTGTCCAGAAAGTTACGCTTACTGTATGCGTTGTACAGCAGGTCCTGTGCAATTTCCAGATGGAATTGCTTCTGCCCCATTGTTAGCAGTTTCAGTATAAGTTTCGGGGAGATTCTAATCATGCCCAAATCATTGGTCAACATTGAATGCACTGATCCAATACTTATCCCTATCTTGCTTGGAAATTCTTAGACTGTGATGTGACAGTCCTCCATGACCAAAGTCCGAACTTGCTGAATGAGATTTTCATTTCGGCTTGTTGAGGGTCTTCCTGAACGCAGTTCACCGTCCACTGATGTGTGGCAATTTTTGAAACAGTTGTACCGTTTCTTTATTCGTGGGGTGCTCATGGCATTGTCCCCGAAAGCCTGTTAAAGCTTGTGAATGGCTTTCGCTTGGGCATTGCCAAGCCTTTGCCAAAATTTGATGCAATGTCGCTGCTCATGTTACGACAAGCGCTCACTACACATTCTCACTCACAGGCCAACTGCGGGCAACTGACGCTTTCTGTGGGTGGAAAAAAATTTTCGCATGCATATGAATGTCCACTCCATATCCATTGAAGGAAGCCTCCTGCCCTTCATTGATTTACGTGGTAAAGAAGAAGGTTCGATACTTCTTGAACACACCTTGTATACCTGAGCTAGGTAGAAGTG
Source organism: Dermacentor variabilis (assembly GCF_050947875.1). Lineage (NCBI taxonomy): Eukaryota > Metazoa > Arthropoda > Arachnida > Ixodida > Ixodidae > Dermacentor > Dermacentor variabilis. The sequence continues at coordinate 218,499,395 of NC_134568.1, forward strand.
GGTTTCTATTTCTTGAATATAGAAGGCCTAAATATTGATTTATGTAAAGCCTGCACTTTTTCTGCAGGTCTTTTAGCCACCAACATTTGTAAAATGTTACTGCACATCATATTAATAAACTCTGTGAGCAGGCAAATCTTGAAAATTGCTAGGTACTTTTTTGTTCTTGATTCTCACAGCTTGCAGCATTCATGAGTCAAAATAGGCAATTTACAAGGCCTATATGGTGGTGTTTGCCCAGCCCGATCAGCAGCAGCAGCAACAGCAGTGGCGATGTTGCACGCATAGGCTTCTTTAGGCTTGGCCATGGCAAGCGCGCCCTCCTGAACGAGCTGAAATGGAGGCAAGTCCACCCGGATGGCGGTGGTTGTGCCGGCCAAGCAAGGCAGCCCTGCAGCAAAAGTAACACTCCCCCTTTACGGCGAGTGTAGCTGCTGCTCTTGATGTGCCTCTGCCTCTTTTTTCAGTGGTTCCGGGCTGGCTGCGCCCGCACACCCACACGTGCCTTGCGCTCGAAATCGGGCAAGTACACCTGATGGGAGGCAACACAGCAGTGCGGCATTTCTTTAGCGAGGCTTGCCAATAAGGGATATGATGGAAGGCAGCTGGAGAGAGTTGGGAGAACAGGTTTTTGGAACAGTTGGCCAGGCCACTAAGCAATGTCTGCTTGCCAAGGGAGAGGGTGCATGTTTATATTGAAGAAGGAAGGGTTTTATGCATCCTGTGGTAGCCAGTGGTGTTGTTGTTGCAGGTTTTTGCAAGTTCTGCTAGGTTGGCCCATGGGCTTGCATTTTGAAATTGTAACCAGAAAGGATGCGTATGCACGAGGATTGCTATTCTTTGATTCCCTCGCAAAGTTCGGAATTACATTTGAGCTCAGCTTTCGATGGTAGCTGAACTGCTTTGCTGGGCTATGCCACTGCTATGAAGCCTCTGATACTGAACTCATTTCTGTTCTATTCAAGAATTTTAATATGAATTAGAAGCATACTTGTCACAGTGCTTATAGTGTCTGCTTTATGCATGTGTGGAATAATTGGTAAACTATGGAAGGTTAGGCATCCATTATCAATAGACTGAGGTGTGTGGCTTGGTGCTACGTAGTCCTGGATTTCAAAGTGTTTGTTTAAATGTTTGTTAGACCATCTTGCTGCAGGATTTTTTTCTTTTTTTACCTTTGAGGAATTGTGCTTGTGTTGACAGGCTCATGTAAACTTGCATTTCCGAAGTGACTCTACCGTAGTATCGAACTGGAAACAATAAAATATTTTTGCAAGAACCGGAACTGCCCCATAACAGTTCAATTTTTCTTTTCTTTTTTTTTTTTTTTTTAAGATCCGAAACAAAATATAAAATGATTTTTGGTTCAGGTTGGCCACCTTCTTACGGGCTCGTGGTCCATGCTATGGTGGCTAGAAGGGGCAGTGTGATGAGCTGGAGCAAGGAACTGAACTGCTCAAAATGGCAATGAAACATGCATATCTCAATTAGGGGCCGCTGTGTGCACACGGAGCGCGTTCACCCAATGCAGCGGTGCACATGTGTAGGCACAGCTACAGCTGAATGCAGGGGCCACCTTTCCGACTTTTTTTTTCTTTTTTTTTTTTTGAACGTTTATAATTTTCACATGCGTTAACACATACATACTTTCATCCATTCGCCAAGCCTTGCATATGCATGTGAAAAGGGCGAGAAGCAGTGTAATGACAGCCGGAAGCGCATTGTATTTGCCATGTGTTGGTGACTGACGTCAGGAATGTCTGACACACGGAGCCCCCCCCCCCCCCCCCCTTTTTCTTTTTTTCTGTCACTGTACGCATCAGATTGAGTAAAGCTGAGTAGTAGGTAAAATGCTGTTATTGCTGTTTTAGTTGAAACCTATACTGCAATAGCGTCATCCACAACTAAAGAATTTCATAACTTCAATCTTGCATTTGGCAATGCTTTGTGACAAATATTGTTTTGCACCACCCAGCCCAACTGACAAGCAAAATAAGTGTATCATATAAAAAAAAGGCAAACTGAAGTTGTCACAATCAGCTCTAAATAGCTGTCCCACAAAAATAGAATGATCATCCATAGTTGATGCTAATTAAGTGATTGTCGCATGGTGCAGTTGTTTCATTTTGCCTTTTTACATTTATTTTTCTTCTGTGCGTGTTAATCCTTTTTTCTCGCATTAATTTATCTGTGTTCTGTAATAGTGCCCAGTTCATTTCATTGGTCATGTACATGCTTGATATATATGGCAAAACCTTTTCCAGATTAAACGTCAGCATACCCGCACTGTTGCTTGCCTTTGCTGTGCTCTTAATTTTTGCCATGAACAGCAGCTGTGACATGGAATGTTGTAATTTAAATTAAAATATGTGGCCTTACGTGGCAAAACCATGAGCTAATTATGTCAGGCACGCCGTTTCAGGCGCTCCGTATTAGACCACCTGGGGCTCTTTAATATGCACCTAATGCACGGTACAGAGTGTTTTTGCATTCTGTCACCATCAGAACATGGTCGCCGTGCCGGAATTGAACCCGCGACCTTGAGCTCAGAAGCACAATACCGTAGCAACTATAGGCTACCGTGGAACGTGGAATAACCTCTGAAAGTCAACAGCACTGGTTTACACAAGTTTCTTTTTCACAGAGCTTTCATTCTCTTCTGCATGATATTTCGGCGCATACGGAAACATGGGACGGCATCCTTTGTCAGGTGCGGCCGACTGATTGTGCAGTATTTCCGCAACTTCACCATTGATTATGTAGCGATAAGGGCTTTTTTATTAATTTTAGCTACTTCGAAGTAATGCTTGCTAATGAAGCAGTTGTGAGTTCTGTGCATCTCCATTTATAGTATGGGCCGATTTTTTCCTGTCACGAAGCATCCCTCGAACCTCAAAAGATGACACTTGTTTTTTTTTTTTTTCTTTTCTGCTGAACATAATTTGGGCCCATTTTTCAGACACATACAAAACATGTGCCTGCTTTCAAAGGCTGCTACATCCTGCATCTGTGAAGCTTGCACAACGAAGTAATGCGTTCAGTAAGCGGTGCACTTCTACAGGACCATCAACACGTTGCACACTGGTGCGCATGGCCGCCATACTGGGGACCCTGCACGCTCCCGACAATGACAGCGCCCGAGAGTGGTGGTCAAAATTTTCATCGCATTTTGTGCACTCCTCTCTCACCGTGTGCACACGGTGCGCATCACACTGCCGCTTCTAGTCACCATATCCATGCATTGCCTACATTTCTGGCTCATCCGTGCTCCCTCATTTGTAAATGCACGTGGGCTTGCTGTCATTTTAAGAGGGTAAACATCACTATTGCAGTTTCGAATGTGGCTCATTGGCCAGCAAACGCGTTACCAATACATTTGTGAACATTTGAAATTGGCGACTGTCAAATAGCTCTCCAGTGGTGGGAGTCCCATATAATTGATAAGATGAAGCATTTCCTAGTTAGGTGGTCTCTTTTGATCGCACTGGTATGCAAACTGAAGTAGGTTCAATAAAAATTGTGTATTGCTCCTGAGCCGTGCTTCGACATTGGGATTTTTAATACTACTTGCTGCTTGAATAACAGCTCACATACTTTTTTCTTCATTAGTGCAGATCAGTAGCACCGTCAAGTTTTTGTCCAAGATAAATTTATGCTGTTTTCCTGTAAATATTCTCAGGTCATGCAAACATAAACCAGTTAACCCAGATGAAGACATTATTTTCTCCCTCTGAATTTGAACTAGTAATGAGCAGTTTTTGCTGAAAAGGGAAAAAATTGACATCAACCTGCTTTGTAGCACAAAGCTACAAAGGAAAACCCACACGGGTTTCTCAGAAGGAAAGCTTTTCAGTTGAAGAAAAATTTGTCCTGGTGTGATGAACGTATATCTCTGAAGACATGAACAACCGATAGTATTATGCTTTTTGCTGAATTAGGCAGTAGCTGCATTCTTAGTATGTGCATCTTAGTATGACGCACTACTATATGCATCTTAGTATGACGAGAAATGTCTTTATGTCAGGGAACATTGCTTCTTGAGTTCATGGTGCCAAGTCCCTTTGAAAGTCCTAAGTGGTATGTGAACCACATTCTTTACCTTGCATTTTGCAGTCGGAGAACTTCACGCTTAAAATGATAAATGATATGCTTAGCATTATTCTCTTGGATGCATCCCTTATTAGTCGCAGAATGGGGTTAAAGAAATATTCTGAGTCACCACATGGGTGTTTGAACACCCAAAATTATGATATCACTCAAGTAGCAGTTAACACAGGCACAACTTCTCCTGACACGTTTTTTTCTTTTAGTTCTTTCTTTTTAGTAGTGTTTTCCTGCGAAGTTTCTCAAGCTTGTTTTTGCGGTTTTTCGTGCTGAGCATCTGTGGTGTCTGGATGGGATGGCGGGGGGTTGTCTGTTGTGTAATTTTCAACACAAAGCTTTATTAATCCCTTTGTGCTCGTTGAAACAAGCATGAAAAGTTCTCACTGACACTTATTCCTATTGACAGCAGTTTGTTATGCAGTCTGTTCTGTAAAATGTTGCTGCATAATACTTGGCGAGAGTCACACACCATGCAGCTCGTGCATACGACAACCTTTCTGTTGCTAGATGTTCTGCCTGCCCAGTCTTTGCCTATTTGTTGCTAGCCACGCTTCAACGTTAACGGTGGCGCTTGCTATATGGATCCTGTTGCAGGAACTGGATGTGAAAGCAGGCGGTGGCCAGACGCTGCGCATCGGCGACATGCTGCGCCATATGCTCACCAAGCTGGAGTGGTTTGCCACCTTGTTCCCTCGCATTCCTGTGCCTATCCAGAAAGAGATTGAGCGCAGGCTTTCCTTGCGCCCTCCTGCATTGGCCCCAGCAACTCAAGCTCCAAGCGCTGAGCCAGCAGCCACCATAACAGAAACAGCTGCTGCGAGTGAGCGGGCACTGTCACCGGAACCAAGACGCAGGAGGTATGCAGGGCATGCTACAAGCATGTTTTAAAAAATGACGATAACAAAGGCTGTTGGTTATGAAAAATAGGAGCTAATGGTGCTGCAGGCTTGCTTAGTTACGTTTTGAAGTTTTTGCCTGCTGAATATGCAGAAGTTGACCTGAAGCACTCTTGACTTCTGTAGCTCTGTTGGAAAGGAGACGCTTTACTTACATCATATCTCACACTTGGAGCTGATCCTGAGACTTATGTCTGTGGTCTGAATCTTGTATGGCACAGCACAGCATGATAGGATCATTTAGCAGTAGAAGACCAAATGCAACCATCCCAAAACAACTTTCCGCACTGTAGGCCTTGAGGAAGATGTGGTCAAGAGTTCTGCAGAGTATGAACTGGTCAGGTAAAATCATTGTTAGTAAAAATGCAGGTCACTGACCAAAGTCAAAGCAAAAGGATGTTTCGTGATCTGGTGGATGAGGGGTCCGTACGGATCTCAAAAGACCATTTTGTTGTTACTTTGGTCAGCAATGTGCTTCTTTTTTTGACAGGCCTTGGAACAGTAACATGATTTTGTCAGCATTGTTTACCACTATCAGTGCCATGTCTGCATTTTGGTTCGTCGATTAAATTGACAAAATTTCTCAGAGATGTCTGAATCAAATTGAGAAATCATCAGCCCTAGGTGCACCTAGACTTTGTGCTGATCGATCGCTTTCAAGATAGGGCACTGCCGCACTCAACTGTGCCACATGCAGCTGCCGCCCGAGTAGAATGCCCTCCCTTTCCGTTACACACTTTGCCAGCACATTCAGAATTAAGTATTGCCATGTTTGATTGTTGAATGCCACGAGATGGGAAAAACTTGGTTCATGATTAGGTATTTCCATCGAACTCTCAAATTTGTCATATTGTGTTTTATGCACAATAGGAGTCCCCATGCACGTGAGTCCCCCAGCGGCCGTGAAGTACCAGGAGATTCTAGCTGGGACAGAGAGCGACCGAGGGTACGCCGTAGCAGAAGCAGAGAACGCCATTGGGAGAGACACCATAGGCAAGTTAATTTTATCACTTTTCATATTTGAAATAGCATGGAATGAAACTTAAAGCATGCCTTTTCTCTTTACCAGCCTGAAGCATTTACTCTAGCCTGTTACAGGGACCTTGAAACAGTTTTCACGGTTTTGTACATGTTCGGTAGGGTATGTCCTTGTGATCATATAGGTCCAAATTTAGGTGTTCTATGTAAAGCGTGTAATTTATTATTCAGCTTTGAACATCTGAGTCGCTACAGGTTGCAGAAGTGCCACTCCCCGCGTTTTCAGCCACCTCTATCTGTTCTAAGTATAACGGGTGAATGATGTCACTTGGACAAGCAGTCTGATTGGCTTGCTGCATGAAATGGGAATGCTTGCAGCATGCTACTTGATTGATTGTACATTAGCAGATGCATACATAGAAATTTGTGGATATGTAAAACTAAACACACACATGCTATACAGTCAAACCCCGTTACAACGAACACCACATTAATGAACATTTCAGATTAACGAACTTTTAAGAAATCCCATGCCAACTGCTTATAGTTTCAATGTAAAAATATTTCACTACTACGAACTTCAGAATAACGAACATTTCAGAATAACGATCGTTATTTAATTTCTGTGTCATCTTAACAACACCTCAGTACTACGAACTCGCATCCCGAAATGTGAGGATTCTTAGATTTCAGTGTATCCGTCGCGGCAGTCGGAGCTCTAAGCTAGCAGACGACGCAGCGCGAAGAGCGGGCGCCTTGCAACTTGCTTCCCGCAAAAACCTGAGATGGCGCGGGAGGAGAAAGATGCGGGCAGGGACTTTTTTTTTTTTCCCCTTCTCCATTGCGGAGGCAACGACGCACCAGGTTTTGTGAGTGGAGAGGCGGGGAGCATGGGCTCTTAAAACCTGAGACGATGCGGCAGAAGGAAAAAAAAATAGTAAGTAACGCTGAAGTGGGCCTTTTCTTTTTTTCCTGTCAACGACGGATCACGTTTTTCTTGCTTGTTTTCTCAGTTGTTTGCGTGCTGTCACCCTTATCAGGCCTGTCCATCTCGTTTTTCTTCTGGTTATATTATTGTGTTAGAAGTGCGTGCCGGCGTTCGCGTTGCCATGAGCTCAACAACTCTAACCACGGCGAAGAAGCGAAAGCAGTTTTCTTTGAGCGAGAAAGTAGACATTCTACGCGAGATAGAAGATGGGAAGAAACAATCCGTCGTGGCTAAAGAATGTGGAGTGGCGCTGTCGACGATCGCCACGATTCTTAAAGATAAAGAGAAAATCTTTAAGCACCAGCAAGAATCTCGGCTTACCCCATCAAGGAAGTGACTGCGGCTCGGCGATTTCCAGAATATTGACACAGCAATGCTGACTTGGTTTAAAGATGTGAGAGCACAGAATGTGCCCGTGTCAGGCCCAATGCTGCAGGAGAAGGCGCGGCAGTTGGCTGCAATTCTTGAGGTTGCCGGCTTCGAAGCGTCTTCTGGCTGGCTCCACCATTTTCGCCAACAAAACGGCGTAACCTGGCAGTCTGTGTCTGGCAAGGAGAAGGCAGTAGATGAAGCAGCAGCAGCCACGTGAGGGAGGAAAGCTTCCATGAAATGGACAAGTCTTACGCAGCAGCTCATGTTTTTAATGCAGACGAGACGGCCTGCTTTTATCAGCTGCTCCCGGACAAGACAATGCATTTTAAAGGAGAACAGTGCAGAGGCGGCAAAAAGTCGAAGCTTCGCGTCACCGTGCTGTATTGCTGCAATGCAGATGGCACTGAAAAGTTGAAGCCTCTGGTGATCGGGAGGTTTTCGAAGCCGCGCTGCATGAAAAATGTAGTGTCGCTGCCGTGCCTGGATGACCCGCGAGCTCTTTTCCGAGTGGCTGAGGAAGGTGAGGAAGGAGGGGTGGCACATTTTGATGACTGTGGACAATTGCTTGGGGCACATTGTGAACATACGACTCGCGAATGTGCGTCTCGACTATCTGCCGCCGAACTGCACATCAGTACTTCAGCCACTGGACCAAGGAATAATAAGGAGCGTGAAGGCGCACTTCTGGAAGCGCCTTGTTCAGCGGCTGCTCATCAACCTGCACCTGCAGCACTCGACAGCCATCAACGTCCGACAGGCTGCGGAAATGCTGACAGGCGCATGGTGGAGAGTCATGTCCACCACCATCCAAAACTGCTGGAAGAAGGCCGGCCTGAAGATCACAGATGGCCAACCACAAACCTATGAACCTGCAGCGGAGGACAGTTCGAGCGAGCTTTGGAGCGAGGTGGCCGAGCAGCTAGCCGTTGATCCTTCAGTCACATTTGACGACTATGTCCAGTGTGACGAGGCGACGTGGACCTCAGCGGAGCTTACCACTGATGACATACTGCAGAGCATCCAGGGCACGGCGACTCAAGATGAGGAATGCAGTGACGACATGGATGATGACGTTACGGCAGCACCTGAAGACCGCGACGAGTCTGTGTCGGCCACAGACGCGTTGGACTGCTTGCGAAAACTCCGCATATTTATAGCCAAAAGCGGCACAGCAACCGAACGCGTGCATAAGAATGCGGACGGTCTGGAATCGTTCGTGCTGCAGAGTCTGTGCTGCACCCTTCAGAAGACGATCACAGGAATATTTCAAATAAATGTGCCTTGTCTGACGATCACGTGTGCATTGTGTGAGAAACGAGTTCAAGAAGGTACCGTTTCAAAGGTAGGACATTTGCGTTACTGAGATGCTATTGTTATGGCTAATTTTTGGGCTTTCACTATAACGACCTTTCAGAATAACGAACATTTTCCTGCGGTCCCCTGAAGTTCGTTATACCGAGATTTCACTGTAAATGTATACATATCTTCAAACCAAGGGGTGCACTTCCACCTGAGAATGCAGACCATCTAATACAGCTGTTGTCTGTGTATGTGTGCATTTGTGCACACAAGCGAGGGAATGAGTAAAATAGAGTTCCTTTGGAAAAGCTGAGCTTTGAAGCTGGGCTTTGTGAGGCCGCACAAAGGAAGGCGAGGGGTCAGGAAGAATGCAACAAAGGTTAACGATAGTACAGCGACGATGGCAGCCAATGGGATGCGGAGGTGTTTACACCTAAACATAGCTGCAGTGATGTCTTCATTGGGAGCATTAACATGAATGATACCAGCACTCATCTTCTTGCCCTGCAGGTCTATGTAGGCAGTAATTTTGTCAACCACCGTATCAAATTTACTGATTATTTTACTCTTAAAATTCTGTGGTTTTCTCAAAATGTGTCAATGGCCATTTACCACTATGTTGCATAGCCCGTCAGTGTAACTCAGTGGCAATGGTGTTGCATTACTGAGCATATGGTCGGGGGTTCGATTCCCGACTGCATTCCTATGGAGACAGTGTGAGAATGCTCGTGTACCATTTCTAGGGTGCTCTTTAAAAAGCTCCAGGTAGTCAAAATTAAACTGGAGCCATCAGTTAGTGTCCTTCATAACCCACTGTGCAGTTTTTGGATGTTAAAAAAAGAAAGTTGCATAATAGGCATTGATGTTTGTGTTTTTCTTTTCTGCAACAGCAGTAATGAATATAAAAAATGAGTAGGCTACCGTATAAACTCGTATAAGGGGTGCACCCTCAACTTGGCAGCTCAAAATTTGGGGAACAAAATTTCCAATGCAGAAGCAATCACGTTTGCTGCCCCAGTGCTGCGCATGTGCATTGGTAAATTTGTGTGCGCTGTGTACTTCTGTATGCCACTATTAGATCGCGAGAGCCCTGGTGTGCGCACAAGCCGGCAACATTTTGACCAAAAGGTTTAGTCCTGTGTGAAGGTCGCACCTCATCAAAATTGTTTGAAAAAAAACGAAAGTGTGGCCCTCACACGAGTCTGCGGTATTTTCTATAGTACAGCCGAGCCACACAACCTCTATACAGATCCAGACCAACCACGGCAATTTAAGCAATTTCGTAAATGGATTCCATATAAAGCCGCAATTGATTTTTCTCTACAACGAACACTTAGTTTCAATGAAGCACATTAAAGGGGCCCTGAAACACTTTTTATCGAAGTCAAGAAATGCATTTAAAGTTAAAGTTCAAATAAACTACAGTCGATCCCAGACATATCGAACCCAGATATATCGAATTATTGCCTATATCGAACAGTTGAAAAATCCCCTTGGGAATTCCATGCAGAAGTATAGCGCTATTGTTTGCGTATATAAAACTCCCGTGCACCGGCATATCGATGTATCGAACTCCGTGCTGAGCTGCGCCCCGACAAGTGCACTTCTCCCACCATACCCCACCCCTGTAAGTGCGCTTCTCCCATTGCATCCCACCCCCGCAAGTGCGCTTCTCCTCACGAGAATCTCATGATGTTCCCGCGATCTCACGCGCGCCGCCCCGCACTCTGAGAAAGGGGCGTGTGGGTAAAAGGCACGTGACGAGGAGCACTTGGAGTGCGATTAGGTGTGAAAGGGAAGCGGGAGGGAGACACCAGGCTGACCGCAGGCGCCCGTTTCCTGTGTTTTGGTTGGCTGACACCGCTGGCGCAGCGAGACGAACGAGGTCAGTGCAGCTTGGGCTTGTGGTGGTGCGGAGACGCAGAGCAGTGCGTCTTTCGATTCGCTTTGTTCCTTTTATTCACAAGGCCAACGCGAAGGCTTGAGACTCGTCTGGTGCAGTGCGTTTTTCTTTCCACTTTTGGCACGTGTTCCAGAGCCATGGCCACGAAAAAACGCAGGAATTTGGATTTTTCAACAAAGGGGGACATCATTCCACGGGTGGAGGCATTCACTGCTGCTCTCAGGAAGCTCCCTTTCACTTTTGGACCACAGCATCTCATCTTCAGTGCCGTTCATCAAATTTGAAATGCCACATTTTTTCAAAGGCTTTACGACCATAGCTGATGGAATCTCGATCCAAACTTCCACCACCCACTTTGCCAGTTCCTCGATGACACGCGCTTCAGCCTATTGCTGGCTGTGAATGTGTGGCATCCATTCATCAGGCACTTACTATAAAGTACTCGAATGCAGTCCTTGACACGCTTGTTTATACACATGTCTAGTAGCTGCAGCTGGGAAGTCATCCCACCCAGTATTACCACCGGGTCTGTGTGGCAAGCTGCAAGCTTGTCCTTGACAAGCTGGTCCAGGTGGCACTGAAAGGCATCAAGCATTGAGCAGAGCCCCAAACTAGCACTGGGCCTCTTGTGCCACGCACAGTCTACCCAGTCAAGGACGAGGTCAGCTTTCCCGTTGCCACGCGCTCCAACACCTCGGAGAAAGCTCGCAGCCTTTGGGAGAGCCTTGCACTTTAAAACAAGAAAGGGCGCCAACTTGTGGCTATCTGCTGTATAGTAGCATTGCCATTACTCGTATCTTTTCATGGCCGAACGAAAAAGCAGGCAAACTTGTTTGGCCTTAGTCGTCTCCGCTGTTGTGTTTGCAGGTATATCAAAATACACCGGAGTCTGGTCGGCATTGCCGATCTGGCTGAGTTGATATGCGTTGCTGTATCGCAGCGATAAAGCATACCAGTGGAAACAGCTTCTCTTCACATTCCTGCGACCGCTTCTAGCACATGCCAGTCCACCTTCGCAAAGAAAATTTTTTTCGCTTCATAGATCTGCTAATCCAGTTACTGCTTGCTTTAAACTAGCTTCTCGAAAGGCCTTGATGCCTATCAACTTCAAGGGTTTTTACCTTCAGTGCCTTCGTGGTCACGAGCGTGTGGCCCACTCGGAGCTTCTTGAAAAAGTCGGCCAGCTAGTTTTCAAGGTCCGGGAACCTCCCGGTTCATGGACTGTGGTGGCCTTTACTTGATGTCTTATTGTCAAAAATGGACTTCTTCAGTTTTCGCCAGTCACGAACGCAAGTCTCTGGTATGCCAAAATCGTGTGCTGCAGCTCTGTTTTGGCTCTCCTCCACGTGTAGGATCACTTTCTGCTTAAAGCCATTCTCATGGCAGAAATGACGAGTCTTCGTGGTCACTGCATCCATTTCCCCAGAAATTATCGAGCATGATATAGTCTGCAAAGTGAATATATGAGTAGATCACACTGATACAGCTCACTGTAACAAAGGTAGCACTCCAACCAATTGAAAATGGCTGGTACGACACCGGTAAAATGACGAGGAAATATGCTACCATGGTTGCCAGCAAAGAGTAAACTGCCACTGCCTTGTAATGGCCATGGGAAGTTGTGGGGTAGGTTTCGGTTTGTACTCTATTCTAACAAGCATGCACTTTTTTTTTTATTCTTCTTTTCTTTATTAGGTCCTCAGAGGCCCCATTTAAGGGGTATTGCATGAGGGGTGGGCGGCGAGTACGGCAGTTATGCCATACTCTTTCTTTTTGCACTTCTTTTTCTAGAAAAAAGGTGCATTTAACAATTTGGTACGTACAGTGCTATGTAGTGAATCCAGATTAATTACGGAGGTTGGTTAAATATGCATAGGACTACACCAAGGCTTATGAGGCTCGTGGCGCTTGGATAATCTCTCCATCTGTGAAATGCTGCATTTGGACAAAAACAAGTACTGCACTGTATATTTTTTGCAAGCATTTACCAAGTCCAGCACCATTGCCAAGGGTAGTTGTAGGAAGTGTTGCAGTAGGCAGGTATGCATTTTGTAAAGTGTGCCACATGTATCATGTGCATTCTGTTTACAGATGCCTCGACCCTTTGAGTTTGCCATGTGCCTCAATTGCAAATCAGATTCACTAGAAGGTGCTTAGTTGGCATTTTTTTTAAATGTGTGTATGGGGAGTGTTAACTTCTTTCACTTGTTTCAATATTTTTTAGGAGCCGAAGCCCACGGGATGTGCGGCCACATCACAGTCATGACAAGCAACGTGATGAGAGAGGACGTGAAGAATGGCCACGTGAGGAAAGGGCTCGTGATGAAAGGTCCAGGGATGAAAGGTCTCGTGAGGACAAACCACGTGAGGACAGGTCCCGCGAGGATAGACCACGTGATGACAAGTCACGCGAGGAAAGATCACGAGATGACGGGTCACGCAATGACAGGTCACGTGAAGACAGGGCTCGAGATGATCGGCTGCGAGATGAAAAATCTCGGGAAATGGATCGCCGTAAAGAGAGCACAAGTCATCGTCACCGATCCAGCCCTGAACGCAGCAGGCATAATGACCGCTCTCGAGAACATACCTCACACGATCACCGAACATCATCACGGAAAGAACGTTCCTACTCACCCATGACTAAGAATCACCACAGATAAATATCTGTTTTTCTCTTTGCCCTCACTTTTCTTTCTTCACTGTGGCACTTTGGCTACCTGGAGGTCTTTGGCTCTTGCATACTTCAATTTTCTTATATACTTTCATAAGCAACATAACTATTGCAAATACAGTCGCCGACCGTTTATTTGGACCTCATGGGGACCACGAAAATGTCCGAATAAACAGGTGTCCAAAAAAGCAGATTCAGAAAAAAAAAAAAAGAAATTCTTTATTTCCAAACACTTATTTGGGCTCGGCAGTAGGCCTGAAGAAATCGTGAGTGCACTGTTGCACGCTGCTCCGTTTACGTGCAATCAGGTCAGTCTGAATCTCGGAGAGGGTCGTGCAGTCACTATAGGCGGCTGAAAGCACAGCCACTGCTTGTGCAAGCTCTGTGTGCGACGGCAGCGGCACATGGTGCGTCATCTTCGGACTCGGAGTCATCGTCTGGTGGGGCAGCAGAAACCTGACGAATGATCTCATCGTCGTCAAGTTCTGCACATGTCAGTACAGCACTGTTAGCATCTGTGGAACTGTCAAATGAGACGGTGCCCGGAATCGCAATGCCACTACTGTGCAGGCGTCTCTGCGAGCATCTCTGCCTTCTACTTCAGAAGGTCTCCAGACACAGGAATCCACTTGGTGACCATGGCACACAACCACATGTGGAGGGCTTCTTCGAGCTTCGGGTGGCTGTCGTTTCTAAATATTTTCCTTTCCAAGCTGGAGGAAGACATTTAGTTGCTTCGCCGAGAATCTTCGTCTTGTTTCGCATGTAATCCGGAACCCTCTGCTTCGAAATATTAAATTCTCGGGCAACTCCACTTTGAGACCGGCCGCTCTGGACTTGCTGCGCAAGGGCGATCTTTTCCGCCATTGTCATTGTGGTATATTAGCCCCACGCTTGTCCGCATTCCCCAGCGCAGTCTGCGCGGGCGCTGTCGGCGCCATAGACACTTGACGCGTTGGATTACCGCAACATCGACACAGCACACAAAGCGAACCTCACTGCGCTATCACACCAACACCAGGTGCACAAACAAAAAACATGGCTTACTTGCAGCGTCTTGCACGAAGAAAAACAAATCAGCTGCTGGATTGCCTTGACATGGCTTACTAAGCTGAGACCAGAACTACTGTAGCCACTCTACCGAACCAAGCAGAAACGATGATGATGAGCAGGGATTTGCAGTAGCGTCACCTCGTGGGGCAGCAAGGAGGCTCAGTTAAAAAAAAAATGGCATTCAGCAAGTTGAACCATGCACCGATCAGTCGGTGGGGGCAAGTGCCATCAATCGAGTTGGCTCAAGGAGTGTCAAAAAAATCAAACGAGAGGTTGCAAGGTGTCCGAACTTTTGGCAGTTGTTGTACATTATGGTCTGTGGGGAGAATGGCAGTGCCACGAAGCAGTCCGAATAATTGAGTAAGACCGAATTTTTGGAGTCCAAAAAATCAGTCGGCGACTGTATGTTGTAAAGGTTTAAGCTAACCCAGTCGAACTTATTGTTTTATGTGACATGTCATGGAAGTGAACAAAGATAGGGGAATGTTTGTAACTGTGTGAACTTGTGCGGGGACATGTAACTTCAGCATCCACCAAAAAGTATGATCTACTTTGCCATCATAATGCACTGATTCTTTTCCATACACTGTAAGGCCGATAAATACTTGTGAGACCATGCAACTGCTTGTGCTGTTCGCAAGAAGATTTCAGCCATATATTTTTGCCTCATGATAAATTGTCAAGCATGTTCATCACAACTATGGATGCTCATAAACAGTATGTACAGTTTGGTGGATGTAATATTGTATGTATGGCAGGTTGTTGTAAGTAGTAAATGTGTAAAAATAATCAATTCTGCTAGACATCACATCTCATTTCACTTGTGGCAGTTTCATTGAAATCACCAGATGTATAGAAGTCACATCCATTTATGCTAGAATTTTGTACCCCTGGTATTTGTTCTGCTTTTCAGTGGTTAGATCCAAAATTTTGTTCTATGCATGATAAGACTTATGGTTTCCTTTCTCATAAATTTATTTTTAGATTTGTTACATCTGTTTTTTTTAGGGAGAGGCCACAGACCTGGCTATGTTTGCATACATGATGATCATTGACATAAAAAAAAGTATTTCCTTTCCTGGTGTTTTAGTCAAGCCTTGTATTTTTCTACCTGCCTCACTCTTCTTTCCCACACATTAGGAAAAGGTACACTTGTTTTCAAGAATAACGTTATACAAAAGTGAGAGTATTGGAGCTTTTTCCGGAATGCTATATATCTGGAAAGGATCTGGATGAAAAAAAAGCTCAGCTTTACTTATCTGTAGTGAGTGTAATTTGTAACAGTTGACTTCCCTAGTTTAGGTTGCAACAAAATTTCACTTTGGCTTACTTGGTAATGAGTGCTAGTGGTAGTATATACTCCCGAAGCAATCGTGACAAAGCATCAGGGCTGGTAATAGTCTGATTTTCTTATGAGCAGCATTTGACCTATTGGCTACCGAATAATATGCCTGCCACAGGGCCCTCTGTCCTGATTATTTTTGCTGCTTACAGGTGCTAATCAAACTTTCACAAAATACTAAATATTAAAATATTTAAATAAAATCTTATCTTTAATGCCATGGAGAAGTAGTGTTATCAAAATTTTTTAATCAAGTATAGCATATATTGCCCATCGCACATCTATACATAAGTATGCATAAATTATTAAACCAGCCATATCTCCACCCTCCAAACCAGCGAATCTCGGGCTTTGACAATGCGGCTTCTGTTGTTGGACCCCACGGTCCGCCGTTTTTGGTAACTGGTGGGTTAATTTTCCCTACCGAGGACGAGCCAGGCTAGCCATTAAAATTTGTACCACTTCTCCCGAGGACAGGCTGGGCTTGTCCTTGCGAAAACCTAAAAGCACGGGCTCGGCTTCACTGTGCATAAGTCAGTTCAGGCATAAGTTATAGGGGCGTTCATGACTGTGATACTACTGCTCTTCTTTAGTGCAAAGGATGCACCTCAGCTAACCTTAGAGTATTGAAGCTCTGCAGTGAAGTTTTTACTGGGGTTAAAGAAACTTGTTCTTCTTTTTTTTCAATTTTTAGGTATATTAAGGCCCTGTTGGAAACAGATAATCAGTAGTATTTTTTGTCTATTTCATTGCCTTAATGTTTGTTTCTTGAAATAAAGACGATTAGGTCGTTTCGGTTGTTTGTGCTGAGAATACTCGGTAGTGAAAGGGTTAAATAGCACTTAAACGGATGACACATGCACCAAGTTCCAGTACATCGCCTGCAAGATATTTAATGTGCCGTGGCAGTGCCTAATCCCGTAGGTCATGCCAAGGAACTGCACACTCCGCGTTTTTTTTTCCCCGTTTCGATATCAAAAACATATTTTTGCTAGCCCATTGTGATGCATCCACTTGTATTTGTAATGTGATATTTTGCATGGAGGCTGTTCTTATATCAGCACTATCTGAAACTAGGCTTTTTACGCGGTCCACAATTTCATTGTGGTTGGCCTTATTGGGGACGAGGACTTAACGGAGTCGCCATCTGTCGGAAACGCCTCCCTTGCGTAGTAGGAGGGATAACGCGGCGCACTCCTCATAGGTTTGGCTTACGGCGCTCAATAAAAACACCACCTGGTGAGTTCTGTAATTTAGACTTCCAGCACAACACCTAAGACGAACCACAAAAGGAAAATACGACACACACTGGCGCTGACTAACAACTTCTTTATTTCTTTGTAGTCAATGCTTGTATAAACTCTAGGCCACACAACCGCCCAGGCGCACAGATTACATTACTCAGATCTGCAAAATTATCGCATGCGCAAACGTAGGAATTCAAATTCAGGTGGGTGCGGGGACAAATATGTGTCAGTAATGCAATTATTGCCTTGTCTTTTTATGTGGTAAGCCTCTGAGGCAAGCCGCGCATGCTCATTCTTGCTTTTGCCAAGAATCAATGTCCGATCAAATCGCGCCTCACAATTGCTGCAAGAGTTTATATGCATAACAAGGTGCGCTCCTCTATCTACATTTTTGTTTACTTTCTTGCACATGTTCCCTGAGTCACTCATTGACGCAACGCCCTGTCTGGCCAACGTACGTTTTACCACATGAGAGTGGAATGGCATAAACCACGCCAACAACGCACGACACATGAGGCACCATGCCGCATTTGGCATCCTCCTCTGCTCTCTCCGCAGGTGCGGGAGCATAGCTTTGAAAGCTTGTTAGGCGCAGAAAACGCCAAAGGAACACCATGTCTGCAAGCAACTTTCTTGAGTTGATGGGTGACCTTATGTATATAAGGGACCTCCACAGGCCTTCACGTTCGGCGGCCAGCCTTTTTGTGGTTTTTCTTCTCTGAATCAGAGCTTCGACCACGGCAGTCAAGAGCGTCATAGGGAACCCAGCTGCGAGAAGTCGTCTTCTGAGTATCAAAACTTTCTTGCATCTTGTGCACACACGAACTCTTTAAGAGCCAATTCCATACATGACGACGCAACGCCTTTTTTCACAATCTTTGAGTGCACAGACTTAAAGGACAAAAGTTCCTTTTTCGCACAGGGTTGATACCGTATTTATACGATTGTAAGTCGACCCCTTTTTTAAAATTTGAAAGTCTGAAGTTGGGGGGTCGACTTACAATCGAAACCAAAACATGGCCCCGCCAAAAAAAAAGCGATACCAACAAGAGCTACAATGTAGTTACAATTTTATGTTTGCTCTATGGCCCTACCCGTATCTTTTCGCTATCCCGCGTATTTGTTCGCTTTTCGGAAGGGTTTTTCAACATTTTTGAGAGTCTTGCAGTGCATGCAAAACTCATGGGGGGGGGGGGGTGTCGATAGTTGATGGAAGCGCCGCTGTTCCCATTTGCGGCGGCACCCTCAGAACGGCGGCGCTTGCGGGGAGTATCGGTAGTTCATGGAAGAGCAGTACCGCTTGCGGGTGCATTGGTATTGGTTTAACTTTTTCACGCGCTCCACTTGACTGCCGGCTACGTGCTACTTCTATGCTTCCCCAGTCGTCATGAGTGCTGCAGGCCCACTAATCTTTCGGCACTCGTTCACAGCGGCGTTCAAGAGGGCTGCCATCCTATACGCCGAAGAAACAAATCACTGCGCAGCGGGCCGCAATTTCGATGTTTCTAAACAGATGGTGCGAGAGTGGCGACTGCAGCGAAGCGAAATTTTCACCCTGTGGCGGCAAGTGAGAAATTTCCCACGTGCCGAAGCCTGGACGCGCTTTCCGGAGCTGTAGGCTAAGCTTGCGGCGTACGTCGCTGAAATGCGTGATCGGTCCCTGCCATTGAAGTGCGACGTGGTCATGAAACAAGCCCGGACCTTCGCCTTAATACTAAGGTTCTGCTCCGCCGCGAGTACAACGAGTGGCTGGCGGCAGAAGACTGCGAAATTACGCCAACCGGACCTGTCAACAGAGCCTCCCTGACGGCTACGTGTGGTTGGGTGCATTTGGCGTGGGCTGCTGTTCTGCAAGATGTCCTGGTGCGGTCGTTTGCCAAATTTGAAATTTCGCTGGACCACGACGCGCTGTGGGACCGCAGCAACGATGACGATGGCAGCACTAGTGAAGACTAGTCCAGTGACCATGTCAGCTACTGATAAATTTTCGTTATCGAATGCGCCCTCGGTTTTTTTTTTTTTTTCGGTCATGCGATATGGGGGGGTCGACTTACATTCGAGTCGACTTACAATCGTGTAAATACGGTACGCCCAACACACATGGCATTCACAGATCTCAAGCTTCAGTTCTAAGAACTGCAATACATTGTTTTGTGGACTCGTGTGTAAACACAAGACCTTGTCCGTGTGCCTTAAAATCATGTAAAACCTTATTGATCATATCCTGGTAGGACGAGTCAAGCAATAAAAATACCAAAAGATTATCGACATATCTAAAGACTTTTAAAACTTTCCGCACAATAAAAGCATGGTCTGAACAATGGTCCGCACTACAAAAAAGTAAGAACGGGAACAACACATGACCCAATACAAATACCATGCCGTTGTAAATACGGCTGGTCATTAAAAATAAAAGTAACTCGAAGGTAATATTCTAAGACTTAAAAAAAAAAAACCACTGAAAGCACAGCATGATTCTGGAACGAGATTGCACCACTATACACAATACATTCATGTACCGAAGACTAGTTCACGCTGTGAAATGAATAAAATAAATCTTCAACATCAACAGAAAAACCATAACTTACATCCTTATTCCCAAGCAAGAACTGCACCACATCATTTGAGTTCTTTGTTCTGAAAGGGTTGTTCGCTGTTAGTAACTTTAAGTTCTTTTGCAGGAATTGTCTCGCATTCTTCTGCCAACAACCAGATTTACTAATAATGGTCCTAAATGGAGAATCTGGCTTGTGGGTTTTAGCCTTAAAGAATACCGATAGGCACCTGCCTCTATTGTTCTCTATGCTTTTTGCATGCAAGCGGCCTCAGTTCCAGTTTTTTACAAAAGTCAATAAACACTGCTTTTACCCTAACTGCACTTTTCTTGATAGGAACAAAGTTTTTTAGCACAGCCTGCAACGCTTTCTCGTTGAAGATGCCCTTCTCGACGACAACAAACCCTCCTTTATCTGCTTCCAAAAGGCAGAAGTCGTTATCTTTTGGAAAAGGCAACGATCGTCGAACACTGACATCAGAACAGCGTGAAGGACCTTTAGGCACTACCTTATCCAAACGCTCGACACCTTCGTGTCGTGCACTGTCGGCGTGGTTTATGCCATTCCACTCTCGTGGTAAGACGTACGTTGGCCAGGCAGGGCGTTGCGTCAATGAGCGACTCGGGGGAACATGCGCAAAAAGTAAAAAATGTAGATAGAGGAGCGCACCTTGTTGCGCATACAAACACTTGCAGCAATTGTGAGGCGTGACTTGATCGGACGTTGATTCTTGGCAAAAGCTAGAATGAGCATGCGCGGCTTGCCTTAGAGGCCTACCACATAAAAAGACAAGGCGATAATTGCACCAGTGTTACATATTTGTCCCTGCACCCATCTGAATTTGAATTCCCACGTTTGCATATGCGATAATTTGGCAGATCTCAGTAATGTAATCTGTGCGCCTGCGCGGTTGTGTGGCCTAAAGTTCAATATATGCATCGACGACGAAGAAATAAGTTGTTAGCGCCACTGTGTGTCGTATCTTCCTTTTGTGGTTCGTCTTAGGTGTTTGCGCTGGAAGTTTAAGTTCAGAACTATGTACCAACTAGGCCCAAATGAAATTTTACTGAGTTCTGTAAGTACTTAAAATGCGGGAAGTTTTTTTAGTGTCAAAATAATCTTGGGCAAACTGGAAGCATAGAATCGTTTACAGACGCTACCTCTTTACCGATTACGTATACAGCGAACGCCACTGCGCGCGGTCGCCGCGATGGAGCCTCCCGAACGGGCTTCTTGCGTGAAAGGTAGGCAAACGGCTGAGAGCAAACTATGTGAAATATGTTCTTATAGTTGGCTGTCTGTATAACCGAATGAGGCATAACAGAATGAAGCCTCAATACAGCGATGGCGCGGGTTCACAGCGACCGACTGCGCGTCTTTATGCATGTCCGCGCACAATGTTTTGCTTTCGCTACGAGCGCGTTTTCGCACCGTGCCGTGAGCTTTAGGGCGCAGAATACGAGCATTTGACAGTACACAAGCAACCATTGTTGCGTGGACGCTGTCATAGCTGTTCAAAAATAATTTCGTTATAGAGACTTCGACGCCTACGGCGACTGTGATGTGCCGTCGCGACGATTCAATCTTTTTTTTTTTTCCTTCTAAATTCTTGGACCTTAAAATATTATTTCTCAAGTTGCGTCGCACTGTATGTTTATCGTACTTCTCAGCGTGTGATTTCCCGCTGCTTCTTTTTCGTAATCCAGTTCATCAATTCATAACACAAACATGACCATGTGCCATGCCTCTTTTTAATGTGCTTCTTGCCGCTCGTTTTCCATTCCAGTGAACTTGCCAGAATCAAGCATCAACAAGTTCATAGACCAAATAGACATTAGCCGGGCAAGCGGGCGCGGGCGAGCGTCTCAGTGCGCGTTTTCTGCTACTCGCCGAACATCGCAGTCCCGACGCCGTAGCAGTTCTTCGCGACTGTGCTTGCTGCATACCCGAGTTGTATCCGATGGCCGTTTGCCGGTTCAAAGTTTCGTGAGCCAAGCTCCACGCAGCTTCTCGTCCTGCGGCTACGTGTGAATAAGGCTGACACTAGGCTCTCTTGCGTACGTCCGGCATTGCGGCACCGAGCAGCAGCCTACTATGCTGCACGCCTCCAAAAGCAGCTACTACCTATCACAGTACTTTCAAATACCCAAGGCGGGAAAACCTCGCCACTTAATCAGAACCGCAGCGCAGGTGGGACTTTAACTTTCGTTTTCAGTTCGCTACGGCGCTTCCGAAGCAGTCGACGCGGCCGCTGTGTCCACGTGATCCCTCATGCCACATCACACCGACGGCGGCGCCAGCTTTTCCAGTGGTGTAGCTCGCCCCCAATAGGTCTCAGTGGTATATGAAAGATGTATTCATGCAAATCTACCCTTTATCATTTGAACTTTATTTTCTGTATGCATTCCCTGGCTTCATTGTCTATTTGCTTCTTTTACTTGTTGCCTCAAAATCAAGCCTCTTCATTCCCCTCTTGTTCTCCTCAGTTATCATATGTACAGTAGGCTTCCGTTAATTTTCTCCAGTTAATTTGATCCCGACTGAAGGTCCCGGCTAGAACCTGCACATTTCTATTGGCCCAAACTCTTGAGATATATATATATATATATATATATATATATATATATATATATATATATATATATGGGCCTAAAATTAACCTTCGCTGGATAACTTGAAATTGGCAGGCGTGCGCCTGACCTTTATGGCGGCCCAATAGCGACCCGTTTAGTGGCAGTGTCTATCTCGGCAGATCTTTGGGGGCAATAAAAGCATTGAACACACATCTGTCAAAACTGCCTATTTCCGGCCTGTCTTAGGAATATTTTCAAGCAATAACCGTAGCTCACAATGTCCGATTACGGTACTTACCCAGTTGTAATGGGCGCCCCTCCCTCGTTTTTTTTTTTCTCCTTTTAATTTTTATTTTGTTAAAAGAAAGGCCGGAAATTGCTTGCGCAGTGCAATCGGATACACCACCAAGACAGCCTTCGCGGCGTTCGAATGCTTTACCGCAGAACGCGAAGGTGACTTTAGGAAACCGGCTGCCATTTTTCTACATACTTGCTGAAAAATGGTGCGTGCGTTAGGTTTCGTCATTGTTTAGGAGCTTTAATGTAATTTCAGTGTTAGTTTTCTAATTTGGACACAGGGTGTCTACCAACCGGGAAAACCGGGAATTCTCAGGGATTTTGAGTAGTCTGGAAAAACTCAGGGAATTCGTGCCTCTTATCAGGGAAAATTAGCTGTAATTTTATTGAAAGGGTCGAAAGTCGCGGTAATGCTTGCTCGAGTAACAGACAGGAATCGTAATGAATCGTCTTTGACGCCCTGTCGTCGGCTGGAGGAGTTGCCAGTGTACAGTCAACGACAGACTTCTCGGATGCCCGATAATTTGGACTGCTTCGCGGCACTACTACGTACCCCATCGAGTCAATGTATCAGAACGTCTGAAATTTCGGACGCAAGAACCCTTCGACGTCCGATTTTCCGGGCTTTTTGCCGTTACCGCAGGTCCGAAACGGCATTAATCAAAGCCACCACCGCTGCCATTTTGATTACCTCGCCGCCTCGAACCGGCGCTCGCACGCAGATCCGCTGGCAGCCGTAGCCACCACTGCGGCAACGCTAGACCTAGCTGCTTCGACGTTCGCTATTAAGCTTCTTGCCGTTAGGTGCCGTGTGTTTAATTTAGAGAATTCGCTGCTGTCAGCAATGGCACCGACTCCACCTCTGTGGTCCTCGCGATTGGCTTAGAAGCTTGAAAAGCACGGTGTGTTGCCGGTTTCCGAAAGTCAGCTTCGCCTCTGTACATAAATGTTACTTGATGAAGCACACGTAAAAGTATTGCAGTGAAGCATAACAAGCGTGCGAAAGGGCTATTGCTACGGGGCCAGTATGCCTTAATTAAACACTTGTGCACGCGGTATCTCCTGCCACCGTACGAGCACCGATATGCCTAATACGTGTACCGACAAGCCTTCAGAGCGTTTTTGAATGTGCCTGTGGCGGTTTGAGCCCTTAAGGGCAGTAAATGACAAGCATTTATTTTTTCCAAGTGGCCTATTTTTCGGACGTTCTCGCGGGCCCTAGGGAGTTCGAAAAATCGGACGTGGACTGTGCAACTGACCAAGAGGATGCTTCAAATGGTCCGTGGGGCGAACGAGTGGCGGAAGGAGTACAAGAACAAAAAGGACCTACGCATTGAGGAATGAACGGGAAAGGAAGCGTGCTGCCGCCGTTTTGGAGGAGCGTTATATAGCTCAAAAAACAGTGTTCCGAGATGCAAGTGTCCCTCATCCAAACCAATATAAACTCTTTAAAGCACTGAAACACAACACTGAGGCATGGTGCGTGGGCTGAGAGTATGTCAGGACAGTGGAGGTTCACTTACGAACTGTTGAGAGAGAATCTCAATTGTGACGAAGTTCGGGCCTCATACCACTGAGCTTGCCATCAGTTGATAGAGATAGCTCATATTCGAAAATATTATAAGGAAGATAACCAACGTGCGGACAGAGTCGGCAGCATCAAGCGCGCGGCAGAGGCTCGAGCTCGGCAACTGCTCGGTGCATGCTAGAACCGGCGGTCGCTACGAACCCCAATAAATCTCCTTTATAAGTGGTGGAGCCGTGCTGGGTAACGTTCCATTCTACCATCCTGGAACTCCGTTCTCGGACGCTACCCTCCGCCATGCCGGACGCCGACCAGCAGACTCTGCCATCGCCACCCGTCCTTTGCGCTGGTACCGTTCGCCAGCGTGAGCCTCCCATCTTCAGCGGAACCGACGACAACGACGTTGAAAGTGGCTGTCGTCCTACGAACGGGTGAGCGTTCACAACAAATGGAATGACTCGGACAAACTGGCTTACGTATCATTCTACTTCGCGGGCGTGGCCAGTCTGTGGTTCAGAAATCACGAGAGGGATATCCGAACGTGGTCGGCGTTCAAGACGTCGATTACCGAAGTATTTGACCGATCCGCCGTCAGGAAACTCCGAGCCGAGCAGCGTTTGCGTACACGCGCACAGGACACGGGTGAGACATTCACCAGCTATATAGAAGACGTTCTAGATTTGTGCAGGCGCGTGAACGTTGCTATGACGGAAGCGGAAAAGATCAAGCACGTCATGAAGGGAATCGATGATGACGCGTTCCAGATGCTTCTGGCCAAGGACCCGCGCACTGTTGGCGACGTCATCAGCTTGTGCCAGAGCTATGACGAATTACTTAAGCAGCGAGCTCTGACAAGGCGACATCCCACATCGAATGCGGCGTCACTCTGCAGCCTGACCACCGGCCAAGAACAAGCCTCCTTGATAACCCAAATCAAGGATTTTGTCCGCGAAGAAGTCGCACGACAGCTATCTCTGGTGTCCGTTACTCAGGAGTCTGCCAGCACTTTGCCGTCTCATCTCCGTAACGTGATCCATGATGAGGTCGCGGAAGCGCTGCCGGCTGTTCACCAGCAGTATGTCGTGACTACACCAGTCACTTATGCTACGGTTGCTCCAATGGCCCCTCGCACTGTGCCCGTGCGTCGCTTCCAGCAGCCTGTGCAGCTCCCTCCCCCTCCCGTCTCCTGGACCAACACTGCCATCGCTAACCCGTGGCGTACGCCGGACAATCGCCCTATATGCTTCGCATGTAGGTATCCCGGTCATGTCGCAAGGTTCTGCCGCCGCCGATCGCTGGCGTTCGATTACGATCGCCGAGCGCCCTATGTGCCGCCTCATTCAAATGCGCCTTACGGACCCTTCGAGCCATCACCAGCTCGCTCCCAGACTGATCGCCGTCCTCGCTTCGAACGCCTCCGATCACCCTCTCCACGTCACCGATCGCTTTCCCCTATGCGTCGACGACCCATCGCTAACGAAGAGGGAAACTAGACGACGCAGTTCCTGAGACAAGAACTGCCCAAGTGTCGACATGCCGAAGTCCTCCTCCTTTACCTGCCAATGTCATTGATATGTTTATCGAAAATGTCGCTACAGTCGCCCTCGTCGATACCGGTGCCGCTATTTCAGTTATGGATGCCAGCAGGGGCGTAGTCAGGGGGGGGGAGCTTATGGGGCTTCAGCACCCCCCCCCCGAAATTTTTTCGTGCTGTCCATGCACCGCCGACCAAAGCAGCCCCCGGCGCCAGAAATCATTCTGGATTTTGTCTAGAATGGCTTTTTTTTTCACGCTCGCAATGACATTTCCGCGCAAAAATTGCGAACGCGGGCTGGGTTTCCTGGCAACGCCCATGCACCGGGAGTCAGATAACGCAAGCAGCCCCATCCGAGCACAAAGTTTCAAGGGCGTTTTGATGGCGAACGGGCTCGCTGCGGCATCTCGCGGAGGCCGCGGAATCTACGGAGCACGTGGATGTCAATTCCGAAACTTTATGGGTATAAAGTTCTCATAAACTTTTGATGCGAAAGGTGCACTGACATTTCCAAACGTGTGCTTTAAATTTTCAGTTGCTGAAATTTGTAGGTTTAATGTTGCTATAAATATTTGACGCCAAAGGTGCATTGACTTTTCTAAAGTCTTCCATCGGAACATACGAGACAAGCCAAATCAACACACTATCAGAGAAGTTGACAATGCACGCAGCGAGGTCCTATGAGACGTATCGTTGGGGTGGTTCATTCGCGCCCTCATGTCACAAAAAAATACCAACATTTTCTTTTCACCTGCGCCAAAGCATCCATGTCAAGACAGTAAAGCCAGCGAAGGTTACGTTCTTATTTTTTTCTACTTTGACTTTTATTCGCGAGGACACATTGAGCCTCCTCAATTTTTTTTTTTTTTTTGTACTCACTATTCACAGGCTCCCAGAGCCAGCCAGAGCGCATGCATTTTTCTCGTTTTGCCCTGACCACTGCGCGGCGTGGTTTTCTCTGGCCGAATGCATTTTTGCTTAGCAGAGTTTTGGACGCTTTCTGGCTAGCAGACGAGAAAAAGAAACAATGGTCGCTCGCCGCCATCACTGTGGGGACTCGACGGATTGCAACACGTTGGCTTGAGTGCAACCTCTCCAGAAAATCTTGTCTCGCCGGTTTAGGATACCGAGCAGTATGCGCATGTTTTTCGGTGGACCAAGCGTCTCGCGTTTTCTTCGATATTCCTTTGGTAGCCACAATAGGTGCCCAAAGTAGGCATTCGATTGTGGCCAGCATACTTTCCGTTTTTTTTTTTATTTTGGTGCCCCCGCCCCACAGAAGGAAAAAAAAAAGAAAAACATTGTTGCGGCGCAGCGAATTGTCGCACGGTGAAAGTTCGATTTTGTTACTTCTTTTGCGCAAAGTAATGGACCATGGGACGCTTCAGCTACCGGATACTCTTATTTCGATAGAAATTATATGGACACTCAGGCGCATTCCTGTCGTCGTCGCCCTCATGTTTCGTATAAAGTCCAAGGGCGACAACATTTTGACCGTGCGCCGCATGCTGTATGTGCGAGTGAAAGCGTAAGGGGGGTGAGCCGACGATGGTCGCTCAGTCTTGTTTGCGCAAGACAGAAAAGGAAGGAGCAAGCGCGCCGCCTTCCGTCGTGCGCGATACATCGGGGGGAATGGATAGAATGGGGGCGGGATCTAGGATACTGTGAATCTGTGATTTCACATGTTTATTCGCCTTGTTTGACACATTATATACAGTGACTTTTTTCTTAGATACGTAGATTTATTGGAGACTTATAAATATATTTAAATATCTTGTTGCGAGATTTTGTGTACACGTGCAGTGAACTTTGTTTCCAGAGACACTATTGCCCTTTATCAAGCTGTATCTTCGCATCTGTATATTCTATTGTATCTTTGCGTTTATAATGTCCGAGGGCGATTCAAATGAAAGTGAGCCTACCCACCCCGCGCAAAAATGGTTCAATTCATTATCTGTGAGGCATGCGCGTAGCACACAGGCATCTCTCATTTACAAAAGTGACGTGTAGGTGGGAGGACAAATGTTCTTTTTTGCTCTCATACACTGGGTTGAACATGGTTGCGCGACGTAATGGACGCTCTAGAAGTTGAGCAGCGTGGTACCGTTAGGTTTTTGACAGCCGAAGGTGGTTTCCCAAAAAAAGAAATTAGTCGCCGTATGGCTGCCGTGTAGATTGAACAGTGCATTTCATTGGCCAATGAAGCGCTGGAGCAAGCGGTTCAAAGAAGGACGTGAAAGTTGCAAAGACAATCCGAGACCGGGCCTAAGCCATCGTGCAATCACCGTTAACAAAATTCTGAAGGTTGATGAGCTGATGAGACAAGAACGGAGGACAAGCATCGATGAACTGGCAGAGCGTGTGAACATTGGTCATGGTTCGGTTCACGCCATAATTCATGGACCTCTCGATTATCGGCTCTTGTGTACGCAATGGATGCCCAAGATCTTGAACTACCGCCAGAAGAGGGAGAAGTTCGGCGCTGCCTTTACTCATCTGATCTGGTATCACAATGAGGGCGACGATTTCCTGTATGCAGTTGTGATCGGGGACGAACCATCATGTCACTGCTACGAGCCTGAAACACGACGGCAGAGTTTACAGTGGAAGCATTCGAATTCACCACCGCCAAAGAACGCAAAGGCTCTCATTTCCGCCAGAATGGTGTCGTTGACTTTTTTTTTTCGATCATCAGAAGCCATTACTGATAGAATTTGCTAAATCTAGAGAGAATATCAATTGTTTCCGATATTGCTAAACGCTGGATCAGCTGCGTGTCGCAATCAAGAACAAACGATGTGTAAAATTGACGAATGGGGTCATCTTGTTCCACGACAGTGCCCGTCCCCACGTCGCTAATGTGGTTAATACAAAACTGGCAAAGTTCAAGCGGAAACACTGCAACATCCACCATACATCTCAGACCTGTGGCCTTGCGACTTCGACATTTTGGGGCAACCGAAAAAACAGCTCAAGGAAACCAGATTAGTGTCGGACGGTGACGTGAAAGAGTCAGTTCCAGACTTTTTGAAGCGGCAACCCAAGGAGCTTTATGAGACGCGAATCACGCGACTCGTTAGTCATTGGGACAAATGTCTAAATACTGATGGAGGCTACTTTTAAATAAAATACCCCGTTTTTCATATATTCGCATTGGCTCACTTTCATTTGACTCGCCCTCGTATATTTTGCAGAACTCATTCTTTTTATACGTGCTCTCTGTTGCGACTATAATTTCGGTGCAATTACTCATGATACATGACCGCTGACAGCTGCTCCTGCGTAATACATTGGAACAAATGACAGCGGCATTGAGATTTTTCACTGGCCGTTGCAAATGTGCAAGAATGTAAACAAGGATCTTGAATGACAAAGTTTCATTAACATATTCGTCCTCAACTTGTTCATTTCATGGCCGTTACGTTTTTCATATCAGCGGCATGCACTGCTTTGCTGATTTCGAACTGATATAGTTCTAAAGCTCATGTGATATTTTCTTTAGTTATTAAACAGACAAAAAACATGGAAGCATCGATATCAGTTATTTTGGGCACAATTTTTGGCACAGATGAGTATATTCTTTTCTGAAAAAAATACATATTTTACCTGTATTGACAGTGCGTAGCGTTCAACATTTCGTTTGCATCATCTTTGGCAATGGCGATGCAGTTATTATTCATGTATTTGATCCCTAGACAAATTGTTTAAGAGGAAGCTTTAGCTCGGGCCCAACTCCGGTGCACCTATTCAAATACATGTAAGACGCAGAAACGCTTTTCTGAGATAACGCCTGGGTCGCTTTAATGAAATTTGTTGCATTTGAGAGAGGAAGTTAAATTATCGTGCCAGTTGGAAGCGGAATTTCGATTTAGGGCCTGAACCTTGTTTTAAATATTTTGCAAAATTCGAAAGTTCGTAAAAATAGAAGCACGAAGTTTACAAATTATTAGCTCTGCATCAAGAATAGACATTGCAGTTCTGTAAACGGCATCCATTTATAGACCATTCAAAGCGTAGAAATTCAATATGTCAATTTGTATCTTACGTGAATTGGTTACGTTATGTACAAGGGTTGTGCAAAAGCCGTATTTCCTTATACTTAATTTTTGTTAGGTTCATGTGTAACATATCAATTTTGCCCGCTGTAGATGTACTGTGATATGCAATTCACAGAATTGTGATATAATTTATCGTTGTTGAGTTACCGAGTTTTAAAATTAAATTATGGGGTTTTACGTGCCGAAACCACTTTCTGATTATGAGGCACGACGTGGGGGACTCCGGAAATTTCGATCACCTGGGGTTCTTTAACGTGCACATAAATCTAAGTACACGGGTGCTTTCGCATTTCGCCCCCATCGAAATGGGCCGCCGAAGCCGGGATTCGATCCCGCGACCTCGTGCTCAGCAGCCCAACACCATAGCCACTGAGCAACCACGGCGGGTACCGGGTTTTAAACTTGATAGTATCGTTTTCTGAAAATTTGCGATTTTGGTCAATCTTTAATAAAGAAGTGACAACCTAAATGAAAAATCGAAACGAACAGCCACTAGAATTTATGTTTTTCTTTTAAATGCAACAAACCTCGTCAAATTTGGTGCAGTGGTTGCCAAGACAAACGAATTCTCTTTCTACATGTATATAGATAGGAGCACCTGAGCTAAAGTTTCCTCTTGAGGAGGAGGCCGAGCTGCAACGTGAGCCCCCCCTCCCCCCCGAACGAAATTTCTGGCTACGCCACTGGATGCCAGGTTTTGCCGTTCGCTTCGCAATGTGACGACGTCTCTGCCTGGATTTTCGCTTCGAACGGCGAGTGCTCAACCCATTTGCCCTACCGCTGCTTGTAGTACTGCCCGTGTGACCACAGGACGTTTTGTACACGATTGAATTCATAGTTCTTTCATCGTGCTCCCACGCCGTTATTCTAAGATGGGATTTTCCCTCACGCCACAATGCCATCATCAATTGCGCTCGGGCTGAGATTGAACTTTTCCGCCTTGGTGACGTGGCCTCCGTCGATGCTCATCCTGCCGCTAAAATTGTCGTGAAAGAAGACACCTGTATTCCCCCGTGCTCTTCAGCATTCGTACCAGTCTTCTGTAGTACCATATCCGACGGGACGATCTTCTTCATGCCCTCTCATCACTTTGTTACCCGAAAAGCGCTTCCTTTGCCCTTTGCAGCTCTTGATTTTGCCGCCGGTGTTAGCACGATGCCCATTTACAATCATATTTCATCGCCGCTATCACTGCTCCGCCACGAATGCCTTGGTTACGTCGAGTCAGTCGATTCAACACGGATTGTCTCCGTCCTCGACGAAGTGCCTTCTACTGCCGTCCATGAACTGAGTGCCCTCTCCGTACCCGACTCAACATGGACTGGTGTGTTCAGCCCATTCATCGCCGAAGATCTGACGCATTCGCAGCGATCTCAACTTCTCGCAGTCCTTCAGCACTTCCGCCGTTCTTTCGACGTTGCGCAAACATCTCTTGGCCGTGCATCGATTGTCGAGCATTACATCGACACTGGCTCTCACTCACCGCTGCGACAAAGACCATATCGCGTGTCCGCTACGGAACGTCGCGTCATTGCAGACCAGGTCGACGACATGCTCCGTCGAGGCGTCATTCAACCTTCCCAAAGCCCATGGGCCTCTCCCGTGGTCCTTGTCACAAAAAAGGACGGTTCCATCCGCTTCTGTGTTGATTTTCGACGGTTGAACAAGATAACGCTTAAGGACGTCTACCCATTACCACGCATCGATGATGCTCTGGATTGTTTGCAGGGAGCCGCGTTCTTTTCTTCGCTGGATTTGCGGTCAGGCTACTGGCAGGTCCGATGGCAGAGGCCGATCGCCCAAAAAGTACCTTTGTTACACCAGACGGCTTGTATGAATTTACCGTCATGCCTTTCGAACTTTGCAATGCACCTGCTACGTTCGAAAGAATGATGGATAATGTTCTGCGTGGCCTCAAATGGAAAATCTGTCTTTGCTATCTTTACGACATTGTGGTGTTCGCCCCTGATTTTGCTACGCACCTGCTCCGCCTCCAGCACGTACTCACTTGCTTGACCAACGCCGGGTTGCAACTTAACCTGAAGAAGTGTCGATTTGCTGTTCGTCAACTCACAATTTTAGGCCATGTCGTGTCAAAGGAGGGCATTCGCCCGGATCCCGAGAAGCTACGTGCTGTTACTGCGTTCCCAAAACCTACCATTATGAAAGAGCTACGCAGTTTTATCGGCCTCTGCTCTTCCGGCGATTCGTTCGAAACTTTGCGTCAATTATATCGCCTCTCACGCAGTTCCTTGGTGGCGCTAGAGATCTCTCATCGTGGTCTCCAGCGTGTGACGACGCCTTCACAACCTTGCGCCGTCTTCTCACGACGCCACCCATCCTTCGCCATTTTGACCATCGAGCGCCAACCGAACTCCATACCGATGCAAGCGGTGTAGGCCTTGGCGCTGTGTTGGCACAGCGTCAAGCTGGCCACACAGAATACGTCGTCGCATACGCGAGTCTCACGTTAACCAAGGCAGAGACCAATTACAGCGTTACCGAAAAGGAGTGTTTGGCCATTGTGTGGGCGCTTGACAAGTTTCAGCCATATTTATACGGCCGATCGTTTGACGTAGTGACCGACCACCATGCACTATGTTGGCTGTCGACGCTCAAAGATCCATCGGGCCGCCTTGCCCGCTGGGCATTGCGAATCCAAGAATATGACATCCGCGTGGTTTACCGTTCCGGGCGAAAGCACTCCGACGCTGACGCGCTATCCCGATCGCTGCTTCCCCCGAAGGCCAGTCACGACTCCTACTGCGAGTGCACATTATCCTCTCTGGACGTTGACACTATCGCTGCTGCACAGCGTAATGATCCCTGGACTGCATTTCTGCTCGACCTTCTCTCGGATATTTCGAAAGCTCCGGCTTCACGTACGCTTCGGCGCCAAGTTCCTCATTTTGCGATTCGAGACCAGCTTCTATATCGACGCAACTATGCCCCAGAGGGTCGCACCTGGTTACTCGTCATTCTGAGAATCTTGCGATCAGAGCTATGCTCCTCGTTCCACGTCGACCCTCAGTGTGGCCACGCGGGAGTCTTCAAGACCTACGAAGGACTTCGACACCGCTATTACGGGCGGGGAATGTACAATTTCGTTCGAAAGTTCGTCCGCTCTTGTCATGAGTGCCAACGCCGCAAAGCGCCACCGCCCAACTCCGCCGGTGAACTCCAGCCTTTACAATGCCCTTCCCGACCCTTTGATCGCGTGGGCATGGACCTCTACGGGCCGCTTCCGTTGACTCCTACCGGCAACAGGTGGATAATCGCTGCGATAGACCACTTAACCCGCTATGCGGAGACTGCTGCTCTACCGAATGCAACAGCGCAGGAGGTCGCCAGTTTCATACTTCGCCGTTTTCTCCTTCGTCATGGAGGTCCACGTGACCTTTTAAGCGACAGAGGCCGCGCCTTCTTATCTGAAGTCATCGAACAACTGCTTGCTGAATGCGCTATTGTTCATCGTAAATGCACTGCTTATCACCCACAGACTAACGGTACCACGGAACGATTTAATCGAACTCTTGGTGACATGCTCGCCATGTATGTCTCACCTGATCACTCTAATTGGGACCTACTTCTTCCGTTTGTCACCTATGCCTACAACACCGCGACTCAGGCCACTACCGGTTTCTCACCCTTTTACCTTTATGGCCGTCATACTTCGCACGCAATTGACACCATTCTGCCCTACCGGCCGGACCCATCCGAATGCCTGCCGATCGCGGAAGCCGCCAGACACGCCGAGGAATGCCGCCAGCTGGCCCGCCGATTCACCTCGGACGACCACAACCGTCAAAAAGCCGTTCACGATGCCCAGAACTCTACTCCCACTTTTCTCCCGGGCGCTCTCGTCTGGTTGTTAGTGCCACACCGCACGCCTGGGCTCGCTTCAAAACTCCTTCCGAAGTACGACGGGCCATACCGCGTTCTCGAGAGAACTTCACCCGTTAATTACCTGGTTGAGCCGCTAACGCCGCCGTCCGACATGCGACGTCGTAACCGCGAAGTCGTTCACGTTCAGCGTCTCAAGCCGTATCACTATTCTACCGTCCTTCCAGAAAACTAAGTCGCCAGGATGGCTCCTTTATTTCCGCGGGGCCATTGTAAGGAAGATAACCAACGTGCGGACAGAGTCAGCAGCATCGGCAGCATCAAGCGCGCGGCAGAGGCTCGAGCTCGGGAACTGTTCGGTGCATGCTAGAACTGGCGGTCGCTACGAACCCCAATAAATCTCCTTTATCGGACGGACGGAAAAAACTTTAATGGAAAAAGGACCTGCGAGGTTGCCAGCCCGGGCTCAGGCCACCCGGGCATTGTGTGCGGTGAGGCATAGCCTTTCCACCGCTGCCCGGGCCCGCTGGATAGCCCATAATTGGTCGTGTAGTTCTGAGCTAGTCAGAGCGCTTAGCCATCGCTCCTCGAGAAGGTCCGGTTCTATCTTGTCCTCTACGTATACTGAACTGATCTGTGTGCACTTCCACAAGATGTGTGCCATGTCTGCGTGTTCATGTTTGCAGAGCTTGCAGCTTGCGTCTGGATATTGTGTTGAATTTATTCTGTTTAAGTGTACTGGGTTTCGGAACGTTCTGGTTTGCAATCTTCTCCAATCTGTTTCTTGAGACCTGTCGAGTTGTTTGTGGGGTTGTGGGTATGCTTCTCTTTGTTTCGTGTAGTGTGTCAGTATGTCGTGGTACGTGACCAGTCTGTCCCTGTCGTCTTTAATCGCTTCTTCGTCGTCGTCGCCTCCTCCGTCTTCTCCATCGCCTCCGCCGCAATCCTTCCCCCTTCCCCGGGGGTTGCGGGGTGTTGGGCCGTCACTGTCCGTGCCGCGGTGGGTTAGTTTTCGCGCGACTCGGTGGGCCTTCTCGTTGAGGTTGGGAGGGGCATTCATGGTAACTTCTCCCATATGTGCCGGGATCCATTTGAGGTATTTGGGTGTAATTGTGCCGTTCTTAAAGTCTTCTGCTCTGTGGTTCAGGATTTTGGCCGCCTCGGTGGAGACCCAGCCCTTTGTGAAATTCCTAATAGCCGTCTTGGAGTCGCTGATTATTGTTCTGTATTGTTGCCGACCGCTGATTATAGCCAATGCGATTGCCGTTTCTTCCGCTGCCTCCGACGATCTAGTCCTTACGGAGCCCGCAGTCACGGTCTTTCCTTTCGTGCATACGACCGCCATTGCGAAGAGGGAGTTACCTTTGTCAGCGCCGACACCACCATTGTCGTCCCTGTGTCGGCGGTACCGCGCGGCGTCTACGAAGAGCACCCCCTCCCGCGCGCCGTGGTATTTGAGAATCGTTTTCGTGCGGCATTTTCTTCTCTCGACATTGTGCACGGGGTGCATGTTCTTCAGGATATTTTCCGTGTTGATTGCGGCTCGGACGTCTGGGTGAATCTGCATCTTGGGGCCGTTCATTCCGTGGTAGTTTATGCCGATCTTTTCCATGATTTCTCTGCCCGCCTTGGTGCCGGAGAGTCTTTCGAGTTGCGCTATTCTCTGTGCTTCTGCGATCTCCTCCAGCGTGTTATGCACTCCGAGTTGTAGTAACCTTTCGTTTCTTGTGTATTGGGGGAGACCCAGTGCTGTTCTGTACGCTTTTCTAATGAGCGCGTCGATCCTGTCTTTCTCGGCCTTGTTCCAGTGGACGAATGCCGCCACGTACGCGACGTGGCTGATCGCGAAGGCCTGAACGAGCCGCACAACGTTTCTTTCTTTAATGCCCCTCCTGTTGTTGGAGACTCTCTGTATTAGCCGAATGGCCGCCGTGACTTTCTTTTCCAGGCGTGTTATAGTTTCCGTGTTTGTTCCCCTGGCTTCGATCCAGAGACCCAGAACTCTAATCTTTTGGACCATGGGTATCTCCGTGCCTTTCCTCGTGGTTAATCTGATTCCCCTTTTGTGTAGTTCCGCTACGTCCCTAGACGGTTTGCCGAACCTCCTGGGGCGGTAGAGCAGCAGTTCCGATTTTTCCGGCGAGCATTCAAGTCCGGTGCCCTCTAGATGATTTTCGATTGCCTCCACCGCCCCTTGAAGTCTGTTCTCCATATCGCCCTCGCTTGCGTCTTTCGTGGTCCAAACCGTAATGTCGTCTGCATAAACGGTGTGATTAATGCCTTCTATTCGGTCCAGTTTTTCCGATAGTCCAATCATGACGAGGTTGAAGAGGATCGGTGACACGACGGACCCTTGCGGCGTGCCAGCGCTGCCCATGTCCACCTGGATACTCTCCTCCTCGTCCAGTCTGATTCTGGCTGTTCTTCCCGTAAGGAAATTTCGGATAAAATTATACGTTCGTTCGCCCAGGCCGAGTTGCGTGATTCTGTCGAGTATGGCCGTGTGCTTGACCCTGTCGAAGGCCTTCTTTAGATCAAGTCCAAGTATTGCCCTCAAGCCCCGCCCCGTGGTATCTATGACTTGCTCCTTTAGTTGTATCATGGCGTCTTGTGTAGAGAGCCCTCTTCTGAAGCCAATTGTGTTGCTGTGGTACAGGTCGTTTGACTCCAGGTAGCCGTTAACTCTACTCAGGCAAGCGTGCTCCATCACTTTACCAACGCAGGAAGTGAGAGAGATCGGCCGCATGTTCTGTATTTCTAAGGGTTTACCTGGCTTCGGTATGAGGATCACGTCGGACCTCTTCCATTCGTCGGGTATCTCGCCAGTCCGCCAGCACTCGTTGATGTAGTCTGTCAAGCGGCTCGTTGCCTGGTCGTCCAGGTTCCGGAGCATCTTGTTGGTCACTTTGTCGGGGCCCGGAGCCGACTTTGTCTTGATGGTCTGCAGGACGGCCTTGATTTCTTGCTGGGAGAAATCTCTGTCGAGGTCTTCGTTGGCAGAGCCCGAGTAGTTCCGGTGTTCAACGGCTTGAGGTCTCTCAAGGTAGAGCTTGACGATTTCATCACCCATTTCACGGATGTTTCCTTTGTACTTGTGTCTGAGCTTGGTCATTTCCGCTTTCGCCGCTGTCTTCGTTCCCGACGGGTCGAGCAGGTGCTTGAGGATCTTCCACGTCTTGCCCGTGTTGATGTTGCCGTCCATGGCGTCGCATACCTCGTCCCAATCCTGATTGCATAACTGGGCGCAGTGTGCTTCGATGGTCTTGTTTAGTTCCGCGATTTTGCGCCTGAGATTTCTATTGTGTTTTTGCCCTTGCAGCCGTTTCTGGATGGATTTTTTGGCTTGTACGAGGTGCGCGAGCCTGCTGTCCATCCGCGGAGAGTGACCACCACCATTGTCGTCGTCTTCATGTTCGCGTCGAGCCTCCCACTCCATCTCGGTCGTGGCCTTTTCTACGTCTCGTAGCAGCTCTCCGTTCCATTCCTCTATGTTTCTTATGGGTCCCTGTTCTTTTTCGTCTCTGATTTTGCGGAATTTGTCCCAGTCTACTAGCCGGAACTTATGTTTTATTCCCTTCGTGACGCGGGCCTCTCCTAGGGCTATGCTGAGTATCCTGTGATCGCTCCCCAGGTCCTCGAAGGTGTTCTCCCAGGTGATTCTCCCGGCTCTCCTGCATAGCGTTAGGTCTGGTGTGGTGTCCCTATGGGGGCCCGCACCCACTCTGGTGTGTGAGGCCGGCTCGTTGAGAAGTGTTAGGCCGGCCTTTTCTATGAGGTCGGCCAGATTTTTTCCCTTCTTGGACGAGTGTCCATATCCCCACTGCGTGTGTGGAGCGTTGAAGTCCCCTCCAATGACGAGCCTGTTGTCGCCGGCGATGGTCAACGTTTCGTTTATTAAATCTTCGAAATTGTGTGTTAGGCCCTTTTTGGACGGGCTGCTGTAGACGTTCAGGACGAAAGTGCTGCTCTCCTTCTTGCTGCGTGGCACGACTTCTATGAGGATGTGGCTAATGTCCGTAATTTTTCTCATAATTCTCGGGATCGCGACCAGTCCTTTTTTGACTAATGTGGTCACGACTATGTCCCTCCCCGTCCCTTTTGTGCGTTGTTTGTGGGTGGCGTACCCGGCAATTTTGGCGTGGTCGAATGTTTCTTGGAGAATGATTACGTCGGGCTTTTGTCTTTTTGCGGTCAATTTAATGTGTTGTGTCATTGTTGCTTTTTTGTTTGAGAAGCTGCGGCAGTTCCACTGCCAGATGACGAGTCTTCCCTTTTTGGTGCCCGCCATCTTTACGAGAGCTTCTTCTCCAGCTCTGCGAGCCGCCTGTCGTACTTTAGGGCCTGCGCCTTCCTCTCTGCCTCGCTGTCACTAATGCGCGCCGCCAACATCTCGAACATTTTCTCCATTTTGTCAGAGAGTTTGTTGAGCATGTCCTCAAGGACGTCAGTTTTTTTTTGTGCTAGGTCGGGGTCTCTTGACCTCCTGTACCGAAGCGACCTGTTCGTTGGTCTTGGTCTCCGGGATTTTACGCTTGGCGCCCAGTGGGTGTGCTTGGTATTCAAATTGGATTAAGTAGTTTTTTTTAATTTTTTTCATATGCTTACTAGCGAGTGACAGCCTCGGGCGATATGGTTTCAGCCCGTTTTGACGTAAAACATAGTTCAGCATCACTCGGGGAATTTTGCAAAGTGTCACGGTCGGCCTGCAGGGGTGCTAACCTGCAGAAATTTTCTCAGCCAGCTGCAGCTGCGAGCTTCCCCGATGAGACCACGGAAGCCTTCACCATCTGCCGCGGTGACTCGTTTCGTAGGGACGACGATGTGCCACGTCAACACCCCCTCGGCGCCGCTATGACTAGACGCCGTCGGCGGACCAACTATTGTTAGTGAAATCGCCAACGCCTTCACGGTTCGGCTGAAGCAGGGGGAATTCCTGGAAGCAGATGCTTTGCGGTACCTTCTCATGAGCCTTCGTAGACGCCAGACAATGGACAGCCGAGGCGGCCGCTGTACGAGGTCAGCTCGGGGATTAAGAGGCGCCTGCTCGGGTCAAGCACCGTGACCACGAGAACCCACTCTCCTCGACGTGGTCAGTAAAACCTGTGTGGAAGTGTGTGTAACCCTCCCCCTAAAAGGCGGGTCGACTACGATGACGTTGGACGCTACGAATTGGCGGTGAACTGCCGTTTTTCCCTCGCCTAGGGATCTAGGGAGGACAGAATGTTTATAAGCAGTTTTTCGGCTGCTAGAGGGGTTCGCGCTCGTGTGTGTGTGCTCGTGCTTGTGAGCGGTGTGCTCGTGCTCGACAAGCAGTGTGCTTGGAGCTCGTGTGCTGTATGCTTCGTCTTGCGTGCTCCACTTGGCAGTCACGCTAGACTGTCTAATGTATCTCTTGTTTTAATGTAAATGTGTAAATAAATCCTGTTCTCCTACTTCTCGATGAGAGCAAGTTCCTCCCTACGACCACGTCCCAAGCGTGAGTGAGTTGGACGACGGCATGGGCTCGCTACCACATATTTCATGCCCGACTACAAACCTTGCAGTTGGTGGCAGCGGTGGAATCGACCTACGATTCGTAGACAGCAATGAGACCTCACGGTCTTTGGGACATGATGACCGACCGGTATACCGATCAAGTTGGAGGCGACTTGGGATTGACCACCTCTTGCAACTGACTAGATACGGCGGAGAAGGACTGGTGATATGGTGCTGCTTGAGTGAGTAAGCGTTTGGTTTTGGCTAAGATTTACCAGGCATCAATTTCTCTGTGTTTGTAGATTTGAATCGCTGGGGATCTTTTACTTGTATTCTGATTTGCGTGGGTATTGCAGCAAGTATTGTGTGGCAGCAAAGCCAAAGCTTAAAGTAGCGACCATGGTCCTATAGTGTATGACGAGAGCTGACCTGGGCCGCTATTTTGTAGCGATGCCTTATTCTATGCTATTCTTATCATCCACCACACACGGCCGCCTGATCCCGTTAATAATGTGGGCAGACCGTCGCTCTGACCACTGGCCAAGCGCGAAATGCCTGAAAAAGCATAGAATCGGAAAAGGCATCGCTACAAAATACCGGCCCTGTTGTGGTTGTGTGGAGAGGTCGAGGTAGACGTAGAGGAGGACTTGACGGAAGCAGAAATTCGTAAGACCATTCTGAAAAGTGGCAATGATTTGAAACTCATTGAACAACTAGATAAACGAATTTTTGGAAAAAAAACGGGAACAGGAAGCAATTAGGCAAGAACAGGATGAATTTAAGCGAAAACAAAAGAATTTCGCAGGAAGAAGGCCTAACAGAAGTAACGAGGCAGTACGTTGCTGCATTGAATAAAGAGATTGAAGGTTTGGAGCAGTTAATCGAACAGTCAACAGCGGCTTGAGAAATCTGTAGGCCGGACGCAGCGAAAGTGGGAGGCAGTCGATAGCAGATTTTGGTCTAAAGCACAGGAAAGGAGTAGCACCTGCGAGATAAACTTCACGTTCATAGGTGAACTCGAAGTGCTAGCAGCTAACGATGCCTTAGTGGCAACAGAGGCCGTTAAAGGCCGTAGTGAGAGCGACGAGGTGCTGTTCCAACAGAGCACTGTAGAGACAGCTAGGCCAGCTGTGAATGAATTGGTACAGTCACTGCGCGTGTGCGTCGCTTGTAATGTTAACGAGGTCGTTAACGAAGTACAGAGTACTGCTGACCCGACAGACGTGAGCAGTGAGCACCCATACCGAGTCAGATCTGCGTGCCGAAGTGAAGTGCCAGCTGGACGATGCAGTTGAGGGTAGTTCTCAGGTGTGCGAGCTGCGTAGCTCAAGAGAAGACGACTGCATTGTTCAGGGATCGGTGGAGCTGTCCGCCAGTCGCCAAGAGAGGGATGATTTAGTTTAGAATCATTCGGACTGCGAGTGAGACAGCGATCTAGACCGACGAGCTGTGTGCCGATGCGCAGCGTGAGCTGGGCGATGCAGTAGAGGGAAGTTCGCAAGAGTGCGAGTTGCATAGCTCGAGTAGACTGCTGCGTTGTTCCAGAGTCGGTTGAGCTGTCCGCCAGTCGAGGCAAAGAGAGAGTAGATTTAAAGGAAAATCACTCGGACTGTGCGGGTAGGATAGCGATCCGGGCCGACGAGATGTGTACCGGCCAGCTTGAGGCACGAGAAGGTGGCATGAAAGGGAATTCAAAGAGAAAGCGCCGTAGAAAGAAGCGCGGTAAAGATCGGAAAGCTGTAAATAATGTAGCGCAGCCAAAGAGGGCGACAGACACAAAAAGTGAGGGCGCGAGTAAAAGAAAGGTGCGGTCGTCGTTGACGATCTTGGTGCATCAAGCGCGAGACACATGGTGCAATTTTCCGTGCGATCTGTCGTATGGCGCGTCGTGTGAGACTTGCCGCATGCGGCTATTCGGGACACATGGTACAAATGACCGAGTGGCGGGTAGCTCCGCCCAGAACCGGCGCCCCTGCGTGGATGTTTGGAATGCTACATAACTTCGAACAGAAAGTGAAAGAAAACGGATTTTCACAGATCTTTTGTTTGAAACAAACGAAAATATAAACACGCCTATGCAAGCACTGTAGACGTGTTTCTGCAAGGCCGCGTTGGCAGTAGCGGCTCCGTTGACAGCCGCCGATGGGGCTCTTGCATTGCCCAGGGGGCGCTGCGAAAATGGTGCTAAAAAGCGCCCTCTGTCCTACGAGGACGCGACCGTGATGAGCTTGAGCTGCTGCCTGCAACGCTGGTAGTTGAGTGTAGAAAGCATTGTGATGCCATGTCTATCAAAACTGAGCAGTTTTACTGCGTTGATGGGCATGAGAGTTCAGCAAGGTGCTTGAAATAAGTGTCGGCAGCCACCAGCACACAACTCTTGCACTTGTTTTGGAGTACGAACATTGGTTGCACTCTCCACTCTTCGCGTAACGTATTTAAAAGCCCGCTCAACAAACGCGGGAAAACGAATCGCAGTGCCTATTCCGTGGACCAGACCACAAAATATGCTTCAGCTCTATTTTGTGGACCAGGGCGCTGTAGTCCATAGGGCTCTTGCATTGCCCAGGGGGCGCTGCGAAAATGGTGCTAAAAAGCGCCCTCTGTCCTGAACTGGGTAGTACCAAGCGCGGTCGTCTGCTTCGGAAAGCACGTTTACAATATGGACCCGTCACTTTCGGTTTTGTTGTACCACGGCTTGCAGCGAATATCGGGCACCGAAGATTTTTTCAGGGGTGGCACGCTGCGCAAAGGCAAATTATGCAACGCTGAATACGTGTACGCCGTTCAAGAAATAAGCGGCGAGGTTTTAGCGCGGTGTCAATCGCAAGTGAAGCGAGTCGCGTACGAAGTTGAACCTCAGGTAACGTTTGCAAGCTGCTAGATTCAGGCGCACAAACGCGAGGAAATTCTTGCTATAAATGAATTCACAGCAGCGATAAGCAGACATCATGTGTACGGAACTGTTCGAGCGCACGCCGGTACACGTCGCGACGGCAGCGGTCTTTCGGCATGCCGCGAAACGGCGGGCCTCCTGCAATCTTTGTTGACTGCATGCACTATACAAGTAGTTATGCCTGCAATGTAGTAGCGGCCATCTGTCCCTTTAGCAACTGATAAATAGCTGATTCTATGCATATGAGCTCGTAATAACGTACGTGCGAATCGCGCTGCAGCGCGAGCTCGTGCGCTGCTCGCTTGATGTAGCTTTTAATGACAGCGCTCGAACATCGATGTGCTGCAATCAATACTACCTTGCTGCGCTGCCTCAACGTGCTGGCTTGAGGTCAAGGATGAGCACATTTAACTCTCTAACCTGTGCTGCTCGTAGTGCGGTAGCGAATTGTCACCGAATCAGCCCAACCATTTGTGCTCATTTGTACACACCTGGTCACTTCACCACTTCGCACTAGTCGAATTGTTAATTGTCGATGCGGCCGGGTCTCGAATCGTGTATAACCAGCCATGCCTGCTGCTATGTCGGTCTGCCGTCGGGACTGTAGGTGCAAAAGACCGAATTTTAGAACGCAGATAATCAAGCAAGCTTCAAGACAGGCGAAGCAGTCAGCATGGCGCAAAGTTGCGCTTACCCAGCGCGACTAACTGCAGCTATCCAGCGCTCGCTCCCGACGCTCCGCTTCGTGAGGCCTTGAAAGAGAACGGTCGAATCTGATGTTGGGATTCAGGCTTTCTTGTTCATGGCAGTCCACGAAGCAGAAGTAAAGATGATGACGCTTTTTCGAGGCTGAGTTAGGTCTCTCTAGATCGGCGTCGCCGATTACTTCTACTTCCAGCATTACGTCTCACGGAGAGTCCGTTTTCGTTTAAACTATAGGCTGCGGCTAGCTCGCAGCGTGATCGGCGTGGTCTGTGAGAAGTGACGAGCCTTTTTGCACTCGCAACAGGACTGAAAAAAGTGCAAATCGATGCAAAACTCGGGCTAGAAACGTGCTTCGCCACAGCCAGGGCTCAATACTATACTCAAGCCGGTACTACCCAGATAACGTTTCGCGCGCCGCCACCAGGCGCCGCTACTAATTTATACCGTCAGTAAGAGATGCGCAAAAATGGGTCATTTTCAGCGATTCACAGGCGGCTCTAACATCACTCTGCAGCACAAAAGGGAAAACATTCAGTGACAGTATAATATACGAAACACTTAAACACCTCACAAAGGCAAGAGAAGCGAAACATGCAATAGCATTCCAGTGGATACCAGTACATTGCAACATTCCTGGCAACACAGCAGCCGATGAAGCAGCACAAGCACACCTCAAAGATGATGCAGTTCCGCTCCCAATATCAAAGAATGAATTACGCTGCATTATAAGGACAAGGTCTTTCAAAATGTGTAAAAACACTTGGTTTTACCAGAATTCTAAGAGCTCGGACTTATACCATATTGATCCGTTCATTGAATTGAAACTTTCATTGTCATTAGACAGAACTATGGAAACCCTTATTCATCGGTTAAGGCTAAGCACTGCCTATACAAAGCATTTCTTACACAGAATTGACCGTGCGGA
Source organism: Dermacentor variabilis (assembly GCF_050947875.1). Classification (NCBI taxonomy): domain Eukaryota; kingdom Metazoa; phylum Arthropoda; class Arachnida; order Ixodida; family Ixodidae; genus Dermacentor; species Dermacentor variabilis. The sequence continues at coordinate 218,542,634 of NC_134568.1, forward strand.
AACCCCTGAATGTGATTTTGGATTTGTAGACGAAGATATATATCATCTCCTTCTAGGTTGCCCACATCACGACACACCAAGAAGCCGGCTTAAATCAACCCTAATTAAATTAGACCGCATGCCTTTCAGTTTAAGGAAACTTTTGGGTCCTTGGCCAACAACGTCCTTGCAGAAGAGCGCTTTAAAAGCACTAAAGACTTTTCTTGAAGACAGCGGCATTGCTAGATGTTATTAACGCTTTTATTGTTCCCTTCATTTCAATGTCGCTGTATATATGCAAGTGTTTGTGAATTATGTTATGTTGACTGTATTGTTGTGACTATGTGTGATAATGCATTTACACGATGTATGTACCACCCGCAGACTAGACACTGTATTAGGCGACAGTATTGTTTGTATCTTTGAAACTTTCATCTACATAATTGTGGAGACATTTACCTTGTATATTGTATGTAGCATGCGTTTCTGACTTCATAATCTTCCTATGGGAACGTTGCGTGACAAATCCTGGTGCTCGTGTGAAAGGATTATTTGGGATGTAATCTTGAACCCTGTATGTTGTATGATAGAACCATTCAAGAGATAAGGAGTAGCCGACGCCTTGAATTGTGCGCCAACATCTTATATCATATCAATAAAAAAGAGCGTTGAGAAATGTTAGAGGCACCCTTTTGTGAAGCTGATAATTGGAATGCCAATGTATGTCGTAACGCATTTTAAGGTTGAATATCTCGAAAGTGGGACTGTAGTCTTAGGATTTCTGCGAAGAAGTCATGACTGCACTATTCCTCTGTGTCAATTTCGCAGTTAGAAAGTTGGTAATTAAAAAGTTGAGTACTACGTATGTTTTAGTTAATTAGCGAAATTGTAGAATTTTTTCTTCCTGCTAATGCCTGCTTAGCCACGTAGCATATATATATATATATATATATATATATATATATATATATATATATATATATATATATATATATATATATATATGCAAGAAATGGTATGCGACCCTATAATCTGACTTAGGTGTTTTTTAGGGGCACTCGCACCTCGGTGTTGGTGTTCTTCAAGTTAACTTTAGGCGAACGCAACGCACGAACCGAACTCGGAGGCAACTGTTTTCCATTAATTAGCCGGTTAAATATCAAGCCCCTTCTTGTGTGCGATCTAAATAGTGGCGTAATTACTTCCACTTTTACTTCCAGGTTTCCAGGAATTTCGCCAAAGTCGTGCTCACGTGGCGAGTCTCTAAGGTCTACGATTCTGTGCTTTGGTGTGCGGTAATCAGTGATTTTCAATTCATTGTAATTATTCCAGACACTTCAGTAACTTAAATTGTAACTAATCTTATGCTCTGATGTCATATCTATAATGAAACCCATAAATCTTACGCAATATTTTTCAATTTTTTTCTAATTTATTTTGATTTTCGTCCCCGCTTGTTTCAGTGATTTCTAATTATTTCAGACACTTCAGTAGATCAACTTGTAACTAAACTTATGCTCTGTTATCATATTTATAATGGAACCCATGAATTTTGTATTGTATTATTTTTTTCAAATTTTTTATTTCTTTTGAATTTCCTAGCCGGTCGTTTCAAGAGGTGAACCGGAAGTGCCGCGCAAGTAAGATGAGTGTCACTGGATGCTCGTGCCATTAAAACGTCGCAGTTTAGCTCGAAAAGCGAAACATCAATTGCGATAGCAAATTAGTAGACAGCTATACGCAGTAAGGATAGTAAGTTTATCGGCGGTATAGACTTGGAAACATTCGCATACTAACTGAATTAATGAGCATGGTGTCAGCGCGCACAGGCAAACATAGAACACATTACACTAGATGACCGCGGACACCCGTTGTCAACACGCTGGCTAGCGAAGTGACCTTCGTGCTGTCTATCGCTTCACCGCTAAATGAGCAGCGAGAATACAGCACGCACAAAGGTATGAATCGTCTGCGGATCGCTTTCAAGATACGGCGCGTGCGACCGCGCAAAGTACGAAGTTGCTGGCGGAGTAGGAGCCGCCCCCCTTCCTTTCTGTGCTGCCTCCCCACTTTCCTCCCTTTCGCGCACGATATTCAGCCGCGGTCGTCGGTTCCCCTTGCGCCCGGTCGCGAAATGCGCAGTTGCTGCAGGAGCCCAACGCCGTCCCCCGTCTCTCCCCGACCCCCCGGCCTTTCACGCGACGGAAGACAGCGCGTTTGCTCTCCGCCTTCCTCCCTCGCGCGCGCCAGATTGAACCGCGATCGTCGGCTCCCCTCGCGTGGTTTCACTCGAACATACAGCATATATACGGCGCGTGGCGACGGTGTTATCGCCCTTGGACTTTATACGGATCACGGCGACGGCAAAATGCGCCTGGAGTGTCCATATAATTGCTACCGCAATAAAATGGCAGGAGCCCTTGATATGACAGTCTTTCCTTAAAGCGTTACGCAAAAGAACTCTTGTGACATTGTCACGCGTACATTGTTTTACTTTTTGCTGTCTGCTATATGTTTCTCACTGGATTATCAGTGTTATGAAGTTATCGTTCGGTGCAAGAGGCGCCTACAAGCTTACTGTCTCCTCTAAGTTTCTTGAGTGATTTCGATGTTTCTGTAACGAAAGAGTCTAGTCAAATCGAGCGCGGCGCAAATACTGTTTACAACATTCTCGAACGTAAGCGATTACTCTGGAATGCACCGTGACTCACGAATGAATAGTAGACAGATCGTGCCCATGAGTTCAGATTCGACGACAGACTACTGTGCTCGCCGCTGTCGTTGAGTGTTGCTCGTCTTTATGGACACAAATTTGCCCAATAAAGAAATTCTTAACTCACACTTTTTGTAGTGTTTACTTCTTCACCCTCACAACAGCGTGAATATGCACTCCCTATTTATCCTCTAATGTTGTCTTTTGTTTGTGTTTGTATGTGTATGGTTTGTGTTTTCAGTTTGAGTGAGTGCTTTCTTTGAGAGCTAAATCATTAGGCAAAAGTTCTCCGATAAAAATTGCAGGTGGTCAGAAGAATAATCGGTCCTGTAGTTCAATTTCCGGGAGTATGACCCAGAAGCATCTGATTTTTCTTATATTTATCGAAGGGCTTGAGCCGCTGCGACGGTGCACTCGAGTGTTCTGTAACTTCGCGTATACGCGAAGTTACAGTTGCCTAACTGCACGAGCGTTAATTCACACGAGTTTGGGTTGCATTTCGGGCGCCTTGTTCACGTCGCAAAAACCTTCCATGGTCAAGGCATGTTTCAGAAATTGGCGTCGGATCTTTGTTCCTTTTTTTTTATGTGACGCCAGGCAGTTTTTCCTAGGAAGAGTTTTTGGTATTTTAGATACTGGCGAGTTTCCTTGTCCGAACCTTTCGTTGCTACGAGCGCGGTGCTCCGAGCTAAAAGAAAAAAAGTATTTTGGTTTGGTCGAATCGGTGCCACATGCGTAGTTTCACTGGTGTATTCGAATAGACTTGCTTCAAGTTCAAATGCGCTGCGATAACATGGAATCTGGCGCAGCACCGACAAAATGAACGTGCGTTCACGCGCGCGAGGCAACAAAATACAGCTGCAAGTTTACCAGTGAAATTCGTCATCAGCGTTAACATCAGATCGTTTGCTCCACGACACGCCGAAAACGGCCTCACGTGCTCAAAAGAAGTTTCACGCATCAGGAACGAGTTCATTTCGTTGTATAATGCACCTATTTTCTTTCTTTTTCGCATCGACCTGGGGCAACCTACGAGCTGTGTTTGCTTGAATGAGTAAAGAGCAAGGCGCAATAATCAAACTAGGACAGAAGAACACAGACGACGGGACTTCTTCTGTCCTGGTTTATTGCGCCTTGCTCTTTACTCATTCAAGCATGAACCAACTAGCCCAAGCAAGAGTTTTACTTGAGCTGTTTTTCTTTTCTTTTCAGCTGAAGTAATTTTTTTTTTAATTTGCCCGTGGGACATAGCCCATTTCTAACCCTTGAACTAAATTACACGTTCAGGCGGCAATTACTTCTGCGTGAAATGAAAATGCTTAATTGAATGATTGAAACAGTTACTCTAATTAATTGTTTAATTAATTACTTTACGGCACATATTTTAATGTACGAATTATAGCCGGTGACTTCACAAGGCACGTATCCACTTCGATCAAATTCTAAGGGCTACACCAGTTTCGAGATATTAATTTTCAAAGTGTTCAACGAAATGCAAAGGCGTTGCGGTTAGTTTTGTGCTTCAATTGATGCATAGAAAAGCGTTTTCAGAAAAAGTGGAACAACAGTGATTTTCTATCGCAAACGTTACGGAACATACCTCGAAACTGGTGCGATCCTCAGAATTCGTTAAAGTTTAAATTACGGGGGTTTACGTGCCAAAATCACGATCCGATTATGAGGCACGCCGTAGTGAAGGACTCCGGACCAGCTGGCGTTCTTTAACGTGGACCTAAATCTAATTACGGGTGTTTTTGCATTTCACCCCCATCGAAATGCGGCCGCCGTGGCCGGGATTCGATCCCGCGACCTCGTGCTTCGCAGCCCAAAACCATAGCCACTAAGCAATCACGGCGGGTAATTTATTTCTGCTCGATATGCCTTGCAAGGTCACTTGCTAGAATTCGTATATATGTGCCGTAAAGTAAGTAATTAAAGCGTTAGTGTGATTATGTTAATTACTCAAAAACATTTTAATTTCTTGTAAACGTAATGGCCGCTTCATCGAGTAATTTAGCTCAGTAGTTAGAATTGTTATATCTGCCACAGGCAATTTTTGAAAATTTGGTACAGCTGAAAAAAAAAAAAACACTTATATATGCTGGCCTAGTGTTCCTTGCACAGAGCTGCATTCGAAGCCACACATTGCATTGTAAGTGTCCAAAAGGAGTTTGCAGTGGCGTTTCTTTTAGCCTGTTTCGCCTATACAATGTTTAACCTCTTACTATAGCTATGAAAAAAAAAAATAGATGTGTGACTGGAAAATGTTATATTCGAACAATTGGACGCCGAGGCTGGTCATCCGAAGAATGGCTATCAGGAAAATAAACACATGGCACATGAGATTGTGAAAGCATTGCGGTGAATTTCTTTGAAAGCACGATAAATACTTTGTGGCATGTTTTAATGGTTTTTCTCTCGGCGTAAATCTTTATGAGAGGCGTTGAGGCGAGAAGCCACAAGAGAAGCCACGTTTTTGGAGTGAACATGAGGTCTCGCCAGGAATGAAACAAGTACGCCGAGATTCTCTTCTGCTACGTTGTAATCGGCTTACGCATGTAGGCTTCAGTCACCCTTTTAATCGGGTATGTTGGAAATAGGGTGTCGAACTGAATCACTTTTCGGTATGGTTCGGGTTCGGCTGCGGAACGGAAAATATAACGGTTCGAGTTGATTTAAACTGCTTCCTTACTGTCGCTTCGTGAAGCCTTTTGCAAACTGATTGTTTTCTTGCGCTTGTTGTTACTTGTGGGTAGAGATGTTGAACCCAGGCCCTACACTAGACGGCATAGCAGAACCAGTTCCAGGGGATATTGAAGAAATTAAGAAAGAAATATCTTTAACAAACACTAGACTTAATGCAATTGACACGAAACTTCAAAAGATAGCTGGCATTTAAAGAGATCTAAGTGTACAACAAACGAATATCAAACTTCAGAAAAAAAAATCTAATGGTTATGGAAAAGAAAGTAGATGATCTGGAAAACCGGAGCCGTTAATTGGTCCAACCTTGTCATTATACGGTGTTGAAGAACAACAAAAGGAATCATCAGACATACTTCTTGAATTGGTTGAAAAGAAGATTTTAAAAGGTATACTTCAGATAAAAACCAAGGGAATCGAAAGAATCCACCGCCTAGGCAAAAAGAAGCAAACTGATACTTCTGGACCTAGACCCATAATTCTTAAACTGCTCGATTATCGAGACAAAGTTTCAATCCTCAAGCACTGCACGATGCTCAAGGGTTTCTCTATCAGTGAAGATTTTTCTCGTAATATTCGGGACATTAGGAAAAAGCCGTGGGATGGAACGAAAGAATACCGGGATAGGCAGGAAAGGCTCGCTAGTCTACGATAAAGTACGTATATATAAGTGGTCAACTTTTCGCTTGGGATAGTGACCGTGAAGATTTAGTTGCAGTCCCAAAAAAAACGAAGAAAAAGACGCCTTAGAAAAAAGAGTCATTCGAAGTCGACAGAAGTAATCCTGTTGAATGTGAACGCGCGAGGCCTTGCAGATAAAATAGACCAATCCGAAGTTCTTGTTTTAGAAATTAAACCTGGTATTATTGTTATCACAGAAACATGGTTTTACTCGGATATCTTAGGCCATGAAGTCTGGCCGCCGGGATATCTGATTGTGCGCAGAGATAGGGGCACCAGAGGCGGGGACGTCACACTATTCTTTAAGAAAGATCTACGATACTCCGTTTTACCAGATAACCCAGAAAATGAGGCGGTGTGGTGCTAACTACAGCTGCAGAAAGACTGCATATTTGTAGGAGTTATCTACAGACCGCCTAATGCTGAGACAAGCTATCTGGAACTTCTGGATTATATGCACGATCACATGACGGGTGGCATGATTATCCTGGCTGGTGATAGAATGTCATCATCAAAATAGAATGGTTATCAAAAAAAGTTCGAGGTGCTGCGAATGACGTCATATTGGATATGTTGTTCAACTTTAGCCTCAGTCAACTGGTACGCGTCCCCACACGTATCCAGGGCAAATCCATTTCTTTTCTAGACGTTGTCCTGGTTAGTGACCATTTCCCGAACGACCAGACATGCACTGAAAATCTTTGCATATCCGATCATAAATTAGTCCTATGCACACTGCCTCTACCTGGTCTTGTACGACACCACGGCCCTTTATTACGTGCTCTTGCATTCAACAGAGCAGACGACGCAGCAATAATCACATATCTCACGTACGAATTTCTCGATTTTTCTTATCTTTGCTCGGATAAAAACTTATCGATAGATCATATATGGTTGCAATTCAAGGCACGCGTCACGCATTGTATTGAAAATTTTGTCCCATTAGAGTGCAAAGTTACAAGAAAGTATAATCCATGGATCACACGCGAAATAATTCATGTGAAACGTAAAATCAATAGACCGAGGAAAGCTAGGAAGTCCGGCTTAGCCGTTAATTTCACCGCTCAGATTTCCGCTTTATCTAAAATATTGAAAAGCAAGATACGCGTTTCCAAAATGTGTACTATGGTACCACTCTACCAAAGTTCACCAAAACGTCACCAGCAAAATTTTGGCGTAAACACAGTGACCAAAAGGCCTCCCCTTCAATAGAAACAAAAGCTAAGGCGGATCAATTCAATCGCTACTTCAGGTTGGTTTTTACAATCAATAACGGACTAATGCAACATTCCCAGATTATCCCATCTACCAAAAAAAAAATTACTAGAAACTGAAGAAATAACCGATAGCGGTTTACTGTGTCTGCTATTAAACCTCTATGAAAAAAAAAGCTATGGCCCAGACGGGATACCGAACGCTTTTCTCAAACGCTATGCAGAACCAGTTAGTAAGTATCTACGCTTAATATTCACAAAATCTATCCATGATTTACAGATTCCTTCCGAATGGAAAGTCTCAAAAGTAATTCCAGTGCATAAATCCGACAAGACGATCCCATCAAACTACGTACAGGCCCATTTCCTTGACGTGTACCACTCGAGCATATAGTCCTCAGATTCATATTACAAAGTTTGTCGAAGACAGTGATCTGCTACACCCAAACCAGAACGGATTTCGGAGAGGCCTATCGGCTGTAACGCAACTTATCGAGATAATGCGTGACCTGGCCCAAGGTATATTAACGAAGACTCCCAAATCGACATATTTTTTTATGAATTTCTCATAGGCGTTTGATCGGGTTTCTCATGTAAAGCTAGTTTTCCAGCTGATTCGCAAACTTTGGGATGGGCCAGTGACTCGATGGATGTCAAGCTATTTGTGCGGCCGTCAACGATTTGTGCGATGCAGTGACCACGTTTCTGACACATTAAATGTCACATCCGGTGTGCCCCAGGGATCCATCTTGGCACCGATATTATTTTTGCTGTTTATAAGGGACCTGGCATCCAACATTAACGCAAATATTAGGCTATTCGCAGACGACTGCGTATTGTATGAGGAGGTTAAGAGCTACAGTGGACCAAATTGAGTTGAACGTTGCCCTGAATGAAGTAGTAAGTTGGTGCTCTAACTGGCAAATGTTGATTAATTCAGACAAAACAGTTGCGATGGCAGTAACCAAAAAGAAAACAAGCTTAGCATTCCCTTCGTCGCGCTCCGAAATGTAAGCCAGTACAAATGTATTGGTGCAATAATAACTTCTGATCTCAGCTGAACAGTTCACGCGGAAGCTATAGCCGCGAATTTTTTTTTTCCTTAAGCGGACAATGCGGCACGCTGACCGTGACACTAAGCTTTTAGCATACGCCGCACTTGTCAGACCGATTCTAGAATATGTCAACATAATCTGGTTCCCTTTCACAAGTATAGCGGTATCAGCATGCTTGAAAATGTGCAGCCCAAAGCGATTAAATTTATTTTTAATCGCTATCGACGACTTGATTCCCCGACAGGATTGCTACACCGTGCAGATTTACCCTCCCTCCAAAGTCGAGCTAAAATTCACCCCCTGAAGTTGTTATATATGCTACTGCACAACTATTTTTAGACCACACAAGGTACGTCGAGACTAAGAAAATAAGACACCTACGTCACACACTTGATCTCACACTCCAAGAATATTCGTGGAACAACAACACATTTTATCATTGCTATTTTCCCTAGATGCATTCAGGAATCGAACGCTTTTGACTTACTTGTCGAACAGCGAAGAATTGATGATTTTCTTGAACTGTTGCATAACACACTTAATACGTACTCATCAGCCTGATTACATAGTAGAGAGATTTAGAATAGGGGCCCCAAACGTTTTGGGGCCCCAAAAAAATAGCGTCGAAGCCACTGCGCATGCGCGAGACGCAAACTGCGTTTGGGTTTTGCGTTGGGAACGCTATTTCGCCAATTTAGCGGGAGCCCAAATAGCGGCCCCAAAAGCTTTGCGTCAGCAAACATGGCGGCACCCATCGAAGCGACGGCTCTAACCTAGCACCAAACTGGGTTCGATTCGTGGTAACGCATGAAGTTCGCAAGCTAGGAGAAGTGACTGTGGTTATCGTTTTCTCTCAACTAGCGTGTGTTATGAAGATTGATTCATTGGACGCCGCTGATTCCGAATTCGATTGTGGATTTTATGGCTCGTAGGCCTAACACGGCTAAGCTTGGCTTGTGAAGGCACGTAAAGTTGGTTTGCTCAAAACTAAGCGCAACTAATTGTTTGCTGCTTACAGAATAACCTCTAAATTGTAATTAAACGCGAATACACGCGTCAAAATTACTATTCCTATCATAAAATGGTATATATTCTTTAATTATTTCTAATAGCTTTTCTTTGACGCCGTAGTGGCGCTGTCAGCGCAAGACGCTATCCGCAAACGTAAAACCCTATTCTAAAACTTTTCACTCCTGCGTGCCCCAACGCTAACACCCGCAAAGCTCTTTGGGGCCCCAAAACTATTCGGGCCCCTATTCTAAAACTCTCTAGTATTTGTTTGTATTCTCCATATGATTATTTTATTTTTCTATTGGCATGCTTGTCAACATTCGTATTCATACTTAGTGTTGTACGTATATTCCTTTCTTGTTATTTTGTACTTGTTTAGCAAATCTGCCCCTGAAAATTATTATTGTTGTAACTGCTTATGTGTGAACTTTCCTTCTTTTCTGTTTTAGTACTCCACTGCTGTAATAACCCTGTGAAACGGTTGACAGTATGTTGAAATAAATAAATAATAGATAACTGTTCAGTAAGAATCGCATGTTGAAAATTATTTTTTCTCACCCACTTGTTTTAACGCTCGTAACGATGTAATATAAAAGTAACGTTTTTCATTTTTATCTGCGCAAAATGATAGCATAGATTGCTACGATAATTTGAATTTTATTGCAAACTTTATTTTTTTAGCATCTGTGCATGAAGCGCATTTATCTTTTTGATTCGAACATATTGAGAACCAATATAGAACCATTAGAGCCACTTTCATTCGTTCTTTTCTTCTTTACCAGTGGTGGTTTTCTCCGAAACTCTACCATCACTTTAGATTTTCGTGCTTTTCTTCTCTCTAAATTTACGTAGTCATAACTGATACTGTGGTAGATTCAAGGCTTTAATTATAAATGATTAACGAACATAGGTAAAGTTGGCCTGCGCGGCGGTTGAACCGAAAGAAAACAGTGTCAAAATTTTCGGGACAGGTCTTAATATGTATTGGCTAGGAAAAAAAAACGTCCTTAATTATAAAATTTCCTTTCAGAGTACTGCCCATTAAAGTTAGCTCATAGAAAGCGATTCAAACTTTATTCAATATCATTTTAAACGTATTCCAAAAGTATTGTATTTGATTCGGTGCGATGTTGCACAAATTCGTGTTTGATTCAGCTTGTGAAATATATGATTCCAGGCACGACGAAGCTTAACCAAAATGTAGTTTGTCTTGGTTTCACGTGTCCTTCGTTTTCATACGCCCTGTCGAATTCATGTTGCAGCTACACTGGCCTTCCACTCAACTTAAACCGCCGCACACGTCTATCTTTAAAAACAGTGGCACATATGCATCATGAGGCAAAATGTGCAAAACATGCAAAATATGCGTTCACATGTTCGACGTGTTCATTACGCTACTCTTCGGTATTATAAAGAGTACAATCTCACGGCTTTCTATTGTAATTCACAGCGACTAATTTTGTGCCGCACATGCACTAACGTTGCCAATGATCAGATGCGCGAGTCGAGGGCACAGTGAGGGCATACAAAAAGCGCAACAATGACAAGATACCGCGCAAAATTACGAGTGGGTGACGCCCGGTAAATAGTCACTGCTAAATTAATTCAAAATGCTTGGCGTGCTTCGAGCGACGTGAGAATGTGAAAGCCTTTCCAAACAATACTTCGATGCCCGCTAATTCGGCTACATTTTAACTACTGATAAATCATATAGACAAGCACGCGAACATGCACCGTAGGGCCTCCTTAAAAAAGTGCGAACATATAAAGCCACAGTGCAACTGGCTTTGGAAAGAAAACATGATTGCGTTTGGGTACGCCGAGCACTGTCATCATTTTTACAAGGCCGTCGACTTTTGAGCCGTTGTGATGTTTTCAACCACAACAGTTAGGGCGAATTGGCGGCGCCCTAGTAAATTTCCCAATGGACGTCAGGGCCTTGAAAACGCTCCTTCGAGCAGTCAGTCACAGCTTTTATTTGTTGCTGTAAGCAAACGGCTCAACATTTCTAGCATGAGATTTAGAAGTTGGTGGTAGTGTTTGTGTTGGTGGTGGTTCGAGGAGTTTATTGCGGTAGTAAATGTATATATGCCCGCTCTAGGCACGATCGCGCCGCCGGCGTCGTGCTGTGCTGGTATCGACGACGCACATGCACGGCCCGCGCATGGAGGGTCTATATTTTTCTTTTTTTGCCCTCACAAAATAAAACGTGGGAGAGAGATTGGGGGAACTAAAACTGTGGTGGTGAACGTCCCGAACGTGCGCAGTGGGTTATGCGGGACGCTGTAGTGGAGGACTGCACGGATTGATTTTGACCACTTGGGGTTTTGAACCTGCCCCCACTGCGCGTTGTGCGAGAGTGCTTGCTTTCCACCCCCGTGAGAATGCAGTCGCCTGGGATCTGATCCGCGACCTGAGCAGCGCAGCACCGCAGCCACCGCGACGGGTGCTTGGAGCTCATAGAAGCCCTGTTTGTTGGCCTCAATCTGCAGCGGGCGCCTGAACGCGGCCAGAGAGGAAGGCAGAGATAAAGTGGAGAAAGAGGCTCTCAGAACTCGCGTTGGCGCTCGGGTCGCATGTATGACACAAAGCTCCCCGCGGGCCACATTGTGGCCCGCCTTTGGCCTCGGCGACATAGAGGAGGCGGTGCGATCGCAAATTCAAGAAGGTCACGCGGGCCACCCACTCCGCGCGTTTGTGACCCCTACGATATAAGGAATCACTGGAAAGCGACTGTTCTTTGTCCTTTCGTCGCACCCGTCGTGGTTACTCAGCACTGGCTATGGCGTTGCACTGCTGAGTACGAGGTCGCGGGTTCCGATTCCCGGCCGCGGCAGCCATACGCCGATGGAGGCGGCATGCAAGAATGGGTCGGCTGCGTGCCTTGGGTGCACGTCAGAGAAGCTGGTCAACATTAAGCTGGAGGCTTCCACTACGGCGCCCCTCATAACCTGCAGTGCAATTTGCCTCATAATTTGTTTATTCATTTCTTCACAAACAGCCGGCTTTTTGTTTTAAACGATTTCAACTTTGGCCAGTGGATGCTACCAGTATGAATATGCTGCGCTCTTCTTAGAAGTAAGCTTTACAGAGGGGAGTGGGAGTACACAGAAATAAGAAATACAAAATAAAAAGTGAAATAAAATGTATAAACATCTGCAGGCACAAATGAGGATGCAGTTTTCAAGGCTCACATAACTGAAAAATTATATACGATGCCAACTACAGTGTATACCCGCCGTGGTTGCTCAGTAGCTATGGTGTTGGGTTCCTCAGCACGAGGTCGCGGGATCAAATCCCGGCCACGGCGGCGACATTTCGATGGAGGCGAAATGCGAAAACACCCATGTACTTAGCTTTAGGTGAACGTTAAAGAACCCCAAGTGGTCAAAATTTCAGGAGTCATCCACTACGGCGTGCCTCTTAATCAGAAAGTGGTTTTTGGCAAGTAAAACCCCATAATTAACTTTATTTAAGTACAGTGTATACAAATAAGGCAAAAAAGAAACTGATCAACATTCACTTCACGCGTCACATTTAAATAACTGTGTATCAACGAACCAAACAAGTCATGGTCTGAAATGCAAACGATATTCGAAGGAACCTGGTTCCAGTCTTTGGACTTGTTCGGGAAGAAAGTATAAAGGAAAGTGTTAGTGCGGCAAGTAGCGACGTTTGCGTTATGGTGATAATCTAAGCGGGCCGAACGATAAGACGGGGTCGTGACAAATTGACTTTTCAAAACTGGACGATGGTATATCTCGTGGAAAATCCTAAGACGATATGCTTTGCGGCGTGATTCAAGTGATTGCAAGGAAAGGGTGCGTTTCATTGAAGTGATATTGCTCGTAGGATGACAGTTAGATTATATAAAACGTGCTGCATTATTCTGTACCACTTCAAGAGAGTAAGTTCAGTGCGATTGAAAAGGGTCCCAAGTGGAGCATGCGTATTCAAGTTTTACACGCTCTGGTGTTTTATGCATTGTTAGTTTCACAGCTACTGAGTGCGACGAGGGTTACGCCGCAGGTATCTTAGCGTACGGTTATCATTGTTATTAAAGTAGTTAATGTGGTGTTCCCAGCTTAGGTCAGATGTTAATTATATAAATCCCCAAGTATTTATAAGAAGTAACCGTATCTAAAGTAGCGCTGTTTAGGGTATAGTTAGCAGGAGGTACGTTAGTACGATCGAGAAACGTGTAAGGCTGCATAATTTAGTGTTCAGATCCATGGGGGGGGGGGGGGGGAGGGGGGGCATGTTCTGCACCAACGAGCAATACTAGAGATGCCAGCTTGTAAACAATTAACATCTAGGTTACTTGATATTCCGCGGTAAACAACACAGTCATCTGCTAAGAGGTAAATTGAAGAGCTTGCGCAATCTGGCAAATCATTAATATAAATGAGAAACAGTAATGGGCCCAATACAGAGCCCTGAGGCACGCTAGATTTAACAGGAGAGGACGGTCAGCTAGAATTATTGGTAACAACGCGCTGTAAACGATTAGGTCAAAAAAAAGAAAGAGAGAAAAACTTTATCGAAGTGAGAGTTCAATCAGTTCACCTTATCATAGAGATAAACTTACGTGACTTAAATTTTTTTCGAATCTTTCACATAGTCTTATCTACCTCCAATGTTCCAGCGTCATCTTTCTTATATCTACATTTTTACTTATTAATCTCCCCTTGGCGGCTTCTATATTCTTAGCGCTCTCTTTGCTGGTTGTCTTGTCCACTGGGGGGTGGAGGGGGGACTGAAGGAAATCGCACTTTATTAAAATGTATGGAAGCGTTCTCTGGAAGTAGTGCGCTCTGGGGCTGCGCAAACGCATTTGTACGACCGTTATTGTTACAGTGCCGGCGGTATACCACTGTTCAGCAGTGGGTGCACAAATGGTGGCTAATGAGCTGTTGCTATAGGGGAGCTAGATGCGCAGCCTTACTCAGAGAAATCAGGGATGTCATGCCAATTTGTCTCGGTGCGTTTTCGGGAAGCTAGATGTACAAATATGGGTGGATGAAGTCAAGAAAGTACTGGTGATCATGACAAAAACGTTTGAAGCAGCTTTCTTAAATTAGTGAAAATCCCCGTGCAGAATGTCCACATTCAGCAGCGTCATAACACGGCCTTGTGGACGAAGGGATGAGCTGTGAGTGGTTTTGCTACACCACCTCCCAACGATCGACAGAGTCTACCGATGACGCAACTACACACGCGGGCCCAGAAGCGCCCGAAGAGTCAACACGAGCCAGCGTGAAACTATATAAGGACAGACTAGGACTCTTATATACTAGCACTCCCGCGTTCGACAGTGTTCGTAAACTGGTCCATGCTGGGCGGGAATGATGTAAGGAAACTGGAACAGTACAGCAGTTGGTTAACATAGCTGGAGAAGCGAGAAGTGGAAGTGTGGGCTACTAAATTATCCCCGGACCACACCACATCAAAATGTGACCCTGTGACGCCTATAGCTCCAAACGCATCTGTATACGGCTATTGTTTTGTTTGCATACCGACCAAAATTGTATTGTCGGCGTAGTCGCGCTTCATTTGCGTTATCAGCCAGACGTGGCGGCGTATTTTCGCGTCCATCGGCTGATATCTCCTTGTTTCCGCCACGCGCTGCGCCTCTTCGGAAAACGCGCGATTCAGCCGTCCCTTTATCAGCCCGGAACTTTCTGCCACGCATATTGCACTAGCTAGGAGCAATCTTCGATTACCATAAGTAGCTTGTTTGTTGGCACCAAACGTGTCAATACAGCAGCGGTGTTGTCGTGCGGCTTGGACAGCGACCCAACAGCGAGTTTTGCAAACTACACGGAGGCGGAACCTCGTCCCTTCGACTGCCTTCGGCACAAGGTTCTGTACTTGCGCGGCACAGAAAGAGGAAAGCAGCCAGACACTATTTGGAATCGTTTAAGAGCACCTGCATGCCTTCACTATAACGCTTCCGCCCTTACACCATCTTTAGAGTTGCGCTGTATTCGGTTTATTTCGATTAATTGAAAAAGAAAACAGTCATCTGTAATAAAAAAAAAGGCAACGATTCAAATTTATCCAAACTTCGAATTTAGGGACCGTATTTGTGATTACGTGACCGCGCCGCGTGGCTACATTCGCGGAAAAAAGTGCAAGAAATTGAAGGCGTTCGTCGGGCCAAAGAACTCCTCGCGGAACCGGCTCATCAAGCTGAGGTAAGAAACATTCAAACGAACTGCTCTCAAAAATTAAGGAACTAGAAGCTGAGTTTACTCTTTTGCATGACGTATACCGTCCATCTTAAGAACCTTTTAAAGCGCAACAAAAAGACGGGTCACGAAAAACGGCACGTCCTTTTGCTGCCGCTTTAAGAAGTTCCTAAGATAAACTTCAACCAACTAGCCCGTTTGTCCATCCTGTTGTATGCCGTGTCCTTGCCGTGCGCCTTTCGGGTGCCGCTAAGCGGATGGAATGACGCGCCTGCGACAGCATATGCGCGGACGTCGACTGGATGCATGACATTGTAGACGAGGAGAAGAGCTGTTAAGTCATTCCTAGGTATACTACGCTGCCGTTGCAGAAAAGTTGAGCCGTGCCGTGCGCCGGTACATTTTTCACGACTTGCTCTATACAGCAGCGAATCATTCTGGTGTACTGTGCTGAGATCGTGAACTCGAACATGAATGCGGAACACCAGGAAAAGTTCGACACGCATGGGCAGGTGTTTTGTGCCGTCTTACCGCGCACGTGGGGTAGGACTCTACCTTGCTGGCAAGTAATATCTCAGAATATCAGACGTCAAGAAATCGTTGGAGCATTAGTTTTCTAGAGATGATGCAACCCCGAGACCGACCCGTGTTTTGACATACTGCGATGGATCTATATATGCTGGCTTTTCATGTATGTGTATCGTGCGAACATTCCAAGGGGGTTCTCGAAATTTCGTTCGGTAAATCGGGAAGAGCGTGCTGCAGTGACAGATTCCCACGTGGTAAATTGCGTGTATATATTGTAGTAAATTATGGTTGCAATTTGCATACTGTTTGCATACTGTTTTTGTAAATGTTGACTGAAAATGAACTCTCCTGTGGCTATACATACTGCCTCTTTTTTTTTCTCTCTTTTTTTGCAATAATGGTTGTTCTTAAGGTATGTATGGGCGAAACTAAAAGATTAATACCACTAAAAACACCGGAAAACTCCGAATTTCATTGCGCCGTAAACGAAAGCTCCGATTTTTGCGGGAAGACTCCGAGGAACACCCTTTGATTTTTCACCAAAATGAACTCCGAACACGCAGAACCCTCAGTAGCCCGAGACTCCGAGAGCCAACAGACGTAATCATTATACCTTTCTGTGCACATTTAGCACAAAAAATGAACAGCCTGCCTCACCCGCGATCAGTTACGCCGTGTGACGTCGCGTTGCATTATTTCTGCCAGCCGCTGTTGTTTTCGATTACTGTAGCGATGACAATTATACGGTTATGCAGGCCGTGCACTCGCAGCGTCGGCGTCTCATGTCCCGACTTGGGCGATTAAGGAAAGAAATGAAAAATTTTACCGACGATTACGATAAATCCTAATGCGAATTTCGAGCGCAGCTGTTTAGGTATTTTGAATTCGCGATATATTGTGGAGAATAATTTGATCCTGAAGGACAAGGTGCTCTCGGCGGCGGCGGCGCTGAGCCTCTGTTCGGGCAGCTCGTTTAGTAGCAGCGGCAGGCGAAGCACTTCCACCGGTTGCGTCGCTCATTGCACGGAAAGCGCGAACACGGGAACCCGTGGCTCGCGCGGAACGTATGATCTCTAGCGGCGGCGGCGGCGCCGCAAGCGCTGGGCTTAAAGTCAAAGGGAACGCACGGGGACCCGGCCCCCACTCGAGTTTTTAAGAGGCTGAAGTACAGTGTAGCCACTGTAACTGAAGGGAGACTTTAAGCCCTGCGCAGGCGAAGTAGCGCATGCGCAGTGGTCCGAAGCTCACGCCAGCGCTTTGTTTCGGCCGCATGCCTGGTCGTGCCGGCACTCCGCTTTCCACCTCACCCTTTTCCCTTTACCCTCCCCCGCTTTCCTCCTCGCCTCTTTCATCCCCTCGCTGCTGCTGCTGCTGGTGGTAAGAAGTTATTAAAATTCTGCTCAGGTAAGATCTGGCAGGCTCGAGTCCTAGGATGGCCACTCACGAGGAGCGACCCTTTCGGCCCAGGCAACGAGGGCTTTTTGTAGTTTTTGATCTGGCGTTCTCAGCAGCCCCTCCCACGTCGGTTGTAAGGGGGCTGGCAGGAGCGACCTGGGAGGGGGTAAGCGCTCGCACCCCAAATAATGTGATTTTGGTTAGCCAATGTTTGATTTGTGCAGTTTTGAAATATTGAGTTCCATTGCCCGTTAGTAATTATGGCCAGCCAATGTGGGCTGGGGAACGAATTAGTTTGGATTCGACGCAGGATCGAGGCTTGTGTTCGCGTGAGGCTTGCGTTTGGAGGCGGATAGATTCACCTTTTGTACTTGTAGTAGTTTGTTATTTCCTGGTATGTCGTCGGTGCCTCAACCATGGGATCCAAGTCTGAGGTGCACACCTTCCGGTTGATTAGACCTCGGGCTACCCAGTGCGCCTCCTCATTTCCTTGATTCCCCGAATAGGCAGGAACCCATACGACTTCAATAGTATTTTCATTTGTGAAGTCCCGTAGGACTCGCGCCGCACAGACGCCTATGTTGCCTCTAGAAAAGTGGACGATTGCCCTTTTGGAGTCGCTTATGACGGTTTGCACAGAAGGATTCGTGATGACCAAAGCAATGGCAGTCTCCTAAGTTTCCACGTTGGACGCTGTTTTTATGGTCGTGGCGTTGAGGATACTTCCCTCTCCGGTCACGGCGCTCACTGTACGTAACTTTATGCGTAACTTTGGTGATTTTGCTTTGCTGCATCCACATACGCGGTGGGCTGGTTGCTTTGGTACTTTCTTGAATGGCCTTGGCTCTGGCAGACCACCTCTTGTCGTGTCTCCCAGGAAGCATGTTCTTGGGTAACGGTTCTATGACCAAACGGCGTTTGATCGCACCGAGTAGTGTGTGTGTGTGTGTGTGTGTGTGTGTGTGTGTGTGTGTGTGTGTGTGTGTGTGTGTGTGTGTGTGTGTGTGTGTGTGTGTGTGTGTGTGTGTGCAATAATACTTGAGTAATGGATTACCAACTTGCCCGGAATGCTGCTCTCATTAAGACCCTGCCAGTTGCGGTGCTGGAGAGTCGTTCACGTTGGGCTGTTTTATGGGCCTCCATGAGTTCGTCTAGGGTATTGTATATACCTAGCTCAAGTAATCGTTGAGTGTTGGCATACCTCGGGAGACCAAGGGCTGCTTTATGAGCTGTGCGAATGACACTGTTAACCTTTTCCTTGTCAGAAAGGCGCAGGTGGTAGTATGGGAACGAATGCACAATGCGACTGACCAGGAAAGCCTGCGTCTGATGACAGAGATCGGCCTCCTTCATACCGCAGTGTCGTGTGGCTACTCGTCTGAGCAGGCCACATATATGGCGGGTTGTCGTCTGTAATCGGACAACTGCCTCAGAATTGTAGGTGTTATGCTGAATTAGCATGCCCAGGGCTCTTATTGTCAGTACGGGCGGAACTGGGCCGTCTTCCATATTGACTCGTATAGGCGAGGTGGCGTTGCTTTCGGTGGCAGGTTTGGTCGATTTATCTCGGATGACGAGAAGCTCGTATTTTGTCGGACAGCAGGCGAGGCCATTTTGTCGCACAAAATTGTGTACAGTATCCGCGGCCGCTTGTAATGCTTCCGTGATTTCTCCATCGGAACCGCTATTGGTCCAGATGGGGATGTCATCAGCATAGATGGAGTGCTTGTTATGCGGGATCCTTTCCAGTAACGGGGGCAGGTTTAAACGCATGGTCACATTGAAAAGGAAGGGGGAGAGGACCGCACCCTGAGGGCTGCCCCTTGTACCTAATTGAACTTGTCCGCTTTTAATGTCCCCAAAATGTATTTCTGCGGTGCGATCCTTGAGAAATCTTGTAATATAGCTATAAGTGCGCTTCCGGACATTCATTTTGGCTAGATTTGTGACTATTTATGCGTGTGACACATTGTCAAACGCTTTACTCACGTCCAGCCCTAGAATTGTACGGGTGGCTCTTATAGGGCCCGGGTGTAGGATATCTGTATTAAAATGGAAAGTTGGACGAGTTGGTACATTCCTAATGGTAACAGCGCGAACAAGACGACGACGGAGTGACAGGACAGCGGTCGTCCTGTGTGCTATATCACTCCGTCGTCGTCTTGTTCGCGCTGTTACCATTATGAATGTAGGAGATCTTGCTGAATTTGCCACATAATGTCTTGAGTGTACAGATTTGGTCGGAAGCCTATCACCGTATGGGACAGTAGCCCATTGCTTTCAGTGTACTCGTTCAGCCTGTTCAGAATGACGTGTTCCATAACCTTCCCCAGGCAAGAGGTTAAGGAGATGGGGCGGAAATTCTCCAGCTCCAGCCTCTCGCCTGGTTTGGGTACGAAAATCACGTGTGCATGTTTCCAGCTGGTGGGTATAGTTCCCTCTTTCCAGTGGATGTTGAAAAAGTTGCTGATTTCAGTAACCTACTGATCGTCTAGGTTCCGTAGTAATTTTTTGGTGATGCGGACCTCCCCAGCCGCCGCTGTAGTTTTTATGTTGTTGCTCTCCGCATTCACTTTCACCTTTCGCTGTGCTCGTTCGCTCGGTTACGCCGGTGCCGAGGCCGACGCTCGCCGCAGGAACGGGCGCCGTGGAAACACATGAACGGAGAGTTCTGCGAACTTCGCAACGGCGCCAACGGCGCGCCGGTGTGGGACCAGTCGCGATGGCCGACCGGCGGCCGCCGCCTGTGTCCAGATATGACCGGCATGCTAGTGTTCCTGTATATGCTATATATACAGGAACACTACGGCATGCCGCATGCGAAGCTCCGTACCGGCGAGCGGCAGCAGCGAATGAGAGCGGGGAGAGCGCAACGTCACGATGACGTTGTAGCTAAGTCAGCGGCGCGCCTCAATAAAACAAAAAGAAAAGCAAAACCATAGCAAAAACCCCCTGCAGAAACATGTTGCCAGCGTCATAACAAAGCTTGCGCTAAAGTTAAACATCGTTTGTTACTCTTTTATTACAACAATTATGCCACACCAGAATGTACAGGGGAGTTTAATTATATTGAAAGACGATGATACCACACGTTAAAAGAACGTGAATTGCCCGTGTGGTTTCGATTTCTTCACGCGGATTGAAAATAGGCGGAGCTTACCGGTGCCGCCGGCGCGCCGCTGTGTCACGTGATTCTGCTAGCCAAATACCATGGAGGAAGGAAACTGAGGAGAGGCCCTACCCACTCCGCGCGCTAAGAGAAAAGTGTGGAGGAAATGACGTAGTAGGTTCTCCTTTGTTTTGCTGTTTTTTTTTATTTCTTTGCTGTAGTGGCCCCGCCTTTCGGGCCACAATGGCGGCTTTGTTATTGTTCTGTGCGCTCACACGTGTTGCTCCGTAGGTTTCGTACCGTGGCAAAGGCGCCGTGCGGGCAGGTTTACGTTGGTCTCCGTGATTTGTTGCGCTGCGTTATCTGGACCGTGCTCTACCGGATGTTACTGTGTTCAGGTGGGACAGTAGGAACTAAAGTTCGTGAAATGATCGCGCATGCAATGCTGTACGCAATGTACCGCGCCACGGCAATGGCTACGGACGAAGGAATATCCGCGGGAAATGTTGCCCTCTTTCGTGGAATCATGCTAACGTGCTAACGATTGCTTAGTATTGCTGCGGAGCGCGCGGGTCCGGGCAGCACGGTTGCGCGCAGCGCGGCGTGGTTTCGCGAGAAATGTAAACAAGAGAGGAGAGCTGGCCCGATAGGCGGAGGAACGCCATGAGCAACGCCTACTTCCGGCTTCACTTTAGCTTCACAAAGAGTGACGTCAGGGCCTCTCCTTAGTTTCCCTCCTCCTTGCCAAATACAAAGCCGCCCCTCCCGCTCGTCGGGGCCTTGTGCGCGGTG
The DNA here is from genome assembly GCF_050947875.1 of Dermacentor variabilis. Classification (NCBI taxonomy): domain Eukaryota; kingdom Metazoa; phylum Arthropoda; class Arachnida; order Ixodida; family Ixodidae; genus Dermacentor; species Dermacentor variabilis. Next base: position 218,564,005 of record NC_134568.1, read on the forward strand.
CCTTTTGGGTAGGAATAGGCCCACATTGTTGCCGGACCATTCCTGTTTGTTTGGCACGTGGTAACAATCAGTGGCTTAGTGGCGCCTGCCGTCAAAGGCACGTAGAAAGTACAACGCGTGGGTTTCTGCTACGGCGGGCGTCGTTCTTCGCTTCAAATGCGTTGCCTTGAAATGTGGAGAAAGACTGGGGAGCCAGACCCATGACGACATAATTTTGAAGAGAGAGAGAATGAAGAGGAAAGGCAGGGAGGTGAACCAGATATCAGTCTCCGGTTTGCTACCCTACACTGGGGATGGGAGATAGGGGTTAGAAAGACGACAGAGAGGAAAACGCTAAAAAACAAAAAAGAAACACGCACACATGGAGACACACACACACACAAAAGGCGTTCCAGTTAAAGACGTTCTCAAAGGCCGGTATATCGCAAAAAGCGCAATAGAGCTTGCACGGCCTTCTTCTGTGACGTTAGGTCCCTTCGGTGGTGCAGAATTCTTTTTTCCAATAGCGGTTGGTCGTCCAGTTAGTCAAGTTCGTGGCGAAGGCATTCCCTCTGTGGACTGTACTGCGGGCAGGCGCACAAAATATGGTCAATTGATTCTTCATGGCCGCAGTGGTCACAGGTTGGGGTGTCGGTCATCCCTATGCGGAACGCATAGGTTTTGGTAAAGGCAACCCCCAACCACAGTCGATGCAAAAGCGTGGCGGCTCCACGGCGAAGCTGTGATGGCGCTCGATGACTTAATGTTGGATCAAGTGAGTACAGTCGCGTATTTCTTAAAAGGGGGTCATTCAATTGTGACATGGTGTACTGCCGAGCAAGCAGGCGGAGCTTGCGTGCTGCGTCAGTTCTAGAAAGGGGAATTGGTACGTGGTGCTCCTCAGTATTGGCTGAACGGGCAGCTTTATCGGTCCGTTCATTGCCGATAATACCGCAGTGGCTTGGAAGCCATTGGAAAGTTATTGTATGGCCTGCATCACTTACATGGTGTAACGTCTCTATAATGCGAAATATTAGCTGTTCGTGCGGTCCGCGTCGTAAAGGTGACAGTAGAGACTGCAATGCCGCCTTAGAATCGCAGAATATCGTCCACTTGTGTGGCTGTTCATTACCAGTGTAATGAAGGGCAATAAAGAACGCTGCGAGCTCTGCTGCCGTCGACGTTGTCGCGTGAGTCGTCTTAAATTTGATTGTTGTGACTGTCGCTGGTATCACGATTGCCGCCGTGGAGCTGTTTGGCAAGACAGATCCATCAGTGTAGATATGTGTAGAGTCACGGTAGTTCTCGTACATAGTAGCGTGCAGTTGTTTAAGGGCTGGTGATGATAGATCAGCTTTTTTTTCGTGATGCCAGGTATTGTGAGGTTGATTTTTGGCTGAGCGAGGCACCATGGAGGAACCGAAGGTCTCGCAGTCGGAGTGAAACAAGTTGGCAATGATTCATCATGTGCGGTAATTGTTTGGCTAAAAGATGTGCGAGGTCTGTCCGCTGGTAGAGAGGCTAAGTGGTGACGAGGAATCCTGGTTAGATGCCTTATATAGGTCCTGAGCACTTCAATTTCAATGTGGGTCTTCACAAAGTGGTCTCTAGCCATTGCTATCGTAGCCGCTGTTGATGCACTCCGAGGCAGGCCTAGACAGATCCGGAGCGCTTGAGCCTGAACACTTTGTATTGTACGTAGATTCGTTTTACCTGTGTTAGTTATTGCTGGCAAGCTGTATCGCAGAAAGCCTAAAAAAAGCACCCTGTACAGTTGTAACATGGCACTTGTTGACATTCCCAAGTCTTGCCAGTGAAAAACTTGAACAGGTGGCAGATGCCTGTCAATCGTTTTTTCACATATGATACGTGAGGGCTCCATGATAAGTCCCTGTTGATTATGACGCCTAGAAACTTGTGCGATTGAACATGTGGTATTATTTGGCCATTTATGATTACACTGTAGTTTGTCATGGGTTTGCGCGTAAATGGCACTAGTGCACATTTCTCGGAGGAAATTTCCAGGCCTCGATTACGGAGGTAGATAGCAGCTTGGGTGGCGGCTCTCTGAATTCTCGCTCGCAACTGTAGGCCTGTTACTGCAGACGTCCATATGCAGATGTCATCTGCGTACATTGATAACCTGACTGTGCTTGGCACGTGCTCAAGGAGAGCAATTAGAGTTAGATTAAATAACACAGGGCTAAGTACACTGCCCTGGGGGACGCCGCGGCAGTTATAATGTAGAGAAGTATGGCCTTCCTCCGTGATTACAAAAAAAAAAGGATCGCATGAAGAGATAGCTCCGTATCCATTGAAACATCCGACCACCCACTCCTACGTCTGCGAGAGCAGAGAGGATGGCTTCATGCGTAACGTTGTCATATGCCCCTTTGACGTCGATGAACAAAGAAGCGCAGAGACGCTTACGGCATTTCTCATGCTGAATGTATAGGTGACCAGGTCGACGACGTTATCGATCGATTATCGACCACGTCGAAAGCCCGCCATGGCATCTGGGTAGGTGCTGTGGTACTCCAAGTACCACTCCAGGCGTCGTAGGACCATCCTCTCTATTACTTTGGCCACACATCTTGCCGAAGCGATCGGGAGATATGACGCGAGTTCCAACGGCGACTTGCCAGGCTTCAGCAGTGGAACAAGACGACTTGTCTTCCAGCTTGTTGGTAGCGCACCATATCTCCAAGATTCATTGTACAACTCAAGGAGAGCGCCTCTCGCTCGCTCACCCAGGTGAAACAGAGCTCGGTAGGAAATTCCATCAGGTCCTGGCGCTGATGTACGGCCACACAAAGCTAATGCTGCCTTAAGTTCGTGGATAGAGAATGGTAGATCCACGCGGTGATCACGTGGTGGCGGACAGCTACTCGAAGGCGTTGGAATGTTGGGAGCTGTGAGTTGGCCGAATAATCTGGCGCTGAAATCCTCTGCCACGTCAATCTCCGGTCACTTTTGAGAGAGGGCAAGAGCCTTGAATGGGAACCGCTGTACGGGGAGTGTCCAGAGACCGCGCACCGTTCTCCATAGCTGCAAAAAGGCTTGCGGGGATCTAGGGACTCACAGAAAGCAGTCCAAGGTTGCGATTCGAGCTTGTCTAACCGGCGCTAGATCTTCTTTTGCGTGCGTCTGGCGGTCCGTAAATTGTTCATTGTCTTCGTACGTCGGTATCTTCGTTCAGCACGTCGTCGGATTGCTCGAAGTTGTCCTAGTTCCACATCAAATTCCGTCAGTTTCGAAGAGCATGTGAGAGTGCGCATAGTGTCTTTCTCCACGCTCTTGATTGCCTCTTCCAAGTCGAAAGATGGATTGGCGTCGCAGTGTTCTTCCATCACAGACTGAAATTTAGACCAGCTCCACTCTTTGGATCGTATTGACACGTATTTGGAAGGGGACAATCCTCTGATCTTGACGTACGTGGGGATATGGTCGCACCCGTGCGTCTCTATGTCTGCAAACCACCCAGCACGTCTGACAAGGCTTCGTGAGACAAAAGCCAACTCAAGACAGCTGCTGTATGTGGAGCCACGTAGAAACGTAGGGCTTCCATCATTCAGCAGCCAAAGTTCATTACTGGAGGTGAAAGATACCAGAGCTCTGCCTCTCGCGTTGACCTTCGAACTTCCCCAGAACTAGTGTATGATGGGCGTTGAAATCTCCAATAATGACCCAGGGACCGGGAGTTGAGGATAGGATGTCTCGTAGTCTTTTGTGACCAAATCGACTTGACGGAGATAGGCAAGTGCCCACAAAAGTAAACGTAAAATTATGTTTTCTTACTGTTAGGCATATATATTGATTATCGTCGTTAGCTGGCACAGGCTGAGGAATGTAAGTGAGGTCACGGCGAATAAACACCAAAACCTTACTGTTTTCATCAACAGTTGACGGCATAAACGATTCATAACCAGAAAGCCTGATCAGGTTCGATAAGTTAGACTCGCAAATGACGATAATGGGAAACATATTGGCATACACGAAGCGACGGAAATCCGAAATGCGCGCTCTCAGTCCGCGGGCATTCCACTGGAAAATAGCTGCTTGTCGGACCTCATCCCTGAAAGACATCATCCCTGAAAGCTCAAGGGTTGCCAACACCGGACTCAGAGCGTCCAGTACTTGAAGCGCACTTCTGGCAGACGGTGTGTGCATGTTGTTTAGCAACACGCGAATGGCATTCATTAAAGGCCTAATAAGAGCTATCACTTGCTCATCTGTTTTTCGCGACTCCTCGCATACAGCACCTTGCTGTACTGGGGGCGGCTTCTTCTGCGGCTCTTCTGCCGGTCGTGTACGCGGAAGTGGCGGCCATTCCTTTGTAAAGAGAGATCTGGCAGTTTTCTCCCTTCCAACATCGATGTTTGGTGGGCTGGAAACTTCCGCTGATGGTGCTGCTTGACGAGTTGACTTTTCTTGAAAAGTTTATGTTCTCCGTCGTGAAGTCCTTCGACGGTGACGTCGTCTTCGCCGCACTTTCACCGCGGCCTCTTTGTGGGTAGAGTTGTCTCCCACCATTTGTTTAAGAATGGTGATCTCTTTCTTGATCTGGGGACAGTCTTTGGAAGAGGCGCAGTGATCACCCTGACAGTTAAGACACTTCAACGTGGTTGTGCTGCAGTTGTCTTCTGAGTGGAGTTCGGCGCATCGAGGGCATACGGCGCAATTTCTGCAAGCATCCTTCACATGGCCAACCTTCTGACAATTGAAGCATTGCATTGGTCTTGGAATAAATGGTCGAACCTGGTGGCGAAAGTGGCCAACCTTCACGTAGGATGGAAGGCAGTCACCTTTGAATGTTATGCTCACACAACGTGTGTTACCAGGCGACCAACATGCACAATGACGTTGTGTTCACTTGCTGGTTTTATAAGAACTGGGAGGTATGCGTTAGGTATTTCATTGTCAATGTAATAGATGACTCCTGTTATTGTGGCACCATTCGCTGGCACGAAGGAGCGGACCTTGATAATGCGTTACATGCTGTAGTATGTTTAGCGCGCTCGGGTTCATCACATCGATTGCCAAGATGTTTCGCCTAGCGTTTATCTTGACACCCTTGATCTCGTTCGGCATGGTGTTCTCGAGATATACGGAGAGTGCTTGTCTGTTGAGAACGCACAGGTTGTCAGTAGCGTTCTGTGGCACAAACAGGATGGAGTGAGGCCATCGTTGAGGTGCAGTTTTCACGGTGTTCGAGCTGGATGCCGAAGATCCATTGAGAATTCTTCGTTTGGCCTTGCGGTACTGAACAAGTCGAAAGCTGTCTTCCGAGGACTCGTCACTTGATGCGGAGTACAGCTCTGTGTCCTCGCTATCACTCGATGTATTTCCTCGCTTCCTCGAACCGATGTCCGCGGGTGAACGGGCACCCTGAGGGTCCTCGGGGTGATGTACATCCATTACCGCGATGTAGGGGGCGGTAGACCCCACAAGTGCAGTGAGAAGCCCAGAAAGGCACAGAGACGGGCGAGATCAAAAAGCATCACTTGCGCTTACCACCGCAATTAGTCGGCGTTCTCACCTCGAAACCCGTCCATAGTTTGCAGGCCCGAGCGTGGTCTATTGTTTCGTCAAATCAGCTGTTGTGTATCTGAAACCCCGGTGCGTATCTTCTTGCTGATTTTTGTTCCGCTTTCTAGCACCTATAAGGACGAGACAAGATTTTTCGCGGGATAGTCATTTGTCGCGTTTTTGCTTAGTAAAAGGTTCAGCTATGCGTCTTTCGTCGTGAAAGAAATAAATAAGATTACCCTGCACTCCAAACACCAAAGTCGTCGCCTTTCCTTGAGATTTACGTGCACTACTTTGGAAGATTGTGTGGTGCGACGTGCTTACGCTGTTGAGACGCGCCTATTGAGTTCTCACCGGAATGTTGAGAGGCACAGGGCATTGAGCCGAACGGCATCGTCGACTGGGACCGTCTTCCATAACAGTGGGCCGGCACAGCCTCAAGTATGGTCGGGGTCCCCTGCTCGCCAGTCGATCGTTGGGCACAAGATGGGACGAATTTTTGTCACACGGAAAAGCAGTCGCTGCGCACCCTCGACGCTCGCTTGAGCGCCTGCACATGTTTTCAGGGGCGAGATAAATCATATTTTTACCCCGAAGATGGCCCCAAACGCGACGAATCGCCATCGGAAGGGCGGCTTGGTTGCCTTCGCACGTTTGCAGGGTGAAAGCTTTCCTTGTTTCCCTGAAACCGCCCCGAAATGCGACCAGTCGTCCTTGAGGTGGTCGTCGCGGGTCGATCACAATGCCGACGCCTTCGTTCGCTCGCCTGTCTGCTGCTTGCTTAAGCTGTGAGCCGCGTGGTGGTTCGGTGCTTTACCTGACTGACATAACACAGACTCGACTGCTTCACTCACTTGAATTCCTCCATTCAACCTCGGTGTGTGCTTTCCTCGCCGACTATGTGCGCATATTCCAAAACCGCCGCAGCAGACGCAACCAAAGCGAAATCCCATTCCTCTAATTTTTTTTTATGGCTAGGCTTCAAAATTGTCACGTGACGCTACCCCATAGTATTTTCCTTCCTCTGTGCTCCCATGTGTCCCCTCCGGCAGTTCGGCGGCAGTTCGCAAGGGGAGACCGGTGCGGCGCGCCGGTCAGGTTTCCGCACATGTATCTCGACTCTCTAAAATGCGCAGTTTTCGCCTGAAAGGCGAATTCAGTATTGCTAATGACAGCAAGGTCTAGCGTGGTGCTCGAGGTCCTCGGACTGTCATTGAACTCGGCGACGCCTGTTCTCTCCACCAAATAAATATTTTCTTCATCTTCTCAATTCTTCTGCGATTCCGCTTCATTCTTAAAATCGGCATTCTCTGCATCATAGCGACGAGCATAATTCACGTAAACCACTTCAAGGGCAAATTACTCAACAGTCTTTCCACAGAAATCTCAAAGCGTTGCTCAATAGAATTAAGGCAACGCTTGAGTTCAATCAACCAATATAGAACAGGCTGGATTTAGGCATATATATTCAGCATTGTGTCGCTCAGTATCACCATCTTCTCTATATGTGGTAAAAGTTTATAAACAAGGATAAGGTGCCTCAGAAAGGCTGGCCAACGTTTGTATAGGAGGACCTATCTTTGTCAATGGCTTTCATAGGTTACGAAAATGCGTTCGATTTTGAAACAGTTTTGGACTATAGATGGCTCATCCCACATGCAAGCCGATATGTTCATTCAATAGGAAATTGCAAAGGGATGGTCTTCAAAGCATTTTAAGTGAATATACTCGTTCATGAGCTGCCACGATAGCAAGTTTTGCTTCACAGGTTTTCGCCCACTACTGCTGTTTATAAATTCGTGAAAAACAGCAAAGGGAAGAAATTAAGGCGCTTTAGCGAGCATCAGTATTCTAGAGGTGATTGTTGCGCTATCGCAAGGCCTCAAATTTAACCTAGCCGAAGAGAGAGAGAGAGAGAGAGAGAGAGAGAGATCATTTATTTGTAATTAGATGGGGTGACTTCCTCGTAGGGTGGAGCCCTCCACTCCGCGTGCCCGCCGGATCAGCCATCGCTGCTCTTGCGTGTCTAAGCTGGTCAGCGCAGTCTCCCAGGAGGAAGGCGAACGTGAAGGCATAGGGGAGTAACCCGGAGGGTTTGGGCACTTCTATGTGCAATGATATACTGTGGGCTTTGCTCCATAGTAGGGACAGTGTCAGAGATATTGTGTGGGGTGTAAGAGGAGAAAATAAAAGAAGCAGGGAAATTATTAGTTTGAAGCTGTCGCCACGCGAGGGCGTCTTCTCGGTTAAAGGAATTATGTGGTGGTGGGGGGGAGTGTCTCTTGCTATCTTTGTAATGTTGTAGAGCTTCAGTGTACTTCAGTGGTTCTATCGGTGCGTTGTCTAGGTTGGACAGCTCTTCCAATGGCGCCCGGTTAGCGAGCTCTCAGGCTACCGCACTAGCGTGTTCATTACCATTGTTGCGTTTCGCCTGCGACACGTGGTTTTGCCGGCGCGACTGCGGCGGGGCGGCAGACATTTTGGCCCGATCGTCGTCGCCGCAACACTCATCGGCAGGTGTTTCCAGGCGCGACTGCGGCGATGCGACCGCAAAAGATCACCCTCTCATTCCAGTCATTGTGCCCGAAACAGGCGATGCCAAAGCAGGGACCATCCTCTCATTCCAGTCATTGTGCCCGAAACAGGCGATGCCAAAGCAGGGACCATCCTCTCATTCCAGTCATTGTGCCCGAAACAGGCGATGCCAAAGCAGGGACCATCCTCTCATTACAGTCATTGTGCCCGACCGGCAGCGCTACAACAGGGTGCTACGAGATCGTGCTCGACAGGGTGCTACGAGATCGTGCTCGTCATGGTGCTACGGCATCGCTACGACAGTGTGCGTCACCATTAGCCCATTGTACATTCACGTGCTCGTCTTTTGAGGGGTTCCTTCTTGCCCTCAACTGCGAGAGTATAAAAACAGCTGCCCCCGGACGCAAAAAAAAAAGAGGGCTCCGATTTCTTCTGTTGAGTGAAGTGCTCTCCCGTCTCTCTACTTCGGTCAAACCTGACCACCTACTCTTTGCGATGTTAAAATAAACAAGTTGTTTCGTTGTTACCAGTCGACTCATGCTTTGCCGGGACCTTCGGATGCTTCCAGTTGTACCCCAGGCCGCCAGGCCAACGCTACCCTTGGGGCTTGCGACCCAGGTACAACCACGGGCGTCAGCGCCGAGTTCCCAACAGATCGTACCAGCAGGTCCGATCCAAACATCTGGTTGGCAGCGGTGAGATCGCCTCCGACTTCAAACAACTGTCTGCCAGCGGTGAGATCGCGACAACGGAGGCCAGCAGCGAAGAGATGCAGTTGACTGTATGCTGAGCAGCTCAACGACGATCCGGGAGCAGTGCAACGAGCCCTGTGTGACGACTGGTTGCCTGCAGCGGAACGACTGCGCGGAATTCCTGCCTGCGAGGTTTGGTGAGTGCGGGACTTTCTTCTTCTGAGCTTTGCCAGGTTTTTGTTAGTGTCAGAAACAGAGCTGGTAATTGTGGTTGTCGTTGCTGCCGCGTTAGTTTGCGGCAAGACAATAGTAAGCAGTAGAGAAAGCAGCATTCAGAGCAGCCATGGATTTGAAGTCGTTGCGCAAACCGAAATTGTTGGAGCTTGCAAGAGAGTTGGGTCTGGATGTCTCGGACAAACTCAGAAAACCTGAACTGCTAAAGGCTATTCTTGAGTTAGAGGCTGAGGATGACGAGCTGTCGGAATGCCTTGAGACTATTGAGGAGAGGTCAAAAAGACAGGAGCGCGAACTTAAAGAGCAAAAAGAGAAACAGGAGCGCGAACTTAAAGAGCAAAAAGAGAAACAGGAGCGCGAACTTAAAGAACAGAAAGAGCGAGAGCAACAAGAGCGTGACCGTCAACACGCTTTGGAAATGAAGCGTCTTGAGGTAGAGATGGAACGCGCTCGTAATGGAAGTCAGGCACACGGTGCAGGAGAACGCGTATTGTTCAAAATGACTGACCTGATGCGGCCGTTTAAGCTTGCAGAGGACATTGGTTTGTTCCTGGTTAACTTTGAGCGAACGTGCGAGAAGCAGGGGTTCTCTCGGGAAACGTGGCCACAGCGCTTGCTCACTTTGTTACCCGGCGAGGCGGCCGACGTAGTCGCTCGCTTGGATAGAGAGGAGGCAGAGGATTTCGACACAGTGAAATCGAGTCTTCTAAAAAAGTACCGGCTGTCTGCGGAGGCGTTCCGTCGGAAGTTTCGGGAAAATGAGAAAGGCAGAAGTGAGTCATATACAGACTTTGCGTATAGGCTTATGTCGAACATGCAGGAGTGGCTCAAAGAAGAGAAAGCGTTTGGTGACCACGATAAAGTTCTGCAGTGTTTCGGGCTAGAACAGTTTTATAGTCGGTTACCGGAGAACGTGCGATACTGGGTCTTGGATAGGCCAGACGTTTGTACGGTGGCTAAAGCCGCTGAGCTAGCCGAGGAGTTTGTGACGCGTCGGGCTCGCGGAGCTAAGGACGGTCAAAAGGGTGAATTTGGCTCGAAGTTTGAGAGGCCGAAGTTCACACCCATGAGAGCAAAGGGGGACACGCGTAGTGAGGATGCGAGTGAAAGCAGTCCGACCAAACGTAAAGAGACGGCGGCAGCCAAACGCAGAAAGCGGTTCGAGATGAGGCGAGCGCGCTTGTGTTATACGTGCCAGAAGCCGGGTCACTTTTCGGCGCAGTGTCCGGAAACAACACCAAAAGTTGTGTTTTTTTCAATAGGCAGCACTGACGAGAACATGAAGCTTCTCGAGCCTTACATGCGAGACCTCCTCGTGAACGGGAAAGAGTGCCGAGTGCTTCGCGATTCCGCAGCTACGATGGATGTAGTTCACCCGTCTTACGTAGAACCCCATATGTTCACGGGCGAGTGCGCATGGATCAAGCAAGCCGTGGAAGCTCATAGCGTGTGTCTGCCGGTAGCAAAGGTGCTTATTGAAGGACCTTTCGGAGCGCTTGAGACGGAGGCGGCAGTGTCATCTATGCTGCCACCCCAGTACCCGTACTGTTTGGGATCTGACTGCTGGTACGATCTGTTGGGAACTCGGCGCTGACGCCCGTGGTTGTACCTGGGTCGCAAGCCCCAAGGGTAGCGTTGGCCTGGCGGCCTGGGGTACAACTGGAAGCATCCGAAGGTCCCGGCAAAGCATGAGTCGACTGGTAACAACGAAACAACTTGTTTATTTTAACATCGCAAAGAGTTGGCGGTCAGGTTTGACCGTAGTAGAGAGACGGGAGAGCACTTCACTCAACAGAAGAAATCGGAGCCCTCCTTTTGGCGTCCGGGGGCAGCTGTTTTTATACTCTCGCAGTTGAGGGCAAGAAGGAACCCCTCAAAAGACGAGCACGTGAATGTACAATGGGCTAATGGTGACGCACACTGTCGTAGCGATGCCGTAGCACCATGTCGAGCACGATCTCGTAGCACCCTGTCGTGGCGCTGCCGGTCGGACACAATGACTGGAATGAGATCCCTGCTTTGGCATCGCCTGTTTCGGGCACAATGACTGGAATGCGAGGATGATCCCTAGGCGGTCGCATCGCCGCAGTCGCGCCTGGAAACACCTGGCGATGAGTGTTGCGGCGACGACGATCGGGCCAAAATGTCTGCCGCCCCGCCGCAGTCGCGCCGGCAAAACCACGTGTCGCAGGCGAAACGCAACAGACCGCCCCGCCGGGGGAAGGAGATCCCGATGGACAGGGGACTGCATCCGCTGTCCGGAGGGATGTCGCTCGATGATGCTCATAACCGAAGTCGGGCGTCCCTCGACGTTTCTTGAGCGCAGCGCACAGAGAAGGCCTCGTTCTCTTGTTCAGGTTCGCACGGGACACTGCAAAGTGACTTCGGGAGAGTTCACATTTTTGTTCTCGTTCCGGGCAAGCGTTAGAACTACGCTGAAACTCAACCGCTCAGTCAGCAAGCACGGCACAACCCTCACTAAGCCCTGCCAGGCTCTTTCCCCTTTTTATACCACTGCCTAGTTCCTTACAGTAGTCTAGCATCACTCAGAACGCGTCCACAAATTGAAAAATTGCACTAGAAAGCATATCATCACTTTGAAACACTAAACAAAAGCAATATGTAAAAAAAAAAATCCTGCCTCAGGAAGAAAACATCAGTAACAAACAATTTTGAGGCTGATTCCTACGTTAGGGGCTTCGACTTAAGCCATCGGCGTTACCGTTGAGACTCCCCTTTTTGTAACGCACCTCAAAGGAATATTGTTGTAAAGCGAGGCTCCAGCGCAGGAGGCGGCCATTTTTGGGAGAGATGGTCTGCAGCCATTGGAGAGGGCAGTGATCCGTCTCAATGATAAACCTCGAGCCGGCTAGATAGCATGACAATTTCTGAACGGCCCACACGAGACATGCACACTCTTTCTCGGTGGCGCTATACGCCTGCTCACGACTGGTCAGCTTACGACTAGCATACAGGACGGGGTGTTCTACTTCTCCATTTTCCCGTTGGCACAGTACAACGCCCATGCCTCGCTCACTAGCATCGCACTGAACAATGAACCCTTTTGTATAGTCTGGCGATCGTAGCACAGGCTGGCTTGTTAGGGCACTCTTTAGGGCGCTAAAAGCTCTTTCCTTGGTCTCGTCCCAGACGACTGTTTGAGGCTCTGTCTTTCTTAGAGCATCCGTCAGGGGAGCCGCGATATCAGAGTACCTAGGGATGTACCTCTGATAGTAGCCGGCGACACCCAAGAACGACCGAACATCGGTCTTGGTGCGCGGTTGCGGAAAGTCTCGCACAGCGGCCACTTTTATTTCAGAGGGGCGGCGACGACCCTGACCAATCACGTGACCGAGGTAGACAACCTCGGCCTGTGCTATCTGGCACTTAGGAGCCTTGACTGTCAAGCCCGCTTCGCGCAGGCGGGTTAGCACTGCCCGCAAGTGTGCCATATGCTCAGACCAGGATGCGGAGAATATCGCTACGTCGTCTAGATACGGTAAAGCGAATTCTTGCTGTCCCCGCAACACTTTATCCATGAGGCTTGAAAAACAGTATGGCGCGTTCTTCAAACCAAAACTCAACACTTTAGGACGGAAGGTTCCCATTGGTGAAATGAACGCCGCATACCTACTAGCCTCTTCCGTAAGTGGAACCTGCCAATAACCCCTGACAAGATCTAGGGTGGAAATAAACTGAGCGCTACTAACTTTCTCAAGGCGCTCCTCGATGTTAGGGATCGGATAAATTTGATCCTTAGTGATGGAATTAAGCCTGCGGTAGTCGACGCAAGGACGAGGTTCCTTGCCCGGTACCTCAACTAAAATCAAAGGGGAGGTATAATCACTCTCACCTGCCTCAATAACACCGAGCTGTAGCATTTTCTTTACCTCAGCCTCCATAATATCGCTCTGGCGGGGTGACACCCGATACGCCTTGGATCGTACTGGCTCTGTGGAGGTAAGTTCTATATCATGAGTAAGTACAGAAGTCCTACCAGGCCTCTCAGAGAACAGACCTTGAAACTCTTGTAATAGCTGGTGTAGTTCGGTTTTCTGCTCGGGCGACAGCGGTGCTTTACTGATAAGGTCACTAATGACTTGACCGGTGTCTTCCCTGTTCGTCACTGAGCCTAGTCCCGGAAGCTCGACCGGAAGCTCTTCAGGAACGTTTACCATCATGCACACCACTGCTTCCCTTTGTCTATAAGGTTTGAGCAGATTACAGTGGTAAACTTGCTGTGCTTTCCGCTTTCCTGGCAGACTCACCACGTAGTTAACGTCCGACAGTTTCTGAACAATTCGCGCTGGGCCCTCCCACTGCACGTCTAGTTTGTTGTTTAGCGATGTGCGCAATATCATGACCTCATCGCCAACCTCAAAACGACGGGCCCTGGCTGTCCGATCATAATAAACCTTGGCCCTCTGCTGGGCCTTTGTCATTGCTTCACCTGACAACTCCTGTGCCCTTCTTAAGCGTTCGAGGAGCTTAAGCACGTACTCCACCACGACTGGGTCGTCGCCCCTACCTTCCCACGATTCTCGAAGCATGCGAAGCGGAGATCGAAGCGAGCGACCGTACACCAGTTCAGCTGGCGAAAACCCCGTAGCCGCATGCGGCGCGGTCCTTAAAGCAAACATCACCCCAGGCAGACACAGCTCCCAGTCAGTTCGATGTTCAAAACACAACGCTCTCAACACGCGCTTCATGACGGAGTGGAGCTTCTCAACGGAATTCGACTGTGGGTGGTACACTGAGCTGTGTAGCAGCTTTACCCCACACCTTTCGAGAAAAGTTGTCGTCAAAGCGCTAGTAAACACTGTGCCCTGATCTGATTGGATTTCCGCAGGAAAACCAACTCGCGCAAATATGGACAGTAGTGCATTGACTATCTCAACTGAGCTGAGTTCTTTAAGCGGCACTGCTTCAGGGAACTTTGTCGCTGGGCAGATCACAGTCAAAATGTGTCTGTACCCCGTGGCTGTTACCGGCAGAGGTCCCACTGTATCAATAACGAGCCGTCTAAAAGGCTCCGTTATGATAGGTACCAATTTCAACGGCGCCCTTGATTTGTCCCCTGGTTTGCCCACCCGCTGACAAGTGTCACATGTCCTCACGAAATGGTCTGCGTCCCGAAAACACCCTGGCCAATAGTACTCTTGCAAGAGACGGTCCTTAGTTTTCTTAACTCCTAGGTGTCCGGACCACGAACCCCCATGCGACAAGCGCAACAGATCCTGACGATAGCATTGAGGCACGATCAGCTGATCGAACTCCACTCCTCTTCGGTCTAGATACTTCCGGTACAGGACTCCACCCCTTTCCACAAAACGCGCAGTTTTCCTGGCGATACCTTCTTTGACATTGCAGCGCACGTTTTCCAGGCTGCCATCCTTTTTTTGCTCGGCTATCAAAGCCGACCGGCTGACTTTTAGCAACCTATCAAGTCCGTCTGACGTAGGCGCGATGAGCAAATCAGTAGATAGCTCTTCTAACTTTCCCGTGTCGGGCATTTCCTCTCCAGTATCTGGCGCCTTTAACGTTACAGACTCAAGTTTATTCAGTTCGGGCGTGCTCGGAATATCAGCTTGCTGCGCCTCTGACCCTTTTTCGTTGTTTGATAACGTCGGCCCCGCAACTACCGCCTTTGCAGCGAGCTCCCGAACCTTCGATCTGGTTAAGGCCTGAACACTAGCTTCACCAAACAAAAGCCCCTTCTCGCGCAGGAGGTGATCGGACCTGTTTGAAAATAGGTACGGGTACTGGGGTGGCAGCACAGATGACACTGCCGCCTCCGTCTCAAGCGCTCCGAAAGGTCCTTCAATAAGCACCTTTGCTACTGGCAGACACACGCTATGAGCTTCCACGGCTTGCTTGATCCATGCGCACTCGCCCGTGAACATATGGGGTTCTACGTAAGATGGGTGAACTACATCCATCGTAGCTGCGGAATCGCGAAGCACTCGGCACTCTTTCCCGTTCACGAGGAGGTCTCGCATGTAAGGCTCGAGAAGCTTCATGTTCTCGTCAGTGCTGCCTATTGAAAAAAACACAACTTTTGGTGTTGTTTCCGGACACTGCGCCGAAAAGTGACCCGGCTTCTGGCACGTATAACACAAGCGCGCTCGCCTCATCTCGAACCGCTTTCTGCGTTTGGCTGCCGCCGTCTCTTTACGTTTGGTCGGACTGCTTTCGCTCGCATCCGCACTACGCGTGTCCCCCTTTGCTCTCATGGGTGTGAACTTCGGCCTCTCAAACTTCGAGCCAAATTCACCCTTTTGACCGTCCTTAGCTCCGCGAGCTCGACGCGTCACAAACTCCTCGGCTAGCTCAGCGGCTCTAGCCACCGTACTCACGTCTGGCCTATCCAAGACCCAGTATCGCACGTTCTCCGGTAACCGACTATAAAACTGTTCTAGCCCGAAACACTGCAGAACTTTATCGTGGTCACCAAACGCTTTCTCTTCTTTGAGCCACTCCTGCATGTTCGACATAAGCCTATACGCAAACTCTGTATATGACTCACTTCTGCCTTTCTCATTTTCCCGAAACTTCCGACGGAACGCCTCCGCAGACAGCCGGTACTTTTTTAGAAGACTCGATTTCACTGTGTCGAAATCCTCTGCCTCCTCTCTATCCAAGCGAGCGACTACGTCGGCCGCCTCGCCGGGTAACAAAGTGAGCAAGCGCTGTGGCCACGTTTCCCGAGAGAACCCCTGCTTCTCGCACGTTCGCTCAAAGTTAACCAGGAACAAACCAATGTCCTCTCCAAGCTTAAACGGCCGCATCAGGTCCGTCATTTTGAACAATACGCGTTCTCCTGCACCGTGTGCCTGACTTCCATTACGAGCGCGTTCCATCTCTACCTCAAGACGCTTCATTTCCAAAGCGTGTTGACGGTCACGCTCTTGTTGCTCTCGCTCTTTCTGTTCTTTACGTTCACGCTCTTCTTTTTCTTTTTGCTCTTTAAGTTCGCGCTCCTGTCTTTTTGCAGTCTCTCTCTCTTCAATGGTCTCAAGGCATTCCGACAGCTCGTCATCCTCAGCCTCTAACTCAAGAATAGCCTTTATCAGTTCCGGTTTTCTTAGTTTGTCTGAGACATCCAGACCCAACTCTCTTGCAAGCTCCAACAATTTCGGTTTGCGCAACGACTTCAAATCCATGGCTGCTCTGAATGCTGCTTTCTCTACTGCTTACTATTGTCTTGCCGCAACTAACCCGGCAGCAACGACAACCACAATTACCAGCTCTGTTTCTGACACTAACAAAAAGCCTGGCAAAGCTCAGAAGAAGAAAGTCCCGCACTCACCAAACCTCGCAGGCAGGAATTCCGCGCAGTCGTTCCGCTGCAGGCAACCAGTCGTCACACAGGGCTCGTTGCACTGCTCCCGGATCGTCGTTGAGCTGCTCAGCATACAGTCAACTGCATCTCTTTGCTGCTGGCCTCCGTTGTCGCGATCTCACCGCTGGCAGACAGTTGTTTGAAGTCGTAGGCGATCTCACCGCTGCCA
Organism: Dermacentor variabilis; assembly: GCF_050947875.1. Taxonomy (NCBI): domain Eukaryota; kingdom Metazoa; phylum Arthropoda; class Arachnida; order Ixodida; family Ixodidae; genus Dermacentor; species Dermacentor variabilis. Next base: position 218,580,485 of record NC_134568.1, read on the forward strand.
ACCAGATGTTTGGGATCTGACTGCTGGTACGATCTGTTGGGAACTCGGCGCTGACGCCCGTGGTTGTACCTGGGTCGCAAGCCCCAAGGGTAGCGTTGGCCTGGCGGCCTGGGGTACAACTGGAAGCATCCGAAGGTCCCGGCAAAGCATGAGTCGACTGGTAACAACGAAACAACTTGTTTATTTTAACATCGCAAAGAGTTGGCGGTCAGGTTTGACCGTAGTAGAGAGACGGGAGAGCACTTCACTCAACAGAAGAAATCGGAGCCCTCCTTTTGGCGTCCGGGGGCAGCTGTTTTTATACTCTCGCAGTTGAGGGCAAGAAGGAACCCCTCAAAAGACGAGCACGTGAATGTACAATGGGCTAATGGTGACGCACACTGTCGTAGCGATGCCGTAGCACCATGTCGAGCACGATCTCGTAGCACCCTGTCGTGGCGCTGCCGGTCGGACACAATGACTGTAATGAGAGGATGGTCCCTGCTTTGGCATCGCCTGTTTCGGGCACAATGACTGGAACGAGATCCCTGCTTTGGCATCGCCTGTTTCGGGCACAATGACTGGAATGAGATCCCTGCTTTGGCATCGCCTGTTTCGGGCACAATGACTGGAATGCGAGGATGATCCCTAGGCGGTCGCATCGCCGCAGTCGCGCCTGGAAACACCTGGCGATGAGTGTTGCGGCGACGACGATCGGGCCAAAATGTCTGCCGCCCCGCCGCAGTCGCGCCGGCAAAACCACGTGTCGCAGACGAAACGCAACAGTACCTATTTTCAAACAGGTCCGATCACCTCCTGCGCGAGAAGGGGCTTTTGTTTGGTGAAGCTAGTGTTCAGGCCTTAACCAGATCGAAGGTTCGGGAGCTCGCTGCAAAGGCGGTAGTTGCGGGGCCGACGTTATCAAACAACGAAAAAGGGTCAGAGGCGCAGCAAGCTGATATTCAGAGCACGCCCGAACTGAATAAAATTGAGTCTGTAGCGTTGAAGGCGCCAGATACTGGAGAGGAAAATCCCGATTCGGGAAAGTTAGAAGAGCTATCTACTGATTTGCTCATCGCGCCTACGTCAGACGGACTTGATAGGTTGCTAAAAGTCAGCCGGTCGGCTTTGATAGCCGAGCAAAAAAAGGATGGCAGCCTGGAAAACGTGCGCTGCAATGTCAAAGAAGGTATCGCCAGGAAAACTGCGCGTTTTGTGGAAAGAGGTGGAGTCCTGTACCGGAAGTATCTAGACCGAAGAGGAGTGGAGTTCGATCAGCTGATCGTGCCTCAATGCTATCGTCAGGATCTGTTGCGCTTGTCGCATGGGGGTTCGTGGTCCGGACACCTAGGAGTTAAGAAAACTAAGGACCGTCTCTTGCAAGAGTACTATTGGCCAGGGTGTTTTCGGGACGCAGATCATTTCGTGAGGACATGTGACACTTGTCAGCGGGTGGGCAAACCAGGGGACAAATCGAGGGCGCCGTTGAAATTGGTACCTATCATTACGGAGCCTTTTAGACGGCTCGTTATTGATACTGTGGGACCTCTGCCGGTAACAGCCACGGGGTACAGACACATTTTGACTGTGATCTGCCCAGCGACAAAGTTCCCTGAAGCAGTGCCGCTTAAAGAACTCAGCTCAGTTGAGATAGTTAATGCACTACTGTCCATATTTGCGCGAGTTGGTTTCCCTGCGGAAATCCAATCAGATCAGGGCACAGTGTTTACTAGCGCTTTGACGACAACTTTTCTCGAAAGGTGTGGGGTAAAGCTGTTACACAGCTCAGTGTACCACCCACAGTCGAATTCCGTTGAGAAGCTCCACTCCGTCATGAAGCGCGTGTTGAGAGCGTTGTGTTTTGAACATCGAACTGACTGGGAGCTGTGTCTGCCTGGGGTGATGTTTGCTTTAAGAACCGCGCCGCATGCGGCTACGGGGTTTTCGCCAGCTGAACTGGTGTACGGTCGCTCGCTTCGATCTCCGCTTCGCATGCTTCGAGAATCGTGGGAAGGTAGGGGCGACGACCCAGTCGTGGTGGAGTACGTGCTTAAGCTCCTCGAACGCTTAAGAAGGGCACAGGAGTTGTCAGGTGAAGCAATGACAAAGGCCCAGCAGAGGGCCAAGGTTTATTATGATCGGACAGCCAGGGCCCGTCGTTTTGAGGTTGGCGATGAGGTCATGATATTGCGCACATCGCTAAACAACAAACTAGACGTGCAGTGGGAGGGCCCAGCACGAATTGTGCAGAAACTGTCGGACGTTAACTACGTGGTAAGTCTGCCAGGAAAGCGGAAAGCACAGCAAGTTTACCACTGTAATCTGCTCAAACCTTATAGACAAAGGGAAGCAGTGGTGTGCATGATGGTAAACGTTCCTGAAGAGCTTCCGGTCGAGCTTCCGGGACTAGGCTCAGTGACGAACAGGGAAGACACCGGTCAAGTCATTAGTGACCTTATCAGTAAAGCACCGCTGTCGCCTGAGCAGAAAACCGAACTACACCAGCTATTACAAGAGTTTCAAGGTCTGTTCTCTGAGAGGCCTGGTAGGACTTCGGTACTTACTCATGATATAGAACTTACCTCCCCAGAGCCAGTACGATCCAAGGCGTATCGGGTGTCACCCCGCCAGAGCGATATTATGGAGGCTGAGGTAAAGAAAATGCTACAGCTCGGTGTTATTGAGGCAGGTGAGAGTGATTATACCTCCCCTTTGATTTTAGTTGAGGTACCGGGCAAGGAACCTCGTCCTTGCGTCGACTACCGCAGGCTTAATTCCATCACTAAGGATCAAATTTATCCGATCCCTAACATCGAGGAGCGCCTTGAGAAAGTTAGTAGCGCTCAGTTTATTTCCACCCTAGATCTTGTCAGGGGTTATTGGCAGGTTCCACTTACAGAAGAGGCTAGTAGGTATGCGGCGTTCATTTCACCAATGGGAACTTTCCGTCCTAAAGTGTTGAGTTTTGGTTTGAAGAACGCGCCATACTGTTTTTCAAGTCTCATGGATAAAGTGTTGCGGGGACAGCAAGAATTCGCTTTACCGTATCTAGACGACGTAGCGATATTCTCCGCATCCTGGTCTGAGCATATGACACACTTGCGGGCAGTGCTAACCCGCCTGCGCGAAGCAGGCTTGACAGTAAAGGCTCCTAAGTGCCAGTTAGCACAGGCCGAGGTTGTCTACCTCGGTCACGTGATTGGTCAGGGTCGTCGCCGCCCCTCTGAAATAAAAGTGGCCGCTGTGCGAGACTTTCCGCAACCGCGCACAAAGACCGATATTCGGTCGTTCTTAGGTGTCGCCGGCTACTATCAGAGGTACATCCCTAGGTACTCTGATATCGCGGCTCCCCTGACGGATGCTCTAAGAAAGACAGAGCCTCAAACAGTCGTCTGGGACGAGACAAAGGAAAGAGCTTTTAGCGCCCTAAAGAGTGCCCTAACAAGCCAGCCTGTGCTACGATCGCCAGACTATACAAAAGGGTTCATTTTTCAGTGCGATGCTAGTGAGCGAGGCATGGGCGTTGTACTGTGCCGACGGGAAAATGGAGAAGTAGAACACCCCGTCCTGTATGCTAGTCGTAAGCTGACCAGTCGTGAGCAGGCGTATAGCGCCACCGAGAAAGAGTGTGCGTGTCTCGTGTGGGCCGTTCAGAAATTGTCATGCTATCTAGCCGGCTCGAGGTTTATCATTGAGACGGATCACTGCCCTCTCCAATGGCTGCAGACCATCTCTCCCAAAAATGGCCGCCTCCTGCGCTGGAGCCTCGCTTTACAACAATATTCCTTTGAGGTGCGTTACAAAAAGGGGAGTCTCAACGGTAACGCCGATGGCTTAAGTCGAAGCCCCTAACGTAGGAATCAGCCTCAAAATTGTTTGTTACTGATGTTTTTTTTCCTGAGGCAGGATTTTTTTTAACATATTGCTTTTGTTTAGTGTTTCAAAGTGATGATATGCTTTCTAGTGCAAGTTTTCAATTTGTGGACGCGTTCTGAGTGATGCTAGACTACTGTAAGGAACTAGGCAGTGGTATAAAAAGGGGAAAGAGCCTGGCAGGGCTTAGTGAGGGTTGTGCCGTGCTTGCTGACTGAGCGGTTGAGTTTCAGCGTAGTTCTAACGCTTACCGGGAACGAGAACAAAAATGTGAACTCTCCCGAAGTCACTTTGCAGTGTCCCGTGCGAACCTGAACAAGAGAACGAGGCCTTCTCTGTGCGCTGCGCTCAAGAAACGTCGAGGGACGCCCGACTTCGGTTATGAGCATCATCGAGCGACATCCCTCCGGACAGCGGATGCAGTCCCCTGTCCATCGGGATCTCCTTCCCCCGGCGGGGCGGTCTGTTGCGTTTCGCCTGCGACACGTGGTTTTGCCGGCGCGACTGCGGCGGGGCGGCAGACATTTTGGCCCGATCGTCGTCGCCGCAACACTCATCGGCAGGTGTTTCCAGGCGCGACTGCGGCGATGCGACCGCAAAAGATCACCCTCTCATTCCGGTCATTGTGCCCGAAACAGGCGATGCCAAAGCAGGGACCATCCTCTCATTCCAGTCATTGTGCCCGAAACAGGCGATGCCAAAGCAGGGACCATCCTCTCATTCCAGTCATTGTGCCCGAAACAGGCGATGCCAAAGCAGGGACCATCCTCTCATTACAGTCATTGTGCCCGACCGGCAGCGCTACAACAGGGTGCTACGAGATCGTGCTCGACAGGGTGCTACGAGATCGTGCTCGTCATGGTGCTACGGCATCGCTACGACAGTGTGCGTCACCATTAGCCCATTGTACATTCACGTGCTCGTCTTTTGAGGGGTTCCTTCTTGCCCTCAACTGCGAGAGTATAAAAACAGCTGCCCCCGGACGCAAAAAAAAAAAGAGGGCTCCGATTTCTTCTGTTGAGTGAAGTGCTCTCCCGTCTCTCTACTTCGGTCAAACCTGACCACCTACTCTTTGCGATGTTAAAATAAACAAGTTGTTTCGTTGTTACCAGTCGACTCATGCTTTGCCGGGACCTTCGGATGCTTCCAGTTGTACCCCAGGCCGCCAGGCCAACGCTACCCTTGGGGCTTGCGACCCAGGTACAACCACGGGCGTCAGCGCCGAGTTCCCAACAGATCGTACCAGCAGGTCCGATCCAAACACCATGGAGAGAGACATGTCCAGGTGTCCAGACGATACGCACCCTTTGTAACGCTGTGGGGTCTAATGATGTAAGGATGCGGTGTTTGTAGGGTGTCACCCTCCCTTGTGCCAAAGTCCTGCAGGTGTCTGTGAATCAGTGACCACTGTGATGGGTCCATTCGGTGCCGGTATGGTTGAAGCGTGTTCGATGGCTAGGGCGATAGCAGCCTCTTCCGCCGTGCCACTGTCCGCAGTGTTGAGCGTGGCCGAAGCCCTCAGGATGTCTGTACTATCTATTACTAGACATAGGGCACGTCTTTGTGTGTAGCGGCCCAACGTCGGTGTATATAGGACCGGTGTGTTCCATGTGTCATCGCCAATCAGTCGAGCCAGGGCTTGTGCTCTTGCCTTTCTTCGGACTTTATGACGGTCAGGGTGCATGTTCCGGGGAATCGGGGCCACGTGAATTTTGTTGCGAATGCTAAGCGCAAGAAGTGTGCGGTCTTCCTGTTGTGTTTTTCTTGTTGTTTGGTATCCTAGCCGGGATAGAATGAGGCACCCTTGCATTGTTCGTTGGAGACGTTGCAATTGGCTCTTAAGATGACATTCGACAAGTTCGTGGATGGTGTTGTGCACTCCAAGTCGTAGTTGGAGCTGCATGGACGCATGTTGAGGTAGTCCCAACGCTGCCTTCAGTACTGTACGGAGGAGGGTGTCCATCTGGCGCATCATCGGTCTGAGTCGTCAGGTTATGACAGGGGAGGTGGCAGGTTAATCTGCTAATTATGAGGGCTTGCACGATTCGGAGTACATCTTTTTCTTGGAGTCCTTGTCGGCGGTTTGTAATTCGCTCTATCATGTGCGTTACTTGGGTGATTTGTTCGCGGAGTATCTGTAGGGTATGTGTGGCCTTCCCGTTGTGTTGTATGTGAAGTCCTAGTACACGTAGTCTGTCTACCCTTGGGATAACGTTGCCATTGAGATGCAATGTGATGGCTGGTGGAATATCGGCCTTGTTCCGTTTTTTGAATACCAGCAGAAGCTTCGACTTCTCAGCTGCGCAGGTGAGTCCTCCTGCTGCTGCATAGTGTTGTACTATATTTACTGCTTCCTGTAGTGCGTCTTGAATTGCGCCGTCCGACCTTGTGGTCACCCAGAGTGTTACATCATCGGCGTACAGGGCGTGCTGCACGTTCAGAAGTTTGTCGAGGAGCGGTGGTAGCTTTGCCATCGCCACTTTGAACAGGGTGGGTGAGAGAACCAAACTCTGGGGAGTCCCTCTGCCCGAAAGTTTTATGATATCTGACCGAATATCACCTAGGCCGATGGTGGCTGTGCGGTCAGAAAGAAAGGCTCGGACATAATCATAGATGCGTTTTCCGCATCGGGAGGATGCAAGATTGTTTAGAATGAGGTCATGTGAGACATTTTCGAAGGCCCCCTTGAGGTCCAACGCCAGAATGGCTCTTGTTTGAGCTTCACTCGGACCATCCACAACATCCTCCTTAAGTTTTAGGAGTATGTCCTGCGCATACAGACCTGGTCGATAGCCGAATAAGGTAATGGGGAAGAATTTGTTCGCTTCGACGTGAGGCTGGAGGCGCGTTAGAACTACGTGCTCGAAGAGTTTGCCGATACACGAAGTCAGGGAAATGGGTCTGAGATTTTGAAGCGACAACGGTTTCCCGGGTTTCGAAATAAGGTAATATCGGTGTGTCACCATTCCTGTGGAAGCATTCCGTTTTTCCAATTGTCGTTGTAGTGTGCAGTGAGTTGCCGTACGGCCTGATCGTCGAGGTTGCGTAGTAGTGCATAGTGAATGCCGTCTGCTCCGGGCGCCGTGTTACGTCTTATGCCGTGTATAGGGCTGCCTTACTTCTGTCTCTGCAATATCACCGTCCAATTGGGTTTCTTCCTCGTGTGGATAGTCTTTGTACTCCGGTCGGTAACCTGTATCAATGTATCTCTGTTACAGTGTTTGAAGGAGAGCGTCATCATCCATTTGTTCTTTGTGGATGATAGTGCGGACGGTGTTGGTTGTGTGCGTTAGTTGAGTATTGCTCTGAGGAGGGACCACGTTTTGGAAGTACTTTGTGTGCCATTAAAGCGCTCGCAGAGGTTGTGCCAATTGTTATTAGTGAGGCTGGTGGCGTATTCTTCAGCTTCTGCTGTGATCCGGGCGATTCTTTGTTTCAGCCTACGGTTGTGCCGCTGCCTCTTCCATCGTTTGGTTAGGCCTCTTCGAGCTTTCCAGAGATGGAGCAGATCTCTGTCCACATCCGGTGTCTCCGTTGTTGCAGTAAGTTGTTTAGTGGCCGCTTTAAAATCTGCTTGTAGCTGTTGTGTCCACTCGCGTAGAGATGGCGCGTCGTGTTGTTGAAGTTTGGTTCTGTTGCGCCGGAAAGCGTCCCAGTTCGTTATTTTAATTGCACGTTCTCGGGTGCGTATATATGGCCACCAGTTGGACTCCTGTGGCTAGAATGCTGTGGCCACGTACTGCCCAGATTCTCCATTAGGTTGTTCCTGGAGCATTAATTGAGTCAACCCCTTGACCATTGTTAGGCCAGGGCAGGATATCCCTCCTTACGCTGTTACCCATTCTGGTTGGCGTGCCAGGTTCAGGTTGAAGGGACCCGGCCTCTCATATCGACTCGTCTTATATATATACTTATATGCGCAAATATGTACGTTTTACAACGTTTTGACCTTATTATATATCAGCGATTATATTATATATCAGCCCCCCCCCCCCCGAAATTTTTTCGTGCTGTCCATGCACCGCCGACCAAAGCAACCCCCGGCGCAGAAAATCATTCTGGATTTTGTCTAGAACGTCTTTTTCACGCTCGAAAAGCCATTTCACCGCGAAAATTGCGAACTCGGGCTGGATTTCTCGGCAACGCCCATGCACCGGAAGTCGCATAACGCAAGCAGCCCCATCCGAGCACAAAGTTTCAAGGACGTTTTGATGGCGAACGGGCTCGCCGCGGCATCTCGCGGAGGCCGCGGAATCTACACTCTGTCATGGATTCTTCGGAGCGCGTGGATGTCAATTCCGAAACTTTATGGGTATAAAGTTCTCATAAACTTATTATGTGAAAGGTGCATTGACATTTCCAAACGTGTGCTTTAGATTTTCAATTGCGGAACTTTGTAAGTTTAATGTTCCCATAAATATTTGACGCCAAAGGTGCATTAACTTTTTCAAAGTCGTACATCGGGCCATACAACGAGACAAGCCAAATCAACACACTATCAGACAAGTTGACAAAGCCCACAGCGAGGCCCGATGAGAGGAAGTGTTGTGGTGGTTCATTCGTGCCGTCGTGTCAAATAAAGAGGGCGTAAACTTTTATTTCAAATCAACAAGATTTGAGTCCGGCGTCTTTTTAGTGGGTCTGGGCACCCGCCGCGGACGCGGTTCCGAGACCTTGTCTCGAAGCGGCTTCCTCGGCTCGCTGGACGGCCCAGAGTTGTGCTGTCAGGTCAGAGCTGAGCAGTGCGGTCATCCAGCGTGACTGGAGGCTGGCGGCGGAAGAGACGGAGGGGTCGGCACTGCCCGAATTGTTTGTTAGGTCCCGACACTCCCATAACATATGATTTAGTGTGGCAACCTCGCAAATTTCAACATTCTTTTTCACCTGCGCCAAAGCATCCAGTGAAGACACTAATGCCAGCCAAGGTAACTACGTTCTTATTTATTTTTTCTACTTTGACTTTTAATCGCGAGGGCACATTGAGCCTCTTCAATTTTTTGTTCTCGCTCCCCTACCCGGGGGCTGCCAGAGCCAGCCAGAGCGCATGCGTTTTTCTCGCGTTGCCCCGACCACCGTGGCGCGGCGCATTTCGGTGCGCGTTCGGTTTTCTCTGGCCGAGTGCATTTTCGCCTGGCAGAGTTTTAGACGCTTTCTAGCTAGCAGACGAAAAAAAGAAACAATGATCGCTCGCCGCCACCACTGTGGGGACTCTACGGATTGCACTGCGTTCGCTTGAGCTCAACCTCTCCAGAAAGTCTTGTCTCGCCGATGTAGGATACCGAGCAGTATGCGCGTGGTTCTTGGTGGACCAAGCGTCTCGTGCTTTATTCGATATTCCTTTAATAGCCACATTAGTTGCCCAAAGTAGGCATTCGATTGTTACCAACATACTTTCCTTTGCGTTTTTTTTTTCATTATGATTCCCCCGCCCCACAAACGAAAAAAAAAAACGTTGCCGCGCAACGAATTGTCGCAGGGTGTGAGTTCTATTTTGTCACTTCTTTTGCGGAAAGTAATGGGCCATGGGACGCTTCAGCCGCCGGATACTCTTATTATATTATTGGGATAGCAATTATATGGAGACTCTAGGCGCATTCCTGCCGTCGCCCTCATGTTCCGCATAAAGTCCAAGGGCGATAACATCGTGACCGCGCGCCGCATGCTGTATGTGCGAGTGAAAGCGTGTGGAGGGGGGTGGGTACGGGTGATCCGACGATGGTGGCTCAGTCTTGTGTGCGCAAAGGAGAAAAGCGGGGAGCAAGCGCGCCGCCTTCCGTCGCGCGCGATACATCGGGGGGAATGGATAGAATGGGGGCGGTATCTAGGATTCTATGAATCTGTGATTGCGCAACATGTTTATCTGCCTTGTTTGATCCATTATATACCGTGACTTTCTCTCAGATACGTAGATTTATTGGAGACTTATACGTATGTTTAGATAGCTGGTTGCGAAGTTTTGTGTATACGTGCAGTGAACTCTGTTTCCAGTGGCATGCCCTTTATCAAGCCGTATCTTCGCACTTGTATATTCCATTGTATCTTCGCATTTCTAATGTACGAGGGGGAGTCAAATGAAAGTGAGCCTACCCACCCCGCGCAATTATGGTTCTGTTCATTATCTGCAAGGCCTGCGCGTAGCACGCAGGCATCTCTCATTTACAAAAGTGGCACGCAGGTGTGAAGATATATGTTCTTTAATGCGCTCATACACTGGGCTGAACATGGTTGCGTGACGTAATGGACGCTCCAGAAGATGAGCAGCGTGGGGCCGTGAGGTTTTTGACAGCTGAAGGTGTTTCCCAAAACGAAATTGGTCACCGTATGGCTGCCGTGCACATTGAACATTACATTTCATTGGCCACTGTGAAGCGTTAGAACAAACGGTTCAAAGAAGTCGTGAAAGTTGCAAAGACGATCCCAGACCGGGCCAAAGCCATCGTGCAGTCACCCCTAACAATATTGCAAAGGTTGATGAGCTGATGACACAATAACGGAGGATAAGCATCGATGCACTGGCAGAGCGTGTGAACATCAGTCACGGTTCTGTTCACCGTCACCGTTCACGCCATAATTCATGAACATCTCGGTTATCGGCTCTTGTGTGCGCAATGGATGCCCAAAATTTTGAACCACCGCCGGAATACGGAGAAGTTCGGCGCTGCCTTTACTCATATGATCCGGTATCACAATAAGGGTGACGATTTCCTGTCTGCAATTGTGATCGGGGACGAACCATGGTGCCACTACTACGAGCCTGAAACACGACGGCAAAGCTTACAATGGAAACATTGGAATTCACCACCCCCAAAGAAAGCAAAGGCCGTCATTCCCGCCTGTTACGTTTCGCCTACGACGCGCGGTTTAGCCGGCGCGATTGCAACAAAGCGGCAGACATTTTGGCCCGTTCGGCGTCGCCGCTACGCTCCCCGCCAGGCGTTTCCAGGCGTTTCCAGGCGTTTCCAGGCATGTTCCGATGCCACGTGTCTTCATGTGCGTGTGTGAGTGTATGTGCCATTGTGCCCGACCGGCGGCGATGCGACAGCAGGGGGTCACCTTCTCCTTCCAGTCATTGTGCCCGACCAGAGGCGCTACGAGAGCCGAAGTTACCTTCTCCTCCCAGTCTTTGTGCCCGACCGGCGGCGCTACGACAGTGTGCGTCACCTTAGCCCATTGTACAATCACGTGCTCGTCTATTGAGGGGTTCCTTCTTGCCCTCAACTGCGAGAGTATAAAAACAGCTGCCCCCGGACGCCAAAAGGAGGGCTCCGATTTCTTCTGTTGAGTAAAGTGCTCTCCCGTCTCTCTACTTCGGTCAACCTGACCGCCAACTCTTTGCGATGTTAAAATAAACAAGTTGTTTTGTTGTTACCAGTCGACTCTTGCTTTGCCGGGACCTTCGGATGCTTCCAGTTGTACCCCAGGCCGCCAGGCCAACGCTACCCTTGGGGCTTGCGACCCAGGTGCAACCACGGGCGTCAGCGCCGAGTTCCCAACCGATCGCACCAGCGGTGCGACCACAACAACTCGCGCCAGCGGTGCGATCCAAACAACTGTCTGCCAGCGGTGAGATCGCGACAACGGAGGCCAGCAGCGAAGAGATGCAGTTGACTGTATGCTGAGCAGCTCAACGACGATCCGGGAGCAGTGCAACGAGCCCTGTGTGATGACTGGTTGCCTGCAGCGGAACGACTGCGCTGAATTCCTGCCTGCGAGGTTTGGTGAGTGCGGGACTTTCTTCTTCTGAGCTTTGCCAGGCTTTTGTTAGTGTTAGAAACAGAGCTGGTAATTGTGGTTGTCGTTGCTGCCGGGTTAGTTTGCGGCAAGACAATAGTAAGCAGTAGAGAAAGCAGCATTCAGAGCAGCCATGGATTTGAAGTCGTTGCGCAAACCGAAATTGCTGGAGCTTGCAAGAGAGTTGGATCTGAATGTCTCGGACAAACTCAGAAAACCAGAACTGCTAAAGGCTATTCTTGAGTTAGAAGCTGAGGATGACGAGCTGTCGGAATGCCTTGAGACCATTGAGGAAAGGGAGACTGCAAAAAGACAGGAGCGCGAACTTAAAGAACAAAAAGAGAAAGAAAAAGAAGAGCGCGACCGTCAACACGCTTTGGAAATGAAGCGTCTCGAGATAGAGATAGAACGCGCTCGTAATGGAAGTCAGGCACACGGTGCAGGAGAACGCGTATTGTTCAAAATGACTGACCTGATGCGGCCGTTTAAGCTTGGAGAGGACATTGGTTTGTTCCTGGTTAACTTTGAGCGAACGTGCGAGAAGCAGGGGTTCTCTCGGGAAACGTGGCCACAGCGCTTGCTCACTTTGTTACCCGGCGAGGCGGCCGACGTAGTCGCTCGCTTGGATAGAGAGGAGGCAGAGGATTTCGACACAGTGAAATCGAGTCTTCTAAAAAAGTACCGGCTGTCTGCGGAGGCGTTCCGTCGGAAGTTTCGGGAAAATGAGAAAGGCAAAAGTGAGTCATATACAGAGTTTGCGTATAGGCTTATGTCAAACATGCAGGAGTGGCTCAAAGAAGAGAAAGTTTGGTGACCACGATAAAGTTCTGCAGTGCTTCGGGCTAGAACAGTTTTATAGTCGGTTACCGGAGAACGTGCGATACTGGGTCTTGGATAGGCCAGACGTTTGTACGGTGGCTAAAGCCGCTGAGCTAGCCAAGGAGTTTGTGACGCGTCGGGCTCGCGGAGCTAAGGACGGTCAAAAGGGTGAATTTGGCTCGAAGTTTGAGAGGCCGAAGTTCACACCCATGAGAGCAAAGGGGAACACGCGTAGTGCGGATGCGAGTGGAAGCAGTGCGACCGAACCTAAGGAGACGGCGGCAGCCGAAGCCGAACGCAGAAAGCGGTTCGAGATGAGGCAAGCGCGCGTTTGTTATACGTGCCAGAAGCCGGGTCACTTTTCGGCGCAGTGTCCGGAAACAACACCAAAAGTTGTGTTTTTTTCAATAGGCAGCACTCACGAGAACATGAAGCTTCTCGAGCCTTACATGCGAGACCTCCTCGTGAACGGGAAAGAGTGCCGAGTGCTTCGCGATTCCGCAGCTACGATGGATGTAGTTCACCCCTCTTACGTAGAACCCCATATGTTCACGGGCGAGTGCGCATGGATCAAGCAAGCCGTGGAAGCTCATAGCGTGTGTCTGCCAGTAGCAAAGGTGCTTATTGAAGGACCTTTCGGAGCGCTTGAGACGGAGGCGGCAGTGTCATCTATGCTGCCCCCCCAGTACCCGTACCTATTTTCAAACAGGTCCGATCACCTCCTGCGCGAGAAGGGGCTTTTGTTTGGTGAGGCTAGCGTTCAGGCCTTAACCAGATCGAAGGTTCGGGAGCTCGCTGCAAAGGCGGTAGTTGCGGGGCCGATGTTATCAAACAACGAAAAAGGGTCAGAGGCGCAGCAAGCCGATATTCAGAGCACGCCCGAACTGAATAAAATTGAGCCTGTAGCGTTGAAGGCGCCAGATACTGGAGAGGAAACGCCCGACACGGGAAAGTTAGAAGAGCTATCTACTGATTTGCTCATCGCGCCTACGTCAGACGGACTTGATAGGTTGCTAAAAGTCAGCCGGTCGGCTTTGATAGCCGAGCAAAAGAAGGATGGTAGCCTAGAAAACATACGCTGCAATGTCAAGGAAGGTATCGCCAGGAAAAATGCGCGTTTTGTGGAAAGAGGTGGAGTCCTGTACCGGAAGTATCTAGACCGCAGAGGAGTGGAGTTCGATCAGCTGATCGTGCCTCAATGCTATCGTCAGGATCTGTTGCGCTTGACGCATGGGGGTTCGTGGTCCGGACACCTAGGAGTTAAGAAAACTAAGGACCGTCTCTTGCAAGAGTACTATTGGCCAGGGTGTTTTCGGGACGCAGACCACTTCGTGAGGTCATGTGACACCTGTCAGCGGGTGGGCAAACCAGGGGACAAATCGAGGGCGCCGTTGAAATTGGTACCTATCATTACGGAGCCTTTTAGACGGCTCGTTATTGATACAGTGGGACCTCTGCCGGTAACAGCCACGGGGTACAGACACATTTTGAGTGTGATCTGCCCAGCGACAAAGTTCCCTGAAGCAGTGCCGCTTAAAGAACTCAGCTCATTTGAGATAGTCAATGCACTACTGTCCATATTTGCGCGAGTTGGTTTTCCTGCAGAAATCCAATCAGATCAGGGCACAGTGTTTACTAGCGCTTTGACGACAACTTTTCTCGAAAGGTGTGGGGTAAAGCTGCTACACAGCTCAGTGTACCACCCACAGTCGAATTCCGTTGAGAAGCTCCACTCCGTCATGAAGCGCGTGTTGAGAGCCTTGTGTTTTGAACATCAAACTGACTGGGAGCTGTGTCTGCCTGGGGGGATGTTTGCATTAAGAACCGCGCCGCATGCAGCTACGGGGTTTTCGCCAGCTGAGCTGGTGTACGGTCGCTCGCTTCGGTCTCCGCTTCGCATGCTTCGAGAATCATGGGAAGGCAGGGGCGACGACCCAGTCGTGGTGGAGTGCGTGCTTAAGCTCCTCGAACGCTTAAGAAGGGCACAGGAGTTGTCAGGTGAAGCAATGACAAAGGCCCAGCAGAGGGCCAAGGTTTATTATGATCGGACCGCCAGGGCCCGTCGTTTTGAGGTGGGCGATGAGGTCATGATATTGCGCACATCGCTAAACAACAAACTAGACGTGCAGTGGGAGGGCCCAGCACGAATTGTTCAGAAACTGTCGGACGTTAACTACGTGGTAAGTCTGCCAGGAAAGCGGAAAGCACAGCAAGTTTACCACTGTAATCTGCTCAAACCTTATAGACAAAGGGAAGCAGTGGTGTGCATGATGGTAAACGTTCCTGAAGAGCTTCCGGTCGAGCTTCCGGGACTAGGCTCAGTGACGAACAGGGAAGACACCGGTCAAGTCATTAGTGACCTTATCAGTAAAGCACCGCTGTCGCCTGAGCAGAAAACCGAACTACACCAGCTATTACAAGAGTTTCAAGGTCTGTTCTCTGAGAGGCCTGGTAGGACTTCTGTACTTACTCATGATATAGAACTTACCTCCCCAGAGCCAGTACGATCCAAGGCGTATCGGGTGTCACCCCGCCAGAGCGATATTATGGAGGCTGAGGTAAAGAAAATGCTACAGCTCGGTGTTATTGAGGCAGGTGAGAGTGATTATACCTCCCCTTTGATTTTAGTTGAGGTACCGGGCAAGGAACCTCGTCCTTGCGTCGACTACCGCAGGCTTAATTCCATCACTAAGGATCAAATTTATCCGATCCCTAACATCGAGGAGCGCCTTGAGAAAGTTAGTAGCGCTCAGTTTATTTCCACCCTAGATCTTGTCAGGGGTTATTGGCAGGTTCCACTCACAGAAGAGGCTAGTAGGTATGCGGCGTTCATTTCACCAATGGGAACATTCCGTCCTAAAGTGTTGAGTTTTGGTTTGAAGAACGCGCCATACTGTTTTTCAAGCCTCATGGATAAAGTGTTGCGGGGACAGCAAGAATTCGCTTTACCGTATCTAGACGACGTAGCGATATTCTCCGCATCCTGGTCTGAGCATATGGCACACTTGCGGGCAGTGCTAACCCGCCTGCGCAAGCGGGCTTGACAGTCAAGGCTCCTAAGTGCCAGTTAGCACAGGCCGAGGTTGTCTACCTCGGTCACGTGATTGGTCAGGGTCGTCGCCGCCCCTCTGAAATAAAGGTGGCCGCTGTGCGAGACTTTCCGCAACCGCGCACGAAGACCGATATTCGGTCGTTCTTAGGTGTCGCCGGCTTCTATCAGAGGTACATCCCCAGGTACTCTGATATCGCGGCTCCCCTGACGCATGCTCTAAGAAAGTCAGAGCCCCATACAGTCGTCTGGGACGAGACAAAGGAAAGAGCTTTTAGCGCCCTAAAGAGTGCCCTAACAAGCCAGCCTGTGCTACGATCGCCAGACTATACAAAAGGGTTCGTTGTTCAGTGCGATGCTAGTGAGCGAGGCATGGGCGTTGTACTGTGCCAACGGGAAAAGGGAGAAGTAGAACACCCCGTCCTGTATGCTAGTCGTAAGCTGACCAGTCGTGAGCAGGCGTATAGCGCCACCGAGAAAGAGTGTGCATGTCTCGTGTGGGCCGTTCAGAAATTGTCATGCTATCTAGCCGGCTCGAGGTTTATCATTGAGACGGATCACTGCCCTCTCCAATGGCTGCAGACCATCTCTCCCAAAAATGGCCTCCTCCTGCGCTGGAGCCTCGCTTTGCAACAATATTCCTTTGAGGTGCGTTACAAAAAGGGGAGTCTCAACGGTAACGCCGATGGCTTAAGTCGAAGCCCCTAACGTAGGAATCAGCCTCAAAATTGTTTGTTACTGATGTTTTTCTTCCTGAGGCAGGATTGTTTAACATATTGCTTTTGTTTAGTGTTTCAAAGTGATGATATGCTTTCTAGTGCAATTTTCCAATTTGTGGACGCGTTCTGAGTGATGCTAGACTACTGTAAGGAACTAGGCAGTGGTATAAAAAGGGGAAAGAGCCTGGCAGGGCTTAGTGAGGGTTGTGCCGTGCTTGCTGACTGAGCGGTTGAGTTTCAGCGTAGTTCTAACGCTTGCCGGGAACGAGAACAAGAATGTGAACTCTCCCGAAGTCACTTTGCAGTGTCCTGTGCGAACCTGAACGAGAGAACGAGGCCTTCTCTGTGCGCTGCGCTCAAGAAACGTCGAGGGACGCCCGACTTCGGTTATGAGCATCATCGAGCGACATCCCTCCGGACAGCGGATGCAGTCCCCTGTCCATCGGGATCTCCTTCCCCCGGCGGGGCGGTCTGTTACGTTTCGCCTACGACGCGCGGTTTAGCCGGCGCGATTGCAACAAAGCGGCAGACATTTTGGGCCGTTCGGCGTCGCCGCTACGCTCCCCGCCAGGCGTTTCCAGGCGTTTCCAGGCGTTTCCAGGCGTTTCCAGGCGTTTCCAGGCATGTTCCGATGCCACGTGTCTTCATGTGCGTGTGTGAGTGTATGTGCCATTGTGCCCGACCGGCGGCGATGCGACAGCAGGGGGTCACCTTCTCCTTCCAGTCATTGTGCCCGACCAGAGGCGCTACGAGAGCCGAAGTTACCTTCTCCTCCCAGTCTTTGTGCCCGACCGGCGGCGCTACGACAGTGTGCGTCACCTTAGCCCATTGTACAATCACGTGCTCGTCTATTGAGGGGTTCCTTCTTGCCCTCAACTGCGAGAGTATAAAAACAGCTGCCCCCGGACGCCAAAAGGAGGGCTCCGATTTCTTCTGTTGAGTAAAGTGCTCTCCCGTCTCTCTACTTCGGTCAACCTGACCGCCAACTCTTTGCGATGTTAAAATAAACAAGTTGTTTTGTTGTTACCAGTCGACTCTTGCTTTGCCGGGACCTTCGGATGCTTCCAGTTGTACCCCAGGCCGCCAGGCCAACGCTACCCTTGGGGCTTGCGACCCAGGTGCAACCACGGGCGTCAGCGCCGAGTTCCCAACAAATCGTACCAGCGGGTACGACCACAACAACTCGTACCAGCGGTGCGATTCAAACACGCCGGAAAGGTGTTGTTGACTTTTATTTTTCGATCGTCAGGGGCGATTACTGATAAAATTTGCTAAATCTTGAGAGACTATCAATTGTTTCCGATATTGTGAAACGCCGGATCGGCTGCGTGTCGCAATCGAGAACAACCGACGTGGAAAATTGACGAATGGGGTCATCTTGTTCTGCGACAATGCCCGTCCCCACGTCGTTGATGTGGTTAATACAAAGCTGCCAAAGTTCAAGCGGGAAACGCTGCAACATCCGCCATACAGCTCAGACCTGCGCCTTGCGACTTCCACATTTTGGGGCAACCGTAAAAGCAGCTTAAGGGAACCAGATTCGTCTCGGACGATGACGTGAAAGTCAGTTGCAGACGTTTTGAAGCAGCAACCCAAGGAGCCTTATGAGACGGGAATTACGCGACTCGTTAGTCAATAGGACAAATGTCTAAATGCTCATGGAGGCTACTTTTATACAATGTACCCCGTTTGTCATATATTCGCATTGGCTCACTTTCATTTGACTCGCCCTCGTATGTTCTGCAGAAATCCTGCTTTTTATACTTGCTCTCTACTGCGACTATAATTTCTGTGCAACCACTCACGATACACGACCGGTGACAGCTGCTCCTGCGTAATACATTGGAACAAATGACAGCGTCATTGAGATTTTTCACTGGCTGTTGCATACGTATACACGAATGTAAACAAGGATTTTGAATGACAAACTTTCATTAACATATTTGTCCTCAACTTGTTCATTTCATGGCCTTTACACTTTTCATATCAGCGGCATGGACTGCTTTGCTGGTTTCGAACTGATGTAGTTCTAAAGTTCGTGTGATATTCTCTTTACTTATTAAATAGACAAAAACATGGAAGCATTGACACCAGTTATGTTCGGCACAATTTTTGGCATATACGAGTATAATATTTTACGACAAAATACATATTTTACTTCTATTGACCGTGCGTAGCGTTCAAGAATTCGTTTGCAGTATCTTTGGCAATGACAATGCAGTTATTATTCACGTATTTGATCCCTAGGCAAATTGTTTAAGAGGAAGCTTTAGCTTGGGCCCAACTCCAACGCGGCCTATTCAGATACATTTAAAACGCAGAAGCGCTTTTCTGAGATAACTCCTGAATCGCTTTTAATGAAATTTGTTGCATTTGAGAGAGTAAGTTAAATTGTAGTGTCTGTTGGAAGCGGAATTTTGATTTAGGGCCGGAACTTTGTTTAAAATATTTTGAAAAATTCGAAACTTCGAAAAAAAATAAAAGGGCGAAGTTTAAAAATTAATAGCTTTGCATCAAGAACAGATATCGCGGTTATGTAAACGGCATCCATTACACCATTCAAAGCGGACAAATTCGATATGTCTATTTGTATGTTACGTGAATTTTTTATCTTATGTACAAATGTACTTCAAGTGCCGTATTTACATATTACTTAATTTTTAGACTCATGTGTAACATATCAATTTTGTCCGCTGTAGATGTACTATTATGTGCAATTCACAGCATTGTGATATAAATTTTCATTGCTGATTTACAGAGTTGTAAACTTCATTGTTTCGTTTTCTGAAAATTTTTTATTTTTGCCACTTTTTTTCCATAATATATTGACGACCTAAATCGAAAATTCGAAACAAACAGTCACTAGAATTTAAGTTTTTCTTTTAAATACAACAAACTTCATCAAATTTGGTGCAGTGGTTGCCGAGAAAAACGAATTCTCCTTCTGCATGTATTTAGATAGGAACATCCGACCTAATGTTTCCTCTTAGGAGGAGGCCGAGCTGCAATGTGAGCCCCCCCCCCCTCCCCCTCCGAACGAAATTTCTGGCTACGCCGCTGTTCGCCACATATATTTTCGCTAACACAGCAAATGACTGCTTGTATTTTAGCTCTTCCAACACTGCAGCTAATACATCATCGTGCTTATACCACGGGCTTGTACGCAAGGACGGTTGAAATGACCAATTTTCTTTCTTTCTTTCCTTATTTTTTTTTGTAGTTTCGGGGTACCGAAGGTGTGCTGGCAGGCTGATTTCAATATCTGCTGATCTAAGATTTTATTTTGAGCTTACCGACAAAAAAAAATTATTCTGGGGCTTTACGTGCGAAAATCAGAACCTGATTGTGAGGCACGCTGTAGAGAGAGAGAGAGAGAAAACATTTATTTATGATGAGCTGGGGGGCCTCCTCGCAGTGTGGAGCCGTTAGTTCAGGGCCCCACTGGCTCGCGCCACTCCGCGTGGCCGCCGGATCAGCCGTCGCTGCTCTTGTGGGTCTCAGCTGGTCAGCGCAGTCTCCCAGGAGGAAGGGGAAGGTGAAGGAATTGAGGAGTAGCCCGGAGGGTGTGGGCACTCCCAGGTGCAATGATATACTGTGGGATTTGCTCCACAATAGGGACAGTATGAGGGATATTGTGTGGGGTGGAAGAGGTGAAGATAAAAGAGGCAGGGAAATGAATTAGTTTGAAGCTGTCGCCACGCGACGGCATCTTCTCGATTAAGGGAATTATGTGGTGGAGGGAAGTGTCTCCTGGTATCTCTGTAATATTGTAGAGTTTCAGTGTAGTTCAGTGGTTCTGTCGGTGCGTCGTCTGGGTTGGACAGCTCTTCCAATGGCGCCCGGTTAGCGAGGTCTCGGGCTACCGCATTAGCGCGTTCATTACCATGGAGAGAGGCGTGTCCAGGTGTCCAGACGATACGCACCCTGTGTAACGCTGTGGGGTGTAATGATGTAAGGATGCGGTGTGTGTAGGGTGTCACCCTCCCTTGTGCCAAAGTCCTGCAGGCGGTCTGAGAATCAGTGACCACTGTGATAGGTCCATCCGGCGCCGGCATGGTTGAAGCGTGTACGATGGCTAGGGCAATAGCAGCCTCTTCCGCCGTGCCACTGTCCACAGTGTTGAGCGTGGCCGAAGCTCTCAGAATGTCTGCTCTATCTAGTACAAGACATAGGGCACGTTTCTGTGGGTAGGGGGCCACGTCGGTGTATAGGACTGGAGTGTTTGATTTGTCATCGCCAAGTAGGCGAGCCAGGGCTTGTGCTCTTGCCTTTCGTCGACCTCTATGACGGTCAGGGTGCATATTCCGTGGAATTGGGGCCACGTGAATTTTGTTGCGAATGCTAAGCGGAAAAAGCGTGCGGTTTTCCTGTTGTGGTTTTCTTGGTATTTGATATCCTAGCCGAGATAGAATGTGGCATCCTTGCATTGTTCGTTGCAGACGTTGCAATTGGCTGTTAAAATGGCCTTCAACTAGTTCGCGGATGGTGTTGTGCACCCCCAGTCGTAGTAGGAGCCGCGTAGACGCATGTTGGGGTAGTCCCAGCGCTGCCTTTAGTGCCGTACGGAGGAGGGTGTCCATCTGGTGCATCTCAGTCTGAGTCAGATTATGATAGGGGAGGTGGTAGGTTAATCGGCTAATTATGAGGGCTTCCACGATTCGGAGTACGTCTTTTTCTTTCAGTCCTTGTCGGCGGTTTGTAATGCGCTTTGTCATGTGCGTTATTTGGGTAACTTGTTGGCGGAGCACGTGTAGGGTATATGTGGCCTTCCCGTTGTGTTGTATGTGAAGTCCTAGTACACGTAGTCTGTCTACCCTTGGAATAACGTTGCCATTGAGATGCAATGTGATGGCTGGTGGAATATCGGCCTTGTTCCGTTTTTTGAATACAAGCAGGAGCTCCGACTTCTCAGCTGCGCATGTGAGTCCTCCGGCTATTGCATACTCTTGAACTATATTTACGGCTTCCTGTAGTGCGTCTTGAATGGCGCCGTCTGACCCTGTGGTCACCCAGATTGTAATATCATCGGCGTACAGGGCGTGCTGCACGTTCGGAAGTTTGTCGAGGAGCGGTGGTAGCTTTGCCATCGCCACGTTGAACAGGGTGGGTGAGAGAACCGAACCCTGGGGAGTCCCTCTGCCCGAAAGTTTTATAATATCCGACCGAATATCACCTAGGCCGATGGTGGCTGTTCGGTCCGATAAAAAGGCTCGGACATAATCATAGATGCGCTTTCCGCATCGGGAGAATGCAAGGTTGTTTAGAATGAGGTCATGTGAGACGTTATCGAAGGCTCCTTTGAGGTCCAACGCCAGACCTTCCGGATTAATTTTGATCACCTGGGGTTTTTTAATGTGTACCCAATGTACGGTACACGGGCGTTGTTGCATTTCGCCCCATCGGAATGCGGCCACCGCAGCCGGGATTCGATCCCGTAACCTCGTGAGTGAGTGAGTGAATAAACTTTAATGCAGGTCCGGCGAGGACGCGAACTCGTCGCGCACCCGGCTAGTCACACGTCGGGACCAGCAGGTCTAGCCCACCGGCCCGGTCGCGGGCACGCCGGACGGACAGGATTTGCTTTTCTAGAGCGGGCCTACGCAGAAGCGAGTCCCGCTCCTCCTTGATGAACTTGGGGTATGTCGACCCGCACTCCCAGAGCATGTGAGGTAGAGTGGAGGTCTGGCCGCAGGACGGGCAGGCATCGTCACGATACACGTCGGGGTAAGCCTCGTGGAGAGCGGACAGACACGGATATGTGCTGGTCCGTAGAAGCCTAAGCGAAACGGCTTGCGCCCTGTTCAACTTGGGGTGAGGGGGTGGAAAGACCATTCTGGACATGTAGAAATATTTAATAATCTCGTTGTGAGTAGCGGGAGCGTCCCTGTGACCGTAGAGAGGAGTCAGTGCTCCTTATAGAGGAAGCGCGGTCGGTGAGGTCACGCGCAGGCTCGTGAGCAGACTCATTGAGGTTCGGGGGAGCACCCTCGACCGATCCTACGTGAGCGGGAAACCAGTGAATTGAATGGTTTGTGAGAGCATGTGGACTCGAGCCGCTAAGAAGACGAACAGCTTCCTTGGCGATGCAACCCTTCTGAAAAGCCCTAACTGCCGTTTTGGAATCACTATAGATTTCGGACCCACGACCGTCTAGCAGGGCGAGGGCGATGGCGACTTGCTCGGCGACTCCGGGGTCTGAAGTGCGAATCGAGGCGCTATTGGAAATCTTTCCGCTCGAGTCGACCACGACGACGGCAAAGGTCTTCCCGTCCCTGTACTCCGCGGCGTCGACGAAGCTTGCTCTAATGTCGTGTTGCTTGATCTGTTTGAGGATGGCTGCTGCTCTGGCCTTGCGTCTGCCCTCGTTGTGGATGGGATGGACGTTTCGGGGCACAGGGGCCACTACGAACTTGTCTCGAATGCACCTAGGGATCGGGGTACTGACCATCGGGAATTCCGCAGGGTGGTGACCCAGCTCTTCGAGGATGCGTTTACCTGCCGCTGTGGTGGTCAGGCGACTGAGTTGCGCGCGTTCTTGGGCTTCGGCAATCTCCTCGGCGGTGTTATGTACCCCCAGCTTCAAGAGATCCTCGATATGGGTCCTGATGGGTAGCCAAAGAGCCCTGTTGACTACTTTGCGGATGAGAACGTTGAGCTTGTCTCGCTCCGCTCTGAGCCAGTTGTGCATAGAAATCGTGTACGTGAGGTGGCAGCGCAACTAGGCCACTAAGCAACCACGGCGGGTAGCTTATCATATATGGGCCGTTTTGCATGGCTGTGTTGTGTGGAACCTTGCGAGCTGACATGCTTATGAATAAATGTAGCAGCAGGTTAGCATGGTGGGCACGCTTGTACCGCTACACCCAGACAACGACAAGACGTCATGCATAATTACGCGGAAAGATTAGGAGTTTGCAGGCTACGCCCAATTCTGCACGAAGGTTTCATCTCTATGCCCTCGCTTCGGGAAATGGGAACATTGTGCTATCATATGTTCGTGTGCTCTAACAAATCACCAAATGACTAGTCCCTTCCATACCCGTAACAGCTACGCCAGTAGTGCTTTCGAAATTGCACCCAAATTGCACCCAAAAAAATTGCACAAACAGGCCTGGAGTGCGGCCTGATCCCGGTGACCAGAACCGGTAACCCACTCTCTCACCAGAGCAGGATTGGCCACCCTGGTGCAGTACTTGGCCACAACCTCCTATATGAATACAACAATCAAACCCCGGCCCTCAGTCCCCAGCAGCCGCGAAGCAACTGACCACGGCGGCGGTCAGACCTGCGACGCAGCAGAGTGTGCTAAGAATCCCTGGCTCCAGACAGGCCGCCATTGGAACATGAACCTGGCAACGTTTAACGCTAGAACATTATCTAGTGAGGCGAGTCTAGCAGTGTTATTGGAGGAATTATAGGGCAGTAAATGGGATATAATAGGACTCAGTGAAGTTAGGAGGCCAAAAGAAGCATATACAGTGCTAAAAAGCGGGCACGTCCTGTGCTACCGGGACTTAGCGGAGAGACGAGAACTAGGAGTCGGATTCCTGATTAATAAGAATATAGCTGGTAACATACAGGAATTCTATAGCATTAACGAGAGGGTGGCAGGCCTTGTTGTGAAACTTAACAAGAGGTACAAATTGAAGGTAGTACAGGTCTACGCCCCTACATCCAGTCATGATGACCAGGAAGTCGAAAACATTTATGAAGACGTGGAATCGGCGATGGGTAAAGTGAAAACAAAATACACTATACTGATGGGCGACTTCAATGCCAAGGTAGGCAAGAAGCAGGCTGGAGACAAGTCAGTGGGGGAATATGGCATAGGCTTTAGGAATAGCAGGGGAGAGTTATTAGTAGAGTTTACAGAACAAAATAATATGCAGATAACGAATACCTTTTTCCGCAAGCGGGTTAGCCGAAAGTGGACGTGGAGGAGCCCGAATGGTGAGACTAGGAATGAAATCGACTTCATACTCTGTGCGAACCCTGGAATCATACAAGATGTAGCCGTGCTCGGCAAGGTGCGCTGCAGTGACCATAAGATGGTAAGGACTCGAATTAGCGTAGACTTGAGGAGGGAACGGAAGAAACTGGTACATAAGAAGCCAATAAATGAGTTAGCGGTAAGAGGGAAATTAGAGGAATTCCGGATCAAGCTACAGAACAGGTATTCGGCTTCAACTCAGGAAGACGACCTCAGTGTTGAAGCAATGAACGACAATCTTATGGGCATCATTAAGGAGTGCGCAATAGAAGTCGGTGGTAACTCCGTTAGGTAGGAGACCAGCAAGCTATCGCAGGAGACGAAAGATCTGATCAAGAAACGCCAATGTATGAAAGCCTCTAATCTTACAGCTAGAATATAACTGGCAGAACTTTCGAAGTTAATCAACAAGCGTAAGACAGCTGACATAAGGAACTGTAATATGCATAGAATTGAACAGGCTCTCAGGAACGGAGGAAGCATAAAAGCAGTGAAGAAGAAACTAGGAATAGGCAAGAATCAGATGTATGCGTTAAGAGACAAAGCCGGCAATATCGTTACTAATATGGATGAGATAGCTCAAGTGGCTGAGGAGTTCTATAGAGATTTATACAGTACCAGTAACACCCACGACGATAATGTGAGAGAGAATAGTCTAGAGGAACTTGAAATCCCACAAGTAACGCCGGAATAAGTAAAGAACGCCTTGGATGCTATGCCAAGGGGGAAGGCAGCTGGGGAGGATCAGGTAACAGCAGATTTGTTGAAGGATGGTGGGAACATTGTCCTAGAAAGACTGGCCACCCTATGTACACAATGCCTCGATCATGACCTCGAACGTGCCGGAATCTTGGAAGAACGCTAACATAATCCTAATCCATAAGAAAGGGGACGCCAAAGACTTGAAAAATTATAGACCGATCAGCTTACTGTCCGTTGCCTACAAAGTATTTACTAAGGTAATCGCAAATAGAATCAGGAACACCTTAGACTTCTGTCAACCAAAGGACCAGGCAGGATTCCGTAAAGGCTACTCAACAATAGACCATATTCACACTATCAATCAGGTGATAGAGAAATGTGCAGAATATAACCAACCCTTATATATAGCCTTCATTGATTACGAAAAAGCGTTTGATTCAGTCGAAACCTCAGCAGTCATGGAGGCATTACGGAACCAGGGTGTAAATAAGCCATATGTAAAAATACTGGAAGATATCTATAGCGGCTCCACAGCCACCGTAGTCCTTCATAAAGAAAGCAACAAAATCCCAATAAAGAAAGGCGTCAGACAGGGAGATACGATCTCTCCAATGCTATTCTCAGCATGTTTACAGGAGGTATTCAGAGGCCTGGAGTGGGAAGAATTGGGGATAAAAGTAGATGGAGAATACCTTAGCAACTTGAGATTCGCTGATGATATTGCCTTGCTTAGTTACTCAGGGGACCAACTGCAATGCATGCTCACTGACCTGGAGAGGCAAAGCAGAAGGGTGGGTCTGAAAATTAATCTGCAGAAAACTAAAGTAATGTTTAACAGTCTCGGAAGAGAACAGCAGTTTACGATAGGTAGCGAGGCACTGGAAATGGTAAGGGAATACATCTACTTAGGGCAGGTAGTGACCACGTATCCGGATCATGAGACTGAAATAACCAGAAGAATAAGAATGGGCTGGGGGGCGTTTGGCAGGCTTTCTCAAATCATGAACAGCAGGTTGCCACTATCCCTCAAGAGAAAAGTGTATAACAGCTGTGTCTTACCAGTACTCACGTATGGGGCAGAAACCTGGAGGCTTAGGAAAAGGGTTCTGCTGAAATGGAGGACGACGCAACGAGCTATGGAAGGAAGAATGATGGGTGCAACTTTAAGGGATAAGAAAAGAGCAGATTGGGTGAGGGAACAAACGCGGGTAAATGACATTTTAGTTGAAATCAAGAAAAAGATAGGGGGGGGGGGGGCATGGGCCGGACATGTAATGAGGAGGGAAGATAACCGATGGTCATTAAGGGTTACGGAATGGATTCCAAGGGAAGGGAAGCGTAGCAGGGGGCGGCAGAAAGTTAGGTGGGCGGATGAGATTAAGAAGTTTGCAGGGACAACATGGCCACAATTAGTACATGACCGGGTTAGTTGGAGAAGTATGGGAGAGGCCTTTGCCCTGCAGTGGGCGTAACCAGGCTGATGATGATGACCTCGAATGGATCCCAGCACATATGGGAGAAGTAACCACGAATGTCCCTCCTAACCTCAACGAGAATACCCACCGAACCGCGCGAAAACTAACCCACCGCGGCACAACACAGTGACGGCCAAACACCCCGCAACCCCCTGGGAAGGGGAAAGGATTGCGGCGGATGCGATGGAAAACACGGAGGAGGCGACGATGACAAAGAAGCGATAAAAGACGCGGAGACAGACTGGTCACGTACCACGACATACTGACACACTACACTAAACAAAGAGAAGCATACCCTCAACCCCACACACAAACAACTCGACAGGTCTCAAGAAACAGATTGGAGAAGATTGCAAACCAGAACGTTCCGAAACCCAGTACACTTAAGCAAAGTAAATTCAACACAATACCCAGACGCGAGCTGCAAGCTCTGCAAGCACGAACACGCAGGCATGGCACACATCTTATGGAAATGCACAGAGATCAGATCAATATATGTAGAGGACAACATAGAACCGGACCTTCTCGAGGAGCGATGGCTAAGCGCTCTGACTAGCTCGGAACTACTCGACCTACTATGGGCTATCCAGCGGGCCCGGGCAGCGGTGGAAAGGCTATGCCTCACCGCACATAATGCCCGGGTACCCTGAGCCCGGGCTGGCAACCTCGCAGGTCCTTTTCCTATTAACATTTTTTCCGTCCGTCCGAAAAGCGAAACGTGAGCATTTCGAATTAGGCGCCAGTCAGAATGCACCGCCACCGTCATTCTACACCACTCAAGCACGCAGCGCCTCTGTACCACGAGTGCTAGATTTTCTTTCCTCCATGCACGAATGTATCCGACAAAGCTGCTTCCGAGCGCCATGCTTATGTTTAGATTAAAGTACACTATTATATTCTAGTACATTCTAGTTTGGATCACGTTTCGCGCTTACACATAGTATGCGGTGTTGTAGCTGTCGCAAACTACTTTTGCGCCATCTGCAGTCAGATTGAAGAACGATTGAGTTTGTGATATTATTTTAATGACCTTGGCCGTCTAAAGATGTCGCTGTTGTTGGACACGTATAATTGTCTGCGAGCGCTGTAAATGTGTATGATACCGTATTGTGCTTAGTGTTGCTTGTTGCGCTTCCTCGTGTTTACTTTGGCTGCACTTTTCGCTTGCTACGTAAGTTGTTTCAAGCCAGGCAGTGCTAATCTACAGAAAGTGCATTAAGGTGAGTCCTTCGGCGACCTTTGGTTTCTTGCCCCGTTTTGTATTTCCCTGTTTGCGCACACACATGCCATCATATGTGCATCAACTGTGAATAACTGAGTTGAGTCTCAGTTACTTCCGCAGTATCTTTTACAAATGTACAGGTGCGCCTATTGTTTTGTGCAATGCTGCCTTTCCAAAGCCGCTGTATTTCAGATTGGATCTTAAACGGGAATTATATTTAAAAAGAAAAGACTCAACAGGTCCGATTGTCATCCCCATTTGCGTGTGGGGGCTGACCGGCGTAACGGGCAACGGGCTCAACATTCGATCAATGTATGTTCATGTGAAACTGTTAACGCAAAAGGATAGAAAGTTGGGCGAGTTGGTACGGTAACATGGTCTTGAATTGCAGCATGAAGTGACACAGACAGATGCTGTCTCGTCCTGTCTGCTTCTAGTCTCAGTCTGTGTCACTTCGCGCTACTATTCAATATCATGAAGCTCTGAACGTGTCGTCCATGGATAATTAAGCTTCGATATATTTCTGTGGCCAGCAGTAGGCGTTAGGACGATAAATTCTTTTAATTACAATTCTGACCAACTTATCTGTGACCTTCGTGGCGCTTGGAAGTGATATCATTGTATGTGCGTTGTGGGGAAATCGGTTGTTGACACGGCAGAAAAAAAAAAAAAAGTTGCAGGCGCGCACATTGGGAGGGGCGGCTTTAGTTTGTTCGACCAAGTTTGTCAAACCAATGCTCTCCAACTCTTCTGGCGACGCGTACTAACGTTCTGTAGAAAACGTTCTCAAATTAGATTCTCTCGGACGTATGTCGCTAGTCAATTTACGTTTTCATCCGGTACCGAGAATTCCGTTTTTTCATTTGTATTGAATTGCCGTTACAAGCTTGAGACATGAAATGGCTGCAATACGAATAGATACTTGACCCCAACCTAATTCAGCGCGCGAGTTTTTACAAATTTGTCCCGCGCCGAAACTTAGGCGGTTGTTCACTAGTTGAGTAGTACATTGCCACTTTTTAAATAAAACAAGTTGCAGCTCCAAGTTGTGAAAGTTGCAACTCGCGTACCGGTGTCGCAGTGTCAGCTAGCAACATCACCTTGTTTATTTATGCACATTACGTTTTGTTAATTGTTCCTTTGACTTGTTCATTCTACTGTAAACAACACGTGCACACCAGATGAGCCAAATAAGTACTTTTCCTTGCAGGCCCCATGTGTAATAGAGCTCTGAAGAGTTGTAATCAATGCAACACGTTTGCACATATCTTGAAAGTCCTATTTCCTCTTTTGGTGGGTAAAGCCCAGTACGTGTCATACTTCAGAAGTGATGTTGCATTTTTTGTGCAATCCTTGTTATTTCTGCCCTTGTGCAAACGGCTGGACAGATTTCGCTGAATTAAAGGAATTAAAGTCTTCCCCAAGCTGTTGCAGTTGTTGTTGCAACGAATGCAGTAGATGGCTTTCAACACGTTGATTTCACAATATCGCAATTTTCAGCTTGAACACACACTTCAAAAAGGAGTGCTACATACATCCAAATATAGCAGCTGAAGTTAGTTGCATGTGGAACATGCAGAAGTTTCTGCATTCATGCAAAAAGTAAAAAGTTCGGTGGCAGGATTTGTGCTTTGAACTGATCATTTCCAGCATTAACCTAATGTAATACTTTTTATCTGACTATATATCTTTAAGTTAAAATGTAGTTTGCTCATATTCAACAATTGTTCTAGATATGATTGAACATGCAGTCGTTTTGTCGGTTAAAATGGTATAAACTAAAGCGTGTACTGGGCAGGCTATTACAGTTATATGTTATGATGCAATAAGTAATTCAGGTGTTTGCAAAATGAATAAGATATATATTACTCCGACTCTGACGTTATGGCCCCTTCAAACACAGAAAAATCAACAGTAATACAGAAAGCTTGAGCAGCAAGATCCATGTCACATTCCTTGCATACTGATGCGGGTGAAATACAAGAACACCCATGTATTGCGCATTAGGTGCATGGTAAAGAACTCTAGGTGGTCCAAATTAAACCGGAATCCCCTACTACGGTGTGCCTCATAATCGTATCATGGTTTTGGCATGTAGAACTCCAGAACTTAATTTAATTTTAGTCCTTGCAGCTGGGACTTCATTACATTTACTTGTGTTTTTTTTTTCTGTCTGTCCTGAACTTGAAACAGGTAAACAATTGGTTTCAATGGATGGGGTGGAATAATTGGTGAAAAGCAAGCCATTTGATGTCGTCTATACCAGTGTCAAACGTTGATTCATGCCACAATGGGATGAATAATTCGGTAGGCAGTGGAAAGCAGAGCTAAAACCCTCTCGTGTATGTAGCATCTTCTTCCAGGCACCCAGCCCTGAAAGCAGCGATTAAATGTCTAATTATTTGTATGCTACTTTAAGGCTGCATATTGTAAATTACACAAAGGCAGAATGTTACACTAATATGCATTTATGGTTCTGTCATGGTTATCCTGTGCCTGACACTATAAGTGCAGTATGGAAGCAAGGTGACAAGAATTAGTGTAATGATAAACCAAATGTAAGTGTTGGCACTCCAGACATGAGAGACGGAGTGGAAAACAGCACTACACTGAATTTCAGCTCAACAGTAGTAAGGAATACAGAAAGAATCACACAAAATGCTGCCAGGATACATCACAGATTACTTAAACTCCTCGCTACCAGTGTCCACAGTTCTAGGCCGGTATTTTGTAGCGATGCCTTTTCCGATTCTATGCTTTTTCAGGCTTTTTGCGCTTGGCCAGTGGTCAGAGCGACGGTCTGCCCACATTATCAACGGGATCAAGCGGCCGTGTTGTGGTGGATGATAAGAATAGCATAGAATAAGGCATAAGGCATCGCTACAAAATAGCGGCCCTGGACACTTCTTCTAAAGCCAAGTTACCTGAACGAAAAGTTGTGAGGCGTTAAAATCGCATCCCTTTCTCAGCCTGGGCCAGGCACGTACCCAGGGGGGGGGGGCCCAGGGGGGTCCGCCCCCCCCCCCCCAAATCAAGTGGCATAACCCCCCCCCTCCCCACCCACGCCACCACTCCTCACACATTCCTAAAGCGCCGCCAGATCAATGTTGAGACTTGGCAGCTATTAATCGGTCAGCATTATGCTGCCTTTTTCATTCCTTTTAGATGGCGGTAGTTATCGGCATCTCTTGTAATGTGAAGGACAGTTTTCTCATAGATTCCGCACCCGTGCGATTAACTCGAGATGCGTTCAGTTGTCACCATCTATTCAACCGTCATGCGCATAGCTGTTGCTTTTATTAGTTCAACCTTTTTGTTTAGGCTGATCCTGGGACCAGGAAAGGGATGGGGCTGTTACTGAGCTGGTCTGCACTCTCGTGGAATGAGTTGCGGCCAGAGAAAACGCCAATTGCGTTTAACGTTTCCCTTTGCTTCATTATTTCCTTGAGTTACGGCTCGCCGTGAGGCTGGCAGATGCCCGCAACCATATACACGTGATATGGGTTAGATAAGGTGGGAAATAAAATAATGTGAAAGTGCGTCCATCATGAAACCCTGCAATAACCCTTAAACCTATAAGCAAGATGACTGTCACCCGTTACCTCGTCTGTTTTTCCCTAATTGTATAGCACTTTTTGTGCAAAATTGGCAACTGGAAACAAAAATCGCAAGGAGTTGAGAAATTAAGCCATCTACTAAGAGAGAGAGTCAAGGCAACAACCAAACTGCAAGGAAAGTCGAATAATAAAAAAAGTTAACCGTTGTTTATGAGAATATTTATGGATCAACATCTTTTTACTTAAAAAGGAAGTAGAGAAAACGCTGCCGGAAGTGGAGAACAATTACTTGCTTTGAATGACGCTTCTACAGTTATCGGTCGAACCGCCTCACGTAGCCAATTCTCTGTTGTGCTTGTGTGGGTGTTTATCTAAACTTTCGCGGTGAGCGCAGTACATCTAGAATCGCAGAGTCCTGCGCTCTACACGGTTGTGTGGGACTGGCGGCCGCACAGCGTTACGCAATTCGCGGAACTGCCAAAACTGATCAACAAGGCGAAAATAATTGATATTCGAAACTATAACATGAGAAATACTGAAGAAGCTGTAAAAAATGAACGCAGCCTGAAATCAGTAAAAAGGAAACCTGGCTTGGGACAAACCATGATGTATACACTAAATGATAACATCATCAGCAATCTCGAAGATATAGTAAAAGCAGCGGAAAAATTCTAAGCTGACCTGTATACAGTACTCAGAGGAGACACGTAACCTCACTTAGAAACAGTAATGAACAGGATACAGAAACTCTCCTATAACTAGCGATGAGGTCAGAAGGGCCCTGCAAGAAATGAAACGATGAAGAGCGGGAGGAGAAGGTGGAATCAGTCGATTTAATCAAAGATGGAGGAGACATAATGCTTGGAAAACTGGCGGCTCTTTATACGAAGTGTCTATCGACTGCAAGGGTCCCAGAAAACTGGAAGAATGCAGACATTATACTAATCCACAGAAAAAGAGACGTTAAAGAATTGAAAAATTATAGGACCATTAGCTTGCTCCCAGTATTATATAAAATATTTACCAAAATAATTTCCAATAGAATAAAGGAAACACTGGATTTTGTCAACCAAGGGAACAGGCTGGCTTCAGGAAGAGATACTTTACAATGGATCACATCCATGTCATCACTCAGGTTATCGCGAAATCCGCAGAGTACAATAAGCCTCTCTACGTGGCTTATATAGATTACGAAAAGGCATTTGATTCAGTAGAGATACCAGCAGTCATAGAGACACTACGTAATCAAGGAGTACAGAATACGTAAATAGCTTGGAAAATATTGCTACACGCGTGTGGTATTTGTTTGTTAGAACGAGGCGCGTGGGCGCCATCACTCCAGAAAAGAGGAGGAACAACAAACTGGGCTCGCGCTGTGAATCAAACCGGTCAGCGCTGCAACCGTTGCTGTAAATATAATCTAAATAGTTTCTCGTCTTACTGAATCGTCCTTCGCGTAAGAATATCTACAGAGGTTCCCCAGCTACCTTAATTCTACACAAGAAAAGCAGGGAGATACCTATAGAGAAAGGGGTCAGACAGGGAGACAATTTCTCCAAAGCTGTTCACTGCGTGCTTAGAAGAATTCAAGCTATTAAACTGGGAAGGCTTAGGAGTAAAGATCGACGGCATATATCTCAGCAACCTTCGGTTTGCCGATGACATTGTTCTATTCAACAACGATGCAGACGAGTTACAACAAATGATTGGAGACCTTAACTGAGAGAGTGTAAAAGTGGGGTTGAATATTAATATGCAGAAGGCGAAGATAATGATAAATAGTCGGGCAAAGGAACAAGACATCAGGATCGCCAGTCGGCCACTAGAGACTGTGAAGGAGTTCGTTTACCTAGGTCAATTAATCACGGGGAACCCTAATCATGAGAAGGAAATTCACAGAACAATAAAAATAGGTTGGATCGCATACGGCAGACATTGCCAGCTCCTGACTGGAAGCTTACCATTATTATTGAAAAGTAAGGTGTGCACTCAGTGTATTTTGCCAGTGCTGACATATGGGGCAGAGACTTGAGATCAAGTTAAGAACCGCGCAAAGAGCGATCGAACGAAGATTGCTAGGTATAACGTTAAGAGAGACAAAGAGAGCAGTTTGGATCAGAGAGCGAACTGGTATAGAGGATATTCTAATTGACATCAAGAGGAAAAAATGTAGCTGGGCAGGTCATGTAATGCGCCGGTTAGATAACCGTTGGACCATTAGGGCTACAGAATGGGTACCAAGAGAAGGGAAGCGCAGTAGAAGACGGCAGAAAACTATAGATGGTGTGATGAAATTAGGAAATTCGCGGGTGCTAGTTGGAATCGGTTGGCGACAGGACAGGGGTAATTGGAGATCGCAGGGAGAGGCCTTCGTCCTGCAGTGGACATAAAACATGATGATGATGATGATGATGATGATGATGATGGTGGTGGTGGTGGTGGAGGTGGTGGGCCCCCCCCCCGAAAAAAAATCCTGGGTACGTGCCTGGCCTGGGCATTTGTTTGCTTAGCTTCCAAAGTAGGGCACCATATCTTGGCAGGGGCAGCCATTAAAAGAATATGTGGCCACGAATGTTCTGTCAAATATTCCTGTTCACTACCAGTGTCCACATTTATGGATACTTTCTCTAATGCCAAGTGTGTGTCAGCGAAACACTACAAGACATTCAAATCACATGATTTATCAGCCTGCATCATGGTGCACTCTGCTTCAAAAGGAGAGTGCAATGGTTTGGCTGAGGTGGCTGTTAAAAAAACAAGAAAATTGCTGCAATCAGCTCATGAGATGTTTCAGCAACTTGTGTCCATATTTGTGGACATGGCTTTTTGGCTTCAAGATGCTTTTTGTGTCAACAATTTTTTTCTGCGAGCTCCTGAAATATTTAAAAACAGTTACTGATTTGTTTGTCTACATTTTTTTCATTAGTGAAAAAGTTAATCTATTAACGCAGATTTAAAAAAGCCCAAGCTAATAATTTCAATATGGCTTTGAATTCTTTATTTCTTATCAATAATCCTAATACCTTTGTTAGCAGGGGTGTTGATGCCAAACTGATGCATTGCATGCTTTAATCATTCACTGACCTTAGCATCAGTGGCCTTTTTTTTATGCTAAGTCTGTTTTGATTTCTTGTGGTACTCACAGATCACAAAAAAATTGAATTGTGCCTTCACTTACTGAAACCAAAAGCAAGAAGTTCAAACTTTTAGCATGATTGGGATGTGCTCTTGTGTGACCATTGCTGCATTTGCCTACACACTAACATGCTTCTCTGATCAGCCTTATGCTGCTTTCAATTAATGTATGATGTTTGTTAGAGGAGCCTTGATACCAGTCCTTTATTTGCATTTTTTTTCTGTGATAACCTGTTCACAAGTCAGTGGTGGATTGTCCTATCCCTTGTCTATGTTTTGTACTCCTTCTATCTTTCCAAATGGGATGACTAGCCAACGTACCTGTCCTTATGGTCACTTGCAGTGAGCGTTAACTTGCATAATAAAAGAAGTGGTAATCAGCCATCTAATTTGTAAGCACATTAAGTGTGGAAAATTTAGGCTTTAGCATTGTATCATTGTGAATTATTGTTCTGTTGCATTGGAAGTGAAGAAAAAGTATACACGTAAAACAATGTACACTGTATGTTTCTTTAATGGTAATTATATAAATGCAGCTATTTTAGAAGTGATTCCATTGCATTAATAATTCAGCTTTAAATATGTGGCTCATTACACTATGAAGGCACTTTTTGCTGTTGTTTTGCCAAAGTTGTGTTGCTTTGGGTGCTGCAATCAGCACAGTCAATTAAAAATTTTTTAGAATGATTTTGGTTGCTTAAAGGGCAGGTGGGGCATTAAGCACCTTGTGTTTTTTATGGCAGCATGTATGTCAATTAAAATGTTAATTTTGTTTCTTCCACGTGACCATGGATTCCGCAGAGGCAGAATAATGAGCCACGGTGGTGACCATCATGCGCACTCAAGCCACCATAGTCATGGTGCCTTACAATCAAACTTCACTACTCCAAGCCCCCACACATCAGCGCCTCTGCAAACAGTCTTAACAGCTGCTTTGGCTGCAGTCACAATGAGCACTCCTACAGACCATGCACTACATGATGGTTCCTCACATAACCATGGGCACGGTTCCTCACATGGAAGTATGGACATGCATATGGCAATGGTGAGTTCAAGAGACTAGGCATGCACTGTCTATACATTTTTAGCACTCGTAGTTTCTTTTGTCATTGCTTAAGTAGTGTATGTGATAGAATTCTTTATATGATTATGTACAGTTCTTCAACTGAGTTAGTGCAAGCACTTTAGGCTACTTGCTAAAGAATGTGTGAACAGGGCCGTAAACTCACCTAAACATACAGTCTTATGTCTTGTGTCATGGTCATGGTGTGTTTGCTTTTTAAGATAATAATTTCTGGCGGCGTAAAGCAGCTGATATAACAAGACATTCAGGCTGAAGGGATCCATTTTGATGAGCTCCTTCCCAATTAAGCTCTTATGTTTTAGGAATGCATACATATTTCATTATTCCCAACCATTGCTCTTGGCTGCCACCTTTGAAATAAGAATTTGTGTTGCAAATTTTAGCATAGATTCTGCAAACTACTTTAATATTATGCTCTAATCCTTCATTGAGAGAATGGCCCACCAGCACAGCTGGGACCGGCCTAAGATTTGCGACATGGTGGCTGAACCTGAGCGAGGCCCTTAGCATTGAACTTCCACACAGCTTTCACTTGAAACAAGATAGAGCAATCGGAAACTTTTATTACAGTACATATTTGGTTAAATTGTTACTTTATTGCAATTCATCTGCAATTCTCACACTGCTGTATAGTCAATATCCTGCGTTATGTGAATGAAGAGAAAGGGCAAAAATGTAAAAATGTAGCCAGCAATGTCTTAGCAAAAGCTGTTTATTTCGTGTTGGGTAGTTTGGGTTGACACCATTTGAAGGGCCATTTGTGGATGATGGT
Source organism: Dermacentor variabilis (assembly GCF_050947875.1). Classification (NCBI taxonomy): domain Eukaryota; kingdom Metazoa; phylum Arthropoda; class Arachnida; order Ixodida; family Ixodidae; genus Dermacentor; species Dermacentor variabilis. The sequence continues at coordinate 218,616,592 of NC_134568.1, forward strand.
ACGAGTTCTTCTTTGCTTAAGGTTGATCTCCAAATTGCATTTCTATCATTTGTCTTTTATACATACCTTTTCTTTCCATTTATTCAGTACTTCCATACGGGATTCACTGAGACCATACTCTTCAAAGACTGGGCTGTCTCTTCTGTTGCAGGTACTTATTATTAATGAAAGTAATGCTGGGCAATAAGTACAGTGCTAATACACTGTTATTCCTTTCAGGTGACAGTCAATTCTATTGGTTGAATTCTTAGTTCTAACACATTGCTTGCATCTTCAGCATCATTAAAAGATTACAAACCTCGAAATATTCAGTTAATTTCACTGTTTCTGAAAATAAGCAGAAATGTATTTGTGGTATGGGAGCAAATTCGTGGGCGGGCAGTGTACCTGGAAAACACAATGATTTCAGAAATTTGTTTAATATAAATTGTTGCTAATCCATCCTAATTTCTTCCACTGTTTTACCATTGAAAGTCTTGGTGGATTTCATCACTGAAGAACAGCTAGAAGAATTCAAGCACGTTTTCGTTGTTCTCCATGTGACGCATCATTCCTGGTGAGGTGATAAAAGGAAATCATGGCAGTGCAAGGAGCAAAGTGCTTCTGTTGAACCACATCCATGTGCAACAGGCTGACAGCATCTCAAACTCCTCCTCGCTCTTGTCAGAACTAACTTGCAACTCTGAACACTTGAGATGGAAGATCGACTTAAAAAATCACACTTGCAGGGCAGAAAAAGATGCCCAACGTCGCCGCAGCCGCCGGTACTGCGTGAGACCATTCTTAAAACCCAGAAATGTCTGACTTCTACTGCATTGTTGCCAGCCAGAAACATAAATTTTCTGTGAAGATTGTGCCATCTTGTAGTGGAACACTCAAACCAACATTAGAAAATGGCTGCCACTCGTCTGTGGCATTCATAAGATGAAATAAAATCCTCAAACGAGTGAGACTTTGTTGGTGTATTTTGGTGAAAATGCCACGGTGAGACTGGCTGAGGCATGTAGCGTAAGAACACGTTTGGCAGGCCAACCTTTATTGCATTTAAGTGGCAGCAATTCCCTGTATAACCTTTTCTCTTAATACTCAGGTGAATTAATCTTCACACACTTACAACCGTAGGGGTAAAATTGTGTTGCTTCAGAACACACTGTGTTTATTGAATACAGTGCTGTCCACCTATAATGATACTGCTTACAATGACAAGACCGTTATAGCAATGGGAAACCTTTACAGAATTGTATATTGAAGTATGACATCAGCCAAGGTACAAAAATGTCCTGTTATAACTCGATTTTCATCCTTTAAAAATATTGTTATTAGGGATGTGCGAATATTCGAAACCTTTGAATAATGAATCGGTGTACTATTCGAATCAGTCTTTGTATCAGATGGTCACCATTTGTAAATGTGAATATTTTTCAAATACTTTTTCAATTTTTCAAATACTTTTTCAATATTTCAAAAAGTCAACTGCACCCAATTAAACATAACATTGGAGCAAAATGTATGATACATTTTCATCCCCGCAAGCGTAGTAAAGAAATTAAACATGAAAACTTCGAGTAGTGGAGTAGGCTATGTCGCTTAGGTAGCCATATTTTATAGGCTATACAGTGATCATTAATACTCTCTGTAGAGTCCTGCGCATGCAAAGAAACTACTTGTTTGCACCTAATGCTCCATTTGTAATTTTAATAACGCACCATAACATACCATGTAACAACAGAAGCTTGCACTTTAAGGATACTAGGATGTGAACATCACCTTATATTAATTCTGATAACGGCTGTTCGTTATTTTGAAAACTCTTCAAAACCTATTTGATTTTTGATATGATTCGATTCACTTCTGGCTTTATTCAATTCGTATATGATTCATATTTGATTTGATCTCAAAAATCACTATTCGCATGCCCCAAATTGTTATGATTATGCATATTTACGAATTAATGTACGTAATGTATTTTGATTCAGGCAAAAAAAAAAATTGTTTCGCATCAAGGTGTCTCGTTTGTCTAGCACAAATACTTCATCATTGGCATCGATAGAAAAAGCCTGTTTAGCTAAAATGCCTCGAATGCATTAAAGTCATGCTACAAATTCAAATAGCAGTATGGTTCATGCTGTAAAGGCTCTGTGAAATAATTGGGCAATTTTTACGAAAGTGCAGCCCTTAGTTTTTATGTAAAGAATTCTGCGAAAACAGACAAGCTTGTGTGATTTTTCACAACTTTTATTTTCATGGTTTGTTGTTGGTCTGTTGATGCTTGTTTGTTTTCATTAATCTGCCCTTGGTTATGCCTTATGCAGTGCAGCATTAGTTGTTAAAGTACTATCCTTGATCATTGGTAGCTTGCAAGCATCATTGTGATTAGAACAGCCATTTGGCTAATGAAATGCAGTTAGTGATTTAGTGGTTTCGTTTGCTGATTCACTCAGTGTTGTACCTTAATATCAGGCATTGAAATATTAATTTCTGTGCCTTTCTGCAGAGCAAAACACCTTTGGGCATAACTAAAACTATTTTAAACTTTGTGTTCCATGAAACTAATAATTTCTAACTTGCTGTTTCTACAGTCTGCAGCACTTATTCATAAGGTTAGCCTTTCTTTCTTTCTGCTTTTAAATACTTTGCAGCAAAAATAGTGTTGGTAAATGGTAGAGGGATAGCATTTAAATCACCAGGCACCTTTAGTTGAAAAAATTCAATGGTATGGTTGTACTACATTACCTTCTATTTTTAAATTCATTACGAATGAAAACACTTCTGATTATTTAAAAATTGTAATGGTATGGTTATACTACATTACCTTTCATTTTTAAATTCATTACGAATGAGAACACTTCTAAAATGTCGAAGATTTAGGTGTTTCTGATTATCTCGTTTAAATTGTGTATTCTATGCAGTTTGAAGCAGGAGCAAAGTATAATAGTCCTTGTATAACATTTTCAGGAATGGTTGGCTCTGTAGTAGGAGTGTTTTTCATGGCTGCCTTGTATGAAGCTCTCAAGTATTTCCGGGAGCATCTCTTCAGGCTGCATTTCTCCAGCATGAGCTATTCATCTGTGGCTGTGACAGGCCGGGATGGCCACACTCTGACAGAGGTTCATCAAATAGTCAAGTATGTAGACCAATACACTTTAAGCATGGCAGGTGTGCTTACAAGATTGGTAGAATGTGTAATTGAGTTGCATTATCCCAGGAGGTTAGCATTGTCCCAAATTTAGGAATCATTTCTTGTGAAAAGAAAAAAAGCCTGCTCGACGTAATAGTTTTGCAGAAACCTGCAAGGTTGAGTGAAGTAATTAATAAAGGGGAAATGAGATATCCACCCAATCATAGCAATTCCTACAAAAGAAACTTGTACAGGTTCCTCTAAAAGCCTTGCAGTTGAAGAAAAATTCGTCCTGGTCCGGGACCCGAACCCGGGATTACCTTTCCGGGGCAGCTGGTCTACCATCTGAGCTAACCAGTTTAGAACGACAGAAAGCTGAGCTAGTTGGTAAGGATTCATTGTGCAAAAAAGGTGCGGCGTGTAGACAGGGCACAAGAGAAGTGGACAACATGAACGCTGACTATCAACTGAAGGGAGCACTGAGGCGAAAAAAGAAAGAAAACACAAAACTCATCTGCGCAAGCTCTGGAATGGTATCACCACGTGTCAGTCGGGTACAGTTGCCGGTCTACGTGAGAGATAGCTGTTAAGGCACTTAATCTCCTCCTTATGTAAAGTAATCGAAGGTTCACTCACGCACGCACTTCCACCATTATAGATATACCATGCCTCTACCATAAGACGCGTATCTTCATTCTTGTGCCTGTACAATATTGTGCATTCATCTAACTCTGGTGTGCAGTTACAATCTTGGCAGTGAAGAGAAAGATTAGAAGGCGATCCACCAGTTAACAACCTTTTATGTTCTATTATCCTCTGATTGATACACCGCCCCATTTGCCCTACTTAGAACCGGCCACAGCTAAGGGGAACTTTATAACCCATACGACAGTAAGTAAAACTGTTGTTCTTATTGTGCTTCACTGGACAAATATCCAGTGAAGTGACAAAAATAGAAGATAGTCCAGCATACGTTCAAATATCGCAGGAGCATTGCATAGGCCAAAAGGCATGACTTTGAACTGATATAAGCCATCCGGCGTGATGAAGGCTGTCTTCTCGTGGTCCATTTCATCAACTGAAATCTGCCAGTAGCCGGATCAAATATCGATGGACGAAAAGTATTTAGTTCCGTGCAAGCAGTCTGAGGCATCATCAATGCGTGGTAGAGGGTAGATGTCTTTTCACGTGATCTTGTTTAAGTGGCGATAACCGACGCAAAAATGCCAGGCACCATCTTTCTTGTTCACAAGGACGACAGGCGAAGCACAAGAACAGACTAGCCTAGCAGTGTGTGCTGTTAACCTACATTTATCTGTTTGCTGTTTTTTATTGTCTTGGTCTGCCCCACTCATCCTCAATTCGTTGCTATCGCTGCCAGCAAGGTTCGTTTTCTATCAGTTGTCATGAAAACTTTTTTGTCCCACTCTACATGGCACTTAAAAGCACAGCACTGGAAAGGTAGGTTGTCTTGTTGTGCCCTTTACAATCTACTTCTTCCTTGGCAGTCAATTCGTGCTTTGGCAGTTGTTATGCTGTCAGTGACTTCTGTTAGATGCGGGACCTTTTCCTGAGCCTCCTTCGAGTTCACCGGACCACTTCGAGTCGCCATCACACCTACACCTAATTAAGGAGCACAGAAGCACATCTACCACGTTCCCGAGGCGCAGCACGTCCAAACAAGTTGGCGTCCTCCACCTCGTGTGCCTTTATGTGGAGCTATTGTCCCACTGCTTGACTCTTCCTGAAAATGAAACGGGAGCCTGGCACGGTTCCAGGTAACCTGGGTCCCGAGCAAATATGCTTTGCGGCTCTGAAAGGTTGCTCGAGAACAAACCGCCTCCCCCCGCTGAGCGCTTGGAAACCCGGAGGCAACGACGGCTGTAATGCACCGTGAAGCCCTGGGAGCAACCTCCCCATCCGCCTTTGTGACGGCAGTTACAGACCAGGAAGGCAATACTGGAGACAAATAATCCCTCGTGCAAATGAAGCCCATGGAGCGACCCTCTGAGCCGAATGTGACTTACACTTGCACGGGCGCCTACCATTGGCCGAAAATGACCTGTGCGGGCTCGACGATTGGCCGAACAGGACGTGACCTCGAGACACCGAAGGGTTGTTAAAATCCAGAGACCGGGAGCAGCAAGCAAGCATTCCTTCATTCATCTTTTTCGGGCTTCTTGTCATGGGCCGCAGTGTCAGAGTTGCTGCCGGCCAGCAATGACTGTATGACTGTTAATTTCTTTGTATCTTTACTGTAAATAATGTAAATAAACCTCCAGTTTTCATCTCAAAGTCCTCCTCAACCTTGGCCAACTCCCGCACTCAACGGCAAGGTTCAATATCTAGGAGACAGCGGTGAGATTGTCCTCCAGATCCAACACTTCCTAGTACATCAAGTAAAGCTCACTAGTGGTGCATTTTGTATAGTGTAGTTACATGTAAAATTTTTTGAGCAACACACTTTACCCTTTCATTGTGTTAGTCTTATGGTTGTAGAATTGGAAACACATGTTGAGTATGACTGTAAAGTGTTGTTTTTCTATATTTATCTGCTTAGAACTGTTATAAAGCAGTTTAAAACTTAATTGTGAGTGATTTCACTTCTTTCTACTGCTACATCTGAAGGGTTAGAAAAAAATACATTGTAGGCTATTGTAATCATTGGACCATGTTTCCCTTTCATAGTGTTTTTGTTTTTTAAATAAAAGATTCTGATGACCCAAAATGCAGAGCTGTTAGGCTATGAGTTAGCATTATGCAAAGTGTGTGTGAAAGTTCTAATTGGTTCTGTTTTCCTAAATTTGTTTTTACAGGAACCGGATAGTGAGCTGGCCACACTTGCTACAGACATTCCTGCATATGGTTCAGATGGTGATTAGCTACTTTCTTATGCTGATTTTCATGACATACAATGTCTGGCTATGTTTAGGTGTTGTACTTGGTGCTGGATTTGGCTACTTCATCTTCGGCTGGAAAAAAGCCACTGTTGTGGATGTGACAGACCATTGTCACTAACCGTTATGTTCTACTCCTGACTGACAGTAAGCCCAATGTAATGCATATGTGATGCAGCCTTGTATGCACGTATTACTTTATGTAGTCAACTGTTTGGGAAACTTTTTAGAGGCCATTATTTGTGTAATCCTTTGTTTTCCCGTGATTCTAATGAACCATGAGCATTGCAGTCTGTTAACCAGGGTGGCAGGCCACATCGTTTTACAGCTTATGATTACTCACATGGTGGGCACAGAATACATATGGAAAGGGGCTACTAGCCTTACACTTACTTCACTACAGTGTGCAGGGTTGTTTTATGGTTCAATCCTTTTGTTATCTCATGTGCTTAAAGGCTATAGCTGCAGAAATGTTACTAAAGCAATTGGCTGCAGCAATGCCATTACACAGTATTTGCAAGCCAGTTGGCTTGTTACGTTCCATAGACCAGCAAGGCTGTAGGCAGCAACTCATGATAAAGACAGTTCAGTTAATTGTGTATCATCATTTAGCATTTAGCTTGTTTTCTTATAAACTGCCATTGAACTTTAATATGGTTGCTCTGATTACTGTGTTTAGGATGCGGTTTTTCTAATAAGCTTGGCACGTACAACTTTCTAAAGCATCATGGTCTTTGTTGATTCTATTCTTGGTCGTTCTTTTAGGTATGGGTAGGTTGTACTTTCATCAATGCCACTTGAGATTTATATCATGCTGGGTGAACATTCTCTCGTCTCAGCACTATTCTGTGACGTTGGGACTGTCCCCACCTTCTTGCTAAACTCTTTTTGTAGTGAACCAGACATTAATCATGAAGGTTTTGGTAGCCCCATATCATTGTTATGTCAATTCGAAACCTTGCCTTTCTACATAATGCTGTTACTGTACAAGATTTTAGGTTAAGCATAAACATCGCGACTGCTTTCTGTTGCATATAGTGAATCGGGATAAAGTTAGAAGATTGATGGGAGGCTTTTTGATGCCTAACCTGTCACCATGTGAATGTTGACCAAATATACGATGACCTTTTTAATGTTAAGTGGTTATTGTGTGATTGTTTGTTTGCCTCTATTGAGATTCATATAAAGCTAGTGCTCTTATTTAGCTCCTTTGTTTATACCTTGAAACTGCCAGACGTTATAGCTGAGCTTATATTGTGTGCTTTAACCAGACCAAATTCCCCCACTTTTATCATTGTTGCTATGGGAGAATAGCTTGAAGTTTTAGGAGCACTCTGGGGCTTTTATCTAGCTTCAATGTGAGTATAAAGGCATAGTGTGAAGGCATGTTCCTTTGCATATTTTCATTTACATGTGTAGGCAGAGTGCATGAAGATTGCTCACTTTTCACAGGGCTTGTTTCACATCCAACTGCCGCAGAGCAAGAGGTGAATTCACATCATTGTTTTTTGACAATTACTGGTGGCATAGCGAAGGCATGTTCACGAAAGACATAAGGCTAGAGTTGATGTGTTCATGCCATGCTGTTTGCAACCATGTTTTCTTATGTTGTGATCATGTATTCAAGAACTGCTCATAGGTGTAGCCAAAGCACTTAGCCAGTGTAATTGGGCAGCTGCAATTGCTCCAGTGATGAGCAAAAATGTCTGTTGTCTTTAATGACCAACCTGCCTAATTTCAAGTGCTGGTACACTTTGAACTAAATGTTTGTACATATGAAACTGTGATATCACCTGCAAGGACCACTGTTTTTGCTCGTGTATAACATTGGTTCCCCATCCTTCTTCAATTAGGTGTTGATTTTTCTGTGTTGCACCTCATTATTTAGCTTGGCAGCAGAGGGAGTGTGCTGAGTTATCATAGAGGGTCTTTACTTGGTGGCCTTGGCCAGCAGCTGTGTGTCTTTGAGCATATACTAGGTGTGGAACTTTTCTTTTATTCAAGTTTAAGGCTTTCAAAAAGTGTGCATTTTAATTCGAAGGGGATACGTTTAGCATGTACTCACTCTGAAAATGTAGGCTGTCATAGATTGTGAGTAGGATTATCTTGCAAAAATGGGCTTAGCAATTGCTAGTAGTAAAAAAAATGCAAATAAATCTTACTGCTTTGTAAAGTACAAACAAGAATTTAAACATGATATTGTCAATTATTTTGATGTCAAAACTGGAAAGCTCTTTGCATTGCATCATTGCTGTCTCGCTTGTTACCTTTCATTGAGTGTGTAAGGTATTCAAACATTTACAAGCACTGCCAGTTTGAGTATATTAAGTGTGTTCTTTAACATGATGCTGATCATTTACATTTATATTTTTATAGCTGCAGCAGCCGCATTTCAATGGGGACAAAATGCAAATACACCTGTGGGCCATGCATTGAGTGCGATGTTAAAGAACTTCAAGTTACAGGGAACTAGAATAATAGGCAGTGCACCAACTGACGCATGCCTCACCTTATTGCGCCTGTCGCACAAACTGCTGCTCATAGCAACAGCATTGTCGTTGTTGCCAGCTATTGACTGCATCTAGCAAACTGGAGCTCTACCCACGGCCAGTCAGGAGCATGCCTCTGGTCTTATGCGAGACGCGTTCCAGACCGATCGTGTTTCAGCACACAACATGCTTTACCACAATGCACCGTCAATAGTTCGCAGCTGCAGCACCGTTGCTACTGGCAACATGAAACGAGTGAGGCAGAGAAGTGTGGTTGCACCACTCAAAAAAGCTTCTAGTACACTCTACCTAGGCGGTTAAAATTAATCCAGAGTCACCCTCTACAGCATGCCTCATAACCAGATTGTGGTTTTGGCTCCTAAAACCTGCATGATTTATTTTAAAAAATATATTTTTGTAGTGTAAATAGCATCAAATGTAGCCATTCAGACATTCAAAGTTTGGTTTCTGCCAGCAGCATTGATGGAAGAAACAGTGGGTAAAATTGGTATGACATTGATTGGCTCATTTTTCACTGTAGTGGGGACATTGTGCAGTATTGGTTTTCAGGCCATGAAATTTGTGCGTGTGTATGCGCACGCATGCATGTTTGCACACACAGGCAGTTTCCAAATGCACTCGAGGCACACAGCTGTGAGAGTACAAAGTCATCAGTAAGTCCAAGGTGTCATGACAAGTATTGCTTGTTTGGTGAGCAAAGATTTCTTTTAGTACCTGCTTTTCCTTGATATGTTTAGAATGTGAGTACTATTCCACTGACATGCAATGTGTACTGTGAATCTGCTACTCATTGTTTATTTGTAAACTATATTATCAGATTTTGACCGAACCAGGGTTCCTCCTAGAGTGATAATAAGATATTGAATTAATTGGTAGATGGGATGAATTAAAACATGTTTTGTTGGCTGCTCTGTTCTTTTTATTGAACAGATTTCACCCTGACAAAATGAAATATCTTCATTGAACTCGCACCACAGTCGTTTGTGAAATTGGCATCAATCGGTGGGATGCCCTCACCTTCCCTTACACACACACACACTCAAAACGTAAGAACATGTACCAAAGTCTGATATGTGCCAAGTAACATTGATTTGGGGTGCTAGTTCAAAGGTGCACTTAAAAAGTGGTAGTGTACCAAGCTTAGTTTGCACAAAAGAGTACCCAAGGCAAACAAAATTAATTTGCAGCCTACCACTTGAGCATCTGTGATGGTCGATGTGTTGCTTTGGGATGTCAAACTGCATCACTCAGTCAACCAATCTGCAGGGCACAAACACTGTTGAGAAGTCAGCTGGGTGTCTAGTGGGCAGTAAAATAAGAAGAGATAAATTGATGATGACAGTATGGAATTCTTATTCAGTAGAAACTCAAGGATATCCACACATTGCACTTTGCATAATAATTTCATTGTAGTTATTTAATAAACAGCAAGACTACAAGAATTCAGTCACGTAGGAATGAACAGTACGTTGTCAAGTCAATGCACCCTTGGTTATCGTCAAAGAATACACATTCTTTATCACATAAGGTCACTAAATCACTTTCCCAGTTTGAAATTAAAGGTCTTTACCAACTCGTGGATGATTTGTATCTTTGAAAAGCTAGTGGGGGGGAGGGGGTTAGTACCATGGGATCTTTAAAAATTGGTTCACTTGACTCTACTGCTTGCAAAGGTGCGAAAATGTTTATATTACATCTCAAAATGCCAGCACCTATAAACTGAAATATAGTTGAAGACAACAATGAGGAACTGTGTATATGTTGCACCTTTTAGCACCATCCTACCTTCTATAGCTTTAGCCTTTCTTTGTATGAAGTTGTACCTTGCACAGCTTTGAGTGCTCAAGCACCATGTTGACCAGATATGCTTTGCTACCCTTTTAATTGTACAGCGATGTTCATTCTGATCAATAACTGGTCTCTCTCTATTCTCTTCTGAGAATACAGCGTTTTTTTTTTTTTTCATTTTTCAGTCACTTGCGCCACCTGACAAACTTTTTTAGTGCTTGTCAAAGGACTTCCTTCTTTGTACTGGGCCGTGTTCAACAGCCCCAACATCCCTAAGTTCAGCTTTGGGCAATTTTTGGAGCTTAGTCATTGAGGCAGACAAGGAAGTTTGATTGCTTTCTAGATTTGGTTATCCAATTGAAAATATACCAGCGACATTGCAATGCAAGGGCAGCAGAACCAGCAGACAAGTCTGTTCTGCTGAAACATAAAGAGGTGAAAGTGTAACTACGTCACATTCACAGGAAATCGCAGAACATTTTGATATATAAAATTATAATTAAAACCTCTGTTCAGTTTGCGTAATGTAGCATATCACGTTGAACAATCTGGTACCGCAATCTGCTATTAATGCTGCACAGATAGGTCCTCGAGGTCATGCATTGTGTACATAGTCTTGCAAATTGTTGAGCTGTAAAACTTGCTGTGTAATGCACTTGAGCCGTTTGCATGATAACAGTATTGCGGTGTGCTAGGTACTACCATTTGCTGTGGGATATAGCCAATATAGCCCATCGTACACGTCGTGTGCAGATGTGTCTGCACAGCAGGCTTTTCACTAAGTTGTGAACAGTCGTGCACATAGAGTGCTCTTTTGGAATGAAAATTACATGGACGTAATTAATTATAAAGTTAGTGTGAATTTGGTAATTGACATTGTTGCTTGTCAGGCAAGTGTAACACCAACTTCTTCAAGTAATTAAGTCGGAAGAGGCGAGATTGCACTGCTGAAGGCAATCGTTTAAAGATTTGCATGAATTAAAAACATCTGAGGACACCTAAGCACTTTTTACGAGTTGTGAATGCGAAAGCATTAATGTCCAATTGAATGCCGTTAAGCGGTCCTTTGCATTTTGCGCAGCGAGTAATGTACCATAGCAGTACGGTGCTGCCCGAGCCAGCCAAGCAGCAGCATCTTCAGGTGCTAACGCCTCATGCCAATGATGCCTTGTGTGACGAGAGACCGAGGAATCGGCAGTGGCCACTAACGGCCTAATGGCCCGTTCCTGCCGCGAGCGGCGGCGGTGGCACGAAAAAGCTACCGCGAGGCAGCTTTCGTGGCGCGCGTCTTGCCGCGTGCGTTTTTCTACTAGTGTGTATGCGCCTTAGCCGAGCGAACTAGCACGGCAGCAAAAGACGAAAGGGTAAACACGAAATGGCAGATGAAAGACGCGAGCCGCGAATGGCGAAGACCAATGAGAGCGGCCCCTTTAGCGGCGTGCGCGCTGGAAACTGGTTTCATGCTGACCCGCCCGACTGCTTGATGGGTACTCGTATGTACTCTCAGCCGGACACCGCTCGTTTCGTACTATTGTCTGCTCGTGTCAGCTCTCGCTCGCGCTTGTTTGGTTTACTTGGTTTTGTTTCAATCGGGCTTGTTTCGATTGTCATGGTTTGCGATTCTCTTGTAATCTGATTGTATGCGTGGCGCAAATTGTGTAGTGCTTTCTAGAAGCCAAGCAGCACCAGCAATTACACTGGGACCTCCGACGAGTCATATGTTTAAAAGCCGACGCGCTTGACCCGCAGATCAAATTTTCGCTGATTCCCGAACCTGCTACATGTCTCTCTAGTTCATTGCCTCAGTATATCGTGAAATGAAAACGCGTATAGAGCTGCGCTCAGATTTCACATTAGGAACTATCTTAATCGTTGGTGATTTTTTTCTTACATTCTTCCCCGGCTGTGGTCATCTATTTAACCACGCAGTGCACAAGATGCTGGTCATTTTTCCATTTCTGTTTTTGATGCAGCAATCTATGCGATGCACATGCAGAGGGATGCATAGAGCTTTATGACCCATGGGAGTATTGAGTGCGCTCATGTTCTTTGCTTTCCGACGACTTCGGCGTTATACATGTATTTTCCACCAACACATACTGCAGAGCAAGTCTAGATACAGCGTCTTCAACGTTCAAGTACAGTCGAACCCGACTATATCGAACCCGTTTACATCGAATTATTCTATATATCGAACAATTTCTGGACAAGATATAGTTACAATGAGCATATATAGCAAAAATTCCACATACATCGAACAAAAATAGCAGCAACTCCCGATATATTGAACGTCAAGCGGCAAAAAAAAAATGCCCCCAGAAGTTGGCTTTTCCTCACGGTGGTGGGGAAACCCGGCGACGCAGGTCCATCTTACCACTCTCCCTACCGTGACCGCGCTGCGTTGAGCGAGCCGTTGACACCCCCCTGCAAAAAATGATCCTGGCCCACCCACAACGCTTGCTCAGACAGCCAAGCAGAGGCTCTTGTGCCCACGTCGTGCAAGATGGCGAAAGTGCGAGTTGTCTCGCTGCTTTTCTGGTTCATTGTGTGTGTGTGTCTTGTGGGCCTTCTCCCGCATTGTTGCCATGATGAAATGGCTGAATTCGCCTTTCGTCATGAAGCTCGAAATCATAAATCGGGTTGAACGTGGTGACAAGTCGGATGTCCCCGCAGCGTGCAAGATTCCAAGGAGCACTCTCAGCACGATCTTGAAGCATAAGGGGGAGATTGGGGCTAAAGCGGCCAAACTTGCGACTCGGTGCCTGTGGTGCCCAACACATACGCACGGCCGTGTACGACTGGTTCATCCGAAATTACTTCAGCCGTGGCGGCTTCTGCGTGCTCGGTGATGACTGTAAATTATGATTAATGCAACGAAGCCGTTGCCGGTGTTGCCAAAGTTAGGAGCGAGCTGTCAGAATTTCTGGAAGCTGTTGAATCAATGTTGGATGAGTTTGTGAGTGCAAATGATGGTGTCGCAACCATGGGCGAGCCCGAAAACGAAGACTACATTGCCGACATCGTACAGAGCACAAGTGAAATCGGGCACAATGAGGAAAGCAACGACTGTCCTTTGCCCACGTCCTCCGAAATGATTGGTGCGCTCGCACTAGTCTGGTGCTTCTGCGTGAATGCGGAAGGTTGCGGCCTCAGCTGCTCCGACTCCTTAGACAATGTGGAGAAGTGCGTGCGTCACAGGCAGCGAAATTGCCCAAGCAGAAAAAAATGCAGGACTATTTCATGCAAAACTAAGCTAATTAAATGATTTTATAAATGGTATGTGCTTTTATGACATCCAATTATTTATCAGGCTTATATCGAATTATGCTCTATATCGAACTGATAGGCGTTTTTTTGCGAGTTCGGTATAGCCAGGTTCGACTGTATCAGTTCATAACATTAATAAACACGCTATGCTAGCTATACGTAAATGCCACTTCCACAGGTTTATGCACTTTGGCGGACCCAATTTTGACGAACACGTGGAGCCAACAAACGAACATTTTTAAACATTTTAAATTTCGCGAATGTGGAATATATTTAGTTATGTCTCAAACTTAATTGAAGACAATTGTATTCGAAGGCAACTTCATTTTGTTTTATTTTTCTCGATCGCTTCTGTTTCAACTGTTGCACAGCTAGCTGAGCTCCAGGTCGCAGGTTCAATCGCGGCCACGGTGGCCGCATTTTCGATGGGGGAGAAATGAAAACAATGCTCATGTGTTCAGGTTTAAGTGCACATTAAGGAAACCCCACGTGGTAAAAATTAATTCAGAGTCTCCCGCTACGGCGTGCCCCAAGGTCATGGCACCGTAAAACCCCAGTATTTAAATTTTCTGTGCCGATATATTCATAATTAAATTTGATGCTCAGTATGCTAATTTTGCAGTCAGATGCTGTAGTGTCAAGACAATACCACTGTGGTGAAATCAACAAAGAATAGTTTTGACAGAATACTTCATCAGTTTCTCTCTAAACTGATTTAGTGTTTCTCTTCAGTGGTCCTTTTAAGCTAGTCGTCTACCACAAGTAAGTTCACGGAGGGTCAGTGTATAAGATGGGATGAAAACAATAAAGAAAAGCAGACCTCAAGTCCGACAATTTCAGTTTGCACCCCAGAGGCACACCACAAGGAGCGGTAGTTTCACCACTGCTTTTTAATATTGCCATGAAGAAACTATTGCAAAGGCTCTCCAACATAGAAGGAATCAACCATACGCTCTTCGCTGATGACATCACAATCTGGTGCACTGGAGGAAGCGAAGGAGATGTTGAATTAGGCTTACAGGAGGCTGTCGATCAGAGATATACCTGGAAAGAATGGGGCTTAGATGCTCCCCGAACAAGTCTGAGCTCCTCCTCTACAGGCCAGTGAGGAGAGGTCCCAAACCTAGAGGCTGGAAACCGTTGTCTAAAATAGACATCAAACTCTACACTAAAAGCGGCTGTACCATCCCCAGAGTAGACACCATTCGGGTCCTCTGCATGTTCATCGAATTCAATGGCAGCAACAATATGACGCTCAACAAACTCACAGCCAAGACCAAGAACATGATCAGGCTCGTCAACAGTCTCGAATAGGCTTGGAGGCCTTCAGGAAGACAACCTCCTGAGGTTATTCCACTCCTTCCCCACGAGTCGGATAGTTTACGCGGCAGCCAAGAACAATTGGTATAACTCCGAAAAAAAAATTAAACACGCTCATCAGAAAGAGTATCAAAAGAGTATTAGGCATTCCATTACGGGCAAGCACGGACCTCCTTATGCAACCAGGAGTGCACAACACATTGGACGAGATAATGATGCCCAGGAGTCGGCCCAACTGGCCTGTACCCTGGCTGGAAAGAAGATCCTGGCAGTTCTTGGAGAACGGAAATATCAAATCTTAGAAGATCAAAGGAACAACATACGAGTCGCACCATTTCCCCGTAATGTTCATCCTCAGCACAACGTAGGCAGACGCAGGGCAAGAGCCCTCGCCCTCCTCAAGAGTACCTAAGACGACCCCTACTTGGCATGTTTTGTTGACGCAGCCCAACATGGACAGTAGTCTAATTTCGCCATTGCCCTCGTTGATCACAATGGACAGATAGTGAATGTGGCTGCCCTGAAGAGCTCAACACCATCCAGAGTGGAGCAGGTCGCATTTGCAAAGCATTCCAAGATAACAGCAGATCACAAATCTTCACTGATTCGAGATCGACGGTCAGGGCTTTCGTTTCAGGTTCCATTGCTGAGGAGGCTCACAAGATTCTCAAGAACAAAATAATCTCTCCACATAGCATCACATGGTTTCTGGCGCACCTCGACCCCCAGCTTGACTCCTTGCCCAATGTCAATGACATCGCCCACTCCCAAGCGCGCGCACTAACCCTCCGCACGGGAGCAGGGGCAAGCTCAGACTCTAGGGTTTTCGAGTTTCGGGATACTCACTACTTATCACTAACCACTGTCACCTGGGTAGGAGGACTTATCCTCCCCCTCATAGCAAACTGGCTAGACCTTTGGCGTCCACTTTACACATGCTTCAGACTAAGTCCTATCCCAACCTGGCCTTCTTCCATACGATCACTCCAGAGGCTTTCAGCTCTACTTGCCCCGACTGTGGGGCTGGTGGCAATCTCGAACCGATGCTCTGGCGATGCCCCTCGTTACAGGGACCCAATCGCATCATGGAAGAAGAATGGAGCTGTGCCATCCAGAGCTCAGAACTTTCACGGCAAACTTGAGCTCTGCAGAGAGCCTACAATGCGGCGGTTAAGCTCAGCCTACCACTCCCTACGTAGGAGGGGCCCGCAGCTCTGCCCTAGGGCAGAGCTTCTCAGGACGTTGTAAATAAAGTTATTTGTCTGTCTGTCTATACTAACAGAGAAACTTTGAGGTTTGCAGCTGTGCTAGTACATACATTTGCCGTGAAGCTGCACCTTGTATAAACAGTCTCAGATTAAGAGGGCGGCCACGCCACAGGTAGGCCTTCAGGCAGAACGCCAGAGAAGAATCGTCTCTCAATGTATGCCAGATGAAAAAGGCATGAATGCCTCGACATGGGTACACACCAGTGGCGTAGCCAAAATTTATTTTGGGAGTGGGGGGACTCTCCACTGACAACTACCACTCCCCTTCACCTCTCTCTCCCTGTCTCTCTCTCTCTCTATATATATATATATAGATATAATGAACAAAGAGAGCATGGCGTATGTTGAATTAGCACAGTATATTTCACTGACGTTTCGGCTGGTGGACCAGCCTTTGTCATCAAATTAGCCCTTTGACAAAGGCTGGTCTACCAGCCGAAACGTCGGTGAAATATAATGTGCTAATTCAACGTATGGCATACTCTTTTTCTTCATTTTACTACTGGGGCCAGCGTGATTTCCTCAGCCACAACTATATATATATATATATATATATATATATATATATATATATACGTGTGTGTGGGGAGACTGTACACCACGCAAAGAGAAACTCTTAGCACTGCCCGGACAAGACCGTTTTTGCGTTGCTGAAACAACGCTTTGCTCGACTTCTGGCAAAAGTCTTTCAGTGCTAAGGCGCTAAGCCACTTCACATCAAATTATGCTATCATCCTTATGCTATATTTAAAAATGATATTAAAATAAAACTAATTTTGTATGTCTATGACCTAGCTGGTAGATCACTTGGAAAAACAAACAGCGCTAAAAATGGGGCCAAACAAAAACAAGACAGTGCACTATCATCTCTTGTTTGCAGGTGAGATTTGTTGCAGCCCAGATAACTGGAGATAACCATTGTTTTACAGCCAGATGATCTAGCGAGTGGTACAGCCATATGGCTACGTACGGAAGAGGACAGGTACTATTTTGCAATTCGCCTATCACTCAATCAAGCTTTCGGCATTGTGGGAATGCTATGTTATTCTAGATTTAAAAATAAAGGAACGAAACTTTGCACTAGAACTTCAATAGTATCATATGATGCAAGTTTCACTCACTTTTGGTGAGCTGCTGTTAGACTTGTTTGAAGAGATGTTTGGAAGTAACTCGCGATCATGGTATTGCAGTCATCACGCGACGCATACTGTTATTTGGTCACACTCGGGAATTGATGAGGCAAAGTCCAAAGCAGGGCTACTTCCTGTTTAGAAACCTCGTGTGAAAATTTCGGCATCCACAGTTCACAGAAAAATAAGGGCCAGTAGCTCTGAGAGATTTGAAAGTGTCGTGTCTCCTGACACCCATCTATTCTGAAAATTGCCTGAGACATTTGGTTAGGATGGGCTCTCCGCAGCAAGCAACCTATGTTATGACGGGGTAAGTGAGCCTCGGTTAGGCGACTGGCCACGGCTGTCTGGTGTTGAGCGATCAGGCAGTGATGAGATGCTCTCCCTATGTCCGTAATTATCCGTCAACTTCGTTCTTCGAGAATTATTCAAGACAACATCTGTTGTCTGTGCGATCTGCTGCTTGAACTGACGAATTGAAATTCAGAGAAATAATAAAACACACAAACGAAATGTCTGCGTGTTTTTTGTTTTACTTCGCACCGAAGCAAGAGAGATGTACTTCCGCTTCGTGTGCTTGTTCCGATGGTCGTGCGGTCACGTGCCCAGGTTGTTGAGAGTTGAGAGTTCTTTATTGTGCATAATAATAAGGTTACCAAATGGGGATTATACATACATACAGAGGGAGGTCCCATAGTCAACAGACTGTACAGGGGACCTCCCATTACAAATGAGTAGGATATGTAAATACAAAGCAGCTATATGCAAACACAAAAAACACCTTATTAAGTTAGTCACTAGCTTACGCTGTAAAATATTTAACGACACAAAGCATTTATTAATATAATGATAATCAAATTGTTGTATTGAGTGCAAAAATTTACGAAGGTTTGATTTGAATATCTAAAGATGTGAGAATATCTTAATATGACGCAGTAATGAGCTCCAAAGTAGTGTGGCTGAAAAATTAGTAAATTTACCATAATTAGTTCTAGGTTTTGGTAGTAAATAGCTGTTGGTAGAAGCAAAACGGGTAGACATGGAATATCGATACTGGCTGTTAGTAATTATAGGGAATGGGAGCTTTCCGTTAACAGATTTATAAACAAGTATTCCAAGTGAATATTTATTTAGTTTCTGTAACGATAAAATGCCGTTAGATCTGGGCAATGGAGATGCTTCCGATGTGTAGCTGCTACGCGTGATGATGCGAATTGCTTGATTTTGGATATGCTGTAGTGGAGATAAATGTGTGGGACACGTGTTTCCCCATGATCATATGCAATAATTAATATTTGTGTGAATAAAAGCGTAGTAGAGGGAGATGAGTGTCTTCATATTAAACAAATTGCGAACTTTAATTAATATTCTAATTCCATATGCTGCCTTCCTTGTTAAGGCTGAAACATGCTTGTCAAATTTTAGGTGTTTATCTAATATGACGCCAAGAAACAGTACACTATCAGTAGAATAAAGTGCACTGGAAGCAAAGGTTAGCGATGTATACGCTGAGATATGCTTTTGTTTAGCTGAGAAGATGACGAAGTTTGATTTGGCAGTATTAATGTGTAGTTGGCACTAGGTTGCAGTAGTAGCCGCGTCGTGATTAAGCTTGCACATCAATGAATCAAG
Organism: Dermacentor variabilis; assembly: GCF_050947875.1. NCBI lineage: Eukaryota > Metazoa > Arthropoda > Arachnida > Ixodida > Ixodidae > Dermacentor > Dermacentor variabilis. The sequence continues at coordinate 218,635,522 of NC_134568.1, forward strand.
ACTTTTGTCTGAGGGGAAGATGGTAGTGTCATCAGCGTAAAGGATACAGTCAGAGGACTTTAAATACTTTGGGAGGTCACTAATGTATATTAAAAACAAGAGAGGCCCTAATATAGATCCTTGTGTACACCAATGTTAGTTGTTTTAGGGTGCGAGTAAGGGCTAGAGATTGATACAGTATATTCTCTCTTTCAAATAGTTACATAGTAATTGCAATGCCGGGCCAGTTATACCAATAGAGTAATTTAGCAAAAAGGATGTTATGAGCAAGTGAATCGAATGCTTTAGAAAGGTAAATAAATAATGCACCAGCGAAATTTCCAGTGTCAATTGCCTGCCGAATCTTGTCTGTTAGAAATATTAATGCCAAATTAGTTGAGTAACCTTCCCGAAACCCAAATTGATTTGGTGATAGGATACAATATTTTGATAAATAGCTTGATAAGCATGTTACGATTAGTTTTTCGATAATTTTACTGAAGAATGAAAGTATAGCAATAGGGTGATAGTTAGATGTTAGACGCTTATCTCCCTTCTTGAAAACGGATTATTTTGGCTTTCTTCAAAGAACTTGGATAGATTCCTGTTTTAAAGATAAGGTTCACTGTGTGACAATATTTCAGATATTAGGTACGCTATAATTTTTATGAGAGATGGGCTGAAGTTATCGAGACCAGGCCCTGTATTTTTTAGACTGGAAATGACTGTGACTGTCTTCAGGTGTTGCGGGATGAAGGAAAAAGCTATGGGGCACACAGGGGTAAGTCTCAGTCAATGAAGCTTCACACTCTTCATTATCTGCACAGAAGGAATTAATGAAGGAGTTTGCAATGTCCAAGGAAGTGTCAAGGAGAAGATCCCCCGATTGTATCATAGTTATTTCAGAATTATGATTCGATTGACCTAAAAAAGAGTAATACTTTCCATTGCTTTCTGACATTACCTGCAGACTTAATTTCATTGTCATAATACGTCATTTTAGCCTCTTTGAGTAGTTTTCCTAGTAAGTTAGAATATTTATTATATTTTTCGTGACGTGCTGTGTTAAATGGCTGTTTTTTTGTTTTTCTGTAAAGGTTACCTTTTTTCCTTAAGCAATTTAGCAAACTGGTGGATAACCATGGGTTATGAGGAGCTGAAAATGTTTTTTTACAATTCATTAGTACCGTGGAATCTGAAATAGCTTTAGAAATTATTTGTGAGAATGTATTATAAGCAGTTTCAGGGTTATCACATACCATTACTGGGGACCAGTCTGAAGCAGCAATTAATTGAATAAAAATTGACGAATTAAACTTCTTTCTGGTGAAGCTTGCATCGGTAGCGCGAGCAGTAGAAGTTAAGTGCACGAATGTTGGGTAATGATCGGTTACTGAAGCTTCGACAACACCACAGTCAGGGTTAGTAAGAAGATTGGATATTATGTGGTCGATAAGCGTGCCCTGTTTATTCGTGGGACAACGAGTTGGAAGAGTAATTAGGTTTTCATATGCAAAACCATTTAGGCAGCTAACGTAATCATTAAGTAGTGTGTTGGATGTATGTGGAAGGTTAATAATAATATCGCCCATGATAATAACATTTTTCTGTTCGAATGTTAAATTATGTAGCAAATTACCTAGGGCTAAGCAAAACGCACTTCCAGATGATGAGAGTGAACGATAGATGCAGCCAACTATTAGGTTTTTCTTATCTTGTGAAAAGAACAGATCGTCAAATTCGACCCAGACAGATTCACAGTTCGCCATGTTGAGTGTCAAGTCAGATCGCCTATGAAAACGCAACTCTGAGGACACAAAAATAGCAGCACCACCATGATTACTGTTATCATGGTGGCAGTATTCGGATGAGTACGAAGGAAAGCAATACAAGTTATTGTGGGATGCTGAGAGCCAGGTTTCACTAATGCAAATAACAGAGAAATTATATATGACGGGTAGATGATAAAAAATTTGTGATGCCATCCATGTTTTTTTGCAGACTTCGCACATTGAAATGGATTAGTGAACGGCAGCGCAATAAAAAATAAGCCTCAAGTTCTTCAGGTAAAAAGTACGTAGCCATTGGACACAACCTAAAAATTGAAAGTTGGAAGGCTTATGCAAAGTTAGATAATGATAGATAGATCAGAATCAGAAGTGATGCGAAATACCCGACTATCTGGAGATTTCCGCACTTTGATCTGACAATTTTCTGTCCAGATGAACTGCCAACCTTTTTCCTTCTTTAAGGCAAGCATCCCGGAGAACAAACGCTTATTGTCTGGCGACAGATGCTCATTGACGAATATCGCCTGCGTGTGCTCTCCTGAAAACCCTATACTTCGAGTATTCAGTTGGGCCTTTCGCGCCTTCTTCATGAATTCAGTTTTTTTGCTTGAGAGCAAAACCGCACGATTATATTCTTTTGACCAGACTTTGCTGGTACGTGATGAACTGTGTCGACATCTGTGGCTGAGACTGTGCAGTTGATTTTGTCGCCGATGGCAGTCAGGATTGCGGTACAATCCTCCCCCTGGGTACAGGGCACCCCCTTTATTTACAAGTTATTTAATCTTGAGTATTGCTCAAGGTCAACGACTTTCGTTTGAAGGGCCTCGTTTTCTGCTTTCAGAGCGTGGTTTGCCGCAGATAACTCAAGCTGTTGAGATCGGGTTGACTCGACTACTTCGTCTAGAAGCTTTAGGCTGTCATCCATGCGACCAACTTCAGTTCTCATCGCACCGACGTCTAAGCCTGTGTCCTGAAGCCTATTTTGTATGCTAATAACAAGCCGGTCGACTAATTCATTCAACCGATGTTTGAATATAGCTTCTAGCTTGTCCATTCGCTTACAAAGTTCAGCATTTGTTGGCATTACGAGAATGGCTAAATAGTGAACACAATGTGAGCACAGAGGCAGAGAAAAATGATAGCAGCAACAACAGTAGCAGCAGCAGTTGCAGGAATTGAGAAATTCTAAAAAAATATCGAGAGTAATAAAAGCAACCGACCTGTGAAACCAAGGAAGTTTGCTTAGATGCGTGCTTGAGAATGCAACCGCTGCTGCTACAACAGTGATGCTCTCGCCGGGACGGATTTTATGGCAGGAATCCGGACTGCGTAGAGTGCAGCCTGGAGGTGGTTTCAGCGGAGTGCGCGCTGAGACGAGCAGGGTAGTCGGTGCCGCGCAGGCACGTGTACGATGGAACGATGACCAGCCAGGTAGTCACTGCAGCTATCCAAGTGACAGCCGATGCAGATAGCCTGTGAAACCAAGGAAGTTTGCTTAGATGCGTGCTTGAGAATGCAACCGCTGCTGCTACAACAGTGATGCTCTCGCCGGGACGGCTTTTATGGCAGGAATCCGGACTGCGTAGAGTGCAGCTTGGGGGTAGTTTCAGCGGAGTGCGCGCTGAGACGAGCAGGGTAGTGGTGCCGCGCAGGCACGTGTACGATGCAAGGATGACAAGCCAGGTAGTCACCGCAGCTATCCGAAACCGAAAAGGTACCGAAACTATGCCATTTTCTACCGCGTTCCAGCGCGTGATCACGCTCTGCGATCCGCTTGTTCTGCCTTAGTATTCGTGTAGCACTGAATTATACCGCTATGCATGTTTCCTTGTGCACAGCGCGCAAAATCGTGCGCTGCGCGAACGAAACAACAGCTCGCGCGTGACGCCGTCGGCAAAAGTGCGTAACGCCGAAAAAAAAGAAAGAAAAGCGAGGAACAAAAAAATTAATAAAAGCGGGGCCTGTGACGTATGCGTCATGCGATTCTCGAGGTCCTGTATAGGAGAACGCAGGGAAGGAATTTGCTTGCGTAGGCTGGACGGGGCGAGTGGGGAGAGCGTCTTGCTTGTCAGTGGAGCCCGCCTGCTGAAATCGGGTTCGCGGCATTGAAATATTTTTATTTCGGCTATTAATGAGCCGATTTGAAAATTTTTTTGCGGCAGAACGCTCCCTAGAGGACACGTAACAACTTTCAGCGTATAACCAAAATTTGCTATGGGGCCTAATGAGGGGCCCTTTAATGTTCTTTTCCGCTAGTCACTTTCGCACTCCATATTCACCGGGTTGTTCAACTGCACGGCGACCGCTAACATTCCAATGTTCCTGTTTCTGCTTGGAATTCGAGGCCATTCATCTACCTGCCCTCCCACCTGTTTGTTGCGGCGGTTTCTTAGCTTCTCTGGCCCAGCAAACTAATCCTTAATATACTTTGCCATGCGCAAATTAGCGTTCTGTAGGTCTGTCTGGTCCCGTTTATTGCTCTGTTTTCATTCTTAACAGCGTGCAAAACTAGCCTAACAGAAGTCTTCTCAAGTTTGTTAACATAATGAAAGTCGGAGACAAGAAAAAGAAAACTAAAACCGGGAGGGGGTGGGGGAGCTGCTTATTATGCGTGTCCTAGACATGGCACGCAATATTTTCAAAATGCTCTTGTTCCACGAAGCATGGTCGACGATTCCGTCAAGTACCAGAAATGAGAAGCTCTTCATGATTATATTGCGCTTATTGTTACACTGACGAACATAAGGAATAAGACGCGGACGTACTTGGCGCAAACTACCAACTGCTTAATACTGTTAAAGAACACGCTTATATACAAGATGTGACGCGCGGGAGATATAAAAAGATATGACAAGGTGGCGACATGTGATGACGCTTTGGGCCGGAAAAACGTTCACTTGCACCCTTCGCCCTGGCAGTGTAAAACTAAGCGCAATATAATCATGAACGTCCACCAACTAGCCCCGTTCATTGCTTTACTAGAAGCTCTTCGACGACACGAAGGCCTGGTGTGGAGTAACAATGCCTCCAAGTTTTGTAGACGAGGTCGTCCTATCTTTATCTTTGTGTGGAATTTTTAGCGGTGATGCCCCCTCAGCAATTACGGAATGAGGCAGAGGCGCGCCATGAGTGGGGCCGCAATGTTCTGTGCGTGGGAAAGGGGATCGCCCCCATGACACCACTCCCCCCTTCAGACCGCCACTAGCCCTCGCCTTGCTTTCACCTTCAAGCTTACCCTCTCATCCATGTCGCTCTTTCATAGCCCACCTCCCGAAACTTTGTTCCGTGGGAAAGGAGGAAGGAAGTGGGGGTCGTCGTAAATTTCGGGGGGCGGGGCGGCTATGCCAAGGTAAACAACTCTGGTATAGTTCTGAAACACACGGTCCGCGTGGCAGCACTGACTCCCCTTAATTTGACTAAGCCTATAAAACTGATATTCCCCCTTTTCCCTCACCGCAAACGTACTCTACACACACTCGAACGCACTACAGCGCAGCTAGCGGGAAGCTGTGTACAATATGCAGTCCAACACAACGTGAACGCATCATCAATTTCACAGAAAAAGCAAAACTGCGGATCCCACGCGCTTAATTGATGTTTGTGAAGAACGCCGTCCCTGCTTATATAGCGACCATTTGCAAGAGCGGCCACACGACCCAGTTGGACACATTATTACTTGGTTAACATAAACTTGCGGTGATCGATCATGCATATGCTACGCATGACAACGGAGAAATGACGACGATGGAACGACATTGACGGCATGACGACGCCTGAAGTGTCCGCGATGCTATATGGCGGCGACAGCTAGACGACAACATGATGCCAGTGCTGGAATGGTGCCGACAGTATGACGACGACAGCGTGACGATAGGATGACGGAGTTGGAATGACGACGACGGCATATGGTATGACGGGGGTATAGAATGACGACGAGGGTATGTCAATGAGGGCATAAGAATGAGATAGCGAAGGTGGGATGGCAGCGATGAAATGCCGACGACAGCGTCACGACAAAGGCATGACGACAACGCGATGACACTTGAATCACTTCGACAGGATGACGACGATGGAACGACCACGACTACATGACAACGCAGGAATGATCACAAGGGGGTGTAGTAAAGGCATACGAGTGCCGCCCTATATGTGATCCAGGGAAAACGTGGGGAAAGCGGTAGGTGGAAATTCAAGACGGTGAGCAAAAAGAGAACAAGGTGAAAGCCGGAGCCAACGTTTCAACAAGTGGACTTGTCAAGTCCACTTCTCGAAATGTTGGCTCCGGCTTTCACCTTGTTCTCGTTTTGCTCATTGTCCTATATGTGAGAGCTATTCGGCAAGACAGCAGCAACTCCAGAAAAGTCGAAGGAATATTCGCTTGAAACGTTATTGATGTGACGCGATAAGCAGAGCTCTAGTGGCAAAAATTTATTACTGAGGCCTTCGTGTCAAAACTAAGCTGTATTAAGTATCGAAATACCAATTTGGTGTTTCATTGACCGTAGTGCACATCCAGGCCCCTCGTGCTCTTTGTTCGACCTTCCGATTCCCTGTGCGAGATTGGGACTCGTGTCCTGTGCAGTACTCCACGAAGTGTCTGGGGGAAAAAAAGAAAGCAAAGCCTTCGCGGCATTCTCGCGAAATTTACCTTCAGAAACACAACACTGGTTGGCTGCCTCTTCTCCAAAAATATATGTGCCGCACACGGCGCAGTGACAATCACGGTTGACGCATGGCAGTCGCAAGCGCGTGCTGGATAGTACTCGGGAATGATGCGTGCACTTGCGTACGCACCACAGGCGTACGTCTAGCGAGTGGTCAACAGCCTCCTCATAACGCATAGAAAAGCTGCTCGTTAGTGAGCAAAGTAAACGCCGCAACGCATAGTGTTAATGTGGATACAGAACGAGCCAGACGCATGCGCTGTGCTCTTCTTCACGATCTATCGAGTATAATGCTCATTGGTGGGAAAACATGTGACAAAAACTTCGCCACAAACATTATTCTTACGTTTTGAATATGCCAGTAGTGTTATAACTGAGTTAATTACACCTATAAGTACATTCCCGCGCTTCACGCAATGTGGACGGCGATGTCGGCGCTTCGTGCATGGTGCCACTTTTGCAGTTTGTTATCGTGGAGCGTAAATAGAAACACGCGACCGGACATGGCGGGCGGCAGTGGCCGTTTTTTCAAACTTCCTGCCTCCCAGTGTTTGCAGCACGGAATGAGATGTCTGACAAATTTGGAGCGTGTCTACTTGACTTCCGCCAAAGTGATCGCAGCGCGGTGGCTCTGTGACACCGCTGTGGTCACTGCGACACCGGCGTTTCGCTCCTGCTGCTGTCAGTACCTGCTGCGCGAGCATAGAAGCATGGTTTCCAGGTGCCGTGTGCGCGCCCCGATGGAAAACAATAACACGCCCTTGGTTGTTGAAGTTCTGGCGTGAATTTATGTATCATTAAAGCCAACTTGTTATGTTGCTTCCTACGAGTTCGATTTGTCTCTGGCGTCTTTTATTCTTTAACGCCAACGGTAACCGCACTTCTAACACGCCGTTTGGCATTTTATGCACTTTTAGACAAAAAGATCTAAAAAAGTTCTTGAGTAAGACGTTCTGAATGTGTTCACCAAAATAGATTCTGGTGACACCAGTAGTGGGTTTTACCGCACAAAGGATATATACTAGCGTATTCCAGGTGCTGAGGTTATGTTTAAAAGAAATTCTATTTTCAGTCTTATCATAGACCAAGACGTCTATAGCCGTTTGTAGCCGTTTCAAGAGGTTTTTAAGAGGTTTCGTGGGTAGTAAGCTTACTAGCAAGTATGCGGCCTGTAGGGTGGGCAACACAGCAACAAAGAACTTCAAGCGGAAAGTCAGAGAAGCCGAAATAATCTCATGGGCTGCGGCAATGGAAAAGAAACCTGCCATGAGTAACTACTTAAGAGGAAACAACGAAATCAGGAAAGAAACAATTTATGATAACTCAAAGGGAAGCTCATTACTTTTCGAAGCGAGATCGGGATGCCTTAGAACACGCACCTATAAAGCGAGATATAGAAGAAAGAAGAAGCATGTGCTTGCTGCGGTAAAGCTTGGGAAACCATGGAGCATGTTTTATTAGAATGTGAAGACGTCTACCCATCGGTCGATTTAGGCACCACTGGCCTCCTTGAAGCCCTTGGGTTCAGCGAGAGCAGTAGAAAAGTAAACATGTCCGCAATAGGGATTAGTAAGAGGCGATTGGAGGATTGGTGGAATAAAAGTAGGGAAACGACAAAAAAGAGAGACGTACAAAAGCACAGTTCGCAATAGGGGATCAGAAAATTTGGTTGTAGGAGTTCATAGTGGTTTTTTTTATTGTTTAACCTAGGTAGGACATTAGGCAGTATAATAGGAAGAGCTTGGTGGCGCAACCCACCGGCCCGTTCCAAAGGGGACACTCATAACATCCATCCATCATCATCAGCAGCAGCATAGAGTTTCCTACAAAATTACTAGAGGGAACTCTGGCGCTGCAGTCGTTGTCCTACCATGGGAATGATGGGAAGTACATGGATTTGTCTGATCTTCGTGCTTGTGGATTCAGACGTTCTTGTGGCTTTGTATATTACGCTATATAAATATTATTGTCGTATATTTCGGCGCAAACTATATTCTTCGAAGTGCAGAAGACGCCGGGAACGCGTACAGTTTCTATTAATTGCAACGATTGAGTTTGTCCAGGTGGCCAAATCGAAACGCGCCAAGCGTCTCAAGGCACTGGCATGCCCGCGATAAATTCATAAGGGCGTTTCATTTCCTTGTCGATACGTGCGTCCGTGGCTTAATGGTTTCAATATCAGGCTTCTGTGCTAGAGTCCCTGTGTTCGAATCCTGCTGTCGGGTAATTTTAATGATGTTTATTTACTTATTTATTCCGCAATATACTGTTGAATATGACGAGTTAACAAAGTCACAATGCCGTTTGAAGCCAAAAGGACGAAGTTTAGGCAAATCCATGTACTTCCCATAATTCCCATGCTGGGAAAACCGCTCCCATTGCAGCTCCCGTAGACACTAGCGCCAGAGTTCCCTCTAGTAATTCTTGTAGGAAACTCTATGAGCAGCAGTAGCCTGGTTACGTCCACTGCAGAGCAAAGGCCTCTCCCAATTTTCTCCAACTACCCCGGTCATGTACTAATTGTGGCCATGTCGTCCCTGCAAACTTCTTAATCTCAGCCGGCCACCTAACTTTCTGCTGCCCCCTGCTTCGCTTCCCTTCCCTTGAAATCCAGTCCGTAACCCTTAATGACCATCGGTTATCGTCCCTCCTCATTGCATGTCCTGCCCATGCCCATTTCTTTTTCTTGATTTCAACTAAGATGTCATTCACTCGCGCTTGTTCCCTCGCCCAATCTGCTCTTTTCTTATCCCTTAACGTTACACCCATCATTATTCTTTCCATAGCTCGTTTCGTCGTCCTCAATTTAAGCAGAACCCTTTTCGAAAGCCTCCAGGTTTCTGCCCCGTACGTGAGTACTGGTAAGACACAGCTATTCTACACTTTTCTCTTGAGGGATAATGGCAACCTGCTGTTCATGATCTGAGAATGCCTGCCAAACGCACCCCAGCCCATTCTTATTCTAGCTTCTAATTATTTCCGTCTCATGATCCGGATCCGCGGTTACTACCTGCCCTAAGTAGATGTATTCCCTTACCACTTCCAGTGCCTCGCTACCTATTGTAAATTGGTGTTCTCTTCCGCGACTGTTAAACATTACTTTAGTTTTCTGCAGATTAATTTTTAGACCCACTCTTCTGCTTTGCCTCTCCAGGTCAGTGAGCATGCACTGCAGTTGATCCCCTGAGTTACTAAGCAAGGCAATATCATCAGCGAATGAAATATCCATCCATCCAGCCAGCCAGCCCCCGATATCGGTCTCATAGAGTTTCTCACTACATTACCTAGAGGGAAATCTGGCGCTGCTGCGCTGTGGTATGCATGGGAATGCCGGTATATTGTGACTTCGCATTGGCATCGTTCTCGTAGAGGCAGGACACCTTGAAGACGCGCTTGGCAAGTACCGTTCCGTCTGTCACAATGATTCATTTTCTACTAAAACAGCACGTAAAAAGCTGTTTTAGCTTTATTATTACGCGAAAACATGTTTTGTTTAACTATGAGAACTTGTTATTGTGTGTACGACTACATGTTACGTAAAAAGTATCAGCGGGCCGCTAAAGTTGGAAGACAGACGACAAGGTTCGCGCTCGCTTTGAAACAGTTGGTCGGCTGTTCTTGCTTTTCTTCGCTTGGTCTTGCATCGTGGGTGAGTAAAGATGTAATATGCGTGAATGGAAACATTTTATGAAGATTTTACTTTGAGAACGCGTTATTTGCGTAGCCATATCCACGTTTTAGACGAAGCCTCTTACAACACCAGCCAACACGAGCCTCGCAGACACATATACCGTCATTCCCATGACGGCACGGTGCCCCCTTAAGAAACTCCCATAGACGGTGGCGCCAGATTACCCTCTAGGTGTTATAGTGAGAAACTCTATGATCGGTCTTGCGCACAATATTGTGGTTACTCAGTATATGGGTCCTCTGTGAAGCGCTTCATTGTTGCTGCGTCTTAGAGAAGATGCTTCCGGTTGGGCCAATGAAATGATGAAAAAATCGGCTCCAGTCCACGCTGTGAAGGTGGTTGGCCAGCGAAGCTGTGATGTCATCTAATCCGATAGACCAATGTGACGTAGCCGTGAACTGGGTCCTGCCGAGCCTGAGCACGACGCCGCTGTGCATATTGACGTTGCTATTCCTTTCGTCGCTCATTGTATTCGCGCTGCTCTTCAGGCGTCCTAACTGTGGGTGGCTTGCTTTGGGCAGGAACCGCTGCGTCTTACCTAGCCTGCACGACGCCGTTGTGCATACTGACGTTGCTGTTCCCGTCACCGCTTATCTGTTCACGCTGCTCTTCCGTTATCCTAACTGTGCATGGTTTTTCCTTAGCGTTATCAGAACACAAAGGAAATCATTTGCTAGGCGCATAGCCGCCGACTACGAGGGTGATGGAGGGCTCGAGCAGCCCCCCCCCCCCCATTTTTTTCCCGGGGCTGTCCCCCCACCCTTCAGTGATTGCCGATGCGGTCAGGGGTCATCATGTCTTCTTTTGTACGGTTTTGGACGAATTGACGGAGTAACTACAGATGCCTAGAAGTTGAAAGAACAGCACAGCCTTAAATTGCCGCGGTACATAGGTTTGTCTCGCACCAACAAAGGAGAACGATGACAACACCAAGAGTTTTGGATAAAATTCACCATCATGGATTCCGACTGGCAACGGCAGCTCTCCGAACGTCTACTGTTCCAAGTCTCAGTGCGGAATCAAACGAACGGCCACTTGATAAGTGCAAATGTTTCTTTCGTGCACACTCTCCTCTTAGACTTCGAACCCTTCCCCAACACCCAAATGAGCTCTTTATTCGGAATATCAACTATATATGAACTTTCCTTTAAAAATCAGCCGGAAAAAGACTACGCATCATCCTTGCGAATATAAATAAAATGTTTAGAGCAAAATGAATGGGACTGTGAGCTCCATAATAAACTCCGCCGCATTAAACCCATCTTGAGCGAATGGCGGAGTGCCAGACGCTGGGAATGGTTCTGCGAGGTGGTGGTGTGCCGTACGGGAAGTGGCCACACACACTTAACTCACAGCCATCTCTTAAGAGTGACCCACCGGTCTGGGAAGAGTGTTCAGACAGCTTATCATCGATCAGGCACGTACCCGGGAAGCTCCCCCCCCCCCCATGAAAGTTTGATGATTTGCATCAAATTGTGTAGTTGTACCCGCAGGCCCGTAAAAGTTGTTTCCCGACATGGGTTATCAGCCACACGAAATTAAGCATATAGTGAGACCAAAAAAATCTGCTTTGTCCGTTTTTCATTTAAACGTCGGATCCTTAACGAACAAAGAAGATAAATTAGTTGTTCTTCTCGATACTTTCGGAGTGTCACTTACAGCGATAATGTTGACTGAAACCTGGTACACACCAGCATCGATTGTATTTCACCGTCCTGGCTATCAGTGCTTTTATCGAAACCGCGAAGATAAAAGGGGAGGCGGCGTCGCGCTTCTGCTTAAAGAAACATTATCGTGCGAAATAGTCGTAGAATACACGACAACTGCTGATTACGAGGTACCCACTCTAAGAAGTTGGAACAAACATTTCTGTGTTATTTACAGGCCACCATCTGGTGCCATTAATCGCTTCTTTGAAGTTCTTGAAACAAATTTTAGCTATGCATCTGATCAATCTATAGATATGGCTCTAGGTGGCGATATTAACATAAATATGCTTTCATTGACTTAATCCCAGAAATAACTCCAGTATTTAATTGCTGCTAGTGGTTTTTTAGCGTAATAAAGCCGACGCGAGTGACTTTAGAAAGTGAATCTTTATTAGATATATTCATTACAAATGTTGACAATAATTTAGTAACTGCAGACGTAGTTTATACCGATATTAGTGATCATCTTGGAATCGTCATGATGGCTGATAAGGCTGTACATGTTAATCACAAGAGGCAAATAATTTACACACAATCTGTAACGAAAAAAAATCTTGAATCCTTTTTTTCTGCCATTAGCCAACAGACCTGGAACCACGTTTTCGAGGCAGATAATAGTGATACCGCTTACCTTAACTTCATCACTACATTCAAGGCTATCTATGGCGCACATTTTCCACTAAGACAGCCACGCCATCAAAGGCACGGAAACCCTGGATGACGTCCGACTTGCTCCAAATGGTGAAGAACCGATTGTACGCACAGTTTGTACAATCAAAAGATGAAGAATTGCTTCGGCAATTCAAAAAGTACAGAAATAATCTAACACCAAAACTAAAAATGGCTCGAGACGCATATTTCACAAATGTATTTTGGAGCCCTGATGAACAGCGATCGGATGTAGTCTGGCAGAAACTGAATTGCTTATTGCAACAAAACAACCGTGTTACTTCCAAAAAATTTCAGCCTGAAGGAAAACTAATTTATGGGACCTGTTTAGCTGACGCTTTCAACAATTTCTTTATTTTACAGGCATCTCAGAGTCAGGTAGAGTGCAGCCAAAATTACATTTAATCCATGAAGGGAAGCAGCTGTCCGTCATCCCTTTTCGTTGCGCCCACGAACTACACAGAAGTTTTCTCGTGCATATGTAGTATTAAAAATAGCAAGTCAGTAGATGCAACTGGTCTCCAAATAGCGCCCATTAAACATGTTCTTCACCTAATATGCCCCGCTGTTACATTTACAATCTCATATTATCTACCGCTGTATTTCCAAAGGCACTGCAAATGACTCGAGTGATACCGGTTTTTAAAAGCGGCGACAAGAATTTGATTAGTAACTATCGTCCAATTTCTATACTACCGGTGTTCTCGAAGGGTATAGAAAAATTAATGCATGGTAGGGTACTATCTTTGAAAAACATAACCTGCTCTTTGACTTTCAACACGGGTTTCGAAAGAATCGGTCCACTGAAACAGCATTACTGACTCAAAAAGAAATCATAACAGATATGTTTCAAAATAAGGAAATAGGTGCAGGCATATATATATAGATTTTACTAAGGCTTTTGACTTGATAAACCACAGAATTTTACTGCACAAACTGGAAAACTATGGTGTCCGAGGAAAAGCTCACGACCTTATGAAATCTTATTTGTCGAAAAGAACACAATATGTAGACTTTAAAAACTCGTTGTCTTCAATACAAAATATTGGTGCAGGAGTCCCCCAAGGAAGCATTTTGGGACCGCTCTTATTTTTAATCTATATAAATTATATTCTGCAATGTGTAACTGATGGTAAGATTGTATCCTACGCTGATGACACTTCGGTGTTCATATCTGGGAGATCAGAAAGTGACATTGAAGAGAAAGCAATCAGAACACTAAATGCATTAAATACATGGGCAAAATCAAATTATTTGAAGATTAATTATAAAAGACAAAAATGATATTGTACTTTCCCAAAGGAAAGATAATTTCTAGGCCGTTGAACGTGTTCTTAAGCTCTGATACTGTTGAAATAGTAGATTCTGTTAAAATCCCTCCATGGAGTTATATTTTAAGTGCATTTGACTTGGAATGATCATATTAACTATATTAGATCAAAAGTGTCTTCACCTGTCGGTGTTATGTTGCGCCTGCGCGGTATTCTTCCTGTCAAGGTTAGGCTATTGCTATACAACTCATTAGTTCTATCTCTCTTGCAATATTGTTGTACCATTTGAGGCACTACGGGTGTCACAAATTTATCAAAGCTTCACCTTTAAAAAAGAGCTGTAAGATGCATTGCTGGTCTTCCTTATTGTTCCCCCACTTATGACTTGTTTTCAAAATATGAAATCCTGCCAATCTATAGTTTATACTATTATAGGCTTTTAATGATCTATAAACGCTCCTCACGAAGTGATGAACATTATATTTGTTATCTGGCAAAACTTGAGAAGAACACGCATATCCTGCAGGCTAGACAAAGAAATCTGGTTAGTGCCGACACCTAGGGTATATTATACCGAGCAGTCTCTTTCTTATACTCTTCCAGTATTATTAAATAAATTAAACAAAGAATTCGTTTGACCCCTTTCAGCATTCAAGTGATGCTATTAAGCGATTTTTCCTTAGAAAAATTACGTGATATTGCACTCATTTTAAAGCTATACCTGTGTTTTTTTCGTTTCCCCATAACCTGTTATTTGTTTTTCTAATGCCTATGTTTGTGCTGCAATGCATAGCTCTGTTTTTTTACAAAGTGTTTTGTTATTTTGTTTCAGTATTTATTTGGAAAATTGAAAATCTCTGCCTGTGTACTGTACTGCCAAGTTGATAAAGGGGGCAGGACCTCTGTCAAGCTTACGAGCTTTTAGTCATGTCTCCTTCTCTGTCCAAGAGAAAAATAAAAACTGAATTGACTCAATTGAAATTAAGCGGCATACCTCCCCCCCTCCCCGCCCACGCCACCAATCCTCATATCATTCCTAAAGCGTCGCCAAATCAATGTTGAGACTTTACAGCTATTCGGTGGTCAACATTTTACTGCCTTTTTCACTCCTTTTGTATGACTGTATTTATCAGCGTATCCTGGAGTGTGAAGGCCAGTTTTCTCATCGATTTGGTGCCCGCGTGATTAACTCGAGATGCGTTCAGTTGTCACCATCTATTCAACGGTCACGCGCATGGCTGTTGCTTCGTTAGTTCAACCTTCTTTGTTTAGACTGATCCAGGGACCTGGAAAGGGATTCGGTTCGTAGTCAGCTGGTCTCTATGCTTGAGGAACCAGTTGCAGCCGGATAAAGCGCCAGTTGAGTTTAACTTTTCCTTTTGCTTCATTATTTCCTCGAGTGGCGGCTCGCCGCGACGCTGGCAGATCGTCGGAACTATATACCCACGATATATGGATTAAATAAAGTGCAACTTAAAATAATTCGAAACAGCGCCTATCATCAAGCCCTGTAATAACCTTTAAACCCATAAGCAATATGACTGTCACCCGTTACCTCGTCTGGTTTTTCCCTAATTGTACAGCACTTTTTGTGCAAAATTGGCAACTGGAAACAAGAGTCGCAAGGAGTTGAGAAATAAAGCCAAAGCAACAGCCAAACAGGAAGGAAAAGCAAAAATTAACAAATTTAACCATTGTTTATGAAAATATTTGTGGATCAACTTTTTTTACATAAAAAGGAAGTAAAGAAAACGCCGCTGAAAGTGGAGAACAATTCTGTGTGTTTTGAATGACACTTCTACAGTTATCAGTCGAGCCGCCCGAGGTATCCACTTTTCTGCTGTGCTTATGTAGGTGTTTTTCGAACCTTCCGCGGTGGGGCAGTACGTATAGAAGCGCAGCGTGATGCGCTCTAGACTGTGCATGGTTTTGGCGCTTCACTTGGTAGAGCAGTAAACGAGGGATCCAAAAGAACTGTGATTGTTTCGCAAATATATATTTCTCTATAATTCTTCCAGAGCTAAATAAAAAAAAGAAAAAAAACGCTACTATGGTCGGATACAACTGAAGATTGCAGTGAAGCCCCGCGCACGCCCTCATAACCGCCAGCCACTGTTCCTCCGCGAGGCTGCAAATAATTCGTACTTCAAAGTTTTCCTGTTACCCAAATGAGGCGGTAACCACAAAAATAAAATTATCAGCGCGTAATTTTATACGTTTTCCCTCGCCTAATATAGTGGAATGGCGAAAGCCTAACTCTTTACTGAAGTGAAATAAAATGTTTGCTTCGCTGCAACAATTTATTGTCAAGTTTCACTTCAGTTGGCAATAAAATTTCATGAGTAAAACGGGCTCAGCAGTGAAATGAACTGTACCACATACTTTTGAAGTTTTAATTAATTATGGAGTTTTATGTGCCAAAACCACGATCTGATAATGAGGCACGCCGTAGTGGGGGACTCCGAAAATTTGGACCGCCTGGGGTTCTTTACCGTACACCTAAATCCGAGGTCGCGTCCCCATCGAAATGCGGCCGTGGCCGCATTTCGTTGGGGACGCGACCTCGGATCCCGCGACCTCGTGCTTAGCAGCCGAACACCATAGCGACTAAGGAACCACGGCGGGTAGACTTTTGAAGAGTGAAATGCTCAGGCTCCATACGCTTTGTCCATGTCTGCAGCACACCTCATCGCTTCCGTCGATGAAAAGAGTCTTCAAGAACAGCAGACGCTCCGGAGGTATCAAGTACGACGCGATTTTGAAAAGATCGCATGACGACGATTTTGTTTGCTTCTGTGATTGGCTGCCGGAGTAACACGACCCCGCGCGGTCCCGTGTGCCTTGGTTGCCAACTGCTGTTTTTTTAGGTTGTATGCTACTATAGAAATCTGCTATAGGGATTGTCATTGCCTTCGTCCTGCAGTGGACATAAAATAGGCTGATGATGATGATAGAAATCTTTATTTTGCACTTTCGTTTGTTACTTGTTCTTGGCAGTGTTCTTCCTGCGCTTCTTTCCTGCGCGAGTCCATTCGATGTAGTTCCTTGTTTGCTAAGTGTACCTCACAGGCGTACTACCTGTGAGATACACCTTATTTCAATTTTCTTTTGCGGGTTTACACGTCTTTATGGTGAATGGCGGGCGTTATTCACATTTGTATTGGTAAAGGTACCCCCCTCATTTGCATAGAAAAGTTACCTTGGGTGCCCCCCCCCCGGAAAAAAATTTTGGGTACGTGCCTGAAGGTTACCCAGCATATTTTCTTGTATAGATCCTTGGACACACACGTGCTGTCAAATTTCAGGACCATGGACCTTTAATTAATATCTGCATGTGCATTAATTTGTATAGTGCACATGCAGCTAATAAACTGATATAGTTGAAAGAGCAGACCAGGTTTGGTCTTACAAACTATAATAAACATTAAATTTGATCAAAAAGAATGGGAGCTATATAAGAGCACAAAGCATAATGCTTGCCACATGAACCAAATGTTCTTCGGAGTACACATTTTATGCCTCGAGCTGTAGGCTTTGCACTTAACGAATGCTGCAGTTCATTATTACATCATCTTTTCTGACTTAAAATGATCACAGAGCAAAGATAAATGATAAGTATACGACCAGCTGCTCGAAACAGTTTCTCAACGTTTTCAGCTCCAATGCATGTTTGAAGCGTGTCAAGTAACCTTCTGGTATAAGTGGACAGTTTGACACTGTGGAGCTTCTTCACTGAAATAATATTTGTAGCTAGACTAACATGTTTTGTGTCACAAAGGTCGATTAGGCATAATGCATAATATCCGCCTCGTGCGAATACGCACTATTACTAGCGCCACCACGAGGCCTAGCGGAGAAGCTTTTGCCTGTTCCCTAGCAGATGCTACCAATGCGCTAACGAGAGAGATATACCATTTCAGTTGCACCCACGCTCCCTCAGCAACGAAAACAACTAGCGCTATCTTCCAACTATGTTCAACAACTTCCCATTGGACCACAAATCTCCAGTAAACATCCAAAGGCCACCATAGATGGATATTTTGACGTCCGTCGGATATCTACAGAAATCCCAATGATGTACTACGTATGTCCGTGGGATACGCGCGTTCAGCAGCGCGACCGGCCATCACGGGCAACAAATTCTCAGATAGCCGTAAAAACGGCAACAAAAGTTCTGTTATTCCGAGCGTACGCGGTTTTATGATTACTTTGGCACTTGCGGTTACGCAAACAAAACGCCAACAGCACACGTACCGAAGTTTAAGCGACACGGTTATCACTAGGAGCGAGCGAAATGAACAGTCAACTGAGAAAATGTTTCACTGTTAGGTACTAAAAATACGACCACGTGCGAACGAGCAATTAAGTTTGCGCAAACGTTCTGTTCATCACAGACAGCTGAGGAGTAAACTTCCTTTGTTGTAACCACCATACTAGCATTGGATCTCGTGCAAATAAGCTGAAGTATAACTGGGTGACTTAAGTCAGCCAAAAGTTTCGTTATTTAAAGAAACCTGCATGACACTGTTTGGCAAGAATAATATAGCAGCCCTAATGACAGGCGTGTGAAAATTCAGCAGCGTTGCCGGCCAGAATGTGTAGCAAGTGCCCCGACCGTGATGCAGATGCGCAAAAAAGTTCAGCTCTTTCAACCTTACGCAGTTGTACCGATCGACATTAAGGTGTAAGACACTTCCATTGAATATAGAACAGTAACTCGAATACTTGAATTTTTTTAGAAGTTATAAGGGCCACATTGAGGTCTGAGACCCAATAAGAACAAATTACACCAATTCGTCTACTCTGTAAAGTACTGTAAAATGTAGGGCTATGTAAGATGGAAAAAGATTGTCACAATAATTACAAAGGAATTGCAGGCGACTATACGAGGTGTGTTCAAAAAGAAACTGAACTTTTGAAATAGCACGCGCAACAATGATCACAAAGAAATTGCAGGCTACTATACGATGTGTGTTCAAAAAGAAACTGAACTTTTGAAATAGCACGCGCAACAATGATCACAAAGAAATTGCAGGCGACTATACGAGGTGTGTTCAAAAAGAAACTGAACTTTTGAAATAGCGCGCCCACTGCCAGAGGGAGCATGCTGCGGGTACTGAGCGCACATAGCGGCAGGTCTAGACAACAAGCTGCCATTTACCGCGTATCGCTCTGACCGTTAGTTGGCGAGCTACAGCCGCTGAAGTGAGCACGTGCGCAAGCTGTTCGTCAGATTAGTGCTAAAGTGACAATGAAAGAGCTTGAAGAACAACATTTGTGCACGAAATTTTGCTACAAAACTTTGAAACCTTTCACAGAGAGATTTCAATTGCTTAGCCAAGCAAACGAGGAGGACTGTACGAGTTGCACATAGTGCAATGATGGTTTAAGTGTTTTGAACGCGGCAGAATGTCGATCGGTGATGATTCCAAGCCTGTACGACCTTCCACATCAACAGATGATGACCATGTCAAGAGATTTCGTGCTATGATTCGTGGAAACTGGCGTTTAACTGTTCGAGAAATTTCTGATGAAGTGGGCATCAGCGGCCAATTTTACCATAAAATTTTGAGTGACAAACTTGAGATGCGTTGTGTCAGTGCAAAATTCATGCTGGGTTTGCTGACTGCCGATCAGAAACAAACCCGTGTTGAAATCAGCCAGGAACTGCTTGCCACTGCCAATGACAATAAAAGCTTCCTTAACAAAATCATGATAGGTGATAAGACGTGGGTTTATGGCTATGATAATCAAATGAAGGTGCAGTCATTGCAGTGGGTGGCAAAGGGTCTCCTCGTCCAAAAAAAGCATGGTCAATGATGAAGGTGATATTGGTTGTGTTTTTTTACTGCAGTGGCATCATCCATCAGGAATTTGTACCATACAGTCAGATGGTAAACAAAGAAGTCTACCAGGAAATTCTTGCGCGTTTGAGGGATCCTGTGTGCATTAAGGGGCCTGGATTGTGGGAAAACCAGACTTGTATGTTGCATCATGACAATGCACCGGCTCACGTGTCACTCCTTGTTCGCAGCTATCTAGCAAAACATCACGTTTGCTGTGCCCCATCCACCGTATTCTCCAGACCTAATTGAAGTAGTAACTTAGCGCAATAAAAACACGGAAACAAGAAAGGTGGACAAGGACTTGTACTTGTCTATCTTTCTTGTTTCCGTGTTTTTATTGCGCTAAGTTACTACTTCATTTATGGGCGCCCAACTAGCCCAACAATCAGCTCTTCTCCAGACCTAGCCCTAGCAGATGTTTTCCTGTTTCCCAAACTTAAAGCCACATTGAAAGGACATCGTTTCCAACCCATAGAGGAGATTCAGGACAATGCGACAACAGACCTGCATGCCATCCCAGGGAGTGCGTGCGAAGAGGCTTTCCAAAAATGGAAGAAACGATGGGAACAGTGTATTGCCGGTAGAGGGGAATACCTTAAGGGGGACAGTGCTTAAAATGTGCAATAAGCAATAAAGATGTTATAGGAAAAGTTGGGTTTCTTTATGAACACACACCGTACACTCGGTGACAACCTAATAATTAAAACCAGACTGCATCTGCCCTCTGTGTCTCAGCTCTCTGAGGCATAGACCTCAAGAGAGATGAAGCAGGACTTTGATTTGGGCGAGTTGGTTCACAGTTAGTTGGGGAATGCAGCGCAAAGAACACAGGGACGAAGAAAACACGAAACACTAGACGAGCACTGTCTAGTGTTCCGCGCCCAAATAAGTCTATAAGGATGCGTGTCCATGCCAATAAATAAGTTTGAAGTCTGTGCCCTGTGTATCTAATTTCTGCAGTTATTCGTTGTCTCATGTGCTGTGATTCAACTACTATACAATAACTGCTACTTCAGTTCATCTGTTCAGCAAAGTAATTTTCGGCTACATCCACTGAGAAAATGCTGCAATGTTGGCTTAATATTGCTAGCATGGTAAAAAATAATTCAGACTGTAATCAATGAATGTGTGAAAAAGAAAGTATGGGGTTTAATGTGCCAAAACCACAATATGATTATGAGGCACGCTGTAGTGCGTTACTCTGGATTAATTTTGACCACCTGGGATTCTTTAACGTGCACGTAAATCTAAGTACACCGGTGTCTTTTTACTTCGCCTTCATCGAAATGTGGCCGCCGTGGCCAGATGTGTGAAAACCATTGAAAAACAAATTTCTGAAGATATTATTATGAGGTCCCTAAATCATATATAAACCAAATAGTGCAAGCTACATTATAACACAGAATCCTGAATGCTGATGCACCTCGAATGAGTGTGGTGTGCATGCTAATCATCTTGTATACAATTTGATTACTTCTTGTTTTTCTTTTTTTAGTTATGCACATTATTTCACACAGAGTCCACTAAGCTAATTCTGAAACCTCTTAAGCTATAAAAATAATTTATGGAGCTAATCATTTCAAATTAACACAGGAGTTATGAGGAGCACTGTAGTCACAATGTTTCCTACAAAAATGTCTAGAGAGAACTCTGACACTATTGTCTCTGGAAGCTGCAAGTATGGCAGTTCAGCCAGAATGGGAATGACAGTGTAACGACTGGTAGTACAGACATTTGCATAAACTTTGTCCTTCTGACTTCAAATGGCTTTGTGACTTGACGAGTTTATCATACTCAACAAAACATTGCTTTATAAATACAACAATTCACAATGGTTATGCATTTGAACAAAGACGTATTAGCTTGCGGTGTTTAGAAAACTAGTATGATTGCGTGGACATTTAGAAAGTGCAATAAGCAACACCACAAGACTATTTAAAGCCACAAGCACAAACACTAGACAAATACATGTACTGCCCAATGTTCTCATGGCAGCTGAATGATCACAGCACTACAGTTCCCTCTAGCAATTCTTGTCAAAAAATATGGCTGTAGTGGGGAGGGCAACTGATTAATTTTGACCACCTGGGTTTCTTTAATGCGGACAGAAGTCATGGAACATCAGTACTTTAACACTCAGCCCTTCAGCAGTGCGACTGCTGCGGCCAGCATCACACCTGTAATCTCTAGCTGACCTTATAACCTTAAATTCAAGTAGTTTACTTTTTTAGAATGGAAGTACCACATCTCCCAACAAAAGAGATAAATACATGTTTATCAAGCACATAAACCATGTTTGCCATGTTCGTCCTTTCTTCATCTTGTGTTACATCAATTTTGCGCTGTTCCCCTACTTTCGCACCATGAACCAACTAGTCCAAGCCACAACCCTAATATAAACCATACTACCAAGTAATAGTGCATCATTTTTCTTAACGATGACGGGGCCAACTGTAATTTTCCTGTTTGAGCACATGAAAAATGAAAAAATAGATATGGCTTGTAGGCAACCAATCCTAAATTGATTACAACAGTTATTTAAAAAAAGCTTTTTATCTAATCAACTTATTATTTTAAAATAGACACTTAAATATTTTAATACTTCTGAAAGCAGTCGTTTTTGTCACCATGAAGTGCCTAATCAAACGTACAGGGTCTTGCTTAACACATCCACTGTGATGCGGGTAACTCTCCCTGTACAGAACTGAACATACTGGTAATTATGGTGCAGAAGCAACAGCATTGTCAAATATAAATGCAGACAAAATATTCCTGTTACATTTGATTACAAATGGCTTGAAAAAGCTGTAGCTTAGCAGAAATTATGCAGACATTCGTTTACTCAATAGAGACTGTGTGAATTTGTCTGCAAAGTGCTTGAAGGGTCATGGATGGCCCATGTTTGCACCAACCATTGGAGCTGTGATATCTACACTATTCCATGTGACCCAACAGCAAAAATTTAACTGTTTTTGACTGGAACACAGCAACAAAACAGCAGCAAACAAATGGTATCCTAGTACACGTGCCAGCAGAGTGTAATAATAATAATATTTGGGGTTTTACGTGCCAAAACCACTTTCTGATTATGAGGCACGCCGTAGTGGAGGACTCCGGAAATTTTGACCACCTGGGGTTCTTTAACGTGCACCTAAATCTAAGCACACGGGTGTTTTCGCATTTCGCCCCCATCGAAATGCGGCCGCCGTGGCCGGGATTCGATCCCGCGACCTCGTGCTCAGCAGCCCAACACCATAGCCACTGAGCAACCACGGCGGGTCAGCAGAGTGTGGTACAGCAAAGTAGCAGTAGAGGTGTTCTCCCAACATGCCTACACGAATACACCAGTAATATCTGGCATAGTCAAAGGAGGAAGTGGCTTGCTTAAAGCTTTGAGACCATTTGGCATGATGGCTCTTCAGTATTTTTACTATGGGAATGAAGAGACATGCCTCCAGATGCTGTAGAAAGCTGATGAAACAGCATCCCAAATTTAAAAAAAGGTGCACAGAGTTCTATGTGTTCATTATTGCCAGCAGCCACACTCGGGAGGTCGTTATAAAGCAAATACAGCACACTTTCTGTAACAAATGGCAGGCAAACTATTAAATGTGATATGTCATTCATAAACATTAGTCAGAAGTGAAGTTTATTGACTCCCAGGTATCCTATGACAATGATAGTCGGAATTTCCTATAAAAATTCTCAACATATCTGAAGTATTGACCTCAATAAAGTGTTTCTTTTAATTCAATGAATGCTTGCACCTCTCCATAAAGCATCGTATATAATTTGGTGATGGTCTATACAGAGCAATATTGGTTACCAGTTAATTAAGCAGCGTGGGCACAAAACGCCTCAATGTAATTCCAATTAGACATAGAAAACACTAACCACAAGCACAGTGGTATGAGCGTGTGATAAAACTTACTGTGTAACAAAACTGCGGTCTTTATGTAAAAAAAAATTATCGAGCTCGATCGTGTTCGAAAGCTGCCGTGTGAAGCCGTTATAATTCATGTGATAACGTGTGAAAAGCTGGAACATATGGGTTGACATGCCTAGCTGTGATTATCTTACGTATACATATTTCACTGGGAGTCACGCGCGGTTGACGAGACCGCATTTAAATGCTGCTTTAATCTTTGAGAACACCGATGAACATCACAACCGTGGTCGCACTGTGTTAACGAACACGAAGACGCGCGACATCGTCTGTTGCCAATCTACATGACATACAAACAGTGCACATGGAAAATGTGCATTAAGACCACACAGACATCGAAAGCAAACGTCGCTAAGAGAGGGAATAGACAGAAGGCATACGAAGGCACTCACCAACGCACATGAAGGCAATCTAAACTACTGGTTGCACAACACCTGCTCGTTGTTTAAACTCGTTGCCACCAAACGTGTGTTGAAGCCATTTCGAAACGAAAAATCCTTGCGCCGTTTTTGCTATAGTGCACCTCCGCACAACGATGCAGAATTTGTGACCTTGTACACCGCCGTGATCTGGTTCACAGTGGTGCCATAGAATAAAGAACCAACGTACTGGCGAATCGAATGGAACGACGGAACATTTATGTGCGAAAACTTTTTGCAGTGCCTATTCTGTGGACCAGACCACATGATAAACTTTCACTTTATTCTGCGGACCAGACCACAAAATACACTCCAGCTTTATTCTGTTGTAGTGCGGTAGTTCCCCCTGTCAGTCGGTTGCGCTTGCGAACATTGAACGATGGATATCTGCGCTGTCAAGTGCCCGCTTCGGAAGTCAGCACGTCTTTGTGTTGTGCGTTGTATGCTATGAAAGTGGGACGAAAGTTCTCATCGTCTGAGGAACTCCGAGCGGCAATAGCTCATGGACATGCCGGCACAAAGCAAAGGTACAAAATGGCCCGTGTCGCTACCCACTCTAGAAGGAGCGCCTGCAGCAATATTACAGCAAGCATGCAGTGCAAGTGGTAAGCTGCATTGCAGTTTATGCCTTGGCGCTAGTTTCTTCTTTTATGTGGCAGCACGCATTGCACCTGTGAAAATGAACTGTACATCTTTATGGCAGGCTGGCCCATGGACGTACCAGCACCCAGCGAAGGAACAACATTGCTCGTGTCGCTACCCACTGTAGAAGGAGCGCCTGCAGAAATATTACAGCAAGCATGCAGTGCAAGTGGTAAGCTGCATTGCAGTGGCTTTCAGTGATGCATTTCCATGGTTTTTAAGAAGAGATGTCAGTTCTGTCTTATCTTGCACTTAATTTATTTTATTTATTTATTTATTTATTTATTTATTAGTTTATACCCTCAGGACCCAGAGGGCATTGCAGAGGAAGTGGGTACAGTATAAATACAAAGCAAAACAATAACAGGGTTTCAAAGGAAAATACATTAGGTTTATTAAATACATACACTGTGTGGGGGAATATGGCATAGGCTCTAGGAATAGCAGAGGATAATTATTAGTAGAGTTTGCAGAACAGAATAATATGCGGATAATGAACACCTTTTTCCGCAAGCGGGTTAGTCGAAAGTGGACGTGGAGGAGCCCGAATGGTGAGACTAGAAATGAAATCGACTTCATACTCTGCGCGAACCCTGGCATCATACAAGATGTAGACGTGCTCGGCAAGGTACGCTGCAGTGACCATAGGATGGTAAGAACTCGAATTAGCCTAGACTTGAGGAGGGAACGGAAGAAACTGGTACACAAGAAGCCAATCAATGAGTTAGCGGTAAGAGGGAAACTAGAGGAATTCCGGATCTAGCTACAGAACAGGTACTCGGCTTTAACTCAGGAAGAGGACCTTAGTGTTGCAGCAATGAACGACAATCTCATGGGCATCATTAAGGAGTGCGCAATAGTGGTTACGCCGTTATACAGGAAACCAGTAAGCTATCGCAGGAGACGAAAGATCTGATCAAGAAACGCCAATGTATGAAAGCCTCTAACCCTACAGCTAGAATAGAACTGGCAGAACTTTCTAAGTTAATCAACAAGCGTAAGACTGCGGACATCAGGAACTATAATATGGATAGAATTGAACAGGCTCTCAGGAACGGAGGAAGCCTAAAAACAGTGAAGAAGAAACTAGGAATAGGCAAGAATCAGATGTGTGCGTTAAGAAACAAAGCCGGCAATATCGTTACTAATATGGATGAGATAGTTCAAGTGGCTGAGGAGTTCTATAGAGATTTATACAGTACCAGTGGCACCCACGACGATAGTGGAAGAGAGAATAGCCTAGAGGAATTCGAAATCCCACAGGTAACGCCAGAAGAAGTAAAGAAAGCCTTAGGAGCTATGCAAAGGGGGAAGGCAGCTGGGGAGGATCAGGTAACAGCAGATTTGTTGAAGGATGGTGGTCAGATTGTTCTAGAGAAACTGGCCGCCCTGTATACGCAATGCCTCATGACCTCGAGCGTACCGGAATCTTGGAAGAATGCTAACATAATCCTAATCCATGAGAAAGGGGACGCCAATGACTTGAAAAATTATGGACCGATCAGCTTACTGTCAGTTGCCTACAAACTATTTACTAAGGTAATCGCAAATAGAATCGGGAACACCTTAGACTTCTGTCAAGCAAAGGACCAGGCAGGATTCCGTAAAGGCTACTCAACAATAGACCATATTCACACTATCAATCAGGTGATAGAGAAATGTGCAGAATATAACCAACCCTTATATATAGCTTTCATTGATTACGAGAAAGCGTTTGATTCAGTCGAAACCTCAGCAGTCATGGAGGCATTACGGAATCAGGGTGTAGATGAGCCATATTTAAAAATACTGGAAGATATCTATAGCGGCTCCACAGCCACCGTAGTCCTCCACAAAGAAAGCAACAAAATTCCTATAAAGAAAGGCGTCAGACAGGGAGATACGATATCTCCAATGCTATTCACAGCATGTTTAGGAGGTATTCAGAGGCCTGGAGTGGGAAGAATTGGGGATAAAAGTTGATGGAGAATACCTTAGCAACTTGCGATTCGCTGATGATATTGCCTTGCTTAGTAACTCAGGAGACCAATTGCAGTGCATGCTCACTGACCTGGAGAGGCAAAGCAGAAGGGTGGGTCTGAAAATTAATCTGCAGAAAACTAAAGTATTGTTTAACAGTCTCGGAAGAGAACAGCAGTTTACAATAGGTAGCGAAGCACTGGAAGTGGTAAGGGAATACATCTACTTAGGGCAGGTGGTGACCACTGATCCGG
Organism: Dermacentor variabilis; assembly: GCF_050947875.1. Lineage (NCBI taxonomy): Eukaryota > Metazoa > Arthropoda > Arachnida > Ixodida > Ixodidae > Dermacentor > Dermacentor variabilis. The sequence continues at coordinate 218,662,364 of NC_134568.1, forward strand.
ATCATGAGACTGAAATAACCAGAAGAATAAGAATGGGCTGGGGTGCGTTTGGCAGGCATTCTCAAATCATGAACAGCAGGTTGCCACTATCCCTCGAAAGGAAAGTGTATAACAGCTGTGTCTTACCAGTACTCACATATGGGGCAGAAACCTGGAGGCTTACGAAAAGGGTTCTGCTGAAATTGAGGACGACGCAACGAGCTATGGAAAGAAGAATGATGGGTGTAACGTTAAGGGATAAGAAAAGAGCAGATTGGGTGAGGCAACAAACGCGGGTAAACGACATCTTAGTTGAAATCAAGAAAAAGAAATGGGCATGGGCAGGACATGTAATGAGGAGGGAAGATAACCGATGGTCATTAAGGGTTACGGACTGGATTCCAAGGGAAGGGAAGCGTAGCAAGGGGCGGCAGAAAGTTAGGTGGGCGGATGAAATTAAGACGTTTGCAGGGACAACATGGCCACAATTAGTACATGACCGGGGTAGTTGGAGAAGTATGGGAGAGGGCTTTGCCCTGCAGTGGGCGTAACTAGGCTGATGATGATGATGATGATGATGACACTGTTGTGACACTTTTTATTGATATTGATGAACTGCTGAATGATGCTAGGTTCTGTGGACCACCTTGGGCACATCAAGTTACCAGCAACATTGAAGCACAGTGGAAGGCCAACAGGAAGGGGGCAGACTGTTATCGGTCTTCCCACAAAACGGATGTGCACACGTCCAGTTCCATTCACTAAGAAGGCACCTGCTGATCGTGCGAAAGTCATGCTTGGATGGCTTGTGGATAGTTGCAATTTGGAAGCTGCAATGAATGGCACCAATATTTCAGAACACATGGTGGAGGTATTGCCGAAAATGGTGTCCTCGGCAATTTTAGATGATACCTGCAGTTTGGCAGAGATAAAGCCTTACTTTGAAAATGATGCCTGGCACTCTGTAATGTCATTAGTAGAAATGAAGAAGCGAAAACCGGTATGGTTCTTTCCGGCGTGCAAAAAACTTATTGGCAAGGCGGAATCAGTATGTTTCGATTCCTGTCTGGAATGGGGACATCTGAAATGTGCATGTCTTAATGGTTTGCCAAAATCGAGTACATGGTTTTACAGGGACCGTAGAGTTTCTCACTACAACACCTAGAGGGTAATCTGGCGCCACCGTCTATGGGAGTTTCTTAAGGGAGCACCGTGTCGTCATGGGAATGACGGTATGTGTGTCTGCGAGGCTCGTGTCATGCTCGTGTTGGCTGGTGTTGTAAGAGGCTTCGTCTAAAACGTGGATATGGCTACGCAAATAACGCGTTCTCAAAGTAAAATCTTCATAAAATGTTTCCGTTCACGCATATTACATCTTTACTCACCCACAATGCATGACCAAGCGAAGAAAAGCAAGAACAGACGACCAACTGTTTCAAAGCGAGCGCAAACCTTGTCGTCTGGCGTGCAACTTTAGCGGCCCGCTGATACTTTTTACGTAACATGTAGTCGTACACACAATAACAAATTCTCATAGTTAAACAAAACATGTTTTCGCGTAATAATAAAGCTAAAACAGCTTTTCACGTGCTGTTCTAGTAGAAAATGAATCATTGTGACAGACGGAACGGTACTTGCCAAGCGTGTCTTCAAGGTGTCCTGCCTATACGAGAACGATGCCAATCCGAAGTCACAATATACCGGCATTCGCATGCATACCACAGCGCAGCAGCGAGATTTCCCTCTAGGTAATGTAGTGAGAAACTCTATGGCAGAGACTGCTACCAATAATGGATGACACCCTTACCAGTATTATTGTTGTCGACATTGCCACCACTTCATTTTTGTATTTCTATTGCAATAAAACTATCCATAGTATTTTGGAAAAGTAGTTCTAATTTTGGCCTTCGAAATCTGTACGAACCATGTAAGTTGTAAAACCAGTGGCATTGCTGCCATCGTGGTCCCTCTGTCAGAATCATTGTTTTGGCAAGAATACATTGTAATAAATATTCATTTCATCTGCATTAATATGGCTGTTTGTGTCCTTTCATAACCACTCTGGATTTGTTCTGTACATGTACAGCAGGCAAGCTTTTATGAACAGCAATTTAAAAAATGCATCGCTTTACAACCATGATGTTTGTAGACTGTGATGCAGAGATGGCACACGTATTTCCATCCGAGCAGCAATTGTCAAGCTAACATCGCCAGAATCTAAATACCTTTATGACAGGCAAGTTCGAAGTGGGTTTCTAACCTATATGAACCAAGTTATCCCTGCGCGTTTACGGCTCCGTTTTGCGGCTTCCACTTACTGATCTGAAAAACCACATATGTCAGGTGAGAAAAACCGTCAAGAAGGGTTGGTTGCTTGGGGGCTATCGGCGTCTTGCGCTGGAGTTTGAGGTATAGTAGCGGCGCCTGGTGGCGGCGCGCGAAACGTTATCTGGGTAGTACGAGCTTGGGTAGTATTGAGCCCTGGCTGTGGCGAAGCACGTTTCTAGAAAGAGCGTAGGTTAGGGCGTGTTGGTATTCCATCACTGAGGTTTTTTAGCGCACGAGAAGGGACGAAAGACAGTGGCGAGACGAGGACACAGCGCCAACTTCCAACAATGGTTTTATTCCACAAAGCGGTACACACATATATATAGGTAACACACACAACCGTACGCATGCGCATATGTACTGATTTCTAGTCAAATGAGACTGCAACGAGACATGTGTTATGGAAAGTTAAGATTTTATCAAAGATGAAAGAACGACCATGCATAGCCAAAAAAATTTTTTTAATTGCAAGATTAAAATGTAATCTCCATCAGGCCACCCTCTGTGTCACGTTTAAAAAAGCGAATTCTTTACTTGAAAGATCTATTGAAGGCGCGCTAACACAAGCGCTCCCTAAACTAGCAATCTTCGCCGCTTCAATAATCTCACGTGTTGTTTGCGCTGGGCTTCTTCCTATCACCGTGCACTGTTTATAAATGGGAGTGCACCCATGCTTTCTGCAGTGAAAAGCCAGATGCCCCACTCCTCCACTTCGCACATTATTTGCGTGTTCACGCAACCTGTCATTTAGGCACCTTCCCGTTTGGCCGATGTATTTTTTGCCGCACGACAGGGGTAGTTCGTACACGACAGTGTTCTCGCAATGAACGTAGCGTTCCTTGTGATTTGTCCGGCAACTGGGCTTCTCAGAACCACAGTATATATCTGGGCTTGCACAAGTTGGACAGCTTGATTGGCGTTGAAAAGATGACGCTTACGTTTGCGTTACTGCCAATCTTCTTCAATCTGTGCGAGATATCGTGGATGTACGGTATGATTGCGCGTTTCTGCTTCACTCTCGCATTTTCCGGTGAAGTAGACTCCTGATCCTGTCGTCCGCGTTTTGTCGTCTTAAGGATACCTTCGGCCACAGCTGTGATGATGTGCTGCGGGAAACCGGCCTGTTTCAGGCGATCTACTTGCGCCATAAAACTGGACAAACACTTGTGAGGACACGAGCGGCGAAGAGCATTTATTAGGGTTGACTTTGCAATCCCCCTCTTAACCAACTCAGAGTGGCCTGATGTAAATGGCAGTAGCGGTTTTTTCGCCCTTGGTTCATATGCCCAGCACAGCTGGTGTCCCTCAAAAAACATTCTTAGATCGAGAAATCGCAAGGTACCATCCTGTGGCATTTCATGCGTGACAGTGAGCGGTTCTAAACACTTGTTGAAAAGATCTAGCACTTGCGTAACATCAAGACAAACCTCTTTTCAACAAGTGTTTAGAACCGCGCACTGTCACGCATGAAATGCCACAGGATGGTACCTTGCGATTTCTCGATCTAAGAATGTTTTTGAGGGACACCAGCTGTGCTGGGCATATGAACCAAGGGCGAAAAAACCGCTACTGCCATTTACATCAGGTCACTCTAAGTTGGTTAAGAGGGGGATTGCAAAGTCAACCCTAATAAATGCTCTTCGCCGCTCGTGTCCTCACAAGTGTTTGTCCAGTTTTATGGCGCAAGTAGATCGCCTGAAACAGGCCGGTTTCCCGCAGCACATCATCACAGCTGTGGCCGAAGGTATCCTTAAGACGACAAAACGCGGACGACAGGATCAGGAGTCTACTTCACCTGAAAATGCGAGAGTGAAGCAGAAACGCGCAATCATACCGTACATCCACGATATCTCGCACAGATTGAAGAAGATTGGCAGTAACGCAAACGTAAGCGTCATCTTTTCAGCGCCAATCAAGCTGTCCAACTTGTGCAAGCCCAGCTACTGTGGTTCTGAGAAGCCCAGTTGCCGGACAAATCACAAGGAACGCTACGTTCATTGCGAGAACAATGTCGTGTACGAACTACCCCTGTCGTGCGGCCAAAAATACATCGGCCAAACGGGAAGGTGCCTAAATGACAGGTTGCGTTAACACGCAAATAATGTGCGAAGTGGAGGAGTGGGGCATCTGGCTTTTCACTGCAGAAAGCATGGGTGCACTCCCATTTATAAACAGTGCACGGTGATAGGAAGAAGCCCAGCGCAAACAACACGTGGGATTATTGAAGCGGCGAAGATTGCTAGTTTAGGGAGCGCTTGTGTTAGCGCGCCTTCAATAGATCTTTCAAGTAAAGAATTCGCTTTTTTAAACGTGACACAGAGGGTGGCCTGATGGAGATTACATTTTAATCTTGCAATTAAAAAAATTTTTTTGGCTATGCATGGTCGTTCTTTCATCTTTGATAAAATCTTAACTTTCCATAACACATGTCTCGTTGCAGTCTCATTTGACTAGAAATCAGTACATATGCGCATGCGTACGGTTGTGTGTGTTACCTATATATATGTGTGTACCGCTTTGTGGAATAAAACCATTGTTGGAAGTTGGCGCTGTGTCCTCGTCTCGCCACTGTCTTTCGTCCCTTCTCGTGCGCTAAGAAACCTCACGTTTCTAGTCCGAGTTTTGCGTCGATTCGCGCTTCGATCTTTCTGCTCTGTTGCGAGTGCGAAAAATCTCGTCACTTCTCACAGACCACGCTGCGAGCTCGCCGCAGCCTATAGCTTAACGAAAACGGACTATCCGTGAGACGTAATGCTGGAAGCAGAAGGAATCGGCGACGCCGATCCGGAGACCTAGCTCAGCCTCGAAAAAGCGTCACCGTCGTTACTTCTGCGTTGTGGGCTGCCATGAACAAGAAGGCCTGAATCCCAACATCAGATTCTACCATTTTCCTTCAAGGCCTCACGAAGCGGAACGTCGGGCGCGCTAGATAGCTGCAATTCGTCGCGCTGGGTAAGCGAAACTTCGCGCCATGTTGACTGCTTCGCCTGTCTTGAAGCTTGCTTGATTATCTGGGTTCTAAAATTCGATCTTTTGCACCTACAGTCCCGACGGCAGACCGACATAGCAGGCATGGCTGGTGATACACGATTCGAGACTCGGCCACAGTGTCAATTTAACAATTCGACCGGTGCGAAGTGGTGAAGTGACCAGGTGTGTGCAAATGAGCACAGATGGTCGGGCTGATTCGGTGACAATTCACTACCCCAATACGAGCAGCACAGGTTAGGGAGTTAAATGTGCTCATCCTTGACCTCAAGCCAGCACGTTGAGGCAGCACAGCGAGGTAGTATTGATTGCAGCACATCGATGTTCATCAAGCGAGCAGCGCACGAGCTCGCGCTGCAGCGCGATTCCCGCGCGTACGTTGTACTGCGAGCTTATATGCATTGCATCAGTTATTTATCAGTTGCTAAAGGGACAGATGGCCGCTACTACCGTGCAGGCATAACTACTTGTCTAGCGGTATGCAGTCAACAAATATTAATTGCAGAGGGCCCGCCGTTTAGCGGCATGTCGAAAGACCGCTGCCGTCGCGGCGCGTATGATCGTGCGCTCGAGCAGTTCGTTCATCGCGGCGTGCTGAAAGACCGCTACCGTCGCGGCGCGTGCGTACCGTCGTGCGCTCGAGCAGTTCCGTACACATGATATCTGCTTATCGCTGCTGTGAATTCATTTATAGCAAGCATTTCCTCGCGTTTGTGCACCTGAATCTAGCAGCGTGCAAACCTTACCTGAAGTTCAACTTCGTACACGACTCGCTTCGTTTGCGATTGACACCTCGCTAAAACTTCGCCGCTTATTTCTTGAACGGCGTACACGTATTCGGCTTTGCATAATTTATTGCCTTTACGCAGCGTGCCACCCCTGAAAAAAATCTTCGGCGCCCGATATTCGCTGCAAACCATGGAACAACAAAACCGAAAGTGACGGGTCCATATTGTAAACGTGCTTTCCGAAGCAGACCATAGAGTTTCCTACAAGAATTACTAGAGGGAACTCTGGCGCTAGTGTCTACGGGAGCTGCAATGGGAGCGGTTGTCCCCGCATGGGAATTATGGGAAGTACATGGATTTGCCTAAACTTCGTCTTTTTGGCTTCAAACGGCTTTGTGACTTTGTAAACTCGTCATTTTCAACAGTATATTGCGCAATAAATAATTAAATAAACATCATTAAAATTGCCCGACGGCAGGATTCGAACACAGGGACTCTAGTAAAGAAGCCTGATGTTGAAACCATTAAGCCACGGACGCATGTATCGACAAGCGAATGAAACGCCCTTATGAATTTATCGCGGGCACGCCAGTGCCTTGAGACGCTTGGCGCGTTTCAATTTGGCCACCTGGACAAGCTCAATCGTTGCAAGTAATAGCAATATTACGCGTTCCCGGCGTCTTCTGCACTTCGAAGAATATAGATTGCGCTGAAATATACTAAGATTTATATAGCGTAATATACATCGCCACAAGAACGCTTGAATCCACAAGCCCGAAGATCAGACAAATCCATGCACTTCCCATCATTCCCATGGTAGGACAACGACTGCAGCGCCAGAGTTCCCTCTAGTAATTTTTGTAGGAAACTCTATGAAGCAGACGACCGCGCTTGGTACTACCAGATACCAGAGTCCTTCCATTTTTTTTTGAACATGGAAGGACTCTGGTACTACCCAGTTCAGGAGAGAGGGCGCTTTTTAGCACCATTTTCTCATCTCTCTCATCTCTCCCATCTTGGGGGGATGCCGCGAACGCTCCTGTGTCGAGGCTTCAGCGACTTCGTTCGTAGCTAAGTACTCTTTTTTCTTTTTATTAGCTGATGTTTTTGAAGTGTTTTCTTTTGCATGGAGCAGGAGCGCAAATTTTGAATTCGTGGTAAGCGTGGTAAACGTACCGGCTTTGTCTAAGTCTGGCGGTTTCCCTCGTTAGGCCTAGGTGTTAGGCCGGGACCTATTTGATAGGCTTATTTGCTATCTCAGCTGGCTCTTCGAAGTGATTTGGCGGACTTGCTCGTTGAGCCTAAGGACGTAGGCCTAGCGATGAAACCAAAGAAAGGGAAGGCCGCGGGGGACGCGGAGCAAGTCCAGAGCGACGAGAGCCTGCGCTGGTGCTCCCTCGACGAGACCAGTTTCCACAGCTTAGCAGACGTAGAGGGGTCTAGCTTTACGTGAAGGCTGTGCGAAGGGGTCAGGGAAGCAGTCCAAAAACTGGAAGGAAATTGGACAGCCAAGTTAGAAGAGCTGAAAGCAGACCTGAGGGAGGAGCGGGAGAAGCGGGTAGATTTGCAGGCGAAAGTCGACGAGTTGGTCAAGGTGGAAGCGGTCCAGGCCGCGCAATTAGTAAGAACCGTGGCCGAGCTTGGAGAAGAGAGGGAAAGGAGAGCAGAACTGCATAGGCGGCTCGATGCGCTTGAGACGCGGGCAGCGGGGAATGATGGGTCGGGACAACAAGCCGGTGGCAAAAGCACAGAAAGTAGGGTAGACCCTACAGGCAAAGTGGGAGGAAGGGAGCCAGAGCAAGCGGGAGTCGGCTCGAGCGCCGCCGGTGAATCGGCGTAGTTATAGTGAAGCAGCGCAACACGCCCCGAGTGAGGCGACGCTGCAGCCACAGGGGCGCCAGCGAGCGCGAGGAGAGGAGGGGAACAAGCTAACCCCAAGGAATGAGCTCATAGCCAATGATAAGCATAACCTGAAAGTTAGGAGGGAGGGAAAGAATGCCCTAGTACTTATCGGTGGTGATTCAAATATGAGGAGGTGCAAAAGAGCTATATTGGAGCGTGCAAAGGGTGATAAGCGGGTAGCAGTCGGGACGTTCCCAGGCAGGACAATGGACGCAGTACTGAAACAAAAAGCGAGCTTTCTGAGAATGTTGCAGAGCGCAATTTGGTAGTGGTAGCGGCGGGGCTAAATGATGTCCTGAATGGTGAAGCCTCAAAAGTAGTGGAAAGATTAGCGGAGGGAGTTGACGATTTAAGGGCGGTAGCACAGCAAGTCCAGATCGTGGTATGCACAGTGCCGGAGGTGCAAGGAAGGAACGGAGCAATTGCCAAGGACGTTGTGGCTGTTAATCGTGAGATAAGAAAGCTAAGCCAGGAGAAAGGATTTGAAGTGGCAGACATAAACAAAGAAGTGCATAGAGCAGGCTTTGGCGGAGGCTTTACACGAGATGGCATCCACTTTAATGGAAGGCTAGGAGCCGAGATCGGCTGGCGCCTGGCAGGTCGGTCAGTAGCTTTTTTAGGGGGTCCGCTGCGCCTCAGGGTGTAGGGGTAGGTAGAAACAGTGTAGAAAGCGCAACAATAGAGGCTGACGCCAATAAAATGTGCACTAGGAGGTCCAGGAAGAAAACTACAAAGAAATTTAACACCAGGATCAGGTACATAAACATGCAAGGCGGTAGAAAGAGAGCGAGGTGGTTAGAAATAGAACAGCAGTTAAAGGACGAAGAAGTAGGTGTATACGCGCTATGCGAAACACATCTCAGGGATCTAGAAGACCCACCGTTTATTGAAGGCCACGTCTGGGAAGGAAGCAATAGAAAAACAAAGGAGAGGAAGGGAGGAGGAGTAGGTATGCTCATACACCAAGGAACAAATTGGCAAAGAATAAAGTTAACTTGCAAAGAACATGTCTGGGTGTCAGGTACAATTGTCGGTAAAAAGGCATGGCTAGGAGTAGTTTATTTAGGGACAGGGGACAAATGCAGGCAAGAGAACAAAGATCTAGTGAAGTGTCTCGATGACGATATAAAGCAGTTTGGAGAAGGTGCCGATATTTGTCTGCTGGGTGACACGAATGGCCACATCGAGGATCTGGATGGATACACAGATTGTAATGGGAAGTTGATGCTAGACTTCTGTGAGCGACACAAGCTAGTTATAGTAAATAGAGAAACTAAATGTGAGGGACAGATCACGTGGGAGTCCCGTAACAGACAAACGACCATTGACTACTGCTTAATGTCGCAGGGGTTGTATAGCAAGCTCGCAATAATGGAAATAGACGAAGAGGGGAAGTATAGCCTCGGAAGTGATCATAAGCGTATTAGTCTACAGTTGGGAGCCCTACTCAAAAGAGAAATGCAGGGAGGTCAAAAAGAGTACGCAAAATTAAATGACGAACAAATAGCGCAAATAGCGGCTGGCATAGAGGAAGCAATAGAGAAACATCCCATGGAAAGGTGGGATTATAATCAGTTAGAACTACTCATTAGTACAAAAATAAAAGAAGTAAAATGAGTAAACCGCTGGAGAGGAAAGAGGAAGCCACGAAGTTGGTGGAATAAGGAAATTAGAGAGGCCATCGAACAGCGACGGTGGGCATCTCGGGAACACAGAGAAGCAAAGAGGGCGCAGTTATCTGAAGAGGAAATAGGCCAAAAATGGTAATATTATCGACAAAAGAAACAACAAGTGCACGTCCTCGTCCAGGCTAAAATAAAGCAGTCCTCTGACCGCTGGCTGGCTGAAGTTCGCGATGCAACTAAAGGAGGGCCAAGAAAATTCTGGAACCGTATAAGCTGGCTGGGTAAAGCTAATCACAGAAAATAGGAACAGATTCACGATGCCGAAGGAAATTGTTTAGAGGGAGATGACGTTGTGAACTACATTGGTTCAGTTATAGCAGAGTCATTTAGGAAAGACGATAGAGTAATCGCCCCAAATGAGGGAGCAACACAGAATAGCATAATAGAAAACAGCTTAGAACTGACCAATCTTAACTGGAAAAAGACGGAAGCAAATGTTCCAAAATGCACGTCCGCGGGTATAGACGAAATTCCAATCAAACCCGCCGTGGTTGCTCAGTGGCTATGGTGTTCGGCTGCTGAGCACGAGGTCGCGGGATCGAATCCCGGCCACGGCGGCCGCATTTCGATGGGGGCGAAAACACCCGTGTACTTAGATTTAGGTGCACGTTAAAGAACCCCAGGTGGTCGAAAATTCCGGAGGACCCCACTACGGCGTGCCTCATAATCAGAAAGTGGTTTTGGCACGTAAAACCCCATAATTTTTTTTAATTCCAATCAAGTTAATTAATGAACTTGGCCCAAGAAAGCAAGGAAACGCTGATAAAAGCATTGGAGGCAGTCATAACAAATAAGCAAATTCCGCACAGCTGGAAACAGAGTAAAATGAATATGATTTATGAAGGGAAGGGCGATAAGAAGGACATAAAATCATTCCGACCAATTACGATAACATCAGTTATATATAGGTTGGCGATGCAGGCGGTAAAATTAAAAGTGCAGTCATGGGTAGAAAGTAATAGAATACTCGGAGAACTTCAGAACGGGTTCAGAAGTGGTAGGCGCTTAGATGATAGCCTGTTCGTGCTTACCCAGTGCATAGAAATAGCTAAGGCGGAAAACAGACCTCTGTATTTAGCCTTCCCGGACATGTGCGGTGCATACGACAACGTGAACAGGGAACAGGGAGCCCTGGGCCATAGAGTTTCTCAAGGAAACTCTATCTCAGAAACTCAGAAACTCTATGCCCTGGGCCATAGTTTCTCACTATAACACCTAGAGGGTAATCTGGCGCCACCGTCTATGGGAGTTTCTTAAGGTGGCACCGTTACAGTCCTAGCCACTGTAGCACCGTGCCGTCATGGGAATGACGGTATATGTGTCTGCGAGGCTCGTGTTGGCTAGTGTTCTAAAAGGCTTCGTCTAAACCGTGGATATGGCTACGCAAATAACGCGTTCTTAAAGTAAAATCTTCATAAAATGTTTCCATTCACGCATATTACATCTTTACTCACCCACGATGCATGACCAAGCGAAGAAAAGCAAGAACAGCCGACCAACTGTTTCAAAGCGAGCGCAAACCTTGTCGTCTGGCCTGCAACTTTAGCGGCCCGCTGATACTTTTTACGTAACATGTAGTCGTACACACAATAACAAGTTCTCATAGTTAAACAAAACATGTTTTCGCGTAATAATAAAGCTAAAACAGCTTTTTACGTGCTGTTTTAGTAGAAAATGAATCATTCCTATCATTGTGACAGACAGAACGGTACTTGCCAAGCGCGTCTTCAAGGTGTCCTGTCTCTACAAGAACGATGCCAATCCGAATCCACAATATACCGGCATTCCCATGCATACCACTAGGGTGCCTCGATGCGCGCGCCCCCGCTTAGGGTGAGGACATCTGCGTCGTCTGCTACGGCGGCCGCCATTCTCGTTCCCACTGCATGCTCGTTCTCGCGGAGAACGGACTCCTCCGCTTTCCGGCTCCCTATCTCACGCTCGGCAGCGACTGGGGCTAACCCCCTTTCTCCCGCGCTGTTATGCGGAGGGCGTTAAAAGGCTGAATGGGCATTTTTCTTCGTGAACGGAGGCGCGGTAAACAGGATTGCATGGGAAACCTCACTGATGTCCCAATGCAAGTGAGTGAATTTGATCGGTAAGAAAATTCAGCCGACGCGGTCAATGCAACAACGTCTTGGTTCTGCACGCTTTGAAGAAACAGCATCAGCAACGGTAATAAAATATAAAGTCCCCTTTTCGTCTGGTAACAGCCAGATGAATACAAAAGCTGTTACCCAAGCAAACATGAAATCATTTATTCAGTGCTTATGAAAACACACAAAGTTAGAGATTTGTGTTTAATGGGAACGTGAACACTGAACATTATTGCACTTTTTAAAAGTCGACATTTATGTTAAATAGACCGTAATTGATAAAATAGTTGTGATCACTATATATATAGATGCAGACTTCAGACTTTGAAGGAAAAGGCTCGCAGAACTGCAGATTCCAGCTTGCTTACGCAAGGCTGACCCCTGCACAAGTCTTGCTTCCGTGGCCACTAGGATGAGTGCTCGGAATTTGTCGGAGATGAATTCGGAGCCTCACTCTGGCATATGCAGCAGTCAGCATTTTGCTTATTCGTTCTTTGTGAGCCATGCATGTGTTCACTGAGGGTTTGTCTATGCCTTCGAGATAGGCTATCAGAGAACGAAGTGGCGACTTCATGGTGAAAAATTTGCCTGTGCACCATGAGTTGACAGCGGTGAAATGTTCCTCGTAGTTTTTTAAAGTTTTCATGACATCAGCGCTTGGATATACGAGGTTTTGCCCATCCCTGACGTATTCCTTGAGTGCAGTCAGGGAAGCATACTGATCGTCAGGCTTGCCAAGGAGAGCAGCCTTGCACTGCGGACAAGTTATAGATTTCAAAATTCCTTTCAAAATAAAACCGCCAAGGTAAAACAAGATGCGGCACTCGGTTGACGTGAGCTCTTCAATGAACAGAATTTCCGTGTCGTTGATTTCATCGACTTCGCTTTCTGCACATTCCTTCTTGCTATGTGCAAGCAGATCGACAAGGTATTCGCGGTCGTCAAGTTCGTAGCTTGTTGATCTCGGAGTGTGAAGAAAGTGGCTGACGCTGACGAGTCGGAGTGCACACTTCAAGTCATACGCAGTGGGCACTGGCTTCATGAGCCGCACCACAGAAAAAAGGTTTTCTAGGCAGTCTTGCAACAGCCTGCTCGTGAGGAGGAATTCATACCCTTCACTGCCAAGAAGCACTTCTTGAAGGCGAAGGACAGCCGTTGTCGCAATTAGGACCCCTGCTTGCGATGGCTTCCACTGAGATCCAGTGCCCATTTTCAGTTCTCTGATGGTGTCTGTTGCCGTGCGTAGTGTGTCCAAGGCGGCATGATATTTAGTAATGTTCCTGCGGCTTAGCGCCATGGTGGGATGACGCGATGACATGAGGGCATACCACCTAGAAACGAGGTCCATAAACCACGCTGTTGTTTCGGCCTCTGGCTCAATCACTCCTTTTATTAGGAACCGAATAGCTGGTGGGGCTTCACGGAAGAGCTGGACAGCGACTCCTACTTTCATTTTGGTGAAGTGCCCACAACTAATGTGGGTTTCTGACAAATTTGGTGCTACCTTAAGTTCGTTGGCTGCGTCATAATCCAAGACGGCCTGTACATGCTCCAATTTCACCTTCGAGGCCGTCAGTCCGTTCCTGCTTACTGTAGTATCACTGAGTGTGAAAACTTTTGAGCTTAGAAGCTGTCCTTTCAGGTTCTTAAGGACATGTGCCGGGTCCGAGATGAAAAAAAGTTCCTTCCCTTTTAAGGTTGGGTGAGGTATTGAGCACGAAGTTGTCGAATGGCGGTGGCTCGAAAAGCCAAATTCTCTCCACATAGCGCGGTTTGCTGCACCCATGTCACATGTGATAACACGGACTCTTAGAGAAATCTGGCTGCATATCTGCACTATTTCCAGGACATATGCCTTGAGTACAGAGCCGTCCACGTGCCTACCAGTGAATTCATAGGCTATCACTTGCTTCCATCTCTGGTTTACCCCACCTAGCATAAACACCAAAGCATGATTGGCTGGCTCTTCAGGCTTTGAGGGCAACGTCGTTCCTCCCAGAAGCACGTCTTCGCCACGGTCGAGTTCAAATCCGGGTGCTATCTCCATTTCATCTAAAAAGAGAACGCAGTCTTTCTCCACGTCCTCCATTCCCTCTGCTTTCGACCTCATGACGTCGATCACTTCATGCAGGATACCTGGCAGAAACTTCAGGCCCTGAATTCTTCTTGCTAACGTTCTGCTGGATGGAAGAGGGTAGCCAATCTTTCTGAGTGTTTCATACCCGGTGGTTCCACAAGCAAATTTAATTTTTAGACCTTGCTTTACTGTTTGCGCTGACCACGAATTACCATGATTGTTGTTCCGAGAAAGAGCACGAATTTGGTCTTCATTTAAAAACTTCGTATTTCGTGAGAAATTAGTTGCCTCTTTCTGCAGCTTGCGTACCTGCATCTGTAGTTTTTTGACAGTGTTCTTAGATTCGTTATGATGTTGTCTAAGCTTATTATTGGCTGCTGTGAGATCTGCAATCTTCTTCCTAAGCTCAGCTGCCTCAGAATCGAGGGGTTGGGTCGCAGTAACTATTGCAGTTTCTTGAAGCCGTGCATCCCTGGGGGTCGAAGTAAGTTGCCCATTAGCATTGTTGGTTTCCGTAGCCGCCAATCTCTCATTTATCTCCCCGTCTGACGAAGAATCAGCGGGAGAAAATTCCTGCGTAGTTGAGGGAAGAACGTTTCTCACTTCTCGTGAAGAATTGTGTGCGGCTGCGTCGTCACAGAATAATGCAGGCACGTGTGCATTTCGTTCCCTTGGTGGCCTTCGCTCTTTAGGAAGTTCTGGAAACAGATAAATAAGAAAAAATGCCCATTACATATATTTAAGATTGTGTTAACTAAAAGCAGAATAGAAGGCGCGCCAGAAAATTTAATATGTATGCGCATGAATCGTTTCCTCACATAACTTTTTCAAATGTAGATAATGAGCCGATAAGCAACGTGGTAACAAATACCAGGGTCAGGAGGCATCTCACCTTTGAATGGGAACACCGTTGGTACAGCATTAGGCTTGAGCTTCTTCCACCCATCCGCGCGGTTCTGTTCGAAGCTGCTGGCTTCGAAATGAGCCTGCAGATGAATTTGATATTGAAATTAGCGGCGCATTTCCGGCTCGATAATGAAAACAATGAAGGCAGCACGCAAGAGAACACAGTAGTCCAAATATCAGTCGAATTACTCGAATGAGAGCCTCAATCTGCACATAACATATCCTGTCTATCTCATTCACTGACTTAATCCGCCATCGCAGAACGAAGCGTCGGGTTAACAGGCCAAAGAACAAATTAGTCGAAATATCAGGCGAATTACTCGAATGAGCGCCTCAATCTGCACATAACAACGATCTCTGTTAATCTCATTTACTGACATAATGCGGCGTCGTAGGACGAAGCGTCCGGTTAATAGGCAGCGGAAGCTACCCAACGCCGCACACATGTCAAAAACAACTTCAGAAATCGTGAGTGAATTAATCAAAATTGGTTCCTGGACCATCCATTTGCACAGTAATTGCCACAGCTTATGTGCCCTTGCTTGTCCTCATGCTCTGTGCCTTGATGCAATGTTTGGGCCCAGACCGCAATTCGCTGGCAAGCGCCTAGTAAAGGCAATTACCTTTGAATGAAAAGAAGCGGCGAAAGCACGCGTGGTACGTATTCCCCAGCGGACACGTGTCGTGCAATTTCGGATGCGAACAAGCAAGCGGCAGACAATGGCCTGTACCGCGCTGTAGTGAAACTCATTTACTTTGTTTTAGTGTTTCACGCAGCTTTTTTAAGCCGAGCAAGAAGAATATTGAACGACACTTAGCTGCCCAAACGAAACAAAATACAAATAAATCGCAACAAAAACAGCACTGAACCAACATGTGGCACTTACGCTGCAGACACACGAGGAGTTCGTCGGTTGCCACTTGTCACGCTTGACTCGCACCAGCCACAGAAGCCGCCTTTTTGGGTCCCTTGGAAAATGGAACATCCTCCAACCATTTCTCGAATGGTTGGAGCACTGAGGAACACAACATCCAGGCATTCTACGCCGATGAAAGCCGCGCGAACGCAGCAGCGTTTCGAGGACGCCCGCACAGCAGCGCGGCGAAGTCGACGCGGGCAACGCAATGGCGGAGGGAGCGCGCGAAAACAGGTTTAGGCGGCGCCGGCTGGTTCAAAGGGTGACCTCACCCTAAGCGGGGGCGCGCGCATCGAGGCACCCTACATACCACAGCGCAGCAGCGCCAGATTTCCCTCTAGGTAATGTAGTGAGAAACTCTATGCCCCGGGCAATACAGCGCCCTGGTCCACAAAATAGAGCTATCTTGTGGTCTCACAAAATCATAGAGTTTCTCACTATAACACCTAGAGGGTAATCTGGCGCCACCGTCTATGGGAGTTTCTTAAGGGGGCACCGTGCCGTCATGGGAATGACGGTATATGTGCCTGCGAGGCTCGTGTTGGCTGGTGTTGTAAGAGGCTTCGTCTAAAACGTGGATATGGCTACGCAAATAACGCGTTCTCAAAGTAAAATCTTCATAAAATGTTTCCATTCACGCATATTACATCTTTACTCACCCACGATGCAAGACCAAGCGAAGAAAAGCAAGAACAGCCGACCAACTGTTTCAAAGCGAGCGCGAACCTTGTCGTCTGTCCTCCAACTTTAGCGCCCGCTGATACTTTTTACGTAACATGTAGTCGTACACACAATAACAAGTTCTTATAGTTAAACAAAACATGTTTTCGCGTAATAATAAAGCTAAAACAGCTTTTCACGTGCTGTTCTAGTAGAAAATGAATCATTGTGACAGACGGAACGGTACTTGCCAAGCGCCTCTTCAAGGTGTCCTGTCTCTACGAGAACGATGCCAATCCGAAGTCACAATATACCGGCATTCCCATGCATACCACAGCGCAGCAGCGCCAGATTTCCCTCTAGGTAATGTAGTGAGAAACTCTATGCACAAAATAGAGCTATTTTGTGGTCTGGTCCACGGAATAGGTACTGCGCTTCGTTTTCCCGCGTTTGTTAGAGCGGGCTTTTAAATACGTTACGCGAAGAGTGGAGAGTGCAACCAATGTTCGTAAAACAGGTGCAAGAGTTGGGTGCGGGTGGCTGCCGACACTTGTTTCAAGCAGCTTGCTGAACTCTCATGCCCATCAACGCAGTAAAGCTGCTCAGTTTTGATAGACATGGCATCACAACGCTTTCTACACTCAACTACCAGCGTTGCAGGCAGTAGCTCAAGCTCATCACGGTCGCGTCCACGCAGCATGAAATGGCGAACTCTTACAAAGTGGGCGATGTCAAGATCGTCATCGGAGGCGTCTCTCAGTTCGACTGCATTGAAAGAAGGTGACCATGAAGATTTGCGTAACGAGTCGCAGGCGCTTCAGCAACGTTCACTAACAAGGTCAGTATTCATGCAAGGTGCTGACTGATGTTCTATCGTCGCGACGAAAAAAGCACCCCGCAACGAAAATAAGCGCCCCACGACTTCTGCAACACTAGTCAGAACCTTCCCAGAATTGGTGCTCATAGTTCCATGTATGAAACTCGAACTTTGTTGCTATAGTTACTAGATTAGTTCATGCATTGTTCAGAGACAAGGTACTTGTCTAGAACGCGCTCGTGACGGCCAAGGCAGCAGCCAAAGCATTGCGACCAGCAGGCCGAGAGAAGACGTCATCTCATAAATGTAGCCGTGCATGCACATTATGCCGGTTTCGTACGTACCATGTGCTAATGTCGCCAGTGCAACCCGGAGCACGCGCCACGCGCATTCTAGACGATCGAGTGTCGTGAACTCCGTACTAGCGCCATTTCATGTCTGTTAACCTAAAATTGCGTATTGGTCTTCTAACTTGGGGCCTTCATTAAACGATAATTTAAAACAGTAATTCAGTTTCTATTGTGCTCTTTATGCTGAAGATTAGATAACGAGGCCAGCTGTATGCAACAGAGTGGCCAAAAGAAATGGAGCAAATATTACTCCTCAGACTTGGCTGTTTTTACTAAAATGCAATAGGGGATACTGAAGATGATAGGAATCCTACAAAGGCTGGGAAATAAGCTCAGTGCTACCATGATTATAAGTATTGCTCTTATTTGTCTAAAAACTAAGCATGCAATGAGTGTAATTGCGGTAAAAATTATTCCAGAACATTCCTTTCTGGTATCCCCTATAACTTACTGTAAATGTGGCTTGTCTCTTGTCAGTTGTAATTAATAATAGGGCTGCATGGGAGGAATGCAAGCTTGCTTACGTGGAAGGTGCTACCTTCAGCTGAAGCTTTTTGCTGTGGCCTTATATGATAGTATGAACTGCTTCAGCATCACGGTGTCATAACTGTCTGTTGCTTGTAGCTATAAGTTACTAAGCTGTGACAGCCTAACCTGGCCAACACAGTACACTGTATTGGCTGCGAGACTTTTGGTTTGTTTCATGAATACATGTAATTTGTGTGCATTTTGAGTGTGCTTATGTTAATGCATTAAACAGCCTCACATGGTGGGTTAGCCTGCAACAGAAAGCAATTCAGCCAAATTTTTTTGTTATTGCATTATATTCCTCTAACATTTGCAACAGTAAAGTTACATGAAGTGTGTTGGCAAAAAGCACAAAGCCCATAATTTTGAAGCTTTATGTGTGTGTAGCAGTTGTTTGCTTTATTACCGGGAGGAATCACAAACCTTTGGTTACGCAGGAGCCCCCGGAGTCCATTGAGTGACAACACAAAATCCAGGTTACCGCATGAAAACACGAAAAGGAAGCGAACAATCAGTGGAGCTGGCTCGCCTCCACGAATGTCACCAAGAAAAGTGTCCAGGCCTGAGCTTGAGAAAGTAGCAACCTCCAGGGCACCTTCACATTCGACTTCAGTAGCCACTCCAGTAGTTGCACCACCTCGCAGGTCATTCTGGAGTACTTCTTATCGTGCTTCTGATTACTTGGTGCGAAATGTTCAAAATGGTAGAAAAAGTGCACCTGAAGAAAAGTCTGCTGATGGGTTCAGCAGAGTGAGGCAAGGACAAGCTAATACAAGTTCGCAGCTTTCTACCAGAAGTCAACAGGTAAAAGTCTTGATTTGGGTAGGAAGCACCACTGACTTTGGAAACAAAAAAAATTATAACTTGCAACTATTGAATGCTAGTGCGAATCTGGCCATTGGGATAAGTTTTGTAACAGCTAAAAATTATTTTCCATTTCCTTTGCTCTGGTTTCACTGCAGATGGCTTGGGTGTAAAAGCTATGGGCATATAACGCCATGGCCAAGAGTTTTAACTTAAGAGGAAGCTTTAGCTCAAGTGCTCCTATCTAAATATATGTAAAAAGAGAATTCGTTTCTCGTGGCAACCACTGCACCAAATTTGACGAGGTTTGTTGCGTTTAAAAGAAAAACTTAAAATCTAGTGACTGTTTGTTTCAAATTTTTTATTTAGATAATTAATTTTTGTTAAAAATTGGCAAAAATCGTAACTTTTCAGAAAATTAAACTATTAAGTTTACAACTCAGCTCAGCAAGGAAAACGATATCGCAATTCTGTGAATTGCATCTGATAGTACATCTAAAGCGGACAAAATTGATATGTTACGCTTGAATTTCAAAAAACTTAGTAATATGGAAATACAGCTTTTGCAGAACCCTTGTACACAACGTTAAAAAATTCACATAATATATAAAATTACATGTAGAATTTGTCCGCTTTGAATGATCTAATGGATGCAATTTACAGAATCGTGATATCTGTTCTTGATTCAGTGCTATTAATTTGTAAACTTCGTGCTTTTATTTTCTTCAAACTAGAATTTTTGAAAATCTTTTTAATAAAATTCAGGCCCTAAATAGTAATTCTGCTTCCAACAGTCACTAGAATTCAGCTTTCTCTTTCAAATGCAACAAATTTCATTAAAATCGGTCGAAGGGTTATATCAGAAAAATGTTTTTGCGTTTTACATGTATTTGAGTAAGCGGCGTCGGAGTCGGGCCTGAGCTAAAGCTACCTCTTAAAGATGACTGCTACAGTGGCTGCCACTTTGCAGCAACATGGGCTGTGATTTGTTACACGACACGCTGCGAATCATAGTGTGCATGCATTTCACTCTGGTGGTGTGAGATAAGAACCCTACTGTCTTGTTTCAGCATCCTCTTAGCTGTGGTTTTACTCGTCTATATCTATGTTTATTGCAAATCTTTAAAAGAACATTGCTAGCGACGCCTTGTCAAATTCAGTTGAAGACATAAGAGGATTTGCAGGGTCTTGCATCTGGTTCCTCTCGTCATCAAAATGCCACTTCAGGACGTGAAAGAATACTGGCCTCAACTTCAAGTGGCTCGATGACTTTAAAAGAAAAGCCCGCTGTCAAATTCAGCACAAAAAGGCAAGGACATAAATCTTCCACTTTGCGGTCACCAAGTAAACACAAGCAGGTGAGTGTAGATATTTATTTTAAAGAGAAGAACAAAAAAATGAAATAAAAAGTGCATTTATTACAAACTAATAAGCTCCAACTGCTGCAGAGGTTTGGAGAGTATCAAAATTAAAATAAAATGCCAAAATTAAAATAAAATGCTTTCAGCTTCTGTCTTATGAACGAACAGCATTGCTTAAAACTGTCCTTAACTCAAATTATAGTTTTTTTTCCTCATGACTAGAAGTTTCCATGAATGTTTTAATGTCTACCTCCTTGTTGTGAAGGAGATGAAGTGAAGGCGGGACCTGAAGCAGTTGCTGAGCTGAGGCTTTGTTCAATACATACCAAGCCATGAATCGTGTTGGAGCACTGTGCTGTGCTGGTGCATCATAGGCTTGGTGGCTTTTAAAGACAAGCAAGTGTCAACACTTAGTCTCTCCTTGCTCTTCCTTGTGTTTGCCTCCTTTAAAGGTCAGCTGCAACGAAATTGAATTCGCTTTGGCTAATTTGTTGTAAATGAGTAATATATACCACACAATTTCGTTCTGAGGGGGGGGCAGGGGGGGGAGGCTCACGTTGTAGCTTGGCCTACTGCTTATAAGGTTTGTTGAGGGATCAAATACATGAATAATAGCTGCCATGCCAAGATGCTGCAACCAAATTCTTGAATGCAACACACTGTCAAGACAAGTAAAATATGCATTTTTTTTTATTAAAGAATATACTCGTATGTCTAAAAAATTGTGCCTGAAATAACTGATATCAATGCTTCCATGTTTTCTCTCTATTTAATAAGTGAAGAAATTATCACACGAACTTTAGAACTATATCACTTTCAAACCGGCAAAGCAGTGCATGCCGCTGATATGAAAAATGTAAAGGCCATGAAATGAACAGGTTCAGGACAAATATTTTAATGAAACTTTGTCATTCAAGAGCCTTGTTTACATTTTGTTACATATGCAACGGCCAGCGAGAACTCTCAAAGACGCTGTCCTTTGTTACAATGTATTGCGCAGGAGCAGCTGTCACCGGTCGTGTATTGCGAGTAATTGAACCGAAATTGTAGTGGCATTGGAGAGCGCATATAAAAAGCAGGAGTTCTGCAAGATATATGAGGGCAAGATTAATGAAAGTGAGCCAAAGTGAATATATGACAAACGGGGTACTTTATTTAAAAGTCTCCATGAGCATTTAGCCATTTGTCCCACTGACTAACGAGTTGCATGATTCCCGTCTCATAAAACTCCTTGGGTTGCTGCTTCAAAAAGTCTGTAACTGACCCTTTCACGTCATCATCCGACACGAATCTGGTTCCCTTGAGCTGTTTCTTCAAATGACCCAAAATGTGGAAGTTGCAAGGTGACAGGTCTGGGCTGTATGGGGAATGTTGCAGCATTTCTCACTTGAACTTGGCCAGTTTTGTGTTAACCACATCAGCGACGTTGGAACGGGCATTGTCGTGGAGCAAGATGGCGCCATTCTTCAATTTTCCAGGTCGTTTATTCTTGATTGCGACACGCAGTCGATCCGGCGCTTCACAATATCGGAAAGGATTGATAGCCTCTTCAGGTTCAGCAAATTCAATCATTAATGGCCCCCGACTATCTAAAAAGAAAGTCAACAACACCTTTCCGGCAGGAATAACGGGTTTTGCTTTCTTTGGGGGGTGGTGAATTCAAATGTTTCCATTGTAAGCTTTGCCGTCATGTTTCAGGCTCGTAGTAGTGTCACCATGATTGGTCTCCGGTCGCAATCGCAGGCAAACAGTTGTCACCCTTATTGTGATACCGGATTAGATGAGTCAAAGCAGCGTCAAACTTCTCTGTCTTCTGCCGGTGCTTCAAAATCTTGGGCATCCATTGCGCACACAACAGCCGATAACCGAGATGTTTGTGAATTATGGTGTGACCCGAACTGTGACTGATGTTCACACGTTCCACCTGTTTATCTATGCTTATCCTCCATTCTTTTCTAATCAGCTCATCAGCTTTTGCAGTTGTGTTGGGGGTGATTGCGCGGTGGCTTTGGCCCGGTCTTGGATGGTCTTTGGAACTTTCACTTCCTTCTTTGAACAATTTGCTCCAATGTTTCACACTGGCCAATGAAATGGAATGTTCAACGTACGCGGCAGCCATACGGCTGCTAATTTCCTTTTGGCAAACACCTTCAGTTGTCAAAAACCTCACGACACAAGGCTCTTCAACTTTAGAAGCATCCATTATGTCATGTGACCATGTTCAACCCAGTGTATGAGAGCATTAAAGAACATTTATCCTCACACCTGCGTGTCACTTTTGTAAATGAGAGACGCCTCTATGCTACGCGCATGCCTCGAAGATAATGAACCAAACCATTATTGTGCGGGATGGGTTGGCTTACTTTCAAGTTACTCACCCTCGTACATTAGAAATGTGAAGATACAGCTTCATAAAGGGCAAAAACGTGTCACTGGAAACAAAGTTCACTGCACGTACACACAAAACCTCGCAACAAAGTATTTAAATATACGTACAAGTCTCTAATAAACATACATATCTAAGAAAAGGTCACAGAATATAATGCGTCAAGCAAGGCAAATAAACATGTTGCGCAACCAGAGATTCACAGATCACAACATCCCCCCTCCACTCCCCCTTATGTATCGTGCACGACAGTAGGCGGCCCGCTTCCTCCCCGCTTTTCTCCCTTGCGCGCACAAGACTGAGCCACCATCGTCTGCTCACCCGTCACACCCCACCCTCTCCCGCCCTTACGCTTTCACTCGCACATAAACCATGCGCCACGCGGTGACAATGTTATCGCCGTTGGACTTTATACAGAACATGACAGCGACGGCAGGAATGCGCCTGGAGTCTCCATATAATTGCTATCAGTAATATAATAGTATCCGGCAATTGAAGCGTACCGTGGCCCATTACTTTCCGCAAAAGAATAAGAAGTAACAAAATCGAACTTTCACCATGTGACAATTTGCTGCGCCGCGGCAATGTCTTTCTGTCTTTTGTGGGGCGGGAACATGGAAGTGAAAAAAAAAAAACGCAAAGGAAAGCATGTTGGCCACAATCAAATGCCTACTTTGGGCACTTAATGTGGCTACCAAAGGAATATCAAAGAAATCCTGAGACGCTTGGTCCACAGAGAACCCTACGCATACTGCTCGGTATCCTACACTGGCGAGAGGTTGTGCTCAAGCGAACGCGTTGCAATCTGTCGAGTCCCCACAGTGATGGCGGCGAGCAACCATTGTTTCTTTTTCTCATCTGCTATCCATAAAGTGTCCGAAATTCTGCCAGGCGAAAATCCAATCGGCCAGAGAAAAGCGAACGCGCACCGAATTGCTCCGCGCGTGCAGCAACACGAGAAAAACGCAAGCTGGCTCTGGCAGCCCACAGGTAGCAAGAACAAAAAAATTGAAGAGGCTCAATGTGTCCTCGCGAATAAAAGTCAAAGTAGGAAAATAAATAAGAATGGAGTTACCTTTGCTGGCTTTACTGTCTTGACATGGATGCTTTGGCGCAGGTGAATAAAATGTTGATATCCTTTTCTGTAACATGATGGCACAAATAAACCACCACAACGTTTCGTCCCATCGGACCTCGCTGTGTGCTTTGTCAACTTCTCATATAGTCTGTTGATTCGGCTGGTCTCGTTGTATGGTGCAATATACGACTTTAGGAAAGTCAATGCGCCTTTGGCGACAAATGTTTATAAGAATATTAAGCCCACCAATTTCCAGAATAGAAAATCTAAAGCATGACTTTGGAAATGTCAATGCACCTTTCGCATCAAAAGTTTACAAGAAGTTTATACCCATAGAGTTTCGGAATTGAAATCCATGCGCTCCGTAGATTCCGCGGCCTCCGCGAGATGCCTCGACGAGCCCTGTCGCCATTGAAACGCCCTTGAAACTTTGTGCTCGGATGGGGCTCCTTGCGTTAAGTATGAACCCCATGCAAGCGATCTTGCACGCAACAGCGACAAGCAATGTCATGGAGATGGTTGTCGCGTTGGCTTGTCGCCTACAAGTCGTACCCCATGCAAGTGACCATTTTGAGTGATGTCTTCCCGGTCTTGCCGGTAGGAGGGCAGCATTATACGCGCCGAAACTAGCATGACACATGCTTTGTTCATTTAAGTTGACATATTTTACTGTAAAAAGCAGCATAAAATATTTATGAGGGTCTTGCAGTAGATTCTTATCCTTGCACGTATAAAAATTTAATCGGTTGCTCATTCCGTTCGACAATGATAGTATTTGAGTGATGAACATCCAGTTCCAGCTTCGTGCTATTGGCTAGTCACTTATAGCACTTCCGGGCGACAAGCGACGAATACTAGGTTTGCAAAGCCAAGTGATCTGTTCAAGCGACAGCTCGTCTTGTCGCTCGAAGCCGTCGCCGTCTCATGGGGTTTAGCCTTTATGTGACTCCGGTGCATGGGTGTTCCCACAAAATCCAGCCCAATTTCTCAATGTTCGCACTGAAATCCTGGCACTGAAAAATCCGGGAGGAAGAAGAAGTTTGGTTTGACACAGTCGTACTGCTGTCTCGCTGTCTAGTGTTTTTGAATTTTTTCAACGTTTTGTCAAATAGATTTGTCAAAGACGTCGGACGACTCGTCAAGGTACCTTCCCTACCGGAGGCCAGGGGGGCTTTCGCCTCCCGTCGCTTCGATAGGAGCCTGCAGAAGAGCCCGATCTGGTAGCAGTGAGAGCTCCGTCATGACTACGCCTGACCTGACACCAGGCCAGAGGCCACCGACTGACCCTGAGAGCAACCGTGGCTGTAAGCGATACAAGGCTGCAGAAACAGACGACGAGTCTACGCTTATTGACGATTGTGACATAGCTGACATCACAGATCTGGACTATGAAGGCTTCAGGCTTGTGCGGCACCACAAGAAGAGGACCGTCGGAATCCCAGTGATTGTTACGCCTGCCACAGAAGGAGCCGACCTGAAAAAAGTAAATCCCATTGTTCTGTCTACAGAAATTGAAAAAATTCTTGGCGCATCGCCAGTTAGGAGCCGCTTTACTGCTCAAGGAGCCCTGCTTCTAGATGTACAGACAGAAGAGCATGTGAATTCCCTTCTCAGCTGCAAGTCAATCTCAGGGACTGCAATCTCAGCACGAGTGCCCAATTCGTACCTGCAAAACACGTGCATTATTAGAGGAGTACCGAAGTGGTACACTGATGAGGAACTGTTGCTATACCTAAAGCCACAAGGAGTTTACCATGCAAGGAGAGTCACGCGACGCGTCCAAATTTCCGAAACCGATTGGGAGTCCAGGCAAACCAGCTCCGTGGTTCTTACGTTCGCTCCAAATACAGACCGTCCAGAGAAGATCAACTTGGGCTTCACAAGACACGAGACCATTGACTACGTTGAGACACCACCTCGGTGCTTCAAGTGTCAGCGCTATGGACATGTGGCCAAGCACTGCCGTGGTGAGCAGCAGTGTAAGAGATGTGGAGGACCCCACGATTTCAAAACATGCGCGTGCAGAGAGAAATTTCTATGTGCTAACTGTAGTGGTGGTCATCCAGCTAGTTATAGCAAGTGTCCTATGCGGGCAGCGGCAATAAAGCGTAAGAAAACGTTTATCTTGGGGCCAACAGGAAACGATGAGAAACATACGACGAAGAAAAAGACAGAAAGTCAAAGAGAGTCAGACGAAATGAGATGGAGCTCAAAGAGTGAAACTGATTTTCCAAGCCTGAAGCCTTCTCCAGGAATCCAGGACACAGTGGTGCCATCGCGCAGTGGACCGGCTAAAACAGTGAAATCAATGAACAGAGGCCCCGTAGACGAGAAGACTGCTGAACAACCGGAACAGCGAAGTTATGTGTCTGTACTACAGCGTTGCGATGAAAACACACCACAGGAGGACTGTCAGCAGGTGCTACGTGCTCTCTTCAAGGCCTTGCGATCACACATAGAGAAGATGCCGGCGAGCTCGATGAAGCAAATGCTCGAAGTAGTCCTGTCTCTCGAGTCAGTGATTCTCAGCTCTGCCTCTTTTTAAAGCAACTATCAATATAGATGCGGTCAGGACACAATGTTCACCGTCTCGTCCACAGGTGCCACTTATTATGCAATGGAACTGTGCGGGTCTTGCGTGCCATTTACCTGAACTGTCGCTTTTCTTGCGTAACATGCCTGTGCTGATATTGGCCCTGTCCGAGGCTGGTCTTCCAAGTTCCAGATCAATTGCTGGTTATGTCGCACATGGAAACCAAAGTATTCCAACATTTCCGAACGGAAGCGCCAAGCTATATGTGAGACGTGAAATACCACATTACGTTCTACCAGTGCAAGACCTTTGCAGCAGTGCTTTGGAAGTCACTGCTGTACAAGTGCGGCTGGGAAACCGAAGCCTCAGCGTGGCCTCCGTGTATGTGAGCTCTCGCCTGAAGGTCTCGATGCGAGAAATTATAAGAGACCTCTGCAGCCGCTGCCCAGCTCCTAGGATTATATGCGGCGACTTCAACGCGCACCATACTCTCTGGGGCGACAAGGCGTCTGATGCACGTGGAAAGCAAATTGTTAGTGCTTTAAACACCGAGGGACTATGCGTGGCAAATGACAAACAGCCAACGTTTTTTCGACCACCGGCCTCTTACAGTGTCATTGACTTGACGTTACACTCAACGGACATCCTCGCATCGTCAACGACTAGTAAAGATAGAATGGGCAGTGATCATTTTTCTGTCTTCGTTAACATTGCTGGATGTAGAACCAACGGCCGAAGATCCTGTCCGGTGACGCATTGGGATACGTACAGGGACGGCCTAAGCGACTCATCTGGAGACCTGTTCGCGGACATGCTACGTAGCAAGAGATTGGCTACCGCTGAGCTGAAGCTACCCGACCACTTCCCCGCTCCGGATCTAAAGCTCAAAAATCTATGCGCTGCCCGCAGAAGAGCGGAACGGAGGCTGATGAGGACGAAGGACGACCCACCAATGAAGACTATTTTCAACAGGATTAACGCAGTAATTCGACGTTATACAAGGAAACTAAGAAGAGATCAATGGGCATCATTTTGTGCAAGCCTATCGGTCTTCACACCAGTTCCACGGATATGGTGGGTCGTTAATAACCTTGCTGGAAACTTTCGACCAAACAAGCCATTTGAAGCCCTAGCATTGAAGTTAGGGAAGACACTCACTTGTCTTGCGAATGCCTTCGCTGAAATATACTCTTCCGGAAGGTCAGCTAGCACAACCAGCCCGCCCCCGCTGCTATCGTCGTCTCTAATGGATGCTCCTTTCACACTCAGAGAGCTGGAACTAGCTATGAGCAGCCTCCGACGTCGCTGTGCGGTGGGACCTGACCTTATCAGTAATCAGATGCTGACTAACCTACCGGTTGAGAGACGACGTGATTTGCTGGCATTTTTTAACCAAGTCTGGGCCAGTGGGGCTATCCCACATTTATGGAAGGTAGCATGGGTGGTACCGGTTCTGAAGCCTGGAAAGAACCCTGCAGCTCTGGACTCATACAGACCGGTATCACTGACCTCGTGTGCAGCGAAGCTAATGGAGAAGATGGCGTGCACAAGACTCACTTGGTATGTCGAGCAGGGTCGAAAACTACCATCGTGCATGACTGGGTTTCGGCAGCGTCTAAGCGCTCAAGACAATGTGCTGGACCTGCTAAGCCACATAGAACATTACAGTGCGGATGGCCTGTCGACACTTGCTGTTTTCATGGATGTTTCTCAGGCTTACGACTACGTGTCTCAAAGAGCCATCATCAGCCAGTTGCAAGTTATAGGCGTCACGGGTCATCTCTTGCACTTCATACATACGTTCCTCAATGATCGTCGCATCAGAGTTCGTCTTGGCGACACTTTGAGCGATGAAATACGTATATTTCGCGGTGTGCCACAGGGGAGTGTTTTATCTCCCTTATTATTTAACATTGCCATGAGTAGCCTCCCAAGAGTACTAAACCATCGAACACCAGTGAAGATATCTATATATGCCGATGATATCTGCATATGGGTCTCCGGCTACCAGCATCGCCGCCTCGCACGAATAGCCCAGGGAGCAGTAAAAGCCATTCAGGGCCACTTGGCAACGATTGGATTATCGCTATCAGCAGAGAAATCATCATTCGTACTATTTCCTGGAGTGAAAAGAAAATCTACACGCTTGACGCTGAATTTGGACGGATACCAGATTCGACAAGTCACCAACGTCCGATTTCTGGGCGTTACCTTAGACTACAGGCTACTCTGGCGCCGCGGCGTTGACCACGTTGTGGCGTCATCGTCACCCAGGCTACATGTGCTCAAGCGAGTCGCTGGCATACGCTGGGGCAACCACCCGACGTCGATGCTACGACTACATACAGCGTTGGTTACCAGTCGAATCCTGTATCAGCTACCTCTGATGTCACCCTCAGACAGCCAATACGAGCGCTTAGAAGCCATCCACAGAAAAGGTATCCGACTTTGCCTTGGAGTACCTCAGCCAGCGTCAAACAAGAAAGTGCTCTACGAAGCTGAGTCACGCCCTCTACGACTCCAGGCTTTCCAGGCTCAGATGATCCAGCTCCTACGATTGAGTGAGTCTACGCCCGGTAGAGCCCTCTTGCGACGTATAGGTAACAGGCCGCGCTCACATTTTTATGCAGCATTGAACACGCTTCGCGTATTAGGATTGCGCTGCTCGAGACAGAGGGAAAGGATAGAACCACCCTGGACATTCGAGGACATCACATGCAACTTAAGTGTACCACGATTGCAATCAAAGAGCTGCATCCCATCTGCAGAAGCGAAGTCATTAGTCCTGGAACACCTGAACACGATTTACCCGAATCACCTACAAGTATGCACAGATGGCTCTGTCAAGGCAGACGAAGACCGCTGTGCAGCTGCAGTCTATGTTCCCTCTCTAAGATATACGTGGTCTGGCCGTCTGGACTCTATAGCCTCGTCGACAGTTGTGGAAGGCGTAGCACTAGCTTCTGCGCTGCGCAAACTAAAGACTTTGCCTCCGCAGAATGTGGTTGTCCTTACGGACTCGAAGGCCGCATTACAACAAATACACCGTGGTTTGCCATCCCTCAAGTTCCCACGCAAATCACTAGCCTTCGTGAAAGAACTCAATAACAAAGGCTTCGCAGTAAAGTTTCACTGGATTCCTTCCCACATTGGCATCTCAGGAAACGAAAAAACTGATGCGCTTGCATACGCAGCACTCTATCAACCTCCCAAAATCAAGGCTCCAAAGAGTAATCAAGTGCAAAAATCTGACATTCGAAATCACTTTGCATCGCTTTGGGTTCCACCGCATATGCCCTGCGTAACCAAGAGATTGCACCGAGAGGAAGCCACACTTCTATATCGAATAAGGACAGGATCTGCTAATACACCGGCCTGGTTATTTAAAACGGGGCGAATCAATTCTCCGAACTGTACGGCATGCAATGAGACAGGAGACATTGAGCACTTTTTGTGGTCCTGCCAGCAATTCCAAGATGAAAGAGACACTCTCCTGAAAAATCTGCAAAACAAGGACCTTCCGCATGCGCGCCTGCAAGACCTTATATTTCCCGAGGGATCAGTTATAGCCCGCAAAGAAACTTCACGTCTCCTCATCGATTTCTTAAGAGAGACCGGTTTGATGGACATATGGTGAAATCCTTCAGCGGTATTGTGCGAGACGCTCGGGCGGAGCAATTGCCGGCCTTGTTCGCCAGGCTAAACCCGCCTGTTGCTACAATTCACCACCACCACCACCATCTCTTCAAGCATGAAAAGGACATTCTAGACAAAATGCAGAATAATTTCCGGTGCCTAGGGTTGTTTTGGTCAGCGGTGCACGGCAGCACGAAAAAAAATTTGGGGGGGGGGGGGGGGGAAGGGGCTGAGCGCCATAAGCCTCCCCTCCCCTGGCTACACCCCTGATACCACGAAACCAATGTTGGAAAAGCGGCAAAACTGTTAATTGTATCTTTTTTTGTTGTTGTTGTTGTTGTTGTTGTTGTTGTTAGCAGCCTTTAAACAACACCTAAGCAGATGATGCATGCCCCTGGAACTGTCACTATGATGCAAGTCCCAGCACATTGCATCACAGATTTTTCAGCATGCCGCGGGTGCTCGGGCTGGCTTGTGTATCGGTGGCGAGAGGGCTCGTCATGGTACCCTGCGGTGGCTGTAGTACCTACACTACACAGCTGCATGGCCCCCGAGATTGCACCGTTGCAATTGCTGAGGCCATGCCAAAGAACCGCACATTAGTTTATGCATGACTTCTGGTGAGCAGTAATGACCATGTTTTTTTTTCTCTCCTTTATTTTTCAGTATTAGAAATGGCTATTTTTGCAAGCTCGTTGTGATGCTTCCCCTCGTATTTCAAACAACAAACTTTGCACAAAGTCTCCTCTATATCTACATTATCTTAAGCTAGGTTTTCCAATCCTCTGGGGAATATTAAGTGGTAATGTTCGGGTTCGAAGTGGCTCAAGCATGTCAGTGTCACCTGAAGTACCTGAGGCCACTATAGACATATGCAAACACCCATGAGGAAAGGTACACAAAAATGTCTGGTTTGC
This sequence comes from Dermacentor variabilis, assembly GCF_050947875.1. NCBI lineage: Eukaryota > Metazoa > Arthropoda > Arachnida > Ixodida > Ixodidae > Dermacentor > Dermacentor variabilis. Next base: position 218,693,040 of record NC_134568.1, read on the forward strand.
TGAAAAATTGCTGTGGTTGAACACGGTTGAACCAAGTTTGTTAAGCTGCAGTACGGTTTTACTTGTTTTGGGAATGGACACAGACGCTGTTCGGCATGGCAGCAGCAGCGAGCGAATTGACCTTTATGCTGTTCTCACGCCTATGCGAGCTAAGTGTTGAAAGCATAGCGCACACAAAGCTACCAGCACTCGGCGTACTTTGTACACATCGCAGATTGCTTTGAAGATGAGGCCCACTTAACCGCGCACTTTGTCCACATCGCAGATTGCTTTCAAAATATCGCCACCCATGCGGTGTATGCAGTAGCTTCCGGTAGTGGCAGGCTAAGTCCCAGTTTTACCTTGGCTGAGCTTGAAGGTCAGATTTACAGAACTGGTGTTGGGCTGCTGAGCACGAGGTCGCGGGATCGTATCCCGGCCACGGCGGCCGCATTTCGATGGGGGCGAAATGCGAAAACACCCGTGTGCTTAGATTTAGGTGCACGTTAAAGAACCCCAGGTGGTCAAAATTTCCGGAGTCCTCCACTACGGCGTGCCTCATAATCAGAAAGTGGTTTTGGCACGTAAAACCCCAAATATTATATTATATATTATTATATAGATTTACAGAACCAGGCGTTTTCTGGGTTTGTAGAGTAGAGCTATCGCTCTAAAGCCTTATTTCTTTTTAACTGAGACGCACAGCCTGAGACTGACAAGCACACTGTGGTGTTCACAAGTTCAGGTTTGAACAACAGTCCTCAATTGTAATTTGTATGTGTAGCGTGCAGTGATTGTTTATTTTTTCGGAACTCTTGGGTTCATATACTTTTGCTCACAGGTGTACAACTCATCACAGACAAAAGGCCCATCTGGAGTCACCTGTTAACATCTGCTCAGTTGTGCTTTTACGTCTGGTACAATCCTGAAAATGCCATTGTTATCCTCTGTTAATCAGGCCTTGCTGCTTAGTAGACATGGAGGAATGAGTATTTGAATGGCAGGAAATATACAGCTAAACCTCCTTATAAAGAACTTCAATATAACGAAATTCTCGATATAATCAAGTACTGAACTTTTCATAACCTCTTGTCCATAGAACACCGTGCATTTAGACCCGCCGTGGTTGCTTATAGTGGCTACAGATTTGGTCTGTTAAGCATGAGGTAGCGGGATCGAATCCTGGCCATGGCGGCTGCATTTCGATGGGGGTGAAATGCCAAAACACCCGTGTACTTAGATTTCGGTGCACATTAAAGAAAACCAGGTGGTCCAAATATGCGGAGTCCCCACTACGGTGTGCCTCATAATCAGATTGTGGTTTTGGCTTGTAAAACTCCAAATTTATTTAACGCCATGTATTTAGAACCTCAATATAACGAAGTGTGTTTGTATACGACTTCAATATAACGAAATTTCACTGCCACGGCAAAGGAATGCCAAGACAATAAATAGAAACTTCTGCGGATGCAGATTGTCAAATGATTAAATTGCAAGCGGCTGCTTGCAAACGCGCCTCTCAAATCGCAAGCCGCTCGACAAGAGCGCAAGTCAAAGTGGATTCGCATCATGTTTTGTAATAAGTCCAAGTGCGATAAGATCTTATCGCGCACGTCTCGTTGGCGCGTGTCTCGATTTCTTGCGCACATCTTGGCCATGCATGACTGTAAGTGCGGCTGAATGCATACACAGCTGCGCACCCTACTTTAGAGGTAATCTGCCATGCGTGCAAATAGTGGGCGTGCCATGACAGCATGGCACCATGTAAGCTGTATTTCTACGCATTTAGTATTGGAGTTTGCGTAATCTCGAGTTTCGGTGACCTGCTGGAGCAAGAGCCAGACGAGGCATTCACTCCCTGCTGCCGGAGCTTTTCCTGATAGCATCGTCCCAGTGTGAGCGATGCTGTCAGCGGCGGAGGTGGAGTGCACACGAAAGCGTGGCTGGCTTCACTTAATTCTACAGCCGATGTGAACATATCGTCAACGTACGTGGCATGAAACCGTATCATTCGTCGCCGACTCCCAACTTATCATATCAGATGATCAAAATGAATGGTTTTGTCAAATTTGCTTTTTTCGATTGTCTGATAATTTAAAAAATTGTGCGGCCCCTTTCCGTGTAATAAAAATCATTCGATGACTACTAATTTTCAGTACAGGTAGAATTTCAATAACAACGAAATTTCAATATAACGAAGCAAATTGTCGACTTTACAGACTTCTTCGTATCGAGGTTTAACTGTATCTCTGCCAGTGCATGTTGGCAGCCTATTTCACTGAACTTGCTGCACTAGTTCAGGAAGCACAACATTTTCGACATTCTTTATTAATGTGCAATCTTATAGGAGTAATGACACGAAAATCTTGTGTCACACTTTTTTCTTGTCACATTATTTGTCACAAAAATAATGAATTACAGCGCCTATTAATGTGACCTGTTCAAAGTGCCCAAGTACAGCGTAGCAGCTTTGGATGTGAAAAAGGAGGCTATTCACATTAAAAGAAGTGAGGGAGGTGCTCGCATGGTATTATAAACAGCTGAGGAGCGCTCCAGTCAGCCCGGTGCAGGGATTGAAGGCCGTGCAATGACTATGTTGCGAAGAGCTGCCACATTGCCCCTTCCCATTGTACACTTCTCTTGGAAACAAAGAGGAACCTGCTCTCCCCTCTTGCCCTGTCGAGTGCTGAATGGATTCAGCTCTCGGCAGCACAATCATTGTGTGTGTATATGCATCAGTAATATTTGGCACCACGAGAACACCACATCAAGTTTTGGTGAAGTGAATAGCCTCCTTTTTCACATCCAAAGTTATGCTTCAGTCGGAAATTCCATTTTTGAACTGGTCACATTAAAAGGCAGAGTAATTATTTTTTGCACTATTGAATAGTTTGGGCTGCATAGCGTAATTACGGAGTCGGCAGCCATCCTATAAAGAAACAAAGATGACACAAATTTTGTCATTACTCCTTAAAAAAAGCAAGAGTTGTCTTGGAATATAAATGTTTTTTTAATCTTAATTATTTGAGTTATTCTGCAGTAAGCTTGTAGATATATCTAACTTTACATGCTTGTTTGGAATCTGTGTGAGGAAGATTTCATTTACATGCAAGTTTTCTTGACTATCTTGTGAACTTTGCAAAAATCAGTCAGATTTTGTTAAACAGGGCATTAATGGCTCTTGTGTCGTTCAAGAAATCGAATAAGACCAACCTTATTGTACTGTCTACTTTAGAATAAAAGTTGCGAGACTTGTTGAAAATTTTCGGCGTCAACACTCGGGAGAGTGTTTTTCTGGAAGTCTGGCAATTCTTGTTCTAGGGAAGACAGATCAAATTAAAACATTAGGTAAACAAAGATGGGGCTCATATTCGAAATAAGCACATAAAATTACATGTATTTACAAGTTTTCAGCATCATACTTTGAACAATAACGATTAAAAAAAGTTTACAATCTAGGACTTACCTAACTCTTCTCTTAATTTGACTGTGCCACCTGTGTCGTGCTCCTATATTTGAATTTTGATGTTATGAGAGAACCAGAACTCCATGTGTTAAAGTACAGGCATTCTACAAGCTCTTCGTAGCCAGCAACATAATGCCATGATTGTTAATTACTCGTTTTGGAATGGATGTAATTACTGCTTCGCAAACAAAACAGCCTATCTAGATGGCAGGAAGATATTCTGCAAGTTGCAGCCAGTGCAGCACTGTCGAGTCTTGTGTACACCAAGTCCAACTTCATATACTTCTGCCGCTCTGCTCCTTTGTTTCAACAGTGCCACCCCTCTAATAATCCAAAAAGACAATTATAATAGTTTGTTTAAAATCATAGATGGCAGAACAGCCTAGGCACATTTTGTGTGTTGGTTGCCAGTGGGTCATGCAGCACACAGAATGCAAACGCTTTCATTGAGTGCATCATGGGTCAGTGGTTGGCCACAGCATTTCAGCTCAGCCAGATATTCTTCCATTTGTAACCTTATACATTAAAATTTATACCTCTGCGTTCAAGTGCCGTAAAGTTATTTCAGCCGCCAGCAGATGAGTGCATGTAATTTGGCTTCTGGGTAGGAGGAATACAGGCAGTGAAGTTTAAGCATGAAACGTAATGAAGCTTTTTTAGGCACTGAGCTGCAATTTTTACAAGGGCTTGTGAAAATGACATTTAAGCATTTACATGCTTCATTGTAATCAAGGTGCTTTGTTTCCTGCAGGTTGCACCAAAAAAAGCTGTGAGAAACAAAATGTTGGCAGAGATCGAGCGTCATCGGTCATCTACAGTGACACTCATCCCCCGCCTTCCATTTGCTCGTGTTGTGCGCGAGATTCTTTTTCGTATAACTGGTGATGATTTTAAGATGCAGAAACTGGCCCTGAAAGCACTCCATGAGGCCAGTGAAGCAGTCATTGTGGCACTTTTGGAAGGTTCTAATGTTCTCGCTCATCATGCTCACCGTGTCACAATTATGAACAGGGATTTAGATAATTTGCTTACCTTGATAAAAAGCTATGGCAACCTGCACGGCTGCCTCTCCTAAAGGCATTAAGTCTTTTCATGATGGTTTTAATGTGAAATAATCATGCACTAAAATGAACAACTTGCCAGATCTGTGTGGTCTGCATGGAAACAATGAAAATAGTCAGAAATATTAATGGCTTTTATTCTGCTTAATTCATAATCACGTTTTACTTATCCAGTTACATTGGAGTGAAATTTTTTTTATACTCATGCTTGCATTTTATTGTATGCTATTTGAGGTGTCAGATAGTACAAATAAAGTTGTTTAAAAGCTTCCTGGTGACCTTAGCTAATATTCACTGAATATCGGCAGGATGTTTTTTGCTATCTATTCAAAGCAAGGACACCTGACTACTTATGATCGCCGTCAGTGATTGATCAATGGGGTTTGATGGTCCATACCAACACAGTACATACTATGAGGGATGATCTGTTAATGTTCACAGAATTAATGCTTGGTACATGAGCGTTTTAGCACTGCACTCCCATCAGAGTGCGGCTGTTGTTGCTGCAAATCAAACCCGCGACCTCGCGCCCAATAGCACAACTTCGGTTCTGAGCCGCCATGGCGGACATTCATTCATTAGGCACTTAAAGGTAAGTACAGTGAATGACTGTGAGCCATCCCAGGTATGTCTTTGTGCTATCCAAAACTATTTCATTTGTGAAAAACTTGACCAAGATGGCAGTACTGCTCTGCTGTTAGCTGCTCTCAATTACTGTAAACATGCCCTTCACCATAGAAAAGTACTTGCCCCAATATCTAGGGTACCCTTATTACAGGCTATACATAGACTGCTTGTAGTATGTGAAGTCTCAAAAGACATTCATAAGCACCAGGAATGCCGCAAGAAGCCATAGTCTGCTAGCATGGCACCCATGTCGGGTGTTCTCACTATACAGGTTGTTCCACGTAACTTGAGCCAAACAATAAAATGCAAATGCCATGTAGCTGGACAGAACCAAGGTAATGTTGTTTGTTCTCGCATGGAGATACTCGCGTTATTTTTTCATTCTGCCTAATTCGCGTTATTTTTTCATTCTGCCTAATAGGTTTGTGAGGCCTTAAATTTCCCTCGATATGATGAGAGAAAGAGCAAATTTAGGCAAGAAGAAACAGGCTAACCTAGATACAGTAAGGGTAAATGCAGACCAATTAAGGCTGGTGCTGGCAAACAAATATGCAGCTTTAGAATAAAGATGAGTATGACATAGAGGTAATCAATGAAACGCTAACTAGGCTCGTTTCAGAAACAGCAATTGAAGTGGGAGGTAAGGGAACGAGTAGGTAAGGTCTCTCAACAAAGGACCTAACAAAGGAACTACAAAGAATGAAAGTCGCAGAACACCTATATAAACTTGGAGAAGGGAAACTGTACCATCCACAGTGCAACGGAAATAAGAGTAGCAGTGGTGTTGTGAACAAAAGTATGCGACCGAGAGATGGCGCTGGCAAATCAAAACTAATGTTGGGTTCAGCGAGAGCAGTGGAAAAGTAACCATGTCCGCAATAGGCATTAGTAAGAGGCGATTGGAGGATTGTTGGAAGAAAAGTAGGGAAACAACAAAAAATGGAGACCTACAAAAGCACAGTTCGCAATGGGGAATCATAAAATTTGGGTGTGGTAGTTCATAGTGGGTTTTTTTTTCTTTTTTTATTGTTTAACCAGGTAGGACATTAGGCAGTATAATAGCGAGTGCTTGGTGGCGCAACCCACCGCCCCGTTCCAAAGGGGAAGCTCATAACATCCATCCATCCATCCATAATATCGTTACATAGTGAGCAATATGCCCGTTATGGTAGTGGCTGGTGGGGTTTGTTGCACTGCTCGTTCGCTGGTTTTGCGCGTTTTGCTACCACTTTAGGAGCCGTGTTCGTGTGTACAATGCTCTAAAATGACTACCGATACCTTTATTATGTCGGCAGTTGACCAAGAGGCCTCAACTGGCAAAAAAAAAAAAGCATCAGACAAGTAAGCTTATACCCGTGTCACACGGGCAGGCACATTTTGAAGGCCTTCCAGTCGACGGCCTTCGAAACCCCACAACTCTATTGACTCAAAGGAGTTGTCGCGCTGCTACACGGCACTTTTGAAAGGCCGTTGAGTGGTTCAGGCGTTTCTCGCAAAATTGTGTGGCGCTGCGGTTCTTTATTTTCGTTTTCATGTCACGAAAAGTAAAACAACATTAAAACCACTTAAAAGCACTATGACGGCGGTATGACGGCAGCCGGCACCACATGGAGTAGAGGGAGAGTGTACCAAACAACATGAAGGAAGGAATGAACACAAGCACGTCGCTGTCGTCGAAAGTCTGTGCAGTTCGCACATATCAAGTGGCAAAAATACTTTATTCAATAATTAATAACACTCATATATAGTATTTTTAGAGCATTTTGGCTTGATTTGTTCTATGTAACCGTGGGTATGAGTACACAGTGAACGAGAGAGCATGTTCGCGCTGTTTTCGCTTCCGTTGCTCAAAGGCTATCGAGAGTTCGATAGAGTTGTAGGGTGCTCCGTTGACTCAATAGACTATTGACTCGGCGGCCTTCGAGACCGCCCGTGTAGCAACTCAAAGTTCACTTTTGAGTCAACTGACTATCAGTTGGAAGGCCTTCCAAACGCCCGTGTGACACGGGTATTACATTGTTTATTGTCAATCTTGAAAGAAGCAGTACATGCCCACAATTTTCGTACAGGTCAGGTGGAACTAATGCTGTCAATCACTGAGTTTACAACATGCAGAAACACAGATAGTTATCTATTTAACGGAATTAAAAACTGAAATCAACCAAAGTTTTCTCATATTAATGTTTGGCATGCCACTAAAGCAAGAGAGAGAGAAATTTATTTACAGAAAGGCAGAGAGGTCGGCCTGAGCTATAACTTGCTCTAGCCTGCTAGTCTACACTGGGGAAAAGGGATGGGGAGGGAAAGAGCTGGTGAGTGATGATGGTATAAGGAAGAGATGCGTATATACAAATTCACACAGTTGTGGCATCTCTAAAGCCGTGCGTCCAGCCCAGTGGCTTGGAGAAAAGCTATAGCGGCACTTGTTACCAGGGATGCGCTGTTTGCTTTAGGCCAAGGACCTAAAAGAAACTCGTCTGATAGCGGTCTCTTATGGATCGTTGCAATGGAGGAGGCAAGTTGCTGTCGTTTGTGCGCGTATGCGGGACACACGCAAAATATATGTACAAGTGTTTCTGGCACCTCACAGTATTCACAGTTTGGGCTAGTATCACTGGCAGCTATCGTATGTCATAATGGTTGGTGAATGCGACACCAAGGCGAATCCGGTGCACCATGCTCGTGTGGCTTCTTTTGAACTTGTGAGGCATACGAAATGCCATTTCTTGGTCCCATTTGTGTAATCGCTTGTGTCGTCGATCTGGTTGGGTCCAGTGTTCCAACGTACGGTTGCGTATTACGCGACGAAGTAGGGCGTTTGTGTCTGTTCGTGAGAACGGAATGCGTACTTCAGAAGCATTATCTAAAGCAGTTTTCGCTTCAGCCTCTGCCTGTTCGTTCCCGATCACGCCACAGTGTGAGGGTATCCACTGAAAGGTGACATTGTGGCCACTTCTAGTTGCGTGTTCGAGACGCTCTGTAATTTCTGTAGCCATGGAATAATACAGGCCTCGTCTGAGGACACAGCCAATCGTTTGAAGAGCTGGCTTGCAATCGCAGAATATCGTCCATGCGTGAGGAGGCTCTTCGGAGAGAAATCGAAGTGCCTCCCGGATAGCAACAAGTTCTGCAGCAGTTGATGTTGAGCTATGGTCTAGTTTAAACCGCCGAGCGATGATCATATATGGAATGACGAAGGCTGCAGTGGAGGCATATGGTGTGACAGTGCCATCGGTATACACGTGTACAGTATCTCCATACTCTACAGAAATGTGCAACAGGGTGAGTTGCCTGAGGCCAATAGACACAACGGATGACTTTTTAGTAATTCCAGGGATCTGCAATGTAACGACAGGTTTAGGCAGAACCCACGGGGTATCCTCGAAATACAGGCGGGAGAAAATCTTGACGGCAGAACACTGATGGCGCGATATAGTCCTTGAAAAGCTGGAACCTGGGTGGGTGGCAGGGAGCGATGGCAGAGGATGGTGCATGTGTCGGGTCAACACGCGAAGGTACATTCGAAGAGGCTCGCAGAGCAAGTATACCCCCATAGGGCAAGCACGAGCTTCCGCTATTGTTGCATTGGTTGACGTGCATCATGGGAGGCCCAAACATGTGCGCAATGCTTGAGCTTGAATGCTCTCCAGCGCGCGCACACAGCTAAGTCCCATGTTTGAGAGTGCCGGCATGCTGTACTGTATATACCCTACGAATAGTGCTTGGTACCATTGGAGTAATGACGACTCCGAGGGTTACCATCTTGTTCCTGCAACGACACGAAGGACGTGAACAAAACTCTTCAGCTTTGACTTCAGTGCAGCGACATGTCTTGACCAAGATAATCCCCGGTTTATGACTAAGCCAAGGAATCTGTGGTGTGAACTGTAGGTATCACTACTCCGTTAACGATTATGGACACCTGGTCATTTGCTTTCTTGTGAATGTAATCGCGGAACATTTTTCCGTTGAGAGTTGGATGCCTTGACGCCGCAGATACTTAGCTGTGATTGTCACTGCACATTGAGCAGGCATTTAGGGATGGGTGGCTCTAGATACCCATACGCATATGTCGTCCGCATATGTGCTGATCTTCACCGTGCTAGGAAGTTCAGATGCAAGGCCAATCAATGCAACATTGAAAAGAGTTGGACTGAGAACTCCCCCTTGTGGAACACCTCGATGTACATAGTACTGTCCGGTGTCGCCATCACTTGTCGACATATACACCGTGCGGCCACTGAGGTAGCTAACAATCCATGCATATAGCCAGCCACCGACGTTTAAATCTTCCAGTGCATCAAGGATTGCATAATGGAGTACATTGTCGTATGCACCCTTAAAATCCAGAAAAATAGCTCCAACTAACCGACAGCGACTTCTTTCCTGTTCAACAGTGGATACCAAGTCGATAACCCCGTCAATGGAAGAACGGTCTCTTCTAAATCCCTGCATAAAATCAGAAAAGCAATTATTTTTCTCTAGAAACCATTCCAGCCTTGACAAGACCATTCTTTCCATTACTTTGCCGATGCAACTGGCTAAGGCAATCGGTCTGTAGGAGGAAAGCTCGTTAGGGCGCTTCCCCGGTTTAAGCAGCGCTACAACGCGACTGCATTTCCAACTATCTGGAACATTTCCTGTCTCCCACGTCGTATTATAAAGAGATAGAAGAAGACGTCTTGATTCTGTGCCAAGATGGCCGAGTGCAGTGTACGTGATTCCATCTGGTCATGGTGCTGATGAGCGTCGAGAAACCGAAATCGCAGCGTCAAGCTCTTGCATCATAAACAGTACTTTGAGTCGTTCATCAGGTGATGGGGGCGCGAGAGTGACAAGGTACGAAGTCACTGCATTAGGTGCGTCCACAATGAGTTTACAGTAGTCCTCTGCTACCTCCAACTCGGTCCGGCGTTGATGTAGAGCCACCGCACGGAATGGGTGTCTTTGTTGTGGAATTGCCTAGAGACTTAGTATGACCTGCCAGATCTTAGATAGAGGCTGTCTTGGATCTAGGGATCCACAGAATGTCCTCCAACACTGTCTGTCAAGCTTCTCCAGGTGTCGAAGAACTTGTTTTTGAGCTCGGCGACTGCTTGAAAGATCTGACGGTGACTTTGTTCTTCTGTATCACCGTTCCGCGCGGCGACGGAGTGCACGAAGGGCCTCAATTTGTATGTCGACCGATGATCTGTGCCTCGGTATGTTGACTTCTCTGGTTTTGTCCCGCAGGGTAGAGGCAGTGATGTCTTCTATTTTGGATGGAGATGTCATTCTCTGACAGGTGTGGTCGACAGAGGTCTTAAATAAAATCTGAACGCAACGTGAGGCTGAATGGTGAAACCAGCTAAAGTGAACGTAAGTGGGGAGGTGGTCACTACCATGAGTCTCTAGATCCGTCGACCAGCATGCTGAAGACAGAAGGCTCCTTGATACAAACATTAGATCAAGAAAAATGCTGTAAGACTTGCCACGAATAAATGTAGGAGACCCGTCATTGAGCACATTTAGTCCCTGACTACACATGAAGTCGGTCAAATATTTGCCACGAGAATTCATCGAAGTGCTACCCCACAGGGGATGGTGTGCGTTAAAGTCACCAATCACAATATGAGGACCTTATGATGCTTGCAGCAGAGACATCAGGTGCGAGCAATCGATCCTCGCTCTTGGGTGGATGTATCCTCCAATCACTGTAACCATGCGACATCTGTGTTTTATGGTAAAGCACACGTAATCATTAGTAGTATGCGATAGGACCTCATGTCTGAAATACACCAGATCGTGACGAATACAAACTAACACTTTGCTTGAGGCTTGGTCGTTACGAGACCACATCTGGACATATCCAGAAATATGGAAAGAAGAATCCATATTAGGTTCACAGATAACAATAACTGGAAATTGGTACTTAAATACCCGCTGTTGGAAATCCGACAAACGACCACGTAGACCTCGAGCATTCCATTGCATAACAAGCGATTGACGCATCTGTTCTTCAAACATCATCGCCATACTTGCTTAGTGAAGAACCACTAGCAGTGGTTCCAACACTTCAAGTAGCTGCATGGCAGCCTTGGCTGCCGGGGTATTTAGGCCGGAAAGAATTCTGTGCATGGAGCCCATCATATTTTTCAACATTCTCGTGACGTCAATGTCATCCATCTTTTCATTTTCTTCAGTGCGTGTAGGAGCGGTGCGTAAGGGCGTTCCCTCAGGCCTTGATGGTAACGAGGGCCACTGAGTCTCCTATGTGTTTGGGCCGAAGATGAGTCGCTTTGTACTATACTATCGTAGCATACAAAGGCTTTGAGGCACGTGCCTCTTCATTCCTGAGATGAGGAGGGGGTGGATGCTGCACTTCAGCTGTCGTTCCTTCTACATGAGGAGGGCTCCGGTCCCGTTGATGTCGGTGTCGTGAACGCTACCCATCTTCTTCAGAATACCAATTTCCTTCCTGATCTTTGGACACTCTTTTGACGTTGCGTCGTGGGCACCAGAACAATTTGGACACCTTGCAGCAACGTTGCAATTGCTGTCTCCGTGAGGTCCACCACATCATTTGCATGTTACTAAAGCGAGGACAACGATATTGTGCTCGGCTACACTCGTACTTGTGTTGCGTACAGTGCTGTTTGACGTGTTTGATACTATATGTATGTTGTCTGTCTTCGACGATTTAAGCTAGATTAAAAAAAGAAACATCAGAAGTGCTCAGCAAAGATGTACTGTCAGTAAGGTAAGCTCGAGCTGCAATGTCGCATTTTCATAACACATTGGCGATAGGCACGAAGTGCAGAGGGGGGAAAAACGTTACGCAAAATTTTAGATCACATATTGTGTGTTCTTGATTTTTCTACTGCACATTTAGTGTTCAGGTGCAGCAGTAAAAGCTTTGACACAAGTGGAGTACTCGTAGGAAGGCGAGGAACGTTATGGGGACGACAGTGCTTATAAAGACCTCTGCAAATATTGTGTATAAACAAGGACACTAAACATATAAGCATGCCCAACTAATTCCACAGATCCTTGTAAAATGCAATTTACAGTTTCTTGTTGAAAAAACATCTCGGTTTGCTTGTTCAAACAATGCAAAAAGGTTACAAGTAGATGACAGCTTCAGGTGAGTAACAGAGGTGAGCAAGGGAAGCTTCAGCCTGTATCCAACGTTTCAACAATCAAACATATTTGTGAGGGCTGTGACGAAGATAAGTTCCCATGCTGAGGCTTCCCTTGCTCGTCCACTGCTGATTGGCTGAATGTTAAGCCAAACGTCGAGTATATTCCAAAACCTTTTTGTGAACACACTGTCCTCAGGTATGTCATCTCCTGTTTGAAGAGAAAGAAAAATTGATTTTATTGGTTTGTCATGTTTGAGAAGTGTGGAGTAGGCCAGTTGTGTGAAGTTGCCTGTTCTAGCCATCTTTTACGGTGCCGGGCTAGCCTAGTTACTGGTTTCATGCAAACTACATGAGCCTTTTGTAGTTAACAAATGAAATTGCAATATCCAGATCTAATTCTAATCCTATCGCATACCATCTTAACAATGTTCCCTTAGATTTCGTCATGTCCTATAAATATATTGGTGTACACATTACAAATAATTTAAATTGGACCAATATGGAGTGTGTCATTAAGAATGCTATTCACATGCTCGGGTACTTACAGTGCAACTTTTCCAAAGTACTGTCTACTTTAAGACTACACCTTTACAAGACGCTAATACGCTCAAAACTTGAATAGACATCTCAATATGGGATCCTAGTCGTATTAGTCTTATTACTTCACTTGAACTAGTACAAGATAACTCTGCTCGTTTTATTCTTTCTAATTATAACTGTACCGCGAGTATAACCTTAATGAAACTAACCAGCACTTATTCCCCTAGCTAATCGCTGCAGTCGCCATGTTTCGCTATTTCATAAAATTTTCCGTCGTACCACACTTCACGACAACTTCATACCACGGCCTCAAGTACATTTCAAACTGCATCGATCATCGCAGCAATGCAGGGATTGATTCTTGCTACACAAAGTCTTTCTTTGAATGAAGGGAAAAATCAGACACCCGTTCGTGGCATTTGCTACAAAGGAAACCCAAAGGAAGGATTTTTCCCTTTATTTAATACTTCTCTCCACCTTGCGGGATTCCGCAGAACTACTACATCGAAGCCTTTCATCTCGGGAATGGAACCACCTTCCCTCAAGTATCGTAGCCATCACCGATAACAAGCTTTGTTTGCAAAACATTAGCTAACATTGTATAATGAGGAGAATTATTGTATTACCAGAACTCGCTGATTTTGTTCGCTTGTTTTACTCTACTGCTTTGTATCCACTCCCCTCTTTAATGACATATGGCCCTGAGCGTACTTTAGATAAAAAATAGAATAATAAAGTGAAAAGTGACTGCCAGAGTTTCAGTGAACATGGAGCATCATCTCCTCAAAATTGCACTGAGCGGTTTTGAAGGCTTTCAAATTCTTTGCAGTTTCATGTAACAAACTAATGCTATGAGGGAGCATGTGATACTTGGTGGTAATGCCCGTCAATCTGATTCACAAATAGCAGATGACAGAGTTTGTGCATTACCAAGTAGGTGCTTGCTACATGACAAGAAAAGAAACAAGTTGGGTCTCAACTTGTTACTTCTCCGATTGTCATAAAAGGCCCTTAAAATCAAGTAAACTTGTACGTCAAATTTTAGCATTCCTGCTCGGTACCACACTAAACTGTAGACTGCTGCTTCCTGATAGTGCTCACAGCCCTCTATCTGGTAAATTTGCAAACATTTCATGGTGAGGCGCGTAGTTCAAGAAGACCTGTTCTCATTATAGTGACTGTTGAGCTTCTTATGGCTTGGCGTGGGCAGCTTGCAAACCAGTAATCTCTCTTTTGTCCTCCTTCCTGAAAAGAGAAATCGTGAAGCCATGACAAACATGCAAGCAAAGAATGGTGAAACAAAAGTTTGTCCAATTAATGAACAAATCACAATTCTGGTTGAAGTGTTCATAAACATACCTTGTGAGGATTCTGGCTCTATGGTGACACATTCACTGTTGACTTGTACATCCAGAGACAATAGAGTCCAAAGCGGTGATCAAATGTAAGCAGCATCTTGGAGCCTTGAGTCAAAAGAATGCCTAAATTACTATGGTGGAAGCATGGGTGAGTTTGTGATTCATGTACGACTAAGAACAGTGAACAAAACGCTCCATGACAGAAAATTACACACACGCAACACTGTTTTGAATGTGCATGTCTTTCAATGGTGTCCTTGTGCGGGCTGTACTTTGGGAAGCCTCGATTAAATTTTTTACCATCTACTAGGTAAAAATACAGTAATTTTATTATGTATCAAATGATATTAATCGAATTGTATCATCGGAAATACACTTGCATGTATTAATGTGCTGTGAATTTATCGCAGTGTATCATTCATGCAGACACAGCCAAATCTATTTTTTATACTGTACTCCGTGTTAGGAATTTTAGCAATGTGGCAAAATAACGAGAGCCTTGTTTGAAGTGCCTTTGAAGAGCAATAACTTTATTATGATTTTACATTTTGAAAAAAAAAAATTGACTACAGGAATCTGTTTTATCCGGCTCGCACCCGAAGAAATTGAAAGTTGAAAATGCGAAGCATTGTTTTTTTACTCGCCGGTGCACACACCCAGAGGCTGCAAGGTTAATCCAGAAGGCCGTCACAGGCAATTCCCCTTGCGTGGGCACAGCGGGCGATGGCGTCAAGTGCATATTCACTGGTTGGTGCCGTGTGAACAGGGCGGGTTGTGTCGAGGGGCAGAGCTGGTTCTCGGCCAAATAGAACGAAAAACGGGGAATAACCGGCTGTGTCGTGGCGCGAGGAATTGTAAGCAAATGTGACAAATGATAGAGCGAGCTAGGTCCCAGTCGGTGTGGTCTGAAGAGACATATTTCATGAGAGTGCGATTGAGATGCTCCGTCAGGCCATTTGTTTGCGGACGGTATGACGTGGATAGCTTGTGCCTCGTGGCACAGGACTGCAGGATGTCCGCGATACCTCTTGATAGGAATGTCCGGCGACGGGCTGTGAGAAGTCGCGGAGCTCCATTTAATAAAATCACATCGCATAGAAGAAAATCAGCGACATCTGTGGCGCAGCTTGTAGGAAGCGCTCGGGTGATGGCGTAGCGCGTGGCGTAATCCGTGGCCACAGCGATCCACCTGTTCCCAGAGGTAGAAAGAGGAAAAGGGCCAAGTAAGTCCAAACCAACTCGAAAGAATGGTTCCGTGGGAATGTCTAGTGGTTGAAGGTACCCAGCAGGGAGCATTGAGAGGTCTTGCATCGCTGGCGTTTCTCGCACACAGCTATGTATCTTCGTACGGAGTCAGCAAGCCCTGGCCAAAAGAAGCGTTGGCGGATCCGGTCCGCCAACGCCCAGGTGACCGGCAGTGGAGATCTCGTGAAGTTCGTGGAGAACAGCCGAGCGAAGGTGTTCAGGGATCACAAAGTGTAATGCAGGGCCGTCGGGGTTAACGTTATGATGATGATGATCGTAGTGGCCCTCCCCTTTGGAACAGGTTGTCACACTCACTGTGGCCTGGTCGAAAACTTTTAAGATAGAAATACGTAGGGAACCATAGGAAAAGAGGGCAACTGTCACTGGCTGGCCAATTTCCACCGCATTTGAAGCCGAGCCTTGGTGACAGAAGTAGCCGCATCGCCGCGCCCTGCTTCAGCGGGCACTAAAGTCCCTTGATAATTTGAAAGTACCGCCACTCTTTGAACTCTGCCGCCGCCCTGCAACCTCCTCGCCTCCTTCTTGCCCCTTGCGCGTCGCCCCCGCGGCAACTAGTTTTGCCCCCATATTTCCGCACGACGATTGATCTCCCTGCCGTTGCCCTTGGAAACGCGCTGATCTTGCGTTTTCCTTGTGTTTTTCTTTTTCGTTCGCGCCATTTTCTCCTCCGCTCGGCTGATTCGGCACTTCAGCTCGCCGTAGCGAGCGTTGTACGCTGTGTTTCCTGCTCTGTGCTAGTGCTATACCGTACTGTTGCGCATATAACTGCAGCAAGAAGCCAGAAGATGGCTATGCCGTTTTTATGATACCACAAGGAAAGCGTGACGGCTTGCGCAGGAAGCAGTGGCTGCATAACATTGGTCGAAAGAACTTTGTTCCGACAAAGAACAGTGTTGTTTGCGAGGTGAGGCGTCTTTCTTATCGCTCGTAGCAAAGCATCCCCTAATGCTGCATTTTTTGCATTCTTCCGGCCTGCTAACTAGTTTTTGTTGCGGCAGTTCTTACGTTGCATAAATATGCGGTTGTACTCAGTATGCTTAAAGGGACCCTGAAACGCTTTTGACGATTTTCTACAAACGTACTGAGTCGTTAGAGTAGGTCCTTCTGATCATTAATTGACACATCTAAGTGCTCTGCGTAAAGCGTGTAATTTATTATAAGGTTTTAAAAATGCACATCGCTGCCGATCGCAGCGCACTGCTCGGCGGAATTTTAAGCCGCCCCTACCCATATGACCAAAATCACCCATATGACGTCAGTGGGGCGAGCTATCCGATTGGCTGACCAGGGCGCGTGATCGATAATTTTTCCAACTTTATGGTGAACAAATGATCTTCGTAATATTTGGAATGTTAATTTGTTTTTATGAAAAGAAAATAGCATAAAGAGAATGCACAAGAACAATTTTTCAGTGCACTTAAGCACTTCCGGCACACAGCAAGTGTCGTCTGCTTGCGTTACAACGTACTCCATTTTGACGAGAGCTCCGCGGTCACAGTTGGTCTCAGTCTTCGCGAGCACTATGATTCGACTTTGTTGCCTTGTGGACTGAAAACGTAGCGACTGGCAATATGTCAAGCTGCGACATCGTAATAATAATATTTGGGGTTTTACGTGCAAAAACCACTTTCTGATTATGAGGCACGCCGTAGTGGAGGACTCCGGAAATTTTGACCACCTGGGGTTCTTTAACGTGCACCTAAATCTAAGCACACGGGTGTTTTCGCATTTCGCCCCCATCGAAATGCGGCCGCCGTGGCCGGGATTCGATCCCGCGACCTCGTGCTCAGCAGCCCAACACCATAGCCACTGAGCAACCACGGCGGGTAAGCTGCGACATCGTGTCCCTCTGCAAGGCAGCGTACGAGCGAACTGGCTGCTGCGCATCGGACTACCGCAATCCGATCGGCGCCAGGATTTGCGCGTTTGTGGCCGTCACTTTACACCGGAAGATTACTAACGCAACAGCGTTTCGCGAGTCCCGTAATTAGGGCAAACGTAAGCGCAAGGGACAGGGTCTGGCCGCTTGACTGTGCCGTAACGGGATGAGCCGAGATGAGCAGAAGGGCAAATGTGAATGGTCTGCGCGGTGCAGCCACCTGGTGGCATAGAGCGCAACCATACACAGTAGCAGCAACGAAGCGTATTCTTCTTTGCTGCTGGTGCGTATTTTTCGCAGGAGTGTAATCATTGACACGTTGTTTTTATAAATGTTTAAAATGTTTTACACTTGGTTAGAGCAATATTAGCGCTTTCTTTGGCTGGTTAAGCGCTGCGCCAACAAGTGTCTGGACAATGTAGACCGATCAGGCCGCTCACGTACGTCTACGCCAAAGTTCCTTCATCAGCTTGAGTTTATACCTCCATTGATTTGCCGAAATGACCAGCTTGCCTGTGGTTAACGGAATACCAGACACGTTCGGCGCTACGACAGAATGCTCGCAACGCACGCTGCTTCGATAGCTGTCGCTTGGGGTCGACAGCCAAGCGGCTAGCGGAGAGGTCTCGCGGGGGCGGGCTCCAAAACAACCGGAAGTGGACGATGTGACGTCGCATCGTGACGCAGGACCAGTGAAGGCGGAGCATAGCCCCGCTCGCTCGGCGAACGAGTTGAGGAGGAAAAGCGTGGATGGGAGGAGGGTAACTTCTAATCGCTTGTAGCTCCATTAGCCACCCTAGCTCCATTAATACGTAACGCTTCACTTAAATTGTGGTGCGAATGTTCTACTTAAGCTGTACCCTACGCGTCTACAAAATTTGTCCGAACCGTTTCAGGGGCCCTTTAATATTCTGCGGCGGCTCCATCACCTCGCGTCACCTCGCACGTCGCCAGCTGTCGTTATTCAGTCGGAAACGCAGCACTATAGATTCTGCTTTCCGCGGTGCACATTTATGTGCGAAAATACAGCCTCTCGATCGCAATTTTCGCGATTGTTAAGATCCGCTGCCTGCTTTAGTAAAATTGAAATAGCGGCTTGTAGAGGAGCGCATTAATCATTATTTATAGCGTGCGTCGATCTGCGCGTCAGTCAGATGCAATGAATGAAAGCCCTGAAAAAATTTGTGGCGACTATACCCGTGGTATTGCAGGTGATGAGCGCTAGCTAGTCCTCTTTGCGCTTTTTTAATGCGAAAGCCTCTAGATCTTTGTTTCAAGGGGGTGTAACAAAATATCACGTGACCCAATGAAGGCCAGAGCGACCCAAAGCGTGTCCACCTCTATATGAGGGAATGGTTAGCCTAGTTAACTAATGTTTCATTAGTGATTGAATTAAGGTAGATTGGGGAGGATTAACGTGTATTAGAGTGTATTAAGAAGGATTATGGTGGATTGTGGTTGACGAAGGACTTAATGTCGATTAGGGTAATTAAGGTGGATTAGGGTGTATTAACAAGGATTAGAGGTGATTAAGGTTGATGAAAGAGGATTAAGGTCGATTAGGGTAGAGTAAGGTGGATTAGGGTTGATGGAGGTGTATTAAGCAGGATTGAGGGGCATGGATAAGAATTAAGGTGATTGAAGGAGCGTTAAGGTGGATTAGGGTGGATGAAGGGGAATTAGGCTTGATGAAAGAATATTAAGACTGATTAGGGTGGATTAAAGTGCATTAAGGAGGATTCTGGTTGTAAAGCCTACTGTAATAAGCCTTAATCCACTCTAATCCTTCACCTTAATCGGCCTTAATCATCCTTAATGTACCTTAACCGATCTTAATTCACCATAATCCACCTTCATCGACCTTTGCTGCTACTTCATGCTCGCAAATCCTCTTTAATACACCCGAATCCCCCTTCATTCACCTTAATCCACGATAATCCTTAATGCCCCCTAATCCACTTTCATTGACTTTATTCCGCCCTAACACTCCTTAATGCATCTTAATCCACACTAATCCTCCTTCATTCACTTCAATCCACCCTAGTCCACCGTTATCCTCCTTAATGCACCTTAATCTACCGTAATCCACCCTAATCCTCTTTAATGACCTTAATACTCCTTAATCCACCCTAATCCTTCATTCACTTTAATCCCCACAATCTACCATAATCCCCCTAATGCACCTTAATCCACCCTAATCCACCTTCATCGATTTTAATGCACCTTAATGTACCTTAATCCTCCTTTATACACCTTAATTTATCTTAATGCAATCACTTATCAATCATTAATTTGCTAACCAGTAATCATCTCTTATACACGGCTGCACGTGCTTTGGTTCGCTTCCGGCCTTCCTTCAGTGACGTGACATTCTGTAGCTCACAACGCGACCTTGAAAGAGAGATCTAAGGCTTTCGCTTAATAAGCCACACACAAAGGGATGTGCCACAAGCAATACTACATTAGTAACACAAAGTAAAGCATCTCATCATGTGGCAGAAAAAATTGTCTGGAGTATAGAACGAAGCTCCTTTTACATCAGTATAGCCCGTTCATACGGCTTTAAGAAAATACCAACCTTCTCATAAACGTGGCCTTCAGCATTATTGATGCTGTTATCAGTACTTCTCAAAATTTCCAACACCACTGGGGCGCGCAACTGGCCCAAAATAACGCGCCTTAATAGAATGCTGCGGCCCGTCCGTGGGAGCCCAGGAGAAAAAGCGTGCCGTGCGCAGCCATGGGCGAGGAGAGTCGAGGAGGAAAGCGCCGCGAGGAGGAGAGTGTCGATACTTTCAAATTATCGAGGGGCTTTAGCGGGCACAAATCCGAAAGCCTGTGGAAGGCTGACTCCATTTCTTGGGCGAGGGAACAACTTCGGGCTCTGCAGCACAAGGTGCTCCGTATTTTCCATACCCAATTCGCACGCTCTGATTGGGCGGATTGAGTGGCCGGAGAGCTGTCGAAGCAGCGGCGATACATAAGCGTGCGCAGCGCTCCCGTCCGCGCCTCAAACATCAGCGCACTGCCCAGACTATTGTCAGACCACGAGACGGCCTCGATGTGTCTCTTGTGTTGGCGGTGCACGTCCAAAGTGGCCTTTTGTTCCATTACTGCCCGCCACCTCGCCTCCTCCTCTTCGCGCACACGTTCACGCACAGGGTTTGCATACGTTGTCCTCGGGTTCACCTGTACTGAGGTATGCTGGAAAAGCCCATGCTTCTTTTCAATGGCGTATAAGCGCCGAACCCATTGCGCTCGGATGCATGTTGCAGCCAAATAGTCGAAGACTTTCCGTGCCCAGCGGTCGCGAGGCATAGACTGGAGGCGACCATGGTAAGCCAATTTGCTGGAGGCTTCCCTCACTTCAAAAGAGAACCAGCCCAGGTCGCTCTGGATTGCTTCTATAGCAACCCTGCCATGACATCCCAGAGCAGTCCGACCAACTTCGCGTTGCCGCCTTTCCAGCCATTCCCGCGTCGCTGCTGGGAAGCAGACCACCGCGTTTGCGAAGGTTAGGCCCGGGACGTGTACTAGCTTCCACAAATCCCAAACCATCATGTAGCGGTTGCAGCCCCATAAGCATCGTCGACGAAGGACACACTGTGCCCGAAGGGCCGATTTGCATAGACCTGCCACGTGATGGGCGTACATGTCAGCCTCGTCGCACATTGTTACTCCGAGGTATTTGTATGCAGAGCTAACGGTCAACGTATCTCCATACAGGGTCAGGACTAGCCCGTTGGATTTCTCTCCCACCAGCTGAACGACTGTGGTCTTCCGTGGGCTGAAGTGCAATCCGAGGTTATTTATCTCCAACGAACAGAGGTCCAACATCGCCTGCAGGTCCTCTGTCCGTTCCCCCAAGAGCAGCAGGTCGTCTCCGAAGGCCAGACCCCGCTGGCGGCGACTTTCGTCCACTCCAGATGTGCCGTACTTCAGCCCGAATCCAACGTTCGACTTGATCAGCTCCTTTTCCACATTCGCAACATAAAGGACGTATAGTATTGGCGAGAGCGGGCAGCCCTGGCGAAGTCCCCTGTGCATTCCGATCGTCCCTGTCTCAACATCTACAAACCGCGCTGTAATCGTATTGCCCGCGTACAAGCGCTGTAGGGTGTGTAAAAGAGTTGTGGGAAATTGCAGAGCCGACATGCGCTCGAAGAGCATGTTGTGTGGGACGTTGTCGTACGCTTTTTCAACGTCGAGGAAGCAGCACAGCAGCATGCCACCTTCTTTTCGTGCTATTTCACTACACTAGGACAGAATGAACAAATTGTCCTCAAGGCGCCTGTCCTTGCGAAACCCATTCTGCATCTCCGTTAAAAGACGCTCGGACTCCGCCCATGCACCGATCCAGCCTTTCAACACGTGTGCGAAGACGTGGTATAGGACACTCGTGACTGTGATCGGGCGGTAATCTTAGACGTTGTCCGCTTGGCCGCCACGCTTTGGCATTAGGACCACCCTGCCACGTCTCCAATCTTCCGGAATCCGCGCTCCTTCGATGATTTCGGTGAGCAGGCTGGCAAGCTGTTGATCCAGGCCCTAAGCACTTGAGCACACGGGCTGGTATGTCATCAAGTCCGGTAGCGGTGCTCGTGTTGATGCGGCCCAATTCCCCATCGATCGCCAGGCGCGAGAAACTCCAGCTGGGAACCTCGTGATCCGGGTCAGTAGTATTTGTTCCAGCGGGTCTGCTCGGGGTATCCTCCAGAACGGGCACAGCCATGCCCTCAGGTTGGCTGTATATGGTAGTCAGATTCCTCGTAACATGCTGCTTGATATCCAGAACGCTGTCCAGTTGTGGCATCACATAGTTGCTGCACAGGCTCGTCACGTCTGTCTAAAGACCGCACATAGCGCCAGAACTTCTGCTGCGCTGATTGGCCGTCTGCACGGAGGCTGTGCATCACTATCCTGTTCGTGTCAGGCAATTTGGACTGGACTAGTGACTGCATTCTATGCTTCATTTGAAGATATAGCTTCCATGCGGCTGCACATGCATCTGCATCTAATGTTTTTGCCGCGAGGCGATGGTGTCGGTTTGCCTGGCGACGCGCGTGCCACGCCTCCGCTACCTCTTTATCCTACCATGGCTGTCGCTTGGCTCTTTGAAATGGCCGACTCCACGCCATATGCCGCCGCATGACCGCTCGGAGGGCAGCCACGTATCCTTCGTACGTCTCTAATAATAATAATAATAATATTTGGGGTTTTACGTGCCAAAACCACTTTCTCATTATGAGGCACGCCGTAGTGGAGGACTCCGGAAATTTTGACCACCTGGGGTTCCTTAACGTGCACCTAAATCTAAGCACACGGGTGTTTTCGCATTTCGCCCCCATCAAAATGCGGCCGCCGTGGCCGGGATTCGATCCCGCGACCTCGTGCTCAGCAGCCCAACACCATAGCCACTGAGCAACCACGGCGGGTTCGTACGTCTCTGACTTACTTCGAACGCCGCTCTCTTCAAACTCTTGCGAAAGTTTCTACTGCTGCATTGGGTAGGTAGTACATGACCGCATACGTTTGGTGGTTGCGTTTCGCTCTCGAGTGGTGGGCCTGGCTGAAGTCTAGCCTGAGGCGATTATGATCACTGCCTATGCTGTACATGCCTTCCTCGTCGATGTTGAGCCTTTCGATCTGGCTGTTCATACGGGACGACACCAGAGCATAGTCGATCGACGACGCACTTTCTCGGGCACACCACGTGATTTGCCCAACACACTGTGGGCCAAAATTGACCATGTTCACGTGCAACATTTCTGTGAGCTGCAGCAACAATTCACCGTTTGCGTGGTATACCCATCTAACTCCGAGATGTGCCCATTGAAATCGCCAAGGATTATCAGCTCCTTATCACAAGCCACCATCTGCGCATCCCTGCAGACACACTCAAGTAGCTTGGCGTTCTGTTCGAGCTTGGAGGTTCCGACAGACAGGTACAGGACGCTCACAGCGGCAGATATGCCAAGCAGATCTCCAGTGGCCCACATGTGATCAGTGCATTCAGTTTCCTCAGTGCACCATTGGAGGCCACTACGCCACAGCAGCCCGACACCTCCCCCTTTTCGACTGTGGCCGGTTCTATTGCGTCCCGCCCAGCACCACTCCGGGTTGATAGGTGGTTCTTCCAATTCCCGTAAGTGCGTCTCCACCACAGCATAGAGAGAGCACTCCTCGGCGTCCATCACGCGATATAGCTCGTCCCATTTCGGCGCGCGACGTGCTCCGTTCATATTCAGGAAGCCAATACTGATGCTTCGTCTTCTTCGTCGACAGTGCCGGCGGAGAGGTCGGGTAGGCCTCATTGCGCCAGTAGGGGCCACTACGATCACTTGTGGTGCCGGATCATGGCCCACGCCATGAAGAGCAGGTCGACGTTGGCCCTGTGGCCTGTCCGGTTGGGATGGGGTAATGTCCGCATGGTGTCGCCAGCTGGAGGAGGATATTGTACCATTGTGCATCTTCACAAGGACGAGCGCTTTCTAACAACTGGTTTTATTTTTGAAGAACTACCTGCTTAAATACCCACAGATCTGCGCGATCTAGTCAACAGAGCACGCCTTTAGCGCATATGATACCCACAGATTTGCGCGACCTAGTCAAGAGAGCACGTCTATAGCACATATAACACTTGTGATGAAAAGACGTAGACCAAAGCCACCCGGTCAACATAAAAACAGTAAGGTGCATGAAACAACCGCTTACAATAAAATGCGTTAAAGATGCGATGATAGAAGCGAATTTTCTTTATCCAACAATGAAACAGATGGATGGCTGATGCATTTTTCTTTTTGTTTTTCAATCCAGTGTGCTTCCACAATTTCTCTCGCGGTTTGATTCCTATGCCTATACAAAATGTCGGTGCTACTAAGACAAGGTGAGCCATCATGTTCTTGGCAATGCATTGCCAAATGCGCACTAGGGCGACCTTTCAGACTAGACAAGTGTTCCCTTAACCTCGTGTTAATGCATCTCGCAGTCTGCCCTATGTACACATGACCACACGTCATAGGAATCTGATAAACAACGATCTTCACGCAATCAACAAATTGGTTCTTGCGCGGATGTTTAACACTACATTCTTTCTTTACATCATCCTTACTTTCGAACTTATTTTTAACCTTAGAACACTCACTACCTATTTTGTTTTTTTGGCGAAAATACCCCTTTTACTTCGTAACTACCAGCCACCTTTTTAAGTCTGTGTGAAAGGCCGTGCACATACGGAATCACTGAAACCTTGGAAGCTATATCCTTCTGCCTTTGATTCTTTGTGCTTTGTCCTTTATACTGTTTAAGTTTTTTCATTAGTCTAGCGCACGACGCCAGCATCACAGCGAGCGGGTACCCAGCCTTTCTCAACCTATCAACTTGCTCAAAAAATGCAATGTTTACAGTGTGGTGACATGACTTCAACAACGCTGACCGGAAACACGAAATTACTATCTCATTCTTCACAAGCCTGGAATGGTTTGAGGCATAGTTCATTAGCGGTTTTCTAGCTCGGGGTGAGAATGACCAACACACATGTTCCGGTAGGAATTTGACATCAAGAAACTGTAGCTTATTATCTACCGCTACTTCCGAAGTAAATGTTAAGCCCTTGCCCAGAGAATAGAAGGCTTCTATCTACAATCCTATTTCTGAAAGCACCCTTGTCTACATGACAGCCTAAAATCAAGTAGTCATCGACATATCTGTATCCCTTTTTTTACTACACCTTCTAAATCTTTGGCCAAATCTCTGTTTATGCTTCCCAAAAGAATGCTACTTAGGATGGGAGCTACCTTTGACCCGATGCACACACCCCTTGCTTGTATATACGTTTCACCACAGAATCCTACATGTGTATTCGCTAAATAAAAATACAGAAGTTCAAGAAAGGATTCAACGGCCATGCCGCACGTGTTGCGGAATGATACCTCGTCATTCTCATTTGTTATGCAATCTTTAACACTGCACATTAGGGGTCCATGCGGTAAGGAATAGTAGAGATCTTGAACATCTATGCTGAATCCCCAGCTGCAGTTTGTACTATCTGATGCCAGAAAATTCGCAAGGCCTTCAGAGTTTTTCAATAAGTACGGATCCTGTACTTCTTGGTCATTCTCATCCCCAGCTGGAAAACCGCTAATGAACTATGCATCAAATCATTCCAGGCTTGTGAAGAATGGGATAGTCATTTCGTGTTTCCGGTCAGCGTTGTTGAAATCATGTTACCACACTGTAAACATTGCATTTTTTGAGCAAGTTGATAGGTTGAGAAAGGCTGGGTACCCGCTCGCTGTGATGCTGGCGTCGTGAGCTAGACTAATGAAAAAATTTAAACAGTATAAAGGACAATGCACAAATAATCAAAGGCAGAAGGATATAGCTTCCAAGGTTTCAGTGATTCCGTATGTGCACGGCCTTTCACACAGTCTTAAAAAGGTGGCTGGTAGTTACGAAGTAAAAGGGGTATTTTCGCCAAAAAACAAAATAGGTAGTGAGTGTTCTAAGGTTAAAAATAAGTTCGAAAGTAAGGATGATGTAAAGAAAGAATGTAGTGTTAAACATCCGCGCAAGAACCAATTTGTTGATTGCGCGAAGAACGTTGTTTATCAGATTCCTGTAACGTGTGGTCATGTGTACGTAGGGCAGGCTGCGAGATGCATTAACATGAGGTTAAGGGAACACTTGTCTAGTCTGAAAGGTCGCCCTTGTCGCAAATGGGTCGCAAGCCCCAAGGGTAGCGTTGGCCTGGCGGCCTGGGGCACAGCTGGAAGTATCCGAAGGTCCTGGCAAAGGATGACTCGACTGCTAACAGAACAACTTGTTTATTTTAGCATTGCAAAAGAGCGGCCGGTCAGGTCGACCGAAGTGGAGAAACGGGAGACCACGTTACTCGACTGAATAAATCGAAGCTTCTCTCTTGGCGTCCGGGGGCAGCTGCTTTTATGCTCTCGGAGTCGAGGGCAAGAAGGAACGGCTCGGAAGAGGCGCACGTGACGGCGACGCACGGACACGTTGTGACAAGTGATAAGTATCCGCCGGGCCGGCGCCGCTCAGACCTCCTCGCTTCACAGTTGGGGAGCTCCTCTCCCCGGCTGCCGCGCTTTGACAAGCGTGGGCACCAACACGCACGCACGCACGCACGCACGCACGCACGCACGCACACACACACACACACACACACACACACACACACACACACACACACACACACACACACACACACACACACCCACACGAAGACACGTGGCATTGAAACATGCCTGGACGCGCTTAGCAGGAGGTGTTGGGGCAGCGCTGAACTGGCAAAAATGTCCGCCGCTGTGAACGAAGCCCCGGCGTCCGTTGCATCCGCGCCGACTATACCGCACGTCGGAGGCGAAACGTAAGACCGCCCCGCCGGGAGAAGGAGATCCCGATGGTCAGGGGACTGTATCCGCTGTCCGGAGGGATGTCGCTCGATGATGCTCATAACCGAAGTCGGTCGTCCCTCGGCGTTTCTTGAGCGCATCGCACCGAGAAGGACTCGTTCTCACGTTCTCAAGTGACTTGGGAAGAGTTGCCATTTTTGCTCTCGTTCCCAGCAAGCGTTAGAACTACGCCGAAACTCAACCGCTCAGTCAGCAAGCACGACACAACCCTCACTAAGCCATGCCAGGCTCTTTCCCCTTTTATACTACTGCCTAGTTCCTTACAGTAGTCTAGCAGCACTCAGAACGCGTCCACAAATTGGAAAATTGCACTAGAAAGCACGTCATGACTTTGAAACACTAAACAAAAGCAATATGTTAAAAATCCTGCCTCAGGAAGAAAAACATCAGTAACAAACAACTTTGAGGCTGATTCCTACGTTAGGGGCCTCGACTTAAGCCATCGGCGTTACCGTTGAGACTCCCCTTTTTGTAACGCACCTCAAAGTAATATTGT
Organism: Dermacentor variabilis; assembly: GCF_050947875.1. Lineage (NCBI taxonomy): Eukaryota > Metazoa > Arthropoda > Arachnida > Ixodida > Ixodidae > Dermacentor > Dermacentor variabilis. Next base: position 218,720,264 of record NC_134568.1, read on the forward strand.
TGCAAAGCGAGGCTCAAGCGCAGGAGGCGGCCATTTTTGCAAGAGATGGTCTGCAGCCATTGGAGAGGGCAGTGATCCGTCTCAATGATAAACCTCGAGCCGGCTAGATAGCATGACAATTTCTGAACGGCCCACACGAGACACGCACACTCTCGGTGGCGCTGTGCGCCTGCTCACGGCTGGTCAGCTTACGACTAGCATACCGGACGGGGTGTTCCACTTCTCCATTTTCCCGTTGGCACAGTGCAACGCCCATGCCTCGCTCACTAGCATCGCACTGAACAAGGAACCCTTTTTTGTAGTCTGGCGATCGTAGCACATGCTGGCTTGTTAGGGCGCTCTTTAGGGCGCTAAAAGCTCTTTCCCTTGCCACGTCCCAGACGACTGTTTGGGGCTCTGTTTTTCTTAGAGCATCCGGCAGGGGAGCCGCGATATTAGAGTACCTGGGGATGTACCTCTCATAGTAGCCGGCGACACCTAAGAACGACCGAATATCGGTCATCGTGCGCGGTTGCGGGAAGTCTCGCACAGCGGCCACTTTTATTTCAGAGGGGCGGCGGCGACCCCGTCCAATCAGGTGACTGAGGTAGACAACCTCGGCCTGTGCTAACTCGCACTCGGGAGCCTTTACTGTCAAGCCCGCTTCGCGCAGGCGGGTTAGCACTGCCCGCAAGTGTGCCATATGCTCAGACCAGGATGCGGAGAATATCGCTACGTCATCTAAATACGGTAAAGCGAATTCTTCGTCCCCGCAACATTCTGTCCATGAGGCTTGAAAAGCAGTATGGCGCGTTCTTCAAACCAAAACTCAAAACTTTAGGACGGAATGTTCCCATTGGTGAAATGAACGCCGCATACCTACTAGCCTCCTCTGTAAGTGGAACCTGCCAATAACCCCTGGCAAGATCTAGGGTGGAAATAAACTGAGCGCTGCTAACTTTCTCAAGGCGCTCCTCGATGTTAGGGATCGGATAAATTTGATCCTTAGTGATGGAATTAAGCCTGCGGTAGTCAGCGCAAGGACGAGGTTCCTTGCCCGGTACCTCAACTAAAATCAAAGGGGAGGTATAATCACTCTCACCCGCCTCAATAACACCGAGCTGTAGCATTTTCTTTACCTCAGCCTCCATAATATCGCGCTGGCGGGGTGGCACCCGGTACGCCTTGGATCGTACTGGCTCTGGGGAGGTAAGTTCTATTTCATGAGTAAGGACAGAAGTCCTACCAGGCCTCTCTCAGAGAACTGAGCTTGAAACTCTTGTAAGAGCTGGTGTAGTTCGGTTTTCTGCTCTGGCGACAGCGGTGCTTTACTGATTAAGTCACTGATGACTTGATCGGTGTCTTCCCTGTTCGTCACTGAGCCTAGTCCCGGAAGCTCGACCGGAAGCTCTTCGGGAACGTTTACCATCACACACACCACTGCTTCCCGTTGTCTATAGGTTTTGAGCAGATTACAGTGGTAAACTTGCTGTGCTTTTCGTTTTCTTGGCAGACTCACCACGTAGTTAACGTCCGACAGGGGTGATTCCACGAGAGATCAAGACGGGTCAAAAATTTCATGTTTTAGATTTCATTGAATATTTTATATTTTATGCGCATATCACTAGGTAGCACTAAAGTGAACGTGGCTTCTTTACCAAATGAATATTTTAGGAGGAAAAAAATAACGAGATTCTTCAGTGTGGAGGTGCCTATTTAATGCACAAGGCGTTTTCACAAATTTACAACGATGTGAAATACAGTATGTTACAGCTACAAAGAATACATTCTTGTGTGTAAATGCTAGACGTAAAGAACGGTGAGCTAGCACTGTTTCAGGCTTCCATGCAAAACGGAAGTGTTTTAAAAATATTGCTTAATTTGCTACAATCTTCAAAAGTTGCTATATTTACGATTTTTTATCAACTAGACCAAAACATGTAGCCTTCTGAAATTTTCTGGACTGCGAGACCTTAACCTATTCAACAATTGTGCTGAATATACTTGCTGTATCACAAATTACCATTTCTACAATTCGCCTCAAATTTGAAGTTTTGACAAAAATGAACGCTATTTAAAAATGAAAATAAAAAAACCCCATCGTAAATTTTTCTCAAAATCTCGTAAACAACTATTCACAGGCACGTGAAAAAGAATATTAAAAAACATTTTGCATTATTTTGTTTGTAATCACAATACAGGTGGTAGAAATGAGAGCTTTGCCAGAATGCAGCAAGGTGCTGAGGAAAAGGAACATCGGGGTAAAAAGAGCGTGCATAAGGCTCTGACTTGCCTAAACTTGACCGTAATGGCGACGTAAAGCCAGTTTTGACCTTATAATTATTACTTCTGCATAAAAGTGCGTTTAGTACATTACTTCTACACTTGAATGGGAATAACGAAGCGTCAGCATAACAATTACGTGGCTCACTTTATTTAACAGCAAGTGCGTGCGCCTTGCAGCGTAGATAATTTGTGCCTTCTATTAATGCAGGGTTTTTATTTCTTTGTGTGCTACAGAATTAACAGTTAACTCTGTATAAATGTACACATGTAACAGAATGTGCGGCAGGTAAATGCCTCTAAAAATGTCGTACTGGTCAGTACATGAACGTCATTATACAACCTAAGAGGCGGTGGTGGGAGTGGCGATGCGGTTGATTAAGGCAGGGTTAGCTGGCAGATAGTTCCAGCGATTGCTTATTTTACCGCCTCTGAAGAAAAAGAAAAAGAGGAACTGTTAGAATACTATATAATAAAAAGTTCACAGTCCCTAAGGATCACCACTTGTCGGAAAGTTCAAAGTTTCTTAGAAAAGCTGGAAAGAAGCAAGACACTTCCTCTTTCAGATACTTGGGTCTTTTGCGAAACATTACCTGGTCCGCGCACTCTTGAGGAAGTTGCCTCTGTGCAAAGCCTCCAGTAGAGCATTTATTTCTTCACTGAAGTATTGGCAGGGCCACATGAACTCTCGGCCAAACTTGCTGGTATACAATGTATGGGATAGTTGTTGAAGCACCACTGACGAATGCTAAACGATGATAGCGTGCTGAGAACACGTCCTAAGTTTACGAAGCGCTGCAGTACTGGCAGCTCTTTCCGCATTTTTCTATAAACCAGCTGATCCAGAGGGCCAGACCACGCAGTTCTAATGGAGCGAATCCAATACGCAGTGGCACAGTTGCTTGCCTGTTGACTTACTGACCTGTCAGTGCACACTTGTTGATGATCCGCACACGCCGCATGGAAGCAGGGAGAGGGCATAAGGAACTTCGAGCATACCCGCTGTATACGTTCAGAAAGGCTTGATCCTTTTCCAATCACCTGCAGCAGTGGGAGACACTAATACAACGCGATCGAAATTGGTGGCGTCAGGCTCGCTTAACCAAATGTGCCATAACCGTATGCCCGGAACACGTGGCAAAGATTTCCACTGGTTCCTTTTGAGGCGGCGAAAGTTCTCCACTTCATCCACATCTGCATAGAGCAGTTTTACGTTTTCCAGCGTTGCGGCCATCTGCGCCACCATTTCAGAGGCTGACCTAATGACTGTAGTGCTGTCTGCTCCGAGATTGTACAGCGAGGCTTGGTGCTTTACTAAGCCACCAACACCATCGCAAGCGTTTTTGCCATGTCCTGTCGCCGAAAAAAAGCCACTTTGTTGACGCGTGCTCCTTCTGTGACAGCTGCTAAAGCTGATACTTGTTTTGAAATGGCTGCTGGCGCCGTCAGACACGTATGTAGCATGTTTGCCAAGCTGAAGTTCTTCCTTCATGCACTCATAGATTTTTTTCCAGCGCAAAGCAAGCGTGTGCAGCATCATGACATACCTCATCACTGAGAACCGCAAAACATTGAATGGATCCTCTATTCATGACGACACACGTAAATAGCGAGACCTGTTTTTTTGTGCCAATGGTATGATTGTAGGTCGTTCGGTACAACAGCTGTCCAATTCTCTGCAAAGTCAAAGACACGGGATCCGTGCTGTTGATACCGTTTGGCGTCGTGTATTGCTGATACTTGAATGCCCTTATATAATCATGGGTGATCCACTTGACAAGCCATGCACCAAGCTCCTGGAGAAAGGTGCTGGAGAAGCTCCTGGAGGCCTCTGCTGTCGTTTTGACGAGGTCGCCATTTTCCCATTCCGCATTGTTTACCTCTGTCTCTTCAGGGATTACCAAAGTTGTAGTAGTAAAAGTATCCTCATATGGGGGGGGGGGGGCACAATAATCACAGTCGCCCGGGAAAGAATCGGTCGTGGGCGAGGTGCAAAGACATAGTTCTTTGAGGTGGGTAATTGTGTAGGCACCTTCAATGAGCTCTTCTAGCGCGGAAACACACTGTGTGGCGTTGGCGCAATACATGCAAAGGTACACTTCTTGTTGTGGAGCAAGAACCCATTTCGGCCGGAGAGAATAAAGCTTTGAGAGCCTAATGGATGTATCCGGATGGGCTTCCTTAAAGAGACCATATGTCTCCCGTACTGAGCGGGTCACGAATCTCTTGGCAGCATACTGTTTGTTTCCATCAATCGAAACAGATACTACGTCCTTTTTGTTGGGAGTCTGCCGAGCATATCCATGCTCGTCTTTGGTATAATATTCCACAGCGGTCTAAACGTCTGTTGGGTTCAACCGTGTTCTCTCAGGTGCGTCTGGTGCTGACCATATTCCACATTTCTGGCGCCAACGTCGGGATTTGTATATCATGTAGGCTGACAAATTTGGAATGAGAGCTTGAACGTTTCGGCGCTCCAGCTGGCTTCGCAGTAGAGTCAACAAGCGCATTCGCTTTTGGTACGAAGAGCACATGTCATAGGTTTCTATAAATTTGGCGAACCATTCGGTGCACATGCCGCATTTGGTACCTGAGGGGTCCAAATGGCGCTTGCACTATACGAAGTAAGATTTGGACCTTGCAGTGCCACCGAGATGAATTTGCTTTAGCACCGGGCGAAAGTTCCTTCGTCGCGAATCTGATTTCTGCTGATGAACGTGAGGTAGTTTCAAGTGGCACTTCTTTCTACCTCCCAGTTCGTCTTCTTACGGTAAGAATTCATCGCCTCCCGTGGGTTCACTTCCCGTTCTTCTACATCTATCAACTCAAAAAAGAGACGATTTTTACAGCAGCCGCACCTGAAAGCGTGAACTAAATATGGGCGCCAATGATGGCCGAGGAGAGGCATGACTCCACGAATTTATGCCGGAAATTCAGACATTTTAGAACGGCGTGGTTGAAATAATTATAGTTTACCAAAACTGGCTTTAGGTCGCCATTACGGTCAAGTTTAGGCAAGTCAGAGCCTTATGCACGCTCTTTTTACCCCGATGTTCCTTTTCCTCAGCACCTTGCTGCATTCTGGCAAAGCTCTCATTTCTACCACCTGTATTGTGATTACAAACAAAATAATGCAAAATGTTTTTTAATATTCTTTTTCACGTGCCTGTGAATAGTTGTTTACGAGATTTTGAGAAAAATTTACGATGGGGTTTTTTTATTTTCATTTTTAAATAGCGTTCATTTTTGTCAAAACTTCAAATTTGAGGCGAATTGTAGAAATGGTAATTTGTGATACAGCAAGTATATTCAGCACAATTGTTGAATAGGTTAAGGTCTCGCAGTCCAGAAAATTTCAGAAGGCTACATGTTTTGGTCTAGTTGATAAAAAATCGTAAATATAGCAACTTTTGAAGATTGTAGCAAATTAAGCAATATTTTTAAAACACTTCCGTTTTGCATGGAAGCCTGAAACAGTGCTAGCTCACCGTTCTTTACGTCTAGCATTTACACACAAGAATGTATTCTTTGTAGCTGTAACATACTGTATTTCACATCGTTGTAAATTTGTGAAAACGCCTTGTGCATTAAATAGGCACCTCCACACTGAAGAATCTCGTTATTTTTTTCCTCCTAAAATATTCATTTGGTAAAGAAGCCACGTTCACTTTAGTGCTACCTAGTGATATGCGCATAAAATATAAAATATTCAATGAAATCTAAAATATGAAATTTTTGACCCGTGTTGATCTCTCGTGGAATCGCCCACAGTTTTTGAACAACCCTTGCTGGGCCCTCCTACTACACGTCGAGTTTGTTTTTTAGTGATGTGCGCAATATCATTACCTCATCGCCCACCTCAAAACGGTGGGCGCTGGCTGTCCGATCATAATAAACCTTGGCCCTCTGCTGGGCCTTTGCCATTGCTTCACCTGACAACTCCTGTGCCCTTCTTAAGCGTTCGAGGAGCCTAAGCACGTACTCCACCACGACTGGGTCGTCGCCCCTGTCTTCCCACGAGTCTCGAAGCATGTGAAACGGAGACCGCAGCGAGCGACCGTACACCAGCTCAGCTGGCGAAAACCCCGTATCCGCATGCGGCGCGGTCCTTAATGCAAACATCACCCCAGGCAGACACAGCTCCCAGTCAGTTTGTTGTTCAAAACACAATGCTCTCACCACGCGCTTCATGACGGAGTGGTGCTTCTCAACGGAATTCGACTGTGGGTGGTACACTGAGCTGTGTAACAGCTTTACCCCACACCTTTCGAGAAAGGCTGTCGTCAAAGCGCTAGTAAACAATGTGCCCTGGTCTGACTGGATTTCCGCAGGAAAACCAACTCGCGCAAATATGGACAGTAGTGCATTAACTATCTCAACTGAGCTGAGTTCTTTAAGCGGCACTGCTTCAGGGAACTTTGTCGCTGGGCAGATCACAGTCAAAATGTGTCTGTACCCCGTGGTTGTTACCGGCAGAGGTCCCACTGTATCAATAACGAGCCGTCTAAAAGGCTCCGTAATGATAGGCACCAACTTCAACGGCGCCCTCGATTTGTCCCCTGGCTTGCCCACCCGCTGACAGGTGTCACATGTCCTCACAAAGTGTTCTGCGTCACGAAAACACCCTGGCCAATAGTACTCTTGCAAGAGACGGTCCTTAGTCTTCTTAACTCCTAGGTGTCCGGACCACGAACCTCCATGCGACAAGCGCAACAGATCCTGACGGTAGCACTGAGGCACGATCAGCTGATCGAACTCCACTCCCCTGCGGTCTAGATACTTCCGGTACAGGACCCCACTTCTTTCCAGAAAACGAGCATTTTTCTTGGCGATACCTTCCTTGACATTGCAGCGCATGTTTTCTAGGCTGCCATCCTTGTTTTGCTCGGCTATCAAAGCCGACCGGCTGACTTTTAGCAACCTATTAAGTCCATCTGACGTAGGCGCGATGAGCAAATCTGCAGATAGCTCTTCTAACTTTCCCTTGTCGGGCATTTCCTCTCCAGTATCTGGTGCCTTCAACGCTACAGGCTCAATTTTATTCAGTTCGGACGTGCTCTGAATATCAGCTTGCTGCGCCTCCGACCCTTTCTCATTGTTCGACAACGTCGGCCCCGCAACTACCGCCTTTGCAGCGATCTCCCGAACTCTCGATCTGGTTAAGGCCTGAACGCTAGCCTCACCAAACAAAAGCCCCTTCTCGCGCAGGAGGTGATCGGACCTGTTCGAAAATAGGTACGGGTACTGGGGGGGCAGCATAGATGACACTGCGGCCTCCATCTCAAGTGCTCCGAAAGGTCCTTCAATAAGCACTTTTGCTACGGGCAGACACACGCTATGAGCTTCCACGGCTTGCTTGATTCATGCGCACTCGCCCGTGAACATATCGGGTTCTACGTAAGAGGGGTGAACTACATCCATTGTAGCTGCGGAATCGCGAACCACTCGGCACTCTTTCCCGTTCACGAGGAGGTCTCGCATGTAAGGCTCGAGAAGCTTCATGTTCTCGTCAGTGCTGCATAATGACAAAAACACGACTTTTGTTTTTGTTTCTGGACACTGCGCCGAAAAGTGACCCGGCTTCTGGCACGTATAACACACGCGCGCTTGCCTCGTCTCGAACCGCTTTCTGCGTTCGACTTCGGCTGCCGCCGTCTCCTTACGTTCGGTCGGACTGCTTTCACTCGCATCCGCACTACGTGTGTCTGTGATGTGTGGTGCGCAACATGGTGCGGTGATCGGGACGGTCAGGAGCAGACGACAAGGAGTGCGCGCGTCGAGGCGGATTCCATGCTGGAAGAAGGAAAACAACGACGCCAAAGAGCGTCCGGCACGAGAACGCGCGGCGCATGAAAAACAACAAAAAGAAGAAAAGCAACCAATTAGGAAAGACCACGGGGCGTCAGGCAGCCAATCCGAGAATGCCTAATCGGCCAGAGAGAAGAAAAAGCGTGGTGCGCTGGCAGAAAGAGGACACGCAAGGAGACGCCGAGGAGATGCCGGGGAGACGCCAGGAGAGTTCCAGGAAGCGACGGCAGGAGGAGGTCAACCACCGGAGCGGGCGTTGAAGACGGGCCGTCGGGTTCCGGACCCGAGCCACCAGGACTTCACCCGACCGGGGCCTCCTGCCAACCTGCTCCTGTGCGTCGCCCGTCTACCCGAGCGTGCCGTCAGCTCCTCAAGGCCGGTGAGCTTCTGTGCTCGTGGGCACGACGTGAACAGTCGGGCTACGGGCCCGAGTTCTACGCCAGCTGCCCGGCCAGAACACCACCCCCGTCTGTCGTGCCGCCTGCTGCCCGAGGCCGGCGTTCGAGCTTCTGTGCCCGTGGGCAAGACAAGAGCAGTCGGGCCACGGGCCCGAGCTCTACACCCAGCTGCCCGGCCAGAACGCCGCCGCCGTCTGCTCAGGCCACCAAGCCGCTTTGTTTACCTCTCGGAGCCAGAGCTGGCCAGCCCCGGTCGCTCGGTCAACCAACGTACACCACGACCTTTGGTGAGACCGGCGCCACTCCTTTCGTCAGCTTGTCGCCGCGTCGCCGCGTCGAGACTGTTGTGTGTCCCTGCCGCCGTGGCAAGCCCGGACTCGCGCACTACTTAGCTCCGCACTAGCCCCAAATGTGTGTCTTGATGTGTATTTGAGTGTTTCTTTTATGTTTGCTATGTTCTTCTATTTAATTTTAGGCCTTCTTTAGTTCCATTAAACGTTTGTGTGTGTGTGTGTGTGTGTGTGTGTGTGTGTGTGTGTGTGTGTGTGTGTGTGTGTGTGTGTGTTCGAAACGAACGGCTTTGTCCTCAATTGGGTTCTCGGAAGCTCCGCCTAAGAGAACCATCAGAACCTTTTGAGTACACGAACCTTTGTCCCATATTAGGGTCATCACAAATTGGCGTCCGCGACAGGACAAAGCCGTTCGTTTGGATATTTTTTATTCTAGCGGCTAGGAACTATGGCTAGCTCACGAGACTTCTTAGCCTTAGCCGAGCGCATGGGGCTAGAAGGTGCGGGGTTGAGGGCATGGTTGAACGAGCAGGAAGCGTTTGTGATGACCCTAATATGGGACACAGGTTCGTGTACTCAAAAGGTTCTGATGGTTCTCTTAGGCGGAGCCTCCGAGAACCCAATTGAGGACAAAGCCGTTCGTTTCGAACACACACACACACAAACGTTTAATGGAACTAAAGAAGGCTTAAAATTAAATAGAAGAACATAGCAAACATAAAAGAAACACTCAAATACACATCAAGACACACATTTGGGGCTAGTGCGAAGCTAAGTAGTGCGCGAGTCCGGGCTTGCCACGGCGGCAGGGACACACAACAGTCTCGACGCGGCGACGCGGCGACAAGCTGACGAAAGGAGTGGCGCCGGTCTCATCAAAGGTCGTGGTGTACGTTGGTTGACTGGGCGACCGGGGCTGGCCAGCTCTGGCTCGGAGAGGTAAACAAGGCGGCTTGGTGGCACGAGCAGACGGCGGCGGCGTTCTGGCCGGGCAGCTGGGTGTAGAGCTCGGGCCCGTAGCCCGACTGCTCTTGTCTTGCCCACGGGCACAGAAGCTCGAACGCCGGCCTCGGGCAGCAGGCGGCACGACAGACGGGGGTGGCGTTCTGGCCGGGCAGCTGGCGTAGAACTCGGGCCCGTAGCCCGACTGTTCACGCCGTGCCCGCGAGCACAGAAGCTCACTGGCCTTGAGGAGCTGACGGCACGCTCGGGTAGACGGGCGACGCACAGGAACAGGTTGGCAGGAGGCCCCGGTCGGGTGAAGTCCTGGTGGCTCGGGTCCGGAACCCGACGGCCCGTCTTCAACGCCCGCTCCGGTGGTTGACCTCCTCCTGCCGTCACTTCCTAGAACTCTCCTGGCGTCTCCCCGGCATCTCCTCGGCGTCTCCTTGCGTGTCCTCTTTCTGCCAGCGCACCACGCTTTTTCTTCTCTCTGGCCGTTTAGGCATTCTCGGATTGGCTGCCTGACGCCCCTTGGTCTTTCCTAATTGATTGCTTTTCTTCTTTTTGTTGTTTTTCATGCGCCGCGCGTTCTCGTGCCGGACGCTCTTCGGCGTCGTTGTTTTCCTTCTTCCAGCATGGAATCCGCCTCGGCGCGCGCACTCCTTGTCGTCTGCTCCTGGCCGTCCCGATCACCGCACCATGTCGCGCACCACAGTGTCCCCCCTTGCTCTCATGGGTGTGAACTTCGGCCTCTCAAACTTGGAGCCAAATTCACCCTTTTGACCGTCCTTAGCTCCGCGAGCCCGACGCGTCACAAACTCCTCGGCTAGCTCGGCGGCTTTAGCCACCGTACTAACGTCTGGCCTATCCAAGACCCAGTACAGCACGTTCTCAGGTAACCGACTATAAAACTGTTCCAGCCCGAAACACTGCAGAACTTTCTCGTGGTCACCAAACGCTTTCTCGTCTTTGAGCCACTCTTGCATGTTTGACATAAGCCTGTAGGCAAACTCTGTATATGACTCACTTCTGCCTTTCTCATTTTCCCGAAACTTCCGACGGAGCGCCTCCGCTGACAGCCTGTACTTTTTTAGCAGACTCGATTTCACTTGGTCGACATTCTCTGCCTCCTCTCTCTTCAAGCGAGCGACTACGTCGGCCGCCTCGCCGGGTAACAAAGTGAGCAAGCGCTGTGGCCACGTTTCCCGAGAGAACCCCTGCTTCTCGCACGTTCGCTCAAAGTTAACCAGGAACAAACCAATGTCTTCTCCAAGCTTAAATTGCCGCATCAGGTCAGTCATTTTGAACGATACTCGTTCTCCTGCACCGTGTGCCTGACTTCCATTATGAGCCCGTTCCATCTCTACCTCGAGACGCTTCATTTCCAAAGCGTGTTGACGGTCGCGCTCCTCTTTCTGTTTTTGCTCTTTACGTTCGCGCTCCTGTCTTTTTGCCGTCTCCCTCTCCTCAATGGTCTCAAGGCATTCCGACAGCTCGTCATCCTCAGCTTCTAACTCAAGAATAGCCCTTAGCAGTTCTGGTTTTCTGAGTTTGTCTGAGACATCCAGACCCAACTCTCTTGCAAGCTCCAGCAATATCGGTTTGCGCAACGACTTCAAATCCATGGCTGCTCTGAATGCTGCTTTCTTTACTGCCTACTATTGTCTTGCCGCAAACTAACCCGGCAGCAACGACAACCACAATTACCAGCTCTGTTTCTGACACTAACAAAAGCTTGGCAAAACTCAGAAGAAGAAAGTCCCGCACTCACCAAACCTGGCAGCCAAGAATTCAGCGCAGTCGTTTCGCTGCAGGCAACCAGTCATCACACAGGGCTCGTTGAACTGCTCCCGGATGGTCGTTGTGCTGCTCAGCATACAGTCGACCGCATATCTTCGCTGCTGGCCTCCGTTGTCGCGATCTCACCGCTGGCAACCAGTTGTTGCAAATGGGCCGCAAGCCCCAAGGGTAGCGTTGGCCTGGCGGCCTGGGGCACAGCTGGAAGCATCCGAAGGTCCTGGCAAAGGATGAGTCGACTGCTAACAGAACAACTTGTTTATTCTAGCATCGCAAAAGAGCGGCCGGTCAGGTCGACCGAAGTGGAGAAACGAGAGACCACGTTACTCGACTGAATAAATCGAAGCTTCTCTCTTGGCGTCCGGGGGCAGCTGCTTTTATACTCTCAGAGTCGAGGGCAAGAAGGAACGGCTCGGAAGAGGCGCATGTGACGGCGGCGCACGGACACGTTGTGACAAGTGACAAGTATCCGCCGGGCTGGCGTCGGTCAGACCTCCTCGCTTCACAGTTGGGGAGCTCCTCTCCCCGGCTGCCGCGCTTTGACAAGCATGGGCGCGCGCGCGCGCGTGCACGCACACACACACACACACACACACACACACACACACACACACACACACACACACACACGCACACACACGCAGACACGCAGACACGTGGCATTGAAACATGCCTGGACGCGCTTAGCAGGAGGTGTTGGGGCAGCGCTGAACTGGCCAAAATGTCCGCCGCTGTGAACGAAGCCGCGGCGTCCGTTGCATCCGCGCCGGCTATACCGCACGTCGGAGGCGAAACGTAACACCCTAGTACGCATTTGGCAATGCATTGCCAAGAACATGATTGCTCACCTTGTCTTAGTAGCACCGACATTTTGTGTAGGCATAAGAATCAAATCGCGAGAGAAATTGTGGAAGCACACTGGATTGAAAAACAAAAAGAAAATGTACGTATCAGCCATCCTTCTGTTTCCTTGTTGGATAAAGAAATTCGCTTCTATCATCACATCTTTAACACATTTTATTGTAAGCGGTTGTTTCATGCGCCTTACTGTTCTTATGTTGACCGGGTGGCATTGGTCCACGTCTTTTTATCACAAGTGTTATATGTGCTATAGACGTGCTCTCTTGACTAGATCGCGCAGATCTGTGAGTACTATATGCGCTATAGGCGTGCTCTGTTGACTAGATCGCGCAGATCTGTGGGTATTTAAGCAGGTAGTTCTTCAAAAATAAAACCAGTTATTAGAAAGCGCTCGTCCTTGTGTTGCTCCTATTCTTCGTCCCTGTTTGTTCGTGCACAAAAAGTTTTAAGATGAACAAACTCACTGTACGCCGTCCTTGCACCACTATGACTTCACTTCAAACGTTCCCGTGTGAACTGTATGATGTCACAGACTTCTCTCCCTGGTACGCAGTCGCATACTCACATAGACATTGACACCTGTAATGCCATGGCTGCCATGACGCGTTTTCGGTTGTTGCCGTTTATGGCCCCAAGAACCATGGTCTTCAAGATTCTCTATATAGGTAACAGCCGTTCGGGGTGGTATTAGGACACCACCTATTGCTTCCGTCGTACGAAAGACAGAAGCATTTCCTTTAAGATTGGTTAATGTCTGTTACTCAGAGGGAGCTGCTTGGGCCTGTTGAATTATCCGTCCATGACAGTCCCGGACTGCTCGAAACGTTAATTTCAGCCAACGAGCGTTGCATATGAAGCATCTCGGGCAGTCCTGGACAGCCCAGGACAAGTTGAATAGGCCCACTGACCATATGGCGTGTTATGATAGACCTGCCAGGTCTATCATTCCCCATGTCAACATAATTGTCCCTCTTCTCCGAAACGGCGTCACCCTTTTCCCCGAGCTGACACAAAAGGATGGACGAAGGGAAAGACAGGCCACAAGGTCAAGTCGATGCCACCCCGTTCTCCACGAGCTGACACAAAAGGATAGAAGAAAGACAAACCGAAGGTCAAGACAGAGTCACTCTTTTCCCCGAGCTGACACAAAAGGATGGGTGAAGAGGAAGACAGGCCACAAGGTCAAGACGACGCCACCCCGTTCTCCACGAGCTGACATAAAAGGATAGAAAAAGAAAGACAAACCGAAGGTCAAGACGGAGTCACCCTTTTCCCCGAGCTGACACAAAAGGATGGGTGAAGGGAAAGACAGGCCACATGGTCAAGACGACGCCACCCCGTTCTCCACGAGCTGATACAAAAAGATAGACGACGAAAGCACTAATACTTCCACAGGCTCCGGAAGAAGACGGTGATGACCACAGGACCGCCAGGGATTATATAAGGCCGTGCTGGCCCCTGTGTTAAAGAGAACCGCTCGAGACTCAGAGTCACACCCATGTACCAATGAAGTGAATACAATCTTTCCTACATTTTTTTTTCATCTTCACGATGCCCGGCTTCGTCGTCGTTTCCTGATTCCTGTGGTGAAGACCCACCTCACCCGGTCGAGATAACAGGCGGCTATGATGTAGATTCAACTGCTGAATTTGCTTCCGCAGCTTGCAAGACACAAAAGCACGGCCTTCAAAATATGGCGTTTGGGGCTATTTCTTCGAGGTGCCCGTCGAGAGGTCTGTGATTCGGATCATCATCATCATCATCATCATCAGCCTGTTTTATGTTCACTGCAGGACGAAGGCCTCTCCCTGCGATGTGCAAATGCCCCTGTCCTGCGCCAACCGATTCCAACTAGCGCTGGCGAATTTACTAATTTCATCGATCCACCTAGTCTTCTGCCGTCTTCGACTGCGTTTCCCTTCTCCTGGAATCCATTCTGTAACCCTAATGGTCCAACGGTTATCTAACCGGCGCATTACATGACCTGCCCAGCTCCATTTTTTTCTCTTTATGTCAATAAGAATATTGTCTATACCCGATTGCTCTCTGATCCAAACCGCTCTCTTTCTGTCTCTTAACATTATGCTTAGCAATCTCCGTTCCATCGCAGTTTGCGCGGTCCTTAACTTGTTCTCAAGCTTCTTTGTCAGTCTCCAAGTCTGTGCCCCATATGTCAGCACTGGTAAAATGCACTGATTGTACACTTTCCTTTTCAGTGATAATGGTAAGCTTCCAGTGAGGAGCTGACAATGTCTGCCTTATGCGATCCAACCCATTTTTATTCTTCTATGAATTTCCTTCTCATGATCAGGGTTCCCTGTGATTAGTTGACCTAGGTAAACCTACTCCTTCACAGACTCTAGAGGCTGACTGGCTATCCTGAACTCTTGTCCCCTTGCCCGGCTATTCACCATTATCTTTGTTTTATGCATATTAATCTTCAGCCCCACTCTTACGCTCTCTCTGTTTTGGTCCTTAATCATTTGTTGTAACTCGTCTGCATTGTTGCTGAATAGGACAATGTCATCGGCAAATCGAAGGTTGCTGAGATATTCGCCGTCGATCCTTACTCCTAAGCTTTCCCAGTTTAATAGCTTGAATACTGCTCCCAAGCACGTAGTGAATAACATAGGAGAGTTTGGGGGCTCTATAAGGTAAAACTATTCCAATATGTTTTTATTCCAATCTTCTGACGTCGAATTTGCGTAACCACAGACGCAAGCATCGGGCGGTGACCCGCAGGGTTGTCTGAGTATACCAATAAAACGCTCTCCTCGTTTATAGGAGGTCACTTTTGTTTGCTTTAAAAACGAATAACATTGCCTGCAATTGGCGGCTTGTCTTATCTAATTGGCTGACAAGAGGAGAGCAGCACGCTCTAGTGGAGAGGGATTATATGGGGGCCGAACCAGTGGATTGAATATCGATAACCGGATGAAGAGGGTGGTGCCGGCGTCTGCGATTGGTCCGCTTTCTCTTACTTAGCTTGCAGTGGCTCGTCGACAATCGCGGCGGCATGCAACGGAAGCTTAAGAATGACGCTAAAACAGATCCTCAGCAAAGAATAGTTGGCAGAACGAGGTCGTAAACGTGCCGAAAGTTCTCGAAAACGTTACAGGGCCACGCAAAAAGTTTTATTACACGCAAATAAACCCATGCTCTCCAGCAGGGGCGAGTAGCCAGTGCCGGAGCGATCACCGGCAGCCATGTTTTATTACTTTCGGAATAGGGCAGCTTGTGCCTATTCAGAAGAAAACTCAGTTTTGTTCGGCATATTAGTGCATCTTTAACGCGTGCACGTCACTTTGACGTGGTGAGTTCTCACGGTTTTCTGACGTCACGTGACAGGCAGGTGAAGTGGGTGTCCCCCAAAAACTTTTGACCAATAGCCGAGCGCTAATGGCGAAAAGGCGTCGAATCATAAACAACTATTTTTCTTTCGTTCTTTCCAGTCATGCATAATCAGTGTGTTCACGTCATATCAGATGGGGAGCTATCGCGGTTTTTGTGACGTCGCGTGACAGACAGGTGAAGCGGGGGTGGTCCCAAAAAGTTCTTGACCAATGGCGGAGGGCTGATTGCAGAATTGGAATAGAAAAGTTTGGAATAGCTTTACGTGATAGCGCCCAAAAGACCGCTTTCGTCACTCCAGATGGCCTCTATCAATTTAGGGTTATGCCGTTCAGTTTATGCAATGCCCCCGCCACGTTCGAACGGATGATAGACTCTCTGCTTCAAGGTTTCAAATGGTCAACTTGCCTTTGTTACCTCGACGACGTCCTTGTGTTTTCTCCTACATTTGAGACGCACCTTCAGCGCGTCGCAGCTATCATTGACGTCTTCCGCAAGGCTAGGCTCCAATTAAACTCATCAAAGTGCCACTTCGGGCGCCGACAGATTACAGTGCTAGGCCGTCTCGTCGATGCTTCCGGAGTACAACCCGACCCGGGAAGGTTCGAGCAGTAACGGCATTTGGTGTTAGGCTGGTGAGCACGAGGTCGCGGGATCGAATCCCGGCCACGGCGGCCGCATTTCGATGGGGGCGAAATCCGAAAACACCCGTGCACTTAGATTTAGGTGCACGTTAAAGAACCGCAGGTGGTCTAAATTTCCGGAGTCCTCCACTATACGGCGTGCCTCATAATCAGAAAGTGGTTTTGGCACGTAAAACCCCATAATTAATTAATTAGCAGTAACGGCTTTCCCTGCTCCTCAGTCTGTCAAAGAGGTTCGGAGTTTTGTGGCGCTCTGTTCTTATTTCCGACGGTTTGTGAAAGATTTCGCAGCAATCGGTCGACCCCTCACTGAACTTCTGAAGAAAGACGTGCCTTTTACGTGGGGTGCCACTCAGGCTGCCGCATTTTCACGCCTTATCACGATTCTCGCCAACCCACCGGTCTTGGCCCACTTTGACCCGTCCGCACGTATACAGAGGTCCGAACCGATGCCAGTGGTTATGGGATCGGCGCAGTCTTATCGCAACGCCAACACGGACACGACCGCTTTATAGCCTACGCTAGCCGGCTTCTGACAACTGCAGAGCGTAACTATTCGATTACCGAGCGCGAATGTCTTGCTCTCGTCTGGGATGTTTCAACGTTCCGCCCATATTTACATGGCAAGCCTTTCTCAGTAATCACATACCATCATGCGCTCTGTACGTTGGCTTTCGTCGCTCAAGGATCCTACTGGCAGGCTCGGTCGTTGGGCCCTCCGAGTACAAGAATATTCCTACACAGTGACTTACAAGTCGGGACGCCAACACCAGGACGCAGATTGCCTCTCTCGCTACCCAGTCGAAGACGCGACCTCTGCGTCTGATACTGACACCGACGCCTGTGTTCTGTTTTCCACTGCTCCATGTCGCCGACGAGCAGCGCCGTGACATGTCCTTGCGTATCATCATTCGCCGCCTGGAATCGTCACTTGCCGACAGTTCCCTTAGCTTATCCACACTTCAAGATGGCGTACTCTACCGCCACAACGTTCAGTAAACAAAAAGTAAACAAGAGCGGCGTTCGAAAGGGCAGACGCAGGAGCAACTCCCAGCGACGACCCAGAGCATACCGGGAACGCAACACAGAAGAGTGCCCTACATGTAGGGCACTCTTCTGTCGTGGGTGACAGCAACGTCGACTTAGTAGCAGCAGCAGTTTTAGCTGAAGTTGGCCAGCCAGGCGCTATTGAGTTCTTACATGGCAGAAACACCACAATAGAGGAAGCGGTTGGACATGCTGCGGAATATGAGAACAATACGCGCAACGTGCCACGGAAATACATTTTCCACGCGGGTGTCCAAGATGTGCTTAAAGGGAAACCAGAGGACATTGCACAGACCCTACAGTCAAAGTGGCCCTGTCGGGCGGGAGATCTCACTGTGTGCTCGATCCCAGAACTGGCGAACCGGGGTAGGGAGATTCGGGCGTCGGCTATGTTCGCAAATGCCAAGCTCAAGAAGTGGTGCCGTAAATCAGGCAACCGCTTTCTTGACCTCACCCAGGCAGACCCAGCAGCGTGGCTACGTAAAGGGGGGATCCACTACAGTGCGGAGAGCAAGCAAGCAGTCAGCCAAGCCAGAGTAGCGGGACCTTTTTAAGTCAACGTACCGACCACAGGCGGAAGCTTCCGTTACCGATATGGCGCGCTCCCCTAGTCGAGCACCCCCCCCCCCTCCACAAAGAAAAAGAAAATCAGACAGTACACCAGGCCAAGGATGGACAGGGACCACTGAGAATATCGTCCGCCGACAACAACCCCACATCGACTGGACGTGCTCGACACCAAGAGCGACGCCGGCCTTGGAAGCTCCAAAACAACCTGATACAACTTATCGAAACTGCCCTAGACGAAGCAATGGCCAAGAAATGGCCGGCGGTCTGAGTGGCCCTCACTACGCGATAACCAAAGTGCAGCACCCAGCCAGCAGTAATGGCAAGCATTGTGATCCTGCCGACTTACTGAAGCTCCTATTCTTCGTCCCTGCTTGTTTGCGCACAAAAAGTTTTAAGATGAATCTGTTCCAACTAGGCCGATTAGCAGTTATGCGTGAGTTTGTTGTACTGAAACTGGCGACACCGCTTCGGCTATGAGCAAGCACGAAAGTGGACGGAGAAAATTATCAAAGAAAATTATCAAAGAAAATTATCAAAGAAGGTCAGTTGGCCATTATGGTAAATTGTGACGAAATAATATGTTTTGTTCTGTTATTTTTGTTTGCCATCAGTGAAGCACGAAACTACAGGTCTTTCTCACTTTTTTCTACTTTACTTCCGCGTCAAAAATGGGAAACTGTTGGTTTGTTCACCGTGGCGACTTTTTTGGCTACCAATAAAAGCCTTTGCCCCAGTTGGCGACTTTATTGGCTACTTTTTGGAATTTTTCGGCAACTTTTTCTCCCGCACACCTGGCAACCCTGGTCCAGTTTTTCACGGACGCGATAAATGCACTGGGGGGGGGGGGTAGTAGAGGTATGCAGCTTCGCTGTAAACATTGTCCGTATGTGATTCCTGGGAATTATTGTCATAAGTGGCCTTCGCTATCGAGACATACCAGCAAGTGTTCAATTCATTGATCAACTTGCTAAAACTATTGTAAGACATCAGTCCTACTTGCCATCAGAATTTACGCCCGCTACACGATTGTCAGATCCATTGTGGTGTCTGCACCGGCCGCAAGTGCAACTGACAATTCCAGGAATCAGAAAGAAAGCTGGAGCGCCATTGCAAGCTTTGAAACAAGCAACCTTGGAGCTCAGTCACAACGTGCACAGATTCCGGCAACATGTATACACAGATGGTTCAGTAAAACAACAGCTCTGCTGCTGCAATCATCATCCTGGCACAATCTGAGGAAATCAAATTAAGAACTTCATGTGTGACCACATCGACGGGTGCTGAACTCGCGGCGCTCCGTGCTGCACTTGATTTCATTAAGCAGAAGCCAACGCAACAATGGACAGTCTTTAGTGACTCCAAGGCAGCCCTTCAGTGCATACGAAACCCAAAGCGCCACGGACCCAATGAACCACTGGCCTCAGAAATTCGGCGCATATATCATCAAAGCAATGACAAGGGACACAACCTAATCTTTCAGTGGCTTCCAGAACATTGTAACATCAGCGGGAATGACCACGCCAACGAAGCCGCCCGATCTGCACATGAAAGTGGTCAACGACTCTTCATTCCGCTTTCGCGAACAGACGCTGCGGCTGAGCTGCGATTGATGTCCCGTGAGTGTACTACCTTGCCCCTGTGGGACTCGAATGTTTTCACCATGTGTCGGTTGCGTTCGTTGTATCCGGACATACGGATGCACCTCCCGCCTGGATTACCACGACGTGAACAGACCATGCTCCACCGTCGGTGGCTAGGCGTTGCCTTTACAAAATCATGTGCTTTCCTCATAGGAATGGCCAACAGCCCCACGTGCGACACATGTAAAATCGACGAGACGCTAGCACACATTATCTGTGTCTGCCCGCGGTACAGTGCTGAGAGACAAGTGAGGTGCAGAGTACTGGACCAGTTGGACAATCGTCCACTTTCAGAACTATAGGCTTTAGGCCAATGCTCCGAAAGAACATCCGCGTTGAAGGTCTTACTCGCGCTATTAAGGTTCTTGCGGTCTACGGGGCTTCACGACAGACTCTAAGAATGCCGCCCCCTACCGCTCTGTAGTGTACGCGCTTTGTTCGTGCTTGTCTCCCTTTCTTTCCATCTTCCCCTTCCACTCTGTTTCTCTTTTTATCCCCCTTAACCCTTCCCCCTGCGCAGGGTAGCCAACCGGAACTACCTCTGGTTAAACTCCCTGCCTCTCTCTGCATTATTTTCTCTCTCTCTCTCTCTCTCTCTCATTGATCAACATATGGTGGAGCGTAAAAAAGAAAACAATTACTGAGCCCCTGGGCTTTCCTTCCAGAACATGCGCATTCGCGAGGCTGCTGCACGGCATGATCTCGGCCGTTCTACTGTAGTTTTCGTCAAATTCAGGTTCTCAAGGTTTCGTCGCTTGTCACGGCTTGTTTCATAAATATATTAACTGGTTACATGTATTTGGTAAGATGTAATTGAGTTTGAGTGAGCGTTACCAAGTAAACGAAGCAGTCGTTAAATTACAAAAAAAGCCCAAATATTTTGTTGAGAACAACTATTTAATTACGTGTACTTCGTTACTCACTCAGTCTGATACTCACTCGCGAATACATTGACTCCTCCCTTACTCATTTCACAGGCGTGAGATAAAGCGTTAGTGAGTGACGAAGGTGTGTGGGTGGACGCGAGTTTATATGCACGTGAGTGAGTGAAAGTGAGTGAACACAATTGCACCCGCATGACTGGGTGCCGGCAAAGCGTGAATGGGAGCGACTATATCGGAACGCGACTAAGAGTGAGAGTGAGTACGAAAGCTAGCCCATGAGTGTGACCATACATGAGTGCGATCGAGTGAGCATAGGTACTCCGAAAAAAAAAATCGTTGAGTAATTATCAATATCCGCATATTCTACCGACATGTATGGTGGAATCCGTTCGATCGCTCGCTAAAACCCAACGTGTGGCGAGACGGAACGGAACCTTGAAGGTCTCAAGCGACAGACGAAAAGAAGCGAATGTTTCCCGCACGGAGAATGAGCAACAGCTTGTTTCATGTCCCCACGTTCGTATTCGATGCGCGTTTGTCCTGTAGCTTTCTCAGCCGTTAAATTTGATGTGCCGAGTAGGCTGTATGACATGTATATTGATAAAGAAGAAACAAGGAAAGTGAGGGCTAATCGTTAGCCCGAAAGAAGTTTCCCAAATGAAGAAACGTTTGCTTTCTGCAGTGCAACCTTGATGGATACTGCGGGGAACGCAATCTTTCTAAAAAGCAAGGTTGCTTAAAGGAGGATGTACACGTATCGTTTGTAAAAAGAAAAAAAATGTATATACGGCCGTTAAAACCTGTGTTATTATTTTGCTTGAACCGCGCAGCAGTCTACCATTGCCCTGCAGCGCGTGGACTCTGGCGCCTTGCGTTGTTAATTTGGCGTCGACACAAAGGGACCAGCGAGAGAGACAATTTAAAGAAAGGGGCGGACAATATAACGCTGTATGCTGTCCAACGAAACTGAAGAAATAACGCGTTTTTGTAACGGGCAGGCGTTACAAAAAAAAAGTAAGTATGGAATAGTAAGTTACGTATTATTTCACGTCCCCCCCCCCGCCTCCTCTTTCGATTGAGAAACACCCTGAGCCAGAACTTGTTCAACAAGTCGGAGCTACAAAAGCACTTCGTAAATAAGTGAAAATACAAAATAAGTATGCTTTCACATGAAATCCCAGAAAGCGGCATACAAAGGTAGGATGGTGCATAATAGGTAAGGCTACAATGTAACATATATATATATATATATATATATATATATATATATTATAGTGCAGCAGTGCATATAGAGGGTGTCCCGACTATCGTGCACCAAGATTTAAAAATATGCAAATGCCGCGTAGCTGGACAGAGCCAAGGTAATGTTGTTTGCCGTCGCTTGGAGATAGATTATTATTGCATTCCAACTTATTTGGCCTCAATAATTAATCAACTTTCAAATATTTTAATTAGATGAAAAGTGTACATGAGAAACTTGTAGGGCAACATGAAAAACTCCCAATACAGCTTTCTTTTACTCAATACATGCAATATAGAAATGTTTTTCCTAGCGTGAAAGAATCCCGCGAATACACGCAAAACGGCCGCGCGACTGGCCACTTCGTGTGTTTCGCGGGCTTCTTTCACGCTCGGAAAAAAACTTTTATGTAGCACGTATTGAGCAGCAGAAAGCTACACCGGACGTTTTTCACGTTGCTCTACAATTTTCTCATGGCCACATTTCATCTGATTAAAATATTTGAGAAGTTGATTAATTAAGACTAATTATGTAATTAGGCGGAACGCAAAAAAATTTACTATCTCCAAGCGGCGGTAAACAACACTAACTTGGTTCTGTCAGCTACGTGCCAATTGCGTGCATTTAAATCTTGGTGCACGATAGTTGGGACACTGCGTATGCATTAAAGCTATGACATGTGAGCCGAGCTATTAAAATAAAATATATATTGCGAAGTCTTTGTAAGATTAAAATCTAAGGCTATTCCCTCACTAACGCCTCACCCGGGCCCTTGGTTTCGAGAATTTCGCTGCGCCAACACGGTCCACATACGAGAAAGTGTTCTGAAATCCTTGTCACACTGACACACCGGCGCTCAGGTTTCGGCGTGAAAATGTAAGAAAAAATTGGCAGACTCCACTGTAGTTTACTTTTACGTAGAGCGAAGCGTTCATGATTTCAAGGGAACTGTTGTATAAATAATGTAGCCGTTGCGTAGCGAACGGTTATGTAGAGATTATATGCTGTATGTTGCTTATATTTATAATAAGTAAGACAGAATGTTAGTGTTGGCAATATATCAGATTGAAAGAAAATAAAACCCAGTGCACATATCCAGTCGTCCCTGTGGCACATAATTTTAGACTGCAATGTCACCGGGATCGGCCCACCAAAACGGCGAGATACCCCGCCGGCCCACTTGCGAAAATGTGGCTGCAGTCGGAGAAGAATGATTCGCATTAGATAAAAATGAGCGCTCATAATTTGTCCAGTAATAATAAACTTTGTTTTTCCGCCAAATGAATTAAGACAGAGCTTCGAAACAGCACTTTAGCAGCCTAAACAGATTTAGCTTTGCTCCGAAGTGTCCCTTTTAGGTATACGCAGGCCTCGCAGGGGTCGCCTGCGCAGCATGCGTCGACATGGTCGCGCGTAAACGACAACCCCGAAGTCCTAAAAATGACGGCCTCTTTACCATTTCCTTTGCGCTTTATCTTTTGAACGCACTTTGTCGCCTTCGCTCCCAAAGCACATCCGACCGTGGCGAGTCGACTGAAAAGTGCGACGGGCATACGCGCACGGATTAAAAAAAAAAAAAAGGAAGGAAAAAAAAAGAAGGAACTGTCGTGGCTTTTAAGCCTGGCTCGCTGTTTCCGCTGCGAGTGCGCTAAAAGGGTAGGACCGCGCGGATGCGCACGTCGTGTCGGACGGTTTCACGTGCCAGGCGCTTCCTGCGTGCGCGCAACTTTCCAAAGAGGCTCTCCGCATCCCTTCGTGCCGCTCCTCTCATTCTTATTTTGTTCCCTTTTGCACACGATGCTCGAAGCGTGAAGTGCGGGGAGTAAGGCCGTGTCCTGTAAGCGTGACATATCTAACTATAAAAAATTAAGCGAAGGCGCGTATTCTTAACCACCTAACTAATACGCGCACACTGTCAAAAGTGACGTTTTGTTAATCGCGTTATGCTCACAGCGTGGTTGCTCCATCTCCTTTTCCCTGGCCGGTACAAACGTTTTCGAACGCTGTTTTGTCGTCTACAGAGCTGTACTGTGCGTTCGTCGGGCTTGATATAAGCATGACCGTAGCTGACCCTTCTCCTCGCCTATCCCTGGACAGCGTACGCTGTGCGCTCATCTTAACGGACCTGTTGAGGACCGCCCGTTCTCCTTATAGTACGCTCCGTTCCCTCTCTGTCACCTGCTATATGACTGCTTGCTGCGTAAAATGAAAAGCAAGTAGAGAAAAAAACGATTGCAAAGAAAATTAAAACACTTCTCATTCGCGTGCCACGTAGCTCTCGCAGCCTTATTCACTACGGAGAAGATGTTTATGGCTGAGCTATTGGGCTGCAAACAAGAGTAATGTGCACATCGGCTGGTTATTAGCACCACAACGTGCCGCAAGGGGGAACAAAATCAGCGAGTGAGCGCGTCCGACGCCAAGGGCTTCTTTGGCAAGCGGCCACCCGGAGGTCTTGGACGTGTCCGGAATATCGGCCGCGGAGTCGCTCGCAAATTCCATTGCCCAACCGCGTCGCAATCGACAAGTCCGGGAATGCACGTGACCTCGCAGTCAGCCGAACGCTGCGACCTTACACAGGACGAAGACGAGTTCGCGCGAGCGCTTCCAGCTAGGCGGCGCTTGCATCTGGCCGGTTCACACTCTGCTCAATCGAGCAGAGCTCAGGCTTTCTCTGCAGCATGCAGCGGCCGAAGGGCGATATGCATCGACACTTAATTCCTGCCGTCGAAGGCTAAATAAGTGCGTATAATATAATCTGTGTTATCTTGCGGCCACAGGGTTGCAATTAAAGGTGCGTATTAGGGGTACGTGCTGGTGGAAGAAACGGTGACGCAATACGAAAAAAAAAAAAACAAAGAGAGAAAGGAAAAGAAACCCCAAAGGTCGGTAGATTATCTTCTTCCGCCAAGTGTATACTGTCACATAAAGCCTCTTTTTTATTTCTTTTTTAAGGTATACATGTTCGCAGTATTGTTTCGGTTGATGTAACCGTTGCGTGCGACCAAAATAACAAGAGCACCGAAATTGCTGCGTTCTAACTTCTATTCCAATGTGAAAATGGAGTTTATCACGACGGGGTGAATGGAAAAGAAAGCAAGGCGCCTTTCCCTTTGTTCGTTTTCTTACAGGCGCTTAATTTTGAGGCTAGAGCACAATTTTCGTCAAGTTACGCCTCGTTTGCACGTAGAAATTTCAAGTACAATTAAACGCAAGACGTCTTGTACTTTGTATCTTCCCCTTCGCGTTTCATTCCGACGTGATAGCAAATTTTTTCGGAGGTTAATTGCCATATATGGAGAGCACGCGCGCAAATGCGTCTAATTACGTTGCCGCGGGAGCAAGCACGTGCCCAGGATTTTTTTTTTCGAGGGGTGGGAAGGGGGGCAACCCAAGGTAACTTTTCCAAGCAAATGAGGTATGGGGGTTTGTCCTTCGCGGGTTTACGCACCTTTATGTCGGACGCTGAGATACACCTCTCCTTTACTTAGCAAACAAGGAACCACATCAAATAGACTCGCGCAGGAAAGAAACGCAGTAAGGACACTGCCAAGAACAAGTATTGTATTGCCAAGTATTGCCAAGAACAAGACGAGTATTGTTATTTGGGAATTTGCATAACGATGCGCGGCCGCCAGTCCCGTACAGCCGCGTATAGCGCAGGACGCATGCGGTTCTAAACGCACTGCGCCCACCGCGGAAGGTCAGAAAAGTGCCCACATAGCTAAATTAGAGAAGTGCCCATACGTCGGGCGGCTCGACTGATATCGACCGGGAGCTGATAGAATCATGTATGACATGATTAAAAACTTACACACAGACACACAGACGACATTTCTGGCACTTTTCAACCCTATCTGGGCTGGCGCATACCTCCCATCCTCATGGAAGGAAGCTATTGTTATTCCCGTCTTGAAGCTGGATAAAGACCCTTCCTTGGCGGCAAGTTATCGCCCGATAGCTCTTACAAGTTGCCTGTGTAAGCTATTTGAAAAAATCATTAATCATCGACTCATACCTTTTCTTGAATTCAACAATATACTTGATCGCTATCAGTGTGGCTTCAGAAAAGGGCGGTCCACGACTGATCGTCTTGTGCGCACTGAAGGAAATATCCGTGATACATTTGTACACAAACAGTTATTCTTATCGATATTCCTCGATATCGAGAAGGCGTATGACACAACATGGCGATACGGGATCTTGCGAGACTTTTCGGGAATGGGCATTAGTGGAAGTATGTTAAACATACTAGAAAGCTATTTGTTCAAACGTACCTTCCGCGTGAAAATCGGCAATGTATTGTCGCGACCTTTTATACAAGAAACTGGTGTACCCCAAGGAATTGTGCCTAGCTGCACGCTCTTTATCATGAAGATGAACACGCTTCGTGCTTCATTACCGCCAGCTATTTTTTATTCCTTTTGTGTACACGGCATACAAATAGGTTTCAAATCCTGCAACCTTGCAGTGTGTGAGAGGCAAGTACAACAGGGCTTGAACAAAGTGTCCAAATGGGCAGAGGAAAACAGATTTAAAATGAACCCCAACAAAAGTTCTTGTGTGCTTTTCACAAGAAACAAAAGGCTCATTGCAGATCCCAATATCGAAATGTATGGGCAACAAATACCTGTGAATTAGCATTATACTTGACTCTAAACTAACTTTTATTCCACACATAAAGTAGCTCAAGGTGAAATGTTTAAAAACAATGAACTTACTGAAAATTTTATCCCACACAATATGGGGCAGCGACACGAAGGGTTTAATGAATCTTTGCAAGAGCCTGATTCGATCACGATTGCATGGTGCCGTGATCTATCATTCTGCCGCCCCGAGCGCGCTAAAGATGCTAGATCACGTCCACCATCTAGGGATCCGAATGGCCGCTAGCGCTTTCAGAACAAGTCCCACTGAAAGTTTATACGTAGAATCAAATTAGTGGTCACTCCATCTGCAGAGAGCATACATCAGCCTAACATATATTCTGAAAGTTCACTCTAATCATCAACATCTGTGTTCTAGTACCGTTAACGATTTGACATGTGTTACACTTTTTTGTAATCGTCCCTCTGTAAAACAGCCCTTTTCACTGCGTGTGAGGGAGCTTAGCGTTGAAATTAATGTCCCACTTCTCAAACATACAGCTAAGCTGCTACCGCGTTGGAAGTGGCAGCTGATGCAATGTGATATATCTTTTTTACAAGTTACAAAGCACGCTCCAGAGATCGAAATCCGAACGCATTTCCTGGAACTCCAGTACAAGCACTCCTGCACGGAGTTCTACACAGACGCATCGAAGTCACACGACGGGTTGTCCTATGCAGCCGTCGGTCCATCCTTCTCGGGATGGATGTACTGCATCCGGAAACAAGTTTCTTTACGGCTGAGGCCTACGTGCTATTGTCGGCTGTAAAGCATATAAGGAAATCAAGATTCCAAAAATCAGTTATATATACAGACTACCTAAGTGTCGTGAAGGCCTTGATGTCATTCTGTAAGCACAAAAATCTAGTACTTAATGAACTCTATTCCGTCCTGTGTAAAGCGTATATATCTAACCATCGTGTCATTATATGGTGGGTGCCTGGCCATAGGGGCATCGAGGGTAACGTTCTGGCAGACCAGATGACCACGTCAATTGCATCGCATGCTGTTAATCCTACCGCTGCAGTCTCTGTCACATATCTGAGGCCTTTCTTACGAAGGAAACTGCGAAACCACTGGCAACGCTTGTGGGACATGGAAACAAATAATAACCTGCACGTGATAAAGCCACAATTAGGTTTCTGGCCTTCTGCTACAAAATCACGCCGAACAGATGGCCTATTCTGTCTCAGAATAGGACACACATTTGGCATCCATAATTTTTTTACTCACTGGAAATGAACCTCCAACCTGTGAGAGATGCGGGAAGAGGCTTACCGTCCTCCACGTCCTCTTAGAGTGTCGGGAAGCCGAATCTGAGAGAAAGAAACATTTTCCTCTAGCATACCGGCAGCACATCCCCCTTCATCCTGTAATGTTCCTCGGCCCAGAACCGCTCTTTGACACCAACACAGTCCTAGGTTTCTTGAATGATGTTGTGTTACATGTTATTAGCCCCATACATCAGTGGCGCTTCCTCTCTTCAGATGATGCCGCTGTGATAGTTGTTTCGTATAGCACGTGAGCCCCTTGTGTTTCAAGGGCTCTGGTGAGGCAGTAGAGCTACAGCCAATTTGAGCATCTGACATATTTTGTATATCGTATCATTCTTTCGCAATGCATCGTAATGCTCGCAGTAGCCATCATTTGTGATCGCCATAATCTTACTACACATAGATTTTACGCACTTTATAGCGACTATCTTTTTAAGGTCACTTTACAGCCACGTCACATCAACTTCAGAGAAGTCATAACTCCACTACAAACTCATTAACACTGGCATGGTGCTCTTTGGCCATACCTGGCCCTTGCGCCACTAAACACCACACATCCATTCATTCATTGATAACTATAGAAGCGTCATTCAATACATACGGACTAATTCTCCACTTCCGGCAGCGTGTTCTCTAGTTGCTTTTTAAATAAAAAGGTTTTGATCCGTAAATATTTTCACAAACAACACAAACATTTTTGCTTTTCCTTCCTGTTTGGTTCTTGCCTTGGTTCTCTCCCTTAGTATATCTCGTAATGTCTCAACTGCTTGCGACTCTTGTTTCCCGCTGCTAATTTTGCACTAAAAGTGCTGTACAATTAGGGAAAAACCAGACGAGGTAACGGTTGACATTCATTTGCTTATCGCTTTATCGGTTACTCTGAAACGAGATAATACTTCACTTAAATTTCCTTCGCGATGGGGTAGACACGGATTTATTGTAGCTGTGTTAAACTATGTACCTTTACAGCGCTTAGTTAGCGGGTCACAAAAGAGTAGGCGCTACCGGCTCCGACGCCATGCGACGCCTCAGTGCAGCCCAATGCCTGCGTTGGGCGGACAATGCGTTTTAGCAAATAAATGGTTTTCTCTCATAGATGAATGATTATTTTTGCTGGTTAGGCTACTCAACTTTGGAAAAGGTGTAGCTCCGATGCGAATGAGATATGAACAGTTAAGAGCGTTTAGATAAAAACAATTGGTTGTCATTTCGTACATTTGTGGTGTGGCCACACTGTCACGCTTCTTAAAGATTTGGCGTCCGGTAATGCGCATTTTATTAACCGGTGGATTTTATTAACCGCATTAAACGTCAGGGCTCGTATTTACGCGTAATCGAAATGGATTACGTATGTAGTCATATCGTTAAACCAAGATGGATGGATGGATGGATACAAAACTTTAATAAGGTCCTGAGGTACGCGACTCAGCGCGCTGCGGGCCGCTCCCACGTTGGGACAGATCTCCCGTGTAAATACATTTTCCTGCGTTGCATCAATTGTACAGGAATTAATCGGGTGTTGTTTCACTGCAAGTTTTGTTCTGAGCACGTAAATCACAACGAAATATCCTTAATCGACTGCACCTTTCTTGGAGCGAAAAACACCATGCCACTTTGGGCGCAAAATTTTAACTACTTTTATCCTTTTTTAATCCGAATGACTAACGCAGTGACCGCTAAGCTAACAATAGCGTATATAGCTACGTGTATAGACATTTACGTATACTATAGTATAGTTTTCACCGTTCTCGCTGCTTATATGCATCTCCGGGGGCCACCAGTCTCTTGCATGTTCAGAATAACCGATAGTTGCACGAGGCAATGAAAACAACAGACATTTTGAATGGCTCTGAAAACATTATCGACTGATTGTTCGCACATAACCACTGTCACGAAGGATTACACAGCACTGATCAGTGGTAGAGATATCTGCTTTTACGAAACAAAAATAGAAAAAGAAATACGTGCAGTCGGATATCGCTTCACCGGGGGACGCACACTCATCGACATGCAGTATTCGCTGTGCGCCATCATGATAAAATAAGACCGTGTGTAAGTTATATCCAGCACTAACGTTCCGCTTGCGCATTCGTTTAAAAACGGTGCATCACTGCCGAATAATAATTCAAACAGAAATCGAGAACAACGCTTTCTGCATTTTTTATATACGTCGTCCGGTACCGGGAAGAGGAGCCAGAAGGCGCTCAATGGTGGCGTGGTCACGTGTTCAAAGATGACAGCGCTCTTGCAGCGGTGCTATAAATGGTTTATATTTGTTCATCAATGTGTTTAGTTAGGTCTAGGATACAGCTATGTCTTGATCGCATTAACCATTACTGTTAGGTTGTTTTAGCTTAATGAGACTATAGCTTCGTGTTTGTTTGTTTTTTCATTTCCGTATACAATTAGGCGCTTCTAGATTTGAACATTACATCTGACCGTATCATTCCTTACTTTTGCACACTCTATGTTGCAGTTGTATAATGCTGTCGCAGAATGTTTTATTACGTTGCCTCAGCAGGACATAGCGTAAAGTAGCAAGAAAGCTTGGCGACAAAATAATTAAGCTGACGGTACTTTCCTGTACCATTTATAGGTCAATTGAAATGGGCATTTATACCCCATATCACCGAAAATAATTTGTTTCTTACTCGTTTGCAGGTCATGCGGCTGCATTTCTGAAAGAAACGCAAGAAATTCCGATGGGAGTTCTTGAGGCCGTTACGTTCTCTTTGTAACACATGCTCTTTGTTTTTATTGTTCGATAATTGAAATACCGTGGGACCGCAAACTTAAGTCCGATCTCACGACTGTAATCGTTAGCTTTATTCTTTACCGAAAAATTACGGCGTTACATATCAAATGGTACATATATATACAGGATGTCTCGGTGAACACTTTAATGTTCTTTTATTTCCTGTGGCAGATAGCATAAGTGTGCTTTATGAGCTGTTCTACTTGAAGAGGTGGACATTACTTGCACCAGAAATTGAAATACATAATCAACTAATTAGCAAAAAAATCACTAATCATGTTTCTAACTAATTACTTTATGGAACATATTGCAATTCGCAAATTCTAGTGGGTGAGACTGCAAGGCGTATCCACTTGAAAAGGATTGTGTGAATGACGACTGGTACAAGGGGGAAGAAGCCAAGATCAACGTCCTCATCCGCAGAGTGTACAAGCTAGCACTGGGTCTACCCGAGTCCACCAGCACGCACCGCTTGCTCCAGCTCGGGCTTCACAACACGCCGAGCGAAATCGCCGAGGCGCAGCGCACTTCACCACTATAGAAAGATGAGAGGGCACGAGAGCGGGACGCCAGATGATGGAAAGTCTCGGCATCCGTCACCACGCACAACAAGGCCAGAAAGTCGCCGTTCTGGACGCGATCAGACAACCGCTAAGAGTCGGCCCGATTCCACGGAACGTCCACCCGGAATACAACCGGGGAAGAAGAGTAGCCAGGGCCAGAGCTCTCCTACACCGCCACGGAGACGAAACGAGGACACGGTTCGTTGTCGCCGCGGAATACGCAGAAAGCGCTCGCGATTCGCGGTTGCGGTCGTTGATTCGAGTGGCAAAATGCGCATAACGGCAAGTGTAGTGTGCGAGCGCGCAGAAGAAGCGGAGGAAGCGGCGGTGGCATTCGCCCTCACGGATCCGACGTGCACCACGATTCTCTGCGACCCGCGACAAGCGGTCAGAAACTTCGCCAAAGGATGGGTCTCACGGAGCGCGGCCCGAGTCCTGAGCAATCGGCAAGTCCAGGGGGAGGTAGATTTTCAAACCAGAATCCAGTAGTTCCCGGCGCACATGGGAGAAGTATCGAAGGCATATCGCAACCGAAACGAGACGGCACACGCCAAGGCGCGCGAGCTCGCGAACCGCGCCGGCGACCATGGGACAGCACCAAAGACTGCTTGATCAGCTACAACGAAATTACAAGGCCCTCTGCCTGGCCCGTCGAAACTTCCCTCCGCCCAGCGACAAGCTGGACAGGGCGCAGGCGGTGGCCCTCAGACAACTGCAGACGCTCGCGTACCCTAACCCGGCACAATACCACAGGCTCTACCCCGGCACATACCCGACAAATATATGCAAGGTCTGCCACACCGATATTCTCTGTTACTGTAACAAAAACCCGCACGGTGCTCCGGAACCCTTGCGCCGCGGTGGGCCGCTGCCTTGCGGAGCCCCAGCCTCGGCGACCAACTCTGGGCCGTCCAGCAGGCCCGCGAGGCGGCGGCGAGGCAACACCTCGACGTTCCCACGTGGGAGACCTAAGGCCCCGTCGGCGAAAGCTCTGCAGGACTATAAATAAAGTTGTCACCAACCAATGACGACACCATTTTCGAGATATGCGCCGTCAAACCTGCAGTAAAAAGGCACTCTCGTTCCACTTACTTTCTTTACAAAACGCCGTTTTATGCAAGGCGGGTCCACTTGGAACTAATTCTCAGGATGACACCAGTTTCGAGATATTAATGCCAGAACTTTTCGGAGAAATGCATTGGCATTCAAGTTACTTTACTGGAACGCCAATACATTTCTCCGCAAAGTTCGGGAATTAATATCTCGAAACTGGTGTCGTTCTGAGAATTCGTTCCAAGTGGATCCACTTTGCGAACTCCCTGGCTAGAATGTGTGAATTGCGATATGTGCCATAAGGTGATTAGTTGAAAAGTTCATTAGTGAACTTTTGTTAACTAGTCGATTATGCGTTTCAATTTTTTGTGCAAGTAATGTCCGCCGCTTCGAGTAGGTTAACTCAGGGACAAGAACTGTCCTCTCTGCAACAGGCAATTTTTAAAAAATTTTGGAAGTGTTCGCTCATACACCCGGTAGAGATACAGAGATATAGCAATTTGATGTGAGCGACATGCTGGTAGAGCACATAACAGCCTCACTTATTTGATGGGGAATGTTTGCGATGTGGCTCGTTCTAAGCGCGAGAAAGCGAGATAAAGCATCTCTTTTGCTGCCGGCCGGCGTTTGTCGCAGCTGCGTGATCATCGATGCGTCCTTTAGCATTCTGCGCACGCACGAGGGCGACAAATGCATCCTTGACGCGCGCTGAGCGAATCCCTTGCGACATTCCGAAGAGTTCTGTCCCCGTCGAGCAAACAAGTTCGAAGAAATACTTTTTCACGCGTATTGGCGCGCCTAACGCGCCAAAACATCATTTCTAATATAAGGACGCAGCAGCTAATCGCTCTACGTTTGGCAGCCGCAGACTCGTCCATTATAGAAGTGACCCGGCTCACTGGTACACCAACTTTTTTTTTCGTTTACCTCATCGCATTGATGCTGCTTGTCCAAACGCCGGTTCTCGAAGACAGATTTGACTGTCATAATTTGAACAGCCTTTCGTGGTCTTTTATTTCGTTTTCTCCTCTTTTTACATTGGGATAGGCCGGCAATTAGGTATACACGATATAATAATAATAATAATAATAATAATAATAATAATAATAATAATAATAATAATAATAATAATAATAATAATAATAATAATAATAATAATCCTACTTCATGTTTACTGAAGGACGAAGGCCTCTCCCTGCCATATCCAATTACCAGCGTGTTCCCTTGGTTGGCTAAAATCCAGTGTTGCCCTTATTCTATTGGAGATTATTTTGCTAAATATTTTATATAATACTGGGAGTAAGCTAATGGGCCTATAATTTTTTCTATTCTTTAACGTCTCCCTTTTTGTGGATTAGTATAATGTTTGCATTCTTCCAGTTTTCTGGGACCCTTGAAGTCGACAGACACTTCGTAGAAAGAGCCGCCAGTTTTTCAATCATTATGTCTCCTCCATCTTTGATTAAATCGATTTGTATTCGATCTTCTACTGCCGCTTTCCCCCTTTTCATGTCATGCAGTGCCGGAAGCAAAAGGCGTAGCGCATCAGAAACAGGACAAAAAAAGAACACATACGACACACACGTTTTGCGCTAACTTTCAAGATCAAGTATTTATTGCGGGATCACAGCATACATATATACCCTTCGCCCGCAATATATACATGCTGTGATACCGCAATAAATACTCGTTGTTGAAGTTTAGCGCCAAACGTGTGTGTCGTCTGTGTTCTTCTTTTGTCCTCTTTCTGATGCGCTACGCATTTTGCATCCATCATGATATACCAACAAGCCAAACGTGCAACTTTAGTTAACTTGCAATGCCCTTCTAACTTCATCGCTAGTTATAGAAGGAGCCTCTGTAGCCTGTTCATTACTGCTTTGCATGGAGGTATCGTGGCTGCTTTGGGTACTGTACAGGTCAGCATAGAATTCTTCCGATGCTTTTACTGTATATGTATTCGATATTGCTGTTGATGTTACCCTGCTTATCTTTCAGAGCATACATCTTGCTTTGTCCGATGCCAAGTTTCCTTCTCGCTGATTAAATGCTGCGTCCATTTTTTTACTGCTTCTTCAGTCTTTCTCACGTTATAATTTCGAATATCCCTTACCTTCTACTTGTTGATTAGTTTTGGCAGTTCCGCGAATTCTAACTGATCTCTTGAGTTGGACACTTTCATTCTTTGTCGTTTCTTTATTAGGTCCTTTGTTACTTGGAAGAGCTTACCTATTGGTTGCCTTGGTGCCTTACCTCCCACTTCAATTGCTGCTTCTGAAGTCAGCCTAGTTACTGTTTCATTCATTGCCTCTATGTCGTCTTCATCTCTCTGTTCTAAGGCTGCGTATTTGTTTGCAAGTGCCAACCTGAATTGGTCTGCTTTTACCTTTACTGCGCCTAGGTTGGCCTGTTTCTTCTCGATCAATTTTGCTCTTTCTCACTTCAAATTGAGGTTAACACTAGCCCTCACTATAACCTATGATCACTGCACTTTACTCTACCTAACGCTTCTATATCCTGCGCTATGCTGGGATTGGCAGAAAGTATGAAATCAATTTCATTTCTTGTTTCACCATTAGGGCTTCTCCAGCTCTACTTTCTGTTGCTACGCTTTCTGAAAAAGGTGTTCATTATTCTAAGCTTATTCCTTTCTACGAATTCTACAAGCATCCCTCCAATAGTGTTCCTAGAATCGACGCCGTAGTTGCCAATTGCTTGTTCACCAGCCTGCTTTTTCCCCACTTTCAATTGAAGTCGCCCATTACTATAGTATACTGAGTTTCCACTTTTCTCATCGCTAATTCAAAATCTTCATAAAACTGATTTACTTCATCATCATCGTTACTGGAAGTTGGAGCGTAGGCCTGTATTATACCTTTATTCTATACCTCCTATTCAGCTTTATTACGACTACTGCTACCCTCTCATTTATGCTGTAGAATTCGTCAATGTTGCCCGCTATGTCCTTATGGATTAGGAATCCTACTCCGAACTGCTTCTTATCTGGTAGTCATCTATAGCGAAGGACGTGGCCATTTGTCAACACTGTATAAGTCTCACCGGTTCTTCTAACCTCACTAAGGCCAATGATATCCCAAACAATGTCTGATAGTTATTCAAAGAGTCCTGCCAGGCTAGCTTCACTCGAGAGGGTTCGGGTGTTAAACGTTGCAAGGGTCAGTTTCCATTGGCGGCGTATCCGGGTCCAGAGATTCTTAGCATCCACTGCTGCGTTACAGGCCTGACCGCCGCATTGGTCAGGTGCTTCGCAACTGTTGGGGACTAAGGGCCATTGGGTAATTGAGTGAGTCATTTGGGGACGGAGTGGTCGAATACTGCACCAGGGAGGCCAATTCCTGTTCTGGTGAGGGAGTGTCTTGTTGAAGCTTAGTCCATGGGCCTTCCTAATTTGGTTGCACCTGGATTAGTATAAACCCACTCACTCTCGGCATATTTTGCCGGTGTCAGGCGTCACTCCAAGCCAATATGCAGGTAAATGGTAATTACAGGTAATATACTGGTAATTGTTAATCCAATATACAGGTAACTAAATGCCAATAGGAGTTTATAAATAACAAATTTATCGAAATTAGTGCGCTTAAAGTTGAGTAGAGAATGTCGTGGCGGATTAAAATACTAACATATGTAGATTGCTCACTGTACACCCGTTGCATGTAACAAAAAGAAATGTCAAGAAATATGCAGGTCGTATGTATACATGGCTTCTCATTTAGCTCAGTTAGTTTATATTTGAGGTCATTTGCCAGGAGGCAGAAGTAAAGACGAAAGAAAAGTTATCTTTGATAAGGGTATATGCTTCCCTGCGTGACATTCACATTGTGCATTTTACATGTGGGAACTCGACTTAGGCTCCCTGCTATAATACGAGACGTGCGATACTCTCCCACAGCCTCGAGATCATTCCTGTTAAATTAGAGACGGTTTAACTACCCGATTGGTTCGAAACGCTTCTAGAGCTTTGCACGGTTTTGGACATTGTAACAGGACATTGTAACATGGCGATGCAGCGGTGGCGTAGACGTAGAACACCCGCCTCGCGTGCAAGAGGTCCGTGGTTCGAATCCCGGTACCGGCAATTTTCCACCGGATTACATTTTCCACCGGATTACAATTTTCCACCAGGCCTGTTTATGCAATAAAATTGCATAAACAGCCCTGGAGTGTAGCCTGATCCCGGTGACCAGAACCGGTAATGCACTCCCTCACCAGAGCAGGATTGGCCACCCTGGTGCGTACTTGGCCACAACCTCCTATATGAACACAACAATCAAACCCCGGCCCTCAGTCCCCAGCAGCTGCGAAGCAACTGACCACGGCGGCGGTCAGACCTGCGACGCAGCAGAGGGTGCTAAGAATCCCTGGCTCCGGACAGGCCGCCATTGGAACATGAACCTGGCAACGTTTAATGCTAGAACATTATCTAGTGAGGCGAGTCTAGCAGTGCTATTGGAGGAATTAAAGGGCAGTAAATGGGATATAATAGGGCTCAGTGAAGTTAGGAGGCAAAAAGAAGCATATACAGTGCTAAAAAGAGGGCACGTCCTGTGCTACCGGGGCTTAGCGGAGAGACGAGAACTAGGAGTCGGATTCCTGATTAATAAGAATATAGCTGGTAACATACAGGAATTCTATAGAATTAACGAGAGGGTGGCAGGTCTTGTTGTGAAACTTAATAAGAGGTACAAAATAAAGGTTGTACAAGTCTACGCCCCTACATCCAGTCATGATGACCAGGAAGTCGAAAGCATCTATGAAGACGTGGAATCGGCGATGGGTAGAGTCAAAACAAAATACACTATACTGATGGGCGACTTCAATGCCAAGGTAGGCAAGAAGCAGGCTGGAGACAAGGCAGTGCGGGAATATGGCATAGGCACTAGGAATAGCAGGGGAGAATTATTAGTAGAGTTTGTGGAACGGAATAATATGCGGATAATGAATACCTTCTTCCGCAAGCAGGATAGCCGAAAGTAGACGTGGAGGAGCCCGAACGGCGAGACTAGAAATGAAATAGACTTCATATTCTGCGCTAACCCTGGCATCATACAAGATGGATGTGGACGTGCTCAGCAAGGTGCGCTGCAGTGACCACAGGATGGTAAGAACTCGAATTAGCCTAGACATGAGGAGGGAACGGAAGAAACTGGTACATAAGAAGCCGATCAATGAGTTAGCGGTAAGAGGGAAAATAGAGGAATTCCAGATCAAGCTACAGAACAGGTATTCGGCTTTAACTCAGGAAGAGGACCTTAGTGTTGAAGCAATGAACGAGAATCTTGTGGGCATCATTAAGGAGTGTGCAATAGAAGTCGGTGGTAACTCCGTTAGACAGGATACTAGTAAGCTATCGCAGGAGACGAAAGATCTGATCAAGAAACGCCAATGTATGAAAGCCTCTGACCCTACAGCTAGAATAGAACTGGCAGAACTTTCTAAGTTAATCAACAAGCGTAAGACAGCGGACATAAGGAAGTATAATATGGATAGAATTGAACATGCTCTCAGGAACGGAGCAAGCCTAAAAGCAGTGAAGAAGAAACTAGGAATTGGCAAGAATCAGATGTATGCGTTAAGAGACAAAGCCGGCAATATCATTACTAATATGGATGAGATAGTTCAAGTGGCTGAGGAGTTCTATAGAGATTTATACAGTACCAGTGGCACTCACGATGATAATAGAAGAGAAAATAGTCTAGAGGAATTCGAAATCCCACAGATAACGCCGGAAGAAGTAAAGAAAGCCTTGGGAGATATGCAAAGGGGGAAGGCAACTAGGGAGGATCAGGTAACAGCAGATTTGTTGAAGGATGGTGGACAGATTGTTCTAGAGAAACTGGCCGCCCTGTATACGCAATGCCTCATGACCTCGAGCGTACCGGAATCTTGGAAGAATGCTAACATAATCCTAATCCATGAGACAGGGGACGCCAATGACTTGAAAAATTATGGACCGATCAGCTTACTGTCAGTTGCCTACAAACTATTTACTAAGGTAATCGCAAATAGAATCGGGAACACCTTAGACTTCTGTCAAGCAAAGGACCAGGCAGGATTCCGTAAAGGCTACTCAACAATAGACCATATTCACACTATCAATCAGGTGATAGAGAAATGTGCGGAATATAACCAACCCTTATATATAGGTTTCATTGATTACGAGAAAGCGTTTGATTCAGTCGAAACCTCAGCAGTCATGGAGGCATTACGGAATCCGGGTGTAGACGAGCCGTATGTAAAAATACTGAAAGGTATCTATAGCGGCTCCACAGCCACTGTAGTCCGCCATAAAGAAAGCAACAAAATCTCAATAAAGAAAGGTGTCAGGCAGGGAGATACGATCTCTCCAATGCTATTCACAGCGCGTTTACAGGAGGTATTCAGAGACCTGGAGTGGGAAGAATTGGGGATAAGGGTTAATGGAGAATACCTTAGTAACTTGAGATTCGCTGATGATATTGCCTTGCTTAGTAACTGAGGGGACCAATTGCAATGCATGCTCACTGACCTGGAGAGGCAAAGCAGAAGGGTGGGTCTAAAAATTAATCTGCAGAAAACTAAAGTAATGTTTAACAGTCTCGGAAGAGAACAGCAATTTACAATAGGTAGCGAGGCACTGGAAGTGGTAAGGGAATACATCTACTTAGGGCAAGTAGTGACGGTGGATCCGGATCATGAGACTGAAATAATCAGAAGAATAAGAATGGGCTGGTTTGCGTTTGGCAGGCATTCTCAGATCCTGAACAGCAGGTTGCCATTATCCCTCAAGAGAAAAGTGTATAATAGCTGTGTCTTACCAGTACTCACGTACGGGGCAGAAACCTGGAGGCTTACGAAAAGGGTTCTCCTCAAATTGAGGACGACGCAACGAGCTACGGAAAGAAGAATGATAGGTGTAACGTTAAGGGATAAGAAAAGAGCAGATTGGGTGAGGGAACAAACGCGAGTTAATGACATCTTAGTTGAAATCAAGAAAAAGAAATGGGCATGGGCAGGACATGTAATGAGGAGGGAAAATAACCGATGGTCATTAAGGGTTACGGACTGGATTCCAAGGGAAGGGAAGCGTAGCAGGGGGCGGCAGAAAGTTAGGTGGGCGGATGAGATTAAGAAGTTTGCAGGGACGGCATGGCCACAATTAGTACATGACCGGGGTTGTTGGAGAAGTATGGGAGAGGCCTTTGCCCTGCAGTGGGCGTAACCAGGCTGATGATGATGATGATGAGATTAAGAATTTTGCAGGGACGACATGGCCACAATTAGTACATGACCGGGTGTTGTTGGAGAAGTATGGGAGAGGCCTTTGCCCTGCAGTGGGCGTAACCAGGCTGATGATTATGAACCGGAAAATATAGTAAGTATAGATACCGGAATATTTCACGTTGTAATAACGCACAACGAACCAAAACTGCCCCGAATACTATATAGGCATTTAGTTTTTGAAATATAAGCATGCATGCATTAACTGCACTACCACTACTACGCGTGGCCGTTGCACGCATCAGAGGGTACAATTCTTGAAGCTGGCGCATACAGGACATGCATATTAGTGATATATTTATAGGAAACGTACAAAATATTATTTTTTTATTTACTGAATACTGCAGAATGGTTCGAGAATAAGAAAATACATAAGGTTCAAGATAAGAATGGTTCAAGAGCAAATAAAAACTGATAATCTGTTCTCTGAGCAAGACGCCGGTGCCACCGTTGGCAGCGTTGTAGCTGTTCCCCTGCATGACTTTGGCGAAATTTGTTCTTTTTTTCTGTCATTTTTGTGACCAATTCGTATGACACTATATATGTGATTACCTTGCTGCTATGGTAACATTATGCATAGCTCGGATCTAAGGGGGGAAGCAGTTTCTGTTGTTAACGGTGACGCCGAGATTTTGTTTATTCAGCCCCCTTTGTACTTTTTCATACACTCTATTAGAGAGTTTTAACTTTAGACCCGCCGTGGTGGCGTAAATTGTGGCT
This sequence comes from Dermacentor variabilis, assembly GCF_050947875.1. NCBI lineage: Eukaryota > Metazoa > Arthropoda > Arachnida > Ixodida > Ixodidae > Dermacentor > Dermacentor variabilis. The sequence continues at coordinate 218,760,288 of NC_134568.1, forward strand.
TTGGCGTTGCGCTGCTAAGCCCAAGGGCGCGAGATCAAAATCCCGGCCGCGGCGGCCACATGTCGATGGGGACGAAATGCAAAAGCGCCCGCGTATATACCGTCATTGGGTGCACGTTAAAGAACCCCAGGTGGTAAAAATTATTCCCGAGACCCCCACTACGGCGTGCCTCACAATCATATCGTAGTTGTGGCACGTAAAACCCCATAGTTTATTTTTGTGGTGATTCTGGTAAAGCCGCCGACGAAGAGGAGGACGATTCGAGGTCGATCCAAGGACGATCCAAGGAGGTGCAGACAGAAGGAGACGGAATGGTGGCTAATTGATATTAAACAGTTTAATATGTGAAGCTTGTGTTTGGAACTTAATAATTTTAACTTCAGCAGCATTCCTTTCAGAATCGCTCGGGCAGATAGCGCAGTTCAACTCCTTGATCGATATGTTGCTAGAAGAGGCGGACATTACTTGCTCGACAAATCAAAACATATAATTGACTTATTAAACAAGTTTGTCTGACTCGCTTTTCAAGTAATCACTTAAGGCACATGTTGGAACAAGCCGGTTAGTTCACAAGGCAGGAATTCTGAGGCTCGCACGAGTTTCTTTATGCGCCTTCTCAATTCGTGTGACTAACCGCCTTGGCGTATTAGGTAAATGGTACAACAGCGCATTTTGCCGAAAGTTTGAAGATGCTTACCTCAACACCGCTGCTAGTTTAAGAATCCGTTTTGTCTTGAGAACTCACCGCCTTGATTTCGTAAGCTGCAATGTACGTGCTCTGTGTGCTTTCCGTGCTGGTAGACCCGTAGATGAGGCAATCATTGCGTGCTTGTGTTCGTGCGTGTATCGTGCTTCTTGATATTTTATTTCTTTTCCTTTTTTTTATTGTTGCTTGAGTAAATAATTTGAGATTTCGGGGAAACCGGCTTTGACGTAGCGTACGTTCCCATGTTTCTAAACCTAAGTAACACATAGTTATGATCTAAAACAAGTGAATTAGTGAATTTTCGTTAATCGCTTATTTACTATTTTGATTTGTCACGCAAGTAATGTCCCCCTCTTTGAGTCATCCAGTTCAAGCAGTAGAACTGCGCTGTCCGGCTACAAATCTTTTTAAAAATATTGTTTATAAGAATAAAACACCAGGGCCCGTATTCACAAGAAGTTCTTGCGCAACGGCTTATATATATAATTCATTTTGGACAAGTAATGTATGTGGTTGATTTGAGTGACTCGATTTAGTGACGTTCAACGTCCCAAAGAAACACTGAGGGCATGGGAGACGACGCGTATAGTGGAAGGATCCGGACTAATTTCGACCACCTAAGGTTCTTTAACGTTTGTCTAAATCTAAGCATGCGTGTAAGAGCGCTTTTGCATTCGGTCCCCATTGGGACGAGGAAGCGGGGAATCGAACCCGGGACCTCAAGCTCAGCAGTATAACTACGTAGCCACTAAACCACTGCTGCGGGTAAGTGTGAAACGCACAAATGTTCCAAAAGGCAACCGATTCGAATAGTTGCATACAAGGAAGAAAAAAATAAAAACGACAAATTCAAGTTATCGGTAGCAGTTTTTCTTCATTTATGACTAAATTTTTTCGACAAATTACGCCTGTGTAACTTTCCAAACTGGAACGGATCATATAGGATTGTGCCTGCTACAGTGGACTAAAAAATTACGTTTCATACGCAGTTCGAGAACATCCCGCGACCACGGCGGCCGCATTTCGACGGAGCCGAATTGCAAAAATCGCTCGTGCACCGCACGTGCGTTGGGTGCACGTTAAAGGTGGCCAGGTGGTCAGACTTTCCGGGGTCCCCCACTGCGGCGTGCCCCTGATCAGATCGTGGTTTTTAAACGTAAAACCCCATACTTTAATTTAATTTAGAACATCCCGTTTAAAAATGGGGAGCCCTTTTGTACAACTCGCGCAACCGATGTGGCAGCTGCACACATGAACTCCCGGTTCAACAATTTAACGTGTTGATTTCTTCCGTTTTAAAGGGGCTCTGTCTTGTGTAGTACTGTAGAACTGCGAGACGTATTTCTATTTATTTATTTATTTATTTATTCATTCATTCATTTATTCATTTCTTTATTCATTTATATTTGCGGAGTTACGGACTTGTTTACTCGACGTAATAATTCTTCGACATTTTGCGAACTTTCTGTCAAAGAAACGAAGTCTAAATTCTAAATTAATATTTTTCTGTAACTAAAATTACAATTAATTAAAATCGGTTCTTTGGTTACCTAATGACAGCATTTCTGTATTTCATATGCATTTGAGCAGCTAGAAATTGGGTCCTAGCTTCGCGATTAATCGCATAACTAAATCGAGCAGTTTCTCTTAAACTGAATATCTGTCACTACCTTTATTAGGAGTGTCGATGGTCCCTGGCCAACTTGTGAGGCGAAGAGCTGCTGGGCAGTGGTTATGCTTCGCCACCGTTGCACTTTCAGGGGCGCTATAACGTAAAACTATTCCAAACTTTTCTATTCCAATTCTGCTATCAGCCCTCCGCGATTGGTCAAAAACTTTTTTTCGACCACCCACCACTTCACCTGTCTGTCACGCGACGTCACGAAAACCGCGATACCTCCCCATCTAATATGATGTGTACACACTGATTATGCATGATTTGACAGAAAAAAGAAAAACAGTTATTTCTGATTCGACCCCTTTTCGCCAGTAGCCCTCGGCTATTGGTAAAAATTTTTTCGGGCGGCACCCACTTCACCTGCCTGTAACGCGACGCCACAAAAGCGCACAAGCTCACAGCGTTAGATGCACAAGCGCACAGATGCATTAATATGCCGAACAAAACTGAATTTTTTTCGGAATAGCCGCAGGCTGCCCCGTTCCGAAAGGAATAAAAGATGGCTGCCGCCGATTGCTGAGACGCTGGCTACTCGCACCTGCCGGAGAGCATGGGTGTATTTGCGTATAATAAAGCTTCTTGCGTGGCCGTGTAACGTTTTCAAGCACTTTCGGCACGTTTACCACCTCATTCTGCCAACTCTTCTTTGCTGAGGTTCAGTTTTAGCGTCATTCCTAAGCCTCCGTTGCATGCCGCCGCGATTTTCGAGCAGCCACCACAAGCTAAGTAACGGAAAGCCGACCAATCGCAGACGCCGGCACCACCCTCTTCATCCGGTTATCGATTTTCAGTGCACTGGCTCTGCCCCAGTGAATCCCTCTCCACTTGAGCGTTCTCCTCACCTCTTGTCAGCCAATTAGATACGACAAGCCGCTCAGTGTATAGTAATGTTATTGGTTTTTCAAGCAAACAAAAGTGACCTCCTATGAACGAGGAGAGCGTTTGATTGGTCTGTTCAGACAACCCTGCCGGTGACCGCCCGGTGCTTGCGTCGGTGGTTACGCAAATTTGACGTCAGGAAATTGGAATAGAAACATATTGGAATAGTTTTACGTTATAGGGCCCCAGGTGAGATTGCTTGCAAGGGTAATCATTGCAAAGAAAGGAAAATAGCGGGAAACGTGACCCACTATCTGCTGCCTCGCGCATTTGCGAGGTCACTGGCCTTTATTCCTCAAAAGCTCATTCAGCAACGCATGTAAGTACTTAAGCGAAAACATCGCGAATCACTTGCCAGCGCTTATGTTTGTATGTGTGACTATGCCCGTTTGTGAAAGCACCGTCCTTTGAAGGGAAGTTAGTGGGCAATAACAACAAATACTGAAATCATGAAGAGATTTAAGACTGTCAGTGCGTTATTTATTAAACGATTCTGGGCTATGTCGAAGTGCAGCACTTAACAAATTATTTGACTTTTGTTGTACTACACGGGTTTTATAACGCTGTCAGGTGCTACTTTTGCTGAAAAGAAGGTTGTACAACGTGAACTGGGTGGATGCAACTAATCGTAGAGCAGGAAATTCACTAAGAGAGAGAGAGAGAGAGAAACAAAAGAGAGTTAAGACAGGGAGGTTAACCAGACGCGCGTCCGAGAAATTTGCCAAGCTTGCGGGCGACGTTTTTCTTTCTTTTTTTTTTCTTTTTCTCCCCCCTTGACCGGGTGTTTTTCGCCCATGACCACGCTTTTTGATCGTCTCAACAGATTCATGCCAAATCGTAGACAAATCCACGCAGTAGCCATGATTAAGATGGTGCTTGAACGATTGCGACGTCAGATTTTCCTCTAGTAATTGTAGTATGAAACCCCATGAGTGTATATAACCGAACATTGAGCCGCCATGCTAGGGTTACACGTCTGCTTCCGCGCGGTATACGCGGCCGTGTACCGCGCCGTGTCCTCTTCGCCACGCTATGCGTCGACCCACATATTATACTTGTTTCTGCTCTTCAAGCACCGAAAGCTGCTTCACGAGAAGGACTCGCTGCGCCGTCGCCGTATTGGAAACACTTCGCGAGGTTCGCAGCCAGAGCGTGATTGAGGACGCCGCTGCCACACGCTGTGTGCGTTTCATCGTGCGCTATTTTTGCGAGCCGCGCGGTCTCGTATACACGCCACTCAACAACAAATCGGCTCTCTTCTATCAAAAGCCCTGCTGCACGTCGAACCACCCTGCAGTAGCTTAGGGGCTTGTTTTAAGCCCTTTCATTTGCTTTCTCGTAACGAATCAAGCAGATAGATAGAGAGAAATTCAAACAACACGTCTGCCAAGGCCACGCTTCAAGACTGTCCGGAAGTATGAGCTAGCACACTACGAGCGGGTTCCGCGAATGGCCTTGTCTTCTATTATTTCTCGTCCGCCTCGAACAACGCACTGCGCTGTCGTCATCAGTCTGAACATAGACAAGTAAAAATAAGCCGTCGAACGTGTATTCGCGTTTCCAACTTCGACCCTGCGCAACTGTCACAGCATAAGTGGCGTAGCCGGGAATTATATTCGGGGAGGGAGTAGGGGGGGGGGCACATTTTCGGCGTTAAGTAAGTAACGTTATTTTGCTTCATGCGTAGGAATGAGCAGCTCCACAGAAATGCAAGAAATGTGAAGACAAAAAAAAAAGAGAGAGAGACACCGCACACACGGACACACACAGTAGAGAATCATAAGCTAGTCTCGTTTTAGCACGGCATATTATATAAAAATCTTGTACTAGAACGTTCTGTTCGTAGGGTGTGAGATATCTTTTCAGGCACATTCTTGAAATGAGAGAGGAATGCTAGCGGCATTGGGGGCTGCGGCTTTTCATTTTCGAGCAAAATATAACAAGAAACACCTTCGATCATATTAGAACGTCGTACAACGGTCTTTACTGGCACGACGTAACTGCCGTATAGGGAACGTCATTCTGGGTCGAGGCATGAAGGCGCTTCCCTGTCCCGTCGATGTAAAATCCCATGACTAAAATTGCGATATCACGCAGCTCAGCCGCCCCAACGATCGAAACTTGTGACGCTGTTGGCCTTCCAAGCTAAGAATTCAAAAAAAGAAATCTAGTGGAAGTCAAGACAGACTGAAATTTGTTGCGAAATTCTTAAAATGATTCGATTATTGAATATACTAGCGGTTCATTAAAGACTCGCAGACTTTGTTCTGTAGGAATGCTGTGAATAGGCACTCTCCTCTATATAGTCGCAGCAGCAACGATATGTGCCGCTGACAAGCACAAATGTTTATTAAGGTTGAAAATGCAACATACACATAACGGCTGTCGAATATGCTGTTGCCGTTGTACACGCGTAGTGCACCACCTATAGAGGCGCCACTGATGGCCACCTAGCGAGCGCTTTCGAAAGTACGCTCGGGATGCAGTAGCAGACAACAACGCTTTGTCTACCATCTGTTGAGCCACAAGCCGTCGCGGAAGTTCCTCCAATCACCACTAGCATTTCTTGAGGCTGATCAACCATCACGAAAATATAAGCCTTGTCGTTACCCGAAGTGACAGGCTGGGAAAAGGAGTTGTTACGATAAGCCTGGCCAAAAGCTATCTTCAGATGAAGCTCAGTGCCTTTGAAGCCACGCAGACGAAGGTGTGCTCAACCTGTTTTGACGCGAAACGTCTTTCACTTCGGTCAGCATAGGGCACGGAAGGAAGAAACAAAATAGGAGAGGCCCTGACGTCACGTTTTGAAGCCGGAAATGCAGCCATGTTGGTGTGCCATCTCTCTTTGCGCCTCCAAGCTCGCCGGAGCAGATAGGCGCGAGCTTCGAACTTGCATTGCTACGAGCCACCGTAAGTGTGTGCTGCCGACGCCCGTCAGAACAAAGCCTACGAAACTTCCGTAACAGTTGTAGTGAAGCAGCCGCAGCAGCAGCAGCAGCAGCAGCAGCAGCAGCAGCAAACGACTTTATTGGGGTCCTGAGGAGCTAAGCGGGGGCCTGCAGGTCCCTACCTAGCCGTTGGCTAGCCCCATGTCGGAACAGAGAGGCCATGCCTCTCCGCTCGTTCACGGGCCCTCTGGACAGCCAGGAGCTGGACGTCCTGCCTCGGGTCTGTGATGGCCTTCGTCCAGTCTTCTTCTGTATTAAAATCCTGTAACACAGGGCACTGCCAGAGCATGTGATTCAATGAGCTAAATTCAGTGCCACAATCTGGGCAGAGTGGATCGATGTCCGGGTGTTTTTCCGTGGCACGTTGAAGAAGACGGCGTAGACTCGCGCCGTGATTGCTTGGGTGTCTCTGTTGCCGGTTGACACACAGACACAGACCCAAAACAACTGTCAAGCTTACACGTCACGATCCAAGGTCAGCTTGTATCGCGAACATAATGTGCTGCGAGAAAGACACGGGCCGAAAAAACTTATCTCACTTTTCAGAGGCCTAGAGCTGCAGCGAGAGCTTCAGGAGCGCGGTTGCTATGACAACGTAGACGTTTGGGGTACCAGTCTCAGTGCTCCTTTGCGAAAAACATGTGACTTCCACTACACTTTCTTCAAGACGTCCGTGCACCCGCCGTGGTTGCTCAGTGGCTATGGTGTTGGGCTGCTGAGCACGAGGTCGCGGGATCGAATCCCGGCCACGGCGGCCGCATTTCGATGGGGGCGTAAACACCCGTGTACTTAGATTTAGGTGCACGTTAAAGATCCCCAGGTGGTCGAAATTTCCGGAGTCCTCCACTACGGCGTGCCTCATAATAAGAAAGTGGTTTTGGCACGTTAAACCCCATAATTTAATTTTTAAGACGTCCGTGCTGGCCGGGGCCCCCTCTCCTACGCTTTCCTTCCTCCATGGCATAGGAAATCGCTTGGTAAAACCACATGTAACGAAAACGTGTCCAATCAAAATTATAGTTAAAACCTTTATTTTAGTTTTTTTTTGCACAGGGAAGAACTGGGGTGCGGTGAGAAAAAAAGTAACTCTTGACGTTATACTATTATCGCTTATATTTTTGCAACCGTACTACCCACACGCCTCACTTTAGTATTGTTGCGTAGAGGAAAGAAGCCTTAGTAGAGTAGTTTGCTGGGCCAGTTGGCGAATGGTGAACATATAACGGTTTCCAGCAAGTACGGACGCGAGCACAAGTAAGTAGAAACGGACAGGACAACGCTGGACCGAGACTTACAAGTTGAAACTGCTATGGCACTTGTGGCATTTGTGTTAGTGCCATAGCAGTTTCAACCTGTAAGTCTCCCAGCGTTGTCCTGTCCGTTTCTACTTGTGCTCGCCTCCGTACTTGCTGGAAACCGTTATATGTTCACCATGCACCAACTGGCCCAGCAAACTACTCTACTAAACTGCTTTTCTTCCACCTTGGGCTCCTTTCAACGTGTTTCCTGTTCTACGGATCCCGCCAGCATTTGTGTTATATAGTGCCATAGCAGTTTCAACTTGTAAGTCTCGGTCCAGCGTTGTCTTGTGCGTTTCTATTTACTTGTGCTCGCGTCCGTACTTGCTGGAAACCGTTATATGTTCAAGGAAGCATCATTCTATCATGCATGTGTCGCATGCACAGATGGCGCCGTTGTCGCGCCGCGCATGAAGCAATCGAAGAATACACATCTGTGCCGCGTTGGATAATGGATTTCACATTGGCATCATCTTCTTAGACTTTTCTAAAGCATTTGATCTCGTCTCTCACCAATTACTTTGTCTAAAATTAAATACACTTAACATTGACCGTAATATTATCTCATGGATTGAACACTTCTTATCCAATAGAACACAATTTGTCTCAGCTAACAATTTTGACTCTTCGCGTTGTCCTGTCAGTTCCGGGGTGCCGCAAGGTTCTGTTCTCGGACCCTTGCTTTTTCTCATTTATATTAATGATTTTCCTGTGTAGCGTCCTCCATAAGGTCATTTGCAGACGATTGTGTCGTTTACAGAGTAATATCATCAAATTCTGACACTCTAAAACTACAATCTGATCTAGACAAGGTAACTAACTGGTGCGACACTTGGAAAATGCGACTTAACAGCCAAAAGTGCAAACTAATGAGGATTTCCCGTAATACTGCTTCGTCTAACCTATCCAACTATCACTTGAAGAACTATGTACTCGAAGAAGTCAGTTCCTATAAATACTTAGGCGTCCACATAACATCTAATTTTTCCTGGCAAACACACATAAACCACATCACTAACAATGCTAACCGTACGCTTGGTTACCTCCGTCGCAATTTCTCTATGGCCCCCGCTAACTTAAAGCTACTTCTATGCAAAACACTAATACATCCTAAGCTTGAATATGCCTCTTCTGTATGGGACCCTGGCTTGGATTACTTAACAAATGCAATAGAATCTATACAAAATTGTAGCGCGCGTTTCATTCTTACTAACTATTCTCGGACATCAAGCGTAACATCTATGAAGGCTACTTTAATCCTCCCTCTCCTCTCATCCCGTAGGAAGTTAGCACGCTTATCACTGCTGCACAAAATTTATTATTACAATCCGGAATTAAATAGTGAACTTTTGTCCGAACCTGCATATATATCATCTCGTACTGACCATCGGCATAAATTGAGCGTTCCACACTGTCGCACAAACCTATTTTTTTATTCATTTATTCCTAAAACTACCTGTGAATGGAATCATCTGCCGGCCTCAATTGTTAACATAACTGATACATCTGCTTTTAGAACTACTATTGAAGAATACTTTTGTTAATCCGCACTTTCAAATTTTTTTATTATTATACCCTGTTATCTGCACATGCTCTGTATTTCGTTCCACTCCCTTCTGTAACGCCTTCGGGCCTTGAAGTTACAATAAATGAAATAAATGAAATGAAATGAAATATTGGGGGCGAGCTCCACCACTGGAAAATCTGGCGCCACCGTCAGCGTGACGTGACATGAGGGATCACGTGGACACAGCGGCCGCGTCGGCTGCTTCGGAAGCGCCGAGGCGAGCTGAAAACGAAAGTTTAAAGTCCCACCTGCGCTGCGGTTCTGATTAAGTGGTGAGGCTTTCCCGCCTTGGGTGTCTGCTTGACAACATTTGAAAGCACTATAATAAGTAGTGGCTGCCTTTGGAGGCGTGCAGCATGGTAGGCTACTGCTCGGTGCCGCAGTGCCGGACGTACGCAACGGAGCCCGGTGTCAGCCTTATTCACACGTAGCCGCAGGGCAAGAAGCTGCGTGAAGCTTGGCTCGCGAAACATAGAACCGGCAGACAGCCATCGGCTAGATCTCGGGTATACAGCAAGCACCGACGCGAGGAAGATTTCTGCTACGGCGCCGAGACTGCGATGTTCGATGAGTAGCGAAAAACGTGCACTGAGACGCTCGCCCGCGCCCGCTGCGCGGCTAATATCTTGACGGTTTGGTCTATGAACTTGTTGATGCTAGATACTGGCAAGTTCACTGGAACGGAAAGGGAGTGGTAAAAAGCACATTAAAAAAAGACATGACATATGGTCATGTTTGTGTTATGTATTAATGGACTAGATTACGAAAAAGAAGTAGCGGGAAATCGGACGTTGAGTGGACCGATAAACATATATTGTGACGCAACTTGAGAAATAATATTGAAACGTCCAAGAATATAGAAGGGAAAAAAATTGAATCGTCGCGACGGCACATTACAGAGGCCGTAGGCGTCGAAGTTTCTATAACGAAATTATTTTTTAACAGTTCTGATAGTGGTCACGCAACAATGGTTGCTTGTGTACTGTTAAATTATCATATTCTGCAGCCTAAAGCTCATGGCACGGTGCGAAAACGCGCACGCAGCGAAATCGAAACATTGTACGCGGATATGCATGCAGGTGCGTAGTCGGTCACTGCGAACCCGTGCGATCGCTGCATTGAGGCTTAATTCTGTTATGGTCCATTTGATTATACAGACAACCCACTATAAGAACATATTTCACATAGTTTGCTCTCAGCGTTTGCCTACCTTCCGTGCAAGAAGCCGGTTCGGGAGACTCCATCGCGGCGACCGCGCGCAGTGGCGTTCATTGTACGTATTCGGTAAAGAGATAGCGTCTGTGAACGATTCTGCGCTTTTAGTTTGCCCAAGATTATTATTTCGACAGTAAAAAAACTTCCCTCGTTTTGATAGTACTTACAGAAATGTCTAGGAGGTCTGCCGCGTGGTGTTCTTATTGAGCGCCGTAAGCGCGCCGGAGCGCGCCGCGTGATCCCTCGTACTATGCAAAGGAGGCGCTTCCGACAGATGACGACTCCGGAAATCCTCACCCCCAATAGCCTCTTGCTCAGCGTTCGGAGGCATACAGCTCGGCAGTACACTTGTCAATAAGAGCGCGAGTGGTCGCGTTTGAGATAGCTCACTCAGCCATAGTAAATGTAACCCATCACACTCAAATCTGCGCTCATGAGGAGGAGGCTTACAAGTATGCAATCTGTTGTAGAAATTCTACAGTTTCTCAGCTATGGCACCCCCGCGTTCGACAAGTAAGGTCCAGAAATGGCGTGAACAGACTCGGGGCAGCAAGACAAAGGAATGCCATCTCGCGCCAACCAGTTTTGAACACGGCGGGCCCAATACGACAAGGGAGCGAGCTTGATTGCAAGATGGCACTGCAGGACCCCCACTAGCTGGTTAAGCATGCAAGCTTTGTAATGAATGAATAAATGTCACTTCTGTAATTGGTAGTAGGTGTTCCATATCTCTACCCTGGTGCCCATACACCCTCAGCAGCACGAACAAGACGTTTCATACCCTATTGCGGCTGCGTCCCCGATACAACCTATACCCGATAACCTTATTTCGAGTGCTCAAGACTCGAAACTGCAAGGGCGGATTTAATGCTATTAGATCGTCGACCATTCCCTCCCCCCACCCCACGGAAAAAAAAAATAACCTTGGCCAATGGCCAATAGCGCAGTTGCAGATAAAAGCGTTTGTCGCTGTAAAAGCTTTCCTTGAAGATATCAATATCTTAGGTTTACATTAAATTTAGTGTCTTCTACACAAACATCACAATGCTACATATTATACATGTGCCATGTAAGTCTAAGCTTTTCATATGTTGTAAGTTTATGTAACATGTCATGTATACTAGGTGCTTCTTTTCATACGGCACGCTTTATTTTAAAGGACACTGTCACGTCTAGGCCCCTGCCATTTTTGCAGATATATAGGCTACATGGCTAGGCGGACATTCAAGCACTAGGGAAGATTTTCAGGATAATTTAACTGATTGCCTAAAATGCGGCAATCAACTTTTTTTAATTTCTCACTTTAGGGCACATGCAGTTGCGATATTGAAGCCAAGGAGTAGTGAAGCCCTGTATGTATAGTAAAAATCCGAAGTTTCGAGATATCTGTCCCCGAAATCTGCTAAAAAATGTTCCAGTAAAGATGGTCCCGAACTCTTAGAGGCACGATTTTGGGAAACCTAACTGGAACGCGAATGTATTTCGTATCACATTTTAAGATCGTATATCTGGAAAATGATGCTAGTCTTAGGATTTCTGCTAAGCAGACATGACTTCACTACTCCTCGACTTCAATGGCGCAATTACAACATGTGCCCTAAAGTTAGTGATGAGAAAGTTAACTAGCACATGTTCGGTAATTAGCGAAATTGCCCTGAAAATGTTTCTTGTTGGTGATGTCCGACTATAGCCACACAGCCTATCTGCAAAAGCGGCAGGGGCGATCAAATTCTTTTAAAATAAAGTCTCCTGCATAAAATAAAACACCTGGTATATACGTGTGCTTGCGTTTCGTCCACTCGTCTACCAAACTGAACTTGCGTATGCGCTTCGCAACTGTACATGTTCATCTTCTGTGGCTTCCTGGACTTATTAGCAAAACTATGTGCTCATGGTGTCTGAATGTATGCATTGTTTTTTGCAGCAAAACTTTTCTGATTTCATTTTGTTTGCCATGCGAGGAGAAGCAGCCGGTGCCTCATAAGGGCGCCAACTTTTCCCGTTCCGTCATGCAATTAAAAACAAAAAAGGAGAGTGGTTGTCTGAATAGAGAACGCCTGTTTCCGACAGTGGTGCAATAGCATCAAGCGAAGAATGTCTTATTTCTTTCGAGAAATTTGAAAAAAGAAAGGATCCAGAGCACGCCTGTACCATAACTGAACATGGTGGGCTGGCGCGCAACCGAATATATCGTATCACTTGTGTGACGCACCTCAACGCAGTTCTTTATTTCCTCTAGGTGACGAGCAGGTTCAGTTAGACCACAACCCCGTGCTCCGTTCACTTCGTTTTGCCGCTTTTACGGTTTCTGATCACGGGTGTTGCACTGCTGCAGCAGCCGGCGGTGCTCTCTTGTGAATCACGCCCGTCGAACTATATTTTCAAAACTCGCTCGTCAGCAGCGTCACTGAACCAGCATTAGCGTGGATAACTTCTCATAAATCACCTTTGACGCCAAGTCGCTGTTCTGGCAAGCAGTTGAGCATTTTAAAGATGGAACCTCAACATGACTGCGTGGCACCAGTGAAGAGAGTCCTCTAAAGTGACTATAGCCGAGCGCATTATGGCAACAACAGATGTCTCCGGAACTATTTGCTCAGATTTTCCCTAGTGCTCGCCTGAAAGAAACACACAGGTACTGCTGTGAGAACGACTGCAGAAAATAGAAGCGCTTCACTTATCGTGCTAAGTGCCAATGAAATTTAATGCTATATTCAACTGTACAGTTATGTGTCCTGTTATGTAACTATGTGTAGATGCGTTTACAGAAGTGCCCTTTTATACACTCTTCTGTGCCTTCCTTTACCTGTGTCTGGAACATCGCAAATGTTCGTGATATTTGACTGCCTTCAGTGTTTTTTTAGTGCTTTTCGTGCTTTCAGATTTGTTTTGCCCAGCGACGAAAAATAGCCGGCGGCAGTGAAGGCGCCATTCTCTCTCCTCTTAAAGAAAGAAAGAAAGAAAGAGAAAGCCCGCTTGAGTTAATTCAGAATTTTTATTTCTTCGCCCTCGCAGCGATAAGAAGAAAGACTAGAGAGTTAATCTTAACACCATCAGCTACCTCCCCACTGCGTGGATAAGCCACCCAGGTAGCACAAAAGAGATACGTAACGTTTCCGTAGCGTTTATCCAAGACGATAAAAACGGGTTAAAGAAGACACGAATGAGAGAACTTCGGCGGGAAAACGTCGTATATCTCTGCTAATGTCCGGCTTAATTACTTTCTTGAGACGATCTAGAACAGGTCTGCAAGACGTATTCGAAAAGCTGGTCTAGAAATAGGATTGGGAAAGACACAAGTAATCCCTTTGCCAAAGATATTCGTAACCAATTGCTAAACGTTTTTAGGACGTTATCAAAAAGCTGGTCTAGAAGCGGTCTTGAAAGGTTTACGATCATCTGAAGCTAATTTTCGCGGGTGACGGGCGCGATCAGACATCGTTGTTCAAAACACGCGTTTAGTTTCGCCTCACGCGACTGGCCTATGCCGTGCAGACGTCGTCAGCCGCACCCGTTGGCACGGCCTAGGCCAATCGCGTGAGGTGAAACTGATCGGGCGTTTCGAACAACGATCTCCAATCGCGCCCCAGATGAGTAGAAGCGTCGGTGTTGACTGTAAGAGCCATATCGCAGTGCCAAGCACTGTTCCCCGCATGGCCGGCGCATCCTCTACCAAGTCGCACGAAAATGAGCCTGTTAGGAATAATAAATCCTTAATACCGCCTTTAGTAAGCTACGATGCTTACAACCACAATGGGAATGACATCCTGCAAAGAACAAATGGCCACGTCTTGGCAGGTGGCCAGACCAAGCCCTTCATGCCAAGAGCGCATGAAATGAGAACATTGTGACAAAGCAAAAACACTTTATTAAAATGTAATGCTTATGCAAGGTTCGAACAAACTGTGTGAGAAATGCAAATAGAAGTAAAAGTACATCAATAATGACAAAAGTCGCAGAAAGGATTCGTAATGAACTCGAAAGTGAACATTCACTAGCACATAAACAAAATTCCAAGTACACATAGAAAAATGAACAGAAAAACCTGGAGTGTACTAAAGTGTCTAATTTATCATAGTAAAGTGCACGTGCTATTAGATGGACTAGAGTTATGCAGAAGTGACATCGGAGCAAATGGAAGAAGTAGACTGAAAAATGCAAGAGTATGAATCGGATGGTAACTGCCTCCAAGCAATGTTACCAATCAGCTAGAAGCTTCAAAAGAGCACAAAAAGAAATACCACCGCATACCATCATAAAACAATCCTGTGACAGAAATAAAAAAAAAATGGGAACAATGCAAAATTTGAAATATTGCCTTTAAGATATATCAGAGAAAGTAATGGCGAGAAAAAATAACCATACAACTAAAAAGCAATAAAGTGAAATTAGTACACAATACTTAAACGGGGGATTCAGTGTAACAAGTGAACACTACTGTAGTACAGCGAACGATGAGACAGTAATGCTGCATCTTGCCACTCCAGAACGTGAGAAATGAATATGCAAGCCTCATATTAGAAACTTACATAAACATGGAAATAAACTGGAATGCACTGGAAGCTGCATTTGTGTAACAAAGGAAGCAATGGTCATAATAAATAGTAAGTGTTTTATCTAAAAAGCGCTTTACAAGAGTCAAAGTTGTACCTCTCTGGCAAAAACAAAGTTGCAACGAATAATTTGCAAGCCAGCAAATACATTAATTAGCACACTGACATGTCACACTTTGCGCACATCTCCAGTCTCCTAAAGTAAAAAAAAAGCACTCTGAATGAGAAAAACACATGTAGCCCAGAGCAAATTCGTTGCCAGTTCACTCATACTTTCACACCCAAAAACATTTTCCACAAAGTCCAGGCACAGTTCCACTGATGTTTACCAATTCACCCCCACTTTCACGTCCAAAAATATTTGGCACACAGTCCAGGCAGAGCTTCATAGATAAACAGCTTGAGAGCACCCTACTGATTATTGTGCACTCCCGCTGCTGGAAATATAACTGCCGCACATGCTGGTAGTGGTTTCAATGTAGACACACTTGCTGCCCTGGACAGGTATGCTCAGATATCTGCACTGGTGCTCCATTTTGTCGAAGTAGACAGATTGATGCACTACGCTGGCAATTGAAATGTTTTGAATGCACAAGTATTGGCTTCACCAGAAAGACTTGCCCACATACCATCACTGGCATATATATGCACTTGCTCTTCACTCAGGAGCATTGAACTTAAAGTGTTCCCTATGTGGGAGCCATGTGTAAAACCGGTGTCACACGAGCACTCTCGATCGCGATCAAGCCCGATCCGGATCAAAATTATCGATGCGACTGGCTCACTCTCGTAGCTTGCGCAGAGGAGCCAATCACGACCGAGAAATTCGATTTGTAACGGACTGGATAGCGGCTAAAAGAGCCCCGTGTGAAACCGGTATCAAATAATGCACAGACGTACGCTAGGAAAATGTGTTGCACAAGGACAAAGAACTGCGACATGCCCTGTTGTGCGAAGCGCGCGAACAGAACACATGTATATATATATATGAAAAAAACTGCGAGAGCGCTTCGCGAACTCCATGCGCACACATGGCACCCGCACGAACTCGGCAGGCCGCCGTAAAGCGCGAAGGGCGCACAGCGTACATTCCGGCACATGTCCCAAACTGCAAACAATCGTACTACCTAAAGCATACAAGTTATTTTACCAAGGGCATACTCGACTCACGTATGCAGTATCCACAAGCGAGTTATGCAGCGTACATGCTGTATCCATTCGCCAAATAGTAAAATTGATAACAAGCACAAAGCTACAAGGGACTCAATACATTACTACCATTTGAGGCGTCAAATAAAATCGAATTTGGCCGTTTCATATATTGGACACAACATATGGACACATGTGGTACCCTGTAAGACCATGAAATACCCATCACGTGGGTAAAGGGGGCGAAAACACAATCGAGAACCTGAAGCGCAAGCGATAAAAGCATGGTATGGTGCACGCAAAATTCTGTCAGTGCGCTGTAGCGCGACGGAAGAAAATAGGGCGAGCACTTGACCTAACCTTTTGGGATACCGCACTAGTACTGAATAATTTTAAAAAAGCCTGTTTGAACCAGTTCCCTTGTTTGCAACACTCTTGCTAAACAGGAGACTAAAATACCGCGATGACGGCTCTATTGCGGAGATCGGCAAGGTGTGCATAGACAGAAATTTTGCCGCCTTTCTTCGCATTCTGCAAAATGCTTTCTTGTTAGGATCACGCATAGCGGCCGATACCGACGTTAGGGACACACAGGCACGATTTCGTCCCTCTAACTTTCGTCCTTATACTGCCCTTAACGCCTTAATTACAGCGTCAGTGAAAAGGCGCCTCACAAAACATGACAATGAACTTGAAGAGCTGATTAGTGCCCTCCACTCCGCGCCCTCCAATTGAATACACTACTGATTTCTAAATTAAACTACACAAACAGATCGCACAACCCAAACTAATCACAGAACGTCGTTTTCTTGACGGCAAAACCCTGCAACACTTACATGACAAAGGGCAGCGGCAGCACATTCAGAACAGCCGCTATCATACTACAGCGCAATGCAAGTGCGATAACGCTATTATGCCCGGCTCAAACAGATCGCACAACCCAAACTAGTCACAGAATGTCGTTTTCTTGACAGCAAAGCACTGCAACACTTACATGACAAAGGGCAGCGGCAGCACATTCAGAACAGTCGCAAACAGACCATAGTGCCATGCGAGTGGGATAACGCAACTATGCCCGGCTTCACGAATAACGTGGCCGCCTTGGTCACATAACAATTGAAAACACTACTGATTTCCAAATTAAAACCACACAAACATATCGCACAACCCAAACTGATCACAGAATATCGTTTTCTTGACAGCAAAACACTGCAACACTTACATAGCAAAGGGCAGCGGCAGCACATTCAGAACAGCCGCAAGCACATCACAGCGCAATGCGAGTGCGGTGACGCGACGACGCCATGACGACGTGACTATGCCCGGCTCGCCCGGTTGCCCGGCATCACGAATCACGTGGCCACCTTGGTCACATGATTTGACGACGGTATCGCCACCTTGCGCAAGGTTGGATCGCGTTGATGGGTTGTTGAATATTGTAGAAGCCGCTAAAGAGGCTGACGCGCCGTGGCGTGGTGGTGGCGCCTTGAGTCGTTTTCAAAACGTATTCACCCCTCGTTTTTAAGCTGCCTGGCTTCCAACGTTATCAAAACGTATTCACCCCTCGTTTTTAAGCTATCTTGTTTGGAACGTCTTTGATGCGTCGATTTTGGTCAAAAATCCGTTTCAGACGTTGAATCCCTTAATACGACGTTTTCAAGACTTTGTGTGCTACCTGGGTGCAGCCACTTCATCAAAAAAAAAAAAAAAAAACCCGCATCATATGGCTTCCTTCGCTTCCAGAAACGCTTACGAGCCCTAGCTGACTCCCCAGTGGGCATGTTTACCGAGCGTAGCTTAATTCGAATGTTTTCTTTTTTTATCTTGCGGATGCGGGCTTGTGATACTGTGTATACGCATGAAACTGAGCGTTAAAAGGAGGCTAAGAAAATTAACTTAAGCTGTGTTATCGAATCATGCTTCTGCAATAGGAAAACAGCCATACTTACCACAAAAAGAGGATCGATAAGCAAAAAAAAAAAAAGAAGACACACACACATACACGCGCGCGCGCGCGCGCGCACGCACGCACACAATAACGAAAGACGTGTGGCGAAGCCGCCTTGAAGTTCCCACACGAGGTCGCCGTGATGTTATGGATTTTGTTGTCGCGAGCCTAGTTAGTTGTTTATCGGTAAAGAATGGCCACAAGATATTCTAAGAGAACCAAATACTCAAACTACAAACTTTGAAAACTTTTCCTGGGCCAAAATGGCCAAAATATGATAAATTACTTTGAAATCCGTGACGTCACGCTCTTTTTGATCCGGCGCTCAGGTTCAAAAACAAAACATTTGCCCTCATTTCATCCAATAAAACCAAACTTTTTTCCGCTAAATGAATCTAAATAAATATTTGCAACAATAATTTACCAGTACGTGTAAACCGATTTGGCGTTGCTATTTCCCTGCGAGTTTTCCTCGAGAAAGCTTGTCAGCAGCAGAGCTGAGCGAAACCCCTTCATTGTTGAATTTCCTCTTTTAGCCTCAACGTCGTCCTCACAGCACCCTCGCCCTCACGCTCAACACGTTATAGCCTTCGGCCCTCCCCCTTTCTCGCCTTCACTTTGTCAGCCTCACGATGCAGAGATCACTCTCACTTTCTGGCGCCTTTGTAGCTAGGCGCAGTTATGCACTTCTCATAGCGAGTGCATAACGCTGACGTGTGCAAAACAGTCGGTAAAAAAAGGACATAGTGCAAATGTCTCGTTTTCGACAGTGTGACGACAGCCCTAAAATCTAAAATCGACGTTGTTTACAGGACAGATACCAGCCGCCGTTTGGCCACCTCAGCCATTTGTGTTGCCTGTGCCCATTTTTTTTCTTTCTTTTTGTTTACGAGCAATTGAAGAGCTCATATATAGTTGACGCACAGCTTGCATCGAGTGGTTCAGAGTGGATCGCTCTGTTACTGCTCGTGACAAAAGGTTCCGACCCGTCTTCGCGAAAGGCTACAGTGCTCTCATATACTGCTATTACCAATTTCGCTTCCAGATAACTTGACAGTTAAAGAAGTACGATGAAATTTGTAGAAAATCAATTTACGCCGACTTTCTGCACTTGTCAGATCGCTTTGCACATTTCGTGCGGTCTACATCGAGCATAAAGTGAGAGCGCGCGACTGCAAATATTCGGCGTTGGTGCGCGTCAACACGAGCGCGTGCCAGGACGCAGGTCCCGGCCGTGCGCTACCGAATTGGCGGGCGATCAGCGGCCGCAGAGGCGGCAGGCGCGTTCATCGTCGCGAGCGAGATGGCGCGCACCAAGTCTGCGCCGCTTTCCCTTTGGCTGTTGACCGCCGTGACACGAGCCGGGAGTCGCGAGTTCCGTGGCGGCATGCTGGGCCGCGAGGCCCTCTCAGCACGCGGACGGAAAAGCTGCGCATGATTCGCGGTGGAGGTGACGGGGGAAGGAAGGTCTCCGTCGTGACCCCCGAGGGTCACGCAAACGCGCCACCGTACGTGACCCAGATTCGGAGAGAGCGAGCCGTCCTACAGTTCTTGAGGAGCGCCGCTCGGCCGCCGCATTTCCATAGCGAGAGTGAAAGCCGACCGGATCGCAGCAACTCCGGAGATGCTCTTCTACGCAGTGCTCGTCTTCGCCGTCCTCTTGGGCCTCGGTGAGTCTCCGCTGTCGCGGCGCGCCGATCTTGAGCGTTGGTCACTGCAGCTCGGCCGGCATGCGGAGTGCCCAGCTTTGGCTGCGGGGGCTCTCGGCTGTCTACACTGCTGCTCGCGGCACTTTGAGAGTTTTTGGGTTAGGAGGGAGCACGCACCGAACAGTGGTTGTCGTTTTCGTACACCCTGTGGGAACCTATGTCCATGTTTCGTTTTCAGTTTCGTTTTTTTTCTTCGTTCCCAAGTATTTATTCTCCGTGGGTGCACACGGTGCTGACAGCCAAGATGACGCGATAAATTGTCGCCGTCTGACGATAGTCTCGTGAAAAGCGAGCATAGCATAGCAAACGCGCATTCTCGTGTCGTACAAAAAAGAAAAAAAAAAGGAATGAACGCGCGCCTTCGCTTAGATTCTTAGATGTGTTCTGCAGACGTCCGTAATTTCTATGTTGGGCCACTTAATTGGCAGTAGTACTTGCTCTCCTTCCACGGGCTCACAAGACCGCCTATAGTCGTGCGTATTTTATCAAAAAGTAAAGAAAGACACTCTAAGAAAAATACAATGTGTGCTGCATTTTAGAGCGCTTACATTTCTTTCAGGTGATATAAACGCCTCTTATGTCTAGGGCTCTAGGTAGACCATTTGCAAAAAAAAAAAAAAAAAAGGACGTGCAGTAATAGCCACAGTTTTTTTCGCTCCTTAGTAATATATGTCATAATAAAGCACGACATTGCGCTCTAGTCGATTCATTACGCTGGTTCAGCAAAGTGTCATCTATTATTATGGAGCTCAGAAGAAGGTGGGACCCAGGCGGGCCTGTGACCCTTGTGTCCTTCTTTCTTTTCGGGTCCTATTAGTAACCTCATTTGATAAACCGATGTAAAAGATATACGCACATGTTTCCGTAAACTCTTTTATGCGGTTGCTGAATCGTTTATTTAAAAAATTATAACGTTAGGTGAGTGATCGCACGATATTGTGCGATCGTGCACGTAAAAGGCAATATCATAACTACGAAAATAAAGGTCGAGCTTTGCGTGAAAATTTACTCGAAGCCTGTACCCCATTTATTTAGTACGAAGCATTCGACAGCAGCCTCCATCGAGTGATCTCTGTTGCTTGCGGATTTCAAGTCGCAAATCAGGCCTCTCGTCCAAAAGTGATTTGCGCATATTCTGCACGACATTGCAAACATAACTTATCCCATTGTTCTCGTTCTGTTATATGAGTTATTTTTTTAACTAGACTAATTATGTTTACCTAACCCAATAACACCTACTGCAAGTTTTACGTGACGCTATTACCAGATTATACCGATGTTTGTACAGTCCCTCTGGGCGAAAATTAGAAAGTTATTTGTCTACAGGTAAGTAGCAGTTAATCGTATACATTACGTGCCCTATCCATAGACAGATAGAAACAAGTTCATTTTCACCTAGAGCGATTGTATGAAGAACGATTTATTGTTCCTAACCGCCTCATATGTTAGTGACGCTTGAGTGTTAGCGCATTATCATGTGTGAAGCGAGGCAGTGAGTACGAACATGCTTATTACAGGTGAAACCGCAATTGTATAATCCACTGCATACTCGGTTTACACGCCTTATTGCACACGCAGAGCGCATGTATCCCCTTCAATCAAGGTGTACATATTTGCGTAGGCGATTGATTTTTGCCAGCTCTGTCCATCAGTGTCAAGAAAACAAAAAACTGAGCTGCGGGTGAATTGAACCCTCTGCTCACCAATACGACGCCAGTTCACTTTAGACTACATAGTATTGCTATACAAAACCAGTTTACTAAAAGCACTATGCCATGTTCGACGGGAGGTTCTACGTGCTCTGTTCCGTCAGCAATATTGTAGAAACAGTTTTTACTTGCCTGCAACGAAGGAACGCTTGGAAGTGGTTTTAGCCAGTGTTTCATATCTTTCTGTGAAGAAAAAAAAAGTGACGTGACTGATTGAACACTAAATTAAAATTTCATTTAAGGCTCATTAGAACACGTATAAGGATCATCCTATACAATCTGGATTTTCGTCCAGTTGAGTCTGCAGCACCTTGTATGTAAAGTACGACGCAACCAAACACCTTTACTGACGGTGCATCATAACTCGCGACTGAAGGGGATATTGCAGAAACAAAATTGACTTTTTTCGTTGAAGAGGATAAAACTAAATCCCGTTCAAAGTGTAGCACTGACTTCCACACAGCGAGAAAAGACCATATTTTGAAGCACGCAGCGCGATACAAGCATCCGCTATCACTGGATTGCGGTCTCCAGTTTCCAATTGTATCAGTCAGCCTTCCCGTTTTCAGTGTGCCGACAGGCGGGGCGCCGCTGTTCGAAATTTGCACGCCGCGCAGAGCGCCTTCTCCTCACCCCACCACAACACTACAGGCGGCAATATGGTCGTTTATACTCAATGTTATAAAAGGCACGTCACATATGTGGGCCCCTGACACCGGGCCCATCCGTTCTCTCTTTTGATGCGCAAGCTGTGTATACGTTGGGAGATGCCAAATACACGCTGTTAGCATCGCAGTGCAATAAACCGACACCTGTTTAGACAATAAAACGCCTGCGTGCTTCGAGCCGCGACCTCATGCAGGAACCGCTTAGAGCCATTACAGTTCAAGGGAGGGGAGGATGCGGGTGACGCAGGGAGCGATTAACATTTTTCCCCAAAAAACATAACTTTAATGGAAGCTTCAGCATTCGTAGATGACGTCACACTCAAAGCGCTCTATTATCCATAGGAGCTGTTGGCTGAGCGCTGTTTCAGTGGTCAGACACCTTAAAGTGGGTACACGCAATCCTTGATTACAAGCTCGCTCGTGTTCGCAGGGCATTCGAGAAATTGTGGGGCGATGCTGAAAAAGCACGTGTAAAATTAACTGCTGCGCTATAACTGAGTATATATTAGAGTGACTGACTGATTGAGCGTTCACTATTCCAACGTCAGACGCCTCCGTATGTGTTTCTTTTTTTTTTTTTTTTGTCCCTCCTATGCGCTCAAACGCTGTGAAACAGCTCTATAGCCTTCGCGGCCATTCTGTTTCTTCATGAGACGACTAGGGATTGTTAGTGCAGCCTATCTGAGGTTGCACAGTAGCCCTTGTCTCACGATTCGGTCGCAGTATGCCAGTTCTTGGCCGCACCGCGTACTCCTTTGTGAGCTCTGACGTGAGCTCGGAGGGCGCCGTCTATCTGGCGCTCCCAGTCGCATGAAACGCCATGCTCTCAACCAGCTCGAGGTCGATGCACGGATCGTTGCTGTTTAAGGCCAAGCTAAACCACATGTTCTTGCGATGCATGCAGGAATATTGAACAAGCAAAAGAAAAAAAAAAGAAAGGCCGTCAAGTTTGCACATCTTCAGGACGCTATCTTTTTTTTTTTGTATATATGCAGCAGCTTGTCATGCATTCTGTGAAAGGAAAACAAACTAGACTATATTGTTCTATAGCTCGCGAAGGTGACTGCGTTTGATCGTCGTTCGCGTTTCCGTTATGACAGATATCCATACCAGCTCGGCCCTGATATCGTTATAAGTAGGGATGGTCACAATGATTAGTCAATTCTGCTTTCCATGTGCCACAACGATGTAGTCATCAAGCACGGTCAAAAAGCAACACATACAGATTATGAAAGGGAAAGTTAGCGTATACAAGGCTGTAGAACGGAGCTACAACGCAAACCTAAGCAGGTTGCTTAGAAGAAATGTTTCACAGTTGAAGGAAAATTCATCCTGGTCCGCTGGCCCAGCTAGGCACTATATTCAGGTTAAATCCCCGGAGCAGGACGAATTAATTTCCTGCAGTGGCGCCGATATCTACAATTCACTTACTGTAGATATATTTGACCGAAGTTAAATTCGGACGAGGTGAGACCGCGGTCCTTTACTTATGCTTGTGAAAGTAACGCGATCTCTGCACAATCGAACTGAGCGGTGTGGGTGCGATTTACTTGTCTTCTTGTCTCTTATTTTTTTCATTTACTGTTTTTTTTCCTGCATGCAGCCATCGGACAGTGTGAGATTTCCTCCAGTAAGAAGCCGAATTCACAAAGCTTTTTTTTTTTTTCAATCTTGAAAACTGTTCCTCACTGGCTGCTCGCTTTCGCTATCACTACTGACGAGCGACTGTTTCGACATCTGTCAATTCGTCGCTTCAGTTCACTCATTCACTGCGTTGTGAATACAGGCGAATAATTTTAAGCATCTTGCGCGCTTGAGAAACAACAAACAGCTGACATTTATTTGTAGGGACAACGAAGTGTTGTATATCGGATACGGAATGCCGCTGTGAAATATCGGCTGTATAGGTAATGCTGCAAAAAGCTACACTTCCGCAATCTTCTCTCCTCAGTCATTACTTGAAAACGCGATTCCGAATTCCGTGTTATACATGACGCAGTAACTCTCTGTAAACACTTGGGCTGTGTTGAGGCGCAGCTTTTTATGGCCTTATATATGTGACACGAAATAGGTACGGCGTATGAAATGCAGTCAGCCGCAATGTTCGGCATTTACTTCCACACAACCCACATACGTAGCTCAAGACTGCCGTGGGAGCATTACGAATATTCGGGCCATGTACGTCAGTGTTCTAACCATTCCTTCTGCGAAGGCGACCGTGGCCACACGTATTTCACCGTCTGGCGGAGCTTCGGGGAAAAAGGAGAAAAGAATAGCAGAACAAACTCTTCGAGGCACGTTTTCGCGCTCAGTCTTAAGTGTATCTGTCACTGCCATTGCACGTCTGGCAAGAGCTGAAGAAGTAGGTGGCGCTGCAGTGCGCGTGGTGACACCAGCGCTTTCTCCGCGGATGTGCAACAAAACGAATTTGTCTCGTCTTATGCGTACTTTTGTCGCCGCTTTCTTCGCAGAGAGACAAAAAGAACGCAACTTGGCATCTGGGTCATCCACACACGCATTTCCTGGAAGCTCATGTCGAAACGACGCTTCCCTCGTTCGTGCACGCAGGTCGGGGGCTTTGTACCCAAGTTCATTTACGATGCGCGCGCCGCGTAATTTAACCCTGCGCTTACATGCATACTGTATATGCTCGCAGACACCTTGGTAGTGTACGTATATATACGCTGTCCGTGGTGTTCCAGCCACAAATTTCTGCTGTCGTCTTCGCGCACACGTAATCTGCGAGTGATGGAGGAATGACGGAACAAACAACACATGTGGTGCCTATAAGAATACGTGACGTCAACACGCGTTCGCTAGGGCATGCGTCAGGTATAGTCACCGGAATATCGCCACTTCATTTCCTAAATGCCGGAGGAGTACACAATTACAGGGCACGACACATCTTTGGGCGAGGTCTGCCTGCTTCCAAGACCCCGTTGCGCTGCCTCATCAGTTTGCTCCTCGTTGCCTTGGTCGCCTTCCAAAAGCTTGTAACTCGTAGCGTTGGTTTTATGATTATGATTATTGAAATGAAAATAAAATAAAAAGATGCAGTCACCCTATAATGCTGACGGCCACTCCACGAACATATAAATGCAAAAAGGCAAAGGCAAGTCGCACCACAGTGAGCTTGTAAGCAAAGTCACAAAGTCACACAAGCGGTCGCGATGTAGACTGCGATGAACTTGTAAATAGATGAGAATCATACGCGTAAAATAAAAAGATGAGGATCATACGCGTAAACTCCAACTCCAAAATGCGTGTTGCTTATTAGACGCCGTGCCGTGGACGCACAGGTGCCCACAGTGTACGAATAATAAAAAAGAAAAAGAAAAAAAAATCGCGATGTCGTTCGACAGCTAAGTTGAGCCCCGAATCATTCCATACGCGACCGAAAAAAGGTATGCGCGCGGAGGCGGCCGTCTTCGGTATATTGCGCGCCTGAGCGGGATCCACTCGGCACCGCGGCGAGACTGCTGATCCTTGAGTAATGACGTTCTATGCCGTCGGCTGCTTCGTCGCGGAATGCAGTCCTCATTACTGGATCCAAGGTTTTGCAGCGCATATGTGGTCTCGCCCACGTAGTAGTACATGTATTTCGTCTATTCTGCCTCATGACCGGTCTGGTCCGCTTTTTATCGACGCGATGCGCCGAAGACGGTGTACGGGACGAAGTCAAGGTTGCGCGCGCTTCTTGCGATCGCCCGTCCACGCGTGTCACTGCGACGGGGAAAACTTGTTCCGAAACTTGTTCAGAATTAAATGAGGCAAGATCACAGCTGACTTCATGCATTGCGGTGCACTTGTCTCTCGTACACGTAACCGTCGGGCCCGCTATTCAATTATTACATCGCAGCGGCCACGACGTGACGCGGGAGAGATATGACGAAGAACAGAGGAGGCACATATAGGGATGTAGCTGGCGTCATGGATATGTCCATTACTGTTAAGGGGAAAAGTACCCTGAGCGAGAAAGAGAAGAGAAATAAAGAGAACGAGAAAGATACGTGGAGAGAAACTTCAACACAGTGTTGTAGTATCAACTGTAGCGGTGGTTATATGATGTCTCAGTGCGTAACTGCTATCGTTAGGTCAGGCGAGGGGAATGAGAAGCATAATAAAGTGATAGTACGAGCGCAGAAATTAGCATCGTTAATGGTGTCATCACGTCGGAGGGATGGCTTGTACGTGACGTTATCCTTTAAAATTATCGAGCGCCGAATGGAAACAAGAAGTGTATGTTGTTCCATCCCCGAACCAAGCAGGTGACATACCAACTTTTCGTATCACCTTGAATTGTTTGATGAGGCACATTCCACCCGCGAACTGCTGCTGTCCAAAGAACTATAGCCTCTTAACCCATGCCAGTTAATCAATTCTTTCAGCGTGTGAACCGACTAATTGAATTGAATTTTGAGGTTTTACGTTTCAAAAACACGATTTGATCATGAGGCACGCCGTACTGGGGGACTACGGATTAATTTTGACCACCAGGGGATATTTAAAGTGCCCCCGATGCACGTGACAAGGACGTTTTTGCATTCCGCCCCCATCGAAATGCGGCCGCCGAGGACGGGATTTGATCCCGCGACCTCGTGTTTAGCAGCGCAACACCATAGCCGCTAAGCCACCGCGGCGGGTTGTGAACCGACTAGGGCAAGATTTTGGATACTGGAAGCGAACTCTATACTTTCACACAAATCGTTCCTAATGTTACTTCCAACGGCAAAAGTTATTTGCCCAGTTATGGAATCTCGGGCCCTTACACAGCAAAGTGCAGGCGACCAAAATCGTACATAAAATGGAATGCTCATTGTTGCGCGGAGCCGTTCGATTTCTGATGAACGCGATGGTTATACATTTGCGCGTGTGCGCTGTATGTGTTCCAAGAACATATCTTGCGGCAATGATCCTGCAAAGGATATGAGACGCCTGTCAAGATGACATGGAGTGTTGATTGAATAACGAATTGCGCTTCCATCTGAACGGGAGATCGAGATTTGGTTGGCGGAAAGAGATGCAGGCGAGTATTGGCAACTAGAGAAGCAAACTCCTGACGACTAAACGAGAGTTGGCTGGGCGGATGGTTGGATAAAATCACGCGTAGTGAATTCTTGAAGCATAAGCGTCTTGGTAGATGGTCACCATAGCGTTGTGCTTTGCGAGGAGTGTACAATAAGTCCGAGTAGGCCATACCATCCGCCGGATAGTGGCCGTATATTCATTCGTGTTTTGCCGCCGTTTTTCAGCGGGAAATCGTCAGCGTCTGCATCGGAAGCGTATATACGGTTAGGATAACAGTGCCTTTTCTCAGCCCTGCTGTCCTGCACCACAGCGACAGGCAGACGCTGCTCAGGTGCGGAGGTATATTATTGTAGAATACGCGTATACGGTATGCAACCCACGCGTGGCCGGCACCACTTCGTCGGCGACGTGCGCGGATCTTTTCGGCCGAGTTGGTGTTGCATATTTGAATGCAAGCTCTAACCGACGAGGGCGAAAACGAAAGAAGTCGCACACCTACACCCACACTGAAGCGACGAGCGTTACTTACTCCTGGGCGGTGCGCAGCCTTGGTTTCTCAGCTCTGCGTCGATTCTCTTGGCAAGTTCTCAATACGCCGCGCGTCGCCGCTGCCTGGCGAGGTCGCGTAGAGAAGTTTCGTTTCTCCGCGCCAAAAGGTGGCTATCCCCCTCCCTACTCAGTGGTGGATTCTCTTCGTACGGCGCCTAAAACACAGTGAGATAAGTTGGCCCTTAGTTCTCGCTCTCAGTTCCCACGGGTGTGCGCACATTCTCGTCATTTGCGCTTGCGCGTCATGCAAGAAGCGCGCGATGCAAGAATTAGAAGAGAGAGAGCGTGTTTCTTGCAGAACAGCGAGAATACGAGAGTTGGCGTGGTCTCGTCAACTGCCTGCCGACTGCGTATACAGGTTCCACAAGTGTTGACTGCTGGATAATTGAAGTTAAATAGGAGAGAGCATAATGAAGACAATGCTTAACCTTGTAATTGTGCTAGTGCAGTCGCTTCGTTGACGCGACGACCCTTGAGAAGAAAAATACTCACCTGTGCAGGTACATCAATAAACGGAGAAATCAGAAACAGGACGTGAATGGTATTGTGAGCGCTAACGTAACGCGGGCATAATTGCACCTAATTATACGCACTGCCGGCCAAAAATGATACGCGGTAATGCCGGCACGTGGCTCGATGCGTATAGCGGCGTCTAATGTTTACGTCACGCATAAAAACGCTACGGGGGTCACGCACTCGCATGGGAGGCAGCTTTTTATTTCTGGCCACCTGCAGTTAAGCCATATATGTATGCCATGGACACGATAGCGCATTAATATACTATACCGCGGCGACAAGGAATTTCCGAGTAGCTCCAAAATGCAACCACGTAACAGCTTCCGCAGCAGCACTTTGGCCGGCGTGGAGCGATCTAACCTATGTGGTGCCATGGCAGAGTCACACCAGAAATTTGCACGCTCAGACTTTTCGCGCCGCGGGGCCCCCCACAAGCGTGGCAGCGCACCAGGCAAAGCTTGAGCGCAGCGGCGAGCTAAGGAGTTTCATTTCGTGAATCGTTCGTGGAGAAGCTTTCGCCGGAGATGGCCCCCTTCTAGCCTTAGCAGATATCGAAAAACATCGACCGCTGCAGAAGACTTGACATGCGAACGCTTTGTAGTATGCAGTCGGCGCATCCGGCGACCGTAAGATAAAAGACATCCAAGATCGCTTCTGTATATGACCGGTCTGTGTAAAAGCAGGGCGCCCCCCTGTATACTGTGTCAGAGGTCCCTAAATGTTTGCCGAGCTCCGTCTGAGGTATAATCCTGTTGCACACGTGGTTGGATAATTAGCAAATACACGTTTGGGCACTGAGCGAGACCATTATTCAAAACTGTAAATAGTGCTTGGCGCGAGGGGCCGAGTGTAAAGATGCCGAACGCTTTGCTGCACCCCTATTCTTTGTTTAACTGCACACGAAGCTGTTATTGCGACTCGATGCGGAGGAGAATGTCGATTCGCAACGTCGAAAATTTATAGATAAAGCCATTAGAGCTATAGTGCAGTGAAAAATAGACGGGGATATTGGGCGTATTAGTGGTAACTGGTGGGGAAAGGTAAAAAAAAATTGTGGGGTTTTACGTGCCACAACCACGATTTGATTATGAGGCACGCCGTAGTGGGTGACTCCGGAATAATTTGGACCACCAGGGGTTCTTTAACGTGCACCTAAATCTAAATACACGGGTGTTTTCGCATTTCGCCCCCATCGACATGCGGCCGCAATGGCCGGGATTCGATCCCGCGACTTCGTGCTTAGCAGCCCAACACCACAGCCACCAAGCAACCACGGCGGATGGGGAAATATAGAAGTGTATGGACCAATGAGGTGGCGTTGAGGGAACTTGCTTCATTTCTCTTGTTTTCGATTTGAGCTACACGGTGTATTCAACATTGTGTGATTTCAGTACTATATAGAACTAATGATAATGTAAATTGGTAGTAATAAAGTGTACATTGGGAGAAACGTGCCGCAGAAATTTTTCAACGATAGATTCTTTGGGCCGGTGCCCCAGGAAGTTAACAAATTTGTGCTGATTGGGCTTCTTCTCGATGCCTTTGGCAAGGACTAAAACGTCTGCCGTTTGCAAACTACTCAATATATCAAGATAACTTCGTAGAAATATGAGCCGCATTTGAACGAACATTCTTGGGAAGTTTAAGGTTATAGGTATGTTGGCGTCGCTGTAAAAAAATGTTCAAATTGCCGTTAACGGCCTTTAACATGCTTCTTCGATCGGTGAATAAAGTTTTAGAATTGTTGCTGTAAGCAAACGGCTAAACGCTTCTGCTTGAAACTTTTCGCGCATATATGAGAGACACTCTGCGATTCGAATTCCTAATTCCTAATATTTGTGTTAGCTGTTGTAGCCATGAAATCTGTTGTCTAAAATTGTTTCCCAGTTGCCCGAAATAAAGCTGCACTAATGCAGACGAAGTCGTTCACCAATAAAGAGAACTCCTCATAAGTATTCCAGCCTGCATAGCTTCGGTAGTTTGTGTACCCCGAAAAAGTGGCCAGTATGATACCATAGAGCGATGTCTGTTAAATTAAAGATTAGCCTGCAGGCATCCGTATCAAATTTAAGTTGCTGTAGTATAGTATACTGGAATGCTCTCCGTATGTATGCAACATATTTTTGAGAACTTAACTTGCAACACACTGTCTATGTTCATGTGCGTAGTACAAAAGTGTTCCTAAAGTAGAAAGCAGAAACCGGATGTGCGGCGCAGGATAAGCTCACGCGCAAGCGGCCTCGGAGCTGCTATGTAAGCGCGCGCAACTGAAGCGAACGTGGTGTACATACGGATCCCGGCCCGCTTTTGTCAATATTTTCGAAGAGTGCTCGTGACGGCGGTGACGGAACGAAAACCTAGGAAAGTCTAACCGCTGATAGGTGAAACCGTATGGCACCTTGTACAGGCTAGCGTCTGGCCGTCTCCTGACGACTACAAACACCGTATTGAAGACGCTATTGCCAGCCAGCCGCGCGCTGGATCGTAAATAAGCACAAAAGCAGGAAAGCCGTGTATTGGACCTTTTGATCCGTGTGCCAAAATCTTTTCTTTTTTCCCGTCTCTTCAAGGACGAAGTCGTTTCGACGATAAACACCATCTATGGTACCCGAGCTGTTATAAGATTTACTGCCCGAAGCGTACTTGCGCGCTTCACTAGATCCTTGTTCAGAGGTTGTTTATATACGAACAAATTTGCGACATACCAGGGGCCACATTCGCAAACCCTTTCGTTCGCTAAAACTGCGTGATTGGCCGGCTGCCTTCGCTAACAATACATTCGATTGCGATTATCCATCTTCTTTTCACATGAAGCGATTCAAAGTGCGGCCTGCTCAGTGAACCTTGACAGAGCGCAGCACCCGTTTCAGGACGGACGCCACAGAAATGAGGCTGTATATATCGGGCGTTTTTTTTTTTTTTCAGCTGCATCAAAAGTGTAAAATTTGCCTGTAGCAGATAGAAGAATGCTTACCCTTGATCTAAATTACTTGATGAGATGGCCATTACTTGTGCGGGGAATCGAAATACTTAATTTAACAGTTACCATAATTACGCGAATTAACTTTTTAATTATTACTTAACGGCACATACTGGAATTTACGGATTATAGCCGGTGAGTTTGCAAGGCGTATCCACTTGGAACTATTTCTCTGGACTGCACCAGTTTCGAGATATTAATTTTCAGTGTCCTACGAAATGCATTGGTGTTCCAGTTACTTTTGTGCTTCAATGCATAAAACAGGGTTTTTTCTTTAAAAAGGTGACTAGAACGCAAGTGCGTTTCGTCGGACAATTTGAAAATTCATATCTCGAAACTGGTGCAGTCCAGAGAAACAGTTCCAAGTGGATACGCCTTGCGAACTCAGCTACAATTCGTACAGATTCAAATAAGTGCCGTAATATAGTTAATAAGTTGATTAGCGTAATTGTGTTAATTGTTTATTTAAGCATTTCGAGTTCTCGTAGAAGGAATGACCACCTCATCGAGTAATATAGATCAAAGGTCAGAATTGTGCTGTCTGCCACAGGCAATGTTTAACAATTAGCTACAGTGAAAAAGAAGGAAAAAAAACACCCTGTAGATGGATTTGCATCCGATTTCAGGATGAAGGTGCTCTGGCCTTCGCCTTCATTGCATAGCCATTAGTGCAGCTCGATCGTATGGTGGAATACGGCCGCCAACGCGACTATGGATCGAACCTGCGACCTTGTGCTTTCCAGCGTTTGCACCGGTCTTTGAAAAACGCCAGCGGTCGCGCACGCGGTATACGCTACATTTCTCGCCAAATAAACAAACGACATTTTCAACACGTGAGGAACAAATCATACCAGAAAGGCCTTTTCTTTATTTATGCATTTTTTATTTATTTTTTTGCATGAAGTCTGACTTTTTTTATGGCTGGCATGCTACACAACATTTCTGCCAGGTTCGTACATACATCCCTCGCATGCCTGCGTGCCTTGATACAAGGTACGAAATATAGGTTACACTGACCTTTCATACAGACAAGCGACACGGGTGACTCTTTGGAGGCTGTTATCAGAATCATGTAGGCGAAAATAACGTGGGAGGTGAATTACTTTTCGTCCCAAAACTGCTGCAGCCTGGCGTAACGATGGTATACAGTTGAACGGAAATCCGTTTCTGCTCGATTCTGCTGGGATAAAACCTGTTCGGGATTTGTGGTAAGCAGACTCGTTTAGCGTACAGAACGCAGACCAAGCGTTGAGCTGCAGTTCCTGTTCTTTATTTTAGGAACGAAGCTACCCATTTGAACAACCGCAAAAGGAGACTGTGGAAGGAAAAAAGAAAATAGGAAGAAACTGACCTTTAAAAGTTCGATATGAGAACTATCTTGAACTAGGGAACAGCGCGAAATACGAGGACACAGAAGGAGCACGCAAGAACTACACGTAGCGCTCCTAACAACGGCCTTCATTGAGACGAAGGGCTAGAGCGCATCGTCAATGATATACCAAAACATGAAAGAATGTGAAGATTTGGTGTGATATGATATGATATGATATGATATGATGTGGTATGATATATATATGGAAGCTCGATAAAAGGGAGGTCGCCAACTTGTGCCTTATCAACGCGCTCAAGAAGTCGTGCATACATTGTAAGCACGACAGCATCCAAGCTCAGGTTGCTAGATTAATTGGCGCCGGGTGCCCGCGTCACGCGCTCGCTTCTGTCGCGCGAAAAAATCGTGAAAGAAATCAAAAATAGAAAGTTTGCCAAACGAGGAAGTAGCAGTGGCGAAAAAGAAAAGCAGCTTCGCAAAACCACCGCGATACCTTACTTGCATACATTGTCATCCCCTTTCCCGCTTCCCCAGTGCAGGGTAGCCTACCGGGCTCAGCCTGGTTAACCTCTCTACCTTTCCTTTACGACTTATCTCTCTCTCTCCCTCTCCCCCTCCCTCCCCCCTCTCTCTCTTGTCACACAGTCTGAAATGGATAGGCCAGTGCGCGAATGTTAGAGTTTTAACCGCGCCGAACAAGTTGTCCAAATTATGTAACAGAGTGAACTCTACCAAGTATAGTTTCACTTGCACTAAGAAACAGCAGACGCCGTTTGTTCCATATGTCGCGAATGGGGTGTACCGCATCCCTTTGGCATGCGGGGAAGCGTATGTTGGCCAGACTGGCCGTTGTTTAAGTGAGAGGCTTCGTGAGCACCATTACAATGTAACTAGAGTCATCAGTGGTCATCTAGGCGTTCACTGCAAGCAGTATGGGTGCTGTCGTCAATGAAAAAATGTGACGTTTCAGCCAAAAACCAAAACCAAATGACGCGTGAAATCATCGGGGCCCACGGAATTGCAGCGTTGAATGAAAAATGTGTGAGCGCGCCGTCTGTTATACTATCTGACAAAGAACTTGCGTACTTATCGGCTAACCTGTCATGAGACCCGCTTCCGTCATGCGCACGCAGCATCCTGTAAGGGTGGCCATGCCATGGCTTCACATTCTTTTATGTTTTTGTATGGCATTGACGATGCGCTCTAGCGTTTTTGTATGTACAGGTGCCCCCAGAATAATTCGGAACGTCGGACACGCAGCTGCTCGTCGGCGGAGCGCGCCGGCGGATAAATACAGGCAAGGTCTGCGCATGCGCAGTCTCCCTAGCGAGCAAGTTTCGCTCCCTAGTGTTTCTAGATTGGCGTTGTCTTGCTCCAAAAAGGTAGCGCTAGGTGCCCTTTAGCATTGTGCAGGGGAGGCTGGGCGAATGAATGTCTGTAGCGCAGCATGCACCATAATCTATAAATAAAGGCTTGTGGACGCCGTGCAGCGTATTCCCGCCATGGTCTGCATCCCGTGTGGGAGATAATAGCAATGCTTTGCGTGATTACGTGCTAGTGAGGCGGCTTGGCTACAACGACCTCGCTGCGCTATTTTTTCAACCGTGTTAGCCTGTCCTGCGAAGTATTAGTTCTTAATAAATTATCTCCCGCTCCGTGGTACTAATGGCTTCGTAACACGAGGACAATTTCCACTTATACATGACCCCTCTTAAAGGTTGTGTCTGCGATAGTGGCAATAAAAGAGTTTACAAAATGAAATAACGCGGCACGTTCCTCAAGGCCAGTTTCATGCACAGGAGGCCACCTCATTCCTTTTCCTCGTGGGAGGCCGCTCTCCGGGCCACTTGCTCGCATGACCAGCTCTGGCTGGTGGACCGTGCTTGCCTAGAGATCTCCGCCAGGGGGCTCCCGGACGTCTAGGGGCCCAACCACATTTAAATAGATCCAGTAAAGTTTTATCCATCCATCCATCCATTCGAAGGGTACTTTAATGAACTCTTCACGACTCCAGTCATTTATTGGCGCACCACATTACGTGGTTCGCATATATTGTGCGCCAATCAATCACGGAAACTGGATCATTGGAAGCGAGTATTCTTACGTATTGATCGCGTGTCGGCGTTTGTTGGTGTAGATATTCATTTTCATACTCATTTTCTTTTGCTCAGAGGGGATATACAATGATAATCAAGGGTAGGCTGTGTGAGCTGAATGAAAAAATATAATAAGGAGAACATAGTAAATATAAATAACAGGAAGAACACTGGGTTCATTTTCTCCACAGAAAACAAAAAGAATCGAAACGTAACTTTGTTTCGTCTAAAGCGCTTGTCATGTTCTGCTATCAACATCTCGCGATGTCCACGCGAAGCGCAGCTTGTAGGCAGCGTGGAATTGACTCGCAGAGCGCATCTACGAAGTCCCTCCTCTCACCAAAGCCCTTCCACTCGCGCGTTATGGCGAGCCAGAGCTCGTCGGCACTTGCCCCTCCAAGATTCAGCTTGGATAAACTTTCCTTCATCGTGCCCCACACGTTCACAACATTGAAGTCTGCACCTTTCGGAGGCAAGTAAAGAACGCGAACACCACATTTTTAAGAAGTTTTTCCACAGCTCTGGCCATGTGCACCGGCTCAGGTCTTGTTGGAACAAGTAGCAGCCATCTTTAAATGGCCCGTCAAGAGCGTATGGCAATAGGTGGAAGTCCTGAATTTCGCTGTAAACTTCAACTGTGAACAATGGGGACAGCCGGATTATCGGACCGAGGCCCTCTTTGCTAATTGCTCCCCAAACGTTGAGGGCAGAGTGGCCGCTGTTGTAGATCTCGGAAACATACTCAGGCTCATATCTACACGAAAAGGAGGCAATGGATAATGGTCTTTTCAGATGAAAGACCTCTTGCGCGTCTGAAGAATTTGTGCTTAAAAGGTCAGAATGAAAAGGAAAATACCTGCAGTTGTATGGTCTCCATACCCGGCGCTCTTAATCCCATCTAGATGAAAATGTCGATTCATCTGAGAATATGACTTCCTTCCATTCTTCACAGTCGTCCAGCGCTCATATGCCCTGCCAAACTCAAGGCGCCGGCGTTTTTGGCACTCCGTAATGTGTGGCTTTTGTGCCGCGACAAATCCACGAAGACCAGCCTCTCGCATGACCCTTCTAATTGTTTCCTCACTGGCTTGCAGGTTGAGGGCTGTCTTGATCTGGCGGGTGCTCTAAAAAGGATCGGCAACGGCTGCAGCAACAATCAGAAGGTCGGACTCTTGCAACATGCATCGGTGTCGTCCCGATCGTGCTGCATCTTTGAGTCGGCCATCTTCATCCCTGTATGCTTGGATTATTCGGTTGACCGCACTTATAGACTTTCCTGTAAGGCGGCATATCTCATGTTGAGGTATATCTTGTGAACTGAGCTTAATATTTCTCCGCACATTCATCGGCACTTTTTTCGGCATGTTGCCTCGATTGTAATAAGGCGGAATTCGCGTAACTGTCATTGTTTAAATATGTTCGCATCTCTTTATCAATCGAGCCGCCGATATCATCACGGTTGCATCAGACGCAAACGCCGCCCTTTGCCAGCGCTAGTCACGGTCACCTACCATAAATGTTTTGAGCAAATGATAAATACGGCCCACATGAAAAATGAAAAACAAAGGCGCCCAAGCACCCGACCATGCAGACACGAGCGCTTATGCTCCAACGCGAGTGCATGCGCAGACACAGCTTGTCACGGACACCATCGGCCCAGCCCCCTTGACAAAACGTTAAGGGGCACCTAGGGCTACCGTTTTGAAGCAACGCAACCCAAACTAGATGCACTAGGGAGCCAACCCTGCTCGCTAGGGAGACCGCGCACGCGCAGACCATGGTACTACTTTTTCCACGGGCGCGCTCCGTCGGCGAGCGGCCGCGTGTGTTGCGTTCCGAATTATTCTGAGAGCGCCTGTACGTCCTTCGTGTCAATAAATTCAGTTGTTAACATTGCTACGTGTGGTTGTGTGCCTTCTGCATCCTCGTCTTTCGCGATATTCCCTCGTTCAAGATGTTCGGCCAATTAGCAGACACGTTCACTCTATAGGAGAAGCTTGGGATTCGTTTTTCGTGTGTGAGCTTAATCAGTGATGGAGAGATATAGTGCAAGGGCCAACTCTTCTTGGATACTTGGGGCTACATGCTTGGGTATCGAGCATGTTAGCGCCCCATTGAAGCATGAAAACGAAGAAAAATTTCGGGGGCTATATTGGGGGATCGAAGCCTAGGTTCACTCTAGCTTCAATCGCTCGATCAACCATGAGGTCTGACATCTGGTACATATCGCAAACTGACGGCAGCGTCTCGCCCGTTTAAACGGAAGTGTGACGAGTCCGTTCCTTTTTCAGTACGTTATAGGTAAATATCGCAATTCGACAAACAAATACAGGCATGCAGAGGAGAGGCGAAGACGTTCTGACGCATCCTGTTGAAGTGAAGGTTTTTCACGATTGATAAAATGAAGGGAGAACCTTCAAGCGCTTTTACAGAACGCACATAAGTGCTGAAAGGGTGCACCAAGGAGTATTGAAATCAGGCTCGAAATTTTCTCACCCAATAGGCTGTCAAAAGAAGAGGGAACGAACAGCGCGCAAAAGTTAAGAGACGCAGTGCTGTCTGTGTCGTCCTGCACTTCGTCCCATATTTTGCGCTGTTCGTCCTCTCTTCACCATGTATTAACCCCTCTTTAAACGTTTCTTCTTCTTTTTTAAGTGAGCAGAGTAAGAACTACAACTCAATTCCTTGACTTCTGTCACGCCTGAGAATCTACGGTGCAAAAGACAATAGCGGTGGCGATATTGGTTAAGCTTGGCGCCTGTTCAAAACTCCTCGCATCTTCATTATGTTGAGCTCCTTTACTGTGCTAGAACAGAACATGCCAGTCGTTGGGACAGCTATTGCACTATGTTTGCACAGGATTGTCGACCCCAAAGCAGGCGGTTCGTCCCCCCCCCCCCCCCCAAAAAAAAAAGAAACATTGAGAAAATTATGAAGTTAACTTCTTCATAATTTTCCGTATTTTTTCATACTTCTGCATATTTGTTTGTTCTTTTTTCGGACTATGAACGCCTGCTTCGAGGTCGACAATCCAGTTCAAACACAGTGCAATAGCTGCCCCAAAGAATGGCATATTTTGTTCCAGCACCGTAAAGGAGCCTAACTTGATGAAGATGCGAGGAGTTCTGAACAGGCGCCAAGGTTAACTAATATCGCCGGCGCTATTTTCTTTTGT
This sequence comes from Dermacentor variabilis, assembly GCF_050947875.1. Taxonomy (NCBI): domain Eukaryota; kingdom Metazoa; phylum Arthropoda; class Arachnida; order Ixodida; family Ixodidae; genus Dermacentor; species Dermacentor variabilis. Next base: position 218,797,989 of record NC_134568.1, read on the forward strand.
ACCGTAAATTCTCAGGCGTCACACAAGTAAAGGAATTGAGTTATCGTTCTTACTCCCGCAAGCATGCTGTGCCAGAAAAGACATGAGGCAGCAGGGATGCAGTTATGAGCAACAGTCTGTTGTGGAAGTTATGTTGGCGAAGTGTTGAGTCGCTGTCTTGAGAGCTGCTTTTCTGCTATTGAATATGACTTGACTGGCAGCGGGTAGGTAACATGAATTTCCCGAATGGAATGCCACTTGGGACCGGTTTTTATATTGTCGTGTAGACCACGGCAGTCAGGGGTCGGCGCACAGTATGAGTCCGGTAATCGGCATACACATTTGAATTGCGACGATGATGCAATGCGCGGCACCAGAAAAGGACGTGCGAGGCCATTCTTATTTTCGTGCTGCTGTGTCCGCAAGATACGCACTAACGCTGTGCGATCGCACCGTCCGCTCTTCAGGCCGGTGCCAGTGCACGACCAACGGCTACTTCCCGCACGAGACACAGTGCGACAGCTACTACGAGTGCAGAAATGGCACGGTGGTGCAAGGTTTCTGTCCCGACGGGCTGGTCTTCAATGACAAGTCCAGCTACGAGCATCTGCGCTGCGACCTTCCGTTCGACATCAACTGCCAGAACCGGCCATACATGCGTAAGTCCCCGCAAAGGTACCCGAGTATCCCTTAGGCCAAGCCCTGGATTGATCCTCGCCCATGAGACGCCCGCAAAACATCGTTATTCCCGAGACGAGGCCCCTCGTCCGGGTGTCAGGCCAGCGAGCGAAATGAGCTTGCTGGATATTGTCGAGGAAATTCACTGTCTCCGCCCCTTCATGGCGGTTCCCCAGCGTTGTACAGGCTATGCATGTTCTCCCCCCATCTTCTCTCGCTTTTACCTGTGCATGCTTTGCCCTCGCTTCCTACAGTCATAAGATATGCGGAAATCGGGAAGCGTAACCAGAATGGGTGTGGGGTAGTCTACCTTGTACTGAGCGAAAGATAAAAGGTAGAAAAAAATGAGGAGAAAGGAAAAGTCCTGTCCGATGGCTTTGAAAGCATTCTTGTGTCTTTATTTTTCTTTTTTAATAAGGCACGCGGACTGCGTCACAGACTGTGAACAGTATCGGGAACCCACTGCATGTGCGCGGACGATTACTACGACTATAATATGATGGATACATGTTCACATAACGTGGTTGTCGCTTAAGAGAGTATACTGACAAAAAAAAAATTATTCGTTTCATTTAATTGAGAGATACCAACCCGCTAATTATTGTGTTGTCTCTCTTACTCGACAGCTAATCAGCTGATTAATTACATAATCATTTAATGCGACGAATACAAAGCATACGCTTTGCAGCGCGACTTTGAGCTTGAAGCAGGCTTCCTCGCTGCATAACGGAAATGGTAGGAGGTGGTCACGTAGCATTACAGACTATTGACGCCTGGTCAGCCAGCTCGGTGCGCCGGTGGCATGGCACACTGCGACCACTGAAGGCAAACGAGTAATCTTATATATGTTGTGAGAAGATTCTTAACAGGTGTTTGACCTTTGAGCATGTGCCCTTTGACAACCAAAATGAGGACACTTCAGTCTCTCGTCTCGATGTAATCGAAGATTAAGAAAACGTATGTTCTTGTAAAGTTGTAAATTACTAAGTCCGAAGCCCAACAAGGAATGCGCGGATGCTTTCAAATGTGAAAAGTAAACGCGCAAAAGTAAATCAAGTCAGAACAGACGATGTGGCTGCTTCCGTGCTGGGTGAAGTAAGTACGAAGTGGGCCGTTGGCCCCTCTAAGCCAGATGCACATTTATTCTACGTACCTAGAACTGTGTAGATAACGCGTTCTCATTTCGTATTTCGTTATCTAGCTACAGTTCACAACAGCCTTCGCTGCCTGCAGGCCGTGTGGTGATTCAGTGTAGCACATGCAGATTCAACAATTCCAGCGCTTTCAGAGCCGACACTTAGTCAGCTTCTAATGGACAGGTATAACATTGTTCTGCAGGCAAGGAAAAGAACATGGCTATTGTGCACATCAGACAGAAGCTTGAGTCTCAATCAAGGAAATATATAATGTGTAAGGCGCAACGAAATCATGCCACAGTGCAGAAATGAGCACAATGTAGCGACCTGCTCTTAGCAGTAAAAGAAACCATTCAGCCTCACGAGCAATGACTGTAGGCTTGAAATAACAGTGTAATTCGTGTATGTTTTCAGCCTTTCATAAACGTTTGCTATTGGGTACGTTGCATATCGTCGACGCGTAAACGCACGCAATCTTGACGGGGAATGCTTTTTCGAGAAGCTGTGTCCCATATCGAATGCTAGGCGAGTTGGTCCGGAAGCTTGATTTAATAGTACTGTTATTTCAATCGACACCGCGCTGTTACTGTGATCTGTTCGCACAGAGAATAATTTTGTGACGCGACCGAATGCTGACAGTGTCGGGCACCGTCGACCCATCGTTTGGTTTGTCGCCCGCTGTACCATATTATGCGCATCTAGAGACTTGTTGGTTGACCTCCGTACATGATAGCGTTTCTTAACAGGCTCCCTGGTTGAAAGTGCTTTCAACGACTTTCTGAATTTTGTGTTACATAAGTTTATCCGCTGCGCCAGCATTCGTACAGGTGTTCGTGTTTTGTGCCTGTATGTGACGCCGGCAAAACGCAACAGCGCACTGCGAATAGTCAATGCTGGGTTTTCCTAGTAATTAATTACCCAGCTCGAGAACTATAGTTTTGACAAACATATCAAAGCCCTTTGGTACAGAAAAAGCATTGAGCGCCGTGCGTTATTTCCATCACAGACACGTCCAGCACTTAGATTCGCACTGGGATATGATTGCATAGGACTAAGATGATGCTAAACTGGTTGTGTTGGTTCCTAACTGTGTGAATTCGACAGCTGACCAGGCAATTAAACAATAAAGCACGGAAGACAAAACAGAGAAACGGTTTAACGGGTATTAAACAGCAGCGAATAATAGAGATGTAATCCATTAGCCCTTTCAATGATTGAATTCCTTCACACAATTTTCCTAACAACAAAAATCGCTGATAGTGCAAAAAAAAAAATGACGAGCGCAAGCGGTAATAATAAGCCCTTGCAAAGCATCGCAGAAAACCCCGTAAACCCCATAAATCTCCTCATTTATTCCGAAAAGACATCGCGGGGAACATACGAATTTATATATATATATATATATATATATATATATATATATATATATATATGTTTCATATGGTATCATTGCATGCGGCGGTCATGGCCACATGGGTTTTTCGTATAGGAATGTTTCGGATCGAGGCTGCCTTCAAAATTCGTTGTACGCAAGCAGATTTTCCCTTTAATTACGTGAACAAGAAAGTTTCTGTTGAGTGATGTCCATTGTCTGAAAAGCAGCATGCCAGCGAAGCAGCGAACGTATTTATTTTTCTTCGTCGTCTTTTTGCTGACATCTTGCGATGTAGTATACACAACAGTTGCAAAGGCGAAAGTACGGCACGTGTTATTATTGCCTGCTCTTTATTTCTTGTAGCTTTAGTTGGGGGGTGGTCTGACATTACTATATAAAAAAGGAACATGCCGGAAATGTGTACTTTGAAGAAAAGAGCAGACAAAAAAAAAAAGGGAAGCGTGCGTGTAAACATGTTGGTGAACGTGGACCCACAAGCCGATACTTCAGGCTAATTGCCAGAGAACTCGGCACCCAGTCCGCGCTTGCGAAAAATCCGCGGGAAGACCCTGAGCGGCGAAGGTCTTCGGGGGCAATTACTATACAGTGAACGCAGTCCACGAGTAACGAAGCACAGAGGTGTCAGCGGTCACGGATGCCAAGCGCTTGTCCAAGCCAAAATATGATCTCCCCCTGCATGTTTAGGGTGAACGGAGAAGAAGAAACAAAAGGACACGATAGTGGTCACGCATCGGCTACACGAAGAAACCAGAAGCATCCGGTCTAAAGCGTACTAAATTATTAGAAAAGCAATGCTACTTAGCTCGCTTCTTGTTTGCCGGCTCGCGCTGGTGAAAGGGCAAGGTGCGCGAGGGAGAAACGGATGGTACGGTCGTGTTTGAATCAATGAGGTCATTGTTTGGGGTGGAAGCAAGCAGCGAGCAGGCAATGAATTCTGTGGCCTTGACCGCGCTGCGTGTCCTCCCTTTGTTTTGTAGCTGCGAAGGAATTCTGCTTCAAGTAGGAAGGGAGAAAGGACTCCCCCTTTTCAGTGCGTAGCGAACACATGTGGGTTGCCCACGGCGGTCGAGTTCTGGTGGGCGTGCATGCATGGTTGTGCTCGCGTGGCTCGCCCTGAGCTTGGAGTCGCGCGTGTGCCGCTGTTGCAGAACCGGCGCAGGGCGTGGGCAACTGCCCCCGTCGCTGGGGCATGTACGCGGACGAGACCAACTGCGGCAAGTTCTACAACTGCGTGGACGGTCACGGTTTCCCCTTCGACTGCCCCGAGGGACTGGCCTTCAACGAGCGCCGCGGCATCTGCGACTGGCCCGACCTGGTGGAGCGCTGCGACGCCGAAGGTGACCTGTTAAGCATTCTCTTTCAAATTATGCACAGACGCGCTCGTCGCATTTACATCCAAGTGCATCACTTTCAACGCACAGCTGATTAACTTGTCCGCGGGGATTGGTGGCGGTGAATTAGGCTAAAAGGAAAGCTGTTAATTGTGCGAGACTTCCTCTACTACACCAAGAGCATTCGTTCATCGTGGGGTCCGTACAGCATACCGCGCATGCAACAATCCCACAAAAGTATACGAACAGCTGGCCGAGCTTGTGTGGTGACATATTTAAAACAATGCGAGGTATGAAGACAAGAGGCAAGGAAAAAAACACATGACGCAGAACTGATTCTCAGTTAAAGTTTTATTACAAAAAAAAAAACGAAAATTCACATAGAAGTTTTCGTTTACGCTGCTTGGCGGTCTAAAAATGAAGCGAAAGCGAACAAATCTGGACACTCAAATCAAAAGTTGGTTCATTTAACAGTTTAACGTTGTGGAGGAGTCGGCGACATACTGTACTCGTTGGCAACATTTCCTATCCAGAATTAATCAATCAGTCAATCGATCGATTAAAAGTTACTGAGGGAAAAAAAAGATAGCTTCGAAAATCAATGACGCGTGTAATCATGATTAGGGGCCGCCCGAATGCGGGAGGTGATTGACAGGACGGTTGGATAACACAACCACCTTGACAAAAAAGAAGAAAATAAAAATATTTCACATAATTGGTGCAAGCAAGCCGCACTTTTCTGCAATTCACCAGAGAAGGAGTTGACCTATAAAATGGCGTCTCAAGGGAGTCTCAGGACGATATTCTCATTCACGGGGAGACTATCCCGCCAAGCAGCACGAGATCTCATTCTGCGGCGTGGTTTAGACCTCCCAGGCCGTTAGGTGGGTGAGGCGATGCGGAGGCTCCGCGTGGGGCCGTACGCTTGGCTACGATGCCTCCATAGACCATTTGATCGAACCTGTCCGTACTACACAGCTCCTGAATCAAGTGTCACCGTTAAACAACTGAGGGCCGGGATAAAGTAACGATTGTATTCCGATGCTATTGCTTTTCGCGCTTCGTCAATGGTCCGAGCGCCATTCCACCCACTTTATCAACGGGATCGGCCAGCCGTGAACGGTGGATAAGAAAGTAATAGAATCGACCGGAAGGAATCCTTACGTTATACCGGGTCTGTTGTGGTGCCAGGTGCCATATGTTGTAAGGACTATTTCCCTCCGATTCTATTCACTTCTTATCAACCGTTCCACCGAGTGGCTGATCCCGGCAGTAGCGAGGGCACGGCTTAGTGTGAACCAGTGGCGAAGGGCAAAAACATTTTGGAGAACGCAAAAATATTTTACAAAATGCGGCACCTGGCCTAATAAGTGTTCGACGTTGCCACCTCAAATCAGTGTGCCTCTATATCACGAAGCCACCGGATTAAAATTCCTGGCAGTAGGATTCCCACCATCACGCCCTTCTGATGTACAGCGCAGAAACAGGGCTGCACATGTGCAGCCGACTGCAAAAGCTTTCGGAGCACGGAAGTCACGGAATTTATTTAAATTTCCTGGCGACCTTATCGCCACGCCAGGAATTTTTTTCCGTTGTGCCGCCTTTTTGTCGCCTTTTTTAGGCTGCCTTAGCCGCAATCATATTGGCAGTTTTCGCAGTTGGCTTAGTTAGGAAAAAAGAAAGCATATGTTATGAGCAGCCTCTGCATCAAACTGCATTGGAAACGGCTTTTGCTGCTCTTGCAAAAAAAAAAAAAAAAAGAAGAAAAGTTGTATTCCAGTCCTTGATAGAGCTTTCCCTTCTGTGTTACAATTATGTTCATTCATCTTTTATCTATTATTTCTATTAATAATTACTACGCTCTGACAGCGTTGTATCACATCCAAAAGCTGCGCAACATAACTCTGTTTCATATGGCAAGTTATTTAAGATAATGAAGCGTAAGCACGTCCACAGTTTCAAGTTTGCTACTGCAGGGGCGGCGGGGAGGGGGGCAGACAACGAAACCTTCGACCCGATCTTCCGACTGTAAGCCTGCTACACGACTTGAACGCGTGAACGCGTCGCAGAAACTAGAATTTAGAAGTGTTACCATACGCAGTAGTGATGCAGACAATCTTCTCTTACGATTATGCACCTCCTAAGAGAGTCGCCTGAAGTGTCATATATCTTTTTGATGAGCCCAAGGTTATCTATGGGTGTGGTTATATAGCGATTTGGATAGGTTCCAAAGGGGCGATTTAGTATATATAGTCACAAACACATGTCTGTACAAGTATCCGGCCCATCACAAAAGAGTATCGAAAAAAAAAAGTAATAATAAAGAAGCTGGCCGTTACGTGTAACAGCGGGCTTCGTGGCGCTGGAAGTACGCTTTACACTTCCTGACATTCCAGCGCTGCTGTTGTGGCGTTTAATAATTATGGAATTTAATGCTGTATGAAAGTTACTTGAGTGGTTTGGTGCCCCGTGTATTGTTTGGTGTCACATTCAGCTTGCAGGTTTAGTGCTCGAGTCTGCGTTCATTGGTTAGCTTTGGTGCGTTACACAGAGACCCTGCAGGAAAGTCAGATTGCAGTTTCAGTGTTCGTTCAATTTTGTTAACGCTGGAGGATCCTTTAAATCTCCAGCTTCACGTTCTTCTTACTATAGAGGGGCCCTGTAATTCACTATTCAGAACTTCATCAGCGATCTAGTGTGAAATTTTCTGAAAGTTTTCTGAAACTTAGTTGTAGCTCTAGAAAGCGACTACGTTCCTCCCCCCCCCCCCCCCTAGTCGCTCTATACCACTAGAAACAGAATATCAGATCCATGAATGTGTCGCACTCCAGTCGCGAATGAGGGAGTAGCGCTGCTTGCGAACTGTGAGCGAAATTCATGTGCCATTAATGTTCCTGCAGCGTACCTGGGCTTCCAGTGTCCTGAGCCGACAGCATACGAGCTACAGGACTTCGTGAACCCTCCGTACGCGCACCCGCGCGACTGCGCCAAGCACTTCGTGTGCGTGGCCACGTACTACGGCAAGCGACTTCCTCGTCTCCTCTCCTGCGATGCCGGCACCGTCTTCAACCCTTCCACCAAAACTTGTGACGACCCCGTCAACGTGCCCGGCTGGTAGGTTGCCGTCTATCTGCTGAAGCAATGACCTTCTTGGCAATTACAACTCCTCTGCGTAAAGTCTATGGATGACGCGAAGGCTTTTACGCCACGTTTATTCCCGATTTGTTTCATTCCAAGTCAAGCGATGCATTGGCCAAGGGGAAAAAAGTGAATTCTTGGGGAAAAGGCTTTTTTTCTCTCGCTTTCTTTCCCTTCCTGAGCATAAAAAGCGGAAAAAGAAACAGAGTAAAAAATTTACCCAATAAAATGAGGCGGTGTGGAGGTAAATCGTGTTACGCTGGTATGCGTCACTTTTTCAGAATAGACGTGCATGTCAACTATCATTTTACCTGTAATATTTATGATGTCAAGTGGTGTGCGATATCGTCAAAGTTCATAACTTTCCTTGGCAGCAAGTTTGACATTCATCGCTTATCGTTAGACGAAAGATCCGACGTTTACGGATGAAAAACGACAGAAAGGTCAGTCTCGGTATGTAATCCTCTAATTCACCGCGATTCAGCAAAAGCTAGCTAGCTTCCAAAGGTGAGTCAGACGTTCTGTATACTATCTTCGTGAACATTTGTGCCAGCCCGATGAACAAAATTAGCCCTTACTTTCAGGAATCACGAAGGTACGCGTTATTTACGAGACAGGCAAATGTGTGCAGCAGCAGTCTTCAATAGGTACGCCGTAGTTTCTTTTCCAGGTGCCAACTAAGCGCTTCATCCCATAGTTTCATTTTAGCTTTTACACCAGTGGCACAAAAATGGGACCATTGCATAGCTAGGAAAAATATCGCCAGTAGCTGTTCCATGTAACGTACAAGGCAGGCACGTACCCAAAAGGGGAGGGCCGCCCCCCCCCCTCGCAATTACGCGACATACCCTCCCTCCCCGCCCATGCCACCACTCCTCACACATATTCCTAAAGCACCGACAAATCAATCTATTCCGCAGTCAATATTTTGCTGCCTTTTACAGCAAAAGCTGTATGTGACTAACCTTCCGTAGTTTTTTCGGCATCCGTCAACAGAAAACATTATCATGTGGGCCGATCCTGGTGATAGTGCAGAAATGGTCCAAGCTCAATGGCACATACCCCTATGAGCCCGGAAACCTGTAACGCGCCCATAGAAATCTTCGGAACGGGCCCACGTATGGGGAGTGCTTAACGCCTGCTTCACCTCCGCCGGGGCTCGGCCCGGCATTGCACTACCTTCGGGATGGACCCACGTATGCGGAGCACTCAACGCCTGCTTCACCACCAACGCGGATGGGCCCGGAATTGCACTATCTTCGGGATCGGCCCACGTATGGGGAGTGCCTCATGCCTGCTTCACCTTTGCCGCGGGTCGGCCCGGCACTGCACTAACTTGGGGCCGACCCGCGGCGGAGGTGAAGCACTTTGCTTTTCGTTTGAGAGCTTTGACTGTCATCAGCTCTCGCTGCCATTTCATCTTCACAAGAGTACAATGGTTGTCAATTTCTTCCCTCCTTTTGGATGGAGGTAGTTATCGCCACTCCTGGGGTGTGAAGGCCAGTTTTCTCATCGATTCGATGCCCGCGCGATTAACTCGAGAGGAGTTCAGTTGCCACCATCTAGTCAACGATCACGTACATCGCTGTTGCTTAGTTAGTTCAAGCTTCTTTGTTTAGCCTGATCCAGGGAACAGGAAAGGGGTTCGGTTCGTAGTTAGCTGATCTGTATGCTCGTGGAACGAGTTGCGGCCGGAAAAAACGCCAGTTGCGTTTAACTTTTCCTTTTACTTCATTAGTTCCTCGAGTGACGGCTCGCCGCGACGCTGGCATATCTTCGGAACCACATACCCGTGATATGGGTTAGATAAGGTGGCAAATAAAATAATGCGAAACAGCGTCCATCATCAGACCCTGCAATAACCGTTAAACCCAGAAGCAATATGACTGTCACGCGCTAGCTCGTGTAGCTTTTCCCCAATTGTACAGCACTTTTCGTGCAAAATTGGCAAATGGAAACAAGAGTCGCAAGGAGTTTAGAAATTAAGCGATCTACTAAGGGAAAGAGCCAAGGCAACAGCCAAACAGGAAGGAAAAGCGAAAATTAACAAATTTAACTGTAGTTTGTGAAAATGTTTATGGATCAACATCTTTTTATTTAAAAAGGAAGTAGAGGAAACGCGGCCGGAAGTGGAGAATAATTCCGTGTGTTTTGAATGACGTTTCCACAGTTATCAGTGAAGCCGTCTGATGTAGCCATTTTAATATATGCTTATGTGGGTTTTTTTTTTAACCTTCCGCGGTGGGCGCAGTACGTATAGAACCGCAGTGTCCTGTGCTCTACGCGGTTGTACGGGACTGGTGACCACGCATCGTTACGCAACTTCCCGAATAACAACACGAGTCGGTTTTGGCACTTAAATTGGTAGAGCAGTAAACGAGGGATCCAAAAGAACTGTGATTGTTCCGCAAATATAAATATATATATATAATATATATAATTCTTCCAGAGCTAATTTAAAAAACGCTACTCGAAATCTTTATTTTACACTTTCGCTTGTTTACTAGTTCTTGGCAGTGTTCTTCCTGCGCTTCTTTCATGCGCGAATCTGTTTGATGTGGTTGCTTTCTTGCCAAGCAAAGGAGAGATGTATCTCACAGGCGTACCTGTGAGGTACACCTTATTTCAACTCTCTTTTGCAGGTTTACGCGTCTTTATGGCGTATGGTGGACATTATTTACATTTGTACTAGTAAAAGCCCCTCCCCCCTTTATTTCCATAGAAAGGTTGCCTGGGGGTGCCCCCCCCCCCGAAAAAAAAATCCTGGGTACGTACCTGATACAAGGCTGAACGCGAGATCGCGCAATGGATTCTCTGCCGCGAAACGCGGAAGCCGCGTGGAAACGAAAAAAAAAAAAAAAAACACGTTCTTTTACCGTAGTTTGGGTGCCCGTCCAAGAGCGCTCAGGTGGTCAAAATTAATCCGGTGCCCCACATTACGGCGTCTCTCATGGCCCTCGAGTTATTTTGAGACGTTAAATTGCCCAAGTTAGGGTGTACCTCTTATGTAGTACGCAAACCGCTAGCAGGTGCCAGAACGGACTGTCCTCATAGCTGGTCCTTAGCAACCGTTCAATACATTTTAATACACCGTGACGTTGGACCTCGGTATCACCATGGGCAACTCGCAACATAAAATTGACGACGTAACAACGAACGCGTCGTCCACAGAAGCTGCTTTTAAAAAAAAGGAAGGAGAGAAGTTGCAAGTGCGCAGGCAACGCACCAGCCTCTCTTCACTAAAGGAGTGAAAGAGCACTTTAAGGTTTGACAGATGGGAATTCCAAAGCACAAAGTATATCTGAACGAGTGAAAAAGCTGAGGTAAATATTGCACATGGCAACGTTTTGCGTCAACCAGGGGAAACACCTCCTTTCATGGCCATCACCTACAGTTACTTTGAGATTGCTGTGCTATATAATATTAGTTACTTCTAGATTGCTGTGCTATACAATATTTTAGAATATTGTTTCCGACCTCTTGACAGCTTTATAAAGTAGCTTTTTCGCGCTTACTTAATTTTTTTTTCACGCCTTCAGAAATTTCAGAAACATTGCATTCCTATTCAAACCTCGCACATAACCCAAATTTGGGACGTTATTCTGTTGAATAGCGTAATTGGCGTTCGCCCTACCTTGGTTTGTCCAGAAGTGGTCTTTATGAAAAAAAAAGAAAACATTTAACAGTATTTTATTGGGAAAACTGGAATATGTTCACAGGTATACCCATAGGCGGAAAGTTTTCATTTTTCCGGGATCCGACCAGCTTACCGAACCCCACACATTATATATATATATATATATATATATATATATATATATATATATATATATATATATATATATATATATAATTTCTAGCACTTGCAGAAACTTCGTGTGACTTCGAAGAATTGTTCATTGAAGTGACGGCCTTATATGAGAATTTATGAGACCTAGCTCATAGTAGCAGACAGTTCGATTTCACAGCCTGAGTCCTCTCCCACCACCAAGAATATGGTGTCTCTCTTCCTTCGTGTACCCGCCGTGGTTGCTCAGTGGCTATGGTGTTGGGCTGCTGAGCACGAGGTCGCGGGATCGAATCCCGGCCACGGCGGCCGCATTTCGATGGGGGCGAAATGCGAAAACACCCGTGTGCTTAGATTTAGGTGCACGTTAAAGAACCCCAGGTGGTCAAAATTTCCGGAGTCCTCCACTACGGCGTGCCTCATAATCAGAAAGTGGTTTTGGCACGTAAAACCCCAAATATTATTATATTATATTCCTTCGTGTAATTGCCGTATACTTCGCTATCACTAATGCTACTTCGCCTTTCCGGCGAAACTGCAGCCTCTCTCTGTCTTTTTTTTTTTTCTGTGAGTTCTTGTATAAGCACTCCTGCGCATGACTGCTGTTGATTCTGATTTCGAGTGAATCCGGCTTGGCCTCATTTCGGTTACTGAGTGAATTATACAGGGTGTCCCAACTATCAAGCACCAAGACTTAAAGAAAGAGCAGTTGCGTTACTCGAAGAAAACCTAGTTCATATTGTTTGCAGTACAGGGGAGTAGCCACCAGTAATTCTCCCGTTCCTAAAATTTAATTCGACAATTACAATGATCTAATTTGAGAATGATCAACCTGTCAATAAGGCATCTGACATCTAACTGCTGTGTTTCCAACGTCGTACTAATTGCGTGCAATTTTTTCCGACTGCCAAACAAACCTCACGAAATATGAAAAATGTCACGTGACTGCAATGGGCCAACCGCATCATAAAGCAACGCCCCCAAATAAGCTTTGCGACTGGCAAAGCAACTGCTTTGCCTGTCGCAAAGCCGAAGGGACAGCGCATCACCTTGATAATGGTACAGAAGGGGCACCAACAACAGCGTTCTCGGCTTCGCAGCTATTTCTTCCTCTCATTTCTACGTCACACTTATTATTCGTCTCCTAAGGCCGACCGATCACATTGATAACAAAATCCCCTTGATAACGCGGCCAAAGCGCCACTCTGACCAAGCACGAAACGCGAAAAGCAGTAATGGGCATATAATGTTTCAAAATCCCGGCTCTGCGCGCATCGCATCAGCTATATGGCTATATTTCGTGCCAGAAACTTGCTTCGAACCACAGCTAAATTGAAGTGACGGTTTTATTTTTAATGAGAGTGTATACCTGCTGCAAAAACAGGTTCGTCGCAAAAACATAAAACTGAAATAAACAGACCGGGAAGCGACCCACGTGTAGACAAAAGGCAAAACCGATGCGTTCAAGTAAATGTACCACTTACAAATGACCCGGATTGGCAATCGAGACGTCTGTACGGAAAAAAATAAAAAAGAAACATCAGCTTTCAGTTTGTCCTTATTATCAATGAATTCTAAGCGCCGTTGAACACCAGCTGCTGCCTAGAGGACGTTTTCGAATAGGTCTCCTTCCGCAGCTACGCAGTACTGAGTCCGCGTTATCACATCTGTGCCTTTCTTGATGACCGACGCTGGAATTCTACGGCAGACATCCGTTATCATTGCCTTGAGCTCATCTGACGTCCGTCTCGATCACGTAAACACGACCTTTCACATAATTACAAAGTGAGAAACCGAGTGGAGAGAAGTCAGGTGACCTAGCCGGCCAATTTACAGGCCCGTGCCTTCCAACCTAGTGCGCATGAGTCACATCCAGCCAGTTTCGGGCTCGGCTGCTGGTGTCTGCTGGCTGATACCATACCATCTTGCCGACACCACAGACGTCGAAGACGTGAATGCGAGACTTCGCTGAGAAACTCATCCACCACTTCAAGGATTTCTTTCATCCACGTAACGCTGTCCAGTCAGTGTGTGGTCAAGATGAGACCGATTATAGCACCGGCATAAATTCCGAACCACACACTGAACGAACATTGGTACTGGTGCCGATTGCGCTTTACCCAGTATGCATTATACAAATTTATCTGGGCGTTTCTATGAAAATTTGCTTCATCTGTGCACATAATGTTGCTCAAAAAGTTCAGTGACTCATCGGCTTTTGTGAGAACCCAATTCGAGAAGTCTAGACGATTCTACAGGTCCCTATCTTCCTAGCATTGGTACGGGTTAAGGTGGTACGGGTGAAGTGCCGTCGTTTAGAATCTCCCAAATTGATGACTTGGAAATTGGTACCTGGGCAGCAACGTCCCGCAGGCTAGCACGAGAGTTTGAGGCAATAAATCCTAGAACATCCGTGCGTAGGTTAGAACTCAAAGATGGAGTCCTCCCCCGCTGTTTTTGGAAACTGCCGGTTTGTCTCAGGTTTTCATAATATCTGATGATAATCGATGCGTTTGGTCTACCTCCACACTTCCATGACTGATATGTATTTGCAGCCTTCCTCTTGTTGTCATTTGCAGCTCCCAAGGCAAGGATCATTTTTAGCTTCTGCTCATCAGAGAAAGACATGCGACTGGGACTAAACAAGACGCACATTTAAACATTTGCACTGATGTTGTCTATTCGCTTCTGTGGTGATAGGTTTCCTGGCTAAAAAAAAAAAGAAGCATCCATGCACTTTATCTGCGCTAAGACAACAGCTATCACAGCTTGTTTCCAGCTAACACCAAACGCGATGTGTTACTTCGGCAGAAGCGCGGCAGATAAGGCACTAGCTGGAACACGATGTTTTACAGCAAAGCTGTACATGGCTAGCCGATTCGTCCATTGCCTGTACACCGAAAACTCCTCCGGCGCAACCCGATGCGAATGCACGAAAGAAAAAAAAAGAAAAAGAGAGGCGCGCGATTGGCTGCGCCAGTAGTGACGTCACTGCTCTCCGTCGCAGCCTAGCGGGCGCGCTACAGTTTCTCTCCGGCTCCGAAAAGGGTAGGCCACGCGTCATACGTACTCTTGAGGAACAGGCAGCTTTCGATCAGCAATGCCGCGAGCAGAACCGGAAGCGAGCTCGTCTACGGCGTACCGATGCTGCAGCCCGGGCACAAGAACAGGCTCGTGCATCCGAGCGCAAGCAGCAACTGCGTACCGAGGATCCGGCAGCCCACCAAGCCGTCATTTAATGAACCATCGGGATTAACCCAGTGATAAACACCGGGGCCGCACGTTTCAGCTTTGCTGGTTAACCATCTGTACGGAGTGCTTGGGTGGTGATCTTTTTTCTTTATTTCCTTCATTTCGTTTTCGCTGGCGCTGCTTTATGATGCGGATGGGAGCGCAGTCACGTGGTATTCGCCATATTTCGCAGGATGTATTTATCAGTCCGAAAAAATTTCTACACAATTAGTACGTCGCTGAATACACCGCAGTTAGGTGTCCCTTCACTATGCTTACAAATGTCTCATTGACACTTTGATAATGATGACAGTACGTCTCGAGTTAGATAATTAAGTACAATTATCTTATTAAATATCAGTACCGAAAACATTACAGACAGCTACTCCACTATACAGGAAACAATATGCACTAGGTTTTCTTCAAGTAACGCATTGCCTTACGTTTTTAATCTTGGTGCATGATGGTTAATTGGGACACCCTGTATGTATTTATGACCTCTGCATGCAAGTAACGATGTTTCCATTCCTAATAAATGTTGTAAATTATTAGAAGTGTTTTTTAATGAGTCGTTAGCTTAGCTTACTGGAAAGAGAAGCGGTACTGAGACACACATCATTGACGTGCATTTCACACGCTGTTGACAAAAGACTCTGCCGAAGGGGTCACTAAAGTCTACAGGTTTTTTTTTTTCTGGATCAAAAAATCACGCAAAGCATTTTGAAGCGACGTGAACATACAGCAACATATTCATTCTCTAGACATAAGCTATTCATACCTTTAAAAATAATTGTTAATTGGCTACCTCCTTCACTTTAAAAATATAATCAACTTTGTCCTGTGTATATATTTAAGTATATTGTATATGTGCATGGCGTTTTGTGGAATTGTAAAACATTCTTGAAGTGAGAAAATACGGATGAGACAGCCGCCGCTGGTACTTCTAATGCGCTTGTTCTCCTATTGTCAGGATTTGCAGAAATAAAGCAAAGTATGAATTAAAATCCAGGCACGTCAGCGCCAACAATGATGCAGTATATATAAGCTATCAGCCACAATAACATTTTAAGTGAAAAGGCCGAGGCAAGTCAAAAGAAACCTCAAATGATGTGGGTGACAAAGCTTTGGCAATGACACGTTAGGGTTAGGGGGGCTCAGCACTTCCCCCCCCCCTGCCCACCTCGGAAAACTCCGGAGGTGGCGCGGGCCCCAGAGCTCCCCCGTAGTCGGCGCCTTTGGGTATACCTCACGACTTTTGTTTCCTCTAAAGAAAGAGGCAACAGAGAAGTTCTCCCAGTGCCTAAAAGATTGGAGACTACATCAACGTTAGCAAACTACGCCCTTAAAGCGGTAAATAGATGATATTACCTTTGCAGGGGATTCAGGTAGTATAATTCACAGCAGTCACTGCTCTGTCCTAAATAGGACATTAGAATAGCTTTGCTTCAGCCACTTACCTGTTTTTGTGAACATTTTCAAATTAGGGCATGGCTCCTTACTGCTTGTTTTAGAACACTATTACAGAGGCACTTAGTACAGCTATAGTTAAAGAGTAAAATGACAGTGGCGACAACAGAATGCACTGGGTGACTTGGACGCTCGAAGGAATCTTATGAGCTGTGTGGCGCATCAGACTGACCTCCACTACAGCCAGCACTCTCGCTGATCAACTTCAGAGGTACTTATCTAAAACGGTCATCCACAAAAGAGACCGCACTTCGTGCAAGCAGTTTTACTGCGGAAAGCAACTGTTTTCTGCACATACAGATATGAAACTCATTTCTATACCCAGCACGATTACTTTGGAATTACGTATGTACCAACACTGCAATGCCGCGTGTTCTGATTTTCTCCCTCCAACTTGCAAATCGGTCAACGGTAAGGATAAGCGAAATATAACCAATACTCTAGCCACATAATGACATCAGAATTATTCTTACCGAACAGTGGGCCTAATACAAAACAGCTTATAAAACATAACGGGGTCTTCATGTCTAAGCGATAACCGCTGTTGTTGTTTTTTCCGTTTTTTTTTTTTTTTTTGTTTTTCAGTGAGAACTACTACGGTGCACAGGAGGACCCTTTCAACAAGCGCCAAACGCTTCGGCGCCAGGGACGATGAAAGCGAACCATTTGGCTAGATCATTTTGATTGCATTTTCCTGACTCATTAAACTGTACACAGCGTTTTCCCTTCAGTCGCGCCCTTTTTCTGCATGTCCATGGATGTACTGCGAGGAGCTGGAAAGTTGGAATAAAATGGGAATTTCGTGAAATAAAGCTGTCGTCGTTTCATTAGTGAGCCTATAAATTTTCAAGCCCACATTGATGTCGGCCAACACTTTCTAAATGAATCGTTCTCAGTGAAGTTCTAACTAAACTCTTACCGGAAATTCCTGCTGCGGGTGCCGGCACCGCGTACTGTTCGTACGGGTTGTAAGCAGCCGACAAGGCAAGTCACAAGATCAATGTGGTCACTAGATCAAGAAGCGTCCTAAAACTTCTTATCACTTCTAATTTCGAACACTTCTCTTCCCCTTTCCGCTGACTGACTTGCCTCTCAGCTGCCACTCTGCCTCGGAAGGTCCGGTGGACAGTTTTCATTCGACCGACCTCGGCGGAAGAGGAGCCTCGCGTTTCGGTCGTGGAAGGTATGATCGCGAGAGCGAACTCAAAGGAGACCACTTCAAGACAGCGCAAGTTTGAACACTTATTCAATACATGTCATGTATACAGTTACAAGCATTTGTACGGTGTCTTCAAACTACAGCGAGCGAGTATCTTACGTTGCTAATTTTTGTCGCCATTCGACTCAAATGAGCGCGTCTCGGCATACGTAGTATATGACCAGACATGATCACACCACTCCGCTCTTCGGTTTAACGGTCGCAAAGAAGCAACGCAAGGTACGTGTTCGCCGTAGGGGAATTAAAGGTATCGCAGATGAGCGATACCTTTTTTTTTTTTCAATTCCGAGTGATTCCCAAAGGGCCACCGGATGACAACAAAAGTGTGTACGTACCTTGCGCTGCCCTGGAGAAGTTATTCACTAGATAAATTTTCCAGTAAGTCTACAAGTTTCTTCCGACCACGTTCGCGCAGCCGCACCGTGCGTGAGCGAAACGACCAGACCTTCAGCCCACTAAAATTGGTCCAATAGAAATTTCCCACTGTATGGATCTTGCTAGGCGGAGCGAAAGCTTAATGACAACCAAGGAGGTGACAATGTAGCCGTCAACCTCTGGCTCAGCGGATGAAACGGTGATTTCACAAAATTTGTGGAAATCGTGATCAAGGATATGCAACACTTCGCGGTTCCATATCGAAACGGTGATGCTACTTTTATTGCCATAGCAATTATATGTACACTTAGAGCTGAATTTACACCGTCGCCGTCGCCGTAATGTTCTGTACAAAGTACAAGTGCAATAACATCGCGTCGGCGCGCCGTATGCTACAGGTCCAAGCATTCGGTGCTTTCGAGGATAAGCCGAGGACGATAGTGGCTTGATGTGGCGGTGCCTTCTCGAGCGCGCAAGGGAGGAAAGCGGGAAGGGTGCGCACCGTTAATCACGCACACAAGACGGGGAGGGGGAGGATGCGGGGAGATGTTCGCGCGATAGGAGGGAGGGGGGCAGGCTACTGCGCATCCTCTGTTCTACTCCAGCTACAATGGCTGAGCGTAGAGTTACTGTATATGCTACCAAACGTAGCAGAGTTGCGCGTAGGTCCGCCATCTTGCCCGGGAAGCAACCAAATCTATGCGGCGAAGCGGCACTCCGTTTTTGCAGGCGACATGCCTACCGTATCGTCGATCGACCGTGGGCGCTTTTGCATCGCTTGTGGACCGCTTTTCCGCCTAATCGCAAACAAAGCGCATCGGAACAACTGACTGGATAACATCGTCAAGAAAAAGGCGCTGCTCTTTTTCAGCGCGCGGCGTAAGATGGGGGCAGCGCAAATATTATCAGTTGTTTTTTGTACTTGCATTCACCTGTGCACCTTCATGGAACTTTTGACCCAATAACGTATGGGCACTGGCGTATCTAGAATAGATTGTGTATTTTATATACGCCGCTCAGATGCAGCATTCATGAACCTCGACGGTAACAATTAGATCGCACCGAACAGTCTTAGGGAATATATGTTGATGTAATTTTATGGATTCCGAAAATCCTACAAAAGAGTTCCGTGTGAGAAAGCTACATAACAAGGTAGTATAAGGTTCGAAATAATAAAGTGTATTAAAAACTGGATAAACGTTAGCAACTGAGGTAAACAATCAGAGGCTTCAATATTTTTCATTCACTTGAATATTGCTTGGCACTCAGATTTTGTTTCAACAGAGATAAAATTAATGCGCTGCTAAGAGTAGTGCAGTGCTCTTTTAGCATGTAAACAGCAACAAAAAGCACTGAGCCGCAACTACCTCTTTTTTGGCAATAAAACCACCATGCAAATTTCAGAAAAAAAAAAACGATGTGCGTGCGAATATTTTGATATAGTGAGGTTTATCAATTTGTGCACATTTACCAAGGGAACTGTACTAAATATAATGAGGCCCATACCTGCTTATATGCCAAAGCTCTCAACGTGTAGGCAGTCTAAAATATTACTGGTGAATCAATGACCAATCTACTATTTCGACTCTGGTAACCCATTAGATTTGCTGTAGGAACGTACCCACCTACCAGCAGGCACTGGATATCAGCCACACCTGCAAGTGCCATTTCATTATGTGCATTTTCACTTCAGGGTTTCCAACAGTAACTTTCTGTGGGAGTGTAGTGAAAGTTTTTCTCACAGGATTGACATAGCTACATTATAGGTAGTGCAAAACACAGTTAGGCCCTTACCGTATGCTAAATGACGACATTCATTCCTCTTGCCTCCTGTGTCACACAAGCAGTAGTAGATGAAATATCTTTACTTAGCAGTAACCTCTTTTATGTTCAGAAACAACAACCCAACCAGTGCATTATCATGAAAGTGTGAGCTGGCTTTTTTGACAGTTCTGTGAATGCAGTATGGTGCATTCCATGCGCAAAACTGGTAATTCTAACTAAAACTTTTGTATAACTATGTGCTTTCATTATTTTCAAAAAAATATCCTGACTTGCAGTAGCCTTTTATATTCCACCTGTGAATTTTGTAGCACAGCCTACAAAAGCATGTAGCTGTTAGTCAAGCAATTTCATCTGAACCGCTCTTGACGTAATAGGCAGTTGACTGAAAATTTGAGCTTGTTCAGGTGTCTTTACCTGAAGACCCTTCAATCGTTTTACAAAGGAAGAACAACAATTATTGCAGTAATCCAGTGCATTAATTCATAACACAAACATGACCATATGCCAAGCCTTTCTTTAATGTGCGTCTTACCGCTCCCTTCTCGTTCCAGTGAGAGAGAGTAAACTATCTTTATTAATAATATTTGAATGGCGAGAGCAGTGTGGGAGGAACCCTCAGTCCAGGGTCCCTAAGACGATTCCGGTGATGTTTCGAGCCCGTTGTATCACAGCGCGGAGGACTTCGGGAGGTCCGTCGCGGAGAGCATCGTCCCACAGCTCTTTGTTGCGTAGGGGGTAAAGGAGAGTTGGCAAGGGAGGAAAGAGGTTCGCAGTGCACTCAGTCGTGACGTGGAAGATTGTGGGCGAGCTGCCACAGCCAGGGCAACGATCTGCATAACAGTGTGGGTAGAATTTATTGAGAGAGACAAGATTTAGAAAAGTTGTGGTTTGTAACTCGCGTAATGCCACTGCTTCCTCCCGCGAGAAGGACGGCGGTGGTGCGGCGTGGGTGCAACGAATGCGTGTATAATGACGGAGTATGTCTTTGCAACGGAGCAAGGGATCCCCTCACTCTGAACTAGTCGCCTCACCACGCCGAGTCGCCCGGAGGGAAATTTCTCGGGCAACCGCATGTGCGCGTCCGTTACCCGGCAGCGAGGTATGTCTAGGGGTCCAGAGTAAGTGGATGCGGGGAGGTGTGGTAGGTGTATTTTGCGGGATCTGTTTGAGAATTTGGTGCGCCGCTCTCGGGATGCCATGTCCTGATAGAAACGCCCGGCATGCCTGTTGCGAGTCCGTGTTGCGAGTCCCAATGTGCCTCTAGCAGCTCGGCTAGTGTGTTATGTGTCCCTAAGTTAAGGAGACAGCGTGTGGAAGTATAGTTCGGGAGGCCATGGGCCAGCTTCGTCGCTTTGCGAATCATTGCGTGTATGCGAAGTTGTTGCGTTTGGGTCAACCGCTGAAATGGGAGATGGTATGTAAGGCGGCTGATCACGCATGCCTCCACCAACCGCAGCAGGCCCTCTTCTCGACGGCCCGAGCGCCTGTTGGAGACCCTCCGGATCATGGCCAGAATTTGCTCAATCTGTCTGGATAGAAGGGAAACAGTGTAGTTTGACCTGCCATCCGCTTGGACGTGTAGGCCGAGGATACGAGCACGATTAACCTGTGGTATCGGTGTGCCATCCACCTGCACAGTGATAGGGGGAGTAGAGGAACGGCTCCGGGGGCGAATGATTATGAGCTCCGACTTTTCCGGAGCACATCTTAAGCCGCATTTTCTCGCGTACTCGGAAACTGTATCGACTGCTTGCTGCAGTCGGTCCTAGATGGCTCCGTCGGAACCCCGTGTCGACCAGATAGTAATGTCGTCCGCATAAATAGCGTGAGCTACATCGGGGATCTGGTCGAGTAGACGGGGGAGCCCTGCGAGCGCGATATTGAATAGAGTAGGGGAAAGAACTGAGCCCTGGGGTGTCCCACGTCCTAGAAGGCGAATCGCACCGGATCGATGCGGTCCCATTCCTACGGTGGCTGTGCGATCTTGAAGAAATGCGCGGATATAGTTGTACATACGAATTCCACAGTGTGAATGTGCAACATTGCGAAGGATGAGGTCATGTTCAACATTATCGAATGCCCCTTATAGGTCTAGGGCGATGAGTGCTCTCGTTTGGGCGGACGACGGAGGTCCTATGACTTCCTCCCGCAATTGTAAAAGCACATCTTTGGCAGGCAGATGAGCCCGATATCCGAATTAAGAGTTAGAAAAAAATGATCTTTCTTCGAGGAAGGGCTGCAGACGCCGCAAGAGTACATGCTCCATGAGCTTACCAATGCAGGATGTTAGGGAGATGGGTCGTAAGTTTTCAACCTTAACAGGCTTGCCCGGTTTGGGGATCAGTGTGATGTCGGCGTGTCGCCATGCTTGGGGAAGCATGCCCTTGCGCCAGCAATCATTGAAGATATGAGTGAGGTGGTTAATATCCGCGCCACTGAGGTTACGAAGGGTGGCGAATCGGGTGTGGTCGGCTCCCGGTGCCGTGTTGCGGCGTAGGTCTTGTAGGACCACCTGCACCTCGTCAGATGTGATGTAGGCATCGAGCAATTCGTTCGCCTCGCCTACATAAGGATAGTCAGGGTACTGCGGCGGCGGGCCTGTGGGTATGAAATGCTTCTCTAGCTCTCTGAGGAGTGTCGAGACATCGTCCCTGTATTCGTGCATTAGGATGTGCAGCTGTTGAAATGTTTTTCCCTTTGTTGTGGTGGGATCTGTGAGTGAGCGAAGAATCGACCACGTCTTTGCTGTGCTCAATGTGCCTGAAAGGCGATCGCAAAATCCTCGCCAGTTATTCCTCGTAAGGATCTCTGCATACCCCTGGGATTCCCGTGTAATTTGATCTATACGTTTCCTAAGTTTGCGGTTGAGGCGTTGTCGTTTCGATCGTCGTGTCAACCCTCTGCGGGCGTTCCAAAGATGAAGTATATGCGGGTCTATATCTGCTGTCCCGGTTGTGGTGCGCAGTGTGCTCGTGGTGAGCCTCTAGATCTTGTGCGAGAGAGTCAAGCCAGCGTTCGTACCCTTGGCGCTCAGGTGGGTCCTGGCGACGTTCCCTGAATTTCGCCCAATCCGTTATACGCACATTTCGCTCGGGCGTGCGCGCACCCCGTAATGACAAGGTGGTCGCCACAATGTAGTGGTCACTACCAAGGTGCTCCTCTAAAGGCCCGTGCGCAACGACTGGGCCAGTATTGCGCACGAAGGTAAGGTCAGGGCAGGTGTCACGAGATGCGCTGTTGCCTATCCAAGTGGGGTGCTCTGGGTCGGTAAGCAGTGTGTATCTCATGTTACAGACGGCATTCCATAAGCGGGTCCCTTTAGCCTGCGATTTAAGGTAACCCCATGCAGTATGCGGAGCGTTAAAGTCGCCGGCCACCACACAAACACGTCCTAACCTACCAAATTCTGTTAGTAGGTGCTGAAAACAGTGCGTTCGCGGACGGGGGGAACTGTATGCATTGAGTATAAACAGACTCTCGCTGCGTTTACCTTGCGTAATTATTTCCAATATTTGGTGAGGAATGTCAATGTTAGTGCTATGCATGCGACATGTAACACGTTTCGAAACTAAGGCGCCCACAAGAGGAGAGACACCCGAGAGCGTGCTGTAGCCGGATAAAGAAGAGGTGCAATTGACTTCCTTTAAGAGAATGACATCGGGAGGGTTCGTGGATGTGGCGATATACTACTGTAGGGAACCTCGTTTTCGGCGGAATCCCCTGCAATTCCACTGCCACACCACTAGTTGCTCCGCGTTACGCGGCGCCATCATCATCGCGAGAGGAAGCAGGCGGTCGTGCATAGGGATGCGGGCGCCGGGTGCCCACATTTGAAGGTTGCAGCCGAGAGCCTTGGTCGGAAAGCGCGCTTTCGTTGTTACCGCTAAGCTCAGGAACTTGCATGCGTGCGAAAGTGCACTCTATACATGATTTCACTTGCTCCGTAATCCCTATTTGAAGGGCCTCCATTTGGCGTTCTATCCTGTCCAGAGCCGCCTGCATACTAGTGCTCATGTCTGCCACCAGCGCGTCCATTTGTTTTTGCAGGCGCTCACAGCGCGCCTCCATATGTCACGACGTAGGCGGGCTATTTCTATTAGAGGATCGGGATTTGATAACGAATTGGTAATAGGGAAAGGGGTAAGGAGAGATTTACGGGGCGGAGCGAGCTGTGGGGGACCCTCCGCCCGACCTACCTCCCGAGGCGCCTCCATTGCTGTTTTCTTCTCCGGGGTCCGCTGCATCCCTGAAGGGACCAGTGTCACCTTGGCTGGGGCGTTGGTCTGAAGGGCCTTCTTGTAGGGTTGTTGGGAATATGGGGAAGGAGGGCGCTTCTCTGGGAGCGCACCGATGCCTCGCCGGATCGGGACCGATACTTGAACTTGCGACGGGATCTCGAACGGGTCTCCGACCGGACTTGTCTGGTCTCCTTCGTTGGGGCGCGCGACGTTCGGGTCTCCGCCGTATCTGTGTAGTGGTCGGGTCGCTGGAGGGTTGGAGTTCATGCTGCTCTTTCTCGAGAGCTTTCCGCACCCAATCTTTTTTCAGTGTCTGCCTAGCACGCCGCGGGCAGTTTGGATCCGCTGTAGGGTGGGTCCCGTCACAGGATCTGCAGTGTGGGGTGCACGGATGTGACGGGGTGGGGTTGTCAGTCCCGCACGTCACGCAAATGACTACGTGCGGCGTAGGACAGTAATCAGCCCAATGGCCGAGCTTGTGACATATCTTGCAAACCAGTAGACGGGGTCGATGGGGGTAGCAGCGGAGTTCTGCACCACAGAAACGCACGTATAGCGAGGCACTTTAAGTCCTTCAAATGTTACCAACGCAACGTTGGTTTGACCCATCATTTGCCCTCGAAGTAATTGAGTTCCAGGAGCCACAAGCTCATCCACTAGCTTGGAAGACGGTGTGCCGGGCAAAAGGCCAGGAACAATTCCCTTGCATGAGTTGTCTGGGGCCGCAAAATATGTCGTGATGGGATAGACCCGCTGACCAAGGTTCAGCTCCCTCACCTTGTACAATGCGTCGGCTACGTGTGACTGGGGTGTGCTGATGATTGCCAAGTTCTGCTGAGGTCGCAGTCGGAATATGATGTCCTGAAGATCGCGGGTGGTCAAGCCGGCTGCACTCCATAGAGCACTGGCGAGTTCTGGGCGCGTCCACTTATCGAGGCAAAGTCCTCCGTGAGGCCACAGAATTATCTTTTCATCGTGCAAAGGAAGTTGAGGCAGGTTCTGATTCCGACTGCGCTTGCGTACGGTAGGCTGGGAGGCGTCTGGAATGCCCAAGATGTTCTCGGAGTGTTGCGTCTTAGCGTGCGTGTGACGGATGCGTCGCTTATGTATGACTGTCTTCCAACAGCCACCTGTGTCGTCGTCAGTTTTGTCGTCGTAAATGTTCGGGGTAGCATCCTCCTCCATCCTTTCCCCGGTCGGAGTGTCTAACTCTCGTTGTTGGGAGGGAAAATTGGCAACGATGGGATCGGCGGCCACTCCCGCGGTATCCACCTCGGGCGTCTTCGTTGTTGTCGCGGAACGCGCGGCGGCGTTCTCCGTCGCCGATTGCGTCTTCTGCTCGTTGGAAAATGACGTTGCGATAGATAAATGCTCCATCGAAACAGAGCAGTGAATTGGCCGGAGGGCCTTTACACGCCCGTTTAAAACATGGGCCTCGGAAGAGCTGGTCGCTTGGCGCTCTTGGTTCATGGTGTAGAAAACACGCCAAGGCAGCTATGGCCCCGGCAGGGGCAGCCGCGTTGGAACTGCTTCAGAGCTGTAGAGGCGCGGTGATCGGCAAAAAAATCCCGGGAAGAAAAGGCGGTCGGTGGGAAACGGCGAGAAAGCCGCTTCCCACATGACTCCCGGCGAAAGCGGCCCGGGCAAGGGCGGTCGGTGAAGGTCGCGTAGTCTCGGTGGTTGCGGAGCGCGCCGACGACACGTCCGTTCACTTCAGCCGACTGATTGGAACTCCCTCGTTCCAGTGAACTTGCCAGTATCTAGCATCAACAAGTTCATAGACCAAACCGTCATGACATTAGCCGGGCAACGGGCGCGTGCAAGCGTCTGTCTCAGTGCGCGTTTTCTGCTACTCACCGAACATCGCAGTCCTGGCGCCATAGCAGAAATCTTCCTTGCGTCTGTGCTTGCTGCATACTCGAGGTGTAGCCGATGGCTGTCTTCTGATTTTAAGTTTCGTGAGCCAAGCTTCACGCAGCTCCTTGTCCTGCGGCTACGTGTGAATAAGGCTCACACCGGGCTCCGTTGCGTACGTCTGGCACTGCGGCACCGAGCAGTAGCCTACCATGCTGCACGCCTCCAAAGGCAGCCACTACCTAATATAGTACTTTCAAATGTTGTCAAGCAGACACCCAAGGCGGGAAAGCCTCACCATTTAATCAGAACCGCAGCGCAGCTGGGACTTAAAAATTTCGTTTTCAGCTTGCTTCGGCGCTTCCGGAGCAGCCGACGATGCCGCTGTGTCTACGTGATCCCTCATGCCACGTCACGCCGACGGTGGCACCAGTTTTTCCAGTGGTGGAGCTCACCCCCAATAACATGCTTTGTCGGGATTTCTTGGTCGTTCCTGCGGATGACAATTCTTTGGACTTTGGTAACATTTTGTTCCTGGAACCCTTTCAGCAGTTCTTCAGCGCTCAAGCCTTAATAAAGTCTTCCTCTAACATCACACCCCTGCTTGTATTTGGTGTTCTGTGTGTTGAAATTGTCACTGTCGCGTTACCAATACTGGCAAGTTCTGAGAGCTTTTGCGCTAGATCTTTGCCATTCAGTTCTAGGAGGAGGTCCCCGCGAGACATTTTTGAGGCTTTGTATGTAGGTCCGATTTTTTTTCTTTTAGACACTTGGCCACTAGGAATGAGGAGAGCTTTCTTACTGGTACGCTGTTTTCGCTGTGCAGTACATAGAACTTGGGAAATGATAGAGCGTTGCTTTGAAAAGAGAACTGGAATGTTGCTTCGGTGCGGCATCTTTTCAGACGCCGATCATAGAAAACAGAGGCTTGCGCTGCCATGAGAAAAATGTGTATGTTCGGCAACAGCGCCGACCGCCCACCACGGAGCCCAACGCAGCGACGCGGCAGAGCTTGTGTACAAGTCTGCACGACGCCAGTCGTACGTCATCACTATAACCAAATATGGTGTACCCAAGGTAGGATAGTCACACAAGGTTAACCCTTGCCGCCAAGGAGAAAGGAAGTAAATGAAAGAGAGAAGACAGGAAAGGTCAAAAAGTGAGAGAGAAAGACGAAGATTTGAGGAGAGAGAGACACGAAAAGGCGAATGCCGCTTTTCCCCACGTGGGTCAGTATGGAGGGGCCGTCTATGTGAAGCAGATGCCAAAGAGGTGTGTTGCCTCCGCAAGGGAGCCATAAAGGTCCAAACACCCAGCATCGGCTCAACCCACAGGATCCCTCTTTCCCCAGACATGGTTAAGCCACGCACGGCTACACGCGGGAGGGTCCAACCCTCGTGTGCGCGGGTACATGGTGTCGCAACACACCAAACGTCTGCTGATGCAGACGCCCCTGCAGGGGTCCCAAGTTCCATGAAATCAGTCAGCAGTATCCCCTTACGATCCAAAAAGCCCTGGCCATGACTTTGCCAGCACAGGGAGTTTGTTCGAACGTCTTTGAGACTGGAGACTTTGGGTTACGCCACCGTTGGGATTTTTGTTTTGTTCCGGGAGTGATATGAAACACCCTCATTTCGTCTCCCATAACTATGGAGTCCGACCAATCCTTCCTTCTTCTCGACACTTTTGTAGAAACTGGCGAGCACAGTCAAGGTGTTTCTCCTTGTGGTCTGATGTCAATAGCTGCAATACCCATCGAGCACAACACTTGTGATACCCCAATTTTTCAGTCAAAGCTCTTTTCACTGTACCATAAGAACTCCCAGGAATGTGAGCAAGTTCACGGATGGTGATCCTCCTGTTTTGAAGCACTTCGCGTTGGACCATCTCGATAACCGCCTCCAACACTGACGGTCTTCCACTCCGTTCTTCATCGTGGACGGCCTTCCGACCGGCACTAAACTCCCTGCACCACTTTCGGACGTGTTGAACGAACATACACTTGTCGTCATACACCTCTGTCAGCTGATGATGAATATCCCCGGGTGGAGTCCCTTTGGCGTGCAAATAGCTAATTACAGAACGAATCTCCCACTTGGCGGGATCAACAATGGGAACCTCCCTATTAGACGACTGCTGTGCCAAGAATGAGCGCACAGCGAAGCGCAGCCGGGGGAATCGAGAGTGGGAGAACATCCGCGCACAGCAGTGTTGCCGGATTTCGCCTCGCACTTTCCATGTGGCTGGAGCTCTTTGGGAACCTTATTTCTGCATCAACCCTTGTAAGTAGTGTCGTAGACGAAAGTATGGTTGATTTCGTGTATCAAACAGGACTTCAATTCTCAGCACCTAGCGTTATGTCCGACACCTCAAAAAGCGTTACAGCAAGTTGGACCTCCTGCGGTTCTATAATAAATCAGATTACGTATAGTCAAGCTTCATTACGCACAATTCCAGCAGAGAAAAATTTGTTTACGAGGCAAGCCCTCATTTAGTATAGTGCTAGAAAGGACTGTGATCTAGCCCGAACTGCCAAAAATGCACATGCGCCACAGAAACAAAAGAATGTGTGCACTGCATGCACACATAAATAAGAATGCATATTCTTTAAAGATCCCTTTTGCATATTTAATCTTTAGGCAAAATAAATCAGCACTGCCAACGTCGAGCATCATACTTATATTTGGTCCTTACACGACATTGTTATGAACAAAACAAGGAAATGTCTTTTATATTAACGACTCTTGCGCATACTCTTAAATTTTTAGCCTTTACAATCCCTCTGCATTCCCTATATATTAGCCTGGTGTGAAGATATTTTTATTGACATTGTCACGTGGTAGTGACGGTTAAGAAGGCAGCAAAACTGTGATTAACGAAACGACCGTTTTATTGGGCGAACTTGTGCCCTCAAAAACAGGCTTAACTACAGGCAAAAGCATGCAGGGCGTGCAATACTTCTGGACGCAGTCCTGACGGGACAACAAGAAGGTATAGTTGGCGATGACTGGTGAGTTCTTCTTTACGAGTAGGTTGTTTTGAAGCGAGAACGAAGGCAATCCTCGCTTAAATGCCCTAGGGACAACGTCGGTGTGCCCTTGCAAATACTCGACGAGGTTTTTCAACTCCGGGTCTGCTCGCTGCTGTTCAGCGAAGTCTTCCGCGCTTAAAATGCCAAGGAAGGCGTCGTCATCTTAGTCATCTTGCGGCGGCGAGTCAATGGGGGCGCGTGACAGGCAATCGGCATCAGAGTGTTTTCGTCCGGACTTATAGGTTACAGTGATATCATATTCTTGCAGTCTTAGGCTCTACCGCGCCAGCCGTGCTGAAGGATCTTTTAAATTCGCTAGCCAACACAAGGCGTGATGGTCGCTGACGACTTTGAATGGCCTGCCATATAGGTAAGGGCGAAATTTCGCTGTAGCCCAAACGATGGCGAGGCATTCCTTTTCGGTTGTAGAATAATTGCCTTCCGCTTTTGACAACGACCGGCTAGCGTATGCTATCACGTGTTCATGTCCATCTTTTCTCTGGACTAGGACGGCACCGAGGGCTAGGCTATTGGCGTCAGTGTGGATTTCGGTATCGGCGTCCTCGTCGAAGTGCGCAAGTACGGGCGGCGACTGCATGCGTAGTTTTTCTTGAAATGCGTCGGCCTGCGGCGTTTCCCACTTGAACTCGACGTCACATTTAGCTGTGTCAGCGGCTCAGCGATGCGTGAAAAGTCCTCGACAAAGCGCCCATATAGGCACACTTGCCAAGGAATCTACGCACTGCCTTCTTGTCGATGGGCTGCGGGAAATTTGCGATGGCAGCTGTCTTCTGCGGGTCGGGGCGGACTCCAGACTTGCTGATGACGTGGCCTAGGAACAGAAGTTTATCGTGAGCGAAGCGGCACTTTTCTGGCTTCAGAGTGAGCCCTGATGACCTCTAGTACTGTCGCTAGCCGCCTAAGGTGATCTTGAAATTTCCGGCGAAGACGACAACGTCATCCAAGTAAAAAAGACAGGTCTGCCACTTCAATCCTGCTAACACCATGTCCATGACGCGCTGGAACGTTGCAGGCGCCGAGCACAGTCCGAATGGCATGACCTTGAACTCGTAGAGGCCGTCTGGCGTGATGAAGGTGGTCTTTTCGCGATCTCTCTCGACTACTTCTATTTGCCAGTAGCCAGACTTGAGATCCATCGACGAGAAGTATTTTGCGTTGTAGAGCCGATCTAATGCGTCATCTATCCGTGGTAGGGGGTATACATCCTTCTTTGTGATCTTGTTCAGTCGACGATAATCGACGCAGAAACGTAAGGTTCCGTCCTCTTTCTTCATCAAGACAACAGGGGATGCCCACGGCTTTTCAACGGCTGGATGATGTCGTCGCGCAGCATTTCGTCGACTTGTTCTCTTATAGCTTCACGTTCTAGCGGCGAAACTCGGTAAGGGCTCTGGCGGAGTGGTCGAGCGAACTCCTCGGTGATTATGCGGTGGTTTGCGACTGGTGTCTGTCGAATCCTTGATGACGTCGAGAAGCAGCCTTTGTATCGCCGGAGTAGATTTCTGAGCTGTTCTTGCTTAATCATGGGGAGACTTGGATTAATGTTGTAGTCTGGTGCGGGAACCATGGTCGTCGGGGTAGATGCGACGGAATCCGAGAGGACAAACGCATTACTGGTTTCCAGAATTTCCTCGATGTACGCGATCGTCGCGCCCTTGTTGATGTGCTTGAACTCCTGGCTGAAGTTTGTCAGCAACACTTCAGTTTTCCCTCCGTGCAGTCGAGCGATCCCTCTTGCGACGCAAATTTCACGGTCGAGCAGTAGACGTTGGTCACCCTCGATGACGCCTTCTACGTCGGCAGGTGTTTTGGTGCCGACGGAAACGACAATGCTGGAGCGAGGCGGGATGCTGACTTGACTTTCGAGCACGCTTAAGGCATGGTGACTACGAGAGCTTTCCGACGGTATCGCTTCATCTCCCGACAGCGTTATCGACTTCGATTTCAGGTCGATGATTGCGCCGTATTGGTTCAGGAAGTCTATGCCGAGAATGACGTCTCGTGAACACTGTTGGAGGATAACGAAGGTGGCAGGGTAAGTCCGGTCATGAACGGAAATTCTTGCCGTGCAGATTCCGGTCGGCGTGATGAGGTGTCCTCCAGCGATCCGAATTTGAGGGCCTTCCCATGCAGTTTTAACTTTCTTCAACTGGGCGCGATGTGTCCACTCATGACGGAGTAATCAGCCCCTGTGTCGACTAAGGCGGTGGCTGCGTGGCCGTCGAGAAGCACGTCGAGGTCGGTGGTTCTTTGTCTTGCATTACAGTTCGGTCTTGGCGTGGGATCACGGCTGCGTCGCGTTGACCTGTGGCTGGTATGTGACGTCGTCAGGTCGTCTTTCATCGTCGTATTCTTTGCTTCCACGCGTCGTCGGGACGGCGGCGTGTCGTTATGTCGTCGAGGTAGTTTCTTCGGCGTCTTCGTCGGCGGCGGAGGATCTACGTCAGTTCGACGAACAGCAACCGCACCTCCATCGGTTGCTGCTTTTAGTTTTCCGGATATGGGCTCGCTGACCGGCCCCGGGCTGGGCCAGCGTATGGACGGCGCTGCGGCGACAGGTAGCGGCGAACGGGACGGTCGTCGAGCGCTCCACTGAGTGGCGGCGAGGTAGTCGGCGATATCGCGAGGTCGTTCGCCAAGCTGTGGTCGCGGCGCGGTAACGGCGAACCCTCGCAGTCCCATTTCCCGGTATGGGCATCGGCGGTACACATGGCCGGCTTCTCCGCAGTGGTAGCAGAGCGGGCGGTGGTCAGGAGCGCGCCAAATGTCCGTCTTCCTCGCGTAGCGGCGCTGGGCGACGGGCGGGCGTGCTGACGGCGGCGGCGGTGGACGACGTAATTGTGGCGTTAAAGGGCCCTGGTGCGGTCGTGCAGGGGGGGCCTTGACGGCGGTCGACGGCGGCGTAGGTTATCGCTTCCGGCTGGGGCTGCGGTGATTCTGGTTGCACCTCAGGAACTCCAAGCGATCGGTGCACCTCTTTCACGATGTCGGCGATCGAGGCCACTTGAGGCTGCGACGAAGGCAAGACCTTGCGCAGTTCTTCGCGCACAATGGCCCTGATGGTCTAGCGCAGATCGTCCGTGGTCAGTGATTGAATTCCTGCGTAGTGGGCAGAGTTTGTACGGCGGTTGAATTGCCGGTTCCGCATTTCGAGTGTCTTCTCGATGCTGGTGGCCGCGCGAAGGAACTCTTCTACGGTCTTCGGTGGGCTTCGTATCATTGCGCCGAAAAGTTCTTCCTTCACACCACGCATGAGAAGGCGGACTTTGTTCTCCTCGGGCATATCTGGGTCGGCGTGGCGGAACAGACGGTTCATTTCTTCCGTGAAGATGGCAACGTTCTAGTTAGGTAGCTGCACTCGGGCGTCCAGCATGGCTTCGGCCCTTTCCTTCCGCACGACGCTCGTAAAGGTGCGCAGGAAGCCGCTACGGAAGAGGTCCCATGTTGTCAAGGTCGACTCCCGGTTCTCAAACCACATTCTGGCGGCATCTAGCTTCTAAGGCAAAGTATACATGCCGCAGCTTGTCGTCGGAGTCCCAGTTGTTAAATGTCGCGATTCGTTCGTAGGTCTCCAGCCAGGATTCCGGGTCTTCAGTCGCTGCTCCATGGAAGGTCGGTGGGTCCCGAGGTTGTTGTAGGATAACGGGGGACGCTGGGGCAGCCATTGGGGTTGTTTTGACCACGACCTTCTTTGTCGACCCAGGTAGAAGTCCGTGCTCTGGGGGCAGTCCTTGCAGTCTGCGGCTAGCACTCTGGTCTTGGGCGATGTTGGTTTTGTCCTCGGGCTTCGGGCTTGGATCGCAGCTTTGCGGGGGCGTTCGGTACATGAACGCACTAGCACCTCCACCCGATGTCACGTGGTAGTGACGGTTAAGAAGGCAGCAAAACTGTGATTAACGAAACGCCCGTTTTATTGGGCGAACTTGTGCCCTCAAAAACAGGCTACATTCAAAGAACAACGGTAGCGGCGAACACACTCGGCGATCGTCGAAAATCTGATCAGCGGGTCAAGCGCGTCGGCTTTTATAGAGCAGTCGTCGAATGTTCCAGACTAATCGTTGGGACCCGCGTGCCTTCCACAAAGTTCTACACCATTCGCGTCAGGCGATGAAATCAGATAACACAAGGTTCGGCGACAGCAGACAGCGGATAGAAGCATCGATAACTTTCTAGAAACTTCGGATACATGCAGGCGCGTCCCGCGCCGTGCGATAACATTTGTTACGCGGCGAAACGTGGTCGCCCGATAAAGATAAGTACACGTGTCAATATGTACAATTCAAGAAAAAGTCAGAGTTCGCGAGATCTGTGGTCCGAAAAGACCTTCCTGGGTCTGATTGACCGAGCGAGTGCGAGTGAAACCGGCTGAGTAGAATTCTGCCAAGTTTGAGTTCGAATCCTCCCCGCTGATTATAGTTCTGGTGAGCGAGTCTGAGTGAGCCCGGCTGAGTAGAATTTCGGTGACTCTGAGTCGGAGTGAGCTGTACAGAAAAAGAAATATAATTTGTAAGCGAGTCTGAGTGTGCTCCGTTTATTCTCCCGGCCTATTGTCAAGCGCCTAAAAGCAAAGCAGTGTGCCATGCTTTGACAATAGCAATGGCACTAGACAATGAGTGTTGTAAACCAATTTCACCAGGTTGACCAAATAGCTTACTTGAAATTCTAGGAAACGGAAGGTTAAAGGACCTTTTCAGCGCGAGGGTGAGGTGAGGATTGTGCAAGCGTCATGAGGGTGAAGGAGGAAAAGAAAAAGTGAGGGCGTTTGCCCACCTTCGAGCAGCAGGGCTATTCAAAGCTGGGGAGAACTACACGGGCGGCAACCAGTCGTAGCGGAGTGATCGGACAGGTAACATTGTGCGGCCACGAATGCTCCACGCACCCACAGTGCCACGAAAATCTGGGAGGATCCTTACAAACCATTGTTCGCTGTTTGAAAGTGGCCATTTATGGCACACTTCTTCAGCTCCAGCGCACACATCTCGTTCCTGCATTGGAGGAATAGAGGGGAGGCACTTTTTAGGGGAGGTAGATGCTCCCTAGTCTTATCAAAGAATTCTAGTACAGTATGTACACATGTTTGGTGCAAATTGCCTTGGTCCACACAACTGCCAACCTTGGCTGTTCGTGGCATGTCAACTGCTGAACTCAACTGCTATCTTGGTTTCTCTATTTCCCTATATATAGTTTTTCCATCCTCCATACTGTGAAGACACTCCAGTTCGGGGCATGAAAGCAACCTGCCTTGCTCCCCCCCCCCCCGCAAGGGGCTTTTATACTGAGACGACAGATGAAACAGCAGCCCATTTTGCTCAACTGCCACTGGGCAGCAACATTTGTATATGGAAAGCCGTATACAATTATGACATCTGTTTCAGTTTTTCTTCATTAAAGAGCTCGCATTATGCACTTCTTGTGTTAGAACTTGAAACTGCAATGTAAATGTGCTTTGCTAAACCACAGTAAAAATACATGGCCATCAATGGAGCTAAGGTGTAAAAAAATTTGTTTAATAATGAATTTTGTTATGTATATTTGCTATGCTATGCTTGCTAAGTATGCTATCAATGCTTACCATAAAGATATCAGAGCAGCACGACCAACTCCGCACAATGACATGGGCTTGTGCTTTTTTTGACACTGACTTGTGCTGTTTTTGTCAGTTCATAACATTGAAATTTGCTCCAACTGAGTTTGACTCCTTTAAACTAACCAAATATGGCTCGTAGAAAGAGCTCAGACAGTCGCATTTAACGTACAGCCTCTCAGACTTTTCGCAAAAGTAAAAGCCAGTTGACCACTGCCAGCAATGGCAAAATGGCCTTTACCTTTTTTTTTGTTTTGCAATAATTTGAACAATATGACTTACAGTGTACAAGCAAACTATGAATATTGTGCATCACACAGTCCAGTGAGTGTACAGCTGCAAACTTGTTCACAGCACAAACTTAAATTAACAAAAGGAAACAAGGAAATAGTTCAATGCTTTAAACCTAAGCTTCAATTTTATTACATGGTTGAGGGCACATGAAACTCTATTGTTATTGTACGCTGATGCAACTCATTATGAAACATGGCTTACAAAGGCACAGTACAGTATGGAGTAAAGTTTCATGACAGGTTCGATGCACGCATAGAAAAGCATGTAAAGGGGCTGCATTACGTGTCAAGTCGCATGCAGTTAAGAAATTTGAAACTTATTGAATATTGACTCAATTATCGAGCCTGGCATAACTTGCAGCCGTTCCTTGTAAAGTGAAATCGACTGTTAAAGGGAACAAGCAACTGCTGAGCTGAGTATGAGCAAGTTTCACTCTGTGACAATTCTCAAAAGAGTCGGCTTCACAGCAGACAATCTGTGGTAGGTGATGCTGGTTTTGCTCTGCATGCCTGTGTGGCACATAGGCTCTGCTTCCTCTGCTACCCACAGCTGGAGTGCCCCACATATGTCAGCAGAGCAGTTGAGTGTTCCTTTGAATGGTGTACCACACTGTAAATATTTGTACTTCATGTACAGCAGAACAGTAAACAATCTGAGAGCCTAACAGTGTTGCTTAAATGCATTTGCACAGAACCCACTGAAAATTTAAAGCCATCAACTCAAGTACACCATGTCAACAAATGCTGCAGTACACAAGTCTGCCACATTTATTAATTACATTCAGGTCGTGCATAAACATAGTTTGATAACAGTATTATGTTCTGTTTACTTTACGGGCTGCCTATATTATCTGAAACACAGTTGAATGAAAAATATGATCCATTTAATATTTACAGAACACTAATAACTAAGGCTGTGCGAATACATGAATATTCGATTTTGAATCGAATAGTGAACATATGAATAACTCAATTCGCGAACTAAATGCCTAAGATTCGATTTCTCGCATTTACAGATGGCAGATGGAATATGCGGACGACAAAGAAAAAGGAGCGGGATTTGGGAACTTTTTACCGTCGGTGTGCCGATAACCGCGCGGAGCGGTGCCGAGTGACTTGATGCACCCATTCCCCACTTTTGTCTATCGCGCAGATGGCCTTAACGAGCCGATGATAACCCACAGAAACCACCCACCATATACATAAAAAAACCTTCCTGTTTTCTGCAAGAAAACTGGAAAGCAATACTTTCCGAACAATAGAAGATTTCCATTAAGCACAGTATGGCCCACTATCAAACTGAATATCCCATTGGTATTTAGGATAACTTTGCTATCTCTTTAGCTTCAGAGGGAAAAAAGCACTCAAGTGTATTTGACAGACATTCCATCAATAAAATATTTTTCATGCCTTCGTATATGAATGGAGTTGTTATCAGTGCTGGCATACTAATTTGGTGTTCTCTTTAAAAAATCGCAGTTTTGCCCGAAAGGCAAAGCATCGATTGCAATTGCAAATCAGTGGACAGCTATGCTAAGTAAGGATAGTATAGTTTTATCGGCCGGATAAGTTGTAAACATGGGTATACTAACTAAATTAAAAAGCATGGTGTCACACACGCACAAGAAAACATGAACACATCTCACTCGATGACAACAGAAACTCGCTGTCAAAACACTGCAGTGAGTAAGTGCAGCAGCATGCAACCACAGTGCAGCGAGCGCACCCACAGCAGTAGCGAGCGAAGTGAACTTCATGGTGCCGCTCGCATCAACATGAACCAAGCGAAAACGCAGCGCACGGCAGACGCTGTGCATGCCGCAGATGGCTTTAAAGACTTCAAGACAGAGCGGCCTGGGTGGGTGCGCGTGCCGGCCGCCCAGAGAAGAATGTGCCCCCCTCCCTACACTCCTCCTGGAGCCTTGCACGTGACAGAAGATGGTGCACTTCCTCCTTTTCATGCGTGAGATTGAGCCGCGGTCACCGGCTCCCCGTCGCACACTTTCACTCACACATACAGCATACGGCGTGCGGCTACGATTTTATCGCCCTTGGACTTTATACGGAACCTCATGGCGACGACAGAGACGCGCTTGGAGTGTCTATATAATTGCTGTTGCAATAAAACAGTAGATCATACTATGCATTTCAATTCATTGGTACCTAAGTTATTGATAGCTAGCAATATTCTTAAGTAATGTGATTAGCCTCCTGAGTATGTGCACCACTGTACTTTGCACAAAATTTGGAAGCATAAAAGATTCTGTTAAATTTCCTGATATTCGATATTCAATTCGATTCGAAATCTACTATTCAGTATTCACACACACCTATTGATAACCAATGATTGTGTTTTGCCCATCCTCAAGACTGTAAACAAGATATGCAATGAACAATCAATACAAAACTTGGAAAAGTAAAGCTTGTTATGGGGGGGAAATTGATTTGAAATAGTAGTAAATTTTGTACACGGGAACAATAAGGCACAAAATAATGAAAAATGGTCAACAAAAAATTGCACTGGAAAACAAGTATCAATAAGCAACAATATTATACAAAAAAGAAAATTACAGCTTACCCTGAGAAGGAGCCACTATAAGCCCCTCACACCCCATACTAAGCTTAAATCTATGCAACAAAAAAGTCATGCCTTCTTTGTGCTTCTTGTGTGATGCTTTCTGCATAGCAAATGGAAAGTTGTCAAAAATAATAAGGCACCTAACAGCATACCCTCTATCCTCTTACTGTCCTATGCTTAGCATAGTCTTGCACAAATTATAACAATAAGTCACCACACAATATATACTAGTAACATAGTCTTTCACACTTCTTTTCTTCAACAAGGTCTCACAGTTTAACACATCAAGAATGGGGCACAACCAGTTATATGTTCATGTACTCATGCTCAGCAAATGTTGGCAACGCAATGTTTCATTTTCTACCAAATACAGCGTGCTGTCTTCAAGCACTAGAGGTAGCAGCTGAAAACCATTTTTTTTTAAGTTTCGGACCTGCACTGCCTGCAGTGCATACACGACAATTGTGTGCCGACTTTCTTTATGTCACTAAAGATAAATATAACAAGGCAGTCTGTGTTTTAGAATTTTCTTATGTAAGGCAATGAACCTTCACTCCTTACAAAAATATAGTGAAGCTTGTGTGTACACAATATCCTGCTGTAAGAACTGTTTCCTGCAGTCACTGCTCACTCACAAGTTGAGTGAGTTATCGTGTGTAACAGACCAAGGGCACATCTACATTTCCTTGCATTGGGTAAAAATTCAGTCAAGAGATATTGCCTTGACTCTTGCGCACGTTCCCCTTGAACACCGTGCTGCAAAATGTCTACGCATTCCAAGGTCTTGCCGCAGAAGTCTGTACCAGCCTTTCACGTGCTGCAAAAATTCGATGTCCAAGTGAAAGCAGGCACAGGCACATTACTAAGTAGCATTGTATGGTGTCAAAAAAAATCTTGTATGCATTCACTGGTGGAACAGCCATTTCACCTTTCAGCACAGGTCCTAGTGCAGGCAAAATGCTGATTTGGTGCAGTACACTCGAAAGACAGTCGCACCCTTTAGGGTGTATATTTGCAACACAACAATAATCGTCATCTGTCTTCCTTGTGTTTCCTTTCTTTAACGCTGCGAGCTCAGTAATTCCAAGTCACGAACAGCATGCGCATTATCAGCATGACAGAGCATTCTTGACAGGAAAGTAACGAGCGCAGCATTTTCAAGAAAGGAAACGCAAGCAAGACAGATGACGATTATTGTTGTGTGGCAAATATACACCCCAAAGGGTGCAACTGTTTTTAGTGTAGCAAGCACTTTTGGCGAAGGGTCCAATGCACATGTGCTTACCATATACCATGCAAATACTAAGTGATATAGCCGATATGTTGTGCAGATGGGTTTGTGCAATGCTTATCCTGCAAACATGGTCAGGAAAGGACGCAACGCTCCTCCACACCGCGACACACAAAGGGTGCTACGGCCGGGGTCACTTATACGGCACAGAGAAGGCACCACAGACAGATAGTCAACAAACGCGTGTGTATTAACCCAGGATGCAACACAGTACGACCGTCCCTGCTTGTGGGCAAAGGCTCACCGTAAGACCAATCAAGTATGCGCAGCTGCACTGAACATGACATTGTCGTGAGGGACGCGAGTGCGGTTGGAAATCAGCAGATAGAAGCGTGTGATGCGTCCCTGAAGAACAAGCAACAACTAACTTTATTTTTGTGTTCGTCCAGCCTCTACGGCTCGGTTGCGCACCCCCGCACCAATTACCTTTCCCGCACACTCCGCTATAAGATTTTAACCGAGAGAAAAAAGGGAAAGGGTGTCTGGCTGCTGCTGTGCGACCGTGAGGCCGCCACAACATCATGCACCATACCCATGTCATGGAATGCACATTATGAAATTTCAAATAGGCGGCGAAAAATTTTTGTGGCTGCAAAAAAAAAAAAAAAAAAAAAAAAAAAGAAAGGCATCAGCAGCACTGCGCATGCGCGAGGCGCAAATACAGCTTTGCGTTGGCGACAATATTGTTACGGTGAAGGGACCGAAGAAGTTTAATTAGACTAGACAAAGACGAATTCTGGCAGTTGCCTGAACGCCATATGCGCCAGTTGTAAATATACATTATTTTACACTCATGGGCCTGCTTTCTTCCTGCAACATTTTGGTGGAAGGTGTGGGGTACAATCACGGAACTTCGTAGCGGACATCATCTACCTGCCGCCACAATGGCAAATCAACCGACACAAGCGACAACACCTCAGCAGCCCACGCCAACGGTCATCCTCACTCATCCGCAGGACCCAGGGACATTTTGTGGCACGGACAACGCCGACGTCGAGGACTGGCTTACAATGTACAAACGAGTGTGCGACAACAACAGGTAGGATCCAACAATGATGCTAGCAAACGTGATATTTTATCTAAGAGGAACTGCGAGGCAATGGTACGACACACACGAAGCTGACCTAACGAGCTGGGATGTCTGCAAAGAAAAAATGCGAGACTTGTTTGGCAGACCTGTCAGTCGTCAGCTGGCAGCAAAAAAAGAACTTGCGTGTCGCGCTCAGACGTGCACAGAATCGTAGGTCCTGTTCGCCTATCGTTCACCGCTCTTTGTCCCTTTCTGCAACCGGTCGCTTCGCTTCGGGAAACTAGGCGGTGCAGCTCCCGGTGGTGAAGCTGCAACTCCGACCCGGCCCACAAATCCTCTGTTGACCCTGCCTACATGTGGAAACCTACTGGACATTGAAGTTGATGACGTTCCTGTTAGATCTCTCGTTGATACAGGAGCGTAGCTTTCAGTTATGAGCGCTGCTCTCCGCCGAAGGCTCAGAAAGGTTCTGACACCCGCCGTACCGTGCACTGTGCGAGTCGCCGATGGGAGTACTTCACCTGTCCTTGGAACGTGCACAGCACGTGTGACCATTGGGGGCCATTATACCGTTGTTCTATTTATCGTCCTTGAAAACTGTCCACATGACCTAATTCTCGGCCTTGACTTCCTTTCGAAACACTCTGCCCAAATTGACTGCTCCGCACGTGTTGTACAGTTGGATCTGCCACTTCCTGCCGATGCAACAACTTGTGCTTCACACCACTTATGTTCTGCTGAGTTTGCAAGGCTGTCTCCACAGGCGGCTACAAATGTCCTCCTGACACCCTGTCCTCCCCTACCTGATAGCGAGTACGTCGTATCGCCGCTTACTGACGTGGTTTTGTCCCGCAATATTGCCCTACCGAGCACCTTAATCCAGATCTGCGAAAACTGCGCTCGCGAGCCCATCCTCAATTTTGGATTTTCGTCGCATGTGCTGCCACACGGTATCGCCATAGCGCATATCACTCCTTTGGAAGAATTTTAGATTTCTTCTTTGACGTCTGAATCCTTCCTCAGTACCAACGGACCTTCGTCACCCACTCCTCCGTACTCAAAGCCTGCGGACGATCTTTCTAAGATGATCGCCCCTGACCTTCCTTCCGAACAAACAACAGCTCTTCGTCACCTCCTGTCATCTTTTCGGGACATCTTTGATTTGGACGACCGTCCACTTGGCCAGACATCTGTTGTCACGCCTCGCATCAGCACCGGTGACGCCAGCCCCATTCATAGGCGGCCATATCGTGTCTCCGCAACAGAAAGGGCTATCATACAGAAAGAAGTAGACAGGATGATGGACAAGGACATCATCGAACCTTCCAGTAGCCCATGGGCATCACCGGTTGTCTTAGTAAAGAAAAAAGACAACTCGTGGCGCTTCTGCGTTGACTACCGTCACCTCAACAGGATGTTTATCCCCTGCCGCGCATTGATGACACTCTTGACTGCCTTCACGAATCCCAATACTTTTCATCAATTGACCTCCGCTCCGGCTATTGGCAGATTAGCGTCGATGAGATGGACCGCGAGAAAACCGCCTTCATCACATCCGACGGTCTGTACCAATTTAAAGTCATGCCCTTTGGATTATGCAATGCGCCAGCTACATTCAAGTGCATGATGGACTCTCTCTTGCGCAGCTTGAAGTGGTCTACATGCCTCTGTTACCTCGACGATGTGATTGTGTTTTCCCCGAACTTTGAGAGCCACCTGCGGCGCCTCACAGCCATACTCTCCGTGTTTCGCAGGGCTGGCCTTCAGCTAAACTCCTACAAGTGCCATTTCGGTCGCCGTGAAATTAACAGAATTGGCAAACGTTGGCTTGACCAAAGTCTGCTCAGTTAATCGGCCTGACTACACTCCACCCAGCACTGTCATACACACCCACAGCCTGAATGCCCCAACGCGGTATCGCAACCCGGCCGAATGGCGTACTCCAGACAACAGGCCTATATGCTTCACTTGTGGCCGTATCGGCCATATTTCACGTCACTGCCGGTCTTCGTGGAATTCGACCCCATGGTCCTACTACCCATCCCACGGCCCTCATGCTGCTCCTCGGTTCGCCCTGCAAACGCAGCCAGCAAATTCTGGCGACTCTCGTCCTACCCGCTCTAGCCGCTCTCTTTCGCCACGTCGCCGCTTCTCCCGATCGCCCCCATCTCGCCGATCACCGTCCCCTAGCTCCTTCCGGCGCACCCTTCCGGAAAACTAATGGGTGCAGCACCTGGAGGTGATGCTGCCAAACCGACCCGACGCAAAAATCCTCTTTTGACCTTGCCCACACATTGGAACCTCATTAACGTGAACATGGATGGTGTACCTGTTACGGCTCTGATTGACACTGCCGTGCACGTATCTGTGATGAATGCTCAGCTTCGGAATCATCTCAAGAAAGTCCTCACTCCTGCCCCTTCGCCTGTGGTCCAAGTCGCCGACGGTGGAACACCAGCCGTTATTGGTATGTGTCCGGCTCGCGCGAGTGTCGCCGGACATCATACTTCTGTTTTATTTTATGTACTAGAGCACTGCCCTCACGACCTCATCCTGGGCCTTGACTTTCTATCTACACATTCCGCTTTGATAGACTGTTCTGCTGGTGTTGTGCAACTCGCTCTACCTGCTGCTATTGACCCTCCCGATAGTGCTGCGATACGGCTATGTTCCACAGAGCATATTCGCCGCCCTCACCGTGCCGTTACCTACATAGGTGTCTCCCCCGTTCCACCTGTCCCAGACGGTGACTACATCGTATCTCCTAATCCGGATGTCCTGCTCTCACATAACGCCACTTTCCCTCACACCGTTGTTACCATTTCAGACAACACATCCTGCCTTCCGCTTGTAAACTTTTGACTCTGTACACAAGTACTCCCACGCGGAATATCCCTGGCGCAAATAATGCCAGCCAGAGACTACCACATTTCGGCTTTAACTTGTGACAGCTCGTCGTGTTCAACGTTTGCTTCGCCCCCTGTCCCTTCAGATTTGAATGCCCTAACAAAAATGATTGCTCCCGACCTTACGCCCCAGCGTGCTCAAGAGCTACGTTGCCTCCTTGCCTCATACTGGGACATATTCGACCTTGGAGAACGCCCTCTAGGACAAACATCTGTTATAAGACATCGAATAAACACCGGTGATGCGAGCCCGATCCATCGGCGACGCTACCGCGTCTCGCCTACTGAGCGACATATAATCCAACACGAAGTTGACAAGATGCTTTCTCGAG
Source organism: Dermacentor variabilis (assembly GCF_050947875.1). Taxonomy (NCBI): domain Eukaryota; kingdom Metazoa; phylum Arthropoda; class Arachnida; order Ixodida; family Ixodidae; genus Dermacentor; species Dermacentor variabilis. The sequence goes on from NC_134568.1 coordinate 218,840,669, forward strand.
ACATCATCGAACCTTCTTGCAACCCATGGGCATCCCCTGTTGTACTAGTTAAAAAGAAAGACAACAGTTGGCGATTTTGCATCGATTACCGACACCTCAACAAGGTAACAAAGAAAGACGTCTATCCACTATCACGTATTGACAATGCCCTGGATTGCCTGCATAGAGCACAATATTTTTCGTCCATCGACCTTCGCTCTGGCTACTGTTAAATTGCCGTCGATGACATGGACTGCGAGAAGACAGCTTTTATTACTCCCGATGGGCTGTATCAGTTCAAAGTGATGCCTTTTGGTTTATGTAATGCCCCGGCCACATTTGAACGAATGATGGACGCCCTCCTACATGGTTTCAAGTGGTCCATCTGCCTCTGTTACCTGGACGACGTGATAGTTTTTTCTCCGACTTTCGCTATACACCTCAAGCACCTGTCGACACACGCCATCTGTCCGGCGGGTCTACAAATAAATTCGTCCAAGTGCCACTTCAGTAGTCATGAAATGTCTGTGCTCGGGCATCACGTCGATTCTTCTGGTGTACGCCCTTTTCACAATAAAATACGGGCAGTCAAAGAGTTTCCCGCGTCAACATGTGCCGAGGATGTTCGCAGCTTCTTGGGCCTTTGCTCCTACTTCTGTCGGTTTGTCAGAAATTTTGCGAACGTTGCGCGCCCTCTCACGCAGCTCCTCAAGGAAGACGCCGCATTCATTTGGGCCCTGAGCAAGCTGGTGCTTTCACCAAGCTGATTGGGCTGCTTACGTCCGCGCCCATTCTCGCTCACTTTGATGCGTCAGCTCCAACAGAGGTCCGTACTGATGCCATTGGCCACGGTATTGGCGCCATCTTGGCACAGAAACAAGGGCGAGAACGTGTTATTGCCTACGCCAGCCGCCTTCTTTCCTCTGCCGAGAGCAATTATTCCATCACCAAACGCGAGTGTCTGGCTCTCGTTTGGGCAGTGCGTAAATTCCGCCTCTATTTGTACAGCCGCCAATTCACAGTCATCACTGATCACCACGCTCTGTGTTGGCTTTCGTCCCTCAAAGATCCTTTAGGGCGCCTTGGCCGCTGGGCTCTGCGCCTCCAAGAATACAACTATTCAGTTGTATACAAGACCGGCCGGTTACATCAAGATGCGGACTGCTTGTCGCGCCATCCTGTCGACCCTCCTGACGTTTCTGCGGCCGGCATACCTGTCACTGTTCTCTCTCTGGCTGCTTTTCGAGACATTGGAGCCAAACAACGTCGGGACGCCTCCTTGCAACACCTTATTCAATGGCTCACTTCAACGACGCCAGATCCTTCCCTTCGCATGTTTGAACTTCAAGATGGTATAGTACCGCTCTAACATGCGCCCGGACGATCCTGCCATCTCTTCGTTGTGCCTGAGCATCTGCGTCAGACTGTTCTCGCCCAGCTTCATGATGTGCCGACTGCAGGTCACCTTGGCGTGTCACGGACTTATGACCGCATTCGTCGGCGCTTCTTTTGGCCTGGTCTATACCGTGACGTCTGCCGTTATGTCGCTGCGTGTGATCTTTGTCAACGACGCAAAAAGCCGACCACACTCCCTGCTGGTCGCCTTCAACCACTTGACGTGCCATCAGAACCATTCTTCCGTGTCAGTGTCGATCTTCTAGGCCCTTTTCCTATGTTTGCTTCGGGAAACAAGTGGATTGCTGTAGCAACAGACTACGCCACCCGATATGCAATTACACAGGCTTTTCCAACAAGCTGTGCAACCGATGTCGCCGACTTCCTCCTAGAAAACGTCATCCTTCACGACGGCGCCCCTCGACAGCTCCTCACCGACCGAGGCCGCTACTTTCTTACTAAAGTTGTCAATGACATTCTACACTCGCGCGCGACTAAACACAAACTTGTTTACCATCCACTAACGAACGGTCTAACCAAGCGCCTTAACTGCACCCTTACTGACATGCTGTCCACGTATGTCTCCGATGACCATTGCGACTGGGACGTTACGCTGCCGTTCGTTACTTTCGCCTATAATTCGTCTCGCCATGATACCGCAGGCTTCTCTCCATTCTTCCTCTTGTTTGGCCGCGACCCTACATTACCTTTCGACATCGTTCTGCCTGCTAGTCTGAATTCCACATCCGAGTACGCCCGTGAAGCCATCCTCAAAGCACAAGAAGCACGCCATATTGCTCGACGTCGACTTGTGGAGTCGCAGGACAATCAGCGGCGCTTATATGACGCACGCCATCGTGACGTCCATTACACACCGGGCGCCCTGGTTCTCCTTTGGTCGCCGTCGCGACGCGTTGGCCTCTCGGAGAAGTTACTTTCACGCTACTCCGGCCCTTACTGTGTCTTGCATCAAGTAACTGACGTCACATACGAAATCGCCCCTCTTGAGCCAACTGTGGCTCAGCATCGCTCCGACGTGGTCCACGTCGCGCGTCTTAAGTTGTATCACTCGCCCACCTCCTAACCAGCACCGAGCCGGTGCTTCAGCCACCTGTGGTCATGTGACACGTTGACAAAGAAGATGTTTTAATCATCGTCGGAAGAAGACGATGTTCTGGTCTTCGCGCACTGTCTACCATATTGTCAGCTGTAATAATTATTGTAAATATTCTGTAAATACACGTCTGACTGTTTTTAACCCTGTAACATTTTTAATAGAGAAATCGAGGTAAATGCAGGACATGATTAGAGACTCCCCCGGGACATTCAAGCACTTGCCCGATGACGAAAGCACTCCTCAGTTAAATCCAGTCACTAGTACTCAATTACTTGTTGCAAAAAACATCCTCGTATTGTATTATAAGATGAAATAAAATGCTACTTGTCCAATTCCAGTTCATGTTTAGAAAAACGAACTCATTGAAATTACTTTATACGACGACGCAGGTGGTCGAAACGTTTTGTTTTCGCTCAACTCTGCGATGCCCACGCTTTCTCATTTGAGTATTTTCCTGATCGCGTAATGCTGTGCTGGTTTTGCTGGCTCGCGAAACTCGCACAAACTGCAAGTAGCAGAAAATTCAACTTGCATGTGATGTCACGGGATGCCCGAACGGTCTACGGCACTTGACCAAAAAGAAGCTGCAGCCACGAATCTGCCGCTCTGACTTGGCTCGGTGTCACCTTCAGTCAGGCACCGTTTTACTCACCAACAGTAGCAAAGGGCGGTGATGGTGTATGCAACGTTGCCACTCCCCCGGTTAGTTGGCGGGAGATTTGAATTTCGAAAAAAGTACTCGGACCCTTCAGATAGAATTTTCTCGTAACCTTAACCTTTTTTTGGCACGAAACAAGTGTTGCAAGGTTTGTGGAATGGTATTTAAACAGTCCACATTGACTTAGTATTTGCCTTTAGTGTCCCCTTAAGATGACCTGGCTTCTTTTGTCCCATCTTAGTTCTTCATGACAGTTGCAAACTCCATGGAAAACTCATCATCAGTACTGTACTGCTCGTATTCCAAGTTGATCTTTAGTAAGTTAGGGTTGTTCGCTTCAAGCTTTCAATAAAAGCAGCGACCATTCCTAGTTTGACTATGTCCAAGGCTGCTTTAGCTTCATGAATAATACGGCTATTCTGTTGCCAATGCACCATCCTCTTTTCTTTGAGCTTATTCATGCTGTAATTCCTTATGGCTTCACTCACCTTCTGTTAAGTCCTGAATTTTGCAAGAGGGGCTATAATGTATTAAAATGCCATCCTTTCGCTGTAGCGCTGGGATCTATGCTGTCTTATGGTAGGCACCAGGCGAAACTCTTCTTCAGCCTCGGTCAAGTGCTTAGCTTTCTGTCTCTGTCTAAAGCTTTCTGCTCCGGCTTGTACTCCGGCTACGCCAGCGTTCTATTAACATCCCGCCATAACTGCTCCAACAGGTTGTTCTGGTGCTGGCACTCTTCTCCTATCTGTTTTCGGCACCAGAAGGTGTACAGGAAGTAGAAGCAGGAACAAAAAGGAATTTTATTTACAGCACGACTGTCACAAGCTATAAAGCCATAAAGGCAACGTTTGGTTTGGTTTTCCTTCTATGATGGCGCATACCCACAGCGGGGCATTGGCCAAGGTTTCAGTGGTATAAGGAAATTGCCGTTTATACCAAAATTGGTAAAATTGTCAGATGGAAGTGACTCAAAAATAATGTATGCAGAACATAAGAAAATAACAAAGGAACTTCTCTGCTTTTCTCTTCTATCTGCGTCTTTGCTTGTTCCTTTTTCAACCTTCAATCTGTCTCTTAGAGGAACAAGAAATACTAAACATCATGAACGTACATCTGCAGACAATAATTATTTATGACAAATCAGTTCTGCAGAAATCCACGAGGTTGAGGAAGAGCCATAAAAGGGAAAATTGTCATCCATCTGAGGGTAGCACAAAGCTACAATGAAAATACAGTATGGGTTTTTCGGAAAGAAAGGCTTGCAGTTGAAGCAAAATTCGTCCTGGTTCAGGCATCGAAACCAGGACGAATGCTTTTTCGAGGCACTCCCTCTGCCATCTGTGCTGACCAGGAGGACAGCAGACACAAGAATGAGACAGAATTAATCGATAACTCGAAGCACAGACACACTGAATCAGTTGTGCGGAATCCTGCAAGGTGAAGGAAGGTTCATGGAAAGAAAACAGTCATCCACCCATGAGTAGCACAAAGCTACAAAGGATGAAGGTACAAAGCACAAAGCATACTGATAAACCCATATTGTGTTTCCTTTGTAGTTTTGTGCTACTGTCAGGTGGACGACAATTTTCTCTTTCAATATAATTATTTAAGCAAGTCACTGAACTATGCAAAGCGTCCCAGCTAACTTCGGCCAAGGTATAAGAATATATTGGTGCCCTATAGGAGGACACGACTAAAAGCGTGTTGTTGGCAACTATCAAGCAGGTCACTATTTTTGTATGCAATGTAATTACTCAGTCAAGATTAGTTACCAACTTTGCAAGTCTTAAACTTAAGGCAGAACTTTCAAGAAATGCTTGCAGCATTATAGGAACCATCTGATTCTGCAATACCTATAGCTTCCTACCTGTTACACAATACTATTTGCCACATCCAAAGGAACACCTGCTGGGGGAAACAAAATTTAATATGTGACTGATTACCCGCTTGCACCTGTCTGGTCGCAGAGCTCTCAAACATGCCTCATATAAACAAACAGAGCATTTAACAAAGTGCATAGCTGCTGAGAAAGTTACAAATCGGCAATGGTTTCAGTTCCTTCAGTATGCTTAACGATAAGTAATTGTACCTACTGCTTCTGTCAGAGCAAGCACAACTGATTGGTGACGTAAGTTTCACAACCAATGCCTTCTTGCTGCTCTATCACTTTCTCAGTGGCAGTGCACTATTCATTCATACAGCGCATTACAGAGCACTGATTGCAACATGTAAATGGCTAGTCACATGAACTCTTTTCATACTTGCAGGATTTTTTTTATCATGTGGTAAGTTATTGCTAACAGGGAAAAAGGTAAGAAGTGCTGAATCAGCACTTTTTAGAGCATGTTACTATTTGTTCATCAAAAGCTTTTTAAGGTGAATAGCATTCATTGCCTACTTCAGCTATTTTGTGTCTGTCTGTCTGTGTCTGTCTGTCTCGGTCTGTCTGTGCGTGTCTGTCTGACTGTGTCTGTTTGTCTGTCTGTCTGTGTGTGCCTGCCTGCCTGCCTGCCTGCCTATCTATTTATCCTGTTACGCAGACCCAGTGGCCCGTTATCTACCTTGTCCTGGTCATTCCATTGTCATCTTTCCAGTCTCGTGATCTATCGTCCTGCAATTGTCGTCACGCCTTATACCCTGACCCAGTCACCCAAGCTGTCCAATAGCTTGGGCCAGTAGGTATGGGCTTGTGGTCACCATGCTGTCGTCGTCAGACCGCCATAGTGATGCTGTCGTGATCATTCAATCGTCATCATTCCAGCTTTGTCATCCACCACCCGTCATGTCATTGTTGTCACGTCATCGTTGTCAGACCGTCATAGTGATGCCGTCGTGATCATTCAATCGTCGTCATTCCAGCTTTGTCACCCGACACTCAACCTTGACAAAATATTGGTGAGCCTGCCAGGATTTTGTCAAGGTCTCAGGGCTGTAAACATGACGCAAGGAATATTTGAGTTAGGAAAAGCCTTTATGCGGCATGAGCATAAGAAAAATACTACATATATCAAGAAAGCACGCGTTGCCAACCAAATGGCAAAACCCTAACATATGACAAACTATATACAAAGCTAGTTAATTGAAAATATTGTCTTAAGTCCTCGCACACGACGTATTATGAAGTTAAAAATACGTATTTACATAAAGTTTATCGACGTGGCCACGTCGTCTCGTCGTCGCTGCTTCCGACAACACGTCGTTGGGCCCACCGATGCGTCGTAGACTAGACATCGCCGTGTCCGACGTTTGGTCCACGGTTGGCCTGGTCACGGGGTCAGGAGGGTGGAGTGACCTAGGCATCTGGATCGCCCGGTCAACTCTGCAAGCTGCAGATGGTAGCCGCAGGGAATACGGGAAGCGGCGCCATCAGCCTGTAGCTGCGGCTTCCGGTGGGAGGTCCACTCAGCTCGTGGGTCGTGGCCACAGCAGCTGAAGAACTGCTCCCACTGGGTTGCCACTGTCTCCGCGATCCTCCCGTCCTGTTCGGCCTCCAGCCCCTTCTCCCGCCTTTGTCCCAGAGCATAGCTGGGCCGCTCTCTTCGGCTACGTGTCCCTTCTCCCATTGGCCCCATAGCTTTGCATGCACTTTTGCGCTTCTTCTGCTTTCATATGGCATTCTTTTTATTTGTGTGCCCTTATTTTCTATCTTCTTTTTCTTTATTTCTGCCACCGACCCCTCGTGTCTTCTTGTTTTCTTCTTATCTTCTGCTTTTTCTTCTTTCTTTCTACCTTCCTTTATTGGCTCATGACAATGATTATGCCATCGTTATCACGCCATTGTCATCACTGCATCATCGTCACCACCTTGATCGTCACACAGACGTCTTCATGCGTTCATTGTCACACCGTCATTATTATGTTGTCTTGGTCATGCGATCGTCATCATTATCATTGCCATCGTAAGTCACCTTTGTCATTCCATCAACACCATTCCTTCTTCCTCATTCTGTCACTGCGTCATACAGACGTCATGCCTCCATGCTCATGGGTAACCTTGACAAGTGAGTGGCATAGCAGAGTGGAACAATATCGGAGTATGTGGCTTATAGCCAAATCAATGAAAGTCCCAAAATTGCTATTCACATTACTATCAACAGTCATCACTAGATAAGTTCTGCCACAATATTTTGTAATTTAATACTGAAGAAGCTAATTGGTCTGGACTAATTATGCAATTAGAATAAAAATTGTATTATTTGCTTTTTAAAGTGGCCAACAGCATGCTTTTAGTTGCCTCCTCCTACAGTGTACCAGCATAATTTTAAGCTTTTGGCTAAAGTTATAACTGGGACACATTGTATAACAGATGTTTAGTGTGAGGTCCATTTGGTAATAGTTATTTCAAGCCTCCCTCACCTGGTCGGAGTTCAGGACTTTCTCCATTCCAAAAGACATACTGCCTAGAAGCTCGCTGCGTCTGAAATAAAAAAAAAACAACAAAATTCCATTAAAATGCAGTAAACAGAGGCATCGGAAACAACCTTACTTGTTTTCAAAATCTCGATGCCATACTGTCACCAAAAGACGTTTTCCAGCATCTTCTGCCATAAGCTCACTGGAATAAAAGTGATGCACAAAATATTCATTTGTAAATGAGTTGAGACTCCACTTTAAGCTATAAGCTATGCAACAAACCACCCAAATTTGTCATTAGGTTTCATTAGGCTGTCATGGGTGATTTCTTTCTTTTTTATTTTTCTGAACAATTAATCTTTTGACACAAGCTTATATATTGAGGAAAGAATTGCAAGTAAAGAGACAACCGTTGTAGCAGATATGTCAATTGTTTGTGCTCTTAACATCTTTTTGCACCATAAATAGGTTATGCATTATTTTCACCATATCTTTACAATTCTATAGCCACAGGAAACTAGGCAGAACAATGTGTAGAAACATGTCATGTGCATACAAAACAAGATCATACACTGTGATCATCCATTATGAACAGGAACACTAGGTTTCTGTTCAAAGCCAGTAATGTTCCTTGTGTTCGCTCGTAATGAAAAAAAAGTTCTGAGCAGGGTTCTTCTAACAGGATGTACAATATAACAAATAGCAGTGAGTGAGGTCCCGATTTGCAAGTTTGCAGGAATAACATTTCAAACACAGTTGAGGTGTTCCTTTTCATATTGACGAAGGGTGTACATAAACAAGCAGCTACAATTCCTTCTACTTCACTGCTGGATTCAAGCATTCCTAACATATTCTGCAAGATATCCCAAATTAACTAAATAATCACTTAAAAGTACAAAAGGAGAGTGCTGCATGTTGTTGCTTTTGCTCATGCCAGCTTGACACTTATGCATCATTTAAATGTTACACATTTAGCCCATAAGGACACGCTAAGTTATTTCTCTCATCACAGAGAATCAGGCAGATCATGGCAGTTCATTTAGACAGTCTTCCATGACATAAATATTACTTCAATTCAACTGCACCAATTAAGCAATAAAAGCCAAATGTCATGCTGCAGTGATGAGAAAGAACACAGTAGCAAAAACTGTGTATCAAAAGACTAACTCGTTATAGGGTGATCTTGTGCCCCTGAAAGCAAGTGACACTAAAAGTGCAAAAGTGGCGAGCACAGTTGGCGATTGTCAAAAATTTGATCTGCAGATCAAGCGCGACAGCTTTTATACATAACTTGTCGAAGGTGCCAGTGTGATCGCTGGTGCTCACATACCTTCCAGAAAGTGCAACACTATTCACGTTGCACATACAATCTGATTACACAAGGTTCGTTGAGAACATACACAGCAGAATCAACAATAACTTTCAAGTAAGTTCCAAATCATGCAGGCGCGTCTTGTGCTGAGCGATAACTGCAAGTTGTTAGCAGGTAAAATGCAGTCCCCAGGAAAAGGATAAATAAGTACACATGTCAGTATTCATGTGGCAATATTCATGACAGTATTCATGTATTCACAGCATGTGAATGTGACTTGTTCATCTAAGAACACCAACTGCACATGGCAAATTGTCCCCAGGCAGCGATGTCATGGCATATGAATAAACATAAGTTTCTTCAGGTTTTATTTTGCATAAATTGAACCTACACCTTGCGATTGAGCACTTATTTCATGCATTAGCTTTGTGTACATTCATTTATGACAGAATGTTATATGCTTATATTATAAATTGACTGTGGTAATGATTCATACTGCAGCATGTGCATAAGCACACTTTAGCTAACAGGGGGCCCCTATCCCAAATGAAAGACATACATGGTCTTATGACATTAATGTATCACCTGGTGTTCCTCAGAGGTAAGTGCTAGGGCCCCTGTTGTTCTTGATTTACATCAACTGCAATATTCAAGACTTTCATAGAACTGTGCAAATGTGTGCGAATCACTCATTTACAGGAATGTCAAAGATGTACCAGATGTTTCTTCACTGCAACACGACTTGAAAAGTATACAGAGTGCTGGTGTGCAATGCAAATAAAAAAATGTGTCTAAATCCTGATAAGTGCTAGCTTATCCATATAGATGTCCACATATTTCATAGAAAATGTTTCTCTTATGGAAGTAACAGATAGCATATATCTGAGCATTTATTTTTCCCAGTATCTAGCATGGTGTGAGCACATCAATTATACAGCATCTAATGCATATCAAATGCTAAATTTAATCAGACACAATTTCCACAATGCACCAACAAATTTAAAGAAAGTTTTGTATTTTGCAAATGTTAGAACCCATTTTGAATATGCTTTTCCACTGTATGTTAACTGTATGCAAAGCCATGCCACACTTTTTAGCAAATTGCAATTTTTACACACCTATCAAAGGTAGTTAAGGCTAGCCACTCTTTAACAAAGGAAACTAAACATAAAAGAACATTTATGTCTGTATTCTAAAGGGTAGTTTCAAAGTCCCTTCATGTGTGCTAACAATGAAAAAGTTTAGTTTTATTGATAAAAAAGACATAGTGTCATGGCAACAGTCATGACTTGCAACTGGAGTGCAAAAATGGGAAACAATTTGGTACGTAGTCAAATAAGCAAGCTGTACAATAGACTAAGATGTCTGGCACCTGCGACTGCTTTATCAACTTATGTAAAAAAATAATAAACACAAGAATTAGCCATTTTTCACGGTAATGGTTTAATAAGCATGATAATGTTAAAAGTCATCAATTGTTTTCTATTATTCTAGTTCTTTTTGCACAGCCTATGTGTAATGAAGAATAGGAAGTTTCATTAAAAATGTTGATTCATAATGAAGTTATCAGTGTTCAGTTTACAAGAAATTGCGGAAAGCTAGAATTCGTGAAGAACAAACACACACGAAAAAAGTATCCCAGGCACCATACAAATGCAGTTGCTGGAATTTCAAAAATTGCCTCTAACATTTGAACAAAGCAAGGCAAAAACAATTTTTCCAATGCATGTTTAATGTGTGGGGGAAGTGCTATTCTTCTGAGAAAAAAGCATTTCTAAAGGTAGTGACATACTCAATAACACTAAACCACTTTAGCATTCTGTTTGTTATCTCTCTTTTCTTGATGGGTGCCATTACCATGCATTTGAAATTAGGGAAATTCAGTGCTACAAAGGTGCTTTTTGAGGCTTCTTCCTGCGGACAATAGCCGAGTAAGAAAAGCTAGCTAAGAGCCCTAAAAACCGTTGCAAGAAGGAGCACTCCACTCAATTTTTATCTTAATACTAGTTTTGCTGCATGTTTATTGTGACTTTTGCCCATTATTCCATCTGTGTATGCATGCAGAATTCTATGGCATCCCCTTACAACAATGCCTTTCATTAGACACTACAGGTTACCTGCATAAATAAATGAATTGTAGTAAAGCAACTGAACATGCACATCAAGCAGGCAGCCATTGCCTGTCACCAGAGCACAAGGCTTGAATCTGTACTGTTTGTACTGACTGATTGTCTAAATAGAATAAAACACCAATTATAATTGGTGAAAGTGCTGCATAGACTCCAAGATGTCAAGAATGACACCAGCATTCAATTACCTGCAGTGCCACTGGTTGTCACCTGCTCTGGTGCAACACACCAACAAGATCTGGTTTTCTTCTGTAGCATTATCGTCCAGGTCATCAAAAACTACCTGTCTTCATAGAAAGACAACTGGGTGAGCTGGCAAAATACAACTGGGTGAGCTGGCAAAATAAGACAAGGGCACGAGACTTAGTCATATTCAACCTGATTGTTGTAGCCAACCTATGGTACTGCAGCCACAAGCATATCAGAACCTGGTCTGTCTTCAAGACCACTTTTTCACTAAGGTATTCGACAACCCTGCTGTCCGGAAGCTTCAAGCTGAACAATGTCATTGAAGTCAAACAAAAAGTAATTCTTGGGTTTTACATGTCAAAAGCATGATCTGATTATGAGGTACGTCATAGCAGAGGACTCTGGATTAATTTAAACCACCTAGGGTTCTTTAACATGCACCCAAAACCCCAATCAAAAGGTAGCCGCCACGGCCGAGATTTGATCTCACAACCTCGTGCTTAGCAGCACAACGCTATAGCCACTAAGCAATCATGGTGGGTGTTTCGAACACAGTAGGCCAGTGAGAATTTCACAAGCTATATTGATGGTGTTTGATTTATGCAAGTGAATGGACCCATTGGTGCCCGAAATGGAAAAAATCAAGCACATATATTAAAGGGAATTGATGACATGATAACTTGCTTATTACCAAGAATCTAACTGTCTCTGGTTTTTATTACTTGTGCCAAAGCTGCAACAAGCTTCGCAAGCAATGGGCTTTGGTTCGACATTCTTCTTCAACAGCCAAGCCAGCCCAACTCTCAGCAATGACCCATTAACCTTGCTGGACAGATAAAGGAGTTCGTGCATGAAGAGGTGGCTTGCCAGTAGTCTCTTCTCCCTTGCATAACTAAAACATTTGGCTACCTGACTCTAGTGATTCAGCATGCCATCAAGCAGCAGATGCCTGAAGTACTTTCATCAGCCCATGCACCGGTGCCCGAACCACTGTCACTTACTTGCCAATGCCATTGTGCCTCCACCACCTCCACTAGCTCCACCATTGACTTAAGCTAAAGCTTTAGCTAGCACACCCCATGCACACACATTTGTTTGTCCTCAACCCTTTGGGTAAGTGCTTGTGCTTTTCTTTGCACAACCAGCGCCACTCAAGTTCTTGGTGTTTGGTGTAATGGGGATTTTACTCCTAGCATTAAGCACCCAAGAGACGGTTAGCAGCACAAACAGCCATCCCTAACAGCTCGGGCTCTAGTCTTGCGCATGATTAATGAAAAGCGATGGCATTCTACCTGACCTGCATGTTACAAAATAAATAAATAAATAAATAAATAAACACCACAATAAAATCGAACATTTAATACACAGTTACTACATTTACACTACAGCTAATGTTTCCAGCCATCTTAAACGCCACAACAAGAGGCTTTTAACTTCTTGCAGTGCGTGGTCACATTATATACAACCATTAGACGCTGAGTGTACAGTGCAACTTCTTTCATTTCATTTCATTTTTATCCCTTAAAGACCCCGTAACGGGGTATTACATAAGTAATATTACATATTACTTTAATTGTGTTTTGTTTTTAGAGCTGCCAAATTAAACATGGTCTCACCTCAACAATGATTAATATAAATTACATAACATTAAGAAATTAATATAACAAGATCACTTGAATTTCAAGGCAAGCTAATATATTGTTGCGAGGCGGAGACAAGCACGAATGTTGTTTATGCAAGGTAAATGCTGAAGGCACCAGCTGACACTAGAACATGGCAGCAGAAGCGCCCCAGCAACAACACTTCGTCATCGTCTCTTGTCTGCACATCCTGTTCTAAATCGCGACACTACAACGCCAGCGCAAGCGATTATGGCCCGGCAAAGGCATGCACGTAGGGCATTAAACGGAAGACATGAACATCACCAGTTCTTGGCTTTACGGACGACGGGCCTGGCTCTTTGGGAGCAATCTCATACGTCATATCCAAAATCTGTCTCAGGATTCAGTACGGGCCTGAATATCGCGACAGAAGATTTTCTGATAGGCCGACACAATGAGATGGTGACCACAGGAGCACGAGAGAGCCAGGTAAATACTGCACATCCCTATGGTGCGTGTCGTAACAGGATTTCTGGGCAGCCTGGGAATCGGTGAGGCGAGCACGGGCAATCTGACGGGCCTGTGCTGCCATAGAAATCACATGGCGAGCGTAAGCGGTGTGTGACTGTGCGATTTGTGGAAGTGCGGTGTCCACGGGCAAAGCAGGATCACGACCAAACAGTAGATAAAACGGTGAGTAACCTGCAGTGTCATGGCGGTACGAATTGTATGTGAAGGTGACATATGGTGGAGCGACATCTGTCCTGGTGGTCTGGAGAAACCTACATAGCTAGCATGTTGGTAAGCGTTCTGTTCAGTCGTTCTGCAAGACCGTTAGTCTGTGGATGGTAAGCAGTGGCTATTTGATGTTCAGTAGAGCATAGGCGGATGATATCATTATTACCTTTGACAAGAAGTAACGTCCGCGATCCGTGAGGAGCTGGTGTGGAGCACCGTAGTACAGGATGACGTTGTGTAGGAGGAACTCCACGTCGTCAGTGGCACAACTTGTAGGCAGAGCTCCCGTAATGGCGAAGTGCGTGGCATACTCGGTTGCAACCACAACCCATTTGTTGCCCTTAGTTGAGAAAGGGAAAGGGCCAAGTAGGTCGAGTCCCATGCAAAAGAAAGGCTGAGTAGAAATATCGATGGGTTGTAAAAGCCCAGCTGGAGCCATGGGATTGGACTTCCGGCATTGGCACAGGTCGCAAGCAGAAGAGGTCAGAGCGGTAGAGGTCAGGCCAGAACAAACAGCAGCGGACTTGGTCAAAGGTACGAGTAGCACCGAGATGCCCAGCGGTGGGCGCATCGTGGGGTTGTTAAAGCATGGTGCATTGAAAGTGCCCCAGTACGGCAAGCAGTAGGTCAGCACCATCAGGGCGCAAGTTGTGTTTGTAGAGAACTCCGTCAGAAATACAGAAGAGACGAAGGGAAGGATCAGGAATTGGCAAGCTTAACCGATCTATGATGGTTCGCAGAAAGGGATCACGGCACTGTCCGTTTCCAATGTTAAGGAAACGTGAGATGGATGCTGGTGTCAGATTCGAGGTTTGTGGCTTCCGGTGGGTCAACAGGGTGGCAGGACAAGCAGTCTGCGTCAAGGTGTAAACGCCTCTATTTGTACCTTATAGAGAAAATGCACTCTTGCAAGTGCAATGCACAATGCCCAAGACACCCGTAGGGTACTTCAACAAGGAGACCCAACAGAATGCATGGTAGTCGGTAATTACGTGGAAATGGTGACCAAATAGGTATGGGCAAACCAGCGCTAGGCACTTTCGCTCCGTGATGGAATAGTTGCGCTTGGCCATGGACAGAAGATGGCTTGCATAAGCAATAACGCACTCTTGACCACACTGAATCTGGGCAAGAACAGCGCCAATGCCATGACCACTAGCATCTTACAGATTTAAGTGGGTGCTCAAGGGTCAAAATGGGCTAAAGTTGGGGAGCTCGTCAGGAGTCTGACGAGTGCTGTGAAGGCTTCGGCCTGCCACTGTCCCCATGCGAAAGTAATGTCGTTCTTTAAAAGCTCAGTGAGAGGGTGTGCAATGTCGGCAAAATAATGAACAAAGCGACGAAAGTACGAGCTTAAGCCTATGAAGCTGCAAAGGTACTTAACTGAACACAGCACATGAAAGTCTCGCATGGCTCTAACTTTGGCCAGGTCAGGTTGAATTTCACTGGCGTTTACAAGGTGCCCGAGAATGATTATTTAATGACGACCAAAGTGACACTTCGACGAGTTGAGCTGAAGTTTCGCAATGCGAAATACAGCAAGGACATTTGCGAGATGCTCAATGTGGGTTTCAATAGTTGGAGCAAAAATGATTACGTCGTCGAGCTAACACAGACAGATGGTCCACTTCAAGCCTCGGAGAAGGGTGTCCATCATTCTCTCGAACATCGCTGGGGCATTGCAAAGCCCGAAAGGCATGACTCTGAATTGAAAAAGTCCATCAGGCATAATAAAGGTTGTCTTCTCGCAGTTCTTCTCATCAACAGTGATCTATCAATAGCCGGAGCGGAGGTCAATCGATGCAAAATACTTCGCCTTATGTAGACAGTCAAGTGCTTCATCGATACAAGGCAATGGATACACGTCCTTCATGGTGATCTTGTTCAGATGGCAATAATCAACACAAAATCTCCAGGTGTCTTTTTTTCTTGACCAGGACAACTGCCGAGACCCATTGGCTAGCAGAAGGCTCGATGACCTCTTCAGCATCTTCGCGACTTCGCTTTGAATGATGCTGCACTGTGCAGCAGACGCACAGTAGGGGTGGCGATGGACGGGACTTGAGTCGCTGGTATGAATACAATGAGTGACTACGGCTATCTGGCCGAGCGGGCGGTCATCGAAATAAAAAATATTGCGGTAACTAAACAGAATGCGCCTAAGGTCTTCAGTCTGAGCTGGAGAGAGGTCGGTAGCGATCATTTTATCGATGCCATGGTAAGGTGACGAAGCCGAACGGGAACATGGGAACATGCGATGATAGGGCTGACAGAGACAGAAATAATGGGCGCGAGTGGAGATATCTCGGACTCGTGCACAGGTGTCAGACGGGCCACTGTCATGTTACCGGGAAGAACATGTGCAGCAGACCTAAAGTTGAGAAAGGGAAGCCAAGTAGAATTATCGACAACGGTGACAACGGTATTTGGGAGCGCAATGCCATGCTGTAGAATACCATCGTAAAGCAGAGAGACGGTGTAGTCGCCATCAGGAACATGTGGTCGAGCTTTAAAAGGTACAGTAGTAGCGGCTTGAGGCAGCAACCGGATGAATTCGGCAGAATACAGGGACGGATGATCTACATCAGAAACAAAGTAGCGGTCAGAAAGAAGATCCAACTGCACGACACGTGTAGTGCAGTCTATTAGAGCACAATGGGGCGAAAGAAAGTCCAGCCCCAAAATTGGGTCATGCCTACAGCGCTCTAGCACAATAAATAAGATGGTGGTTTGATGGCCGGCAATCGTTATTACTGCTGTACACATGCCAACAACCGGTGGCGTACTGCCATCGGCAACGCATACTATGCACAGTAAGGCAGGCGTGAGGACCTTTCCGAGTCTTTTGCGAAGGGCTGCATTCATCACAGACATCGGTGCACCGGTGTTGACAAGGGACTTGACTGGGACTCCATCCACCTCAATGTCTAATATACTTCCAAGGATAGGCAATGTGATCAGAGGATTTGCAGGCCAGGTCATTGATGCAGCATCACCTCCGGGAGCTGCACCGACTAGTTTTCCTGTGGCACGAATGCGGGGGAAGAACAGCGGGCCTGCTGCGAATGAGACCTACGACCTAGGGGCGATGGTGACCGACTGGTTCGGAAAGGTCAGAGGTACATTCTCGTTATTCATAGATGAAGGACGCACAGAGAAACGGGGAGCACCTTGATCTGGACAGTCGGACGGGAAGCTCCACCTTGGAGGCGATGACCAATGACGGCGGCAACTACGAGCGATATGTCCAACACACACGCAATTGAAACAAATTGCGCCTATCGTCCGGTGTACTCCAGTTGGCCGGGTTACGACGGCGAGTTGGAACCGCTGAAAATGGGGAAGCGGTGTTTGGGCGGAACCGGTCCTGACTGACAGCGGCATCAGGAGTGGGGCAGAGAGACAGGAAGCCTAAATTTGCTATCTCTTGTCTGACAACGGCCTGTACATATAAGCGAGACAGAACATGAGTTGTCTGGGCAATGCTGACAAGACACATGGCTTTGAGCTCACGACGAATTAACTGCGTCAAATTTTCTTGTCCAGACAGAGGAGGTCCACGTGGCTGTTCCTCACAAGAAGGCATCGAAGCTGTATTTGGTAGCCTGTTGAACTGCTGCATAATGTGGCGACTCTTTATCAGTTCGAAATTGTGGCACTCTTTGATGATCGTATCCACCGAGTCATAGTTCTTGCAGACAAGCAGGTTAAATGCGTCACCTGCTATGCCCTTCAGGATGTGGCCAATCTTGTCGGTCTCGTTCATGTCTTTGTCAACCTTACGACAGTGTGAGGACAACTTGAATATATGCCATGTAAGATTCTGCTGACGTTTGAGCACGGGTCAATAGCTCCTTCTTTGCTGCCAGGTGATGGCCAAAGGGCTTTCTGAAGAGGTCTAGAAGCTTCTGCTTGCAGATGTCCCAACTCATTATGTCGTGTTCATAGGTCTCGTACCATGCTAGCACTGTGTCTCGAAGGTAGAATATCACATTCGCTAGCATTAGCGTTGGGTCCCACCAATTATTTTTGCTTACACGTTCATACCAGGAAATCCATTCTTCAACATCCGTACCATCGATGCCATTGAAAGTCCCTGGGTCTCACGGCTGGGACAACATGACAGGAGGTCAGAGTCTGCAGAATTTTGGCGCTTTGGCTGTTGATCACCAGGTCAGGGCTCATGCGGCGACCGCTGCAGAGTTCCGTGTTGGTACTCTGCAAGTCCACCAAAATGTTGCGAGGCGGAGACAAGCACAAATGTTGTTTATGCAAGGCGAATGCTGAAGGCACCAGCTGGCACTAGAACATGGCGGCCAAAGCACCCAGCAACAACACTTCTTCGTCATAGTCTCTTGTCTGCACGTCCTGTTCTGCATTGCCACAATATTGTCACGTTGTAGCGATGGTGAAGAACACAACAGCAAAACTGTGAGTCACGAAACTCAACTTTAGTTGGGTGTACCTGTGCCCACAAAAGCAATTGACACTTGAAGCACAATGATAGCAGTCAGCACAGTCTGCGATCGGTGATAATGATATCTGCGGGTCAAGTACGTCGGCTTTTATACATGACTCATCGGACGTCCGAGCGTAATCGCTGGTACCCATGCTGCTTCCAGAAAGTACTACACAAATCGTGTTCCACACACAATGCTATTTGTTAAGAACGGCCCGCTCAGGTGCTAGTTTTGCCAACCAGTTGCGACCTCAGGCATCATCTTTTCCTGGAGCGCCGCCGCCAACCTCTAGCCACGGCGTGACTAAGTTGACTTTGTGTCGGGAACAATATGCGCGTTGTTACGTTTCGCCTACAACGCGCGCTATAGCCGGCGCGGATGCAACGGACGCCGGGGCTTCGTTCAAAGCGGCGGACATTTTGGCCCGTTCAGCGCTGCCGCAACGCCTCCCCGCCAAGCGCGTCCAGGCATGTTTCAATGCCACGTGTCTTCGTGTGTGTGTGTGTGTGCATGTTAGTGCCCACGCTTGTCAAAGCGCGGCAGCCGGGGAGAGGAGCTCCCCAAGTGTGAAGCGAGGAGGTCTGACTGGCGCCGGCCCGGCGGATGCGTCACTACACTCGTCTCAACGTGTCTCTCAGCGTGTCCGTGGCGCCGTCACGTGCGCCTCCGACGAGGCGTTCCTTCTTGCCCTCGACTCCGAGAGTATAAAAGCAGCTGCCCCCGGACGCCAAGAGAGGCTCCGAATTCTTCCGTCGAGTAGCGTGCTCTCCCGTCTCTCCAATTCGGTCGACCTGACCGGCCGCTCTTTTGCGATGCTAGAATAAACAAGTTGTTCTGTTAGCAGTTGACTCATGCTTTGCCAGGACCTTCAGATGCTTCCAGTTGTGCCCCAGGCCGCCAGGCCAACGCTATCCTTGGGGCTTGCGACCCAGATGCAACAACTCGTGCCAGCGGTGCGATTGCAACATCTGGTGCCAGCGGTGAGATCGCGACAACGGAAGCCAGCAGCGAAGATATGCGGTTGACTGTATGCTGAGCAGCACAACGACCATCCGGGAGCAGTGCAACGAGCCCTGTGTGATGACTGGTTGCCTGCAGCGGAACGATTGCGCTGAATTCTTGGCTGCGAGGTTTGGTGAGTGCGGGACTTTCTTCTTCTGAGTTTTGCCAGGCTTTTGTTAGTGTCAGAAACAGAGCTGGTAATTGTGGTTGTCGTTGCTGCCGGGTTAGTTTGCGGCAAGACAATAGTAGGCAGTAGAGAAAGCAGCATTCAGAGCAGCCATGGATTGGAAGTCGTTGAGCAAACCGAAATTGCTGGAGCTTGCAAGAGAGTTGGGTCTGGATGTCTCAGACAAACTCAGAAAACCAGAACTGCTAAGGGCTATTCTTGAGTTAGAAGCTGAGGATGACGAGCTGTCGGAATGCCTTGAGACAATTGAGGAGAGGGAGACGGCAAAAAGACAGGAGCGCGAACGTAAAGAGCAAAAAGAGAAAGAAAAAGAGGAGCGCCAACGTAAAGAGCAAAAAGAGAAAGAAGAGCGCGACCGTCAACACGCTCTGGAAATGAAGCGTCTCGAGGTAGAGATGGAACGCGCTCGTAATGGAAGTCAGGCACACGGTGCAGGAGAACGAGTATCGTTCAAAATGACTGACCTGATGCGGCCGTTTAAGCTTGGAGAGGACATTGGTTTGTTCCTGGTTAACTTTGAGCGAACGTGCGAGAAGCAGGGGTTCTCTCGGGAAACGTGGCCACAGCGCTTGCTCACTTTGTTACCCGGCGAAGCGGCCGACGTAGTCGCTCGCTTGAAGAGAGAGGAGGCAGAGGATTTCGACAAAGTGAAATCGAGTCTGCTAAAAAAGCACAGGCTGTCAGCGGAAGCGTTCCGTCGGAAGATTCGGGAAAATGAGAAAGGAAGAAGTGAGTCATATACAGAGTTTGCCTACAGGCTAATGTCAAACATGCCGGAGTGGCTCAAAGAAGAGAAAGCGTTTGGTGACCACGAGAAAGTTCTGCAATGTTTCGGGCTGGAACAGTTTTATAGTCGGTTACCTGAGAACGTGCGGTACTGGGTCTTGGATAGGCCAGACGTTAGTACGGTGGCTAGAGCGGCTGAGCTAGCCGAAGAGTTTGTGACGCGTCGAGCTCGCGGAGCTAAGGACGGTGAAAAGGGTGAATTTGGCTCCAAGTTTGAGAGGCCGAAGTTCACGCCCATGAGAGCAAATGGGGACACACGTAGTGCGGATGCGAGTGAAAGCAGTCCGACCGAACGTAAGGAGCCGGCGGCAACCGAAGCCAAACGCAGAAAGCGGTTCGAGACGAGGCAAGTGCGCGTGTGTTATACATGCCAGAAGCCGGGTCACTTTTCGGCGCAGTGTCCGGAAACAAAAACAAAAGTCGTGTTTTTGTCATTATGCAGCACTGACGAGAACATGAAGCTTCTCGAGCCTTACATGCGAGACCTCCTCGTGAACGGGAAAGAGTGCCGAGTGCTTCGCGATTCCGCAGCTACAATGGATGTAGTTCATCCCTCTTACGTAGAACCCGATATGTTCACGGGCGAGTGCGCATGGATCAAGCAAGCCGTGGAAGCTCATAGCGTGTGTCTGCCCGTAGCAAAAGTGCTTATTGAAGGACCTTTCGGAGCACTTGAGACGGAGGCCACAGTGTCATCTATGCTGCCCCCCCAGTACCCGCACCTATTTTCGAACAGGTCCGATCACCTCCTGCGCGAGAAGGGGCTTTTGTTTGGTGAGGCTAGCGTTCAGGCCTTAACCAGATCGAAAGTTCGGGAGCTCGCTGCAAAGGCGGTAGTTGCGGGGCCGACGTTGTCGAACAATGAGAAAGGGTCAGAGGCGCAGCAAGCTGATATTCAGAGCACATCCGAACTGAATAAAATTGAGCCTGTAGCGTTGAAGGCACCAGATACTGGAGAGGAAATGCCCGACACGGGAAAGTTAGAAGAGCTATCTGCAGATTTGCTCATCGCGCCTACGTCACACGGACTTAATAGGTTGCTAAAAGTCAGCCGGTCGGCTTTGATAGCCGAGCAAAAAAAAGATGGCAGCCTAGAAAACATACACTGCAATGTCAAGGAAGGTATCGCCAAGAAAAATGCTCGCTTTGTGGAGGGAGGTGGGGTCCTGTACCGGAAGTATCTAGATCGCAGGGGAGTGGAGTTCGATCAGCTGATCGTGCCTCAGTGCTACCGTCAGGATCTGTTGCGCTTGTCGCATGGGGGTTCGTGGTCCGGACACCTAGGAGTTAAGAAAACTAAGGACCGTCTCTTGCAAGAGTACTATTGGCCAGGGTGTTTTCGGGACGCAGACCACTTTGTGAGGACATGTGACACCTGTCAGCGGGTGGGCAAACCAGGGGACAAATCGAGGGCGCCGTTGAAGTTGGTACCTATCATTACGGAGCCTTTTAGACGGCTCGTTATTGATACAGTGGGACCTCTGCCGGTAACAACCACGGGGTACAGACACATTTTGACTGTGATCTGCCCAGCGACAAAGTTCCCTGAAGCAGTGCCGCTTAAAGAACTCAGCTCAGTTGAGATAGTCAATGCACTACTGTCCATATTTGCGCGGGTTGGTTTTCCTGCGGAAATCCAATCAGATCAGGGCACAGTGTTTACTAGCGCTTTGACGACAACTTTTCTCGAAAGGTGTGGGGTAAGTCTGTTACACAGCTCAGTGTACCACCCACAGTCGAATTCCGTTGAGAAGCTCCACTCCGTCATGAAGCGCGTGTTGAGAGCATTGTGTTTTGAACAACAAACTGACTGGGAGCTGTGTCTGCCTGGGGTGATGTTTGCATTAAGGACCGCACCGCATGCGGCTACGGGGTTTTCGCCAGCTGAGCTGGTGTACGGTCGCTCGCTGCGGTCTCCGCTTCGCATGCTTCGAGACGGATCACTGCCCTCTCCAATGGCTGCAGAACATCTCTACCACAAATGGCCGCCTCCTGCGCTGGAGCCTCGCTTTGCAACAATATTCCTTTGAGGTGCGTTACAAAAAGGGGAGTGTCAACGGTAACGCCGATGGCTTAAGTCGAGGCCCCTAACGTAGGAATCAGCCTCAAGGTATTTGTTACTGATGTTTTTCTTCCTGAGGCAGGATTTTTGACATATTGCTTTTGTTTAGTGTTTCAAAGTGATGACGTGCTTTCTAGTGCAATTTTCCAATTTGTGGACGCGTTCCGAGTGCTGCTAGACTACTGTAAGGAACTAGGCAGTAGTATAAAAGGGGACACAGCCTGGCATGGCTTAGTGAGGGTTGTGTCGTGCTTGCTGACTGAGCGGTTGAGTTTCGGCGTAGTTCTAATGCTTGCGGGGAACGAGAACAAAAATGGCAACTCTCCCGAAGTCACTTTGCAGTGTCCTGTGTGAACCTGAACGTGAGAACGAGGCCTTCTCGGTGCGCTGCGCTCAAGAAACGCCGAGGGACGACCGACTCCGGTTACGAGTATCATCGAGCGACATCCCTCCGGACAGCGGATGCAGTCCCCTGACCATCGGGATCTCCTTCCCCCAGCGGGGCGGTCTGTTACGTTTCGCCTTTGACGCGCGCTATAGCCGGCACGGACGCAACGGACACCGGGGCTTCGTTCAAATCGGCGGACATTTTGGCCCGTTCAGCGCTGCCGCAACGCCTCCCCGCCAAGCGCGTCCAGGCATGTTTCAATGCCACGTGTCTTCGTGTGTGCGTGTGTATGTGTGTGCATGTTGGTGCCCACGCTTGTCAAAGCGCGGCAGCCGGGGAGAGGAGCTCCCCAAGTGTGAAGCGAGGAGGTCTGACCGGCGCCGGCCCGGCGGATGCGTCACTACACTCGTCTCAACGTGTCTCTCAGCGTGTCCGTGGCGCCGTCACGTGCACCTCTGCCGAGGCGTTCCTTCTTGCCCTCGACTCCGAGAGTATAAAAGCAGCTGCCCCCGGACGCCAAGAGAGAGGCTCCGAATTCTTCCGTCGAGTAGCGTGCTCTCCCGTCTCTCCACTTCGGTCGACCTGACCGGCCGCTCTTTTGCGATGCTAGAATAAACAAGTTGTTCTGTTAGCAGTTGACTCATGCTTTGCCAGGACCTTCGGATGCTTCCAGTTGTGCCCCAGGCCGCCAGGCCAACGCTACCCTTGGGGCTTGCGACCCAGATGCAACAACTCGTGCCAGCGGTGCGATTGCAACAGCGTCCTCCACTCTCTATCGCTTCAGCTAGGATGCGTTTGACGAAGCAGGCTTTGTGCTGAAACTACCACCGTTACGCTCTAGCCTCGTCGCCGTTGTGACTGAATGAGTTCGGCGGGCCAACTATTGTTACCGAGCTCCCCAACGCGGACCTGATCTGCTATTAGTGGGGGAGTTGCCACGGGAACGTGGTCGGACACCCCTTCCCACGCGCCGACCAAGACGCAAGACAAAGGCTACCCGGGCGCACTGCGTGGAGCTCCGAGTTCTACGAAATTCGTGTGATGTCGGTTTCGGACTGAGAACCTGTGTGTGTGTGTGACTGTACGTGTGTGTGTAAACCGTCCCGCGGAGAGGCGGCGTGTTTACGATGAGTGGACGAACGTTTCCACCACCTTGGAATCGGGGGAGGACCGAGTGTTTATAAACGGCTGTTGTGTGGATGCTCAACACTTTCTTAAGCAGTCATGTTAGACTGAGACACTCTCTCAAGCAGTCGTGTTAGACTGACGCACTTTCTTTTGCAGTCATGCTAGACTGATGAACTGCATGTAAATACTGTAAATAAACCCTTATTCCTCGTTCTCGATGAGAAGCAGTCCTTCCCTTCATCAACGTCTTCAGCGTGGATAAGTTCGACGACGGCATGGGCCAGCTACCTTCAAGTTCATGCCGGACTCCAATCTTGACAACGGGTTACGAGCGATGGGATTGAGCCCCCAATCCTGACATATTACAGAAAGTTGTTTGGCAAGTACACACACAACACAGAATCAAAGATAACATTCAAGTCAGTTAATCATCCAGGCACGTCGTGCTAAGCGATAACTTTAAGTTAGCAGGTGAAATACAGTCCCCATAAAAAGGAAGTACACATGTCAATATATACTACTATACAGCTAGTCATCCATTTGCCAAATGATCGATCAAAACAGCATTTGAAAAATCAGTAATGAACACAAATGAACATGGCAGTATTTTTATAACGAGTAAAAAAAGAAGCCACCAGAATGTCAATAAATTTTTCGTTACAGTATATGAATAAGACCTAAGTTCATTTGACAATTCAAGAATCTCACACTCACAATGAAAACTTGTGGTCAAATTCTGGATTTCTACTTGATTTCACAACAGCTGTTCTCCAGTAAGCTCTTTTTAGGTGATCTGGTTGGAGGGAGACCTAGAAGTTAAACGAGAACATTGTGGATTAAGATATTACATGATCAAAATTAAGAGACTGCTTTCAACATTAAAACATTATCAACATTTGCGACATAATAGGTATGCTACCTAGCTGACTCATACAGAAAACAATAACCTCCAGCTTATGTTCTTTATCAAAATATCACAATAAAACAAAATTACAACAAATCAGCAAAGGCCAAGCATTTACTATAGGAGGGGCTTGTTGACAAGCAGAGTCGAAAAGCTTACTTCAACCAACAACATTGCTTTAGAACTAAGTTATAAGTCTCTATATATAAAAATTTTTCAAGATCTGTTCATAGAATTACCAGCATCAATTGTGTATTAACCTGTGCCAACATATTCAGATGCTACAAAATTGTGAAATCAACAAATTTAGCTATTAACGACAGATGCACGGAGAAAAACACATGCACCATTGTATATCTATAAACACCACCAGTAGGCTTGGGTACAGACAAATGTGGTCCTATTTAAATGGTGCATTTCTGACACACTAATACTACTGAGGTCACTAAAAGGACTTGTTAGGTTTGGCTGTTCATATTTGAATTTTTTCAAAGGAAATCACAGGCACTCAATTAGAACTGACATTAAGAGGAAGCTTTAGCTCTAGTGCTCCTATCTAAATACATGTAAAAGGAGAATTCGTTTTTCTCGGCAACCACTGCACCAAATTTGACGAGGTTTGTTGCATTTAAAAGACAAACTTAAAATCTAGTGATTGTTGGTTTCGAATTTTTGAGTTAGATCGTCAATTTTTTATTAAAAATTGGCAAAAATCGAAAATTTTCAAAAAATGAAACTATCAAGTTTACAACTCTGTAACTTAACCACTAAAAATGATAATACAATTCTGTGAATTGCATCGAATAGTACATCTAAAGCGGACAAAATTGATATGTTACAAATGAATATAAAAAAATTTAATCATAGGGAAATACAACTTTTGCAAAACCGTTGTAACCAACGTAACAAATTCATGTAAGATGTAAATTGACATATTGAATTTGTCCGCTTTGAATGATATAATGGATGCCGTTTACAGAACCGCGATATCGGTTCTTGATGCAGAGCTATGAATTTGTAAACTTCGTGCTTCTATTTTTTTCAAACGGTCAAATATTTGAAAATCGTTTTAAGAAAATTCAAGCCCTAAATCGAAATTCCGCTTCCAACAGTCACTAGAATTTAACTTTCTCTTTCAAATGCGACAAATTTCATCAAAATAGGTCCAGGGGTTATCTCATAAAAACGTTTTTGCGTTTTACATGTATTTGAATAGGCCGCGTCGGAGTTGGGCCCGAGCTAAAGCTTCCTCTTAACTAGGAGTGCAGTTTAAATCTGATGAGTCACTGAAACAGGATTCTACAGTAATTAATAGTGGTGTTAGAGGTATCAGTGCTAGAGTCAGAGGTTTGCTCTACTACCTTAATGTAAGCATTTGCAGATCCTCCTCGGGAAGTCAACAACTTAGCCGCCCTGATGACTGAAATAGAAAAACAGACATGTCACATGGTACCATTGCAAAACATCCAACAGAAGCAAAGCTATAATAACTTTTTGTGCTCATGCACAAGTTCTTACCATGTACAGTGATATGTCCACTGTTTACATAGGCAGCCAGCTTCAATTTCGCTGAAAAGTTAAATAAAGAGAAAAATAACATATCTTGGAAGATAACATAGTCTTTACAAGTGTAATTAGAAGAATGTTACATTAATGCAGTGCCACAAAAGCGCTCTTGACAGGCCTCTCACAAGGCCCCCTTAGGAAGTTTGGTAACACCCTGGAAGTTGTAAAGCGATGTCAACGAAGTGATCTACCACAAGAAAAAAAATGCCCAGCAATAGTGCAGATCAAAGCAAATGAAATACTGAAAGAATGGTGCGAGTGGAAGGTGCAAGAAAGCAAACTGCACTCCCTGCAGCAGAGATTCTCTCCCACTGTCTCTGCCAGTATGTGCAAGTGATATTCTTCCTCTTCCTTCTCCCATATGAAAGCTGAGAGCCCACATGTTTAAGTCACAATCATCACTTCTTTTTTTCCCCTTCTGTTCATCCCTTCTTGCACAGCGCATTTCTTGTGGCGCTTTTGTGAGCTCCACATTTCACAGGATTACTAGTTTCTTCATTGCTGCTGGCTATTCATGCACAGCAGGCAGGGAGAGTGGTTCCTCCTAGAAAAAGGGCACACAGATTTTCATCTGAATTTTCAGCTGTATTTACAGCATACATCAGTGTAATACTTTGCAGACACGATTGTCACCGTGTGATGTACACAATGGACTTGTCTGTTTGCAATGCCTAAACCTGTTGAGCGGCCCCTTAATATTCATGCTGCACTTGAAAGCATATTTCAATTAGCTTGTCCTATACAAGATTATGTACTCCAGAAATTTAGTTACTTGGAAATTCCAGCAAGTCATGTTCTGCATATGCCCTGTTTGTGAGAGGTGCCACTATGGTTTGAATCCTGCTGAGGCTGGGAAAATGCACTGGCTGCATTCTCACGACGCTAAACTTTCCAAGGAATTCATAAAAAAGGGGTAAAGAGGGGTGTAGCCTAATAACGGAGATAGTGCACATGAAGTCTCTTGTACGAGGCAGGTACAACATACCTGTACAATAAATTCTCACCAGGCTGCAAGGAACTTGTGTGGGATTCCTTGTAGCTATATGCTATTTTTCAAATGCATTCAAATTTTCTCTTTCATTTGTTTGCCCACCTTTCACATTCTTGCAGAACATGTTAACACTCGTATGCAAGTAAATATCTCATTTTTACCAGTAAGACATGTCACAAATGCTTGATGTGTATTACTTCTGTTACTGCTATTGGAAGCTGTCAATATTTTTTGCAGACTAAAAAAATTAACTGAGTACTGCGCACCAGAGTTTTTTTTTGCCTGTCATACATGATGCAGGTGCATCAATTTTACTCAATAACAGTTCAGGAGCATCATAGAGTTTGAGCTTGTACCTTATACTTGGTCACACATTCATACACAAAAATGCACTTACCTTTACCACAAAACATTTCAGCGGACTTGAATTTTCTAGGAGTTTTCACCAGTTTTGGACATCTGGTTGGCAATTTGATTGGTGGTGTCATACCCATGCCTTTCCTGATTACCTCCTCAAGAATGTGCTGGTCATCACTTCCATCACTGTCACTTGAGAAGCATTCTCCTTGTGCATCAGATATGCAAGGATTTAGCTCAGATAGCTCATCATTGATGTCAACTACATCAGGTGCATTATATGGTGGTGTCCTCTCCCAGCCATCGGGTGGCTTGCGGCTTGATACACTACCTATACTTAAGCTGGATGAGTCAAGCTGAAGTCTTGCTGGAGTTGTTGATTGCTGTATTTGAAATTTATATGCTTCATTTTGTTTCAGTTGGCCATTTTCAGCAGTACATGAGCTTGACACATTTGCTTCATCTTGAACTATTAAGTCACAAGCTATTTCTGATTGGCTATGAGAATCCTCTGCATGGTGACTTTCAGCAGTCTGCCAACAACCTTCAGTACCACTACTGCTGTACTGGCTGCATGATTCTTGTGATGCCATGCTTCCCTGGTTCATTGTCACATCTAAAAAGGAGCTGTGATGTGATGAAGTTCCTTCATTACCTTGGCCTAAACTCACCCTCTTTACAAGCTTTATGAAAGCAGTTGATACTCTTAGTTTTGCAGGACTGCTGCTTTCTACTAACGATGGGAGTGATGCAGTTCGCTCCAGGCCAACCTGTGAACAGCTGTTCACAGTGTCAATGTTATTATTTGTCATTTTCTTCACTGTTCCCACAGTGAGACATGACTGGTGATAAGATGCAATGCCACTGTCCACTTTAACTTCTTCAGTAGAGTCTAACAGAGAACCTGTAGTGCCAGATCTGCATGACGAAAGAAGAATGTACTTCAAAGGTGAAGCAGCAGCCTTCTTGCATTCTGCCTGCTCATGGAGACTCTCCACTGATCGTGCCTTACTCGACTGTGGATTTGAATTCACTGATAACAACTTCTCAATGCTTGCTTTTACAGCTTCCTCAATGACTTTAGTTATCTCATCCTGGCACTGAAATGCATGCTTGTTGCCAGCGCTGCATTTAGCTGCCTGGTCCGAATTTTTCACACACGAAGGTTTGGTGTGCATTGCATATTGTACTTTGTCATCAGCAACCTTTAATTCCTCGTATGTCTTCTTGAATTGGCAGCATTCACAATGATGACTCAAAGCAGCAGGTTTCTTACCATTCTTTGACAAACAGTTTTTAAATGCTTGATGTCCCACCACACGTGAATAATTAGTATGAGAGTCACCCATCCTCCCGGGTGCATGTTTGCCAGCTGCATTAAACTTCATAAGGCACCTTTCACAGCTGCAGTTCAGAACTGTAGCCTCATCATCAGCCATAACATCAGTTGCTCCAGTGCTGCAGTTTTTGTTCAGCTTTTGCGCTCTTGATGTACATTTAATGCTATAGACTGGGTTATGCTGAACTTGCGGCCTAACAGCTCTTTTTGGCTGCTGCTGAAGTCTTGAGGCAAGTTCCTGTGAGGGCGTGCCGACTTCAACACACAATCTCCTGCGCCTCTCAGGGGGCACTTGCTGTTTTTGTGCTACTCTTGAAAGCAAAGAGAAGTCTTGACTTGCTTGATTGCTTAGAGAATGGCCATATTTAGAGATAGCACTTTTAGCTCCATGAAGATTTTCTGTGGCAGCTGGAATCTTGGAATTGGCTGAAGGGGCTGTAGTTTTTGCAAGATGCGCCTTGGCATGCACCAGTTTTGCAAGGTAAGTTCTCGGTGGAACTTTAGGAGCACAGTCAACAGACTTTGGAACTGTTTCCTCCATAGCAAGGTGACTTGGTTGGCGCTTGTGCTGCGCATAAGGCAAAGCATGCTGTGCTGAAATGCCACTGCTCCAATCACGATTGCATAATACCCAATCCCCAACTCTTTCATGCTTTTCATTCCACGGTGGCCCCATGACTGGCGATGTTATCAGCAAATCTTGTTCATTGCAAACTTTGGGTAACTGCCCCAATTCTGTAGATGTTCTAGGGAGGCCTATATTGTTGACTGCTTTTCTCCAAACACCTTGCTCTTTTGCCATACTTCTTCTATTTTTCGCATGCCTTGCGGCACTCAACACAATTTCTGAGGCAAGATTACCATCGGAACTTCCTGCTGAACTTTGGTTTCCATAGTGTTTGCATTTTGCAGCAGATGGTGGAGCAAAGTTTTCTTTGTTAGGAGAACAGCAGCTGTGGTTCAAAGAGGACTGAAGCCCTCTGTGATGTGCCTGCATTTTTTCCGAGATAGGAATTTTACTTGGGCTTCCAAGAAGTTTGCTCCTCAGAGCACATGGCTTCTTTGATTTTTGTTCAGATGTGCTCCTTTTACTAAATGCCTGTGCCTTTGCCTCTTCAGCCCAAATTTTACGTATTGACATCAGAGATGCTCTAGCAACATCTTGGCTCTCACAATTGCTTTTCTCCCCTTGCTCTCCACTCTTTTTTGAACTAAGACTTCGGCGGTAAGAACGAAGAAACTGCTTTGTTTGGCAAGAAGCCGGCCCGCCTTCTTTCTCCTCAGGAACTGATGCATCTTTTGAAATTCTAAAGGACCGCAACCAGGATGGTATCTTCCTTAAAGCAGTAGTCTTCTGGCTTTCCATTCTAAAGGAGTAAAAAAAAAAAAAAAAAATCAAGAGCAGAATTAACTTTTCACGCAGGACTTTCTTCATAAAGTCATACAAGAAAACAAAGTTGAATTCAGAACAAAGCAACAAAACTGCTTCGTAGAACAATTGCATACCCATGACAATGAATCAGACAGATTCACAAACATACAGATATCCTAAATCTATGTGTCATGCATATATACTGAAAGAAAGCAATGTGAGAGAAAAGGCATAGAAATGTTACACCATATTCGTCAGATTATCTCCACTCGAAAGATGCTTCCTGTTATGGATGTCAGTCAACTTCACTTCCCTTTGCCCATTCACAACCAGGCAAATTCCTGCTCAGCAACACCTGCCACACTGGCTGTTCAGCTGCTGAGCACAAGGTTGCAGGTTTGGTTCTAAGAGAAGACAATTACATTCCAATGGCGTGATGAGTAGTAGTCAAATAAGGAATGTCGCTTTAAGCCAACATTTTGACAAGGGAACTTGTCTTTGTCAGGGTCCTAAAAATTATTGCCATATAATGAAGATGTCATCTATGCAGTGGAGATAGGTACCAGGTTTTGACAGGTATGGTTTTAATAGTTCTAATTCTTGCTGTCCCATAAAAATATTGGCATATGTCAGCATAAGAGGGGTTCCCATGCTGGTGCTGAAAATCTGTAAGTAGTAGGTGAAATTGAATTCAATATAGTTAAGAGTGAGAACAAGCTTCTGTAAGAGAGGTGGACGTTGGAGTGGTGTGCTTGCTTGCTATGTTTGACTGATTTAGGGACAGCTTCAATTCCTTCAGTTATAGGTATATTCATGTACAGGGCAGAGGCATCCAAAGTTACAAGAATGGACTAACCAGAAAGCGTCTGCATTGAATTAATAGAATCTATAATTTCAAGGAATTTGAAGGAAGTATGGTGTATCCTGAATAAACGATGGAAGGATGGAGAGTATGTGTGACAGGCAATTATTTAATTACGACCATACAAAGCCAGTAGACAATGACGCCAAGGAAAGCAAAGAGGTGATTAGTTGTGGTTGAAAGTGAAATGTAGAAAATAATGAAAAAGGGGGGGGGGGAATTAAAGTGCATGAAAAGATAACATGCCACCGGTGGGAGCCGAACCTACAACCTCTGCACTACCCATGCATTGCACTACCAATTGTGCTATGGCGACAGCTATCAATTCATCCACTAACTTGGGTATCTATGTTTACTAGATACGCCCACCGTGCCACTCAGAGCCGCAGTGGGCGTATGGGGAACACCCTTTTTTGCCCCATGGCGTCACGCAACACTTCAACTTAGGAGAGCAGGCACGCAGCTAATAAAACTCTGTGTGCGACCTAATGCATCAAGGCTGCCAGATTCGAGACCTTGGCTATAAATGAACGAGGAAAATAGAAACAGAGGGGCTCAATTCTTGTTAATCACAACCATATAAAGCCAGCAGGCAATGAAGGCAAGGAAAGCATAAAGGTAATTAGCTGTGGTTGAAACTGAAAAGTACATAATCGTAAAGAAAAGAGCAAATAAAAGTGGACAGAAAGGTAACTTGTCGCTGGTGGGCACTGAACCCATATCTGTATTATGGAAAGGACACTCGCATTGTTCCGTCATCTACAGTCGATAGAAATACAAACAAGACAGAAGTTCAAAGGAAGATAGAAACTTGAAATGATTTGTAGTAGTTGAACAAGGAATGCCGCTTCAAGCCAACGTTTCTTCATCAGGGCGAAGTCCCTTTGTTGAGACCTCGGCTAAAAGCAACATTCCTTGCTCGACTACAACTCATCATTTCAAGTTTCCATCTTCCTTTACACTTGTCTTGTTTGGATACCAATGGTGTCAAATACAAAAAATCCCATATACAGCAGGACCTTGATATAATGAATACGAATATATGAACTATCATATAACAAAGTAAATCTAAAATGTTTCTCACCAACATCAGGGTGCTACAAATATATGCCTAAAATGAATTATTGAACATAGCGAACATTTCCATGTCGGGTGCAACTTAATTTTGAAGAGGTTCGGCTGTACCAAGATTTCGGAGCACACTGAAGAACTTCAGCTGATTAAAATAAATCTGTAGCCCTCCGCTACCATGTCCATAATATTTCAGATGTACTTTTTGAATGTAAAACACCATCACATTATATTACTATATTGCTAAATAAAGCATTCGCAATTAGCTTTGCTGGGCTGAATGTAAACATAACTGGGAAACTAATAAAGAAGTGCAAGCAGAATAGCAATCTAAAGCCGTGTTGGGAAGTCTTCATGCTCACTCCAAAATGTGCACATGCATGCGAGCAGCATTTGGGAATACATTCCACCCTAAATATTTCTACTTCACCAGCAAAATGATGCAGTTTCCACCAAGGTTCGCTCCCTTCAATACAGTGCTATCATTGAACATGGTGCAGATTTAGCAACCCGCTTTACCTTTGCGCAAGAAGCAGCTGACTTTATAATTAATGGTCTACTTGATGCTCAATTGTCACCAATACCAATATTTTTGGTTTTTAGTTCATTAATATTCAACATACTTTTTTAAATTTCCATTTGAGGCCTAGGCCAGCTAATGTGACAATTCTATAATCCAATGCCCTTTTGTGCCTTGTCAGTGGCACAGGCCCTGCAGACATTATCATTAGTATCAGCCAGCCATGAACCGGGAATAAGAAAAGAATAGAGTCCAGCAAAAGGAATCTTTATGGTACACCAGCCCTAATTTCTAGTTTATTAGGGAGCATTCCCTATCAAAACTGCCCCTTTTTAGCAGAATATTCCAAAAATGTACCACTTATATTTTTCTTTTTCTGCAATGATCTTCATGAAACTTAACTTTCCTTTTCACAAAAAAGACAGTATTTCTAGTCTCAATAATGTTAAGGACACTGGCTGTTTTTTCAAGGAACCCAGAACAGGGGGACCAGTTTTGCCAAGTGGCAACCCTTTATTGCCATAAAGAGAGGGTCAAACCTTTTATCAGATGTGTAAAACAATGGAAACTTCGAATGCATAGTAACACACTTTCACTTAACCATGACCACAAGAAATTTTTATTTCACCTCTCACTCTAGTTGCAACCAATTTGTTTTAATGGATGCAAACATGGCCTACCATTATGCATGCCATTTCTATATTATACTCACACTGCTTGTGTGCAATGTACTAAAAAATTGCATAAATCTTAAGCAAAAGTGTTAGTCTTTTTTCTTGCAGCAATAAGCTTTGCAAAATGGCAGACAACTTATAAGAGCTCAGCAAGCAGTACCAGTGGTAAAGGCTACAAGCATGTCCATTTCTGACAAATTATGCAGATCCAATGTACATGATGAAATATATGTAAAATGAAGCTTTTATAAACTGGTTAATTAAATGCTATAAAGCTAAATTTGATGTGGGCAAGTGTGTTATCCTATGCAACATGTATCATGCAACGCTCGTGTTTATAACCATACAGGTCGCAATTTTATTGTCATGCAACGCTCATGTTTATACACCACACAGGTAGCAATTTTATTGTCATGCAATGTTTATGTTCATTCACCAACAACACTGTTCACAAGCCATGCCAAAATGCATACAGCAGTTCATGCAAATTCACACTATGATACATCAATGCAGTGGTGTCACAAGGACGAGGGAAGAATGGTAAGGAGAGGTGTATGCAGGGAGAAGTATAATACAATATTATTCAGCTCTTTCATTCCACGAGTTTTATCCCCATTGGTGCTGGTGGGTAAGGTTCCGTTTTTCTTTGCCACATAGTGAGAGTAAACCTGAGGATGATGAAGTGGTCTGACCATGATGACATAACAATTACATGGCATGGTGCTGGTGGCATAATGGAAAATACAGGCGAATGGACAGACACAGTAAACCTATTATCGAGCATTTAACTTTTGTTGCAGTAAAATGAATTAGCTAGGACCCAAAATGATTCACCTCTGCAATTATACAGCAGATTTCAATGAGAAGCTGGCTAAAATGATCAGCAGTCATGTCATGCCGATGATGCCGCTTCTTGTAGGTGTGCTGAATCTAACAATCAGCGGGCGTGCTCAGTCCTTGGGATGGTGACCACCCGGGAATGTACAAGTGCTGATGGCTCCCCTTCTGCCATGGAACAGTCTAGGTGTCCGCTTTGAGTAAGACAGTTACACTAACAGCAAATTCTCCCCCGTCCCACAACATCTCCCATGCAAGCTATTTTCTTCCCCACAAGGGAAGCATTTGCTTTTAAATGCAAAAATCATATTTGCCTGAGTGGAACTAAAAGACCTCACAAAGCCTGGATACCTGAGCAATGGCATGAAGTTTACTGGTGAAAGCTCTTTTTACACAGTTACAAACCATGAAATTCTTCATGTACTGTTATTAATAAAAGGAAAATCAAGGCCATAATCTGCAAGCTGTTGCTCTTTTCGCAAGTGTTCGTATGCTGCTGTACTCAAAGATTCCAAAGAGTGATTAAGCAACACAAATGCTTCATCTGGGCAAGTTACCATCACCACTTTCCAGCTGCATATCCATTTCCACTTGCGAAATATGCCAGCTGCTTCAAGCAGTTTAATTGACAAGACATGTCCCACTATAAATGTTTGGGAGGCAACATCAGAAGTCTGTTTGTCCTTATTCATTGGCATACATACAAGATTTACAAGAGCTGGATACTGTGACATTACTGACAAAGTTGTCATTTTTTTACACTTCAGAAGAATCACTCATCTTATGAATTTTCTATAAATTCCCACATGAAATAACCAATTAGTTGAATTCCTATTTGCCAATTCTCACCTGACAGCAGTTCATTTTCGCTGGTTTCAAAAGGTTCTTATTGGTTACATCTGCAAGGGCAAATAATTTTGTTTGGCAAGTAAGCCCACTTTTTCCACCTAGATTACCACCCTGACCAGCTGCCAAATCATCACTAGCACAGCACAGACACAAGATAGAGGTGAGTGCAAAACTAAAACACCCCATAACTTTTGAGCCATACTACAACACATGAAGCCCAAGCTAACCTAGAAGGGCCATTGAAACACTTTTTGATCATGCTTCTTTAAGAAAGTGTTCCCAATCTGTAGACAGTGTTACTGTGAACATGAGAGACAAATATTCTGCTGCATGCAGTATAAAGCCTACAATTTCGCACGATAGATTGTTTGCTCTCTCCTGCTGCTTTCATGGTTCTTGCTCTTTTTCTGCCATACGTTACATCAGCAATGACATTACAGAGAACATGGCTGCCCACAGATGCCAGCCAATGGGCATTTGTGGATGACTATGAATAACTTGCAACTTTCAGCTTGCAGATGCATGTCCATGCTTCTAGATCTCCTAGGAGACGGTGAAGTAGCGGTTGTTAACCATCCCACATGCCCTTCCTGTCACTATCGGGCAACTTTGCCGGATGCCAATCTAAAAAGGTTACCATAAGTGCGCCATGGAAAAAAATAAAAAGAACGGAAGGAGTGGTATGCAGAGCATTACTATCAGCGTCACCCCAGCTGAAAGGAACCAATGAGTTAAGGGGAATGTAAATATTGCGCTCATTACATTGCTATTCACATTAGGCCTTTTTCAAAAATTTATTCAGGAGTATACTCATTGAAAGAAAGCCACTGCACTAATTCCAGCGGGTTTCTCAGGTTTCAACAAGTGTTTCAGAGCACTCTTAAGTTCTAAATTCTTATAGACTTGTTTTTCACAGCAAGTTTTCATATGCAGCACTAGTATTGCCAAAATGAATAAGTGTGCTTTCCCACTAGAGGTGTGGGCTTTAATAACAAAAGCATGCAAATCATTGTTACACATTAATGTCAGCATCATGAAGAGTGACATGTGCCAACTGCAGCATGAGGAATGTATTGTTGCACATCATGCACATTACACACAAAAAATCTGACAGCCTGAATGCTCTTACTTTAACATCAGAGTGGTTCAGAGCGACAGAAACCCTATAACAATAAAAAATGCACGAAAAGATGGGGAGAACCAACAGGTGCAGACGATTAAGTCTATTGGTTATCCCTGCCTCCTTTTCATGCTTAGTTGTGGATTACCACTAACCCCTACGCTTTGCTTAATCTCAAATTCCAGCACACGCAGAAAGCTCTTCGAGCTAGCAGCCAGATTATGCAACTCCCTTCAGGGGCTGCTGCTTTGTAATTTGCATTTCTTTATGGTACTTTTTCAAAGGGTTTCCTGCTACCCAAAGTCAGATCTGCCAGCAGGCATTGATTAATAATAGTCAGTGAAACCTAACCTTGAAGTAAGAGGATCCAGTACGAGCCATAATATGTGCTATCTTGTAGTTATTAAGCTATCAAAAATGTAGTGGCAGCTTCTGCACTAGTCAAACATACATGCAGCATAACGATATAACAATGCATCTAGTGTGCTGTTCTTTTTGACAATTTAAATCTTTAGCACAGCCGATTTGTTCTTAAAAATTCAAATTACCAAATGTGCACGCCAAGACTCTCTAGTGGCCCACCTGAGTGCATTGGCATGATCAGTAGGTAGTTTTGGATGCGCGCCGTTGCCCTAGCTGTACCAGAAGTTCAGGAATGTGCAACAAACATCTGAACTCGTTTGTAACCTTGTTTAACATTATTATGTTGAGTGCGCTCCCCGTGCATGCAAAAGTATAATTCTTCTGAGTCCCCCTTAGGTTACTCCTACAAAGATGAGATAAGAGAAATCGTGTTCAGAGATTCCTGTGCCGGTGGGAGCAAGCGAAGAGTTGAAAAGAACCGGCAAGGAGACGTAGTTGGGGAGAACAGTGTATGAAGGCTGGTGTGACAGTGGCACATAAGGATCTCTGGGGATCGGCAAAGAATCGTAGAGCACAAAAGAAGAAATTAGACATACTAATTGCAAACAGCGCGAGGACGAGCCAAGCACCCGTGTCGTGTGTATCCGCTTAATCTTAGTCCCGTCCTTGTACCAAATGCCTGGCTAACCACCATTTTGAAGAAATCAGAGCATATTTAAATGTAAAAGAAATAAAACGTAAGTTAAGATCCAGTCAGCACGGTGCGCAACATTAAATTTGCAGCGTCATCGCACATGCTAGCGATAGCTAAGGCCACGGGCAAGCTCATGGCCTGAGCATGCAGAGCATTTTCTTAACGCAGACGACAAAGAAAACATTCAAAACCTCCCCGGAGCAAAAAAAAAAAAAAAAAAGGAAACACAATTAACCTCCACAATCCAGAGTTAACAAAAACACAAAAGTGACGTTTGCCGACAAGGAACAATCTTACGCTGTGAATTACCAACCGGAAGCAATGCCATTCGGTGCAGCAGTTCTCGCTTCAAACTATATTCCGGAATTTTCAAGCGATGATTTACTTTCCCGACACTACATTTCAACTTCTGATGCGCTTATGCAATTATCACGCATGGTCATGCAGTGGTAAAATCTGCAAAAGTTTCAGCATTTAAATTTTCGCCCGATCTATGTGATTGGCTAATACAATATTATAGCACTTGCGATGGCAGCGCCTATGTGCGCTAAAAGCGAACAACCGTACTTTAAAAAAAAATTGCATGATTAAAAAAAGAACATTTCAACACCGCCAAAATTAAAATAATGCATTATTTAATTAATTTTTTTTGGCAATAAGTGCTGACGTGCGCGTGGTATTGGCCCCGAGAATGACTTACAGCGCTGCGAGTGCCACTGGCGTGACGCCAGGGCGTGTTTCTATCCTTCTATTCATAGAGTTTCCCACAAAAAAATAATTTTTGTGGGAAACTCCATGTTTCTATTTACACGAGACGTTCATTTGAGAGATCGCCAGTCGTTTGTGCGGACGCGCGTGTAAGAGCGGGCGCGAGAGAGAAAGTGTGGGGGCTTTTGTTCTTTGAATATACGACCAGGCCCCGCACACTCTCAAGTTCAACAAATGGCCACAGAGGGCGAAAAATCAATCGAGGCGCGTTTCAGCGTAAGCGTGCAAGTGGAGCTACTGTAATTTGGTCGAAAACTTTAATTGGTGCTTTCTCTGCTAGGGGCGCTGAACATGCTGATTTTTTTAATTTACACAAACAATTGACATGAACAATCGAGGTGTCTAAGGATGTTTTTTTACCTCAGGCAAATAGGCAGTTGATTTTTTTTTAAATTTGATTGTTGAAGCTGCTTTTTAGTCATAGCGTCAAGGTTTTTGTACTTGATTAACCACCGACAGCCGACAGCCTATTGGTATCGATGTGTTTCCTGGCCGTTGGCGTTCGAATACTACGGCGGTAAAACATTTTCGAAAGCATGCTGGTTTCGTCTGCGAGTCATTACACAGACTTGCTGTAAAGAGGTCTACTCTTGGCAAAAAATAGTGCCTCATTTTGTTTAGGCGTTGATTATCATAATGAATGCGGCGGAGGTTGACGGAATACGCTTGAAGGTACGTTTTTATGCCGTTGATCTCCATAACACCGTAAGTACGCAAACCGATGTCACAGAACACCCGATGCATCATTGTGCGTTCTCCGTCATCGCTTGTTTGCTGTACGCCTACTAATTCTTCACTTCTTCTTCAAGTGTTGCATCCTCCTTTTGTTCTCTTGTGCTTCACTTACAGTATGTCGTTCCGTCAGCTGTAATGCGCATTTGCAAAACCAATACGTTTGATAAGACGCAGTGGTTATCATAATTTCACTACACATGTATTAAGCTGGCACATGTGGTTCAGATACAGATACCTGTATGCGGACTTGCACGACGTTGATGCGGAGATTAGGATAATTATGACACCCGTAAGGAAGAGGCAGCTGACGGCCGTAAGCTGTTGCATTCTTTTCGCCAAATTACCCGGCCTGGTAGTGCTCTAAAGATGCTGTATAAAAGTGACACGCGGTGACAGGGAAGTTATGTTTAGCAGCCGACTGTACGTTTTGTAGCTTAGGTCTTCTTTCTTGTGCGTCTGTGCTACCCTTATTAATGAGCCATTTCTTGACTATGTTCTTGACTATGTAACCGCGTTTGTGTGGATCCGTAGACGTGTGCTTTTTGTTGTACTTGTAAAATGCAAATAAAATATTTTCAAGCTTACTCAATCTTTGGTGTGTGCGTTTATTCC
The DNA here is from genome assembly GCF_050947875.1 of Dermacentor variabilis. Lineage (NCBI taxonomy): Eukaryota > Metazoa > Arthropoda > Arachnida > Ixodida > Ixodidae > Dermacentor > Dermacentor variabilis. The sequence continues at coordinate 218,879,787 of NC_134568.1, forward strand.
AGTCGAGGCCATCGTGCCACCTGGAAACCGCACTCTGTCAGTAGCCCTACACGAAATGCAACAGCTGGAGCGCGGCGGCACAACTTGGGGTAACGGCGGCGTAATAAACGAAAAACCGCTCGGGATGCCCTTAAAAGTCAGTTCAGAGTGTGCCTTAACTCGATATGACTCAGCGCTACATATATTCTGCTGCGCCTTGATCGTGCTCCCGCCAGTTTGGTTGCTGTGTGGCAAACGTAGCGCCTACATACATATGTAGGCGCTACGTTTGCCACACAGCAACCTAACTGGCGGGAGCACGATCGATGCGCATCAGCCAGAACCCAGTAGGTAAAGCGACCATACTGTGCAAAACCCCGTTTCCTGTTGTACAGCGCCACCCGTGGTCACATACTTTAGTTCACGACGCCACCGCTACGCTTATTTCCGTAGCACTGTGGAAGGTACAGTTTCCCTTCTCTAAGTTTGTATAGGTGTTCTGTGATACGACTCTGCCTAGGCACTACTTAAGCCCCTCCATACACGTTTCGGTGGCGCGTGGATGGAGGGGCTTTAGGCACTACGGAGGAGGTTTCTTAGCGCGTGTTGTATGCGGTTGTCCCCTGGACATGCCAGAATTGCGTTGTGCAGTCGAGTTTACGCGCCGCCGCTGGCTGCCCGCGCGGTGAGGCAGTGGGCACGGACGCACCATTTGGTGATCGCTGTGTCTGAAGGGGTAATTAAGGTTCTGACTGGTGTCGCTTTTTTCGTCGCGACGATAGATTGGATTTTTTACAAGCATTGCTCCAGGAGGGCAAATTGAAGTAATGGACGCAGGAACAGGAATGAACGCACGTTTATTGAGTTAGTCGTTTAAAGGGTAAAGGGTGGTTCGTATACGTTATGCTAGTTGTGTGCCGTTCTGTACATTTCATCGTCATCATCATCATCAGCCTATTCATGTCCACTGCAGGACGAAGGCCTCTCCCTGCGATCTCCAATTACCCCTGTCCTGTGCCAACCGATTCCAACTAGCACCCGCACATTTCTTAATTTCGTCGCACCATCTAGTCTTCTGCCGTCCTCTACTGCGCTTCCCTTCTCTTTGTGCCCATTCTGTCACCCTAATGGTCCAACGGTTATCTAGTCTGCGCATTATATGACCTGCCCAGCGCCATTATTTTCTCTTAATGTCTATTAGAATATCGTCTATACCCGTTTGCTCTCTGATCCAAACCGCTCTCTTTCTGTCTCTTAAAGTTATGCCTAGCATTCTTCGTTTCATCGCTCTTTCGTTTCAAGCTTCTTTGTCAGCCTCCAAGTCTCTGCGCCGTATGTCAGCACCGGGAAAATTCACTGATTGTATATTTTCCTTTTCAATGATAACGGTAAGCTCCCAGTCAGGAGCTCACGATGTTTGCCGTATGCGATGCAACCCATTTTTATTCTGTGAATTTCATTCTCGTGGTCCGGGTTCCCTGTGATTAGTTGACCTAGGTAAACGTACCCCTCTACAGACTCTATAGAGGCTGACTTGCGATCTTGAACTCTTGTTCCCTTGCCAGGTTATTTATCATTGTAATATCTTTGTCTTCTGCATATTAATCTTCAGCCCCACTCTTACACTTTCCCTGTTAAGATCCTCAATCACTTGTTGCAACTCGTCTGCATTGTTGCTGAATAGAACAATGTCATCGGCAAACCAAAGGTTGTTGAGGTATTCGCCGTCGATCTTTACTCCTAAGCAGTGGCGTAGCAACAGGGGGGGCCGGGGGGCCGTGGGCCCCGGGTGCACGGGGCCAGTACGGGGGGGGGGGGGCGTGTCATATACGTCTGAAGACACCAGAAAATTGTCGACATCCTCGCCTTCCTCGACTACACCCGGGGGGGGGGGGGTGACAGAAGAGCTAAGAGCCCCGGGTGCCAGACGACCTAGCTACGCCACTGCTCCTAAGCCTTCCCAGTTTAATAGCTTGGCTCTACCACTATCAGCACTTGGCTGGCGCGCCTGCTGAATCAATCACATCAGATAGCTTGTGCAGACTCTTTTTTAACCTTATTGTGAGGGGATCGCACAATGACGTGCGGAGGTGCCTGCATCTGCGATAGAGATTGTGTTGTCACGTGCGTGTAGAACAAGCATGATGCTGTGGGTTCCAGCAGTATGCAGAGGTACTTTGCAAAATTTTGTCATAGCTCTAATTTCACCTGCGCTGTTTTTGTCTTCTATTTCAGTAACATCATTAGAGGAGCCATGTAAATTTCGCAACTTATTTGCCTTGGCCCTCTGATTAGGCTGCACATTTGATCTTTCACTAGGTGGACAATTATTCAGCATGGACCATTACTTGAATACATTTTTTGTGTGTAGTGGCTTCTCAATTGCTAGTCAATGTAGATGCTCCGAATTACCTGAGGCTACAGATGCATTGATAAATTTGTTACCTCTACAAATCACTTTGTACTTCCTGGAAAAATCGGCATGTTAACACTTCCAAGACAAGGGGCAATGATCTCGTTTGATCACATCATGAGATACTTTCAATATGTGTATGACGTATCATTCAAGGTAATGCGTTATTGGTGCGAAGTATTGCCCTAAGCCAATTATATTAGGGTCAGACGAAGATATATAAACAAAAGTGATTAACCCAGCCCGAGAAGCGTTGCTTGGTGATATAACTTTATCAGCATTACTTTGTATGCCACCTGCTTACCCTGTACTAGATGACATGTCTAAGTATGAAAAAAGGCAACAGCTAGACGGTGCAAAATGCCGAACTTGCTTTTGGTTCAACAATATAAAACACTAACTATTTAATCAAGATAGTACATCTCATTTACCTTCAGAATAGATAACTGTTTAAAACTGACTATTTTGCAGGGGGTTCTCAGATTTGTTTTACAATTTGATAAGTGCCTTTTTAGCCGCAGGACATCATATATCAATTCATTTGAAGGCTGACTGACTCTGCTCTGCAGTTTAATAACTATTTGCCAGGAAATATACTAATAATTTTAAACATGCATCACATACATACCTTAAGAGCCCCATAATTTAAGAGAAAGGAGTGCTTAAATTTATTTTTAATGCGAGCGAAACTTATTGCTTGGCACATATTTCTAATGGAAGTTCCAATTGACACATTCTCGTTTCCTTCCTCGCCTTTTTTCCCTCTTCTGTGCAGATTATGCTTGCCTGTGTCTACAGGAACCCTTCCCCCTTTTTTTTTGTGTCAAGACACAACGAGAACCTTCATGCGTGGCCTGTGGCAGCAAGCTTTTGTGGGCAGCTAGTGCTCTCCTGCGAAGGCTGGCCTGCTCTGGCAGCGGTGGCAACCATTTTCAAGATTCATGCATGACCACCTTTGGTGCTGTTTGTCGCTCTTGTTAATTACACTTTCTGTATCTTTTCTATAATTTATTAGGTAATAAAGTTTGTCACATGGTGTGAAATAGATGTCTTGCTGCATTTTTACTTGCAATCATGTTTTATGCACTGCATGAAAAACTCGTACAGTGTATCAAAAAAATAGCAGCATATTATAATTTATCTTTCAGTTCCGGTAACATGCGAGGAATTCACTAATAGGCGGGTGTGCCGAAAAACTGGCCATTATTTCTGCGTGATGCTATGCAAGCATATATCGCGATACCTTACAAGGGGCACCCACAAAGTAAATTACAATTTACTTTTAAGTGAGGCATGAACACCAGAAAACTGCCGGATAGAGTGGTCCACAGAGTGTTTTTAAGCACTCTTAAACAATATTACACTCTTTAAGACAGATGACGATTATTGTTGTGTGGCAAGATAAGACCCAAAGGGTATACGTTTGTTTAAGAGTGCGGATGTGAGATATCCTTTATTTTTTAAGATTTCCTAGTAGCACAGCGTTCTGTTTCGTATACTCATGTCATGCTATCCTGCCGCTTGTAACTGAAACCAGGACGTAATTTTTGCCTGAACCTCAGCATCAATGACTAAATATTTCCCTGCTAGAAACTCAGTTCCGTGGAGACCCAGCAGGGCAGCGTTTTGTCAACAATGACGTGTTTCATACAGAGGTGGCATTCTTGTTTTTCGTCAACGGGCGCACATTGTCATGATATCAGCATACAATACAGATCTTGTTTTATTTGCAAAATAATGCGGATAGGCGTCATTCAATTTATTGGTCTAAGCAAAATGCACTAATCGACCAATCAGGCTGTACTACACTATTCCCATGGTTCACATCTGGAAAAACTACCTGCGCATCACTCTATTCGACAATATAAACTTCTTTTTTTATGTCCGTGCCGCATTTAAAATTAATTGTAACTGTGGACAAACCTCGTATTACTGTAATCATTGAAACAAAATTTGAGGAAATGTCTAATAAATGCCTTCAGTTGTTCTTGCCAAGCTGTCCGTTAGCCAACTTTTAGCAGACATCCACGGCTACAAAACGTCTTGATCAAGACAGCTACTAGACTTTTGAATTAGCCGTTCATGACATCTTTTAGACATCAATTAGCTGCTTCCGTGTTTCATGGGTTAAGGCGTAAATTTAACATCAAGATAGGTGTAATGCCGTACATCATGTATGTGCATCTTTCCAAAAGTTCCCACCTAAAGAAAACGCACACCATACAGACAGCCGTAAGCAAACGAAGAGAAACATGTACTTACAGGTGAAATATGTTATTCCCGGTGTCTTCCTAAGTCAATTTGTACAACCGAAAGTAATGCACGATTTCACCAAGGGGGGGGGCTTACTTAGGTGCTGCAATGCTCTAGAAAAGCATGCCATAATCATTAAATAAGAGCAGCGCGGCAGCGCACTTCGTGTTCTGCTACGACGACTAACCACGGCTGCGCGGGTTTTTTTGCCACGAGCAAGATGGCGGCGACTAGCTTCACTTTCGGTGAGCCACCAGAAGTTTAGTTTATAATCTTGCCTACGCCAAGGCACACGGACCACGCGGGGTTGTGTTACTTCGCCACTAAATCGTCGCCATGCGACCTTTCAAAATGGCGTCGTACTTGATACCTAGCTCCGAAGCGTTCGCTGTTCTTGAAGACTCTTTATCGGCGGAAGCGATGAGGTGTGCAGTAAATATGGACAAAGTGTATGAAGTCTGAGCATTTCACGTTTCAAAAGTTGGCGGTACAGTTTAGTTCATTGCCGAGCCCGTTTTACTCATGAATCTTCACTGCCAACTGAAGTGAAACTTGATAATAAATAGTTGCAGCGAATCAAGCGCTTTATTTCAGTTCAATAAAGAATTAGGCTTTCACCGTTCCACTATAATAGACGAGTGAAAACGTATAAAATTACGCGCTAATAGATGTCCAAGTCTCCGAGGTAATCTAAAGAAGCGACGCACGGCGTAGAGATATTGCAGCCGGTTGTGCCGTTGCTCTCCGCGGTAGTCGAAAAAATTCAAAAGTGTAGAGAGTTTGTCTAAGAAGGCTACGAGACCGTCAAGAGCGTTGTGAAAGAGAGAAGTTCCCATTGGACCACGAATATCCTCTGGACATCCCGATTAGATCCGAACGTCCGAGTCCCGGTTATGACGTCCAGTGAATACCATGAGAACATTAACTTCTGGATGTCCTGTTTAAGACATCCTTCGGACATCCGCAAGATTGAACTTCTGGGATCTAAAAAAATTCCAAAACTGTAATCATATGGATGTCCGAAGGATGTTTTCAAAGGGATGTCCCATACCGGCCATATGTGGGACCAACATGTGTACGCATGCACAATTAAACGCATACTAAGTGATCATATCGCGGAATGTTGAATCTCTTCCACGGCTGCCTTCAGCGCACGCTCTTCCGAAAAGACATGCCAGCCAGCAACGTGAAGCTGCTGCCCTCAGGATCAAACTTCCAATGCGGACGATAAATGGAGAAGTTGCAATGAACGGCCGAAATTGCATAAGCATATCAGGAGGAAACGTCAGAAAACGGTAGGCAATGCGCCGAAACAGCTGTGCATTACCACCTACCGCAAGGCGTAACCGAATCAATCGTGTCTTCCGCTCCTACGCCCTCCGAACATGTCGAGAAAGCCGAGCACTGCAACCTCTGCAACGGCTGCAACCACTGCCGTAGAACAGAGAAGTGACTGCCTTTACCCAGTGGAATCATATGGTGGAATCGTCACTGTCTGATGCATGCACGCTTTGCGCTGATTTGCGCGTAGTCGGTCACATGACTTTACGCCGCTCTTTTATTGGAGTTCTTCGCCATTCCCTGTATGCTCGGAATGCCTGAAGGTTGCTGGCCGTTGGTGCGCCTGTATATACGTGTTATGTGGGTGAGCTCCACGCTCTCACACGCTCAGTTCGCGCGTTTTCTCTGAACGTGCTGGTTGTGTTATGTGCTCACGAGTTCCAGCGTGAACGTTTTCGTCGTGCGCTTTAGAGCTCCATTTCCGCGGCGCCTGTACGTCTTACGCCTATCAAAAGGTAAGTGACAGTTCATGAAGTCAGTGTTTTTCTATTAGCAGCCCTGCAATCTGCGACTAAAGTGTCGTCGTGTCTGCGCGCAATCGAATGACAGGCATTGTGCATCCCCATGGTTTGCGGCGACGGTAACATCAATCGGCGATTAACCATCCGTTGTGCTGCGTTTGGTCGCATCGTACTGCTTTTCTGCAAACTTCCGAGCTTACTCTGTCCTACATTTCAGCGCCGCGCTGAGATCCGCCAAAAAGAAATTTCTGATTGCGAAACTTTAGAACCGCTAACTCCTCCCATGTAGCACATAGGATAGGTCCGCGATTGTTATCGTTGTGTCTTTCTTGAACAGTGGCGAATAATAACAAAATGAATATTAATAATAATAATAGCTATTCCCGACACAGTGTCCGGAATAGCCTTGCGTGAGCTTCGTTTGCGTTTTCTTTGCGTAACCGCGATTGCGAGAGCAATCGGTACAACTGCGTAAGGTTGAAATAGCTGAAATTTTTTGCGCATTGTCAGGATTGGGGGCTTAATCCCATCGCTCGTGATCCGTTGTCAAGATTGGAGTCGGGCATGAATTAGAAGGTAGCTGGCCCATGCCGTCCTCCGACTTATCCACGCTGAGGACGTTGATGAAGGGAAGGACTGCTTCTCATCGAGAACGAGGAATATGGGTTTATTTACAGTATCTGCATCAGTCTAGCATGACTGCTAGAGAAAGTACATCAGTCCAACATGACTGCTTGAGAGAGTGTCCTGAGCAGCCGCACAACAGCGGTTTATAAACACTCTGTCCTCCCCCCGATACCCAAGTGTCGGAAACGTTCGTCCAGTCATTGTAAACACGCCGCCTCTCCGCGGGACGGCTTACACACACGCACACACACACACAGGTTCACGGTCCGGAACCGACGTCACACGGACTTCATAGAACTCGGAGCTGACCCCGACAGCGCCACCGCGTGCTCATCGTCTTGTGTCTTGGACGGCGCGTGGGAAGAGGCCTTCGAAGACATTACCGCGGCATCTCCCCCGCTCGCGGTCGACCCGGGTAGGCGGTGTCGTGTTGCGGCACAAAGCCTGCTTCGTCGAACTCATTCAGTCACAACGGCGACGAGGCTAGAGCGTAACGCCAAGGAAAGTTGCCGCCACTGTCGAAACTGGCCGGCAAAACTTGCACTGCAGCTGGCCGTTCTTCACAGCATCTGCATCACGGTCGGGGCACTTGCTACACATTCTGGCCGGCAACGCTGCTGAATTTTCACACGCCTGACATTAGGGCTGCTATATTGTTCTTGCCAAACAGTGTCATGCAGGTTTCTTTGAATAACGAAACTTTTGGGTGACTTAAGTCACCCAATTGTTAGACTTCTGCTTATTTGCACGTGATCCAATGCTAGTATGGTGGTTACAAGGGAAGTTTACTCCTCAGCTGTCTGTGATGAACGGAACGTTTGCGCAAATTTAATTGCTCGTTCGCACGTGGTCGTATTTTTAGTACATAACAGTGAAACATTTTCTCAGTTGACTGTTCATTTCGCGCGCTCCTGGTGATAACCGTGTCGCTTAAACTTCGGTACGTGTGCTGTTGGCGTTTTGTTTGCGTAACCGCAAGTGCCAAAGTAATCGTAAAACCGCGTACGCTCGGAATAACAGAACTTTTGTTGCCGTTTTTACGGCTATGTGAGGATTTGTTGCCCGTGATGGTCGGTCGCGCTGCTGAACGCGCGTATTTAAGGCTGGTATTGTTTTTGGCTGACGTTGTCGTAATAACAAAACATCTGGACGAATTGTGCGTATTTACACGTGAACCCCGGATGCATGCTAGTACGGTGTTAATGTCAACTGCAAGTCTCAGCTCTGTAACGACGAAACGTGTGCGCTGATTAGCTCGTTCGAATGTGGTCGCTTGTTTTTTATTGCTGGTCCAATGGGTTATCTTCGAACGTCCTGTGGACGTCCAAATATACGATTTTGATGTACGATGGACGTTCTTTGGATGTGCTTTTTCGCGTTGGATGATCCCACGGACCTACATAGTACATCATTGGGATTTCTACATGTATCCGACGGACGTCAAAATATCCATCTAGGGTGGCCTTTGGATGTTTACAGCGATTTGTGGTTTAATGGGAAGTTGTTGCACATTGTTGGAAGATAGCGCTAGTTGTTTTCGTTGCTGAGGGAGCGTGGGTGCAACTGAAATGGTATATATCGCTCTCGTTAGCGCATTGGTAGCATCTGCTAGGGAACAGGCAAAAGCTTCTCCGCTAGGCCTCGTGGTGGCGCTAGTAATAGTGCGTATTCGCACGAGGCGGATATTATGCATTACGCCTAATTGACTTTTGTGACTCAAAGCATGTTAGTCTAGCTACAAATATTATTTCAGTTTCATGTTAGTCTAGCTACAAATATTATTTCAGTGAAGAAGCTCCACAGTGTCAAACCGTCCACTTATACCAGAAGGTTACTTGACACGCTTCAAACATGCATTGGAGCTGAAAACGTTAAACTGTAGCGAGCAGCTGGTCATACTTATCACTTTTCTTTGCTCTGTGATCATTTTAAGTCAGAAAACATGATGTATAATGAACTGCAACATTTGTTAAGTGCAAAGCCTACAGCTCGAGGCATAAAATGTGTACTTCAAAGAACATTTGGTTCATGTGGCAAGTATTATGCGTTGTGCTCTTATATAGTTCTCATTCTTTTTGCTCAAATTTGATGTTTGTTATAGTTTGGAAGACCAAACCTGGTCTGCTCTGTCAACTATATCAGTTTATTAGCTGCACATGCACTATGCCAATTAATGCACATTCAGATATTAATTAAAGGCCCATGGTCCTGAAATTTTACAGCCCATGTGTGTCCAAGGATCCATACAAGAAAATATGCTGGGTAACCTTACATAATAGAACAAGTGCAGCATCAAGGCGGGTGTCCAAGTCAACTAAACCTTCACCTTTATTACATCATATAAAGAAGTTATGTGTTCAATACAATAGACATAAAAATTGGGGAGCCCGCAACCCTTCCGGGGGCTACTGCGAAAGCACTGAAGTGAATACATTGGGGGACTACATTGGGAAACTATTATGATTCACTTTTGTTTCCTAATGCAGTTTTTTTTTCCTTTAGTGCTTTCACAGTAGCCCCTGGAAGTGTTGCAGGCTCCACAACTTTTTAATGGAAACACACCATTCAGAACCATCCCAATCTCTTCTTTATTTACTCCACTGACAAACAAGGTGACGATGTCCTTAATGGTAGTGGAGGTTCAATGCCAACGATCATTATCTTATGGTCCGTGAAGCATATAGATGCATGCATGTACTTTAGAAATATGATTGCATTACAATTGCATTGCACGCCGAACCGCATTGCACTGCGGTGCTCCTTCTTCTGAGGCGTACTTTTGTGGTCAACGACATGGCTTTGCAGGCACCACCGAGGTAGATGCTCCTGTATCCATTTTGCAACACGCAATGGAGACAAGCCAATGCGCACATCTTTTTATATACAAGTGGCGAGCCCTCACCCGTGACATCACGAACCGCTGTGCGAACTAGGCACTCCTTCGTCTTGTCAATAACACCTGCTGGTGTTGAATAGAGGTAACGCCTCTGGCTCTCACTGCGAAGCTCCCTCGGGGCGGTCTGGGTTCGAATCCGCCTACGGGCAAACGCATTTCGAATTTTCGTTTCAAATCCCTTAGTTTATTATACCTGGATGTGTTGACATATAACCACATACCATTATGGCCTTTTTCTATACTCTACATCGATCACATACATTTACATTTAAGCGCTCCTACCATTAAATGTACCACCACCGCCGGACACTGTCAAAAACACCCAATGAGACTAGTGGTGGTTTCGCATGGAAAGGCTAATAATTCTGCACAAAGCCCTTATGACCACCGATTGCACACATTTAAGGGAAAGAGTCCCTATTGCATGAAATATTCATGCAGCTTCTCTCTTAATTCGAACACGTTCGCTGCTTTGGAATAGATACTGACACCATGCAACAGTGTTTTTGTGGAGAGTACATACAGGGTGTCCTATGTAACTTGAGCCAAACATTAAATATAGGCAAATGCCACGTAGCTGGACAGAACTAAGAAAATGTTGTTTGCCGTCACTTAGAGATACTCAGATTATATTTTTTTCATTCCACCTAATTAGACCATTAGTGTTAATTATTTAATCAAATTTTCAAATATGGTAAATAGATAAAAAGTGTCAATTAGAAAATTGTAGAGCAACATGAAAAACTCCCAGTACAGCTTTATGTTGCTCAATACGTGCTACATAAAAGTGTTTTGCCGAGCATGAAAGAAGCCCACGAATACACACAAAATTGCCACACAACGTGGCACTTTACGTGTGTTCGAGGGCTTCTTTCACTCTCGGAAAAACTTTTATGTAGCATGTATTGAGCAATAGAAAGCTGTATCAGGAGTTTTTCATGTTCTGCAATTTTCTCGACACTTTTAATCCAATTATAATATTTCAGAAGTAGATTAATTCATCATCATCATCATCATCATCATCATCATCATCATCAGCTATTTTCATGTCCACTGCAGCACAACGGACTCTCCCAGCGAATTACCTCTGTCCTGCGCCAATTGATTACAACTTGCACCTGCGAATTTCCTAATTTCATCACCTCTAGTTTTCTGCCGTCCGCAACTGCGCTTCCCTTCTCTTGGCACCCATCCTGTAGCTCTAATGGTACACTGGTTATCCATCCTACGCATGACATGGCCTGCCCATTTCCATATTTTTTTCTTAATTCCAATTAGAATATCAGCTATCCCTGTTTGCGCTCCGATCCATACCACTCTCTTCCTGTCTCTTAATGATATGCCTAACATATTATGTTCCATCACTCTTTACATGGTTCTCGAGCTTTTTTGTCAGTCTTCAAGTTTCAGCCTATGTTAGCATCGGTAGAATGCAGTGATTGCAAACCTTTCTTTTCCATGATAGTGGTAAGCTCCCAGTCAGGATCTGGCAATGCCTGCTGTATGCACCTTAAGCCATGTTTATTTTTCTGTAAATTTTATTTTCTTGATCAGAGTCCCCTGCGAGTAATTGACCTAGATAAAAATACTCTTTCACCGACTCTAGAGGCCGACTGGCTGTCCTCAACTCTTGTTCTCTTGCCAGGCTATTGATCATAACCTTTGTCTTCTGCGTATTAATTTCCAATCCCATTTTTCCTCTTTCTCTGTTAAGGTCTTCAATGATTTGTTGTAGGTCGTCCCCAGTGTTGCTGAACAGGACAATGTCATCTGCATACCGGTGGTTGCCGAGATATATTCGTCGTTGATCCTCCCTCCTAAGCCTTCCCAGTTTAATATCTTGAATACTTCTTCCAAGCATTCAGTGAATAGCATTGGAGAGATTGTGTCTCCTTGCCTGACCCCTTTTATATATACCTACTTTTAGTATACCTACTTTTCTTGTCCTGAACCAAGGTAGCTAGTTGTGGAATCTTTGTAGATATTTCGTCACGTATGCTTCCTGTACTTCTTTACTACATAATGCCTCTATGACTAATCTATAATATGACATAATTGACATAATCTATGAAAGCCATATAGAGAGGTTGATTGTACTCATGAAGATTTCTAGATTACATGATTGACGACATGGATGTGATCCATTGTAGAGCATCCCTTCCTGAAGCCAGCCTCTTCTCTTGGTTGACTGAAGTCAAGTGTTGCCCTTATTCTATTGGAAATTGGTGAATATTTTATACAATACTGAAAGTAAGCTCAGGGACCTATAATTTTGCAATTCTTTAACATCTCCCTTTTTGTGGATTAGTATAATGTTGGAATCCTTCCAGTTCTCTGAAACACTTAAGTCGTGAGACATTGTGTATGAAGGGCCGCAAGCTTTTCAAGCATGATATCTCCTCCTTGACTGTCATTCCATCTTCTGCCGCCTTTCCCCTGTTCATATGTATTGCAAGGCCCTTCTAACTTCATCGCTATACTAGTTATAGAAGGAGCCTCATTATCCTGTTCATTACTACTTCGAATGGAGGTATCATGGCTGCTCTGGGTACTGTACAGGTCAGTACAAAATTCTGCTGCTTTTACTATATCTTTAAAATTGCTGGTGATATTACCCTGCTTATCTTCCAATGCATACATCTTGGCTTGTCCTATGCAGCTTTGTTCACATTTATTTCATGTTGTGTCCATTTCTTACTGCTTACTCAGTCTTTCTCACATTATTTCGAATATACCTTACTTTCTCCATGTCGATCACCTTTGACAGTTCCGCGAATTTAATCTCGTCACTTGAGCTGGACACTTTCAAAGGCCCCGCACACTCTCAAGTTTCAGCAATCGCCACAGAGGGCGAAAAATCAATCACGGAGCGTTCCAGCCATAGAGAGAGCAAGTGGAGCTACTGTAATTTGGTCGCATACTTTAATTTGTATTTTTTCTGCTAGGGGCATTCAATGCGGCTAATATTAAAGCAAATGTGTCCGCAATAGAGATTAGCAAGAGGCGTTTGGAACATTGGTGGAATAAAAGTATGGAAACGACAAAAGACGGAGACGTACAAAAGCAAAGTTCGCAATAGGGGATAAGAAAATTTGGTTGTGGGAGTTCATAGCATTTTTTTTTTTAAACCTAGGTAGGACAGGCAGAGCTTGGTGGCGCAACCCACCACCCCATTCCAAAGGGGACGCTCATAACATCCATCCATTCATCCATATTGGATCTACACACTCTAAAAACAGTTTGCACCCTTTGCGGTGTATGTTTGTCCCACAACAATAATCGTCATCTGCCTTGCTTGCGTTTCCTTTCTTGAAAACTCGGCACTCGCTACTTTCCTGTCGAGAATGCTGCGTCACACTGATAACGCGCATGCCGTTTGTGACTGGGAAGTACCGGGCTCGCAGCGTTAAAGAAAGGAAACAGGGGCATGACGGATGACGATTATTGTTGTGGGACAAATATACACCCCAAAGGGTGCAACTGTTTTTAGAGTGCACTCTACGAACAGTTTACACCCTTTGGAGTGCCCCTTCTGCCACACAACAATAATCGTTATCTGCCTTGATGCGTTTCCTTTCTTGAAAACGCCGCGCCCGCTACTTTCCTGACAGGAATGCTATCATGCTGATAACGCGCATGCCGTTCGTTACTCGAAAGTATCGTTTCACACACAGGTTCTTTTTAATTTGACAACAATCATATCTCAGCCAGTTAGTGCGTCCGACATTCGATAGCCACTACCAGGCAAACATGTTTAAAGACTGAATTTTATCAGCTGTGGCGTTTCACTGGCGTAATGGCTACATACACGGCTTCCGTAGTCTGTGATCTGCCGCGTCTGGCTGCGTAATGACGGGTTGCTTGAAAAAAATTTATTAGCTACCGTGAAAACCGTCGCTGGAACCAAGCAGTCTGTCTGGAAACTACCCAAGAAAGCGGATTAATTTTGCAGCCTCTGGGTGTGTGCACCGACGAGTAAAAAAACACTGCTTCGCATTTTCAACTTTCAATTTCTTCGGGTGCGAGCCGGATAAAACAGATTCCTGTAGTCAATTTCTTTTTTTTTTTCAAAGTGTAAAATCATAATAAAGTTATTGCTCTTCAAAGGCAATTCAAACAAGGCTCTCGTTATATTGCCACGTTGCTAAAATTCCTAACACGGAGTACAGTATAAAAAATAAATAGTTTTGGCTGTGTCTGCATCAATGATACACTGCGATAAATTCACAGCACATTAGTGCAAGTGTACTTCCGGTGATACAGTTTGATTAAAATCATTTGATACATATTAAAATTACTGTGTTTATTACCTTGTAGCTGGCATAAAAATTTAATCGAGGCTTCACTAAGTACAGCCCACACAAGGACACCTTTCAAAGAAATGCACACTCAAAACAGTTAATAAAGGGAAAATCAGACATCCACCCGTTCATAGCAGTTGCTACAAAGGAAACCCATACGGGTTCCTCGAAAGAAAAGCCTCACAGTTGTAGCAACTGCTATGAACGGGTGGATGTCTGATTTTCCCTTCATTAAGTACTTCTCTCCACCTTGCGGGTTTCCACAGAACTATTACGTCAAACTCAAAACAGTGCTGTGTGTGCGTCTGCATACTTTTGTGTCATGGAACGTTTTGCTCACTGTTCTTAGTCATACATGAATCACAAACTCACCTGCGCTTCCACCATAGTAATTGGGGCTTTCTTCTTTTGCCTCCAGCCTCCAAGATGCTGCTCATACTTGATCACCACTTTGGACTCTATTGTCTCTGGACGTACAAGTCAACAGTGAATGTGTAGAATCCTCGCAAGGTATGTTTATGAACACTTCAATTAGAACTGTGATTTATTAATTAATTGGACAAACCTTTGTTTCACCATTCTTTGCTTGCATGTTTGTCATGGCTTCATGATTTCTCTTTTCAGGAAGAAGGACAAAAGAGAGATTATTGGTTTGCAAGCTGCACACGCCAAGCCAAAAGAAGCTCAACAGTCACCATAATGACATGTCTTCTTGAACTACATGCCTCACCATGAAATGTTTGCAAATTTACCAGATAGAGGGCTGTGAGCGCTATCAGGAAAGCAGCAGTCTACAGTTTTGTGTCGTACCGAGCGGGAATGCTAAAATTTAACATACAAGCTTACTTGATTTTAAGGGCGTTTTACGACAATTGGAGAAGTAACAAGTTGAGTCCCAACTTGCTTCTTTTCTCGTCATGTAGCAAGCTCCTACTTGGTAATGCACAAACTCTGTAATCTGCTATTTGCAAATCAGATTGACGGGCATTACCACCAAGTATCACATGCTCCCTCATAGCGTTAATTTGTTACATGAAACTGCAAAGAATTTTAAAGCCTTCAAAACCGCTCAGTGCAATTTTGAGGACATGATGCTTCATGTTCACTGAAACTCTGGCAGTCACTTTTCACTTTATTATTCTATTTTTTATTTAAAGTACGCTCAGGGCCATATGCCATTAAAGAGGGAAGTGGGTACAAAGCAGCAGAGTAAAAAAAACGAACAAGAGCAGCGAGTTCTGGTAATACAATAATTCTCCTGATTATACAGTGTCAGCTAATGTTTTGCAAAAGAAGTACTGTAAGTACCCGAGCACGTGAATAGTATTCTTAATGACATACTCTATATTGGTCCAATTTAAATTATTTGTAATGTGTACACCAATATATTTATAGGACATGACGAAATCTAAGGGAACATTGTTAAGATGGTATGCGATAGGATTAGAATTAGATCTGGATATTGTAATTTCATTTGTTAACTACAAAAGGCTCATGTAGTTTGCATGAAACCAGTAACTAGGCTAGCCCGGCACCGTAAAAGATGGCTAGAACAGGCAACTTCACACAACTGGCCTACTCCACACTTCTCAAACATGACAAACCAATAAAATTAATTTTTCTTTCTCTTCAAACAGCAAATGACATACCCAAGGACAGTGTGTTCATAAAAAGTTTTTGGAATATACTCGAAGTTTGGCTTAGCATTCAGCCAATCAACAGTGGGCGGGCAAGGGAAGCCTCAGCATGGGAACTTACCTTCGTCGCAGCCCTCACAAATAGGTTTGATTGTTGAAACGTTGGATACAGGCTGAGGCTTCCCTTGTTCACATCTGTTACTCAACTGAAGTGTTCATCTCCTTGTAACCTTTTTGCATTGTTTGAACAAGCAAACCGAGATGTTTTTTCAACAAGAAACTGTAAATTGCATTTTACAAGGATCAGTGGAATTAGTTGGGCATGCTTATATGTTTAGTGTCCTTGTTTATACACAATATTTGCAGAGGTCTTTATAAGCACTGTCGTCCCCATAACGTTCCTCGCCTTCCTACGAGTACTCCACTTGTGTCAAAGCTTTTACTGCTGCACCTGAACACTAAATGTGCAGTAGAAAAATCAAGAACACACAATATGTGATCTAAAATTTAGCGTAA
Organism: Dermacentor variabilis; assembly: GCF_050947875.1. NCBI lineage: Eukaryota > Metazoa > Arthropoda > Arachnida > Ixodida > Ixodidae > Dermacentor > Dermacentor variabilis. The sequence goes on from NC_134568.1 coordinate 218,896,211, forward strand.
CGTTTTTCCCCCCTCTGCACTTCGTGCCTATCGCCAATGTGTTATGAAAATGCGACATTGCAGCTCGAGCTTACCTTACTGACGGTACATCTTTGCCGAGCACTTACGTTTCTTTTTTTAATCTAGCTGGAATGTCTCAATCACGTCAAACAGCACTGTACGTAACACGAGTACGAGTGTAGCCGAGCACAATATCGTTGTACTTGCTTTAGCAGCACGCCAAACACAATGAGAAAACTTCACTCGATTTCAGTTTTTAATTCCATTAAATAGATTACTATCTGTGTTTCTGTATGTTGTAAACTCAGTGAATTGACAGCATTAGCTCCACCTGACCTGTACGAAAATTGTGGGCGTGTACTGCTTTTCACGATTGAGAATAAACAATGTAAGCTTACTTATCTCACGTGCTCTTTGCCAGCTGAGGCCTCGCAGTCACCTGGCGATTTAATAATGGTATCGGTAGTCATTTTAGAGTATTGTACAGACGAACACGGCTCGAAAGCGGTAGAAAAACGCCCAAAACCAGCGAGCGAGCAGCGCAACGAACCCCACCAGCCACTACTGAAGCGGGCAAATTGCTCACTATGTAATGATGATGATATTAGGTTTGATTTTGCCAGTGCCATCTCTCAGTCGCATACTTCAGTTCACAACGCCACCGCTATTCTTATTTTCATTGCACCGTGGAAAGTTCAGTTTCCCTTCTGTAAGATTATATAGGTGTTCTACTTTCATGTCTTGGAGTTCCTTTATTACTTAATTAGGTCCTTTGTTGGGAGATCTTACCGACTAGTTCCCTTACCTCCCACTCCAATTGCTGTTTCTGAAACGAGCCTAGTCTGCGTTTCATTGATTACCTCTACGTGATATCCATCTCTATTCTAAAGCTGCATATTTGTTTGCAAGCACCAGCCTTGATTGGTACGCTTTTACCCTTACTGCATCTAGGTTGGCCTGTTTCTTCTTGCCTAAATTTGCTTTCTCTCATCATATCAAGGAAAATTTTAGACCTCACTAACCTATGATCACTGTTGATTAATGAAAATTATCTAATTAGGCAGAATGAAGTAACCTGAGTAGCTCCATGCGAGAGCAAACAACATTAGTAAGTTGGTTCTGTCTAGCTACGTGGCATTTGCATGTCTTTATTGTTTGGCTGAAGTTACGTGGAACACCCTGTATAGTGAGGATGCCCGACATGGGTGCCATGTTAGCAGACTACGGCTTCTCGCCGCATTTCTGGTGCTCACGAATGTCTTTTGAAACTTCACGTACTACAAGCAGTCTGTGTAAAGGTACCCTAGATATTGGGGCAAGTACTTTTCTGTGGTGAAGGGCATGTTTACAGTAACTGAGAGCAGCTAACAGCAGAGCAGTACTGCCATCTTAGTCAAGTTTTTCACTAATGAAATAGTTTTGGAGAGCACAAAGACATACCTGGGATGCTTCACAGTCATTCACGGTACTTACCTTTAAGTGCCTGATGAATGAATGTCTGCCATGGCGGCTCAGAACCTAAGTTCTGCCATTGGGCACGAGGTCGCAGGTTTGATTTGCAGCTACGACAGCCACATTCTGATGGGACTGCAGTGCAAAAACGCTCATGTACCAAGCATTAATTGTGTGCACATTAACAGATCGTCCCTCATAGTATGTACTGTGTTGGTATGGACCATCAAACCCCATTGATCAATCACTGACGGCGATCATAAGTAGTCAGGTGTTTTTGCTTTGAATAGATAGCAAAAAACATCCTGCCGATATTCACTGAATATTGCTGAGGTCACCAGGAAGCTTTTAAACAATTTTATTTGTACTATCTGACACCTCAAATAGTATACAATAAAACACAAGCATGAGTATAAAAAAAATTGCACTCCAATGTAACTGGATAAGTCAAAAGTGATTGTGTACTAAGCAGAATGAAAGCCATTAATATTTCTCACTACTTTCATTGTTTCCACCCAGACCACACAGATCTGGCAAGTTGTTCATTTTAGTGCATGACTATTTTGCATTAAAACCATCATAAAAAGACTTAATGCCTTTAGGAGAGGCAGCCATGCAGGTTGCCATAGCTCTTTATCAAGGTAAGCAAATTAGCTAAATCCCTGTTCATAATTGTGACACGGTGAGCATGATGAGCGAGAACATTAGAACCTTCCAAAAGTGCCACAATGACTGCTTCACTGGCCTCATGGAGTGCTTTCAGGGCCAGTTTCTGCATCTTAAAATCATCACCAGTTATACGAAAAAGAATCTCGCGCACAACACGAGCAAATGGAAGGCGGGGGATGAGTGTCCTTGTAGATGACTGATGACGCTCAATCTCTCTCAACATTTTGTATCTTGGCTTTCTCACAGCTTTTTTTGGTGCAACCTGCAGGAAACAAAACACCTTGATTACAATGAAGCATGTAAATGCTTAAATGTCATTTTCACAAGCCCTTGTAAAAATTGCAGCTCAGTGCCTAAAAAAGCTGCATTAAGCTTCATGCTTAAACTTCACTGCCTGTATTCCTCCTATCCAGAAGCCAAATTACATGCACTCATCTACTGGCGGCTGAAATAACTTTACGTCACTAGAACGCAGAGGTATAAATTTTAATGTATGAGGTTACAAATGGAAGAACATCTGGCTGAGCTGAAATGCTGTGGCCAACCAGTGACCCATGATGCACTCAATAAAAGCGTTTGCATTCTGTGTGCTGCATGACCCACTGGCAACCAACACACAAAATGTGCCTAGGCTGTTCTGCCATCTATGATTTTAAACAAACTATTATAACTGTCTTTTTGCATTATTAGAGGGGTGGCACTGTTGAAACAAAGGAGCAGAGCGGCAGAAGTATATGAAGTTGGACTTGGTGTACACAAGACTCAACAGTCCTGCAATGGCTGCAACTTGCAGAGTCCCCTCCTGCCATCTAGATGGGTTGTTTTGTTTGCGAAGCAGTAATTACATCCATTCCAAAACGAGTAATTGACAATCATGGCACTATGTTGCTGGCTACAAAGAGCTTGCACAATGCCTGTACTTTAACTCATGGAGTTTGGTTCTTGCATAACATCAAAATTCAAATATAGGAGCACAACACGGATGGCACAGTCAAATTAAGAGAAGGGTTAGGTAAGTCCTAGACTGTAAATATTTCTAAATCGTTATTGTTCAAGGTATGGTGCTGAAAACTTGTAAATACATGTAATTTCATGTGCTTATTTCGAATATGAGCCCCATTTTTGTTTACCTAATGTTTTAATTTGATCTGTCTACCCTAGAACAAGAGTTGCCAGACTTCCAGAAAACACTCCCCCAAGTGCTGACACCAAAAATTTTCAGCAAGTCTCACAACTTTTATTCTAAAGTAGACAGAACAACAAGGTTGGGCTTATTCGATTTCTTGAACAACGCAAGAGCCATTGATACCCTGTTTAACAAAATCTAATTTTTGCAAAGTTCACAAAAAGATAGTCAAGAAAATTTGCATGTAAATGAAATGCTCCTCACACAGATTCAAAAGAAGCATGTAAAGTTAGATATATCTATAAGCTTACTGCAGAATAACTCGAATAATAAAGATTAAAAAACATTTCTATTCCAAGACATAACTCTCCCTTCTTTTAAGGAGTAGTTATTTTTAAGGACAGTTTAAAGTGACACGAAATTTGTGTCATCTTTATTTCTTTATTGGATAGCTGCCGACTCAGTAATTACGCTATGGAGCCCAAACTCTTCAATAGTGCAAGAAATAATTACACTGCCTTTTAATGTGACCAGTTAAAAAGTGCAATTGCCGACTGAAGCACAACTTTGGACGTGAAAAAGGAGACTATCCATTTCACCAAAACTTGATGTGGTGGTCTCGTGCTGCTATATATACCACTAATGCATATACACACACAATGACCGTGCTGCTGAAAGCTTAATTCATTCAGCACTCGAAAGGGCAAGAGGGGATAGCAGGTTCCTCTTTGTTTCCAAGAGAAGTGTACAATTCGAAGGACCAATTTGGCAGCTTTTCGCAACATAGTCATTGCACGGCCTTCAATCCCTGCATCGGGCTGACTGGAGCGCTCCTCAGCTGTTTATAATACCACACGAGCACCTCCCTCACTTCTTTCAATGTGAATAGCCTCCTTTTTCCCACCCAAAGCTGCTACGCTGTACTTGGGCACTTTGAATAGGTCACATTAATAGGCGCTGTAATTCATTATTTTTGTGACAAATAATGTGACAAGAAAAAAGTGTGACACAAGATTTTCGTGTCATTACTCCTATAAGATTGCACATTAATAAAGAATGTCGAAAATGTTGTGCTTCCTGAACTAGTGCAGCAAGTTCAGTGAAATAGGCTGCACATGCACTGGCAGAGATACAGTTAAACCCCGATATGAAGAAGTCTGTGAAATCGACAATTTGCTTCGTTATATTTAAATTTCGTTGTTACTGAAATTCTACCTTTATTGGAAATTAGTACAGTCATGGAACGATCTTTATTACAGAAAAAGGGGCCGCACAATTTTCCGAATTATCGGGCAATTGAAAAAAGCAAATTTGAGAAAACCATTCATTTTGAGAAATTTGGGAGTGGGCAACAAATGACACAGTTTCATGCCACGTACATCAACGATATGTTCACATTGGCTGTAGAATTAAGCGAAGCCAGCCTCACTTTCGCGTGCACTCCACCTCCACCACTGATAGCATCACCCACACTGGGACGAGGCTATCAGTAAAAGCGCCGGCAGCGGGGAGTGAATGCCTCGTCTGCCTCTCGCTCCAGCGGGTCACTGAAATTCAAGATTACGCAACCTCCAATACTAAAGGCGCGTCAAGACAGCTTACATGGTGCCTTGTTGTCGCGGCACACCCACTATTTGCACACGCGGCATGTTACCTCTAACAAAGGGCGCATGGCTGCGTATGCGTTCAGCCGCACTTACAGTCCCGCAAGGCCAAGATGTGTGCAAGAAATTAAGACACGCGCCAACTTACCACCCACTCCGCCCTGCCCACTCACGCGCGCTTTATCGTGTTACCGCGAGCTTGATCCTTTCCCCCTCTATCCCTTTGCTCGTGCGGGAAGGCAGCACTCGTGAAGCCACCATCTTTCTTGTCTTGTCTCACCCGCGCACACTTTCACTCTTATCGCACTTGGACTTATTACGAAACATGGTGCGGATCCACTTCCGCTCGCGGCTTGCGATTTAAGAGGCGCATTTGCAAGCAGCTGCTTGCAATTTAATCATTTGACCAACTGCATCTGCAGAAGTTTCTATTCATTGTCTCGGCATTCCTTTGCAGCGGCAGTGAAATTTCGTTATATTGAACTCGCATACAAACACGTTCCGTTATATTGAGGTTCTAAATACATGGTGTTAAACCAATTTGGAGTTTTTACGTGCGATAACCACAATATGATTATGAGGCACACCGTAGTGGGGACTCCGGAAATTTGGACCACCTGGGGTTCTTTAACGTGCACCTAAATCTAAGTACACTGGTGTTTTCTCATCTCACCCCCATCGAAATGCGGCCGCCGTGGCCAGGATTCGATCCCGTGACCTTGTGCTTAGCAGCCCAAATCCGTAGCTACTATAAGCAACCACGGCGGGTCCAAATGCGTGGTGTTCTATGAACAAGAGGTTATGAAAAGTTAAGTACTTCGTTGTATCGAGAATTTCGTTATATTGAAGTTCTTTATATGGAGGTTTAACTGTATATTTCCTGCAATTCAAATACTCATTCCTCCATGTCTACTAAGCAGCAAGGCCTGATTAACAGAGGATAACAATGGCATTTTCAGCATTGTACCAGACGTAAAAGCACGACTCAGAAGATGTTAACAGGTGACTGCAAATGGGCCTTTTATCTAGGATGAGTTGTGCACCTGTGAGCAAAAGTATATGAACCCAAGAGTTCCGAAAAAATGAACACTCACCACAGCCTACACATGCAAATTATAATTGAGGAATGTTGTTCAACCCTGAACTTGTGAACACCACAGTGTGCTTGTCAGTTTCAGGCTGTGCATCTTAGTTAAGAAGAAATAAGGCTTTAGAGCAACAGCTCTACTACTCCAGGTACAAACCCAGAAAACACCTGGTTCCGTAAATCTGACCTTCAAGCTCAGCCAAAGTAAAAAGACTTAGCCTGCCACTACCGGAAGCTGCTGCATACGCCGCATGGGTGGCCATATTTTGAGAGCAATCTGCGATGTGGACAAAGTGCGCGGTTGAGTGGGCCTCATCTTCAAAGCGATCTGCGATGTGTACAAAGTACTCTGAGTGCTGTTAGCTTTGTATGCGCTATGCTTTCAACACTTAGCTCGTGTTGGCGCGAGACTCAGCATGGTCAATTCGCTCGCTGCTGCTACCCTGCCGAACAGCGTCTGTGTCCCTTCCCAAAACAAGCGAAACTGTGCTATCGCTCAACAAACATGCTTTAACCGTGTTCAACTACGGCAATATTTCAGCAAGCCCTAGATTTTTGTGTACCTTTCCTCATGGATGTTTGCATATGTCTATAGTGCCTCAGGTACTTCAGGTGACACTGACATGCATGAGCCACTTTGAACCCGAACACTACCACTTAAAATTCCACAGAGGATTAGAAAATCTAGCTTAAGATAATGTAGATATAGAGGAGACTGTGTAAAGTTTGTTGTTTGAAATACAAGGGGAAGCATCACAACGAGCTTGCAAAAATAGCCATTTCTAATACTGGAAAATAAAGGAGAGAGAAAAAAAAACATGGTCATTACTGCTCACCAGAAGTGATGCATAAACTAACGTGCGGCTCCTTGGCATGGCCTCAGCAATTGCAACGTTGCAACTGTGCAATCTCGGAGGCCATGCAGCTGTGTAGTGTACGTACTACAGCCACCGCAGTCTGCCGTGCCATGACGAGCCCTCTCGCCACCGATACACAAGCCAGCCCGAGCGCCGGCGGCGTGCTGAAAAATCTCTGATGCAACGTGCTGGGACTTGCATCATCTGCTTATGTGTTGTTAAAAGGCTGCTAAGAAAAAAAAATTATACAATTAACAGTTTTGCCGCTTTTCCAACATTGGTTCCGTGGTACATATTACTCATTTATAACAAATTAGCCAAAGCGAATTCAATTTCGTTGCAGCTGACCTTTAAAGGAGGCAAACACAAGGAAGAGCAAGGAGAGACTAAGTGTTGACATTTGCTTGTCTTTAAAAGCAACCAAGGCTATGACGCCCCAGCACAGCACAGTGCTCCAACACGATTCATGGTTTGGTATGTATTGAACAAAGCCTCAGCTCAGCAACTGCTTCAAGTCCCGCCTTCACTTCATCTCCTTCACAACAAGGAGGCAGACATTAAAACATTATTGTAAACTTCAAGTCATGAGGAAAAAAAGCTGTCATTTGAGTTAAGGACAGCTTTAAGCAATGCTGTTCGTTCATAAGACAGAAGCTGAAAGCATTTTATTTTAATTTTGGCATTTTATTTTAATTTTGATACTCTCCAAACCTCTGCAGCAGTTGGAGCTTATTAGTTTGTAATAAATGCACTTTTTATTTTATTTTTTTGTTCTTCTCTTTAAGATAAATATCTACACTCACCTGCTTGTGTTTACTTGGTGACCGCAAAGTGGAAGATTTATGTCCTTGCCTTTTTGTGCTGAATTTGACAGCGGGCTTTTCTTTTAAAGTCATCGAGCCACTTGAAGTTGAGGCCAGTGTTCTTTCACGTCCTGAAGTGGCATTTTGATGACGAGAGGAACCAGATGCAAGACCCTGCAAATCCTCTTATGTCTTCAACTGAATTTGACAAGGCGTCGCTAGCAATGTTCTTTTAAAGATTTGCAATAAACATAGATATAGAAGAGTAAAACCACAGCTAAGAGGATGCTGAAACAAGACAGTAGGGTTCTTATCTCACACCACCAGAGTGAAATGCATGCACACTATGATTCGCAGCGTGTCGTGTAACAAATCACAGCCCATGTTGCTGCAAAGTGGCAGCCACTGTTGCAGTCATCTTTAAGAGGTAGCTTTAGCTCAGGCCCGACTTTGATGCCGCTTATTCAAATACATGTAAAACGCAAAAACATCTTTCTGAGATAACCCCTCGACCGATTTTACTGAAATTTGTTGCATTTGAAAGAGAAAGCTGAATTCTAGTGACTGTTGGAAGCGGAATTACTATTTAGGGCCTGAATTTTATTAAAATGATATTCAAAAATTCTAGTTTGAAGAAAATAAAAGCACAAAGTTTACAAATTAATAGCACTGAATCAAGAACAGATATCACGATTCTGTAAATTGCATCCATTAGATCATTCAAAGCGGACAAATTCTACATGTCATTTTATATATTACGTGAATTTTTTACGTGTACAAGGGTTCTGCAAAAGCTGTATTTCCATATTGCTAAGTTTTTTTGAAATTCAAGTGTAACATATCAATTTTGTCCACTTTAGATGTACTATCAGATGCAATTCACAGAATTGTGATATCGTTTACCTTGCTGAGCTGAGTTCTAAACTTAATAGTTTAATTTTCTGAAAAGTTTCGATTTTTGCCAATTTTTAATAAAGAATTAATGATCTAAATAAAAGATTTGAAACCAACAGTCACTAGATTTTAAGTTTTTCTTTTAAACGCAACAAACCTCATCAAATATGGTGCAGTGGTTGCCACGAGAAACGAATTCTCTTTTTACGTATATTTAGATAGGAGCACTCGAGCTAAAGCTTCCTCTTAAGTTAAAACTCTTGACCATGGCCTTATATGTCCATAGCTTTTACACCCAAGCCATCTGCAGTGAAACCAGAGCAAAGGAAACGCAAAATAATTTTTTAGCTGTTGCAAAACTTCTTCCAATGGCCAGATTCCCACTAGCATTCAATAGTTGCAAGTTATGATTTTTTTTTGTTTCCAAAGTCAGTGGTGCTTCCTACCCAAATCAAGACTTACCTGTTGACTTCTGGTAGAAAGCTGCGAACTTGTATTAGCTTGTCCTTGCCTCACTCTGCTGAACCCATCAGCAGACTTTTCTTCAGGTGCACTTTTTCCACCATTTTGAACATTTCGCGCCAAGTAATCAGAAGCACGATAAGAAGTACTCCAGAATGACCTGCGAGGTGGTGCAACTACTGGAGTGGCTACTGAAGTCGAATGTGAAGGTGCCCTGGAGCTTGCTACTTTCTCAAGCTCAGGCCTGGACACCTTTCTTGGTGACATTCCTGGAGGCGAGCCAGCTCCACTGATTGCTTGCTTCCTTTTCGTGTTTTCATGTGGTGACCTGGATTTTGTGTTGCCACTCAATGGACTCTGGGGGCTCCTGCATGACCAAAGGTTTGTGATTTCTCCCGTAAGAATGCAAACAACTGCTACACACACATAAAGCTTAAAAATTATGGGCTTTGTGCTTTTTGCCTACACTTGCGACACTTCATGTAACTTTGTTGTTGCAAATATTAGAGGAATCTAATGCAATAATAAAAAAATTAGGCTGAATTGCTTTCTGTTGCAGGCTAACCTACCATGTGAGGCTGTTTATTGTATTAACATAAGCACACTCAAAATGCACACAAATTAGATGTATTCATGAAACAAACCAAAAGTAAGTCACGCCACCAATACAGTGTACTGTGTTGACTAGGTTAGGCTGTCGCAGCTCAGTAACTTAGAGCAACTAGCAACAGACAGTTATGACACCATGGTGCCTAAGCAGTTCATACTATCATGTAAGGCCACAGCAAAAACCTCCAGCTGAATGTAGCACCTTCCACGTGAACGAGCTTGTATTCCTCCTATACAGCCCTATTATTAATTACAACTGACAAGAGAAAAGCCACATTTACAGTAAGTTATAGGGGATACCAGAAAGGAATGTTCTGGAATAATTTTTACCGCAATTGCACTCGTTGCATGCTTAGTTTTTACACATATAAGAGCAATACTTCTAATTGTGGTAGCACTGAGCTTATTTCCCAGCCTTTGTAGGATCCCTATCGTCTTCAGTATCACCTATTGCATTTTGGTAAAAATAATGTCAATAATACAAGCCAAGGCAGTGCACAGAACAGACAAGCCTGAGGAGCAATATTTGCTCTTTTTTTTTTCGACTCTGTTGCATAGAGCTGGCCTGACAAATTCGTCATCTAATCTTTGGCATAAAGAGCACAACAGAAACTGAATTACTGTTTTAAACTATCGTTTCACGAAGGCCCCAAGTCAGAAGACCCATACGCAATTTTAGGTTAACAGACATGAAATAGTGCTAGTACGGAGTTCAAGACACTCGATCGTCTGGAACGCGCGAGGCGCGTGCTCCGGGCTGCGCTGGCGACATAAGCACATGGTACGTACAAAACCGGCAGAATGTACATGCACGGCTACATTTACGAGATGACATGTCTTCTCTCGGCCTGCTGGTCGCAATGCTTTGGCAGCTGCCTTGGCCGTAAGGAGCGCGTTCTAGACAAGTACCTTGTCTCTGAACAATGCATGAACTAATCTAGTACACTGGAACAAAGTTCGAGTTTCATATATGAAACTATGAGCACCAATTCTGGGAAGGTTCTGACTAGTGTTGCAGAAGTCGCGGGGCGCTTATTTTCGTTGCGGGGTGCTTTTTTCGTCGCGACGATAGAACACCAGTCAAAACCTTGCATGAATACTGACCTTGTTAGTGAACGTTGCTGAAGCGCCTGCGACTCGTTACGCAAATCTTCATCATCACTTTCTTTCAATACAGTCGAACTGAGAGACGCCTCCGATGACGACCTTGACATCGCCCACTTTGTAAGAACTCGCCATTTGATGCCGCGTGGACGCGACCGCGACGAGTTTGAGCTGATGCCTGCAACGCTGGTAGTTGAGTGTAGAAAGCGTTGTGATGCCATGTCTATCAAAACTGAGCAGCTTTACTGCGTTGATGGGCATGAGAGTTCAGCAAGCTGCTTGAAATAAGTGTCGGCAGCCACCCGCACCCAACTCTTGCACTTGTTTTACGAACATTGGTTGCACTCGCTACTCTTTGCGTAACACATTTTTAAAAGCCCGCTCCAACAAACGCGGGAAAACGAATATTGCAGAATGCACAATACGCTCCCAGTGAGAAACTCTATGTACGCTCCTAAGTGGAGTTGTATGGATAGATGGATGTTATGAGCGTCCCCTTTGGAACGGGGCGGTGGGTTGCGCCATCAAGCTCTTGCTACTATAGAGTGAGAGACAAGTAAATAAATATGCGGTGGAAATTAGCAAAAGGCGATTGGAGGATTGGAGGCTCAAAAGCAGAGAGGTGACATAAGGTTAAAAGGGTAGGAAGACGTACTTAAAGAAAATTGAGAATTTCAATAACACGCAACACAGGTAAATAAACATAAAAGGCAAAATAAACATCTGAGCATGGTGGTAACTGCCATCACCCCGTTTCAAAGGGCACGCTCCTACCTTCCATCCATCCATTCATCCAACTGCGGTAAGAGGCGATTGGAGGATTGGTGGAAGAAAAGTAGGGAAACGACAAAAGACGGAGACGTACAAAAGCACAGTTCGCAATAGGGGATCAGAAAATTTAGGCGTGGTAGTTCATAGTGTTTTTTTTTTTCATTGTTTAACCTAGGTAGGACATTAGACAGTGCACTCTTAGGCAAAGTTAAAGTGACACCCTTTGGCTTGCTCCTTCTGCCACACAACAATAATCGCCATTTGCCATGATGTGTTTCCTTTCTTTAACGCTGCAAGCCCGGAACTTTCCAGTAACGAACGGCACGCGCGTTATCAGAAGGGGCACTCCAAAGGGTGTGAACTGTTCTATGCCGATAACGCGCGTGCCATTCTTTACTAGAAAGTTCCGGGCTCGCAGCGTTAAAGAAAGGAAACGCATCAAGGCAGATAACGATTATTGTTGTGTGGCAGAAGGGGCAAGCCAAAGGGTGTAACTTTGCCTAATGGCGTTTTTCACTGGTCGATTCGGAGCAGGATTTTTTGCTCCGCGGCAACGAATCCGCATTTCACTGGTCGATCTGGAGCGGGTTCGCGCGTTCCACTGGTCGTTTCGGATCAACTCGCTCCGCGCCGGATCGCTCTCACTTGCTCCGCCGCCGAGACGCGGATTCGGGCGGAAATAGAACGCGTCACATGGCGTCACTTCCGTCTTCAAGCGAAATCGGTACCCGGTCCATGCCCGGTCGGTACGCACAACATTGTGTTGGGCATAGTTTGCGGAACCGGTTTGTGTCACGTGCACGCAGACTTCCTGTGTGATCTCCCGCGGAGCGTTCGTGCGCTCCACTGGCAGACTCGGATTGGTGAAAGCCGAGCGCTCGCTCGAGGATTCAGGCGGCTGCTCCAGATCGACCAGTGAAAAACGCCATAAGAGTGTGAGAACAGTTTACACCCTTTGGCTTTACCCTTCTGCCGCACAAAAATAATCGTCATCTGCCTTGATGCGTTTCCTTTCTTTATCGCTGCAAGCCCAGAACTTTCCAGTAACAAATGGCACGCGCGTTATCAGCATAGAACAGTTTACACCCTTTGGAGTGCTCCTTCTGATAACGCGCGTGCCGTTCGTCACTGGAAAGTTCCGGGCTTGCAGCGATAAAGAAAGGAAACGCATCAAGGCAGATGACGATTATTTTTGTGTGGCAGAAGGGGCAAGCCAAAGGGTGTAAACTGTTCTTAGAGTGTAGGGCCTCAGGAAGCGTGACTGTGGCCGCATCGACATCGGGATTGATACCATCACATTTTAGTATGAGTACAGCCACTGTAGTATGAGCTGTTCCATTGTTTCTACATATTTACCACATACAGTACATGTGTCTTCTTCTTCTTCGTGAAATTTTTCTATAGCTCCGCGTTCTAAGACATTCTGATCTAGATTCAAAGAGTAGGGCGCTGCCTCTTGAGTTATCATGAAACGCTTCCTTCCTGATCTGCTGTTTCCAGTATCGACATAGTTCCACACTATGCTTCTTTTCCATTGAATGTATTCCGCGTTTTTAACCTGTCGTTTAATGCTCTGTTTTCGTCCTCGTGTCTGGCATACTTACTGGTTAGTTTCCTAGTTCTTTTCCGCCTTTGTGAGTCAACGCTCTTTCTGTATAGGTATTTAAATACCTTAGCTGCCCACCTGTTATCGTCCAATTTCCTCAGACGTTTTTCGTATAGGATTTTACTCTGAGCTTCCCGTGCTTCGAACGATACCCAGCCCATATCTCCCTGTACTGCTTCGTTTGTGGTTTTCCCGTGGGCACCTATAGTGCTAACCTTCCCACAGCTCTCTGATTTACTTCTAGTCTAGACTGAAGCTCTGCCCTTAAACACAGGACCGCATTCCCGAAAGTAAGCCCCGGCACAATTACTCCCTTCCAAATACCTCTCAGTACCTCATACCTGTTATATCCCCGCAATGCCCTATGTTTCATTATCCCGGCATCTCTTCGCCCTTTTGCTATGAGAGACTGTTCGTGCTTTTCCGTGTACATCTGCCCTTTGTTTATCCATACCCCGATATATTTGTATTCGGCCACTGGGGGTATTTCATGGCCTTGTATTGTAAGCTCCTGATCAGTTGTATCGTTGAAAAACATCCCACCGGACTTAGCTGCACTAAAACTGAAACCTAAACTGTCTCCTTCGTCTCCACAGTAATTAACCAGTGTTTGCAAATCTTCCTGGCTATCTGCTAACAGTACAATATCGTCCGCATACATTAAACACGGTAGTCGTTGCTCAACAACCTTTCCACCTAATCTGTACGACAGATTATACCCTAGATTGCTTTGTTGTAACCTTCTTTCCATGCTTATCATATAAAGCATGAACAGCAGCGGAGATAGAGGACAACCTTGCCTTAGTCCTTCGTGTACCTCGACAGTTGTCGTACTCTTAATTCCTTCCCATGTTATTTCAACATCATTTTCTCGATATATTTCCTGTAGAAAATCATTTACCTCATGACCGATACCTTCATCTTTTAATATGTTCCGCAGGAGTTCCCTGTTCACGTTGTCGTATGCACCGCTTATGTCCAGGAAGGCTAAATACAGAGGTCTATTTTCCGCCTTAGCTATTTCTATGCACTGGGTAAGCACGAACAGGCTATCATCTAAGCGCCTACCACTTCTGAACACGTTCTGAAGTTCTCCGAGTATTCTATTACTTTCTACCCATGGCTGCATTTTTAATTTCACCGCCTGCATCGCCAGCCAGGGGCGTAGCCGGGGGGGGGGGGGGCTTATGGGGCTCCAGCCCGCCCCTAAATTTTTTCGTGCTGTCCATGCTCCGCCGACCAAAGCAACCCCCGGCGCTGGAAATCATTCTGGATTTTGTCTAGAACATCTTTTTCACGCTCGAAAAGCCATTTCACCGCGAAAATTGCGAACTCGGGCTGGATTTCGCGGTAACGCCCATGCCCCGGGAGTCACATAACGTAAGCAGCCCCATCCGAGCACAAAGTTTCAAGGAAGTTTTGATGGCGAACGGGCTCGCCGCGGCATCTCGCGGAGGCCGCGGGATCTACACTCTATCATGGAATCTACGGAGCGCGTGGATGTAAATTCCAAAACTTTATGGGTATATAGTTCTCATAAACTTTTGATGTGGAAGATGCATTGACATTTCCAACCGTGATTTTCAATTGCGGAACTGCAATTGAAAATTATGTTCCCATATATATTTGACGCCAAAGGTTTATTAACTTTCCAATGTCGTACATCGGGCCATACAACGAGACAAGCCAGACAAGTTGACAAAGCCCGCAACGAGACCCGATGAGACGAAGCGTTGTGGTGGTTCATTCGTGCCGTCATGTCACATAAAAATATCAACATTTTTTTCACCTGCACCAAAACATCCAGTGAAGACACTAAAGCCAGCCAAGGTAAATACGTTCTTATTTATTTTTTATACTTTGACATTTAGTCGCGAGGACACATTGAGCCTCTTCAATTTTTTTTTGTTCTCGCTCCCCGCGGGTTGCCAGAGCCAGCCAGAGCGCATGCGTTTTTCTCGCGTTGCCCATACCACCGGCGGCGCATTTCGGTGCGCGTTAGGTTTTCTCTGGCCGAGTGCATTTTCGCCTGGCAGAGTTTTGGACGCTTTCTAGCTAGCAGACGAGAAAAAGAAACAATGGTTGCTCGCCGCCATCACTGTGGCGACTCAACGGATTTCACCGTATTCGCTTGAGCGCAACCTCTCCAGAACGTCTTGTCTCGCCGGTGGAGGATACCGAGCAGTATGCGCATGGTTCATGGTGGACCAAGCGCCTCGTGTTTTCTTCGATATTCCTTTATTAGCCACATTAGTTGCCCAAAGTAGGCATTCGATTGTGATCAACATACTTCGCGTTTTTTTTTTTCATTACGGTGCCCCCGGCCCACAAGAAGAAAAAAAGAAGACGTTGTTGCGGCGCAGCTAATTGTCGCATGGTGAAAGTTCTATGTTGTTACTTCTTTTGCGGGAAGTAATGGGCCATGGGACGCTTCAGCTGCCGGATACTCTTACTATATTATTGCGATAGCAATTATATGGACACTCTAGGCACTTTCCTTCCATCACCGTCGCCGTCATGTTTCGCATAAAGTCCAAGGGCGATAACATCGTGACCGCGCGCCGCATGCTCTATGTGCGAGTGAAAGCGTGTGGGGGGTGGGGGGAATGGATGAGCCGACGATGGTGGCTCAGTCTTGTGTGCGCAAGGGAGAAAAGTCAGGAGCAAGCGCGCCGCCTTCCGTCGTGCGCGATACATCGGGGGGAGTGGATGGAATGGGGGAGGGATGTAGGATTCTGTGAATCTGTGATTGCGCAACATGTTTATTTGCCTTGTTTGACCCATTATATACCGTGACTTTTTCTTAGATACGTAGATTTATTGGAGACTTTTACGATGTTTAGATATCTTGTTGCGAGGTTTTGTGCATATGTGCAGTGAACTTTCTTTCCAGTGGCACATTTTTGCCCTTTATCAAGCTGTATCTTCGCATTTGTATATTCCATTGTATCTTCGCATTTCTAATGTACGAGGGCGAGTCAAATGAGAGCCTACCTACCCTGCGCCAATATGGTTCTGTTCATTATCTGCAAGGCCTGCGCGTAGCACACAGGCATCTCCCATTTACAAAAGTGACACGCAGGTGTGAGGATAAATGTTGTTTAATGCGCTCATACACTGGGTTGAACATCCATGGTTGCGTGACGTAATGGACGCTCCAGAAGTTGAGCAGTGTGGTGCCGTGAGGTTTTTGACAGCTGAAGGTGTTTCCCAAAAAGAAATTAGTCATCGTATGGCTGCTGTGTACATTGAACATTGCATTGCATTTGCCACTGTGAAGCGTTAGAACAAACGGTTCAAAGAAGGACGTGAAAGTTACAAAGACGATCCCAGACCGGACCAAAGCCCATCGTGCAATCACCCCTAAGAAAATGGCAAAGGTTGATGAGCTGATGACACAAGAACGGAGGATAAGCATCGATGAACTGGCAGAGCGTGTGAACATTAGTCACGGTTCGGTTCACCGTCACCGTTCACGCCATAATTCATGAACATCTCGGTTATCGCCTCTTGTGTGCGCAATGGATGCCCAAGATTTTGAACAACCGCCAGAGTACGAAGAGAGAGAGAGAGTAAAACATCTTTATTAATAATATTTGAATGGCGAGAGCAGTGTGGGAGGAAAACTCAGTCCAGGGTCCCTAAGATGATTCCGGCGATGTTTCGAGCCCGTTGTATCGCAGCTCGGAGGACCTCGGGAGGTCCGTCGCGGAGGGCATCGTCACACAGCTCTTTGTTGCGTAGGGGGTAAAGGAGAGTTGGCAAGGGAGGAAAGAGGTTTGCAGTGCACTCAATCGTGACGTGGAAGATTGTGGGCGAGCTGCCACAGCCAGGGCAACGATCTGCATAACAGTGTGGGTAGAATTTATTGAGAGAAACAAGATTTGGAAAAGTTGCGGTTTGTAACTGGCGTAATGCCACTGCATCCTCCCGCGAGAAGGACGGCGGTGGTGCGGCGTGGGTGCGACGAATGCGTGTATAATGACGGAGTATGTCTTTGTAACGGAGCAAGGGATCCCCCCACTCTGAACTAGTCGCCTCACCACGCCGAGTCGCCCGGAGGGAAATTTCTCGGGCAACCGCATGTGCGCGTTCGTTACCCGGCAGCGAGGACCACGGGTCCAGAGTAAGTGGATTCGGGGAGGTGTACGTGGTTGGTGTATTTTGTGGGATCTGTTTGAGAATTTGGTGCGCCGCTCTCGGGATGCCATGTCCTGATAGGAACGCCCGGCATGCCTGTTACGAGTCCGTCAATATATACACTTCCTCAGGAACACGGATGGCGTATCGAATTGCAAGAGCAACACCGAGAATTTCTCCGTAAGCGGCATTTGTTCCGCGCATTGCAGCAGAGTCTCTCAGGGATTCGGTGCCATCCAAAACTACCGAGGTATAGCCCTCTTGAGTGCGTGATGTGTCCGTGTATAAAGTATGTGTTTCCGGGATGTTTGCAAGCATGCGGCCAATGTATCGTACACGGGCTTTGCGCCGCCCTTTGTCATGCTCGGGGTGCATATTACGTGGCAATGGATGAGTACTTAGTGCTTGGCGTATCGCTAACAAGATCGTTGGACGGGTTTCAGACTCAAGGGGTGGGACAGAGAATCCTAGCCGTGTGAGAAGATGGCGGCCAGTAGGAGTGAGTAGGAGGCGCTGGAGATGGCTGACCCAATGTGCCTCTAGCAGCTCGGCTAGTGAGTTATGTGTCCCTAAGTTAAGGAGACGGCGTGTGGAAGTATAGTTCGGGAGGCCATGGGCCAGCTTCGTCGCTTTGCGAATCATTGCGTCTATGCGAAGTTGTTGCGCTTGGGTCAACCGCTGAAATGGGAGATGGTATGTAACGCGGCTGATCACGCATGCCTCCACCAAGCGGAGCAGGTCCTCTTCTCGAAGGTCCGAGCGCCTGTTGGAGACCCTCCGGATCATGGCCAGAATTTGCTCAATCTGTCTGGATAGAAGGGAAACAGTGTAGTTTGACCTTCCATCCGCTTGGACGTGTAGGCCGAGGATACGAGCACGATTAACCTGTGGTATCGGTGCACATGTGCCATCCACGTGCACAGTGATAGGGGGAGTAGAGGAACGGCTCCGGGGGCGAATGATTATGAGCTCCGACTTTTCCGGAGCACATCTTAAGCCGCATTTTCTCGCGTACTCGGAAACTGTATCGACTGCTTGCTGCAGTCGGTCCTGGATGGCTCCGTCGGAACCCCGTGTCGACCAGATAGTAATGTCGTCCGCATAAATAGCGTGAGCTACATCGGGGATCTGGTCGAGTAGACGGGGGAGCCCTGCGAGCGCGATATTGAATAGAGTAGGGGAAAGAACTGAGCCCTGGGGTGTCCCACGTCCTACAAGGCGAATCGTACCGGATCGATGCGGTCCCATTCCTACGGTGGCTGTGCGATCTCGAAGAAATGCGCGGATATAGTTGTACATACGAATTCCAGAGTGTGAATGTGCAACATTGCGGAGGATGAGGTCATGTTCAACATTATCGAATGCCCCTTTTAGGTCTAAGGCGATGAGTGCTCTCGTTTGGGCGGACGACGGAGGTCCTATGACTTCCTCCCGCAATTGTAAAAGCACATCTTTGGCAGACAGATGAGCCCGATATCCGAATTGAGAGTTAGAAAAGAATGATTTTTCTTCGAGGAAGGGCTGCAGACGCCGCAAGAGTACATGCTCCATGAGCTTACCAATGCAGGATGTTAGGGAGATGGGTCGTAAGTTTTCAACCTTAACAGGCTTGCCCGGTTTGGGGATCAGTGTGGTGTCGGCGTGTCGCCATGCTTGGGGAAGCATGCCCTTGCGCCAGCAATCATTGAATATATGGATGAGGTGGTTAATATCCGCGTCACTGAGGTTACGAACGGTGGCGAATCGAATGTGGTCGGCTCCCGGTGCCGTGTTGGGGCGTAGGTCTTGTAGGACCACCCGCACCTCGTCAGATGTGATGTCTGCATCGACCAATTCGTCCGCCTCGCCTACATAAGGATAGTCAGGGTACTGCGGCGGCGGGCCTGCGGGTATGAAATGCTTCTCTAGCTCTCTGAGGAGTGTCGAGACATCGTCCCTGTACTCGTGCATTAGGATGTGCAGCTGTTGAAATGTTTTTCCCTTTGTTGTGGTGGGATCTGTGAGTGAGCGAAGAATCGACCACGTTTTTGCTGTGCTCAATGTGCCTGAGAGGCGATCGCAAAATCCTCGCCAGTTATTCCTCCTAAGGATCTCTGCATACTCCTGAGATTCCCGTGTAATTTGATCTGTACGTTTCCTAAGTTTGCGGTTGAGGCGTTGTCGTTTCCATCGTCGTGTCAACCCTCTGCGGGCGTTCCAAAGATGAAGTAAATGCGAGTCTATGTCTGGTGTCTCGGTTGTGGTGCGCACTGTGCTCGTGGTGGCCTCTAGATCTTGTGCGAGAGAGTCAAGCCAGCGTTCGTACCCTTGGCGCTCAGGTGGGTCCTGGCGACGTTCCCTGAATTTCGCCCAATCCGTTATACGCACATTTCGCTCGGGCCTGCGCGCACCCCGTAATGACAAGGTAGTCGCTACAATGTAGTGGTCACTACCAAGGTGCTCCTCTAAAGGCCCGTGCGCAACGACTGGGCCAGTATTGCGCACGAAGGTAAGGTCAAGGCAGGTGCCACGTGATACGCTGTTGCCCATCCGAGTGGGGTGCTCTGGGTCGGTGAGCAGTGTGTATCTCATGTTACACACGGCATTCCATAAGCGGGTCCCTTTAGCCTGCGATTTAACGTAACCCTATGCAGTATGCGGAGCGTTAAAGTCGCCGGCCGCCACACAAACACGTCCAAACCTACCAAATTCTGTTAATAGGTGCTGAAAACAGTGCGTTCGCGAACAGGGGGAACTGTATGCATTGAGTATAAACAGACTCTCGCTGCGTTTACCTTGCGTAATTATTTCCAATATTTGGTGAGGAATGTCAATGTTAGTGGTATGCATGCGACATGTAACATGTTTCGAAACTAAGGCTCCCACAAGAGGAGAGACACCCGAGAGCGTGCTGTAGCCGGATAAAGAAGGGGTGCAATTGACTTGCTGTAAGAGGATGACATCGGGGGGGTTCGTGGATATGGCGATATACGGCTGTAGGGAACCTCGTTTTCGGCGGAATCCCCTGCAATTCCACTGCCACACCACTAGTTGCTCCGCGTTACGCGGCGCCATCATCATCGCGAGAGGAAGCAGGCGGTCGTGCATAGGGATGCGGGCGCCGGGTGCCCGCATTTGAAGGTTGCGGCCGAGAGCCTTGGTCGGAAAGCGTGCTTTCGTTGTTACCGCTAAGCTCAGGAACTTGCATGCGTGCGAAAGCGCACTCTATACATGATTTCACTTGCTCCGTAATCCCTATTTGAAGGGCCTCCAATTGGCATTCTATCCTGTCCAGAGCCGCCTGCATACTAGTGCTCATCATCATAAAAACTTTATTGTAAGACTGAGGAGTTTGGAGCACGCAGGCTCCCGGGCCCCCGCACGACCCCACTGCACTCAAGCGTTTATGTTGCTTCGCTCCATAACGCTGGCAGCCCGATCAGTAGCCATGGTCTGCACGACCGGGTCTCCAGAGCGCAGCAGGGTCTCCCAGTCCTCCCAGGTCTTCAGGTGCTCGAGGCCCCGCGGGGGAGGATCCGCCGGGCAATGAGAGAGGATGTGGAGAGCAGAAGCGCGAGGTTCGGGACAGAGATTACAGGCTGATGTGAGGAAAAGTGGGTGATAGTCAGAAAGAGTCAGAGGAGATGCGAGAGTGTGAGTTTGTAATCGGCGCCAAAGGGTTGCTTGTCGATTGCTAAGGGATTTGTGCGGTGCGGGGTACAGCTGACGCGCCGCCTTGGAGGCATTCGTCAGCTCGTTGAAAGTGTGCGCGCGCTCCTTCGTGAATCCCGGATCGGAGGCCGCAAGAGCCCGGTTTACAGGACCTCGGGCTAAAAGGTTGGCGGCCTCGTTTCGAGGATTCCCGCAGTGCGCGGGCACCCAAATCAGCTCCACATGACGGGGCGGGGGTGCATTGGGCGAGTCCAGTATGCAAAAAGCAGGGACGTGGACTCGGCCTCGTGCGAAATTTAGGATTGCAGTTTTGGAGTCTGATAAAACATACCGTGCTTCTGTGTTGATGATAGCTAGGGCAATGGCGGCTTCCTCTGCAGCTTCGGGAGAGGTGTCTGGGGGGAGTGTGTGCGTTCCAATCGGAGAGAGAGTGTGATCCACCACGACAGCGACCGCTTCATCACCCTTGCAGGCTGCGTCTACCCATACGGCGTCCGGTTCCGAGCCGTAGTAACGGTGCAGCGCTGTAGCTCGAGCTCTGCGGCGCTTATCGTGGTGGTCGGGGTGCATGTTACGGGGTAGTGGCTTAATGAGCAGTTCGCGGTGTAAGGGTTTTGATATGGGGCGTAATGTCGGATCGTTGGCTGGTATCCGGATTCCAAGGGAGTGCAGTATGTACCGGCCAGTGTTGGTTTGTGTGAGACGAAGGTATTGTGCTTGGCGGTGCGCGCCTACAAGTTCCCCGATTGTGGTGTGGAGGCCTAATTGTAAGAGTCGGTCGGTAGGTGTACTTTTGGGAAGGTGGAGGGCGACTTTGTATGCCCGGCGAATAAGAGCGTCCATGGCGTCAGTTTCACGCCGAGAGAGCTTGAGATAGGGGGTGGAGTAGAGTACACGGCTGAGTATAAAGGCGTGAACAAGTCGGCATAGATCACGCTCCCTCATGCCTCTGTGGTGGCCCGAGACCCGGCGGATAAGGTGCGAGATCGTCCCTACTACCTGCCTGAGTCTCCGGAGTGTAGTCCTGTGCTTTCCATCACTCTGGATATGCATACCAAGTATCCTGAGGGTTTCGACCTCTGGTATCGGTCTACCGTCCAGCTCGATGACGATGGGGGAGCAGGGCAAGTTGCGGTTCTTGGGACGAATGCACAGCAGTTCGGACTTCTCTGGGGAACAAGAAAGTCCTACGCTAACTGCATAGTTTTGGGTCAGATTGGTGGCTGCTTGGATGGTGTCCTGTATGGCGCCATTACTGCCATGGGTAGTCCATAGTGTAATGTCGTCTGCGTAGAGAGTATGTTTCAGGTGAGGAACGGTTGCCAATTGTCGCGCTAGGGGGATGAGTGTGATATTAAATAAGAAAAGTGAGAGGACGGAGCCTTGCGGGGTGCCTACGCTTTTTAGTGAGTATATGGGGTAGGTGAGCGGGCCGAAGTGAAGCTCGGCCGTGCGTGCTGTGAGGAATGCCTGAATGTAGGTGTACGTACATACGTGCGCCCACATTCAGTGGGGAGAGTGCAGTCATGATCGCGTGATGTTCGACGCGATCAAAGGCTTTGGATAAATCCAAAGCCAGGACTGCCTTGGTGTGGCTTGGAATGAGCGGATCGAAGATGTCATGGGTGATTTGCAACATGGCGTCTTGTGTGGACAAATGGGGGTGGAATCCCACCATACTGTGAGGGTATAAGTCATGGTCTGTCATGTGCTGTGCGAGCCTCGCTGGTACCACATGCTCGAAAAGCTTTCCGAGACACGAGGTTAGCGAGATTGGGCGAAGGTTTTGGAGTGTTAGTGGTTTGTTGGGCTTCGGAATGAAGATTACCTTTGCGTGTCGCCAGGACTGGGGGAGGGTGCCCTCTTTCCAGCACTGGTTGAAGTACTCCGTGATGCGAGTAATCGATTGATTGTCCAGATTACGAAACGTTGTGTTGGTGACCTCGTCGGGGCCGGGCGCGGAATTGGTGCGGAGAGTCATGAGGGCTGCTCTGACCTCCGCCTCTGTTATGTCGGTGTCGAGTTCGGGGTTCGGCTGTCCTGTGTATGAGGGGAGAGGAGATGGTATGCCAGGTGAAGTGTATGTGTCGCGGAGTGTACCCAAGAGAGCATCGGGGTTGTCCATGTGTGTGTGTATGAGCCGGGTGACGTGGTGCTGGGTGGTGTTTTTTGTTTTCGATGGATCGATGAGGTGTCGGAGGAGGTGCCACGCCCTTTTGGTTGTCAGTTTGCCGGCGATGCCGTCGCATACTTGCCCCCAATTTGAGCGGCAGAGCTCCTCCGAATGTAGTTGAATTTGGGATTGTAAAGCGGCTAAGCGTTTCTTTAGTGTTCTGTTATGTTTACCCCGTTTCCACCTTTCTAGGAGGTTGTGGTAGGCCTCCCAAAGGTGGGCGAGTCGGGTGTCTAGTGTCGGGGTGTCTGTGGTGGTTTCAATCAGCTGCGTATGGTCTTGGATGTCAGTCTGAAGAGAGTCTACCCAGTCGGTGATGTCGGTGATGGGGTTTTCAGGGAGGGCAGTCCGCGCGGTGCGGAGAGCGTCCCAGTTAATGAGTTTGTGTGTCATGTAGGCGTGGCGGGGTGGCTTGAATGGGACAGTGACTTGTATCATGTAATGATCACTGCCCAGTGTGTGTTGTGTTCTCGTCCAGGTCACATCACGGAGGGAGCGGCTGATCACCAGATCCGGGCTAGTGTCCATGCTGACACTGTTGCCGATTCGCGTAGGCATCTGAAAGTTGTTGTGGACGGAAAGTTGGACGTTCCGCATGAGCAGCCAGAGCCTGCGACCTCTGTGTGTGGTTGTTTTATATCCCCAGTCAGTGTGCTGGCTGTTGAAATCCCCACCGATTAGTACGGGGTGCTTCCCTGCTAGGCGGTACAACTCTCGAAGGAGGGAGTCCAACGAGGCCATCGGTTGGGATGGGGGGTGGTAGATATTGGCAGTAAAGATGGATGGGAGTGTATGTGTATGATGGATAATTTCGGTGATCACGCAGGGCGTCTCTGATGTGATGTAATGTGTCTTGTGTGTTAAAGTGCGGTGTACAAGTGTGGACGCCCTGGGTCTGTTTGTGGTGTCAGAGTGTGTGGAGTTGTAACTGGGGAGTGTGGCCTGATTGGCGGTATCTTGGAGAAGAAGGACTTGGGGTTTTGGGGAAAGTGTGGGAAGTAGAAGCTGCAGGGGCGCTTGCTTGCCCCGGAAGCCGCGGCAGTTCCAGGTTATGATGTGAAGGGAGTTATTGTTGCCCCGTCCCGCCATATTGGAGCGTAGAGGGATGGATAAGAGGGGTTAGTCTCGCGTCTATTGGGATGTGGGGTTCCATGGCAGTTAGTTGTGCTGTGGGGAGAAGGGGGGTAGATAGCGGGGGGAGCTGCGTGAGGCGTGCTTCGAGGAGGTTGACCATTTTCTGAAGTATAGATTCCATGCAGCGTTCCAAGTGCGTCTCCACTTTCGTAGTGAGGTCAGTGATGAGAGCATTGAATTTGCTTTCGAGGCGAACCTCAATCTCTTTGAGTTTTTTGTCAAATTGGTCGGAGAGGTCTTTCAATTTGGAGTCGACATCGATCGGCTCGGAGGTGAGGGGTGGAGCAGTGATACGTTGTTTTTTTTGAGGGGGGTGATTGAGAGGGAGCGGTGTTGGTTTGTGATAGAGTAGGAGGTGAAGTTGGGGGGGAGTGAGAAAGAGTAGGAGAGGGAAGTGAGCTCTGAGTGAGGACTGTGAGGCGTCTTACCTCCTCCCGCAGGGCCCGAAGCTCCCCTTCGTTGTGGTCCGGAGTTTTCTGGGCGGGGGCAGGCGGCGATTTTCTTGCACGGTCGGCCCAGGTGAGGTCCTGCTGGGGTTTGTGGCTACGGTCGCGTGAAATGGAGCGCGCAGTGCTTGCACTGCGCGATGACTTTCGCGGGGCTGGCTTCTGCTCCCGGGTTCTTAACTGGCGTGCGGTGGTTGGCTGGGTGCGTGGCGGCGGGCGTGCGTACCGGTCCTTACATTGAATATTCCCAGTATGATGCTCGTCCCCAAAGACAATGCACTTGGGTGTACAGGTTGGGGGTTCCGTTGGCGTGTGCTTGTCACCGCAATGTGGCAACATCCGCTAGTTGGGACGGGACAGACATCCTGGCGGTGTCCCATACGGCGGCAGTTGTAGCAAGCCTCCATTTTTGGTCGATGAGGAAAGCAAGTGTGAATACCCGCCCAAAAGCGGACAGCCTTTGGCAGGGGGCCGGTGGCGAAAGTGATAATAATGGATCGCTTTTTCCCGAAGGGCCGAGCATCAATAATTGGTAGTTGAGGATTGAAGGGAATAAGTCCTTGCAGGATTTCACCGTGCGACTCACCACTGTGGGCCATGTGAATGACGCCCCTCACGGCATCATCGGGCGGAGCGAGGTATGTGGTGACATCATTTGCGCTCATGCCGATGCGGATTGACGTCATTTGGGCATAAGCTCGAGCCTCCTCTGGAGTGCTGATCGTCAGGGTATTGTTTGTTGGATGCAGCCGCACCTGGTCCTGAGCGAGTGCTTCCTGCAGGTGGATTTTCGTCGCATCACAGATTGCTGCGAAGAGCGTTCGAGGGGTCTTCTTGCTTACGTCCAAACCGCCGCGTGGTCGGACTACGATCTTCAAGTCTCCCCGCGGGAGTTGCGGGAGAGGCGCGTGTCGCGTACGGAGCGGGCGCTGCGCAGCTGGCGGCGCCGCAGCTCGGGATATCTCGGCGGTTGAATGGCCGTCGCCGCCCTTGGGTTCCGTTTGGGGAGAGTGAGTGGCAGTCGCCGGGCGGTGCTGTTTGCGGAGACGCCTTCGGCGGGGTCGATGTCAGTGCCGTTTACTTGGTATTCCATGGCTGGGTGGGCTGTGGGGGTCATGGACGCTAGGCCTAAGACAGGCGTAGCCTCGGCGTCCACCAGGGAGACGGAGAAAAGGCCGAAAAATCCGACCCTGGCGGGATAGTGACTCCCAGGTGGGCTCAAAATGGGCGGCTCACCTTCCCGGATACGATGGTGGCGATGTAGAGAGGCTCAAGTCGAAATGACCGGTCGCTGTGGACTTCGAAGCAGGAGCCCATACACAGCGCGTCCGCTCGCAGCGATACCGAAACCACCTCCTCCATACTAGTGCTCATGTCTGCCACCAGCGCGTCCATTTGTTTTTGCAGGCGCTCACAGCGGGCCTCCATGTCACGACGTAGGCGGGCTATTTCTATTAGAGGATCGGGATTTGGTAACGAATTGGTAATAGGGGAAGGAGTAGAGAGAGATTTACGGGGCGGAGCGAGCTGTGGGAGACCCTCCGCCCGACCTACCTCCCGAGGCGCCTCCATTGCTGTTTTCTTCTCCGGGGTCCGCTGCATCCCTGAAGGGACCAGTGTCACCTTGGCTGGGGCGTTGGTCTGAAGGGCCTTCTTGTAGGGTTGTTGGGAAGATGGGGAAGGAGGGCGGTTCTCTGGGAGGTGCACCGATGCCTCGCGGGATCGGGACCGATACTTGAACTTGCGACGGGATCTCGAACGGGTCTCCGACCGGACTTTTCTGGTCTCCTTCGTTGGGGCGCGCGACGTTCGGGTCTCCGCCGTATCTGTGGTAGTGGTCGGGTCGCTGGAGGGTTGGAGTTCACGCTGCTCTTTCTCGAGAGCTTTCCGCACCCAAGCTTTGTTCAGTGTCTGCCTAGCACGCCGCGGGCAGTTTGGATCCGCTGTAGGGTGGGTCCCGTCACAGGATCTGCAGTGTGGGGTGCACGGATGTGACGGGGTGGGGTTGTCAGTCCCGCACGTCGCGCAAATGACTACGTGCGGCGTAGGACAGTAATCAGCCCAATGGCCGAGCTTGTGACATATCTTGCAAACCAGTAGGCGGGGTCGATGGGGGTAGCAGCGGAGTTCTGCACCACAGAAACGCACGTATAGCGAGGCACTTTAAGTCCTTCAAATGTTACCAACGCAACGTTGGTTTGACCCATCATTCGCGCTCGAAGTAATTGAGTTCCAGGAGCCACAAGCTCATCCACTAGCTTGGAAGACGGTGTGCCGGGCAAAAGGCCAGGAACAATTCCCTTGCATGAGTTGTCTGGGGCCGCAAAATATGTCGTGATGGGATAGACCCGCTGACCAAGGTTCAGCTCCCTCACCTTGTACAATGCGTCGGCTACGTGTGACTGGGGTGTGCTGATGATTGCCAAGTTCTGCTGAGGTCGCAGTCGGAATATGATGTCCTGAAGATCGCCGGTGGTCAAGCCGGCTGCACTCCATAGAGAACTGGCGAGTTCTGGGCGCGTCCATTTATCGAGGCAAAGTCCTCCGTGAGGCCGCAGAATTATCTTTTCATCGTGCAAAGGAAGCTCAGGCAGGTTCTGATTCCGACTGCGCTTGCGTACGGTAAGCTGGGAGGCGTCCGGAATGCCCAAGATGTTCTCGGAGTGTTGCGTCTTAGCGTGCGTGTGACGGATGCGTCGCTTATGTATGACTGTCTTCCAACAGCCACCTGTGTCGTCGTCAGTTTTGTCGTCGTAAATGTTCGGGGTAGCATCCTCCTCCATCCTTTCCCCGGTCGGAGTGTCTAACTCTCGTTGTTGGGAGGGAAAATTGGCAACGATGGGATCGGCGGCCACTCCCGCGGTATCCACCTCAGGCGTCTTCGTTGTTGTCGCGGAACGCGCGGCGGCGTTCTCCGTCGCCGATTGCGTCTTCTGCTCGTTGGAAAGTGACGTTGCGGTAGATAAATGCTCCATCGAAACAGAGCGGTGAATTGGCCGGAGGGCCTTTGCACGCCAGTTTAGAACATGGGCCTCGGAAGAACTGGTTGCTTGGCGCTCTTGGTTCATGGTGTAGAAAACACGCCAAGGCAGCTATGGCTCCGGCAGGGGCAGCCGCGTTGGAGCTCCCAGAGTACGGAGAAGTTCGGCGCTGCCTTTATTCAACTGATCCGGTATCACAATAAGGGTGACGATTTCTTCTCTGCAATTGTGATCGGAGACGAACCATCATGCCACTACTACGAGCCTGAAACACGACGGCAAAGCTTACAATGGAAACGTTGGAATTCACCGCCCCCAAAGAAAGCAAAGGCCGTCATTTCCGCGGGAAAGGTGTTGTTGACTTTTATTTTTCGATCGTCAGGGGCGATTACTGATAGAATTTGCTAAATCTTGAGAGACTATCAATTGTTCCCGATATTGTGAAACGCCGGATCGGCTGCGTGTCGCAATCGAGAACAAACGACGTTGAAAATTGACGAATGGGGTCATCTTGTTCCACGACAATGCCCGTCCCCACGTCGTTGATGTGGTTAATACAAAAGTGGCAAAGTTCAAGCGGGAAACGCTGCAACATCCGCCATACAGCTCAGACCTGTCGTCTTGCGACTTCCACATTTTGGGGCAACCGAAAAAAAAGCTCAAGGGAACCAGATTCGTCTCAGACGATGACGTGAAACTCAGCTGCAGACGTTTTGAAAACCCAAGGAGCTTTATGAGACGGGAATTACGCGACTCGTTGGGACAAATGTCTAAATGCTCATGGAGGCTATTTTTAAATAAAGTACCCCCTTTGTCATATATTCGCATTGGCTCATTTTCATTTGAATCGCCCTCGTATATTCGGTAGAACTCGTGCTTTCTATACTTGCTCTCTGTTGCGACTATAATTTCGGTGCAATTACTCACGATACACGACCTGTGACAGCTGCTCCTGCGTAATACATTGGAATGAATGACAGCGTCATTGAGATTTTTCACTGGCCGCTGTATATGTACAAAAATGTAAACAAAGTTGTTGAATGACAAAGTTTCATTAACATATTTGACCTCAACTTGTTCATTTCATGGCCTTTACATTTTTCACATCAGCGGCATGCACCACTTTGCTGGTTTCAAACTGATGTAGTTCTAAAGTTCATGTGATATTTTCTTTGCTTACTGAATAGACAAAAACCTTGGAAACACTGACGTCAGTTATGTTAGGCACAATTTTGGGCACATGCGAGTATAATACCTTTAGAAAAAATACATATTTTACTTGTATTGACAGTGCGTAGCGTTCAAGAATTCGTTTGCAGCATCTTTGCAATGGTAATGCACTTATTATTCATGTATTTGATCCCTAGGCAAATTGTTTAAGAGGAAACTTTAGCTCGGGCCCAACTCCAACGCGGGCTATTCAGATACATGTAAAACGCAGAAACGCTTTTCTGAGATAACTCCTGAATCGCTTTTAATGAAATTTGTTGCATTTGAGAGAGTAAGTTAAATTGTAGTGTCTGTTGGAAGCGGAATTTTGATTTAGGGCCGGAACTTTGTTTAAAATATTTTGAAAAATTCGAAACTTCGAAAAAAAATAGAAGCACGAAGTTTACAAATTAATAGCTTTGCATCAAGAAGATATATCGCGGTTCTGTAAACGGCATCCATTACACCATTCAAAGCGGACAAATTCGATATGTCTATTTGTATCTTACATGTATTGGTTATGTTATGTACAAGGGTTCTGCAAAAGCCGTATTTACATAATACTTAATTTTTTAAGACTCACGTGTGACATCAATTTTGTCCGCTGTAGATGTACTATTATGAGCAATTCACATAATTGTGATATCAATTTTCATTACTGATTTACAGAGTTGTAAACTTCATTGTTTCGTTTCCTGAAAATTATCGATTTTTGCCATTTTTCAATAATATATTGACGACCTAAACCAAAAATTCGAAGCAAACAATCACTAGAATTTGTTTTCTTTTAAATGCAACAAACCTGATCACCTCTTAGGAGGAGGCCGAGCTGCATTGTGAGCCCCCCCCCCCCCGCCCCCGAACAAAATTTCTGGCTACGCCACTGTCGCCAGCCTATATATAACTGATGTTATCGTTATTGGTCGGAATGATATTATGTTCTTCTTATCACCCTTCCCTTTATAAATCATATTCATTTTACTCTGTTTCCAGCTGTGCGGAATTTGCTTATTTGTTATGACTGCCTCCAATGCTTTTATCAGCGTTTCCTTGCTTCTTGGGCCAAGTTCATTAATTAACTTGATTGGAATTTCGTCTATACCCGCGGACGTGCATTTTGGAACATTTGCTTTCGCCTTTTTCCAGTTAAGATTGGTCAGTTCGAAGCTGTTTTCTATTATGCTATCCTGTGTTGCTCCCTCATTTGGGGCGATTACCCTATCGTCTTTCCTAAACGACTCTGCTATAACTGAACCAATATAGTTCACAGCGTCATCTCCCTCTAAACAATTTCCTTCGGCATCGTGAATCTGTTCCTGCCTTCTGTGATTCGTTTTACACAGCCAGCTTATATGGTTCCAGAATTTTTTTACCCCCCTTTAGTTGCATCGCGAACTTCAGCCAGCCAGCGATCAGAGGATTGCTTTATTTTAGCCTGGACGAGGACCTGCACTTGTTGTTTCTTTTGTCGATAATACTCCCATTTTTGGCCTATTTACTCTTCAGATAACTGCGCCCTCTTTGCTTCTCTGTGTTCCCGAGATGTCCACCGTCGTTGTTCGATGGCCTCCCTAATTTCCTTATTCAACCAACTTCGTGGCTTCCTCTTTCCTCTCTAGCGGTTTACTCCTTTTACTTCTTTTATTTTTGTACTAATGAGTAGTTCTAACTGATTATAATCCCACCTTTCCATGGGATGTTTCTCTATTGCTTCCTCTATGCCGGCCGCTATTTGCGCTATTTGTTCGTCATTTAATTTTGCGCACTCTTTTTGACTTCCCTGCATTTCTCTTTTGAGCAGGGCTCCCAACTGTAGACTAATACGCTTATGATCACTTCCGAGGCTGTACTTCCCCTCCTTGTCTATTTCCATTATTGTGAGCTTGCTATACAACCCCTGCGACAGTAAGCAGTAGTCAGTGGTCGTTTGTCTGTTACGGGACTCCCACGTGATTTGTTCCTCACACTTAGTTTCTCTATTTACTATAACTAGGTTGTGTCGCTCACAGAAGTATAGCATCAACTTCCCATTACAATCTGTGTATCCATCCAGGTCCTCGATGTGGCCATTCATGTCATCCAGCAGAAAAATATCGGCACCTTCTCCAAACTGCTTTATATCGTCATCGAGACACTTCACTAGATCCTTGTTCTCTTGCCTGCATTTGTCCCTAAATAAAGTACTCCTAGCCATGTCTTTTTACCGGCAATTGTACCTGATACCCAGACATGTTTTTTGCAAGTTAACTTTATTCTTTGCCGATTTGTTCCTTGATGTATCAGCATACCTCCTCCTCCTCCCTTCCACTCCGTTGTTGTTCTATTGCTCCCTTCCCAGACGTAGCCTCCAATAAACGGTGGGTCTTCTAGATCCCTGAGATGTGTTTCACATAGCGCGTATACACCTACTTCTTCGTCCTTTAACTGCTGTTCTATTTCTAACCACTTCGCTCCCTTTCTACCGCCTTGTATGTTTATGTACTTGATCCTGGTGTTCAATTTATTTGTAGTTTTCTTCCTGGACCTCCTAGTGGCTATTTTATCGGTGTCAGCCTCTATTGTTGCACTTTCTACACTGTTTCTACCTACCCCGACGCCCTGAGGCGCAGTGGACCCCCTAAAGAAGCTACTCCCCGACTTAGTGGCGTAGCCAGAACTTTCGTTAGGGGGGGGGGGGGGGGCTCACGTTGCAGCTTGGCCTCCTCCTTAAGAGGAAGCTTTATCAAATGCTCCTATCTACATACGTGCAGAAGGCTAATTAGTTTTTCTCGGCAACCGCTGCACAAAATTTCATGAGGTTTGAATTGCATTTAAAAGAAAAACTTAAATTCTACTGTCTTCTGGTTTCAAAATTTTCATTTAGGTCGTCAATTTTTTATTGAAAATTGGCACAAATCTCAAACTTTCAGAAAACGAAACTATCACGTTTGAAATTCTGTAACTCAACAATGAAAAAGAATATCATAATTCTGTGAATCGCATCTAATAGTACATCTACAGCGGACAAAATTGATATGTTACAAATGAATCTCAAGCAATTTATCATTGTCGAAATACGGCTTTTGCAGAACCCTTGTGCACCACGTAACTAATTCCCGTAAGATACAAATTGACATACCGAATTTGTCCACTTTGACTCTTATAATAGATGCCGTTTGAAGAACCGCGATATCTGTTTTTGATGAAGAGCTTTTAGTTTGTAAACGTCGTGCTTCTATTTTTTTCGCACTTTCAAATTTTTCAAAATATTTTAAACAAAATTCAGGCCCTAAATCGAACTTCCGCTTCCGACAAATACTAGAACTTTCTCACATTCGACAAATTCCATTAAAAGTGATCCAGGGGTTATCTCAGAAAAGCGTTTCTGCGTTTTACATTTGAATAGGCCGCGTCGGACTTGGGCCCGAGCAAAAGCTCCCTCTTAAACAATTTGTCGAGAGATCAAATACATGAATAATAACTGCATTGCCATTGCCAAAGATGCTGCAAACGAATTCTTGGACGCTACGCACTGTCAAAACAAGTAATATATGGGTTGTTTAATAAAAAGATATACTCGTATGTGCCAGAAATTGTGCTCAAAATAACTGATATCAATGCTTCCATGTTTTTGTCTATTAAATAAGTAAAGAAAATATCACACGATCCTTAGAACTATATCAGTTCGAAACCAGCAAAGCAGTGCATGCAACTGGTATGAAAAATGTAAAGGCCATGAAATGAACAAGTTGAGGACAAATATGTTAATGAAACTTTGTCATTCAACAACTTTGTTTACATTTTTGTACATATACAACGGCCAGTGAAAAATCTCAATGACGCTGTCATTCATTCCAATGTATTACGCAGGAGCAGCTGTCACAGGTCGTGTATCGTGAGTAATTGCACCGAAATTATTGTCCCAACAGAGAGCACCTATATAAAGCCGTTCTGCAATGTATACGAGGGCGAGTCAAATGAAAATGAGCCAATGCAAATATGACAAAATATGACAAACGGGGTACTTAATTTAAAAGTAGTCTCCATGAGCATTTAGACATTTATCCCATTGACCAACGAGTCGGGTGATTCCCGTCACATAAAACTCCTTAGGTTGCTGGTTCAATAAATCCGCAACTGACTCTGTCACGTCATCGCCCGACACAAATCTGTTTTCCTTAAGCTGTTTTTTTCATTTGCCCCAAAATGTGGAAGTCGCAAGGCGACAGGTCTTAGCTGTATGGCGGATGTTGCAGCGTTTCCCACTTGAACTTTGCCACTTTTGTATTAACCACATCAGCGACGTGGAGACAGGCATTCTGGAAAAATTAAAAATTAAATTATGGGGTTTTACGTGTCAAAACCACTTTCTGATTATGAGGCACGCCGTAGTGGAGGACTCCGGAAATTTCGACCACCTGGGGTTCTTTAACGTGCACCTAAATCTAAGTACACGGGTGTTTTCGCATTTCGCCCCCATCGAAATGCGCCCGCCGTGACCGGGATTCGATTCCGCGACCTCGTGCTCAGCAGTCCAACACCATAACCAGGTCCTGGAACAAGATGACACCATTCGTCAATTTTCTACGTCGTTTGTTCTTGATTGCGACACGCAGCCGATCCGGCGTTTCACAATATCGGAAACGAATGATAGCCGCTCCGGCTTTAGAAAATTCTATCAGTAATGGCCCCTGACGATCGAAATAAAAAATAGTAAGCAACACCTTTCCGGCGGGAATGACGGCCTTTGCTTTCCTTGGGGGCGGTGAATTCTAATGTTTCCACTGTAAGCTTTGCCGCCGTGTTTCAGGCTCGTAGTAGTGGCACCATGGTTCGTCCCCGATCACAATTGCAGACAAGAAGTCGCCACCTTCATTGTGATAACGGATCAGATGAGTCAAGGCAGCGCAGAACCTTCTTCTGGCGGTGGTTCAAAATGTTGGGCATCCATTGCGCACACAAGAGCCGATGACCTAGATGTTCATGAATTATGGCGTGAACCGAACCGCGACTGATGTTCACACGCTCTGCCAGTTCATCGATGTTTATCCTCCGTTCTTGTCTCATCCGCTCACCAGCTTTTGCACTTGTGTTGGGGGTGACTGTAGAATGGCTTTGGCCCGGTCTTGGATCGTCTTTGCAACTTTCACGTCCTTTTTCAACCGTTTGCGCCAATGCTTCACAGTGGCCAATGAAATGCAATGTTCAACGTACACGGCAGCCATACGGCGAGTAATTTCCTTTTGGGAAACACCTTCAGCTGTCAAAACATTCACGGCACTCCGCTGCTCAACTTCTGAAGTGTCCATTACGTCACGCAACCATGTTCAATGCAGTGTATGAGAGCATTAAAGAACATTTGCTCTCACATCTGCGTGTCACTTTTGTATATGAAAGATGCCTGTGTTCTACGCGCATGCCTCGCAGATAATGAAACGAACCATTATTGCGCTGGGTGGGTAGGCACACTTTCACTTAACTCGCCCTCGTTCATTAGAAATGCGAAGATACAATGGAATATACAAATGTTTGATAAGGGGAAAAAAGTGTCACTGGAAACAAAGTTCACTGCACGTATACACAAAACCTCGCAACAAGATATTTAAATATACGTATAAATCTCCAATAAATCTACGTATCTAAGAAAAGGTCACTGTATATAATGCGTCAAACGAGGCAAATAAATATGTAGCGCAATCACAGATTCACAGAATCCTAGGGGATTCCCGCGCCCCATTCCATCCACTCCATGCGATGTATCGCGTGCGACGGAAGGCGGCACGCTTGCTCCCCACTTTTCTCCTTTGCGCACGCAAGACTGAGTCACCATCGTCGGCTCACCCCACCCCCCCTACTCTTTCACTCGCACATACAGCATGCGGCGCGCGGTCACGACGTTATTGCCCTGAGACTTCATACGAAACTTGAGGGCGACGGCGACAGCAGGAATGCGCCTGGAGTCTTCATATAATTGCTATCACAATAATATAACAATAGTATCCGGCAACCGAAGCGTGCCGTGGCCGATTACTTTCCGCAAAAGAAGTAACAAACTGTCACCATGCGACAATTCGCTGCGCCGCAACAATGTTTTTTTTTTTTTTTTTTTCTGGGGCGGGGGCACCGAAATTAAAAAACCCCAAGGAAAATATGTTGGCCACAATTGAATGTCTACTTGGTCCACCGAGAACCATACGCATAGTGCTCGGTATTTTACACCGGCGAGACAAGACTTTCCGGAGAGGTTGCGCTAAGCGAACACGGTGTAATCCGTCAAGTCTTCACAGTGGTGGCGGTGAGCCACCATTGTTTCTTTTTCTCGTCTGCTAGCCAGAAGGCGTCCAAAACTCTGGCAGGCGAAAATTCACTCGGCCAGAGAAAATCACACGCGCACCGAAGTACGCCGCGCGGTGGTTTCGGGGCAACACAAGAAAAACGCATGCGCTCTGGCTGGCTCTGGTAGCCCGCGGGTAGGGTAGCGAGAATAAAAAAAAATAAGAGGCTCAATGTGTCCTCACGAATAAAAGTCAAAGTAGAAAAAATAAATAAGAACGTAATTACCCTGGCTGGCTTTAGTGTCTTGACATGGATGCTTTGTAGGTAAAAAATATGCTGCTATTTTTTATGCGGCATGACGGCACAAAGGAACCACCACAACGATTCGTCTCATCGTATCTCGCAGCGTGTTTTATCAACTTGTGTTGATTTGGCTTGTCTCGTTGTATGTTCCAATGCAAGACTTTAGAACAGTCAATGCACCTATGGTGTCAAATGTTTATAACAACATTAAGCCCACAAAGTTCCGGAATTAAAAATCTAAAGCACGACTTGGAAATATCAATGCACCTTTCCCACAAAAGTTTCTTAGAACTTTATACCCATAAAGTGTCAGAATTGAAATCCAAGCGCTCCCGATTCCGCGGCCTCAGCCAGATGCCGCGACGAGCCCGCCCGCCACGCCTTGGGAACGTTGTGCTCGGATGGAGCTCCTTGCGTTACGATATGTGACTCCCGGTGCATGGGCGTTGCCGTGAAATCCAGCCCGATTTCGCAATGTTCGCGCTAAAATGTTTTTTAGAGCGTGAAAAGGACATTCTAGAAAAATCGAGCATGATTTCCGGCGCCGGGGGTAGTTTTGGCCGGCGGCGCATGGACCGCACGAAAAAATTTCGGGGGTGGGGGGTTGGCTGAAGCACCATGAGCCTCCCCACCACGCCCCTGGCTTCAAGGAGGCCAGTGGTGCCTAAATCGACCGATGGGTAGACGTCTTCACATTCTAATAAAACATGCTCCGTAGTTTCCCTAGCTTTACCGCAGCAAGCACATGCTTCTTCTTCCTTCTTATATCTCGCTTCATAGGTGCGTGTTCTAAGGCATCCCGATCTCGCTTCGAAAAGTAATGAGCTTCCCTTTGAGTTATCATAAATGGTTTCTTTCCTGATTTCGTTTTTTCCTCTTAAGTACTTACTCATGGCAGGTTTCTTTTCCATTGCCGCCACCCATGAGATTATTTCGGCCTCTGTGACTTTCCGCTTGACGTTCTTTGTTGCTGTGTTGCCCACCCCACAGGCCGCATACTTGCTGGTAAGCTTCCTAGTTCTTTTCCTACACTGTGAATCAGTGTTTTTCCTGTACAGATACCTGAACAGTCTCCCAGCCCATTTACTTTACTCCATATTCCTCAGCCGTTCTTCATACTCAATATTACAGGGAGCTTCCCTCACTTCAAAACTAGTCCAGCCCACATCACCCTGCGCAGCTTCATTTGTAGTCTTCCCGTGAGCGCCCAATGCGAGGCGACCCACTGACCTTTGGTTCCCGTCAAGTCCTGATTGCACCCCTGATTTAAATCAAACAACCGCATTTCCAAATGTATGTCCTGGAACCATTACACCTTTCCACATACCTCAGAGCACCTCGTACCTATTGTATCCCCATAACGCTCTGTGCTTCCTTATGACTGCATTTCTCTTCCCCTTTATTGTTATTGTTTTTTCCTGTATTTCCATATATATATATATATATATATATATATATATATATATATATATATATATATATTGACTTCATTTATCCATATACCAAGGTATTTATATTACTTTATCCGAGATATTTCCTGACCCTGTATTGTCACTGTCTGTTAACTGTTTTCATTGAATACTATAACACCTGATTTTCTCACGCTAAACTTCAAGCATAAATTCTCGCCTTCCTGTCCACAGATATTAGCGAGACGTTGCAAATCACTTTGCTTCTTAGCGAGCAACACAGTGTCGTCCGCATGAGATAAACCTAGAAGCTGTTGCTCTACTACTGTACCCGCCTGTTTGTATGAAAGATTAAACCCGATATTACTTCCTTCAAGCGCCCTCTCCATCCTCACCATGTAAATCATAAACAGCAGTGGGGATAAAGGGCACCCCTTCCTCGGTACCTTGTTGATATAAACTTTGTCCTCGCTCCTCATCCTTTCCCATTTAACGCAAACGGTGTTTTCTAGCTAAATCTCTCTCAAAAGCTGTACACAATCGTCACCTAAGCCTTCCCCTTCCAGAATATCCCACAAAATGTTGCGGTCTACGCTGTCATAGGCTCCTGTAATGTCTAAAAACGACACATATAACGGTCTGCTTTCTACTTTTTATATTTCAATACACTGAGTAAGAACAAATCAGTTATCATCCAGACGCCTACCTATTCTGAAACCATTCTGAAGTTCTCCCAAAATGCCATTATTCTCTGCCCATGCTTGAAGCTTTAATTTGATTGCCTGCATTGCTAGCCTGTATATTACCGATGTAATGGTCAACGGTCTATACGAGTGAATTCTGTCTTTCTCCCCTTACCTTTATAAATTAAATTCATTCTGCTTTGTCGCCAACTGTCTGGTATTCGTCTATTTTTTAAAGTTTTTACCACTGCTTTCACCAGAGCTTCCTTACTTCTTGGTCCTAGTTCATTTATCAGCCTAACGTGAACCTTGTCTAGCCCTGTGGCTGTGCGCTTAGGAATTTTCTCTTCCGCTTGGGTCACTTTCATGGCATTTTTTTCTTCAAATACAACCTCGTCATTGCCTTGGAAAGATTCGACTGT
Organism: Dermacentor variabilis; assembly: GCF_050947875.1. Taxonomy (NCBI): domain Eukaryota; kingdom Metazoa; phylum Arthropoda; class Arachnida; order Ixodida; family Ixodidae; genus Dermacentor; species Dermacentor variabilis. Next base: position 218,934,061 of record NC_134568.1, read on the forward strand.
TACTTTTTAGATGTGATTTATTGCCGCTTCTCGTTCCAGTTTGTTTTAACGCGACAGCGTTAAGGAGCTCGTGTAGCAGAAAAGCCGATGTCGTCGGCGTCGTTGGCCGTGAGCGATAAATCCCGGGAGGCACTGCATGAATAAAAAACAACTTGCAAGAGGGTCTCTGGAGTGTGAGACGGAGACGCTACCGCTCAGCCACGAGTTATTTTTCTTTTTCATTGCCTGACTTTGACAAAGAAAGAACAGCAATATCAGTACACAAAACAAAATATACAGGATACAATGACCACGTCGTATTGACATAATCAGGCTGGTAGGGGGCTGGCTTCGTCACATTAAAATTCATTTAGAGCCATCAATGGCTCCACCCTTGACAGCCACTCGGGAGTATCGCCACCGGCCTTCAAGATCTCAACAAACCGATGCACAGTTTCACGGAAATAAATTCGCGTAGGTCGCGCGTCGGGATCGCAGTAGTATCCTGCCATTCGAGAGCGCCAATTACTGTAGAGACCAATTAACATTATTAAATCAAACGGAAAACCATCCTCATTAGTAATGGATAGATAACGTATTCTATGAGGGTAGAGGTGATGCTTCAAAAAGGTACAAAAGCGCCTCTAGTGAATGCGGTGTTGCCTTAGAAACGAGCCGTAGAAAGTTATACTGCGGTGTATATCGGTAATTATGAACATGTAACTTACAGAAGTCGCAGTTACACGAGTAGCGAAGTGCGTTTCCGCTACATTTCTTCAGCGCTTTCCGCACACACAGAGCCATCTCGCGGCAAACACAGAAGACCCCCTCCTCTCAATGTACGGCGCTGCCCCGACAGGTGGCACACCACGCGCGCATTGGGGCTGTGCGGGGACCGGTGCGAGGCGCGTCGCGGCCCGGACGCGTATTTCCAACTGTTCGTAGGTACAGCGGGGCGGGGAACTTGCGGAGTCGATGGACGTTTGCGCGCATACGCGAGTTAGAGCGGGTGCGAGAGAGGAAATGTGGGGAGTTTTGCTCCTGGAAAATACGACTCTGCCTAGGTACTACGGAGGAGTTTCTTGGCGCGCGGTGTATGCGCTTGTCCCTAGGCGTGCCGGCAGAAGTCGCGGGGCGCGGTTGTGCTGAACTTAGCATCGCAAGTTGGCGGCTCGACGAAATCATATTTAATAGATCATGTTTTTACTAATGAAAACAACGTGTCATTATTTCGCATTATTGGCGGCGCCTCCAGGACACCAAAGCGGCAACGGGGATATCAAAGCTAGAAGCCGGACTGGTCCGTGGGTTGGGGCTCGCAGAGGCCCCAACCCACGGGCCGCCCGGCTTCCAGCTTTGATCCCCCCGCTACCGCTTGGGTGCCCCGGAGATCCTGCGCCGCCTGCTTTAATATAACCTCAGGTGCTCTCCTGAGGCCTCCGTTTGCCGGTTACATGTGCCCTCCTGGAGCAGTGCTCGTAAAAAATCCGATCTATCGTCGCGACGAAAAAAAGCGATCCGCGACTTATAAAACACCAGTCAGAACATTGTCCCTTCAGACACAGCGATCACCAAGCGGCGTCCGCGCCCACTGCCTCACCGCGCGGGCAGCCAGCGGCTGAGCGTATAAAACAACTCGACCGAACTCCGCAATGCCGGCATGTCTAGGGGACAAACGAATACAACGCGCTCTAAGAAACTTCCTCCGAAGATTTTCTCTCTCGCGCCCCCTCTTTTACTCGCGCCTGCGCAGAAACGTCGAGCTCCGTCAAAAGTGGCACGCCCCATTGTATCTACGAGCAATTCTAAATACGCGGTCCGGACACCCTCTCTCCTGACGACGCTTCGCCGTGCTCCCTCACGGGTTGCAGAATCAAGCGTCCTTCCTTTCTTTAGATCACTATCTGTCTATCTCTCTGCCCGTGCCGATCACGACGTTTGGCTGGCGTACATCGTTTCGCCCTCCGAGACACCGAGCTCTTTGGTTCGTTGCGCTTGCTCAGGCGCACGTTTCGTTGCCGCGCCGAACGCTGCGTTGCTCGACGCTCACCGCGTGATTGATGGGTGAAAAGTCCGACGCGGGGCGCTTAGTAAGTGATCGCTGCACCGTAGCGTACACTCTTAGGCAAAGTTACGCCCTTTGGCTTGCCCCTTCTGCCACACAGCAATAATCGTTATCTCCCTTGATGGGTTTTCCTTTCTTTAACGCTGCGAGCCCGGTACTTTCCAGTAACGAACGGCACGCGCGTTATCAGCATAGAACAGTTTTACACCCTTTGGAGTGCCCCTTCTGATAACGCGCGTGCCGTTCGTTACTGGAAAGTTCCGGGCTCGCAGCGTTAAAGAAAAGAAACGCATCAAGGCAGATAACGATTATTGCTGTGTGGCAGAAGGGGCAAGCCAAAGGGCGTAACTCTGCCTAAGAGTGTATTGTCTTACACCCCTTGGCGGGTCGACGGGAACGCTGTCGCGTTCCACTCTTGAAGGCGAAGCTTAAGCGTCCTCCAATTTTTCATCTTCGTCTAGGATATGTTGTTGTACTGTTGTTGACTTCCTGCCTAATAATTTTATGTGATTTCAAAATATTCTAGGCGCGGCCTTCTTTTTCTCACGTATTTCTGACAACCCTGAAGGAATAAAGCCCCTTAATTTTTCAAAAGTAGCGCCATTCTTAGATTTTTGCGCCACCCCGCTCACCCCATCGCTACTAGATCTAATAACGTTGGCTCACCCTGGCTACCCTGGCGTTTCCTCCTCCACGTCTCCTGTCTCCCCAGCCTTCTCCGCTCCGCCATTAGCCAATCTGTGTCACGGGGAAGCAGGCGCCGCGCTTTTATATATTCTTTCTTTCGAACGGGCTCCGACCTCCATTGTTGGGCCTACGCGACGAAAGTACTGCAGGCGGTCTGACGGAATGCGTTAGCGTAATAGGATGTGTTAGGGCCGAGAACTTAATTGCGATGCCGTGCTGCTGCGCCTTCGGTTGCCGCAACAGACACAGCGAGGGCAAAAAGCTTTTTGCTTTGCCGTCCGGCAGGCGCAACGCAAGAAGAAAAGTGTGGATTCACAGGATCGGGCTGGTTGACTTCGAGGAAGTGGCAAAGAACGCACGGCTTCGTGACACAACCTCTTCTTTTGAGCCTAGTTGACACCTTCCGCTGCGAAAAAGTGTATGTGTTCATGTTCTGCGTGGTTTTTAGCGCGTTGAAGATGACTTTCTTTTCGAATGTACTTTCTTTGTTTCATGTAGTTTCGTCTTGCGGTTAAAGCGCACGCATCTGCAGCTGCCCTGTGACATAGAAGCGACTTTATACTGGGCGTGTTTTGAGCTCCACAAGAAGTTAGCACATCCTCGACGCTTTTGCAAGGCTCACTATGACTTATGGATGCAGTCTTTTAGCTTAGAATGTACGCCCGCATGTATTGATTTGGTTTGTGGTGATTAACGTTTTTAACGTCCCGAAGCGACTAAAGTTATGGTGGAGGTCGTAGTGGATGGCTCCGGATAACTTTATCTATGTCGCCAGGGGATGTTTAACGTGCGCTTTGATTGTAGAGTCGTACGTGGGCCGGTAAATTCCTCGTTGGCGTTTCATAATTCTTTTTAGTTGGCGCTTTAGAAGTTGGCGCCTCAGCGCGATTGTATTCCTTCAGTATATCTTATTTACTAGTTGTAACAACGTCTCATTATTTCGTTCTATTGACGGCGCCTCCAGGGCACCAAAGCTGCAACGGGAGCACCAAAGCTAGAACCAGGGCTGGATATGGGGCTCGCAGAACCCACGAAACACAGAACCTCTTAAAAACTTCTTGAAACGGCTACAAACGGCTATAGACGTCTTGGTCTATGATAAGACTGAAAATAGAATTTCTTTTAAAAATAACCTCAGCACTTGGAATATGCTAGTGTATATTCTATCTGCGGCAAAACCCACTACTGGTGTCACTAGAGTCTGTTTTGGTAAACGCATTCAGAATGTCTAACTCAAGAACTTTTCTAGATCTTTTTGTCTAAAAGTGTATAAAATGCCAAACGACGTGTTAAATGTGCGGTTACCGTCGGCCGTCGGCGTTAGCGAATAAAAGACGCCACAGACAAATCGAACTCGTTGGAAGCAACATAAGTTAATTGGCTTTAATATTAAATAATTTCACACCAGAACTTCAACAATCAAAGGCGTGTTATTGTTTTCCATACGGGGCGCGCACACGACGCCTGGAAACCATTCTATGCTCGCGCAGCAGGTATTTACAGCAGCAGGAGCGAAACGCCGGTGTTGCACAGCGGTGTCACAGAGCCACCGCGCTGCGATCACTTCGGCGGCACAATCCAAATTTGTTGGACATCTTATTCTGTGCTGGAAACACTGGGAGGCAGGAAGTTTGAAAAAACGGCCATTGCCGCCCGCTATGTCTCGGTCGTGGGTTCGTTATCCAGGTGTGCGTCATTCTAAGCCGTTCTGTACATTTATACTGGATATTAACTGGAGTCATTTAGCTGTGCTGATGCTGTGTGCCGTGTGTTTTGCATCAGTGCTTCGTGACATCGGCTGTATTGCGTGTTTTCGCCGACGGCTTACTACCACAATGGCGGGATCTGCGTTCGCCGCCTTCGTGTCTCGGTGCGTCTTTGTACGTCGCACGTTCGGATAACACTTTTTCCGGTAAGTTAAATGCATTGCGCTTCGTTTTTCGTCAACAATGTGAATATATTTAGGTGTTACCCGCGACAATTCTTGATATATGGGCTCTTCTGCCCTACGAGTTTTCGTCATTACTTTTATACGAGGGTTCTGCTTGTGTTCAGCCGTTAAGCACTACCGCGCTCCACGACTTCCGCAACAACAGTCAGAACTTTGCCCTGCTTGTTAGCCTGTGGTTAACGTAGCACGAACCAACCGAAAGGAGTGCATTCGAAGACGACGCACTGGCTGTAATGCTGAACCAGACTGAACTCGCCCTATTTTGTGTCCTTTTGTTCTTACGTGTGCGCGCGTGTGTGTCAGTGACTATGCAGTTTGTAGCCTTCCCACTTTATAGCAAAACAAAAAATATAACTGCAGTGTTTACTTCATCTATAGAATTCCAAATTAAATCGTCTGCTGATGTACAAATTTCACCTGTGTTTTGTTCTAAATAAGCAGCAAAACCTTTAACCTAGTAGGTGCTTCCATCTGGGAGTGAAATCACGACAGCTTGGCATTTATTAATGAATGACTGTGACCGGGTCACCTTATTTGTAATTGCAAATTTGCCTTTCAACTGACTTGATGCTATCTTATTTTGTCCCTTTCACTCTATAGACGGCTGGACATCCTTCTTGTACCTTGGCACTAGCTGGATGACGGGACCTCATCATGATCAGTGTAAGCCGATGTACTGTACCCTCTCTGGTCCTCCCAGTGCTTTTTATATGGGTTAAGGCCAGGGAGCGCTTCGTGGTAAAATAGCTAATTGGTGTCTCACAAATGGCCATTTTTTTGCACTGGTCCATTATAAGCTGCCACTATTAAACCATTTCTCAGTGCCAGTGTACATACACAGTTCTACTAATAATTAGTTTCCCTAAGCCTTACAAAATTTACCTGTAGGTAGTCATTGCTATGTAAGAGCTCACAAATTAACTCTGCTGTGTCATAGAAGTATTCCATACATGAGTAAAAATTTTCTACAACAGTGTACATTACACCTTGCTTCGCTAATGCACAAATGTATTCAAGGCAGTATTTGATTAGTTTGGTATTCTAAATATTTTCTGTGTGATTTAGTTTCTTTACAGGAACTTACTGTACAGCATCAGCAAGCAGTCTAATTTAAGATTTATGTGTGCTGTAAAAGGTGTGCTTTGCCGCTAGAATTGATAAAACATGGGCCAAGGCTTCCATACAAGGACAAACTTCAATTTCGCTCTACCACCATCAGCACTTGGCTGGCGCTTGCAAAATGAATCACATCAAGTAGCTTGTGCCAGACTGTTTTTTAACCTTATTGTGAGGAGATCACAAAGTGATCTGTGGAGGTGCCTGGGTCTGAGATATAGATTGCGCTGCAACATATGTGCGTGTAGAACAGGCATGATGCATAGGGTTCCAGCAGTTTGCAGAGGTGCTTTTAAAATTTTGTCATAACTGCAATTTTACTTGTGCTGTTTTTTATCACCTATTTCAATAATATCATTGGAGGTGTTATCAGAATTTATCAATCTATTTGCCCTGGCCCATTAGCCTGCCACATTTGCCTTTTCACTAGGTGGGCAATTATTCTGCATGGACCATTACTTGAATACACCTTTTTGTGTGCAGTGGCTTCTCAGTTGCAAGTCAGCATAGATGCTCAGAATTACCTGAGGCTATAGATACACTGATGAATTTGCCACCTATACGAATCACTTTGCACTTTCTCACGCAAACAGCATGCTAACACTTCCAAGTCAGTGGGCAATGTTATTGTTTGATCACATCATGAGATATTTTCAACTTTGTATGACGCATCATCCAAGGTGTTGCGTCATTTGTGTGAGGTATTGCCCGAAGCCAATTAGGGTCACATGAAAATATATCAACAAAGTGATTGATCCAGCTAGGAGTGTTGTTTTGGAACACTACTTTATCACCAGTCCTCCTTTGCATGCTACCTGCTTACTCTGTGCTGTGTGATGTTTAAGTTTGAAAGAAAGGCAACAGCTAGGCAGTGCAAAATGCCAAACTTGCTTTTAGTTCAACAATATAAAACGCTATTTAACTTTTTAATTAAGTTAGTACATCATTTACCTGCAGAGTGAATTACTGTTTTAAACTGATTATATTTTGCAGGAAGCTTCTCAGACTTGTTTGACAGGTTGATAAGTGGCTTTTTAGCCACAAAACACCATACAATAAATTAAAGGCTGACTTTGACTCTGCTATGCAACTTAATGACTATATGCCAGGAACAAGGTCTCTGAGTTGTGGCGCTGGCTAACACTCCCAGCGTTCGACTAGGACACATAAATACCCAAGAAAGTGGATGGGAAAACGACGCCGCTGTAGCTCAATTGGTAGAGCATAGCACGCGAAATGCGAAGGTTGCGGGTTCGGTTCCCACCTGCGGCAAGGTGTTTTTTCATCCACTTTAATTTCCATTAATTTATCGTTTCTTTATTTAATCTATTAAGCACAAGTAATTTCCCCTATGTTGTCCTTGGTGTCAGTGTTTGTTGGCCTTTTATGATAGGAAATATACTAGTCATTTTAAACATCATCGCATACATACCTTAAGATACCTGTAATTTAAGAGAAATGAGTGCTTAAATTTATTTTTAATGTGAGCCAAACTTTTTACTTAGCACATATTGCTAATTGAAGTTCCAATTTCAACATTCCCATTTCTTCCCTTGCCCTTTTTTTCCTGTTCTGTGCAGGTATTGCTTTCCTATGTCTACAAGAACCGTCACGCGTGGCCTGTGAAAGCAAGCTTTTGTGGGCAGCCAGTTGCTCTCCTACGAAGGCTGGCCTACTCTGGCAGCGGCGGCAATCATCTTGAAGATTTATCCATGATCACCTTTGCTGCTATTTGTCACTCTTGTTAATTACACTTTCTGCATCTTTTCTAATTTATTAGGTAATAAAGTATGAGTATGTGACATGGTGTGAAGTTGATGCCTTGCTGCATTTTCGCTTGCAATCACCTTTTATGCATGAAAAGCTCATCATACAGTTTATGAAAAAAAAATAACAGCATATTATGATTTATCTTTCAGTTCTTCTAACATGCAACATACAAGGAATTCACTAATGTATGGTATGCTGAAGAACTCGCCATTATTTCCGCGTGATGCTGTGCAAGCATGTGGCGCTACCTTACAAGAGGCACCCAGAAAGTAAGTTACAATTTACTTTTAAATGAAGCATGGACATCAGAAACAATATATTTATATTGCTAGTTAGAGTGGTTCGCAGAGTGTTTTTCCAGATGTGTACTATCCTTTATTTCTTAACTCATTGCAGCACGGTGTTCTGTTTCGTATACTGGTGTAAGGCTATTGTGCCCCCTGTAGCTGAAACAAGGATGTAATTTTTGCCTGAACTGCAGCATCACTGACAAAATTTTTCTTTGCTAGAAACTATTTCAATTTGGTGGAGACCCAGCAGGGCGAAGTTTTGTCAATAATGACGTGTTTCACGCAGAGATGTTCTTGTTTAGGTCAATAAGTGAACATTGGAATTATATCAGCATACAATACAGATATTGTTTTATTTGCAAAATAATTCTGACAGGTGGCATTCAATTGATTGGTCTAATTAAAAAGCACAAATTGACCAATGAGGCTGTACTACACTATTCCCATGGTTCACATCTGGAAAAACTACCTCTGCATCACTCTATCCGACAATATAAACTTTTTTTTTCTGATGTCCATGCCTCGTTTAAAATAAATTGTAACTGTGGGCAAACGTTGTGTTACTGTAACAGCTGCCGCAAAAATTTGAGGGAATGTCTAATAAAAGTCTTCAGTTGTTCTTGTCAAGCTGTCCATTAGCCAACTTTTAGCGTAACGTTAGCAGGGCTTACTGAAGTATTTCTAGATGTCCATGGCTACAAAATGTCTTGATCAAGACAGCTACTAGGCTTTTGAATTAGCCGTTCAAGACATCTTTTAGACATCAAATAGCTGCTTGCGTGTTTCGTGGGAAGCCTGTGCATGCAAGGGAGTATAAGATAGGCTGTCCGCTATAGCGGACAGCCAATTTTGTATACGGAGACTCCCCGCGCCGCCTGCTTTATTGTAATGTCACGTGCTCTTCAGAGGCCTCCGTTAGCCGTTACATGTGCCCTCCTGGAGTAGTACTTGTAAATAAATCAATCTATCGTCACGATTACCAAAGCACCACGCAATGAAAAAAGCGGCCCTGTTGCCAGGCGTTGCTGACCGCAGACAGTCGGAATCTCTCACGCGCCAGCCGAACAAAAGTATCCTGCAGGTACGTAAATGAACCTACGAAACCATGTGCACATACTTTCACGCTATCAAAACCTGAAACTTTGGCAATTACGCGCGTGTTTGAGCACACCGCGTGCTTGCGTCGGGTTTCAGCCACACGAAGTCTCAACGTGCGCGCACTTTACGCCTTAAATACGCCTTGAATAATAGTCCTTTTCTCTATGTCTTCCACAATTCCAACACGACATTGTTAAGGCCAGTTACCGACTGACGAAGCAAGATCTCTATTGAAAAAACTGCTCCGCAGGGCTCGAACAAACTTTTCTGCGGATTTCTTCCCGTAGCGTGTTAGCCGTCGTCTGCTACGGCAGGCCCAGCACCGGCGGCGCCACCGTCGAGGCCACGCCGAGCGGAGGAGGAGGGAAGTGAATGGCGCTACTTTGGGAGATTGAGGGCATAGAGTTTCCTACAAGTAATTTTTGTAGGAAACTTTATGATTGAGGGGTCTTATGAAGGAACTGGATGAATGGATGGATGTTGTCCCCTTTGGAACGGGGTGGTGGGTTGCACCACCAAGCTCTTGCTACTGTGCTGCCTAATATCCTACACTCTAAGAACAGTTTACACCCTTTGGCTTGCCCCTTCTGCCACACAAAAATAATCGTCATCTGCCTTGATGCGTTTCCTTTCTTTATCGCTGCGAGCCCAGAACTTTCCAGTAACGAATGGCACGCGCGTTATCAGCATAGAACAGTTTACACCCTTTGGAGTGCCCCTTCTGATAACGCGCGTGGCGTTCGTCACTGGAAAGTTCCGGGCTTGCAGCGATAAAGAAAGGAAACGCATCAAGGCGGATGAAGATTATTCTTGTGTGGCAGAAGGGGCAAGCCAAAGGGTGTAAACTGTTCTTAGAGTGTACCTAGGTTAACCAAAGAAGAAGGAAAAAAAAACACTATGAACTACCACGTCCAAATTTTCCGATCCCCTACTGCGAACTATGCTTTTGTACGTCTCCGTCTTTTGTCGTTTCACTACTTTTCTTCCACCAATCCTCCAATCGCCTCTTACTAATGTCTACTACGGACCTGTTCGCTTTACCACTGCTCCCGCTGAACCCAAGGGCTTCAAGGAGGCCAGTGGTGGATAAATCGACCGCTGGGTAGACGTCTTCACATTCTAATAAAATATGCTCCGTCGTTTCCCTAGCTTTACCGCAGCAAGCACATGCTTCTTCTTCCTTCTTATATCTCGCTTTATAGGCGCGTGTTCTAAGGCATCCCGATCTCGCTACGAAAAGTAATGAGCTTCCCTTTGAGTTATCATAAATGATTTCTTTCCTGATTTCGTTTTTTCCTCTTAAGTACTTACTCATGGCAGGTTTCTTTTCCATTGCCGCCACCCATGAGATTAATTCAGCCTCTCTGACTTTCCGCTTGACCTTCTTTGTTGCTGTGCCAACCCCACAGGCCGCATACTTGTTGGTAAGCTTCCTAGTTGTTTTCCTCCACTGTGAATGAATGTTTTGCCTGTACAGATACCTGAACACTCTCCCAGCCCATTTACTTTCTTCCATAATCCTCAGCCGTTCTTCATACTCAATTTTACTGCGAGCTTCCCTCACTTCAAAACTAGTCCAGCCCATATCCCCCTGCACAGCTTCATTTGTAGCCTTCCCGTGAGCGCCCAATGCGAGGCGACCTACTGACCTTTGGTTCCCGTCGACTCCTGATTGTACCCCTGATTTAAAGCAAACAACCGCATTTCCAAAAGTAAGTCCTGGAACCATTACCCCTTTCCACATACATCGGAGGACCTCGTACCTATTGTATCCCCATAGCGCTCTGTGCTTCATTATGGCTGCATTTCTCTTCCCCTTGACTGTTATGGTTTTTTCCTGTGTTTCCATATATCCATTGCCTTCGTTTATCCATATACCAAGGTATATATATTCTGTTACCCGAGGTATTTCTTGGCCCTGGATCTCCACTGTCTGTTCACTGTTTTCATTGAATACCATAACACCTGATTTTCTAACACTAAATTTCAAACCTAAATTGTTGCCTTCCTGTCCACAGATATTAGCCAGACGTTGCAAATCACTTTGCTTCTTAGCGAGCAACACAATGTCGTCCGCATAAAATAAACCTGGGAGTTGCTGCTCTATTACTGTACCTGCCTGTTTGTATGAGAGATTAAACCCGATATTACTTCCTTCTAGCGCCCTCTCCATCCTCACCATGTACATCATAAACAGCAGCGGGGATAAAGGGCACCCCTGCCTCAGTCCCTTGTTGATATGAACTTTCTCCGCGCTCCTCATCCCTTCCCATTCAACGCAAACGGCATTTTCTAGGTAAATCTCTCTCAAAAGCTGTAGACAATTGTTACCTAAGCCTTCCCCTTCCAGAATATCCCACAAAATGTTGCGGTCTACGTTGTCGTATGCTCCTGTAATGTCCAAAAAGGCCACATACAACGGTCTGCTTTCTGCTTTTGATATTTCAATACACTGAGTAAGAACAAACAAGTTATCATCCAAACGCCTACCTATTCTAAAGCCATTCTGAAGCTCGCCCAAAATGTCATTATTCTCTGCCCATACGTGAAGCTTTTATTTGATTGCCTGCATTGCTAGCCTGTATATTACCGATGTAATGGTCAACGGTCTATACGAGTGAATTCTGCCTTTCTCCCCCTTGCCTTTATAAATTAAATTCATTCTACTTTGTCGCCAACTGTCTGGTATTGGTCTATCTTTTAAAGTTTTTTCCAGTGCTTTTACCAGAGCTTCCTTACTTTTTGGTCCCAGTTCATTTATCAGCCTAACGGGAACCTCGTCTAGCCCTGTGGCTGTGCGCTGAGGAATTTTCTCTTCCGCTTTCTTCCAGTCTAAATTTGTCTCCCCAGCTCCTTTTCCACTTGGGTCTCTTTCATGCTCTTTTTTTCTTGAAATACAACCTCGTCCTTGCCTTGGAAAGATTCGGCTGTTACTTATTGGATGTAATTTATTGCCGCTTCTCCTTCCAGTCTGTTTTCATCTTCGTCTAGGATATGTTGTTGTATTGTTGTTCACTTCCTGCCTAATAATATTATGTGATTCCTAAATATTCTAGGTGCGGCCTTCTTTTTCTCACGTATTTGTGACAACCAACGTTCACTTTCACCTTTTAGTTTTGCTTGCACCAGTATTTGAACCATAGACTTTTTCTCCCGGTATATTTCCCATTTACTGGTTACTTCATCCTGTGGCAACTGCGCCTTCTTTGCCTGCCTGTGCTCTCGAGATGCTTTCTGTCATTCGGCGATCGCTTCTCGTATCTGCTTGTTCCACCAGCTTTGCGGTTTCTTTTTTCCTTTCCAACGAACATGTTGTTTCTCTTTCCGTATTTCTGTCGTTATTACACTTAGAAGCTCACCATATTACCACTCCTTACTTGGCCACTTGCCAAGTTCTTCTTCAACTCTAGTGACTATATTTGCTATTTGTTCAGCGTTCAAATTTGGACTGGCCATTGTGCTTTCCTTGCTCTCTTTCCCAACTACATATCCCATTTTCAAAATGATGCGTTTATGGTCACTCCCTGTGCTGCTAAACCCTTCCTCATCGATGACCATTTCTCTCAACTTATCATGAATTCCTTCTGTCATCAGACAGTAATCAATGGTCGATTGCCGGTTTCCCACTTCCCACGTGATCTGTCCTTCACACTTAGGCCCTGTATTCACGATCACGAGGTTATGTTGCTCGCAAAGGTCTAGCATTGACTTCCCTTTATTGACGGTATAGCCATCTCAATCCTGTATGTGGGCATTCATGTCACCTAATAGGACAATCTCAGCACCATTCCCGAAATCCTTAATATCAGCGCTTATGCATTCCACTAACTCTTTATTATTCTCTGTGCAATTTTTTCCGGTCCACAAATACGTAACTCCCAGCCAAGTTTCTTTCCCACTCATTGTACCTGGTAACCAAAGATGCTCTTGACATTGTGAATTTACTCTTTTCCATTTGGCTCCCTGATGCATAAGGATTCCGACTCCCCCTCCCTTTCTTTCCGACTTAGTTCTGTTGCACCCTTCCCATACATAATTCTCACTAACTGGCGGCTCTTCTGAGTCTCTAAGGTGCGTTTCTGTAACCGCATACACCCCTATTTGTTCTCTATGTAACTGCTCCTCAATCTCTGCCCACTTTTCCTTTCTTCTGCCGCCCTGCATGTTTATGTAGCCTATTGCATGGCGAGCTGTTGTTCTTGCTTTTCTCCTTTTTCTGTTATCGACGGCGATGCTCTTCTGATGTTCCCCTAGGGTATCTTCTTCATTACTACCTACTATGACCTCCTGAGCGCCCGCGGGCCCCCTAAAAAAGCAACAGCGCGACCGCCAAGTCGCCAGCCCACTTCTCGTGCTAGCCTGTAATTGAAGTGGATCCCATCTCGTTTAAACCACCACAACTTCTCACTTCCCTGTTTATTTCGACAACCTCGAAGCCCTTTCTCTCGGCTCATTTTCCATATTGCCTCATTGGCAGCCATTACGGCTCTTTGTACGTCATTGTCACGCACAGGCACCTCCGGCACCGTGCACACCACGATCTGCACTTGAGGGGATAGCTCTCGCAAGTCGTCCACCCCCCTTCGCCAAGCGCTGGGCTAGTCCTGGCCCTTTCCTGTTTAGGACGTCATTTAGCCCACCTGCTACTACGACAATGTTGCGCACGTGGGAATTTTTCCGTGAGCTTTTCTTTTGCTCGCTCCATGACAGAACTCAGTGTCCGCCCTGGAAATGTCCCTACCGCCACTCTTTTGTCGCCTTTCACCCTCTCCACAATTGCTTTTGAAGGAACGTCCAAGATCGATTCAAATAGGTCGCGAATACAGTTTACTATAGTCGCGAAGCTTCGGGCGAAAAGCGGTTCAATACAGATTTTCACCGACATCAGCATGGGGGGGGGGGGGGAGGGGTGTATGGGAGCAGCGATTGAAGCGCGACTATGTTTGGATGGAACAAACATTGGGAAAGAAAAAAAGCGTTTTTTTTTAAATTCAAACGAGACACAGTTAGAGTCATTCAACGAAAAATAAAAATTCCTAGGCAATTTTTATATATTCGTGACGAGTTAAGAAAATACAAGTTTAATTTTATTACTAGTAATAAATGCATTTCTTTTCAGCGCCCATCGCTACCGGGGGCGTTGACGCCACTATCACTCGCAATGCAATGCACGTCTTGAAATGGGCAGAAAGGCGCACTCGTAAAGTTCACCTGTTGAAATACGCCCCTCTCACAGTTTGTGCTGCCTTGCTTGTCGAAGTTTGTCTGTATTTGGTGACGCGGGTTGCTTCATCGCTTCTTAATCTGTTCAGTCAAAAGTATTGAGTTACGACCGCCGGATAATTGTGTAGTTGTTTTCGTGCGACTGCGCTGGCCGACGGGCTTCGCATCCGACAATAGGATCAGCACTCTACACCTAAAGCTTTCGTCGGCCTCCAAAGAAAATATGTTCTGTGCAGGGATGCGATTTCGACAACCGTACGGCTGGGCTTTTCCTGCATCGCTTTACACGCTGAAAGCTCGAAACGCCCATCGAGTCGAATGGTGGGGCATTTGAATATATAGCTCCAAAGGAAGGAAAACGAAACAAATTTCGCGCCTTCGAAAACAATATGACGTCATTTCTGCTTTTAACGGACGTGGCGTCACATTATTTTTTTTTCCGCCGAAAGTGTTGCCACCACATACAGATGGCGCTAAGCCCCATGAACCGCTCTGTATCTGTACAGGCAAAACATTGATTCACAGTGTAGGAAAAGAACTAGGAAGCTTACCAGCAAGTATGCGGCCTGTGGGGTGGGCAACACAGCAACAAAGAACGTCAAGCGGAAAGTCACAGAGGCCGAAATAATCTCATGGGTGGCGGCAATGGAAAAGAAACCTGCCATGAGTAAGTACTTAAGAGGAAAAAACGAAATCAGGAAAGAAACCATTTATGATAACTCAAAGGGAAGCTCATTACTTTTCGAAGCGAGATCGGGATGCCTTAGAACACGCACCTATGAAGCGAGATATAAGAAGGAAGAAGAAGCATGTGCTTGCTGCGGTAAAGCTAGGGAAACGACGGAGCATATTTTATTAGAATGTGAAGACGTCTACCCAGCGGTCGATTTAGGCACCACTGGCCTCCTTGAAGCCCTTGGGTTCAGCAGGAACAGTGGTAAAGCAAAGAGGTCCGCAATAGACATTAGTAAGAGGCGATTGGAGGATTGGTGGAAGAAAAGTAGGGAAACGACAAAAGACGGAGACGTACAAAAGCACAGTTCGCAATAGGGGATCAGAAAATTTGGACGTGGTAGTTCATAGTACTTTTCTTTTTTCATTAGTTAACCTAGGTAGAATATTAGGCAGCATAGTAGCAAGAGCTTGGTGGCGCAACCCACCGCTCCGTTCCAAAGAGGACGCTCATAACATCCATCCATCCATCCATCCGCCGAGAATTACAGGCTAGCACGAGAAGTAGGCTGGCGACTTGGGGGTCGCGCTGTTGCTTTTTTAGGGGGCCCGCGGGCGCTCAGGAGGTCATAGTAGGTAGTAATGAAGAAGATACCCTAGGGGAACATCAGAAGAGCATCGCCGTCGATAACAGAAAAAGGAGAAAAGCAAGAACAACAGCTCGCCATGCAATAGGCTACATAAACATGCAGGGCGGCAGAAGAAAGGAAAAGTGGGCAGAGATTGAGGAGCAGTTACATAGAGAACAGATAGGGGTGTATGCGGTTACAGAAACGCACCTTAGAGACTCAGAAGAGCCGCCAGTTATTGAGAATTATGTATGGGAAGGGTGCAACAGAACTAATGGCGTTTTTCACTGGTCGATCTGGAGCGGCCGCCGAAATCCTCGAGCGAGCGCTCGGGTTTCACGAATCCGAATCGGCCAGCGGAGCGCAAAAACGCTCCGCGGCGGATCACATAGGAAGTCTGCGTACACGTCGCACGAACCGGTTCCGAAAACCATGCCCTACTTCCGTTCTGTACGTTTCCACGGCAACCAAACTCGCCGACCCCCGTGTGTAATTTGACCATGGCAGTCGCATAGTCCGTCATTTCCATGTCGCGCCCGCAAGGATTGTGCATGGACAACGTGCATAGAAGTTTTCGTACAGCACTTGCGTCACTTCGTAATCGCTGTCGTCCGCGCTCTCATCGCTAAACGCGAGCGCTGCAGCAGCACCGAACGCAGCCATTTTGCGAAGCAACACAATGTTGTGCGTACCTTGTAGGAAACTCTATGGTGCGTACCAACCGGGTACCGATTTCGCTTGAAAACGGAAGTGACGCATGCTATTTCCGCCCGAATCCGCGCCTCGGCGGCGGAGCAATTGAGAGCGATCCGGCGCGGAGCGAGTTGATCCGAAACGACCAGTGGAACGCGCGAACCCGCTCCAGATCGACCAGTGAAATTCGGATTCGTTGCCACGGAGCGAGAAATTCTGCTCCGAATCGACCAGTGAAAAACGCCATAAGTCGGAAAGAAAGGGAGGGGGAGTCGGAATGCTTATGCATCAGGGAGCCAAATGGAAAAGGGTGTATGCGGTTAAAGAAACGCACCTTAGAGACTCAGAAGAGCCGCCAGTTATTGAGAATTATGTATGGGAAGGGTGCAACAGAACTAAGTCGGAAAGAAAGGGAGGGGGAGTCGGAATCCTTATGCATCAGGGAGCCAAACTGAAAAGAGTAAATTCACAATGTCAAGAGCATCTTTGGTTATCAGGTACAATGAGTGGGAAAGAAACTTGGCTGGGAGTTACGTATTTGTGGACCGGAAAAAATTGCACAGAGAAGAATAAAGAGTTAGTGGAATGCATAAGCGCTGATATTAAGGGTTTCGGGAATGGTGCTGAGATTGTCCTATTAGGTGACATGAATGCCCACATACAGGATTTAGATGGCTATACCGTCAATAAAGGGAAGTCAATGCTAGACCTTTGCGAGCAACATAACCTCGTGATCGTGAATACAGGGCCTAAGTGTGAAGGACAGATCACGTGGGAAGTGGGAAACCGGCAATCGACCATTGATTACTGTCTGATGACAGAAGGAATTCATGATAAATTGAGAGAAATGGTCATCGATGAGGAAGGGTTTAGCAGCATAGGGAGTGACCATAAACGCATCATTTTGAAAATGGGATATGTAGTTGGGAAAGAGAGCAAGGAAAGCACAATGGCCAGTCCAAATTTGAACGCTGAACAAATAGCAAATATAGTCACTAGAGTTGAAGAAGAACTTGGCAAGTGGCCAAGTAAGGAGTGGTAATATGGTGAGCTTCTAAGTGTAATAACGACAGAAATACGGAAAGAGAAACAACATGTTCGTTGGAAAGGAAAAAAGAAACCGCAAAGCTGGTGGAACAAGCAGATACGAGAAGCGATCGCCGAATGACAGAAAGCATCTCGAGAGCACAGGCAGGCAAAGAAGGCGCAGTTGCCACAGGATGAAGTAACCAGTAAATGGGAAATATACCGGGAGAAAAAGTCTATGGTTCAAATACTGGTGCAAGCAAAACTAAAAGGTGAAAGTGAACGTTGGTTGTCACAAATACGTGAGAAAAAGAAGGCCGCACCTAGAATATTTAGGAATCACATAATATTATTAGGCAGGAAGTGAACAACAATACAACAACATATCCTAGACGAAGATGAAAACAGACTGGAAGGAGAAGCGGCAATAAATTACATCCAATAAGTAACAGCCGAATCTTTCCAAGGCAAGGACGAGGTTGTATTTCAAGAAAAAAAGAGCATGAAAGAGACCCAAGTGGAAAAGGAGCTGGGGAGACAAATTTAGACTGGAAGAAAGCGGAAGAGAAAATTCCTCAGCGCACAGCCACAGGGCTAGACGAGGTTCCCGTTAGGATGATAAATGAACTGGGACCAAAAAGTAAGGAAGCTCTGGTGAAAGCAGTGGAAAAAACTTTAAAAGATAGACCAATACCAGACAGTTGGCGACAAAGTAGAATGAATTTAATTTATAAAGGCAAGGGGGAGAAAGGCAGAATTCACTCGTATAGACCGTTGACCATTACATCGGTAATATGCAGGCTAGCAATGCAGGCAATCAAAGTAAAGCTTCAAGCATGGGCAGAGAATAATGACATTTTGGGAGAGCTTCAGAATGGCTTTAGAATAGGTAGGCGTTTGGATGATAACTTGTTTGTTCTTACTCAGTGTATTGAAATATCAAAATCAGAAAGCAGACCGTTGTATGTGGCCTTTTTGGACATTACAGGAGCCTACCACAACGTAGACCGCAACATTTTGTGGAATATTCTGGAAGGGGAAGGCTTAGGTAACGATTGTCTACAGCTTTCGAGAGAGAGTTACATAGAAAATACCGTTTGCGTTGAATGGGAAGGGATGAGGAACGCGGAGAAAGTTCATATCAACAAGGGACTGAGGCAGGGGTGCCCTCTATCCCCGCTGCTGTTTATGATGTACATGGTGAGGATGGAGAGGGCGCTAGAAGGAAGTAATATCGGGTTTAATCTCTCATACAAACAGGCAGGTACAGTAATAGAGCAGCAACTCCCAGGTTTGTTTTATGCGGACGACATTGTGTTGCTCGCTAAGAAGCAAAGTGATTTGCAACGTCTGGCAAATATCTGTGGACAGGAAGGCAACAATTTAGGTTTGAAATTTAGTGTTAGAAAATCAGGTGTTATGGTATTCAATGAAAACAGTGAACAGACAGTGGAGATACAGGGCCAAGAAATACCTCGGGTCACAGAATATATATACCTTGGTATATGGATAAACGAAGGCAATGGATATATGGAAACACAGGAAAAAACCATAACAGTCAACGGGAAGAGAAATGCAGCCATAATGAAGCACAGAGCGCTATGGGGATACAATAGGTACGGGGTCCTCCGAGGTATGTGGAAAGGGGTAATGGTTCCAGGACTTACATTTGGAAATGCGGTTGTTTGCTTTAAATCAGAGGTACAATCAGGACTCGACGGTGTTGCATCTGGGTCGCAAGCCCCAAGGGTAGCCTTGGCCTGGTGGCCTGGGGCACAACTGGAAGCATCCGAAGGTCCTAGCAAAGCATGAGTCGACTGCTAACAGAACAACTTGTTTATTCTAGCATCGCAAAAGAGCGGCCGGTCAGGTCGACCGAAGTGGAGAGACGGGAGAGCACGTTACTCGACGGAAGAATTCGAAGCCTCTCTCTTGGCGTCCGGGGGCAGCTGCTTTATACTCTCGGAGTCGAGGGCAAGAAGGAACGCCTCGATAGAGGCGCACGTGACGGCGGCGCCCGGACACGTTGTGACAAGAAGTGACGCATCCGCCGTGCCGGCGCCGGTCAGACCTCCTCGGTTCACAGTTGGGGAGCTCCTCTCCCCGGCTGCCGCGCTTTGACAAGCGTGGGCACCAACATGCACACACACACACGCACACGCACGAAGACACGTGGCATTGAAACATGCCTGGACGCGCTTGGAGGAGGCGTTGGGACAGCGCTGAACTGGCCAAAATGTCCGTCGCTGTGAACGAAGCCCCGGCGTCCGTTGCATCCGCGCCGGCCATAGCTCATGTCGGAGGCGAAACGTAACAGACCGCCCCGCCGGGAGGAGAACCTGATGGTCAGGGGACTGCATCCGCTGTCCGGAGGGATGTCGCTCGATGATGCTCATAACCGAAGTCGGTCGTCCCTCGGCGTTTCTTGAGCGCAGCGCACAGAGAAGGCCTCGTTCTCAAGTTGAGGTTCACACAGGACACTGCAAAGTGACTTCGGGAGAGTTGCCATTTTTGTTCTCGTTCCCAGGAAGCGTTAGAACTACGCCGAAACTCAACCACTCAGTAAGGAAGCACGACACAACCCTCACTAAGCCATGCCAGGCTCTTTCCCCTTTTATACTACTGCCTGGTTCCTTACAGTAGTCTAGCAGCACTCAGAACGCGTCCTCAAATTGGAAAATTGCACTAGAAAGCACGTCATGACTTTGAAACACTAAACAAAAGCAATATGTTAAAAATCCTGCCTCAGGAAGAAAAAGATCAGTAACAAACAACTTTAAGGCTAATATACGTTAGGGGCCTCGACTTAAGCCATCGGCGTTACCGTTGAGACTCCCCTTTTTGTAACGCACCTCAAATGAATATTGTTGCAAAGCGAGGCTCCAGCGCAGGAGGCGACCATTTTTGGAAGAGATGGTCTGCAGCCAGTGGAGAGGGCAGTGATCCGTCTCAATGATAAACCTCGAGCCGGCTAGGAAGCATGACAATTTCTGAACGGCCCACACGAGACACGCACACTCTTTCTCGGTGGCGCTGTACGCCTGCTCACGACTGGTCAGCTTACGACTAGCATACAGGACGGGGTGTTCTACTTCTCCATTTTCCCGTTGGCACAGTACAACGCCCATGCCTCGCTCACTAGCATCGCACTGAACTACGAACCCTTTTGTGTAGTCTGGCGATCGTAGCACAGGCTGGCTTGTTAGGGCACTCTTTAGGGCGCTAAAAGCTCTTTCCTTTGTCTCGTCCCAGACGACTGTTTGCGGCTCTGTCTTTCTTAGAGCATCCGTCAGGGGAGCCGCGATATCAGCATACCTGGGGATGTACCTCTGATAGTAGCCGGCGACACCTAAGAACGACCGAATATCGGTCTTCGTGCGTGGTTGCGGGAAGTCTCGCACAGCGGCCACCTTTATTTCAGAGGGGCGGCGACGACCCCGTCCAATCACGTGACCGAGGTAGACAACCTCGGCCTGTGCTAACTGGCACTTGGGAGCCTTGACTGTCAAGCCCGCTTCGCACAGGCGGGTTAGCACTGCCCACAAGTGTGCCATATGCTCAGACCAGGATGCGGAGAATATCGCTACGTCGTCTAAATACGGTAAAGCGAATTCTTGCTGTCCCCGCAACACTTTATCCATGAGGCTTGAAAAGCAGTATGGCGCGTTCTTCAAACCAAAACTCAAAACTTTAGGACGGAATGTTCCCATTGGTGAAATGAACGCCGCATACCTACTAGCCTCTTCTGTAAGTGGAACCTGCCAATAACCCCTGACAAGATCTAGGGTGGAAATAAACTGAGCGCTACTAACTTTCTCAAGGCGCTCCTCGATGTTAGGGATCGGATAAATTTGATCCTTAGTGATGGAATTAAGCCTGCTGTAGTAGACGCAAGGACGGGGTTCCTTGCCCGGTACCTCAACTAAAATCAAAGGGAGGTATAATCACTCTCACCCGCCTCAATAACACCGAGCTGTAGCATTTTCTTTACCTCAGCCTCCATAATATCGCGCTGGTGGGGTGACACCCGGTACGCCTTGGATCGTACTGACTCTGGGGAGGTGAGTTCTATTTCATGAGTAAGGACAGAAATCCTACCAGGCCTCTCAGAGAACTGACCTTGAAACTCTTGTAAGAGCTGGTGTAGATCGGGTTTCTGCTCAGGCGACAGCGGTGCTTTACTGATTAAGTCACTAATGACTTGATCGGTGTCTTCCCTGTTCGTCACTGAGCCTAGTCCCGGAAGCTCGACCGGAAGCTCTTCGGGAACGTTTACCAGCATACACACCACTGCTTCCCGTTGTCTATAGGGTTTGAACAACCCGTGCTGGGCCCTCCCACTGCACGTCGAGTTTGTTTTTTAGCGATGTGCGCAATATCATTACCTCATCGCCCACCTCAAAACGAAGGGCCCTGGCTGTCCGATCATAATAAACCTTGGCCCTCTGCTGGGCCTTTGCCATTGCTTCACCTGACAACTCCTGTGCCCTTCTTAAGCGTTCGAGGAGCCTAAGCACGTACTCCACCACGACTGGGTCGTCGCCCCTGCCTTCCCACGAGTCTCGAAGCATGCGAAGCGGAGACCGCAGCGAGCGACCGTACACCAGCTCAGCTGGCGAAAACCCCGTAGCCGCATGCGGCGTGGTCCTTAATGCAAACATCACCCCCGGCAGACACAGCTCCCAGTCAGTTTGTTGTTCAAAACACAATGCTCTCAACACGCGCTTCATGACGGTGTGGTGCTTCTCAACGGAATTCGACTGTGGGTGGTACACTGAGCTGTGTAACAGCTTTACCCCACACCTTTCGAGAAAGGCTGTCGTCAAAGCGCTAGTAAACACTGTGCCCTGATCTGACTGGATTTCCGCAGGAAAACCAACTCGCGCAAATATGGACAGTAGTGCATTGACTATCTCAACTGAGCTGAGTTCTTTAAGCGGCACTGCTTCAGGGAACTTTGTCGCTGGGCAGATCACAGTCAAAATGTGTCTGTACCCCGTGGCTGTTACCGGCAGAGGTCCCACTGTATCAATAACGAGCCGTCTAAAAGGCTCCGTAATGATAGGTACCAACTTTAACGGCGCCCTCGATTTGTCCCCTGGTTTGCCCACCCGCTGACAGGTGTCACATGTCCTCACAAAGTGTTCTGCGTCACGAAAACACCCTGGCCAATAGTACTCTTGCAAGAGACGGTCCTTAGTCTTCTTAACTCCTAGGTGTCCGGACCACGAACCTCCATGCGACAAGCGCAACAGATCCTGACGGTAGCACTGAGGCACGATCAGCTGATCGAACTGCACTCCCCTGCGGTCTAGATACTTCCGGTACCGGACCTCACTTCTTTCCAGAAAACGAGCATTTTTCTTGGCGATACCTTCCTTGACATTGCAGCGCATGTTTTCTAGGCTGCCATCCTTTTTTTGCTCGGCTATCAAAGCCGACCGGCTGACTTTTAGCAACCTATTAAGTCCATCTGACGTAGGCGCGATGAGCAAATCTGCAGATAGCTCTTCTAACTTTCCCGTGTCGGGCATTTCCTCTCCAGTATCTGGTGCCTTCAACGCTACAGGCTCAATTTTATTCAGTTCGGACGTGCTCTGAATATCAGCTTGCTGCGCCTCCGACCCTTTCTCATTGTTCGACAACGTCGGCCCCGCAACTACCGCCTTTGCAGCGAGCTCCCGAACTCTCGATCTGATTAAGGCCTGAACGCTAGCCTCACCAAACAAAAGCCCCTTCTCGCGCAGGAGGTGATCGGACCTGTTCGAAAATAGGTACGAGTACTGGGGGGGGGGGGGGGGTGCAGCATAGATGACACTGCGGCCTCGTCTCAAGTGCTCCGAAAGGTCCTTCAATAAGCACTTTTGCTACGGGCAGACACACGCTATGAGCTTCCACGGCTTGCTTGATCCATGCGCACTCGCCCGTGAACATATCGGGTTCTACGTAAGAGGGGTGAACTACATCCATTGTAGCTGCGGAATCACGAAGCACTCGGCACTCTTTCCCGTTCACGAGGAGGTCTCGCATGTAAGGCTCGAGAAGCTTCATGTTCTCGTCAGTGCTGCATAATGACAAAAACACGACTTTTGTTTTTGCTTCTGGACAATGCGCCGAAAAGTGACCCGGCTTCTGGCACGTATAACACACGCGCGCTTGCCTCGTCTCGAACCGCTTTCTGCGTTCGGCTTCGGCTGCCGCCGTCTCCTTACGTTCGGTCGTACTGCTTTCACTCGCATCCGCACTACGTGTGTTCCCCTTTGCTCTCATGGGTGTGAACTTCGGCCTCTCAAACTTCGAGCCAAATTCACCCTTTTGACCGTCCTTAGCTCCGCGAGCCCGACGCGTCACAAACTCCTCGGCTAGCTCGGCGGCTTTAGCCACCGTACTAACGTCTGGCCTATCCAAGACCCAGTACCGCACGTTCTCAGGTAACCGACTATAAAACTGTTCCAGCCCGAAACACTGCAGAACTTTCTCGTGGTCACCAAACGCTTTCTCTTCTTTGAGCCACTCCGGCATGTTTGACATTAGCCTGTAGGCAAACTCTGTATATGACTCACTTCTTCCTTTCTCATTTTCCCGAATCTTCCGACGGAACGCTTCCGCTGACAGCCTGTGCTTTTTTAGCAGACTCGATTTCACTTTGTCGAAATCCTCTGCCTCCTCTCTCTTCAAGCGAGCGACTACGTCGGCCGCTTCGCCGGGTAACAAAGTGAGCAAGCGCTGTGGCCACGTTTCCCGAGAGAACCCCTGCTTCTCGCACGTTCGCTCAAAGTTAACCAGGAACAAACCAATGTCCTCTCCAAGCTTAAACGGCCGCATCAGGTCAGTCATTTTGAACGATACTCGTTCTCCTGCACCGTGTGCCTGACTTCCATTACGAGCGCGTTCCATCTCTACCTCGAGACGCTTCATTTCCAGAGCGTGTTGACGGTCGCGCTCTTCTTTCTCTTTTTGCTCTTTACGTTGGCGCTCCTCTTTTTCTTTCTCTTTTTGCTCTTTACGTTCGCGCTCCTGTCTTTTTGCCGTCTCCCTCTCCTCAATTGTCTCAAGGCATTCCGACAGCTCGTCATCCTCAGCTTCTAACTCAAGAATAGCCCTTAGCAGTTCTGGTTTTCTGAGTTTGTCTGAGACATCCAGACCCAACTCTCTTGCAAGCTCCAGCAATTTCGGTTTGCTCAACGACTTCCAATCCATGGCTGCTCTGAATGCTGCTTTCTCTACTGCCTACTATTGTCTTGCCGCAAACTAACCCGGCAGCAACGACAACCACAATTACCAGCTCTGTTTCTGACACTAACAAAAGCCTGGCAAAACTCAGAAGAAGAAAGTCCCGCACTCACCAAACCTCGCAGCCAAGAATTCAGCGCAGTCGTTCCGCTGCAGGCAACCAGTCATCACACAGGGCTCGTTGCACTGCTCCCGGATGGTCGTTGTGCTGCTCATCATACAGTCGACCGCATATCTTCGCTGCTGGCCTCCGTTGTCGCGATCTCACCGCTGGCAAACAGTTGTTGCAAATGGGTCGCAAGCCCCAAGGGTAACGTTGGCCTGGCGGCCTGGGGCACAACTGGAAGCATCCAAAGGTCCTGGCAAAGCATGATCGACTGCTAACAGAACAACTTGTTTATTCTAGCATCGCAAAAGAGCGGCCGGTCAGGTCGACCGAAGTGGAGAGACGGGAGAGCACGTTACTCGACGGAAGAATTCGAAGCCTCTCTCTTGGCGTCCGGGGGCAGCTGCTTTTATACTCTCAGAGTCGAGGGCAAGAAGGAACGCCTCGATAGAGGCGCACGTGACGGCGGCGCCCGGACACGTTGTGACAAGAAGTGACGCATCCGCCGGGCCGGCGCCGATCAGACCTTCGCGCTTCACAGTTGGGGAGCTCCTCTCCCCGGCTGCCGCGCTTTGACAAGCGTGGGCACCAACATGCACACACACACACACGCACACACACGAAGACACGTGGCATTGAAACATGCTTGGACGCGCTTGGAGGAGGCGTTGGGACAGCCCTGAACTGGCCAAAGTGTCCGCCGCTGTGAACGAAGCCCCGGCGTCCGTTGCATCCGCGCCGGCTATACCGCACGTCGGAGGCGAAACGTAACAACGGGAACCAAAGGTCAGTAGGTCGCCTCGCATTGGGCGCTCACGGGGAGACTACAAATGAAGCTGTGCAGGGGGATATGGGCTGAACTAGTTTTGAGGTGAGGGAATATCGCAGTAAAATTGAGTATGAAGAACGGCTGAGGAATATGGAAGTGACCACGTGTGTCACCTTTAGCCCTCTTCACCCGGACAACTGTATATTGTCTAAATTTCAATAAAGTCAAAGTCAAAGTAAATGGGCTGGGAGAGTGTTCAGGTATCTGTACAGTCAAAATATTGATTCACAATGGAGGAAAAGAACTAGGAAGCTTACCAGCAAGTATGCGGCCTGTGGGGTGGGCAACACAGCTACAAAGAAGGTCAAGCGGAAAGTCAGAGAGGCTGAATTAATCTCATGGGTGGCGGCAATGGAAAAGAAACCTGCCATGAGTAAGTACTTAAGAGGAAAAAACGAAATCAGGAAAGAAATCATTTATGATAACTCAAAGGGAAGCTCATTACTTTTCGTAGCGAGATCGGGATGCCTTAGAACAGGCACCTATAAAGCGATATAAGAAGGAAGAAGAAGCATGCGCTTGCTGCGGTAAAGCTAGGGAAACGACGGAGCATATTTTATTAGAATGTGAAGACGTCTACCCAGCGGTCGATTTAGGCACGACTGGCCTCCTTGAAGCCCTTGGGTTCAGCGGGAGCAGTGGTAAAGCAAAGAGGTCCGCAATAGACATTAGTAAGAGGCGATTGGAGGATTGGTGGAAGAAAAGTAGGGAAACGACAAAAGACGGAGACGTACAAAAGCACAGTTCGCAATAGGGGACCAGAAAATTTGGACGTGGTAGTTCATAGTGTTTTTTTTTTCATTATTTAACCTAGGTAGAATATTAAGCAGCATAGTAGCGAGAGCTTGGTGGCGCTAAAGCCCCTACATCCACGCGCCACCGCCGCTTTCTTAAGTAGCGACTATGGTGGCTAGAAGGGAGTTCTAGCCACCATAGTAGCGACAACCTTTGTTGTGCGCCGCATTTTTCCCTCACACCAAATCCGGTTCCGGTATTTCTGGTTCTGACATTTCCGGTTCCGGCATTTCTGGTTTAAAAATTTCCGGTTCCGGCGTTTCCGCTTCCTGGAGTTGCGCTGCGGGAATTTCCGCGTTGACTGCCGTTGGACGATAGTGAGACGCCTGCGCGTGCTTAGCAGAGCTGTGGCAGTCACCATAAGAAGAATGCAAAGGGGACAAGCTGTGTATTCCGATGAAGTAGTAGTTCGCGGTCGCTGTTTTCCAAATGCATGAAAAATGGCAGTGGTCTCCAAGCGCCTAGGCACTACATTCCACTGTACGTTGTCGCTCGTACCACCGCCGCTCAATGGAAACGCACTTGGTGCGCCCCGTTACAGTGGCTAGCCCCGTCGCGTCGCGCCGGTTTTCCTGGGCGAGGGCGTGATGCGAGAGTTTACAGTTTCCGCCGTCGGGGCGCCACTGCTCCGGGACGCTTTGCAGGAGGAAGAGCGCCCGAGCGCCGCAGAGCCAGTGGGTCTCACGCGTCGCAGCGGGTTTCTTTATGATATACGACTGCCCTACTGGATCTACGCACGTGTGTGATCGTGTACGGTGTGAACAGACGTTAGCACAGACGGTGCCATGCCGCGCATCTGCTGTGTGCCGCTGTGCAGCACCAACGCAAGGAAAGATCCGACGATACGATATTATGAATTTCCGTGCGATCCTCAACGGCGGGCAGCATGGTTGAAGAACGTGGTTTCACCATGTCTGGCGAAAACAGCCGTTAAACTTCCCATTCAGGATGGTGAAACTTGTCTTGCCACCTGCCATCTCATCTGCAGCCAGGGAGCTCTCGAGTGAGCTTGAATTCATCACTATGTGGAGTGAGCTAGTAGCTGATAGAGTTAGCACCAATTGCGTATACCTGGCTGGCTACGTTGCACGTGCATGTGAGGAAAAGGTGCAGTTGTTCTACAAGTTTAAAAAATTGGTTTAGGCGTGCATTCTTTTGTCCTTTGTTTAAGCGACTAATTCACACACACACACACACACACACACACACACACACACACATATATATATATATATATATATATATATATATATATATATATATATTGAGATATGTCTGTGGCTGATTTCATTACGAATATATTAGATTATGTTCTTTTAGTACCGTTTTTCAAGCTAAATTATTATGCTCGTCTTCAGGTGGCTTGTAATTCCTGCAGACTCCCTTTTCAAGCAGCGATACCAGCTGAAGCAATTTATAGATTGATCGGCAAAGTTGATGATGGATGGCTAAGGTACCCAACAATAGGAGCAGTTGGCCTGTGTAAGCTTGTATGCACCTTCGTAACCAAGGTCATGAAGTGCTCAGACGTGAGACGAACAAGCAGGCTATGCAACACCTTGATGTCAGCACTACTTCCTCATTTCACACAATTTCCGGCGCTGACTTGTGAAAAAGAGGATCGCAACCACGCTGAGGACCTCTGCAGAGTATTTTTGAGCCAGCTCATAAGACCATTGTTGACGAACTGGGCTAGCAGCCTGAATTCGACAGTGGAAAAAATTTTGCTTACACATAAACCTCTCTTGAGGAAAGTTCTGCGCTTGTAACGCTTTCAGATTCTGTGTACATGAACTTTGAAATGAAAAGAAAAACTGGACTCGACCTACTGACTTCTGGCTTAATTTATTGTTTTCTTTCCGACCATTGATGTAGGCTAGTAGTGCCCATTTGCAAAATATGTCCCGCATATACCCGTGAACCGGCTGAACTATATTGCAGTACATTAAATTTCTGCATGTCCAGAAACGCAAAACAGCGTTAATCATCGGCTCTAATTGTGGACCAGACTGATCAGAGTTCGGACTTCTTAAAACGAGCATTTTTATGCTAACCAACTAATTATATGCAACAAGTTAATATAGCGGATAACCGGCTTCGTGTGTGTCGAACGCTCGAAGAAGCGCACCTAACATAGGTGACTTCGGACACAAACTGTCGCTGACAACTGCAGCGATGCTGACGTACTGCTATCAGTAGCAAATCGCCAGTTGACATTACCATTCATATTTTGTGAAACACCGCTACACAGCTCTTTATCGGAACAAATCAAGCGCTGACCGCGCGGCCGCGGTGGGCGGAGCACAGCTTTCCCCCCCCCGCAACTGTCCCGGAGCAGTGGCGCTGCGGCGGTGGCGATGGGAACTAGGCGCGTCACGCCTCTCTTGGCCGACGCGACGGGCCGCACCAAGTGCGTTCCATTTAGCGGCCGTGCTCGTACCACAACCCGTAGCAGGTTGACGCGATGCAGCGAACACGAGCAGATCGCTGGTTACAGTAGGCGGTGGTTCTTGGATGGAAACGCATTCACAGTTTCAACCGCAGCTCGTGCAATTAAAGGCTTTCCAGCGACGCGAAAGTAAACAACGCTAAAAAAGAAAGCGTCACTTCCACTCGTAACAGGAAGCTGCAGCTACGTAAGTTCCGCTTGCCGCCGGAAGCTAAGGGGGTGAGTGGGAGAGGAGCGTGAGGAGGAGGGCAGGTTGGCGGCATAGAGTTTCTCACTACTTTACCTAGAGTGAAATCTGGCGCTGCTGCGCTGTGGTATGCATGGGAATGCCGGTATATTGTGGATTCGGATTGGCATCGTTCTCGTAGAGGCAGGACACCTTGAAGACATAGAGTTAGTACTTGAAGATGCTCTTGGCAAGTACCGTTCCGTCTGTCACAATGATTCATTTTCTACTAGAACAGCACGTGAAAAGCTGTTTTAGCTTTATTATTACGCGAAAACATGTTTTGTTTAACTATGAGAACTTGTTATTGTGCGTACGACTACATGTTACGTAAAAAGTATCAGTGGGCCGCTAAAGTTGGAGGACAGACGACAAGGTTCGCGCTCGCTTTGAAACAGTTGGTCGTCTGTTCTTGCTTTTCTTCGCTTGGTCATGCATCCTGGGTGAGTAAAGATGTAATATGCGTGAATTGAAACATTTTATGAAGATTTTAGTTGGAGAACGCGTTATTTGCGTAGACATATCCACGTTTTAGACGAAGCCTCTTACAACACCAGCCAACACGAGCCTCGCAGACGCATATTCTAGCCACCCTACCATGACGGCACGGTGCTCCCTTAAGAAACTCCCATAGACGGTGGCGCCAGATTACACTCTAGGTGTTATAGTGAGAAACTCTATGGACCCAATGTTACTGTGGATGGACCGCCATGTTTTGAACGTTGGAACGTCCCCTACCGCGGAACAGAAGGCTAGATGATAATTTATTTGTTATAACACAGTGCATAGAGATAGCGACAGCCAGACAGAAACCGCTATGGATAGCTTTTTTAGACATTAGAGGAGCCTATGATAATGTAAACCGAGAAAAGTTATGGAGCCAGTTGAGGGAATATGGTCTAGATAGAAAGATGATTGAGTTCCTACCATAGAGTTGTTCCTACAACAAGTTTATACAGATAATGAGGTAGAGATAACATGGGAGGGGGAAACTACAAAGCCAGCTAAAATAAGAAGAGGTCTCAGGCAGGGCTGTCCATTGTCGCCTCTGCTCTTTATGATCTACATGAGCCAAATGGAAAAGAGACTAGAACAGAGCACAATAGGAACTGACATAAGCTATATGCTGGAAGGGCAGAAGGTAGCTCAAGTACTAGCCGGACTGATGTATGCAGATGATATTGTACTGCTTGCTGACACCCATTTAGGCTACAGGAACTAATGAGCATATGTGGAGAGGAGGGGGAAAATTGGGACTACAATTCAGTAGAGAGAAGTCTGGGATAATAGTATACAATGAAGAAAGGGGGGAACCATTGGAAATACAAAGCACTAAGATTGATCATGTTGAAAAATGCAAGTATTTGGGCATATGGCTAAACGAGGGCAAAAAGTACTTGGAAGAACAGGAAAAAATTATGATCGAAAAAGTGAAAAGGAACTCAGCTGTAATGAAACACAAGGCACTTTGGAACTATAATAGGTACGAGCTCGTGGTTAGGGGCGTATGGAAAGGGGTTATGGTACCTGGCCTCACATTCGGAAATTCAGTACTGTGCATGAAATCGGAAGTTCAGGCATGCATGGAAACGAGACAGAGAAGTGTAGGCAGGTTGGCCTTAGGAGCCCACGGGAACACCCCTAATGAGGGAGTGCAGGGGGACATGGGATGGACGTCATTCGAAGGTAGAGAGGCAATAAGTAAACTAAAATTTGAACAGAGACTCCCAGCACTGGAGGAAAAAAGGTGGGCAGGAAAAGTGTACAAATATCTGTACATGAAAAGTTTAAACACAAAGTGGACACTCAGAACGAGAAAGCTGAGGAATAGATACCTACAGCCGAGGGAGGGGGTCCAACGTGGTTCTAGTGTGGGAAAGGAGGTGAAGGAGACGGAAAGAAAAATGTGGGAAGAAAGAATGCTCGGAAAGCCAGCGCTATCAATGTATAGGTCACAAAAACAGGAGATTAAGAGAGAGCTCTTATTTGATAACTCGCGGGGTAGCTCACTATTATTCGAAGCTAGGACGGGGGTTTTGAGAACGAAAACATACAGGGCTAAATTTGAAGACGTGGACCTTCGGTGCGCAGCTTGCGGAGCCGAAATGGAGACCACTGAGCATATAGTGCTGAGATGCACAGACCTTCGCCCGACCCTGGCAGAGGGTACAGTGGCAGATATGGAAGGGGCATTAGGTTTTCCCGGGGAACGAGGGCAAATAGACGAGAAAAGAGTGGCAGTAACGAAGGGGAGGCTGGAGGATTGGTGGAGGAAGTCAAGGGATAGATAATACCATAAACCGGGGAGATAATGGTTCCTCTACTGTTTTAGATAGTTATTTTGGGGGGAGGAGGGGAGTGAAAACTAGGTTAAGGAAAAGAGGATATAAAGAAAGGGAAAAAGATAATAATAAAACAAGAGGGGGAGCAAAAGGCTAGGTGGCGCCAGCCGCCGCCCGATACAAAGGGTATAGCCGCCATCCATCCATCCATCCAGCCTCCTAGCGACAGCTCTCCATACCCATAGTAACGAAAGACCAGCGGTGGACGACGAACGACGACGTGAAAAATCGAACTCGAAGCCACCCTTTTACGTACTGTACAGGCGCAGGAAGATAGGAGGGCCCAGGTTGCCGCGACGTTTTGAACGTTTTGAACCTTTAAGCTCCACCATCTGCAGGTTCTGTGCCGTTATCCTTAATCGAGGTGGTGTGGTCTGTGGTGTGGTCACCGCTTTTGTCGGCGAGTGAATCGAGTGTTGTGCTTGTGCCTTTTGTACGCCTAGCTATTCAACAGATTTGCAATTCACACAGCCGTTCGATGCACCCGACTACTGAGGAAGCGTGAAAGTATCGCAAGCTATCGTGAAGTGCGTGAACTAGCTTGCTGTCAGCCAGTGCGCAGCAGAATGAACAATACTCTAGTCGGGCATATGAAGATGTCAGCGGCACGTTGGTGAGTTTCAACGTCACATTTGCTGTTGACACTGAGATCAATGTGTGTACTGTATAAGCATTGTGACAAAGTTCTGTTAACTGGAGTTATTCACCCTGCATATTCTGTTAAAGCGTCGTCGACACTGTGTTCTTTAACAAAGTCGCTTCGCACGTGAGTGCAGCCACAGAAAAAGGATTGCCATCATGAGCGGGGATGATGCTGTTGGAAGTCAGAGCACCGTAGAGAAATATCGGAGACGAAAAAAGAAGCGCCAGCCACCTTTGTGTACTGCATCACCAACTACTGAGGCAAAGGCAACTTTCATTGAGGAAGCAGACAATATTAACAAAAAGAGCACAAAAAAGAAACATTGGGAATTCATTTATGATATTGATGTGCACAGTGAAGGAAAAAAGAAACAGAAACGTAGGAAAAAATACGAGGGCGTTACCGGAGAAAATTCCGCTTTTGTTGAAACAGAAATATTTTCTGACGAACATCCTGCAATCTTAAAACCTCGCTTTTTCGCTAGTGATGCAGTTGCGGAGGCGAGTCAAGGAGAAAGGAAACACAAGAAGGTGAAAAAACTAAGGTTGTATGAAGGTAGCAACGAAGTTGTGCAGGTGCCCTGTGTTCAACCAACTGAGGTAGACATTGAAGTTCATGGCAGTAATGTAGAATTGCTTTATGAAGGTCATGAGCATGAAAGAAAGTTGAAGAAAAAGAAGGATGACCGAACTTGCAAATATTATGTCACAGACCACAAAACAGTAAAGAAAAAAAAGTATAAAGCACAGCATGGCATCTGTGGTACTGAAATTGGCACGCTGCTTTACAGTGGCAAAGCTTGTGAGTATGACACTGCAGTGTCAATTGCCAAAGATGACCATGCTAAACTTGAAGGTGAAAATGAAGCCATAATCTCTGATGCAGGCAATAGCCAATGTCAAACTTCAGGGACTCCATCCAGAAAAAGGTACATTCAGGCAGACAGAAGTGCAGATCAACAAATGAAAAATGTTAAGGACAACAGTACTCATAACCATGAAAGTAGTGCAGTGCTATCTTGCATGAACGATCTAAACTGCGATGTGGCATCTCAACATGAAAAGAAAATTTACAAAACAAGTGTAGCTGAAGGACATGTTGATGCAGCAGAGAAGATACTTCATTTAAACCCTGGTCACAAGAGGCCAAGTGAAGTTGGTATGGAAAAATCACTTCTCTGGGAGATTGGTAAAGACCCATCTCAGTGTAATGATGCTGGCACTTATACGCGGAAGGACACAAGCCAACCAAAAGCTCTGAAGATTTCTTCACAGAAAAAGAAACGGAAGCTGGTTAACCTAAGTGATGATGTTGCATTTCTTTGGAATATACAATCTGATATCAATGTGGATTTACCTGAGGCAATGCAGGATACGTCACCAGTGCTGGTACCGGAAAACTGCGGTACTGCGCAAAGTGCAGATGCCAGTTATGCAAAGAAAAATCTGAAGCTTCACAGCTCCCGAAAATTGGGAAATGGCCTGTCAAAAGCAGGTGCGGTCAATTTTACTTCTGCATCCCCAAGACTTGAAAGTGCTTTAACAGGTGAAAGTGATGCTCTGTTTAACAGCAAAGGCAGTGATCCTGACACATGTGGTGGGGACATGTCTAATGGTATTGTACTAGAGCAGACACAGCACACAGCTTCCTCATCAAGCCTTTCTCCGGGCATGTCTGGTTCAAAAAAACGTACACCAATGTCTAAATCTGACATTCTACTGAAGCCAGGCAAACAGAAGCATGTGGAAAAAACTGCAGGTGAGTTGTGTTTTTTGTCTTCTATGTAAATTTGAGTAATTAGAAAAAGTAATGGTGATTATGAAATTAAAGTGTTGCCTCACTAGGACCACGGGTAAACAAGTAAAAGATTGTTTGCATTAATGACACTGCAGAGGTGCAGTGACAAGACACAAGCACACATTTGTTTACTGCAAGATGTGAAAATTGATGAGCAGCATTTTTCAGATCTTCGTGTTCATTACATGAGGTGCCAAAAGCATTCCTGATAAGTAGCAGCAAAAAAATTTGTAAATGGACTGTGATTAATTGCAAATTCAAAGTCTTTTTAAATTGGAACCCACTTTATTATAGGTGTGTGCAAAGCACCTAACAAAATGGCCAGTAATCGAATCCAAGAGCATACCTACCAACTCTCCGTAATCGTTCAGTAATATTTAAGTATTCATGCTCGCTCTATGATTTTACTTAGGTTTGTCAAGTTTTAAGAAAAGTAAGCTCGTTTTGCAAAAATGTGTTGCTCTTCTGTCTCTTACCATGCCCTTGGAAGTATTGATTGTGAAAGGGCGGGCACCAGAGGGGTACATGCTTTGGATACATGCATGCACCAGAGGGGTACATACAACTTTTCTTTTTTCAGCATTAAATGAGCCGTGTTTCGACCTAATTGATGCAGCTCCATCAGAAGCATTTCGCAAGCATGGAGAAGAGTCAAGCTCTCCTACTGATCCGGAATTTTTGGTGTGTATCACTTGTGTATGCACAAGTGTTTCGAATTTTACTTTAGTGAGGGCAGAGTGTGATAGGGATATCACACCCTCCTCTCACCCAGATGCGAGATAAGAATCTTTCTTATTTGACACTTTCTACTAGCTACTGGAATGATCAGTGTATGCACACAATGTGCAGAAGGTTGTGCATGCAACTTATTGACCACTGCCACTTCAGTGCTGCTGAGTTCTTTAAGCTATACCAGTTTTGATCATCGACTTCAATGTGCAGCTATATTTCCTTTAAGCAGCTTTTTGAAGCTATTGGCATGTTTAATAAAAGAAGCATATGAGCAGTTTTTGTTTGACAGCTATAATTTCGTGGTATCTTTAGTTTATTTGTGTACTGTAGGTTGTGCAACAGTTAGTAGAAGCCCTGAATTCTGTACAAATTTGATAAGTTAGCATGCCACTTTCCAGTGCACGGGCTCATTTAGAAGTTTTGCAACTGACATGGTGATGTTTTGAGTGCTGTAGAAGACTATACTTGTTTGCAAAATGTTGCTTCTCTCTCAGAATGACTAGAAAACAAGGAAATTTGTTGTTTTTGCTCTTTACACATTTTAACAGTTATATTTGCTAAAAAAAAAAGCAGAAAAAGAATGCAACATCTTTGACTTTCACTGTGGCAAATTCAATATTCCTCAACAGCAAATGATGAAATGTTGCAGGTTTTGTTGTATGCACATGTGTTGAATTTTTTCTGCTGCTCGTTGCTAGCACTGTAGCTGTGACCACACAATCTGTGTAATATTCCCATTTGTAGAGGTTTCTCCCTGTATACAGTTGTACATGGTTATAGTAAATACTGCTCTTGTCTTGACTTTCGTGTATCTGAGAAACTTACAGCTGTTTAACATTCTGGCTGCTTGCGGAGAAATCAGATTTGTTGGTGTAATTTTATCTGCAAACATGCATGAATTTACACTCAAAGCAGAATCTTGTCCATTGCTTTTGTCTGCATTTTGCATGAAATAAAGAAAGTAACTGGAAACTTTTAGTTATGCTTTTTCAAAGAATGCAGCCGGCAGTTAAATTTTATGGTACTCATTTCTGCTGAAACTTCACAGGCATCAGTATATATTTTCTTAATAAAGTTTGATATTTTTCGAAAAAGACAAATTCACTTGTCGAAACGTTGGCTCCCGCTTTTACCTTGTTCTCGTTTTGCTCATCGTATTGTAGTAACTCCGTGCTTTATGCATTTTTGGGGCTTTTTAAATTGAAAATAATTTTTCTTGCTGTTTGTAGCATGATGATGGGGATATACGGCTAAACCAGTTTTTATGATGGCAAAATGGAATGCTAACCTGAGTGCTTCGTATTGTTAACTTTTAACTTTTTCATCACATGGTATAAAAAGTTTCACAAACTCTTTCTTTATCA
The DNA here is from genome assembly GCF_050947875.1 of Dermacentor variabilis. Lineage (NCBI taxonomy): Eukaryota > Metazoa > Arthropoda > Arachnida > Ixodida > Ixodidae > Dermacentor > Dermacentor variabilis. Next base: position 218,969,776 of record NC_134568.1, read on the forward strand.
GTGAGTTTAATAGAGAACATTAAATGTGTACCATTAAGCTGAATGTTATACATAGAATTTTCACCTAAAATTTGTATCTAATCAAGTTACAAAATGTGTGCACCACTGCCATATTTTAGGTTGAAAGCATAAGTAGCTCCGTACAAGCAGCTGCCACATAATACGAATCTGTACAGCCTTACAACTGAAATGCTCCCATCTTTTCCTGTAAGCCAGCCTTCACTACAGCGGCACATTCAGCTATGTTCACTTGATACATGATGGTAGGTTTCATAAAACATATACAGTTGAAACGTGATTTAACGTAGTGATGACCACGCTCAAATTATTTAGTTAAATCAGGAAGTTTGTAAAATCAAGAAAGATTGTTCGGTCCCTCGAAATCTAACATTGTAATGTAGCAACACCCAAAAGCTACCATGGCATTGTATTTGCCGCTGACCCACGCCTGCATGTGTGATAAGTCCACGAGGGCGGCCCGAATAGCTTGTGTGTGAAACCGAAAGAAAAAACAAAAACAGAGCAACACACCTCTGTGTTCTGGAGAAAACTGCAAGTTTAGTATTTTGCAGTGAAAAAACTTTGTGATCTTTGCCTGCGTGTGCTTCACCAGCAGTGGGCGTACACACTTCTCATAGCCCACAAGCTCTTGAAATGCGTCCTTGGTTCCCTCGTGGGCCCCAGCAAACCGCCTCAAGAGATTGATGGTGTCCATTACCTGGCTTGGAACGGGCACAGGAGCTGGACGATACCTTCGTCATCTAAGGCCTCCGCTGGGTCTGCGTCAGCATTGACGCAAAGAAAGTCTTCAAAGCTCAAGTCTGCAGCCACCTCATCCAGCTGGCAAGGCTGTTCCTAGGAACTGGGCGCTGTCTCTTCGTGATCGTCTTGGGGGTTCCCATAGCCCGATGCATCTTCAGCAGTGTTTGCATCGAATCCGGCATGTCTGAAGCCTTTGGCGATGATCGAGCGCCTTGTTAGCCTCCACGATGCTGCCACCATCTCGATCGCCATAAAAACATGCAGGGATTGTGCGAGCAGGCTGAGCAAGAAAGTTGCGATGAGATGATCAGTGTCATCTGTCACATAAACCATGAAATAACAAAAGCAACCACCACTTCTCCAAGTGCCATCTGATATGCCAGAGCACTACCGACTGCGAAGTCCGTTGTTCCGTGCATGGGTGCGGCATGCAGCCTCGTCAAAATAAAGCTAGGGCCGTGACTAGGGCGCCGAGATGTTTTAACACGATAGCACGCTCGAAGAAAAACCAGTCTTGCGTCAAAATTGCACATCACCATTTTTTTTTATAAATTTATTTCAGGAAAAAACTTCGTTAAATTGGGTTTGGTGCCCAAGTTAGTTTCGTTAATTCGGGTTGATGACAACATTGAACCCTATGGGTACCTGCCAGGGAATGGACATTTCTTGGTTAGATCAGGAACACACAAGCCAGGATCAGAAACAACACAAGCCTTGCAATATACAACCAGCATAGAATGAAATGCGAACAGGAACAAACTATTCAAAACACTTGTGCGCAATCATAACGTTTCTAAGCATGGTGAAGTCTCGAATGTACATTTTAAGACCTGACTTAGGCCACCATCAAGAATGCAAATGAACTTGAAAATGTAACTCATTCTAGGAGCTTTCAACTTGTTCGCATCTGAATTTATGTTGATTGTAGTACATATAAAACATTATGCCATATGGCAATCATTCATAAAAAATGTAAAAAACGAAGCTGAACGTTGTTGTATCTCTTGATGAGAATTACTGGTTAAGTGAGCTGATTTCTTGATCGCTTCAAGGTTTTTTTTTTCTGAATGAGGTACACTGTGTAAAATTTGCATGCTACTTCAAAGCACTGCTGCAGAAGTTTTACCTTTGCATGTATGTTTTGATGTCACTTATAATTACGTTTTTAATGCTTTTTTCCAAACATTTTGCCCATGTAAACTAATATACAGGGCAAGCACGAACAATCTTCCTTATTTCATATCTCTGTTTTGCACGTGAATTTGTATGAGAAGGGAATCTTCAAGGTCTATTTCTCTATATATTGTCACATTGTAGTTACGATGAAGAACACAGTAGCAAAACTGTGAATCGTGAAACTAACTTTTTATTGGACTAACTTATGCCCAGAAAAACAAGTAACAGTGAAGCACAACGATAGTGGCGAGCACAGGCGGCGATCTTCAAAAACTTGATCTGCGAGTCAAACGCATCGACTTTTATGCATGAGTTGTCAAAGGTTCCAGCGTAATCGCTGGTGTCCACGTGTCTTCCGGAAAGTACTACAGAATTCGTGTCGCGCATACAATCAGATTACACAAGATCCTGTGACAACAGACAACGGATAGAACCATCCATAACATTTGAGAAACTCCCAATACATACAGGCATAACGTTTAACATTTGTTAGCCATTGAAAAGCAGTCACCAGAGAAAGAAAAACAAGTACACTTGTCAATATGCAGATTTTGTCACCAGAACTCAGATTTGCCTAGACATCCCATTCTCATTACTATATCCTCATTTGGGGACTTGGAGAGTTACTTCTCACAACAATTTAAATAATCTCTATCTCATGCATAAAAGAGCTGTCCGTTTTATTAACAACTTACCCTATCATGAACATATTTTCTCCTGTTTCATCGTGGACCATATTCTTAGTATTCCTGCTATGTACAGTCATAATCTTTTTGTACTTATTTTTTACTTAGTACACAGTTGATTATCAAGTATTCCTATCCACATACACTTATGCTTCGCCAAAATACAATTTCAAGCATTTTATATTTTCCAAGCCATAAACAAGAACTAATTATGGATTGCAGTTATTAAACAGGCAAATTCTGAATCGCTTAAATACCCACCTGCAATTACTGTCTTTAATTACACATAATCCTTCATTAACATCATTCAGCAATGAATCGAAGGTATATTTCGGTGACATTGTTTGACGGTTGTGTTTGAAATAATATTGCTGGATTACTGGTTGCTCATAGAGCTGTATATTGATTGTAGTTGTATACTGGTTGTATATTGTATCGTTGTATTTGAATTCTGGTTGTATATTCTGTTAATGTTGTTTGTCAGTGCCCACTGTAGTAGAAAAAATCTACTTATTTTCTGCAGTTGGGCATGTATGACCTGTATGTTAATTCAGACTTGTACGAGAATATTTTTGTGGATTGAATACTAACATGGGGGGTGGGGGGTGCTAGAGGACTAGTCAGGTGACTATATAAGGTCACTTTTTGACCCTAGCATTTTGACAATCATGTATTGTTAACAAAGTAAATAAATAAGTAAATAGCTCACACATACCACTATTCAAATTTCTGGTCGGAGCATGTTGTGCATGATGCTAGTCATTGCAGCCTCAATCTGGACCTTATATTTAGGTTAGACGGATGAAGCAGTGGGTAGACTTTATCTTGAACGTAAGCCAAGAAGAAATAAAGATAATAGAGATAACATCACGTGTCTTCTGAGCCCACAGAAGCATTGTCAGCTCTAGTGCACCTAACCCAAAGTTTAGGCAGGTGCTCAATTACAGTATCCACTCCAAGAGGCTTCACACCATAATTACAAGTCCAGCAGCTATCTATTCCAAGGACTAGAAAACGAGACAAGAATTTTAAGCCGGTACTTTAAGAGAACCCTTCGCATTTTGCAAAAAAAAAAAAGAAGCACGAGAATTAGTAATGCCCACCGTTGGGCCTAGGGTTGCGTGGCCGATGTGATGTCGAGTTGGCGTTGTGCCAGGGTAGTCATCAGGACAAGTTGAGAGAATGAAGAAAAACTTCATACAGGTATTTATATCTTTCAAGAATCTCGGTCAACAGACTGTGGCGCTCCTCGGTGCACCGTCATAACTAGCCACGTTGGAGTCCATGCCCTTCTTCCTTTTCTCCACATGGTGGCCAGGATCGCACCGATCCGGGAACACTGGGTCATCATAATTCACGAATGTGCAGTTGTACTTGGACTGAGAAGGTACCTTTCTCCCTATCAAAGGTCAGTGTCCAGTTGACGGCTCAGGAATGTCGAGGTTGGGTGCTGACAGCCGGCAACACCTCTGGCAACCTTTTCAGGGATTTGGCAGTTCGTTGAAATCACGTTCTCTGAACCTGATCGGCACCTGGCACCAAAGAGGAGAGAGAGACTGTTGGTGCGCAGTGCGCTATTGTTTCTTCCCTTGGGTAATTTTTGGTTGCTGACGGGGGGGGATTCATGCTCGGAGCGTAATTGCCTGCAGGGGTGACGTCACAACAGCGTTCCAAAGCTGCAGGTTTGGCAGTTCAGCATCCTTGGTCAAGAAGGACCATCAGGCACAGCACCACTTAGGGCTGTAAAACTTGGATGAATTTGAAAATGAGCCTCCGCAGAGGTGGCTCCGTAGACAGGCATTTGGTGTGTTGTGTGACCATGGACCCGAGCACATGGGGGTTGGACCCTCCCGCATTTAATTCTTCATGGCTTAGCCATGTCTGGGGAAAATGGGGTCCTGAGAAGGATTGTGCTGATGCTGAGTGTTCTGGACCTTTAAGGCCCCTTGACAGAGGCCACACACTCCTTTGATGTTTGGCTTCACATAAGCGCCACCCCTGGACTGACTGACCCATCTGGGGGAAATCGGTAGTTGCTTTTCCCGGTTCTTCTCTTCAGTGTTCAACTTTCTCTCTTAGGCTATGTTCACACTTGGGAAACAGCAAGCGGGCGGAAAAGCCAAAGCGGGCGGAAAATCTTTTCTGCGCATGTACAAGATGTTCACATTTGTTTCGCCACTGCAGCAGAAACCACTGCCGCTTTCGCCCACATCCATCTAGTTTGCGTACATTTGTCCACGTGGTGGCACTGTTCAGCACACTATTTCAAGACATACGTTCATTCATTGACCCATTAGTTATTAAAAGGTATAATTTCGCGCAACTGCGCGCGTCATCTTAACTTTCGTCTACTGTGGAAGATAAAGAAGACATAGTTTCAATAGTTTTAGCTAGTTGCTATTCCTGGAAATAGACAATGAACAACTGAAAATGTTAAATTTTATGACCGGATATTTACATGCTAGTGCAGCTTCCGGTGAAGCAGAACCGCGTTCCGCTTCGCTGGGGCAAAAAAATTGGTCCAAGACCGATCGTGCTCGCCGCCTGGTTTTCCACCCGTTTCTCCGCCTAGGCGGTCAGATTTTGTGAAGTTTTTTTCTGCTTCCGCCTGCACCGAGACCAAGTGTGAACGTAGCCTTACTTTCTACCTTTCCTGTCTTGTCCCCGCTTTTTCTTACTTCCAATTTCCCCAGGAAGAAAGGGTGAACCTGGTGTAGTTTATCCAACCTAGGGTATGCTAGGTTATATTTGCTATGTAGAGCTGGCATGTGCGATTCCTTAGGGTCTCGTAGCATCCGAAATCAAACAAATTCTTTATGGATTTAAGCTCCTTTCCCCGACTATGTGATCACCTTCTTTTCGAAAGAGGGCGCACCGAAGAAACTCCCTAATTTTTTGGCCAACTAAAGGAATTCTTCCCGCGCTACCACATTATACATAGTCAAAGCTCCAAAAAGACAGTCGGAACCATTTCTCCTTTTACCGTTGTAAAAATTCTCACCGACGTGCTGAGTCCCAGATACAAAGTCACTAAAATGGCTAGTGGCGACCTGCTGTTTAACCCTTTGAGGGTTGAATTATTTTGAAAAAAACTTTCCCAGGTGGTCAAATTACTTTATTGCGAATCTTGAATGTACAAAATGTATAAAGTCGGGAATAAATAGTAAAAAATAATTAGGAACAGTATTTTGGTGTCGGCATCACTCACAACTGCAAAATGTTCAATAGTATTTCCGAGCGTGGTACTCCTTGAAACACTGTTCTACGCACAGCGCTTATCACAGTCTGCACACCTTAAATGCGTGTCTGTACTCTTGGAGCGAGGAGTTGTGTTGGTGCACACACGACATCTCTGCGTGCGGCTGCCTTGGGCAGAGGTCTGAGGCACCCTTTCGCGTAAGCGCGTTGCCGCGGAGAGCGAGAATACCTCGTGAGTGGTGGTGATAACGAAGCTAAGAGCAGTGCCAATCAAGATAGAAATCAACTTCCGCCGCCCCTGCGAGAGCGTGTCGTCAAAGAGAAAAACCATGTGTCGCGCGCCTCCGTTGCGATCACGCGGCTGAACCGAAACCGCGAAAGCGCGTTGCCACTGAGACCGAGAATACCTCGCGAACGGCGCTGATAAGCAAGCTAAGAGCAGCGCCAATCAAAATAGAAATCAAGTTCCACCTCCCTGCAAGAGAGTGCCGACAAAGAAAAAAAATGACGTTTCGCGCACCTCCGTTGCGATCACGCGGCGAAACTGAAACCACCAAAGGGGCGTTGCCGCAGTCTGAGCGACGCGCTGAAGCTAGCAATCAGCTCTATTTATCTCCCCAAGAAGGTAGCACCAATTTCAAACGCATCTTGTAAGTGCTAAGAGGTGGCAGCACCTTCGGTGAGCACACATTGTCATTATGGCGCGAAATTTCAAACGGAGGGTCAGAACCGTACCCGTACGGCAAAGACCTTGCAGGACAGAAAACCGCCGCCGTACATGTACGGCAAAAACCTTCAAAGGGTTAAGGTTTGCGATAAGCTCCAACATGACAATATTTCAAATTTTGTGGCTTCTGGCGATGTTCAAATCGCGTTAACGCAACATCACTCAGTGAACACATTCAGAGGTGTGATATGAGATGATTATCTGTTGAATTTGAGCGAAGAGGAACTACTTGAGGGATGGACGGAGCAAGATGTCGTCAAAGTGCAAAAAATAACGATCAAACGCGACAACAAAGAAATTCCTACAAAACATCTAATCCTCACCTTTTCTACGAGTGTGCAGCCAGAATCTCTTTAAACAGAGTACACAAAGATACGACCATATATCCCAAATCTATGTAGATGTAAGTGCCAAATATTTGGCCATGGCTCGCAAAGCTACCAAGGCTGACTCACTTGCGCAAAATGTGGGGAACAAGAACACGCTTCCTACACTTGCACTACCCGCCATGGTTGCTCAGTGGCTATGGTGTTGGGCTGCTGAGCACGAGGTCGCGGGATCGAATCCCGGCCACGGCGGCCGCATTTCGATGGGGGCGAAATGCGAAAACACCCGTGTGCTTAGATTTAGGTGCACGTTAAAGAACCCCAGGTGGTCAAAATTTCCGGAGTCCTCCACTACGGCGTGCCTCATAATCAGAAAGTGGTTTTGGCACATAAAACCCCAAATATTATTATTATTACACTTGCACTGTCACGCTCCACTGTGCGAACTGCTACGGTGGTCATGCAGCATATTCCCGATCATGTCCTATGGGGAAAAAAGAAAAAGATATGTAATTACACTGAAATTAAAGAGATCTCATTTCAAGAAGCACGGAAATGTGTTTCATTCCTTCATACTGCAGAATATGCTGGTCCGATGCGTAACGCTGCGCCAGTTCCATGAGCCCCCTTGGTGATAGCAGTCAGCGCTGATTCACCGTCCCTTAAAGAAGGCCCATTGACCTCTGGGATGTTAGGCTCCAAGGCTTTGTGTGTCGAGGCAAGCCCTCCAAACTCACGGCAAACACACCGCTTCCATGAGCAGGTATCCAGCACCTTGCAAGAGGCAATGGACATTATTCCTAGCCAGACGGCACAGGCAGCGGTGAAGGACTGCCGTGAGTCTCAGGAACGCAGAAAGAAAGACAAGCCCCACATTATGGGGCCCGGAAACGTCAACCTTGATGCTGTTAAAGATATTCTTTGTAACATTACTCTAAAGGTGCTGTGTGTCCAGGAGACATGCCTGAAATCAACACAAACTTCCTCAGGCAATATGCCATTTTCTGCAAAGACTGCGACGACACTATCACCTTGTCTGGTGGTGTGTGTGGCTATCGTAGTTGATAAGGTTTTCCTGACCCATATCATACACTTAGGGGCTAAATGACTCCGAACAATGAACTTATTAAAGCTTCTATCACGAATAACATGGGGCAGGGATAGGAAATGCCTTTTGAACTTGTAAAGGAGCCTTGCCGGCTCATGTCCTCACTACGGCATAATAGTTTATCAGTCTGCTGCACCCAGTGCCTTGAAGATGCTGGATCGTGTTCACCATGTGGAATCCGCCTTGCGACTAGGCCTTCAGGGCAAGCCCCGTACAAAGCCTTTATGTAGAACCAAATGTGTGGTCACTCCATCTTCAAAGGTCATATGCCAGTTTTAAAGATTTCCTGGAAATAAATTGAAACTGTGAACATACTTCCTATTCTGCCATAAACGATACATGTGCCACAATTTTCTGTAACTGACCTACAGTGAAGCACCCTTCTCATTACGTGTGAGAAAACTCGGTTAAGAAATGGGTACTATACTACAGGAACATCCTCTAATGACTTCACTGAAGCTGCTGCCACCATGGCAGCTGGTAGAATGTGACACATCGTTTGTGGAAGTCACAAAACACGCTCCAGATTTATACGTTCAAATGCACTTTTTGGAAACTAATTTTAAGTATTCTTGCCCTGAATTTTATTCGGACACATCAAAGTTGCATGGTCTTATGTGGCAGTCGGTGCATCCTTATCAGGAATCCTGTGTACTGTACCCCCAAACGAGCATCTTTACAGCAGAGGCCTATGCAGTACTATTGGCAGTGAAACACATAGATTGATTGAAACTCCTAAACGCTGTAATATTTAAAGATTCTTTAAGTGTTGTTAAAGCTTTAATATTGCTGCAAAAACATAAAACCCCTGTAATTGTGCTTATGCTTCTAAACAACAAGTCATACTATGCTGGGTGCCTGGCCGTAGACCCATTGAGGGTAATGGTATTGGTGACAATATTGCCACGTCTATAATAACGAAAGCTGGCAGCTCTTTCATAGCTATCCCTGTCACAGGTTTGAATCCTTACCCGTGGAAGAAACCGAGAGGCTATTGGCAATGTATGTTTGATAGCAAAACACTTAAGCTTCACATTGTTAAGCCCAACTTGGAAAATTGGCAGCCTATAACAAAAATACAATAAATTTTTGTCTTACAATAGACCACACCTATGGCATACACTCCTACCTGCTAACTGGTGATTACCCTCCTGTCTGCAATAAATATGGCGAGACACTGACGGTCCTTCACATGTTTTTGGAATGTTGGGAAGCGGAAACGCAGAGAGAAAAGTATTTTCTCCTAGCATACAGATAACACAATCCCCTCCACCCAGTAATATTTCTTGACATAGAACCACTTCTTGACAAGTTAGTACAAGTTATTTACACAATATTGGTACATTGTGAGTTATTAGTCCCATAGATTTGTAGCACATCCTCTGACTGCCCTGCAGGGGCATCTATGTCGGCAGGCGTTTGGTGTGTTGTGACACCACAGACCTGAACACACAAGGGTTGGACCCTCCCACGTCTTAACGGTGCGCAGCTTAGCCGTGTCCCGGGAAAAGGGGATCCTGGTGGTTGAGCAGATGCCAGGACCTTGGACCTCTAAGGCAACACACTTTTTTGGCCTCCACTTAACGTAGATGGCACTCCCGGACTGACCCATTCGGGGGAAATTGGTAGTTGCCTTTTCCTGTCCTCCTCTCCAATCTTTGTCTTTTACTTTCCTGTCTGCTCTTCTCTTTCTTTTACTTCCGTTTTGCGCGCAGCAAGGGTTAACCTTGTGTGGAATAACCAACATTAATCGTGCATATTTGATTAAGCGGAAGTGTACAGTTGGCGTTCGCAGAGTCTGCTTCCTATAAGTCCTGCGACGTCTCCTTGTGGGGATTCACTGTGGGTGGCTGGCATTACTACTGAAATCTGAAATTACACTTATGGACATTTCTTTCCCAACAATTCCTGATTGCCCTCAGAAATGAGGGCACACTGAAGAAGTCTTAGTTGATTGGCAACCAGAAACAGAAATTTCCGCTGTTTTATGTGATACATTAATATCAACCAGAAAAGACGGTGAGGATGATCTCCCCATTTCTCATGTCGAAATGTCTGATTGAAGCTCTTTGTGCAGGCTATAAAGTAATGAAGATGGCAAGAGGGGATCTTCTTTTGGAACTTCGAGATAAGAAACAGTTTGACAAGCTCCCTAACCTATCGTCATTTGGGGATGTCCCAGTGAGAGTATCACCACGCCGTACCGTGAACACCACCCGTGGTGTTGTCTCCGATGGGGACTTAATGAAACTGACTGAAGCTGAATTATTCAGGGGGCAGCGCTACCACGGCACCCGGCGGATGTCAAGCCCAAGCTCAATCAGCTGGCAGCAAGGCCTTCAACCTCCTGGCTGGTGGTATCCAAGATCTTGTCTTTTGAGGCGAGGCTTTCACAGCAAACAAACCGCTCGCATGAGGACAAGTCCAGCTCCTCGCAAGAGGCGATGGAAGTGACGCCAAGTGTGACTGCGAAGTCAACGCTCATGGAGCTGCGCAATTCTATCGGGCACTCCAAAAAAGGCAAACTTCGTGTCATGGCACGCAGATAGAGCCCTGTGAGCTCTGAGTTTGTTTCCTTAACACACAGCACAAACACTATTCTTACTATGGAGATACATTTACCATAATGGAATGCAAGAGAACTTCTCTGTAACCTCGACGATATCAGAGAACTGCTTCATAAATATAATTCCAAGTTGCTTTGTGTTCAGGAAACACATTTGAAACAAATGCACAAAATTTTCTCTGGCAATATGCCATCTTTTGCAAAAACTGATGAGGCTACCACCACATCTGGTGGTGTAGAAATGATCGTGGACTAGTCTGTTGCTTGTCAGCATTTGCCACTACAGACACCCCTAAAGGCAGAGTCAGCTCGGACAACCATTTTTAATAGATTGGTCACTGTCTGCTCTTTATATATTCCTCCAAATTTTAAACTTAAGACAGATCATTATGGCCTCATTGACCAGCTGCCAGAGCCCTACGTGCTTGTAGGAGACCTTAACGCTCACAATATTTTTTGGGGAGACTCCCGGTGCAATGCGAGAGGTCGCCTCATAGAAAGTTTCCTTATAAACTCTGGGGCATACCTCTTTAATAAGGCGGCGCCCTATTACAGTCTATAACATAATACATATTCATCCATCGATTTACCACTTTGATCGTCCACATTCTTTGTCGATCCAGAGTGGAATGCTATTGAAGATCCTTATGGGAGCAACCATTTTCCAATAGTGCTGAACATGCTCAAGCAATACGAGTCTCCTTCGCATGCCTCTCGGTGGAAATCTGCGTCCGCCAATTCGGATCATTTTAAAGAATCACTAAATTTAGTGCGAGATTTTATCAAGAATTTTACTGTCGACGATGCAGTAGCATGTTTTACAGCTTTTATTATTGATGCTGCAGGAAAGTTAATGCCAGAAACAAAAGGTCAGTATTGTAAAAGACGTGTACCATGGTGGAATGAAGAATCCAGAAAGGCATGGAAGAAACAGAATAAAGCGTGGGGAAAGATGTGTCGATACCAAAATGCAGAAAATCTTGTTGGTTTTAAACACATCAAATTGAAGGGGAGGCGGACGTGGCTGCAGGCTAGGAGAGCAAGCTGGAAGAGGTTACTCTCAAACATAAATTCTCACACGCAAGAGGTGAAAGTTTAAAATGGTCTCGGTAGTCTGAAGGGGCAGCAAGTCCACCCGTTGCCCTTGGTCAGTGACCAAGTGAGTACCTTGGCAGACCAGGCTGATGCCCTAGGTGGACACTTTGAGTGTGTGTCAAGCTCCATACACTACTCAAAATCATTCTTTAAACACACAGAAATAGCAGAGCTTAAGTTACTGGAACGTAAATGCTGACCGAATGAACTGTACAACCGTCCTTTTAATATTGCTGAGCTGAGAGCTGCCTTGAGTGTATGTAGGAGCTCTGCACCGGGAGCCGACAGAATCATGTATGACATGATTAAAGACTTCCACATGGACACACTGGTGACACTTAATGCACTTCTTAACTCTGTTTGAGCTTCCGGATACCTTCCATTCTCATGGAAGAAAGCTATTGTTGTTCCACTTCTGAAAAGAGGTAAAGACCCATCCGACATATCAAGTTACTGCCCAATACTCTCACAAGCTGCGTTTGTAAGCTTTTTGAAAAAATTATAAATTGTTGTCTTTTACATTTCCTTGAATCTAACAAATACTTGACCCTTATCAATGCAGTTTCAGAGAAGGGTGCTCCAAAACTGATTGTGGGCTATCCTAAAGCCCCTCCATCCATGCACCACCGTCGCTTTCTTAAGTAGCGACAACCTTTGTTGTGTGCCGCCTTTTCCCCTCACACCAAATCCGGTTCCGGCATTTCCGGTTGAAAATCTTCCGGTTTCGGCGTTTCCGCTTCCTGAAGTTGCGCTGCGGGAATTTCCACTTTCACTGCTGTAAGACAATGGTGAGACGCCCGCGCGTGCTTAGCAGAGCTGCGGCAGTCACCATGAGAAGAATACAAAGGGGACAAGCTGTTGTATTCCGCTGAAGTAGTAGTTCGCGGCCGCTGTTTTCCAAACGCACGAAAAACGGCAGTTGTCTCCAAGTGCCCAGGCAGTACATTTCACTGTACGTTGTCGCTCGTGCCACAACCCGTTGCAGGTTGACGCGAAGCAGCGAACACGAGGAGATTGCTGGTTACAATAGGCGGTGGTTCTTGGATGGAATCGCATTCACAGTTTCAACCGCAGCTGGTGCAATTAGTCTCTCCATCGACGCGAAATAAACAATGCTAAAAAGCATAGCGTCACTTCCCCTCGGAACAGGAAGTTCCGCTTGACGCTGGAAGCTAAGGGGGTGAGTGGGAGAGGGCCGTGGAGGAGGAGGGCAGGTTGGCAGTACTTAACCTAGTCGGCGGAAACATGTGTGGAGGGGCTTTAGCCTATCTGGAATGCGTTTGTTCATAAACAGTTCTTATTGATATTTCTCGATTTAGAGAAGGCGTACGACACAACGTGGCATTACAGAATCTTGTGAGACATGTGGGGAATAGGCATCCGTGGAAACATGCTGAAGATAATAGAAAGCTATTTGTCTAATCGTACCTTTCGCGTCAAAATCGTCAATGTGTGGTCGTGTCCATTTATACAAGAAACTGGTGTACCTCAGGGAGGCATGTTTAGTTGCACATTCTTTATCGTTAAGATGAACACACTCCATGCTTCATTACCACCAACTACATTTTATTCCATCTACATAGACGACATAGGTTTCAAATTCTGTAACATTGCAGTGTGTGAAAGACAAGTACAGCAGGGCTGGAATAAGGTGTCTAAGTGGGCCGACGAAAATGGGTTTAATGCTAACCCCCACAAAGGTTCTTGTATTCTTTTCATAAGAAAAAGAGGCCTGGCTCCAGATCCAAGTGTAGAACTGTATGCACAAAGAACATAAGTTTTTATTCATTATACTTGATGCAAAACTGACTATTATTCCACACATAAAATATCTCAAGCCAAAATGCTTAAAAACAATTAACCTACTGAAAATTTTATTGCACACAACATGGGGCAGTGACATAAAATGTTTAATGAACCTTTACAGGAGTGTCGTGCAACCTCGATTGGATTATGGTGCTGTGGCATATCACTCTTCTGTTCCAAGCGCGTTAAGGGTGCTAGATCCCGTCTAATCTTGGTATCTGCCTGGCCACTGGCGCCTTCAGAACAAGTCCTATTGAAAGCCTATACGTAGAATTGAATGAGTGGTCACTCAATCTTCAAAGAACATGCATTAGCTTCACATACCTTCTTAATGATTACTGCAACCGTGAACACCCTTGTTATAGTACAATTAACGATTTGACGTGTGCTACTCTTTTTCATAACCGACCTTCTGTAAAACAGCCTTTCTCACTGCGTGTGAGGGAACTTTGTCAGGAAGTGGATGTCCCACTTCTTGAGCATCGCCTAATACCTCCAGCTAATCTGTTACTGCCTTGGGAGTGGCAGGTGGTAGAATGTGACGTCTTTTCTATAAGTCTCAACATGTGCTCCAGAGATTAAAATACGAATGTGTTTCTTGAAGCTTCAGTCCAAGTACTCTTGCTCTGAATTCTACACTGACGCATCAAAGTCACATGCAGATGTGTCTTATGCAGCGGTTGATCCATCCTTCTCTGAGTCTCTGAGTATATTTTACATCTGGAAATGATTATCTTCATGGCTGAGGCATATGCGGTATTGTCTGCTGTCAAACACATCAAGAAAACAGATACGAAAAGCTGTTATGTTCACTGACTCTGTCAGTGTTGTAAGATCAATACCGAACGTCGTTGACTGAACATAAAAATCCCATGCTTAAGGATCTTGACTCACTTCTGTATACAATGTATATCTCTAACCTGCAAATCACAATATGCTGGTTACCTGGCCATAGAGGTATTGAGGGCAATATGCTTGCAGACGAAACTGCCACATCAATGGCCACTATAAAGCCACCAACTTCTCTGTAGCTGTCCCTGCCATAGACTTGAAACCTCTCTTGCGGAAAAAGCTGACACTGAAACATCCAATAAGCTGCACGTCACTAAACCACAGTTGCGGAATTGACCACCCATGTCAAAAATAAGATGAACTGAGATATGGTACAACACTCGTACTTGCTCACTGGTGATGAGCCACCTGCCTCTGATAAATGTGGTGAGACGCTGACCTTCCTTCGCATGTTGCTAGAATGTCGTGAATTAGAGGCTCTCAGAAAAAAAGACACTTCAGGTTACCACACCATCAACAATTTTCATTACATTCGGCAATGTTCCTTAGCAATGACCCGCTCTTTGATGTTAAATCAACCTGAGCTTTTTTAAAGGATGTTGTAAGGATGTTGTACACCCATGTGATCTGTAGCGCAGCCTTACATCAGAAGCTGCTGCTGCAAAAGTAGTATTTAGAGCATGTGCCTCCCGGTTCTTGCACTCAAGGACCTGGGTAAGGCATTAGTGTTACTTCAATACTTCTACATTTTTATCTTATGATCACTTTGCAACATATATTTTATGGTCGTAACATATCTCACTTGTCATTGTCATGTATACAGCACATAAATATTTTACACACTTA
The DNA here is from genome assembly GCF_050947875.1 of Dermacentor variabilis. Taxonomy (NCBI): domain Eukaryota; kingdom Metazoa; phylum Arthropoda; class Arachnida; order Ixodida; family Ixodidae; genus Dermacentor; species Dermacentor variabilis. The sequence goes on from NC_134568.1 coordinate 218,984,864, forward strand.
CACAATGACTGATTTTACACCCCTTTACAGCCATGGTACATCCTTGACTTATAAACCATTGTTGGCGCATTGCATCATGTGTTTGGTGCTCTTTGGCCAGACTGGCCCTTGCGCCATTAAAACTCAAATCACTATCATCCTCTCAGTAGAGGTTTCTTTTGTGAGAGCATTTCTTTAGAGCATGTGCCTCCCAGTCCTTGCGTTCAAGGGCCTAGTGAAGCACTAGTGCCACTGTTATCGACACATTTTACTATATAATTTTTTATATGAGAACTTTTATTGTCATATCACACATCACTATTCATCATCATTTTAATACTTATAAATTTTACGCACTTTATAGCGAACAATTTTTAGACCTCTTTACAGCCATGTTACACCTACCGTTCACAATACATATTTCCATTGCCAACTCATCACTATTTTGCATGGCACTCTTTAGTAAGATTTGGCCTTTGCACCAATAAATGTTAATTAATCAATCAGTCAAACCTGAAAATCAGTAAAATTGTATAATTGTAATTAGTGTCAGAGTAGTCGCCCATCGCAACAAGTAAATTGGTTAGTCCATTTGTGTCAGCTTTACACAACCTGCAGAACTTCTCTGTTTTACAACTTCTGTGGCATTTTTGTTTATTTTTTATTATTAGGAATACTTGAATGGCAAACATGGCTTCCCTTCCATCCACGACAAAACGAAGCCATCACAAGAAGCAATAAGGCGCTACAAGGAAGAGACAGGTACCATTTTATTTCAGTATTTAAATATGTATTTAACATAGCACATTATTTAATTTATACAGCTTATGCTCTAAATAGTAGTGTTGTTTTTTTTTCATTCAAATGGGCTTTTGTTCTGGAAATGGCTGGAGACCGGAGATTTTAATCGTACACTATTGGCCCTGATATTATGGGTAAGCATAGGAACTGTCTATACTGTGATTTTAACCCGCCGTGGTTGCTCAGTGGCTATGGTGTTGGGCTGCTGAGCACGAGGTCGCGGGATCGAATCCCGGCCACGGCGGCCGCATTTCGATGGGGGCGAAATGCGAAAACACCCGTGTGCTTAGATTTAGGTGCACGTTAAAGAACCCCAGGTGGTCAAAATTTCCGGAGTCCTCCACTACGGCGTGCCTCATAATTAGAAAGTGGTTTTGGCACGTAAAACCCCAAATATTAAAAAAAAAAAAAAAAAATTATTACTGTGATTTTATGGCTTCATGGAGAAACTTATGTGTTTTCTAAAATCGGTGCCAAGGTCTTCTCATAGAGCCACTTTCATGGGCCTGCATCTCCCTAGTGATACCTGTACTTGTCTTAGTAATTTGTACCAGTATCAACAAAAATGGTTCCACTTGCTTAGGCTAGGCCTATTTGCTTTGCTTGTCACAATGAACACACATGACAGGGCCGAAAAAGGATGAAGAACTTCAGTTTGGCGTAGTTGGTGCTTACTGCATATCATATTGACTGCAAATAAAGACGGGGACAGCGGAAGAGAATGTGTTGTTTTTGTGTTCTCTTCCGCTGTCCCCGTCTTTATTTGTGGTCAATATGATGTCCAAAAAAGGATGGCCCAGCCATCTTGTACATATTTAAACTTGGCCGCAATCATTTTAATATTGATATAGCAGCACCCATGGTTAGTTGAACTGCCATTTTTTAATGTATTTGGACTGTTGCTTCCCTAAGATATGTAAGTTACATCTGCATCTACAAGGTTGGATTCACCTGGAAAATGCATAGTGTGGACCAGGTCTGATGACCTAGAGTAAAAACTATCCTGGTGTGAGAATTGTCACCCATATGTGCACTACTTGGAAGTCTGATGCACAGAAATAAATTTGCAGCCTGACTTCAGCATGCCATTTATTAGCATTGACCAAGGGAGTTTTTGAAACAAATATCTTGTCAAATAACTTTTTTTTATTTGGAAAGAAATATATTGTCAGGCCAAATAAAAGGCTTTGTTACATTTCTTGTGAGCTCGGAGTGTGAAGAAACATGACTCTCCAAATGGCTGGCTGGGAACAAAAAAAAATTATTGTTAAGGGGGCACGTGCGCATGTGCTTGCTCTTTGACTTGACCAGCGACACTATATGTGCTGCTAGATGACACCCTGTTATATCTCCCTGTTAGTTCAGACCTATAACAATCAGGCATGAACACTGTGTCTGCAGAAAGTGATGACAACTGGCGCTCTTGAAACTACAGCTTGAGTGCCACTAGGTGGCCTGCTTAGTGAATTTATGTTCATGCTTACCTCAGAGTCAGCGGGATGAGACGAAGCTCCACCAATATTGTCTGTTGACAATGCTGTTGAACTGGACAGCCAGTCTTTGTAGCCGACGGTTTCCGGACGAGCAAATGTTCTTCCTTTGCCATGTGATAATTCTTGCAGAAGAACTGGCGTTGTCCTGTTGCAGTATGCATTCCCACAGCTTGTTTGGACCCACTGAGATTGGGAAATCTAGGCTGACGTCATTTGATTCATACATAAAATCCTTGGAGCTATGTGGCTGCATGGCAGCAACAGAAATTTTGCTTCTTCTTCCTGGGCTTCAGAGGCCTTTGCTGTCACTTCATTCTCACCATTCCCTTATGTGGAAAGAGTGGGAAATGCAGGAAGCCATGAGCACTGGTATTATGCCATAAGCAGTTCAGCTGAACTGAATTTTGTTAGTCCAGCGGTTTCCTTGTAGGCCAATAAAGCAATATAAGGACATTTGGCTTTCTCAAGCAGGTGTTTTAAAGATTGTTCTGCTAGTTCTGCATTGTCAGTGGCCTGTGGGTATTAAGGATTGTATGTGTGATGGATGGAGCAAAGTACAGTTGAACCTCGATATATCAAACAGCATGATTATCACGAAATAGTTCGATATAGTAAGAATTTGATATATAAAGTCACGTAAAAAACATGTGAAAAAATTCTCCAAATCAATAAATGAACCAAGGGCTTGATCGGGGATCGTTGTTCGGAGCGCTCGTTCGGTTGCGCCGCACGCAATTGGCCTAGGCCGCACCGACTTCGTCAGCCATGTGGCGTATTTACAATTGCTGGTAGGTACAGCGGGGCATGGCACTCGCGGAGATGGTGGACATGTGCGCGCATGCGCGAGTAAGAGCGGGTGCGAGAGAGGAAATGTAGGGACTTTTGCTCCTTGAATATTATTCTGCATAGGCACTGCGGAGGAGTTCCTTAGTGTGTGTTGTATGCGTTTGTCCCTAGGCGTGCCGGCAGAAGTCGCGGGGTGCGGTAGTGCTGAACTTAGCGTCGCAAGTTGTCGGCTGGACGTAATTATATTTATTCAATCATGTTTCTTTACTAATTGAAACAGGGTGCCATTATTTTGCATTATTTGCGGTGCCTCTAGGACACCAAAGCGGCAACGGGGGCATCAAAGCTAGAGCCTGGACTGGTCCGTGGGTTGGGGCTCGCCGAGGCCTGCACGTGCTAGGGGTGTATAAGATCGGTTGTCCGCTATCATGGGCAGCCAATTTTTTTATGCGAACACCCACGGGCTGCCCTGCTTCTAGCTTTGATCCCCCCCCACTACCCCTTTCGTGCCCCGAAGATCCTGCACCACCTGCTTTATTATAACCTCAGGCGCTCTCCTGAGGCCTCCACTTGCCGGTTACATGTGCCCTCCTGGAGAAGTGCTTGTAAAAAATCCAATCTACTGTCGCAACGAAAAAAAGCGACCTGCGACTTATACAACACCAATCAGAACCTTGCCCCTTCAGACACAGCGATCACCAAATGGGGCATCCGTGCCCACTGCTTCACTGCGCGGGCAGCCAGCGGCGGAGCATAAACAAACACGACCACACTCCACAATGCCGGCATGTCTAGGGGACAAACGCATACAGCACGCGCCAAGAAATCTCCTCCGTAGTGCCTAGGCAGAGTCACATATTCAAGGAGCAAAGGCCCCCAGATTTTCTCTCTTGTTCTACTCGCGCTTGCGCAGAAACGTCCAGCGCCGTGAGAAATGCCACGCCCCGCTGTACCTACTAGCAATTGTAAATATGCAGCTGGGTGAGCGTGGTCGATTGCCCCGCATGCAATTCATGCCGGCCACTTCGTCGGCCGTGCGAAGTCTGCACGGCCGACGATGTGGCGTATTTACTTTATTTATTTTATTCGGGCGCGATTGGGACCCGATCTCGTCCCAATCGTGCCCGAAGTGAGTATATACTCACTTGAAGCTTCATGCAAAGTATTTATTTAGCTGAAAGTACTGCAGCAGTGTAGCCTGCTTCTTCATCATCATCATCATTTATTTACCCTTAAAGGCCCTTGGCTTAGGGCATTACATAAGGGGGGGGGGAGCAGTCGTTACATATACAATGGTCGGTAACAACAAAAAAGCAACACAAAGTTCAGGATTCATGTTCAACATTAACATCATTAGAAGCATCAACACTTCGTAGCCGCATGCTTAAACATGGAGTCCTCAACATAGTTTAAACGATCCACAAGCAATAAGCCAGTGCCCTCTATTGCGTCGCAGTAGCGGCATAGAAGAGCCAAAGCAGCTACTGCCTCAGTTGAAGTTGGGAGCGGGGCAACATTAGCGCTTGTGGGATCAACCGCGGCAGCGTCTCCATTTGGCCGCTACTCTGCCATGATCTCCACGACTGTCAATCGAAGCATTTTGAAACAGTGTCACTAACAAAGTAGCATCTGCCAAGGAGTCTATGAGTGAACCCAGTGAGCCCAGCGCTGTGGCGCGTCTTTGCGGATGCAAACCTCCAGTTCTTTCGAGGCGCGGCAGGTGCAGAGCGCGGCATCGAGGAGTCAGTGCGGCAAATGCAATGCGTTGTTTTTTTATTTATTTATTTATTTATTTATTTATTTATTTATCATACCCTCAAGGTACGGTTGTACATTGCAGAGGGGAGGGGCAAAGTAAGTAAATACAGAGGCTAACAATAAAGCACCATGGTACAGCGCATATCTTAATCGGTTATCGAACAGGAAAAAACGTTTATTCTGTACAGCGAAACATTCCTCAAAACAGACACATTGGCTAGCATATAAACACGCAGCAATTTCATATATTAAAGCCCTAAGGTCAGCCAAATTTTCATTCCTTAATTGTACACTTCCAAATTTATTGAAGACTAATCCAAAGCGCTTCTGGGAAGCCATACGAGGAAACAACCATAAAACTGGAATATCATTGCTAACAACTTCTGGGGACCCAGTACCTGACCTATTGTGTTCTACTGTGCTTAACAATACCTTCACTCAGTCATTCTCATCACCTCAGACCCCTGATCCGATGCCCGAGATAAAATCAACTAACTACCATTTCATGGATCCCATCGTTTTCGACTCAACTGGTATCAAAGCCATAGTACAAAACTTAAAACCTAAAGCATCGTGTGGAGTAGATGAAATTAACGCTATATTCTTACAAAACACAGCGGAATACTGTTCAATCCTACTAGAATGCATTTACTCACTATCTTACAACTCTGGCACCTTACCGTATGATTGGAAAATTGGCAAAGTAATCCCCATTCACAAAACCGGACCAACCCATGATCCACAGAACTATAGACCTATTTCACTTACATCTGTACCATGCAAAGTAAAGTTATGGAGCATATAATATACACCCATCTGGTTTAATTTTCTTGAAAATAGCAACTTCTTCACAGTTATGCAGCATGGATTCTGTAAAAACTTCTCCTGTGACACTCAGCTTATCCTCTTCACTAATGCCCTACATGCCAATTTAGATTCTGGTTTTTTAACAGATTGTATATTTCTCGACTTCTCTAAAGCGTTTGACAAAGTGAACCATGCATTGCTTCTTCATAAATTAGGCGTTCTAAACATAGACCCCTCCGTAATTAATTGGATTCGCGCGTTTCTGACATCACGTGTTCAATTTGTAACCACTAATGACGTTAACTCACCTTTAGCCCCAGTTGACTCCGGCGTCCCGCAAGGGTCTGTGCTCGGTCCTTTATTATTCCTAATTTATATTAATGACTTGCCCACTCACGTTTCCTCGAACATTTGTCTATTTGCGGATGACTGTGTCTTGTATCGTAAAATAACTAATTCTTCAGATATTCTACTAATTCAGGAGGATCTCAATAACATAAATGAGTGGTGTCGTACGTGGTGCATGGAATTAAACATTAGAAAGTGTAAGACTATGAGGATTTCTCGTACTAACGTCATCTGCCCCACCTATACGCTAAATAACATCCCACTAGAATGTGTAACGTCATATCGATACTTGGGGGTTCACATTGCCAGCAATCTATCCTGGAAAACTCACATTGATCACATAACATCTAAGGCCACTCGTACACTGGGATACTTTCGTCGAAAATTTTCTCAAGCACCATCATCACTAAAACTCTTATTGTACACAACTTACATTCGTCCACAACTAGAGTACGCGTCATCAGTATGGGACCCTGGTCACGACACCCTCATACAGTCTCTAGAGGCAATACAGAATCGATCAGCCCGTTTCATTCTTACCAACTACCAAAGAACTGCGAGTGTCACTAACATGAAAGCTCTCCTTCACCTCCCGCTGTTATCAACCCGTAGAAAACTATCTCGCATATGTCTTTTCCATAAAATCTACTGCCACAACACATATTTACGTTCTATAATAATAATAATAATATTTGGGGTTTTACGTGCCAAAACCACTTCCTGATTATGAGGCACGCCGTAGTGGAGGACTCCGGAAATTTTGACCACCTGGGGTTCTTTAACGTGCACCTAAATCTAAGCACACGGGTGTTTTCGCATTTCGCCCCCATCGAAATGCAGCCGCCGTGGCCGGGATTCGATCCCGCGACCTCGTGCTCAGCAGCCCAACACCATAGCCACTGAGCAACCACGGCGGGTATATATTTACGTTCTATCTTTGTCCAACCACCACCATACATTTCATCTCGCATAGACCACCGCCGAAAGGTAACCATTCCGCACTGCAACACCGTCGGCTTTTCATATTCATTTCTCCCCCAAACGAGCAAAGATTGGAATAACTTACCCGCATTACTTACAAGCATAATTGAACCCAATAACTTTAAAGGCACACTTCAAAGCTTCATGTTATAAATTATTGTTGCGTTTGCTTGTTCTGTATAATAACTGCTTTTATGCCATTGTTTTAAATTATGGTTTGTATTTTTATATCGTATGTTCTTTCCATTCTTTATTTTGTTACGCCATGTATTTTTGCCACGCTTACAAGTTTCTATTTACCATTCTTATTTTGTATACGATGTTTTTTGCCATGTTGTTTGCCTTCCTTCCTTATTTTTGTGATTTGCCTCTGTATTTACTTACTTTGCCCCTCCCCTCTGCAATGTACAACCGTACCTTGAGGGTATGATAAATGCGTTGTTGACGTTGTCAAACTAGCCAAGCCGCCGTGTGCCTACCCTGCTACGTTCAAATGGCGCCCTCGGCACGATCGATGTGCGCAGCTGTAGTGCGCAGCAGTCGGGAACGCCTATCGCACCACCGCGGTGCGGTATCTTCGAGGGTGTTGCGGGAAAGCTCACCGCCTGTCAACAAAGAGCATGTCGTCTGGGGTGGCGGAGTTCAATATATCCATTTTGTGTCCGACCACGTTCGAAATAATAATTAAATATGCGTGAGATTTTCCAGGTGATATAGAAATTGTTCGATACACGCAATAATTCGAGGTATCCGTGTTTGATATATCGAGGTTTGACTGTATGTGGCAAAATATATGAATGCTGGACACCAAAACTGGGGGCTATTGTCAGACTCTGCAGTCATGAGGATGCTATGATAAGCATAGAAGCTCTTCGAGGGGTAAACAACGATCTGGTGATGTGGATGGCAGGAGTGCTGTTTCTTGATATCGCGAGTGATAATCTACAGAAATAAGATAAACTTTCCCTAATGCTGGAAGAAGGTCTGTGCCCACAATCTGCTAGGGTAGCTCTGGAGTAATTGTTGGAAGTAGGAGCTTGTCATTTTTAAAGTAGCTTTTGATGTAGACTTCTTATTCGGACACAACTTGCTGAAGTTCGGGATGATATTCCCAGCTGCCGAACAGGCTGCCTGGCCCTTACTCTGCACTGCTTGATGACTTGGTATCCTGTGTGAAGATGGATAAGAATTTACTGTCTCTAGGCATTGGAAATTACTGACTGATGACAGGTAGCGCTCGTGCGGTGCTGCAAGGACGAAACAAGGGAGCAGGCAATTTGCATTTTCCAGCAATTTCAGTTTCGCAGTTTACATACTTTACACTCTTTTTGTGCTCTGTTAACCTGAAATAAAAGGTGGCACAGAATTAAAAGGCCTATGAATGCTCTCTCTGCACAAGCATTGACCTTGTTGCAGGTGAGCATTCCTTCGGCTGTATCAATTCTTGCAGATTCCCTCGAGAGCATGTTGGAAGTTGCAGTGCTGCTCCGTGGGATGTATTCTGTTGTTTAGCTTGTAGTGACTGTCCTTCACTTTGTTGTCCCCACCGTGGGGGTCATTGCCCCCTGCTCTGTCTTGGAAGGAAAGTGACTGCCCGACTGGGGGCACCACCACTGCCACTCGGCAAACCTGCTTTTACTTTTGAATAAAGCCAGTCGACTCTCCATTCTCAACCTGTCAAAACGGGTATTCCTTGCATCCGCCAAACCGAGCTCTTAACAAGTGGTGACCCAGGACATTTACATTTTTTTTTTTTTCGAGCACTAGCCATGGACGACGCTGCTCCTACTCTTGCTGACAGAGACGATGCCACGATTTTGTCTCCTGTCATCACTGCAGAGCTTCAGCTTCCCAGGTTTTGCCCCAAGAATCCCTGAGTTTGGTTTATATGAGTAGAGGCCCGTTTTCAATTCCGGCGCATCACTTCACAGACAGCAAAGTACCTGCATGTCAATGCCGCACTACCCTCCGACATCGCCGATGCCATAGATGACTTGCTAGCAGGTACGCCTTCGACCACAGCATACGACGACTTGAAACGCATGGTCCTTCAGTGCCTCGATCCATTGCAGCAAAGTAGGCTTCAACAGCTCCTCTCAGAGGAACTTGGCGACTAACGACTGTCACAACTCCTGCACCAGTTGCATCAGTTACTGGGTGAGCACTCCACAAATGAGAGCCAGCTTACAATTTTGCGCGAGCTGTTCTTGCAACACCTCCCACCGTCCGCAAGCGTGGCACTGATGGGTTCCGATGAGACAAGTCTTGATTGGCTAGCTGCACTTGCTGACCGCATATGCAACTGCTCCTCTGTGGCACAGTTGCCTATCGCCGCTGCGATAGACTCAGAGCCAGGAGACCGACTCTAGCAGCTGCAGGAAACAGTTGGCCACCTTATCAGTGCACTGGAGATGCTGACGATGGATGGCAACGCTGGTGACCAACTTCGGTGCAGCCATTTACTTTCACAGTCTCGCAGCGCACCTAGCGACTCGCTGCGGCATTTGTGCTGGTACCACTATCGCTTTTGCGAACAAGCAAGTCGCTGCACCCAGCCTTGTTTGTGGATGAGAAACACACTGGCCAGTTGCTAACAGCAGCTTGTGGCATCAGCCCTTGCGCAAGCCACCTATTCTTTATAGTTGACCGCATCACCAGCACCCGCCGCCTCGTCTACACCAGAGCTGAGCTGTCTATCATTCCCGCCACTGCCGCAGATCGCTAATGCGGCAAGTCCACACACACGCTCCACGCAGTGGACAACACTGCCATTGCGTTGTATGGGTGCCGGTCAGTAACACTAGACATCGGATTCCAGCGCTTACACAGATGGCTGTTTGTGATCGCCGACGTCAGCTTTGCCATACTGGGAGCGCATTTCAACCTAGATGTGAGTGTTCACGATTGCCACCTAAAAGATAACGTCACATCCCTCGATGTACCCATGAGGTGAGCTTGGCCTGCAGTCCAAGCTCGCCTCATTTCGCATCCATACGTTTCAGGCTGTCTCAACATACAAGATACTTGCTGAGTATGCACAACTCGTGAAGCCTCAAAACGATGTGCTGCCCATGAAACACAAGGTAACGCATCATATCACCACCACCGGCTACCTGTCGCCGCCGAGCCACGAAGGCTCACTGGACGGAGGTTGGAAGTAGTCTGACATGAGTTAAAACACGTGCTTCAGCTTGGTGTTCTTTGTCCTTCCTCCAGAAATTGGTCTTCGCCTCTCCATCTGGCTCCAAAGCAGGGCAGTGGTGACTGGCGGCCTTGTGGGGATTACTGAGCTTTGAATGCTGTCACTACCCCGGATCGATATCCCCTTCCCCACTTACATGATTTCGGTGCTTGTCTCGCAGAGACCAAAAATGCAGCAAGATCAATTTGATGAGCGCGGACCGCCAAATTCCTGTCGAACCCAGCAACACTCCGAAGACAGCAATCACTGCTCCGTTTGGCCTATTTGAGTTTGTCTGTATGCCTTATGGTTTGAAGAATGCGGCACATACTTTTCAAAGATTCATGGACGAGGTTACGTGTGGACTTCTGTTCATTCTACCTTGATGACATTCTCATTACAAGTTGCACAGACGAAGGGCACAAAGAGCACCTTCGATTTCTATTTGAGTGACTGGATGAACAAGGCCTGGCCCTAAAGCCTCAAAATGGCATTTTCTTAGTTGAACCCTGGATTTTCTCGGCTATTGCACTTCACCCCAAGGCATCAAGCCACTGGAATCACAGGTGCAGGCAATCGAGGGCTTCCCCCCTCTAACCTCCTTCCGAAAGTTGCGTGAGTTTCTGGGGCTCCTAAATTTTTATAGGCACTTCATACCATCCCCTCCACAAGGTCTTCAGCCGCTCACCGAATTGCTAAGTGGTGACTCAAAAAAAACACCTACCTTCCACTGTTTTGCCTGAACACTCCTTTCAGGAAGCCAAAACGTGGTTGGCGACTGCAATGTTGCTGATTCATTCGTTGCCCGACGCGTCAACTCGCCTTATGGTAGACGCGTCGACCACAGCAGTGGGTGCAGTATTGTACTGGCACTATGGGGTAGACTGGAAGCTGCTCTTCTCGAAGCACCTCAAACCTACAAAAGCTCGCTACAGCACCTTTGGGAGGGAGATGTTGGCCATATATTGTGCTGTCGAGCATTTCCGTTTTTTTCTTGAAGGCTGTACCTTTTACATTCTGACCGAGCACAAGCCGTTAACCTTTGTTTTCAAGAACAACAGTTCTTTGTACTCAGAATGTGAGCTTCGGTAACTTTCCTTTATCTCCAAATTTTCTACGGACATCCGCCATATCTCTGGAACCGGAAACCAGGCAGCTGACGCCCTGTCGCAGATCGGCGCAGTGCCTGCTGGCCCTGTGGATTTCCAAGCTCTAGCCTCCACCTAGCAAAACGACTCAGCACTGGGTGGAAAGGCTATGCCTAGTGCTACTGGGGCTGCGAACAATAATCAAGGATGACCTCGGAGTCAGCCCAGCCGAGATGCTCTAGGGTCAGCAATCTGCGTTCCAGGCCAGTTTTTCAGCACCAAGCAGAGCACTCTGCCAGCGGCCACGCAGCACTTAGATAGGCTACATTCCTGGCTCGACCAGCTTTGACCTACACCCCCTAATCGCCTGTGGGCAGCCTGTGTTTAGTTTCGTGACGACGGACACAACCACGCACATCTTTCTGTGACACGACTCTATCAAGCCACCATTGACTCCTTCCTATGAAGGCCCCTTTCGTGCATTTTCGCATTCAGAGAAAACCTTGAAGAGTGACGTTCGCGGCAAAGAAGTGAGAGTGTCGTGTGACTGCGTGAAACCAGCCTATTCCTTCCGCCATTCACACCTAAGCCTTCCACATTCTAGGGGGGGGGGGGGGAGCCCTTGTAGCGACCGTCCACCACTTCATTGCCCCCATCCCCCAGTGGGGGGTCATTGCCCCTTGCTCCGGAAATCCAGTTTGCCTTGCTGTGGGGGTCATTGCCCCTTGCTCTGTCCTGGAAGGAAAGCAGTTGCCTGACTGGAGGACCGCCACTGCCACTTGGCAAACCTGATTTTACTTTTGAATAAAGCTAGGTCACTCTCCGTTTTCAACCTGTCAAAACATGTATTACTTGCCTCTGCCAAACTGAGCTCCCAATAAGCTGAAGTGCATGAGGCAGTGTTGTGTGCATGATGGTAGCAGGTTGGAAAAAGCCTTTCCCAGAAGGGTGAACCATGGGTGATAGTCTGACTGGAATGTTGCCATTCTGCTGATTGTTCAGGTCACTTGGCTTTTCAGGTTAGAGCCAAGGCTTCTTCCACCTGGGCAGAGCATATTTTAATTGGTGCTAAACACCTTGAGGGAAATGCCACTGGTTGTCCAGTTACATCTGGCTGGGCCTGCAGCAATACTTCCCCAAAGCCAAGTTCTGAAGTGTCCACTGAAGGTGTTGAAGGATAGTCTGGATGGCATCTTGCTGAGTATTGTTCCAACCAAATGATACCTTTGATAGTCTTGAAAGCTGCTTCCTACATGTAACCCTGGATCCACACTGACATCTATTTGAGATTATGAAGAAAGGGCTGTTTTTTTTTTTTTTTTTGGTCAGATGGGGAAGAAACCATGCTAGATGGTTCACCATTCCAAAAGTTCGGCTGACATTGGCAGCGTCTTCTGGTGCAAGCAGAGATTTGACCTAAACCTGAAGGTTGATGACCCATGAAGGCGACCTTATTTGTGGTGAAAATATGCTTTGAGCTATTGAGGGTCATTCCTGAAGCAGCAGTCACTTGAACATTGTGCTAAGGTTTCAGTGCTGTTCCACTTGATCACATTCAAAGACAAGAATCTCATACATGATGTTATTGAATCGTAATAGTCCAGTCAAAGTTTTGGATTTGTTTGTAAGACTGTGCCTTACCTATGAGTATTAAGTGCTTGCTCTGCTGAGCAGAGGATGCATTTACCAGAGCACTGATGAATCGGGGCGTGTGAAACCCATACATGTTCCTACTCCTGATTGTTTCACAGTGAGAATGGTTCTGGCACACCAACTCATAGGGCGTTTTAAAAGAACAAATGACACCTTGCTCCAGCACGTTGCGTGCCTCCTGCCCCTCGGCTTCAAACACTGGCATGGGAATTCACCTAGCCATGGTCACAGAATACAGCACAACTGCATGGCCCAAATGGATTATGTACTTGCTTGCTCGGCAGACCCAGTCGGCTTAAAAGTGCGGCGGTCTTCTTCGATCTGTCCTATTGTGTAGGGAACTTCGTGATGTCCTAACTTTCTATAGAAGGTAAGCGAAGAGACAGGTGCTTGAGATGTAGAGCAACATAGGTGACTCGCTTCCACTTTTTTTTACCTTCTGATGAACTTGAGTGCTGTGCACATTGGTACCACTAGAGTTTTCTCCAGTTGAAGGTCCTATGGAAACCCAGAAAAAGTCGCAGGGGGTGACGGTTACTCTCAGACCAGCGTCAATCTTTGCAGTCAGTAGCGTGCTGTTGGTGTTCGCTTTCACAAACTTGATGTTGAGTTAAGCATTAGCTGGTTGAGTGATGTTGCCAAAAAAAGTGCTGTGGTTACTTTCTTCAGAGTCAGCATCCTTTGATGGAAACTTCCCTCAGATGTGAGCATACTTTCCCTTGCATTTTGAGCATTTCTTGCCTTTTGCTGGACAACAAAGATAAAAAATGTTCCACTGCAGTAGCTGCATGAGTAGTTCTTCACATTTGTTGCAGTGAACACTTGCATGCAGTTTTTACCTTCGTGGCATTATGGCAAGAACATCGAGAGAGCTGTTCATTCTTTTCACTATATAGCTGCTCTCAGTCACTTGAAGCAACTCTTGTTAACAATGTACCGACTCTTTTTGTCAAGCCTTGGAAGCGAGCTGCGAGAATGAGTCTGGTGTCTAGCTGCAGGGCTTCTGACACTCAGAGGTTACAAAACTCGCACCGGTCAGTCATGTTGTTGAGGATAGGGATGTACTGATTGTTTCCTATTATTCTTGTTCATGCCAATTGAAGCATGAAGCATGAAGCATGCCAATTGAAGCAATGAGGCCAGTAGCGTACTGCTGCTCCCTGAGTCTCTAATTCAGGCAATGACTGGCTTGCCAAACATGGGCTCAATTTTTGTCAGAGTGGAACCTTGTAAATGCCCCCCCTACCCCCCCCCATTCACAAACCATGAATCTTTACATACAGTTCACACAGCATGAATTGGTAATTAGTACAGTTAAACTTCGACATAATGAACTTCAATATAACGAAATTCTCGATATAACTTTAGTATCTTACTTTTTTGTAGCCGTTTTGTCCATAGAACACCATATATTTAGAATCCCAGTATAACAAAGTGTGTTTATATGCGATTTCAATATAACGAAATTTCACTGCCGCCGCAAAGGAATACCAAGACAATAAATGGAAACTTCTGCGAACACAGATGGTCAAGTTATTGAATTACAAGTGGCTGCTTGCAAATGCACCTCTCAAATTGTGCGCTGCCGCGCGCCGACAACAGGAACTACCGAAGTGGAGCTGCATCATTCTCCGTATCAAGTCCCAGAGCAGTAAGATCCTATCGTGTCCTGTGCATTGTTTGCTTTAGGTGCGAGTGAAAGTGTGCGAGCGTGAGACAAGAAAAATGGCTTCACGAGTGCCGCCTTCCCACGCGAGCAAAAGGAAGAGGGGGATGGGAGCGAGCTCACGGTAACGCGATCAAGAGCGCACGAGGGGCGGCGGGGGGGGTAAGTTGCTGTGCACCTCGGCTGTGGCTGCGCATGGCTGCGCTTACGCAGCCGCGCACACTGCTTTAGAAGTAATCTGCCGCGTGTGCAAATATGGGACATGTGGAGGTGGTGTGGCATCATGTAAGCTGGCTTCCCGCACGTTTAGTATTAAAGGTTGCGTAATCTTGAGTTTCGGTGACCCGTAGGCGCGAGAGGCATATAAAGCATTTGCTTTTTGCGGGGGTGGAGTACATGCGAAAGCGGGGCTGGCTTGGCTTAATTCGTACTGCCGATGTGAAGACGTCATCATGGCATAAAACCGTATCATTCGTCGCCGGCTCCCAAATTCATCAAAATGAATTGTTTTTTCATTCAAATGTGCTTTTTTTGATTGCTTGATAATTCGGACAATTCCGCGGCCTCTTTCTGCGTAAGGAAACTCGATCAGCGACTGTACTTATCATGAAAGATCGAATTTCAATACAACAAAATTTCGATATAACGAAGCAAATTGCTGATTCTACTGACTTCTTTAACCCTTTGACGGTTTTCGCGGTACATGTACGGCGGTGGTTTTCTGTCCCGCAAGGTCTTTGCCGTACGGGTACGGTTTCGACCCTCCGTTTAAAATTTCGCGCCATAATGACGATGCATGCTCACTGGGAGGTGCTGCCACCTCTTAGGACTTACAAGAAGTGTTTGAAATTTGTGCTACCTTCTTGGGGAGATAAACAGAACTGACTTCTAGCTTCAGCGCATCGCGCAGACTGCAGCAACACCCCTTTTGCGGTTTCGGTTTCGCCGCGTGATCGCAACGGAGGCGCGCGAAACGTCATTTTTCTCTTTGTCGGCACTCTCTTGCAGATGTGGTGGAAGTTGATTTCTATGTTCATTGGCGC
The DNA here is from genome assembly GCF_050947875.1 of Dermacentor variabilis. Taxonomy (NCBI): domain Eukaryota; kingdom Metazoa; phylum Arthropoda; class Arachnida; order Ixodida; family Ixodidae; genus Dermacentor; species Dermacentor variabilis. The sequence continues at coordinate 219,000,448 of NC_134568.1, forward strand.
TGCTCTTAGCCTAACCGCAGCTCGCGAGGTATTCTCGCTCTCAGAGGCAGCGCGCTTTCGCGGTTTCGGTTCCGCCGCGATGGAGGCGCGCAAAACGTGATTTTTATCTTTGTCGGCACGCTATCGCAGGTGCGGTGGAAGTTGATTTCTATCTTGATTGGCACTGCTCTTAGCTCGTTTATTACCGCTGCTCATGAGGTATTCTCGCTCTCTGCGGCTGTGCGGCGACTAGTGTTTCAAGGAGTACCACACTCTGAAATACTATTGAACATTTCGCAGTTCTGAGTGATGCCGACACCAAAATACTGTTTCTAATTTTTTTTTACTATTTATTCCCGACTTTATACATCTTGTACATTCAAGATCCGCAATAAAGTAATTTGACCACCTGGGATAGTTTTCTTCAAAATAATTCGACCCTCAAAGGGTTAAGGGCACCCTGCAATGAAGTTTGCTTGTACATGTCGTGCCACCTAGCAGCGGTGGTGAGTACCTGCGAGTAGGACCTCACTGTCATTTCACCATTGTCCATGGTGTGCTCAGGCCTGCCTGAAAGACTGGTTTTTCAATTTTCCAATGGATTCACCGTGGCCTTTTGGCAGCTCCTCTGTGAAAAGTGTGAACAAAAAGAACAAGCGCAGATACTTCTGTGTTAAGGATTGTCACAACCGCGAAGGGGATGTTGGCATCAAATTGTACCGCCTCCCTTCAAAATCGAGAGAAGCAACTTGGCAGCTGAAGTGCATTGTCGCGGTTCGTGTCGGTCTTGCGAATTTCTGTTAAGCGAACTAAGATGTAAATGTAAAACAAGGTAGCGCGGAGAGGCCTATGTTTATCGCACGTGTTCTTCGTCGTAATCGTAGCGACCAGCGTTCAGCGAAGGTTTTGAGTTGTGTGGAGCAACGCGACGCACGATGTCCCGAAAGCGGACAGTTCTGTCGCTCGGCGATAAGCTGAATATTATCGAGGAAGCAGAAAAGGGGGCCTGGAGCCACGAAAGCCAGCATTGCCCGGGACCTTAAGGTACCTGAATCTTTGCTTAAGACGATCCTGGCAAACAAAGTGGTGATATTGCAGAATATTAACAAGTTCGGGCTCAAGCGGAAAGCGGCAAAAGAAGGGCAGCATGAGAAGTTAGAAAAAGTTATCGTCAAGTGGCTGCATCAAGCACGGAGCTCTGCGATCAACATTGACGGTGCCATTCTAAGAGAAAAGGCAGACCTTGTGGCATTACGTCGGGGCATCGACGACTTTCAGGCATCGAACATGTGGCTGGATCGCTTTAAAAAACGAAACAGGATTGTGTACAGCCACTCCTGTGGAGAAAGCATTTCCGTGTACGTTTCGACGGTGAACAAGTGGATGGAGTCGCTGCCGGAGATGATTGCTGCATGCAAGCCCTGCGACGTTTTCAACGCCGATGAGAATGGTATTTTTTACCATATGCAGCCCGAGCAAATCTTTGTGTTTAAGGCTGACAGCTGTCATGGTGGCAAGCGTAGTAAAGAGCGTGTGACGGCACTATTCTGTGCTAACGAGGACGTTTCTGAGAGGCTGCCCGTGCTTGTTGTTGGAAAGTTTGCAAAGTCACAGTGCTTTAAGAACTTGAAGACGCTGCCGTGCAGCTACAGCTTCAACGAAAAGGCGTGGATGACGTCTTTGTTCTTCAGCAATTTTTTGCAGCAGCTGGATAACAAAACGGGTGCTAAGGCGAGGAAAATATTGCTTTTCGTGGACAACGCACCGTGCCACCCACCAGATACGTCCAACCTGAGGATCCCTAAAGGTTGTTTTTTTCCGCCCAACTGCACAAGCTAGCTGCAGCCGCTGGATGCCGGCATCATTAAGTGCGTCAAGCAAAGGTACCGGAAGCAGTTAGTGCAGCGTCGGCTGGTAGCTATGGAGCGCAGCGAGTCGGAAAAAAAGATCACTGTCCTTGACGCCATGCATTTTATTGCCAGTTCGTGGAACTCAGTGTCGCGAAGAACAATCACTAACTCGATCAAGCACTGTGGCTTTAAGCGAGAGACTGCCTCCTCTTCTGGGGACGCAACATCCTCAATGCCTCTCGAGGCTGATCCAGGCTTCGCTGATGACGATTTCGAGGATTTAAACCTCACCACGACCTTCGCCGAGTACGTGGAGGCCGACGACAACGTTGCGATCTGCGGCAAGGTGTCGCTGGATGACACCACCGAGGAGGCTTTGCCTAGTGCCGACACCGCTGCCACATCAGACGAGGACAATGAGGAGGACGGACGGACGAGGACAACGAGGAGGCGACGCCACAGATGCCGTGCCTGTGCCTACCACGTTCGCCGAGGTGCTACGGCACATAGATGGCATCCGAAACTTCATCTGTTCACGCGATGCCACAGAGGACCTCCTTTTGGACGTTGCCCAACTCAAGCAAAAGCTCTTGGTTCACGGATCAAACAAGGTCCAAAAGAAACTTACCGACTTTTTTTAAAGTTCGCGCCGGCTGGCGGGAATCGCAGCAGTGGGCAGTGGAGCGCCGTAAAGGTTCGTTTGAATAAAGCATGATTGGTACCTGTACTGCAGCATTAATTCTTATTGCATTTACTTTTTTGGTAATTTGGGTTTCCAAGCCCTGCAGGGTATGTTGGTAGTTTACATTGAAGTTTCTTGTAAATCCGTTGCACGAGATAAGTAGTATTTTTATAGACATAATTTATGTTTGGATATTACGACACTTTTTCGCGGTCCAGAGAAAGTCGTATAATCGGGGTTCCACTATAGTTGTTATGTGTCAAATCTAGCTTCGTAAGCGCTCAGTGCTTGAGCTTTGTACGCATTGTGCTTTTTCCTGCACCAAGATCAATACGTGACTACTGGAAATGGGCTCATTCATGCCAATGTTTTCTCGCGCTTAGAATAACAGAACTAAGGTTGGAGTACACTGCAGCACACGTCAAGTATTCTAAAATTCTTATTTCTCTTGCGCACAATAGCGCAAATTTGTTCAGTCTTCACATTGTTTAGTCTCAGCTGATTGCTCTCTATTGTGCTTCAGCGGTAATACTCTCTCACATTCGAGCCCGAACGACAATACTAGATATGCTTGAGGCACTTTGTCAACGGTGAAAAAAAGCACTTACCTGCCATTCCGCCAAAACCTATACAATTGTAAGCTGCAAGGCACGCTCCAAGTAATGAAGCTACAAATGACAGTTGAAAAACATCCACAACCGTATTTGCTTGCTTAAACGGTATAAAATAGTGATTTGTTAACTTTGAGTTCGACGTTGTAAGCAGGCTTGCTTTGTTGTGACAAACACTTCACGACCTGCGGTGGTTGCTTAGTGGCTATGGTGTTGGCCTGCTAAGCATGAGGTCATGGGATCAAATCCCGGCCACGGCGGTCGAATTTCGATGGGGGCGAAATGCGAAAACATCCGTGTACTTAGATTTAGGTCCACGTTAAAGAACCCAAGCTGGTCCAAATTATTCCGGAGTTTCCCCACTACGGCGTGCCTCATAATCAGATCGTGGTTCTGGCACCTAAAACCCCATAATTTAATTTAGGCACCTCGCTGCAATATCCGTGCTGTTTACTTCTTTGACACAATATACATGGTTGGAGTCGTAAATTTGACATCCTTGCTCAAGCGTCGGTGGTCCAAAATGGGCTTCAATGTCTTTGATTGCCTTAAAAACACGATTTAGAATGACCGACACGTTTCAAACGAGCCCTGCAAAAGCATGCCTCCGTAGCAGTGGCCGCCTCGGTGTTTCGCTGAACTGACACGGTGGCGCTGATGGCTGAGCTGATAGTGGTACGCCTCCTGACCATTGAAGGTAGCCCATGTCGAAATTCAACTGTACTAACTTTTGATGCAATCATGTGTGAGCTTTCCCAATTTTCAGTTCTCATGCTGTCATAGTAATAATAAATATGGCTAGTTTCTTTTATATTACTAAACGGTGCTACACAGTACTCTGATTTTATGCAAATCTTAGAGATTTCTAACACAATGTATAATAGTTTCAACCTTGAAAACAGAATGCATTTGCCTTGGAACTTTTAGTGATTAAGTGAAAATTTCCATCTTGCAGAAAATATGTGACAGTGTTCTACCTCGTTGCTTTTGAGAAAGTTGCATATTTTTCTTACACTGATCCATGAATTCCGGTGTCAGAAGGAAACCTTCGTGTCTTTTTCATATTTGATGAGAAAGGTTATCTTGTGGTAATCTTGTCACAATAATTATATTGCAGGGCTTACTATTGATTATGGAAAGTACACAGCTAAGGAGGACCGCACTCTGCTCAGGAACATTTACAACATAGCAAACGTAAGTGATTCTTACAGCATGGCACATAGGTAGTTGTCTTTGAACTGTTGCTATTCAAAAGAATTTTTTGTGAAGTCTGCCATGTAACCACAAGCTCAATAATTAAACAAAAACATACTTTTATTTATTTACTTGTCATTTCTTTGCAGTATTACAGCATTCGTTACCCTTACATGATTGTGGGGCACTGTGGACATCATGACAAGGCTTTACAGAAGGAAGTCAAAGACTTGGTTAAAAAAGAGAAGCTGCTGCGAATATTGGGTAATGTGTGTTATTCTATATGTACGTCAGAAATTTTAGCTTGATACTGAATGTATTTCAGAAACTGAATTTAATATTTGCTCATTAGAGAAGTGTCTTTCTTTATTAAACTGGACGTAAAGTTAACCTAAAGAATTGTGTGTTGCTGTTTGTGCATGTAAGTCTAAGCATACACAAAAGCATTATCTCAGGTTTCACCACCTGTGGTTTTTGTAGCTTGAGACATTTACTTTCCAAATTTTTCTCTTTTGCATAAACTGTTGTTCAAGTTGCAGAACTAAAGAATTTGCAATAAAGCATCTTGATGTTATTGCATGCCTTCGAATCAACAAGTCAGCGCTGTGCAGTTAATGGACATCTGGTAAGAGATTGCATTCCTGTACCGAGTCAGTCTGTTTGGATTGTGTACATTATGATGAAAATGACAGGCTGAAAATATATTTTGTGTAGCACAGAAGCAAGCAGCAGAAAATTATGTGAACTGCTTAATTAACCTGCATAAATGCATGTGATTTATGGTGAACAATACAGCGTACTGGAATTTTCGTGATACAGCAGTGCCATCTTTGTTTACCAGAGCATGCTTTGCCTTTCAGGGAGAGGACTGCCACGCAGAACGATCCATTCAGCATATATGCGGGCTCGTATTCTGTTGAATCCCTTAGGCCCTGCTGCAAAGGCAGTGTAAGTGTGCTCTCCTCATTTAAAAATTTTTGATTGTCTGGGTCAGTTGTAATGCCTCTCTGGGGCAGCAAAAAAGTAGGTCTTAAATACCATGAGAAAGCCCTTGCATCTACAAATTATTTTTTACCATTAACCTCATGGTTGAAAAGTTGTGCATAGCACATAGTGTGGGATGAAAAGATATGCTGTTAAAGAAAAGACCTGTACAGACACAAATTGCTGAATACCAACTAAAATTTATATTGCATTAATAATGCAGCTATATGAACGGAAAAGACAAAACAAAACTTCAAATATCTCAGATTGTGCAGCCCATAAATATAAAAGGGCAAACTCTGTCGAGCAATACCACTAAAGGCTGGTTCATGCATCTCTTGCCATGTTTCTTTTTTTTTTTTAATATGGAATGTTTCCCAGCAAGTTTTGGTTATACTCTGGAAGTTGTCTTCTAGGGAGCATTCTGCCGCAAGAATTTTTCAAATTGGTTCATTAATAGCCCAAGAGGAAGAGCCTATTCCCTTTCGCGCCCGAGTAATCCCGCCTTTAGGCGGCATTAGCATCGCAACACTCGCACCATCTCTCATGCTAATCTGCTGCCACCAGCGCTCAGCTATGTGGAGAAGCCTGATTACAGGAGATGCAAGAACTGTGCCGGGAAAACAACATCAGGGGACGCATGAGAGTCGAGCGTCCCCACAAAGGTGAACGCCCAGTAGAGCCACAAAAGCAGTGAAGAGGGTGGATTCAAACTGTGTTTCGCTGTCAGTGATAGCATTAGTGGGGCAGCCAAAGCAAGCCACCCAGCCGTTAACGAAAGCAACTGTGACAGTGGCTGCTGTGATGTCTGGTATGGGAAATACCCAGGGTGGCTAGTGTCCTCGAAAACCTGAAAAAGTCAAGGAATGTCTGAGCAGCTGGAAAAGTCCTGGATATGTCAGGGTCGGTAAAGTTAAGGAAAATGACTGCTTAAACTGCCCAAGTTTAATATTCATGTAAGTTGGTTCCCCGCAATGTTGTTAGGCTCTTTGCAGCACTGCATGTCAGCTTTCCTGAATAATACTTGTTCTCAGTCACCAAAGAAAGGAACAGACTCATAAATTATGTGCAGCACTGGGTTCTGGCTTAACATGACCGCATGCTTAGCCTCTACATGCACTTGCAAGACAGCGCGATCTTCTACCACAGTGCAGTTGTTTATACGCAGGGCCTACCGTACCTGAAGCATGTTTTATGTTGCAGTGAAGGATAGTAATAGTCGCAAGAGAGAACCCAGCATATAGGGAACACCCCAACAACGAATTGGAGGCTTTAGTTCGCCTTCATTTTTTTTTTTTTAATCTGAGCTGATGCTGTATAGCAGGTGCATTTTAGCCAATAGAAACATGCAATTATTACAAACAGTCTTTGTTAGTGTACCAGGTCCAGTAGGTTGTGTTGTCACACACATAGGCCAACAATGTGCGGAGACCATAGATTAAAGAAAAGGCAGGGCATAGCTTGGAGCGGCTGCTCTAGTGCATTTTGTTACACTATTAAAACCCGGTTGTAATAATGTGTCCGCATTGGCTACTATAGGGCAGCTATGTGGCTTAAACAAAAAAAACGTTCCATTCTTTTGAAGAAACGCCCATAACAGCGTAAATTTCTACTCAATGTGTGCACCACTTAGTTGGAAAACATAAAAAGAAGAATTATGTGGCAGTGCTGTGAAAGCCCATGTCCAGCACTCCTGCAGTGCTTTGGTATAGGAAAAAACGCTGTCAGCACATCAATTGCTCACCAGACAGGGGCGTATTTCAGTGAACACGTATGGCAGATCAAGGACTAGTGGGTGAAGCAATGACCCAACTTTTAATTTTTTTTCTTTGTCTGCAAAAAATATCTTCACTGAACTCCCTTAAGTTATTACAGGTCCTGCTGTCTAATGACCTATCATTGATCTTTTTAGATGGCCCTCAGCAATGTGACTTTTACAGCAGAACACGTGACAAAAGTGCCATTTTCTCAAATTCAGGACTGGTCTTCTTTCCTAGTGTTTGCTTCATGACAAAACACTTTTATTCAATTATGTTTTAAACTGCCAATGTCACATAATACAATGATAGTGAACACAGCCAAAAGTTCTGTAGCAGGATGTACACAAGTCCTTAAACCTGTGAAAACGCTTGAAACTTAAAAGTATGTTTTCAAGGCCCTTGAAAGTCCTGGAATTCTTTTTTCCCATGAAAACCCTTCAATTTCTTGAGCAATACAGTCCAAGATCAATTTTGGGAACAGCTTTTTATGGCAGATAAACGTGGACCCAGCAAACTCGCCATTTTAGAAACGATTGCAGTATAGTAAAGAAAGAAAGAAAAGCGAGACGTTGCACCCATCTACGTGCCACACACCTTCTCCACACTCGCCTTTAATCCATGAACCGTGCATGGCACGACTTCCTCGCAGTCACACCCTCTCGCGCTCTCTTTCACCCCTTCTCAATTGGCGCTGTTGGACTCGTGTTTCGGAAGAGTTGAAGGGAGACGAGAGAAAAGCGCACGAGGCTGGTGATACAGCGAAATCCTGCCACATTCGGTGTGCAGCACAAAAGCGGATGCGGCGGCTTGCCATTTCTTTTTCATGCAGCCATCGTGCTCAATCTTTGAAGTTAAAAGGAAGCTTTAGATCAGGGGCACGTATCTAAATACATGCGAAAGGAGAAATCGTTTTTCTCAGCAACCACTGCACCAAATTTGATGAGGTTTGTTGCATTTCAAAGAAAAAGTTAGTCTAGTGACTGTTGTAATGAATTTCTGAATAGGCCGTCAATATTTTAATAAAAATTGCTGAAAATCGGGCACCTTCAGAAAACAAAACTATCAAGTTTACAGCTCTAACTCGGCAATGAAAAGCAATATTGCATTTCTGTAAATTGCACCTAAATAGTACATCTGAAGCGGTCAAATTTGGTGGATTATACACTACTCTCCAATACACCACTAATATGTGAGTAGCACTTTTGCAACACCTTTGTAGACATTGTAGCAAATTCATGCAAGATATAAGTTAATTTATCTAATTTGTCCACTTTGGATGTTCTGACGGATCCAATTTACAGAACTGTGATATCTGTACTTGGTGTGAAGTTGCGGATTTGTAAACTTTGTGCTTCTACTTTTTTTTTTCTAACTTGCTGATTTTCGGCAACCATGTAAAAATATTCAAGCCATAAATAAAATTTTTCCGTCCTGCAATCACTGGAATTGAACTTTTTATTTCAAACGCCACAAATATCATTAAGATCGGTCCAGGGGTTATCTCAGAAAAGCATATCTTAGTTTGGATGTATGTATTTGAATAGGTGGCGTCGAAGCTAAAGCTTCTTCTTAATCTGTGGTGTGTGCAAAGTTATCCCACTGTGGGTAATGCTATCAGCCGCCAGCTGCAAAAGCTTCACAGGGTTCGATTTGTACCATCCATGTAAAGATATCATTGATGCGGCATGAAAACATATGGAAGGACTATGGCGTATCTTTCATCACGAACTCTCAAATTTAAAAAAAAAAATTCCTCTTGAATTTAAAATTTTTTTTTTCAGTTGCATGATAATGTAAAAAGGCTTATGGCTGCAAGAAAAATACGTCAGCGACTGTACTTATTTGCATAAGAGGTCCAATTTCAATATGACTAAGTAAAGTGCTAAATTTACGGACTTCATTATGTCTGTTTAGCTATAGTGTTTTGGTAAAGTAGTTATAGCAAAAAATTGCTACATGGGATGCTTTTCCACATCCTTGAAAAAGCTTTCACACGGCCTTGAAAGTCCTTGAATATCCTTGAACTTCTGTCTCTGAGACCTGTACGAACTTCAGACCTGCCTCAAGTTGTGCTTCTTGATTAACAATAAATACAGCAAAAATGAAATTTTGGCCAATTACAGGGGGAACATATAAAAGTGTAATTTTTTAAAGTACCCAAAAAAGTGTTTCTGTATTCATGAAATTCGGTATATTTGAAAAAAAAAGAAAGTATTGTGCACTGTGTCTCACCTTGCATTGTAAAATTTTAAGGTGCTGAAGTAGGCAATCTTTCTTTCTTTTTTTTTTTCCGAGCCAGAAATGCTTTGGGGATACGCTTATGTGTTGTGTTTGCTGTGATTTTGTAGTGGCTATGGCATCATGCTACTAAGTCCGAGGGTGCAGGATCAAATAATGGCTGTGGTGGCCACATTTCGATGGGGGTGAAATACGGAAATGCCCATGTACCGTGGATTGGGAGCACGTTAAGGAACCCCAGGGGGTCAAAATTAATCCGGAGTCCCTCATTGTAGTGTGCCTCAAAATCAAATCATTGCTTTGGCATGTAAAACCTCAGAATTCATTTTTAATTATTTTTCAACTCAAGTGTAGTGACTACATATAACTGTTAGAGCTAGTGTCCTTTATTGTTGAATTTTTTTAAGAAGCCGTTTTGCGCTATTTCAATGGATATTTTTGCATGCTGAGTGGTCTTTGTTTACAGTCGTACTATTATTTGGATTTCATCACATCATGATTACGTGCCCCATAGAGCCTGACCATGATGATGGTTGAAATTTCGGACTCCCTGCAATGTTTCTCTTGATCTCCCTGGACACTGTCTACTCATATGGTGTTGCAAGTGATAAGTCGAGGCAGCTCCCGATGAGTGAAAGTCTGAGATTGTTGGGAGGATGGTTTGGTGACCGGCTGACAACTGCAGTGATACTAGATGAGCGAGAAGTTGGCTTTTGGTCGGCAAGGTTTTGCGAGCTTGACAAGTAACATGTCAAGCACCTCAGCCAAGGCATTGGAGAAATAACTTAGGTAAGCAGTAGGCTGCTGTTAACGTTCAGGTCGCTGAGAAGCTGTCACGTGTTTTGGGAACTCAAAAGGCCACTTGTCACCCAGCTCTCCAGCAGTCTGCAACAGCTACAGCCTGCTGTGTTCTTACTCTGCTTTGTATTTGATTGACGACGTCCTGGTCCAAGTGACAATTCGAGGGGCTAAGAAAGTAGAATGTCTGTGAGGTCCTATGCAACGTCAGGCACTAGAGCCAAAATAGTGTGCAGGTACGTTGTCTCCTGGCTAGTGATGTCGCTAAGACGGAACTGAGCTTCAACTTGTAGAAACCTGATGTGGGGGTCATTCAGCCAGCTCTGCGATGGCTGCGAGCTGTTGGTCATCGCGTGGAACAGCTGCAGCCGCATGAGGCTGGGACATAAATTGGCAGGGAGCATTGGCCACAATGAAAACGCACAGGCGCTGATGCCAAAAACGGACGGAATACAGAACTATGTTGTGTACGATGTGCCATTACGGATGGATGGATGGACGGACGGACGGACCTATGTTGAAGAAGAAGGAAAAAAAAGGAAACGAAAAAAAAAAACTCCATGAATTCCCATTACCAAACTTTCTGAACCTCTATTGTGAACTTTGTTTTTGCATGCCTCCGTTGTTTGTTTCCCTACTTTTTTTCCACCAATCTTCCAATTTCCGCTTACTAATCTCTACTGCAGACATGTTTCTGCTGCTTTTGCTGAACCCGAGGGCTTTAAGGAGGCCAGAGATGCCTAAATCGACCACTGCGCAGATATCTTCATATCCTGATAAAACATGCTCCATTGTTTCCATAGCTTTACCGCAGCATACACACGTTTCTTCTTCCTTCTTATACAGTAGCTTGCTTTATAACTGCGTGTTCTAAGGCATCCTGATCTCACTTAGAAAAGTAGTGAGCTTTCCTTTGAGTTATCATAAATTGTTCATAAAATTATCATAAAATACAAGCACGCGATACAAGTGCCCCTTAGCGCCTCTTCTTGACATGTCAACAGACTGCACTCACTAGTTCATGGCCTCAAGATTGGATGGCGTGCACTGCCAGATCTTGGAGGCCATGACCTGGCATCCTGCAGCGTGCCGGGACATAATGTGGCATAGGAAATCTCAGTAATTGAGCTTGTGCAAAAAACGAATCGTCAGTGACTGCATAGTCCTACAAGATAATAAACATGGATGCATAGAGAAAAGCCAACCAGCATATATTTTCTTTTCTCTTTATTTTCTTCAAAAATGTTATTGTTGTCGTCCTGCAAGCAACGGGGAAAACTGGCAAACATGAACAGCCAGGGAAGAAACTCACATTTATTCTGTGGCAAGTTAATGCTGGCTGTCCCACCTGAATGTCATCAAGAATTTAAAAAATAACTGAGGGCTTTAGGTAAACAACGTTCACTGTATGTTGATGGGTGTTCGTGCTAGTCATGAGTATTTTTTTTTTTTTTCACTGTGCATAAATAATTTAAATTTAGCCAACTTCCATGAACTTATTGAACTGGTAAGTTGTCAATGCAGAAGTTATGGAGGATATTGAGGAATGATAACTGCATTTCAACAACTTAGGTATTGTGCGGACCTATTTTTGTGACAAAACTAAAGCCCTTGAAAAAAAAAGAAAAATTTGACTGTGCATCAATGGGCTAAAGATTGTAGCAGTTTAATCAGTTACAGCTCATCAATAAAGATCTATAACTTATCGCACTGGGTAGGAGCGCCTGTGCACTTTTCTTGACACATCACCAGCTTTCAGCGCACATTGTCTTCAGTCCATATCATACTCAAAACCCTAGTTCGCACATGCGTAAGATACATAACATACAGTCGAACCCACTTATAACAATATTCAAGTGCCGACAAAATCACATTGTTATAACCGATAATTGTAATAAGCGGGTTGCATGAAAAAAGCAGAAGGGACAAACATTCAAACATTTTATTTAGAAACAGTTCCACTTATAGCATTACCGTTGTTAACAGTACTCAAATGTAACAATGAACAGCTGCCCAACCCTGCACTTTTGTGTGTGTATGGTGAAATAAACAGCTTACTACAGTGTTCCCATGCTGCATTATTGGCTATTACAAATAAATGTGGCTACTGGGTGTCTTCGCTGAAAAAAAAAAAAAAAACTAGAACATGAAATCTTGTCGAAAAAAAAAAAAAGAAGTGTGAGCTGCTTTGCCACACCCACCTTTCTGCCACGCACCCAGCACAGCACAGTCGCCCCTATCCGGTCTCCCTTTCACCCCTACAATGTTGGCGAGAGGGTGGGAGAGAAACGGGAGAGGGGCAGGTGAGGCCAGCGATGCGATGTGACAAATGTGTGTCATTTATGGTGTGCGGAATAAGGAGGGAATGGCAAAACAACTCGCTTTTGTTTTCTCCTTATTTTCTCTATATTTAGTTTCTCTCTCTCTCTCTGTCTGTCGAGGCAATGCGACAAAGGCATGCCATGCGTGCATGCAGCACAAAGACAGGTGTGACAAATGGGCTTGCATATTTTTCTTCCCCTTAGGATTTCGCATTCTTGTTCCTTTCAGTGCTATAACTGATCACACGGCATGGGAGTGCAGTAGTAAATGGTTTATTTTACCATAGAACGCATATGAAAAATGACTGTGCATTGGCTGCTCATTGTTATATCCGATATATTATTAAAACTGACATCATTACAACTGTGCTCAGCTGTACCAAATGATGATGCTTACTTACGAGACCACTGCTATCGCCGGCTTAGAGATGTGTTGGTATGTGGCGTTTTCTGAATTTTTCAGGCTTTCTTTATCTATAGGAAAAATGAACCACACAATACCTAGGTTACTCTAAATGCTGTTATTGTTTCTTGACATCCTCCACAACCATTGCATGGACACTTTATCAATTAAGTAAGTTAATAAAAGTAGATAGTTAAACTTAAATAAGATACCCCTGTCACATGGACACCCGTAAACTTCTTTTAGCGCCTTTATCTTTATCTTGAAGGAGGTGCACTTCGTGTCACACAGCCGCCTTTCTGCTAAGCGAATTTAATGGAACTTTTAGTGAAGGGAGTTCGGCAATCTCCCTTGGCAGCTGAAGGGAGCATTGAGTTTCCTACAATAATGTGCTAGAGGGAACTCTGGTGCTACGATTGTTCAGCCACCATGAGAATGATGGCTAGTACATCTTCGTGCTTCTGGATTGAGATATTGTTGCGAGGCAAAGACAAGCACGAATGTTTTTTATGCAATGCGAATGCTGAAGGCACCAGCTGTCTGGAACATGGCGGTCGGAGTGCCCCAGCAACAACACTTCTTCGTCATCGTCTCTTGTGTGCATGTTCTGTTCTGCATCGTGACACTACGCCACCAAGGTTGGAGCAGCGACCCGGTGCAAGCGATCATGGCCCGGCATAGTCACGCACATAGGGCTTTAAATAGGAGACATGAGCAACATCAGTTCTTGGCTGCACAAGCGACGGGCCTGGCTCTTCGGGAGCGATCTCATACGTCACATCCGAAAGCTGTTGCAGGCTTCGGTAGGGACCTGAATATCGCAACAGAAGTTTTTCTGATAGGCCCACATGATGAGATGGTGACCACAGGAGCTCGAGGGAGCCAGGTAAATACTGCATGTCCGTCCCTATGGTGCGTATCATAGCAGGACTTCTGCACAGCCTGGGAATCAATGAGGCAGAAAGGGATCACAGCGTGGTTCATCGCCAATATTAAGGAAACCTGAGATGGACCTAATGCTGGTGTCAGATTTGAGGTCTGTGGCTTCCAGTGGGTCAACCGGGTGGTGGGACAAGCAGTCGGTGTCCTGATGTAAACGGCTGAATTTGTACACTACAGAGAAAGTATATTCTTGCAAGCACAATGCTCAGCGCCCAAGATGCCCTGTAGAGTCCCTCAACACTGAGAGCCAGCAGAGCGTTTCGTGGTTGGTAATTACCCGGGAATGGCAACCAAATAGGTATGGGCGAAACTTCGCTATCGCCCAAGCCAGTGGTGGGTACTCTCACTTTGTGATAGAATAGTTGAGCTCAACCTTGGACAGACGACGGCTTGCATAAGCGATAACGCACTCTTGATCAGGCTGAATCTGGGCAAGAACAGCACCAATGCCATGACCACTAGCATCTGTACGGATTTCAGTGGGTGCTGAAGGGTCAAAATGGGCTAAAATTGGGGAACTCGTCAAGAGTCTGAGTGCTCTGAAGGCTTTGGCCTGTGGCTGCCCCACGCGAAAGCGACGTTGTTCTTTAAAAGCTCGGTTAGAGGGTGCACAATGTCAGCAAAATTTTGAACAAAGTGACGAAAGTATGAGCATAAGCCTATGAAGCTGCGAACATCCTTGTTGTATATCCTCCATTCTGGGGCCAAAGCACCCCTGCGCTGGGGCCCGCCGACGATGTGGTGAGGAGGACTCCTCCACCTGAGACGGCACTGCTGAGGTTGCTGTGGAAGAAGCACCGGACACATGACACCCCTCAAAGTGCATGCAAATTACTGGCAGGTGCGTTCTACGAACAGCAGCCGGCAATGCGGTGGTGCCTTTCAGATTTGGAGCGGGTTGCTTGCACGTGCGGGGTGCAAGAAAGCCTGTTTGGCACAGTGTATTGTGACTTTCCCTTTCTCTCTACTCTCTCCCCTTTCCCGTACCTTCTAGTAAAATATAAATGAGTCTTCTTGATGCGCTCGAAGCGAACGGACGCCTGTCATTTTTCCATAAGTTAAAAGTTCTCCATCTCTTATTCCACAACATTTTGGTGCCGAAACTCGGGAATAGGGAGTCAAAAGATGGATATCGACAGAATCAAGCGAAGAAGGGCCGGGGTGCGAACATCTACAACCAAGCTGCTCAACGAAGTATCCACCATGGACGGCAGTGCATCAATCGGTGAGCTGGAAGAAAAGATAAATCTTCTTTCTCTTAAAGAGGATTCACTGAAAGAGCTAGATTGGGAGATAGAAAAAGGCATTGAAGATGAAGCTTTCGAAGAGGAAGTTGCATACTCCGAAATGTGAAAACAAAAGTATAATGCATGCTACGCGACTTTAGCTGCACAAATGCTTCATCAGATCGCACACTAAACTCCTCAGATCATAGATAATCTAGTGCAAACGATTCGCAAATACGCCCCACCGTAAAGCTGCCAAAGCTCAAAATCAACAAATTCAACGGAGAGCTTCGAGAGTAGCAAGGGTTCTGGAGTCAGTTTGAGTTGACTATCAACGCTAACCAGAACCTCTCAAATGTAGACAAATTCAAGTACCCCAACAGCTACTTGACAGGAAAGGCGGCGGCTGCGGTAGCAGGACTTGACTTGTTGGAAGGCAACTGCGAAGTTGCTCTCTCGCTATTAAAGGAGAGGTTCGGCAGAAAGGAAGTAATTATAGAAGACCACATGTCACGACTACTTAACCTCAAGCCAGTGTGTGACTCACGGAGTCTTGGTCAACTGCGCAGCCTTGTCGACGAAGTAGAGACAGTTGTACGCAGCCTCACTTTAGGCGTGAGTGTCGGCACTTATGGAACTTTGTTACTGACCGTAATAAAGAAAGCGGTGCTTGCCGACCTTCGTCTGGAATACCAACGAGAAAATGAGGCAACGAATGAGGGAAGTGAGCTGGAAGTGCTCCTGTGTTTTTTGAGAAAAGAGGTTGCGACACGGGAGATCATACAGCGGGCCGAAGCACCGAGAGACAACAGTGCCGAATTGGTAAAGGAAAGGCGCAACAGCAACATTAAAGCGGCGAACATGCCTACTGTAGCGGCACTGCACACCACGATCAAGGACTGAACAGGATGTCTATTTTGTAATTCGAACAGCCATGAGACCGGCAACTGTAACGCTATGATGCCTGTGGCGGATAAGAGAGAGGTGTTGAAGCGTGACAATCGGTGTTTCCGGTGCACAAGAAGGGGGCACGCAGCAAGAGAATGCTGTAAAGCTAAGTGGCTCATGCTTTCAGAGCAAAATAAGGAACACCCTTCGCATGTGTGGGGCGGCCACAGCTTCAAGGAATGTCGTAGAATTGTTGCAGGGTGGGGTGGGGGGCTCAAATACCGGAAAAAACGTGCCGGCGATACGGTTCTAATCATTCCCCGCAAAGCCTCATCGGCGGGAGCAACGGTAGCAATGGATCTTCGCTTCGGCGGGAAATACCTTGTTCTCATCCTTTCCTTTGTCGCTTTGGTGTTTTTTTCCACTCGATCGTAGTTAGACGTGTAAGCGGCGAAGTTCGTCTGCAGTACAGCATGCGATTTAAAGGCATTTCGCTAAAGTTCGGAATGCTGTTTGCCACTCATGCTGTTTTCCTCTTCTTTACCGCGTTGGGCTAGCTAGGCAGCACGACTGCACGAGTGCATTTTGTTATATGTTAAAGCTACCGAAGTTTGCAAGAACAGAAATTGTTGGTTTTATGTGGCCCGTTAAATTCTCGCACCAGCCGTCGCGCACTTCATGTTTACCTGTTGCTAGTTGCCTCATGCATAAGTCTTGCTGATTCTTTTGAGCTGCAAAGTTTTGACCCTGCCTCGTTTGTAAAGGGTATAAATCACGCTGTGTCTTATCGGAATGATAACAAGCAAGTGCTTCTAGCTTTATTCTTTTCGCCCGAGGGAATCTTAGATATTGTGGTTCTTTGGGAAGTGTGTTTAGAATATAGGTAGTTCTGGGCGAGAATATCTAATAGTTGCTGCATATGGTATTTTCGTTCCATTTTTCGCTGATAAGTTCGCGTCACGTTTGGGAAGTCATGACACCTCGATGCTGTCTCAGCAGACTTAACACTCCGAGTGATTTGTTCTTTTCCCAACATAGTCCTTTCTTGCATGTGAATTTTGTACTCAACTGAATTCTTTCTTATTATGCTTACGCTGCAGAGGACTAAACCCGGCCTTGCCGCCAGCGCTCATTTACTTTGACTGGCACTGCTCTGCCTTTAAATATATCATGTGGCACCTCTCCCTAGTAATATAAAAAAAAAAGTTCTGAAAAGTTAGTCTGACTTTAGCTTTGTACGTTTCCAAGCAGCCCCCTTGGGGAACTTAAAATTGCGAAAACTGCAGCGGGAACGGAAGCTCATCGTCGTATGCAGCAGAATTGCATCGGCAGTACAGCACTAATCAATACGCATGTTTATTAACCCGTGCGTTTGGTGACTTCGTTGACTAGTGTACGCACTTCCATCAATAAATTCGCAATTACTCTTCTTGAGGCGACTTTAACTGCACTTATTCGGCGATGTCACATGTATTCATCTGCAGAAAAATCACAACGGCATATGCAGACATCCCACCATGCGGATTTGTTTGATATAAGTCTGCACTAACGATGGGTGCTTATTATTGAGGTCCAGAAGCAGCATTACGGCAAGAGTAGAATTTAAAAGAATGATCGCGACATCGCATAATTCAGCAAAATTTATCAGCTAGTTAACATGAGCTCCACTTCATGTAAATGGGTTTCATGGCGTTTGTCTGCGGGACGCACCTGGCACGTATGTGCACCATGTTGTCCCAAACACCGGTAACATCATGTCCATACACGCTCTCACAGAGGTCAGCGTCTTCCCTACAGCTGTCACCGCAGAAGAAGTAGTCTGGCACCCGAACAAAGGAGAAATTGCAGCCGCGAAGTGTAGCCATCCTTGCTGCAAATGCTTGTTGTCTGCTACTGCTCCCGCGCGTACTGTTGGAAGCGCCCGCTAGGTGGCTATCATCAGTGGCGCCTCTATAGGCGGCGCACGAGGCGTATACGCTCAACCTAGCGCACACCTCTATTGGACACCTAAAAAGGTTTTAGGGTGTCCAGAATTCGTTATGGGCATGGGCGATTGCATAGTACCAGGTTACTTGACACTGGTAATGACGTCTTGTCATGCTCCGTCAAACTACAATGCCGTATGGATCTGTTTTGGTGTCGCATTAGTGTTCTTGTCAAAAAAATATTTAAAAATGCAACATGTACATGATCACGCTGCTGCCAAAAAGTTACACCAGCAGCAAAGTAACACAACTCCTTTACATCAAGCTCCTTTAGGAAGTCTTGCTCGCACCACCTTAGTTGAAGGCACTGCACAAGTGCTTGTGTGACTCAGGTATTAGTTATTTGTACACCGCAAGAAAAGAAATCCTCATGACTAGTATGAACAGAAACCTGTAAACATACAGTCAATTTCATTTGTGTAGACCCCTCAGCTCTTTTATTTTTTCTTGGCCATGCTTAGTTGCCACAGCCTGTATGTGAGTAGTGTTCTGTAAAATCAAATAAAAAACACAATTTCTTAATCTGCCTATATTTCATTCGTTTGGAGCAAATCAGTTAGGCTCAACACGAGTTGAGCCTAACCGATTTTCTCCAAAACAGACAATCCCAGCTGCAAGCCTGCTCACAAGTGGCAACTTGCTTCTCCCAGAGCTGCTAACAACCTTGGCCATTTCCACCCCTTTAAATATGGAAAGCTTCTGTATGTTCAATGCTTTTAAAATAGTTACAGAAATGCTATTGCTTTTGAATATGAGCGCATGTTTAGTTTGTAGTGAGCACTGAGATTCCTCTGTACTTTGTACAACCCTTGTGTTGTAACTCCTTTGTTCCATCACCCTTTTGTTTCAGCCTAACTCCAGAGCAGAAGAAGCAGGTGCTGCTCCTGTATGACAGGGTTGGACCAAAATGGACTGATATGGCACAGAAGATGGGCCTAGCAGCAGAGCAGTTGAGAAGTGCTTTTCGTTTCTTCAAGGAGAAAGAGAGTTTTGGTATGTGTTTGGAGTATTCATGTAATATAAGAAGGCTAGAAAGCTCAGCTCATAATCTTTTAGTGTTATGAGGGCAGCTTTTGCTAGATGCTCTTACATAAGTTTTGAAGAAGGAACCGCCTGTATTAATTCGCCTTCGATTTCTTAAGCTTATGAGCACAGTGCGATGGGCTTAAACAGCACCTGCAGTGATGTGATAGTTGCCTTAATTGTGCCAAAGTTTACCATGAAGCTAAACCTGCTACATCCTGCTACAGTTATGCAAAATTGAAATAACTTGTTTCTGACCTACTCCCTGAGGTCACTTTTGCTGTTCTTCAAAAGAAAAGAAAAAAAAAGCATAGAAGTTTCGTTGTTCAGTCTCTAACTGCTAGTACCATGTAATGTGTCGTGAACCTAGTTGCTTAGAGGCTATGGCGTTGCGCTGCTAAGTTTGGGATCGCAGCATCAAATCCTGGCCATGGTGACTGCATTTCAACGTGGGCAAAATGCAGAAATACCTGTGTGCTGTGCATTGAGTGCACGTTAAAGATCCGCAGGTGGTCAAAATTTCTGGAGTCCCCCACTGCGGCATGCCCCCAATTGTGTCTTGGTGTTAGCACATAAAAAATACCTTTGAATAATTTTCTTTTTTAAGCAGGCAGGCACATGCTCTGGAGTCAAACTGCCCCTTAACCACTCTGAGATCAATAATTTGTTACATAGTGACAGCTGTGTAGCAGCCTGCAATAAACGTACAGCCGCAATAATGTTTTTTTTTTTTTGAAGTGATACCATGATTGTAAAGTTACAGGCATTTGATGAGTGACTATGTGACCACCATTGTTTCTCGCTCGCCTTCACTACCCTTCCCACTGGGGCTCTCTCCTCTTCTTCGTGTGCTTTCACCAACTCCATGCAGTGCAGCGAAAGCTACAGGTTGTGTCAACACACTAAAAGAAAGTTTTCTCCATTGTCTGCCCCTAATCAACCTCCAAGTGGCACTGACTCAGTGGAAGCTTATAAAAGGTTCAGTGGCAGACAATGAGCAGACACCCCTCTAGTCACATAATTTTACAGCACCCCTGCTTGAACCGTACAGCAGCAACTTTGATTTTGGCGACAGGCCTCTAGGCCAAACATCTGTTGTTCACCACCGTATAAACACTGGAGACATGAATCCTGTTCATTTATTGTCAACTACAAGTGTGGACATCTGCACAAGGACGCTGACTGCCTCTCTCGTCACCCCGTGGATCCTCCTGGTCCTGTTGCGCATGATCGGGTGACCTGTGTGATGGCTTTTACTGACATGACCGACATGCACACTGAACAGCAATGCGACGAATCCTTACAGCCCATCATCGCCGGAGTGCAATCTGGCAGCACCGATGGCATGTGGCGCATGTTCGTGCTGCACAGCGGCATCCTCTACCGCCACAATATCAACCCTGACGGCCCTGAGTTGCTCATTGTCCTTCCTCGTCATCTGTGATCCGTCGCTCTTGAACAACTTCACGATGCACCGACGGCGGGACACTGGAGTTTTGCGTACATACTACCGCATACAACGCCGGTTCTTCTGGCCGAGTCTCTACCGCTCTGTGCGTCGTTATGTCACAACTTGCGAATTGTGTCAGCGCCGGAAGAAACGTCCCCTGCCACCTGTCGGACAACTCCATCCAATTGAAGTTCGATCTGAACCTTTCTTTCGCGTAGGCCTTGACCTGTTTGGCCCTTTTCCGACGACGACTAGAGGGAATAAGTGGATCGCCGTCGCTAGTGGTTACGCGACACGCTACGCGATCACAAAGTCATTGCCGACTAGTTGCGCAACAGACGGAGCCGATTTTCTCCTCCATGACGTCATTCTCCACCACGGTGCACCTCGACAGTTACTTATCGACCGTGGCCACTCATCCTTGTCTCGAGTTGTCAGCGACCTCCTCCGCTCTTGTGCCACTGAGCACAAGTTGTCCACTGCCTACCACCCACAAACGAATGGTCTTACAGAATGTCTCAACCGAACGCTCACAGAGGTGCTGTCGATGTACGTCTCCAACGATCACTGCGACTGGGATGCCACGCTGGCCTACGTGACGTTCACGTATAACTCATCCTTACATGACACCACAGGATATTCACCCTTCTATCTTTTGTGTGGTCGCGACCCCACATTGCCGTTTGACACCATCCTACCTTCTGTGCCATGTGTTGCAACTGAGTATTCTCGTGAAGTCATCAATCATGCTCACGTGGCGCGTAAAGTCACCCGATCTCGTTTATTAGCCTCGCAGCATATTCAAAAAGAGTGTTACAACCGGTGCCATCGCGATGTTAAGTTCGCCCCAGGTGCTTGTGTGCAGCTTTGGTCACCATGTTGTCGGGTCAGCCTCTCCCAGAAGCTTCTCTCTCGCTACTCAGGGTCTTATGAGGTCCTACGTCTATTTAACGAAGTCAATTACGAGATCTCACCGTTACAATTTGATCCATCCTCAAGTCCGGCGCCTGTTGACATTGTGCATGTTTCGTGGCTGAAGCCATATTTCGCTCACAGTTCTTCGCCTAACATGCGCCGAGACGGCACTTCAGCACCCGGGGGTCCTGTTACGGAAGTATAAAAGAAGAGAAAGGAAGAAGATCGTGAGGCGCTGGCTGCTGCTTGTTGTTGCTGGTCAGTCACATTGACTCTGCTTGTGTACATATTGTAAATACAGTCTATTTATACTCCCATCCCCGTAACAATACACAACTGGTTGTCGTCATGTTGGCACTTTTACCTTGGTGATGTCACATGCAGGGCCCTGCTGGCTTTACAACATGTGAAGGGACTGGAATAACAACTACAGAGAGGAGCATGAGATTGTTTTTAGAATGAAATGCTTTTAGCTCCCATTGTCGGCTACCTTAAAGTGACTTTAAGCCAAAAGCTAGAGCCGTTATCCGGGCACTCAAACGAGAACATCCGGGCAAGTTTTGAGAACAAAACAAATTCATCCAGGCCACCAGTCAAGACCACAGTACATACGCTAATTACTTCCCAAACAAGTTATGAAAAATATTGCTTCCGAGTTCTCCCATATGTTTGTTCACAATATCACTCAAACTAACTTAAAGTATACAGAAGTTTTATTTGTAATTTCCAATAGCAGGGGGACGTTCAAAAGGCAGATACAGGCCACTATATACTTCATTGTCATCTTTTGGCACTGAGACAGAGTTGCCTGTGCTCTTTTCAACGCCAGTGGTCCGTGAGGTCTGCTGCCCGTCCTGTGCGCCAGTAGCGCCTCGCGCTTCGCGGATGGCTGTTTGACCCAGGCGAGACTTGCAATGAGATTTTGTTTGTGACAGGAAACTATTGTGTCGCCAGTGCACAGTATGGCATGGTGCGGTGTGGTGTGGTGGGATGTGCCGTTGTGAACATGTGCTACACCCATTTTAAGATTGTGGCTAGTATCATCTCCAACCAGTGTTTTTTGCCAGTAGCCATTTCATGCTTAAATCTACTCTCGGTTATGGGACAGCCAACCTTTCCTTTTTTCTTTTTTTTTCGTAGTGTGAAGCAACTGATACCAACTCTGCCTCCCACTTGTTGAATAGGCGGGCATTTTATGGTTGGAAGGGGGCAAGCGTGGTATGTCTCCTGCATCAGGTTTTTTTTTTTTTTTTAATTTGTGGCTTCCCCGTGGCGCATAGCGCAAGGGCTGTGCAGAGGGGAGGGGGGGAGGTCCATTGCCGACTTTTCTTCAAATGCAAGCAAGCGGGCCTAGCAGCAATGCATCCACACCGAGGTTTCTGCTTCAACAATGGGAGATTTGTAGACGCCCCATGAACAAGAAAATCTTCAGCGCTCCGTTTTTATTCCGCTTGAAGAGACTGTGAGTAGCACCACTTCTGACGACGCTTGTCCGTCCTCGTCAGTGCAAATGGACAGTAAGTGCGACGAGCTTTCCGCATCGTGTGCAGCAAGGAATGAACCTGATTCCGCGACCGAATTCACCGTTTCTGATGTGGATGTCGACCACGTAGTCCAATTGGACATATCGAAATTTAAGACAGAGTCACCCACACAGGCAATACTGGACCCATTTCCATCTAAAAAGTACGGCAAATTGAGCAGAAGCTTCCACTCGGACTAGTACGGCCTATTTCCTTGGTTGGAGTACAGCGTGCAGGCTGACGCAGCTTTCGGTTACCCTTGCAGAATGTTTTCTACTGGTGCCAATGAGAAACCAGCATTTGTCAACGGTGGATACAGTAACTGGAAAAAAGCTATAGAAAAAGATGCTGGTTTCAGAAAGCACGGAAAGTCACTCGCGCATAAGTCTTGCTAGACATCGTGGGTTTCCTACACGCAGATGAAGTTGGGAGGACAGCGCAAGTCACTTGCAACACATCTCAGCGAAGCATTCTCCAGGAGGTGGAGGAAAATCGCCTCTATGTAGCAAGAGTCGCAAATATTTTGCAATTAACTGCCATTCAGGGAAACACTCAGTGGGGCCACAATGAAAGTGCCACAAGTGAAAACAAGGGAAACTTCGTTAAGCTCTTGAACTTGTTTGGCAAATGTAACAATATTGTCAGAAAGAAACTGAATGGTGGAGCAGCAAACGTGAAGGACGTTCATCATTCAATACAAGACCAGATCTTCAAAATTCTCAGCCACATCACATTAACAAGTATAAAGGAAGAGATGAAAAGCTCCAAGTACTTTGCACTTATTGTTGATGAAACCAAGCACCTAAGCAAGACGAAACAATTATCAGTTTTAGCAGAGTCCTTCAATGCTTTTCTGGTCATGAAACTCCGCCCGCAGATTTATGCAGGGACAGTAGCTGCCACTAGGGTCGCTGCTGTTGGCGTTGGGGCATTCCGTGTCCGCACATGCCGCACTTGGCTGAAACTGCTGTACCGGTTCGAGGCAACCATTTATCTTTCATCAACAGCTAATATTTAACTATCACTCATATTTCGCCTTAGATGCAATGTGGTAATTGCATCTGCGTGTGAAAATGTTCCTTTCGCTTACCTTTGCCTGGTAACAAAGCTACGATGGAGGCACTCGTGCCGACGCCGCGATATTGAATGTATGTGTCCTTACAGCGCAGTTCCTTATCTCGGGCGGGGGACCATGAGATTATTTATTTACGAATAGCTCGTTTGTTTGGGCCTGTGACACTGTGCAAGCCTAAGAAACTCGCTAACTCACAAATTTAAGCCTCGCAGCGAGACTTGAGGCAGCGCCAATCGCGCTAGCTATTTGCAATGAGACCGTCTACGCCGCGGGAGTTTGCCACTGCCGCATTACAAAACAGAAAATCTCTTGATTTCCCGTGTTTACAGTTTATAAAAGCTAACTTCATTCTGCTGCAGTCTATCGCAGAGCGGCGGCAACATTTCAAAGCGGGAACGACGAAGCTTTCGCAAGGCAATGTCCGTGTGTCGCGTGAATACACGCTGACGTCTACCCTAGGCTTACTCCCGAATTTGCAACTGCCATTTGTTCATTTTCAACGTGTAACCTTGACAAGATAAGTTACGTAGGCATTGTACAAATGAAAGGGGGTCTCACTTTATGTTGCGCAGCTACGCAAAGGCACCCGTGCAGCTGCAACTCTCGCGCTGGTTGTGGTTTCACAAATGTCTCGCCTTCTGGGACCAGTCTCGCTATCACCTCCACTCCAATTTGACATGCTTCATATTGACAGCGTGTGTTACTGGGATGGACTACATTTACATGGCGTGAGATTGCGTAATGAAGACTGCACTGGGGAGACATGATTAACTGAAACGAAGCCGTGTTTGATGTCACTAATGTAAACAAAAATAAGTACACGTGTTCACGAGCATGATGCTGCTGCAATGCCAGTTTATTCAGAATGTGAACCACATAACGTGGGGTAAAATGCCCCAAAACGTGTCAAGCTGAAGAGACACTAATGCCCATTGCGTCACAAGCTTCAGTATAATGGCACATTTGAAAACATATGTTTGTGAAAGCAATATTGCAAAATACATAATATGACGGGAAGCACCTCAAAAAACAGCAAGCTACGAAGCAGTTCTAATGAAGTAGTTTAGAAATAGAAAAGTGAAGATGATCGACATATCAGTGAATGAAAAGAGGAAAAAGCATTTTTTTTTACAATTATCTATCTCGTTGAGAAAAAGCAGTGAAAAAGAAACTGCTGCCCGTCTGCATGGCTGAAGGCATTACGGAAGCAATTCAGCACATCACTTTCTTGCCCCCACCAGCTGGGCATGCTGCGCGCTTACTTGCCCATGTGAGTTTGTTCTTTTCTCTTGTGAGGCACCTGAGAAAAAAATGCCCAATTTCTGCCGTTGTGCCCACATAGCGGGAGCCACAACCTGTATACAGCAGCAGCTGAAGTGCGGTTATCCAACAGAACTCTCTCCACAATGTTCATGTAGATGTCCGCACAAGCCTTTCTATTAACAGTGAGTTCTTCGACGTAGCTCTCCACAATCTGCAGGAGACTGAGCAGTCGGCATGATGGCACCTGCAGGAAACCTCTTGACTTGGCAAGTATTAGGGCGCTTGCTTGCCGAGACGAGCCCTTTAGTGTTTGAACGCAGCTAAGGCAGCTCATGGTCAGGAACTTCTTCGTCACATATCCTGCGAGGTAGTCCAGTATGCAATCTTTCGGAGACAGCACTTTGCTTGAAGCAGAGGCACCTTGAATGCTGTCTGGTGGCTCCAATAAAACGTTGTCGAAGAGGACTGCCAGGGCATCAACCTAAAACACACCTTTCACGTCGTCATGCTTCAGTATTGCTTTTGAGAGCACGTATACACCAGAGGCATGAGTGGTTAACATGTTACAAGTTTGAGCTAACTAGTTGTTTATGACTGATATGTTGAAAGCAAAATACTGTTTTGCTTTCAAATATTGTTTCTTTTATCCCAAAATGGTAAAAGATGGTGTACTACCTGACTGTTAGAAGACTTTTCCTTTTCAAAGAGACCCTGAAGCGTGAGGAGAAGTTGTGGCCCATCACCATCAATGGAAGCACATTGGGGTGGTCGCACCAAGTTGTTTACAGATAGCATATTGTAGATGAATAAGAAGTGCTGGATAGTAGGCTGCCCTCCGTCGCCAGCAACATGCCTCACTATCCCAAAGAAGCGCTGGAAGAAGAAACCAATTTATAGCAAACACATTAGCTTGAAATGTAAATACAGTTACCTCCAAGGGATCTTGTCTGAAGTTTACTACGAGCACATAGCGGAAACCAGAGCTCAGTAAGCTCTCGACTAGTGCTACTGTACTGCGCAGCGTTATTCTAAGCGCTGCACATGTCGGCTTGGTCAGAAAACATGCTCGCCTCTGCGCAGGCAACTACTCGATGCACTTCTGCCAATCATCCAGCCAAGCTATATTCTCCTTCAACGTCTGAAATTCAATAATGTTTTCAGCATAAGCAAAAGGACTTATTAATACAGTAATAATATCAATTACTTACAGCAATGTGTTCAGCTTCATTGTACTGTATTTTGCATGCTCTAGCCTGTGAGAATTAAGGCTGTCAAACAGCTTGTTCATGGGTCCTTTGAAGCCTGACGTTGCTGTTGAGTAATGTAGCTTCTTGCATGCCTCTTGTTTGCTGTAAAACTCCATGGCTGCAGCAGTGCTTTCACTAAACAACTGTAAAATGCACAAAATTTTTAGGCCACCATGCTTCCCTGGTTTCAGGGGCACAAACTAACCAAGGTTGTGGGAACATGTTTTGTTTAGGACATAAAAATTAGCTGAGATTATTTCTTACCTGTACAGCAAGCCGCACACTCATTTTTCAAAATGCATTAGGGGCAATGTACGCTTTAGTTATCTTGGGCACTCTGCGAAGCTCAGCCTGCTCTTCTTCATACTCTAGTAGGGCATAATAGTGGCAATGAAAAACCTTTTGGCCTTGTGGTAGCTGCAACAAAAACAATAAGAAATTTTGTGAGAAAAATAATTAGTCTATAGCACAAGCAGTGCAGATGCGAGCACTTTAATGCTTACCAGAAATTTCCCAACTTTCTGCAGATTGTTCCGAATGCACTTAAATACATGTGGAGGGTCTATCACCACGTAAACAAATTTTGATGGATCACACGGGTGTTGAAACATGTTCGTGGTGTTGTTTATGTCGCCACTGATACCTGAAGAGAAGTTATGCTTGTTGACCCAGTTATTTCCCTAGGCAACTCAGAACTGCAGGTATAATGGATATACATTTACCCAGGGACCTCAGAGCTGACTGATTGGATGTAGAATTGTCACACGGGATGGCGCCACCAAAACATAAGCATTTGTGAGGTGCACAATGCACTGAAGCAGCAATTTTGCTACTATTGAGCCTGGTGTAGCACCAGATGCACCGAAACTGCCCACTGTCTGGGACCAGCCACCAAGAAAGCGCCAGAACAAAACACGAGCACGTGGTCACCATCCTTTTCGCTGTCTGTTGGTCTCATGTGCTCAGAAAAATTGACCTTCCCCAAAAGGGACATGTCAGATTCTCTGATGTGGACACTTTTCCGTACACTCATCTCTGCAAACATGAGCACACCTGTAAAAATGTTTTGTTTAGTTACACTGCTTATTCAAAAACAGATGAATTGTAAGTTAATTCCAAATGGTGTCTAACCTCGGCGTTCTCTATCAGGAACTTCTTGCAGTTTTTCTCGCAAGACAGCAAATAAGCTTGCATCAAAGCCGAAATTGGCCTTGAGGCTTCTCAGGTAGCCGTACAGAGTGCGAGGGTCAGGAATGGGAAGGAAGCCGTTTTCTTGTAGAAAAGTGTAAACAGCTGTTGACTTTACTTTGAGAAATAAGCAATCATATAGCCACTCTTTTTTTGTAACTAGGGAAGGAGTAAAGCATGCATTTTGCATTCATAAGCATGCTGATGAATGTGCAAGTACAATGTAATTCACGTGAATGCCTAGCTTGGCCACCAAATATATATGTGGATGTGAAACAACGAGCTTCATCACTCATGCACACACCGAGCTTTAAGAATATAAGCATAAAATAAACAACAAAAAGGATTCCTAACTGCTGCTGGCCTAAAAAAATGCCACCATGCAAGTACTATTCATCAGCTTTTCACTCCCCGTCATTGTAGATGCGCATGCACAGTGCAAATATACTGAGGTATCTGATGACATTACGAACCGAATGCACCTGCTGTTGTAAGCTGCGTGCACGTACCACAAGATATGGCAGAGGCCACCTATAACCAAATACATTCAAAGCAGTGTATTGCTAACGTCACAAGCAACAACTACAAGGTTTGTCTCTCGTATAGTTGAATACTAGTACTACTGAGCAACCTACACCATAGAAGAGTTACTGATTTCTTTTACGTTTAGCAGAACTGGCATGCGTGCGAACACAATGCAAAAAGAAAATGCAATGCTGAAATAAATGCAAAGCAAGTACCATAATTCATATAAACTTATGCGTGATGGCATGCAAATGACACCTAAATACAACTTCGTGCTTTAAATAAACATGCACATTCCTCGGAGAGGTGAGATGGCAACGTATTGCAAGAAGACGTAGAACATTACTTTAAAGGGATATGCCCATTCCAGGTAGTATCCCAAGCTGACTAGGCCAATGCACTAGCTACTCTTTTTTGTGAGCTTCAGTCACATCCGAGTCGTTCAGAAGCATTGAAGGACGCAGAACACAAGATGAAATCATTATGAGTAATACAGCATTTGTGCGCATCTCACTAGCTTACCTCACAGCTGTTGGAGACTTTTGCGCACGCTTTCATCAAGCACTGATCAAAAATCAACTTTTCGTGAGCAGACAGCTTCTGAATGTCCTGATCCATTATTTTTTGTCTGCTTGCTAACACGTTCATCTTCGCAAGCTTTATCTGGCACCGGCGGAGTTGCTGCGTCGTGCTCCGGAGCTGGCCCTTCACTGCCTGCTACTCTGAAAAGGAGCAGATGCCTTCTGTTTGGCAGGCTGTGTCCATGCACGCACAGATGTCCACTGTCGCATCTGCGGAACGATGCAAAATCCAATTTAAGTACTGCAGTAAAACACGTTGTGGGGCTAGTTAGTGCATAGCTTTCAATAGGTGAAGCGCCAATAGTGATGGCACACAAGAAGGAATACAGACAGGACAAAGCGCTTCCTGTCTGTATTCCTTCTTGTGTGCCATCACTATTGGTGCTTCACCTATTGAAACCAATTTAAGTACCCCTGAGGCATTTGAGAGCAGCAAACACATGGTCAAAACAAGCAGCGTGGCCAAGCAAAGGTGTTTAGCTTACCTCTATTGCCAGCCTCTGTTGTATGGGATGTTTCTGTGCTTGAAGAGGGTAGAATTTCTTCTGCAGTCAGACGACGACAAGTGGCGTCTTTTTGCTGCTGGCTTAATCCTCACTGACCGGAATCGAGGCTTCGGCTTGCTCAAGTAAACCGGCAACCCTCCGAAAAGCCTAGGAATGGCGCTGGGCTGCAGCTTAGCCTTCTCGCGTTGAAAGGACACAGCGTCTCCTTTCACAATGAACTCATCGCTTCGAACAACGTCCGTGGTGTCAAAATGTTTTTCTCACACTCTGACGTGTCGGGAGTCGAAGGTAAAGCCGCCAGCTTCCTGTCGCAGTATCGCCCGTTTCTACTCCTGCCGCTCATCGGCGTCACTAGGCAAACAAAGCAACAATACCCTTTCGCTTCTACCTCTGTAGCCAGAGCGACAACGCGGTACACAGCAAGTTTTAGGCATCGTCGCTCGTGTGCGCTATCTCTGTGTCCTCGCACACAATGCTTCTAGCCTTCAGATCAACAAATTGTCTGCTGAAATGAGGGAAACGAACTGCCGATGTCGCCGGATTCCTTGGGCGCCCAGCTCCCTTAACGCAGCGCGCAACTTTCGTCTAGCCTCCTCCGTGCTCCCAGCGCCACTGCACGGCAGCTCCCATAGCGTTACGGCAGAGTTTCATGACCAGAAAGGCATTGAAGGACTCTGGTTGTAGTAAGGTACTACACAAGTGGGGCTGTCTTTGAGTGGTTCCTCGTATTCCGCAATGCTGATCACTTGGATGCAAGGTCGCTCCTCGGCTATGTAAGGGAAACGTTGAATCGCTGCGGCATAGATACTCAGCTGTGCATTGCTCAAACATATGATCGTGCGAGTGTCATGAGCGCTACCTCAAGGGGCATCCAGACGCTGTTCAGGCAGGAAGTGCCGCAGGCAGTGTACGTCGACTGCATGAACCAGCACCTCAATCTAGTCATCGTGGATGTCTGCAAGGTGATAAAACCAGTGAGGGATTTTTTCTCTCTTTTAGAATGCCTCTCTGGTTTCCTGAGTGGATCTGCAATTCACTCTCTGTACATACATAGATGCGCAGTAAAGGTTGTTTTTACCAGTGATAGAGCTGCAGCGTCTCAATGATACTTAATGGGCCTGGCAGATAGCGGCTTTGCACACCGGCAATGAAAAGCTTTCCTGCTATCCGAGTATGTCTCGCCGAAGTCATCGCTACAAGCAGCAGGCAGGCAATGGAAGCTAGGGGTCTGCTTGAGCAAATGAGCTTCTCGTTTCTCTTCCATTTAAGCCTATTTACCAAGGTACTCGGCCACCTTAAGGTTCTTTCAGACCTATTGCAAAGTAGAGACTGCAATATTAGTCAAGCATGCCTCATGGCACGCACAGTCATTGACTAGTTCTCCGAAATGATAAATTTGCAGCACGCATTTGACACTGTCTGGGTGCAGACCTGCAGTGTTTCTGAAGAGGAAGGGGTGTCCCAAAGAGAGAAGCAGAGAATGACGTGCCTTGCGCAGCATTTAGAACAGTATGTATTGAGTGAAGGACGGCCCATTGAAGAGTCTCCAGATTCAAAGGAAACATTCAGAGTCAAAGTTTTTGTACCTGTTTTGGACCACCTGTTTACGGAGGTGACTAAGTGGTTCACGGAGAATAATGATGTACTCTGCAGGGTTAGCGCCCTCCACCCACGAAGTGAGAATTTTATGGACATCTCCTTACTCGAGCCTTTCGCCAAGCACTATGCATGCGACATCAAAAGTGTTGAAGTTGAGTGCAAGCTGATAATGAAACTTCTTCAGTGCATCGAAGCCGAAGCCTTCCATGAACTGCACAAGCTAGGTGTTATCGCCGTGACGATACCGGCATCGTCATCATCTTGCGAGGGCACGTTTTTGTGCGTTTGAAGATTGAAGACTTATCTTTGCAGCAAGATGACGAATAACCGTTTGAGCAACCTAGCTGTGCTTGCTGTTGAGCAATCTCTTGCCAATAAGATCTTCAGCTTGTTGTCGACACGTTTGATGCTGCGCACAGTAATTGACGTATACGTCTGCACTACTGTAGTATGCCAGTATAATAATCCCCCATCATATCTCTGCGGCACTTCTGCGGAAAAATTGTGCGGCACGGGCATAGGACTGATACCTACACCAGTATCAGAACACCCACTTCACCATCAAATAAATCCCGGCTGCGTTTTGTCTTGTACTGTCACAGTGCAGGCATTGGCATCTGTAGTTGTAATGAAACCTTCCTCTGTTCCTGTCATCGCTTTGAAAGAGACTCCATGTAGGGTGCTCTCCGAGGCCACATCGGTGGCCTAGCTTGTGTAGGGAACATTGTATAGTCTGAGAGCTGTTATTTGCACTTGTGAAACCTGCTGTAATGTATGACCAAATGTGACACTGACTAAAATGCCTATTGCGTGCCCTATTTTTGTAGTTATCTCCTCTCTTCTATTTGCTTTTGTTATTATTTTCCCATATACTTTTTTGTTATTCTTTTCTCATTTCCAGCCTTTAGAATCACCAGCCGGTACCACAAGAGTTTTTTTTTTTTTTTTTTAATCTAGCACATCTTTATTAAAGTTGAAATTTATATGTACTTTGCTTAGAGGTGTTAGCTCTCTCCTGTTGTGAAATATACTCTTTTGAAGCTATATTTTTGAAGCTATTTGCTGCTGGGTGCCTGCTTTTTTTTATTTATTTAATACTGTTTCTTTATGGTGTGTGCTTTACCATGTGTTATACAAATTTTCATTTTCTTAGCAGCACTGCTGCGTAAATATGCTAAATTTTAATTTATATCTTACTGTGATGCTGGAATAGCTTATTCACACTGATGTGTTTAGAAGGCCTTCAGTCCAGTTAAAAATAGTCAAAACATAACGCATAAGTTCCCCGCCTTCCTGTCCCCCCAGTCAAAATATCCTGGCGCCACCCCTGGCGTAGCGCCGGCATTTTCGTGAAATATGGTCGTCACTGTATAATGTACACAATGCGCATGTTTTTAAAATGTGTAAAAAAATGTCGGAGGTGGTTTAGGAGCCCTTTAAAGATGCAGCCGCTTTGAAGATGCAAGTGCAGGCTTGCTTTTTGTGGAAACTGCAGGAGTGCCTTGCAGAACTGATTGTCTATCAGTAACTGCTTGTAGTTTTCAGGCTTGTCTGTCCCTTATCCCGGCATCTCTCTAAGCACTTTCTCTTTTGTGTAGCCTTTGTCCCTGGGCACAGCAACAGCAGATGGGGAGCATCCACTAGAGATGTGTGGTTATGGCTGAAATTTGATCAAATACTTTTCTACTAAGTGGTGTCAAACTTGGCAGTGGAAAACAAACATCTATACTTGTCAATCCCTCAAAACTAGGGAGACTTGTAATGCAGAGGGGGGAGGGGAGGGATCATAAAAAAGCAGAAAAAATAAAGCGACGTACAGGACACACCATTTATCTGAACCACCTACTGTATTTATTTGTTTATAAGGTGGTCAAGATTTTAAGGCAAGTGTACAGTTGGGGGATCCAAGAAAAGGAACTTAAGTATGCACACTAATACAGGTGATAGAGAGTAGCCAGAATAAACGGGAATTGCCCAAAGTACTGAGTAATCCAAAGCCCTTGGAATAATTGGTGAAGGTTATGTGCGAATTTCACCTTGAGGTGTTGACTTCACGGCAGCGAGGGTGCTCTTAACTGTTAAATTTTTCAAATTCTTTGTGTGGGTTATACGCGCAAAAATACAGTACTGTCTCACGTGCCAAGGTTTATTAGTTGCTACAATTTGTGCTGTCATCTAAAATATGGATCACCAGAAATGTGGTGCTGTGGCTGCCATATTGAAACAGTAAATTCATCTATCAACCTCACATATAAGGCGAGGGGTGACTTCAAGGCTAAGGATTCTAGGAAAAAACTTCGCCTTATATTCAAATAAATATGGTAATTACTTCTACTGAATATTTATCACCATTTGGCAAACTTTTCCTGTGTGCTACCATCTCAAATAATGATCATTATGATGCCATATGGAGTGGCAGTGAGCGAGTGGCATTGAGCACAATGCTGTAGGTAACAAGCATGGATGGAAGTCATCTCTAAGGTGCATTGAAGCCAACGCCACCATTTACGGAGAAACAATGTGGAAGGAAGGAAGGAAAAAGTGTAGAAGGAAAGGCAGGGAGGTTAACCGGTTTGCTACCCTGCACATGGGAGCGGGATGGGGGGGATGAAAGATGGGGAGGAGAGAGAGAGAGAGAGAGCACATAACAGCACACACATCGTCAGTTACAGTCCGTCACTCTTGCGCGGTACGTGATATCACTGTCACAGTCGCTTGTCCAAGTCCGTCTCTTTCAAAAACCGAAGTAGTCCCTTCGTCGCCTTCAGCTGCGATGTCTTCTGTCGGTGATATGTGAAAATAGTTGCAACTGACAATGGTCTATTGTCAAGGTGTGCTAGAACAGATGCCAGGGACTGTCTCTGAACATTATATTCAGGACAGTCGCACAGAATGTGTTCTAGCGTCTCCTCGCAAAGACAGGCATTGCAAAGAGCGTTGTCGGCCATTCCAATGCGAAATGAATAAGATTTCGTGAAGGCCATCCCTAGCCATAAGCGATAAAGCAGAGTGGCCTCGCTTCGGCGGAGTCCAGTTGGCATACAGAGATGCATCAAAAGGGTACGTCATATTGACGATTGCTCCGGTTGGTCTGGCTGCTTGGTGTGCACCATAGAGAGAGCGTGATCTCCCGTGCAAGCACTCGAAGTCTGCTGGCTGCGTCGGACCGTGAAAGTGGTATGGCCTCTTCCTGTGTGTCTTCAAGAGCTGCCCGAGTGGCTTTATCGGCGTCTTCGTTTCCTATGACGCCGCAGTGACTTGGCAGCCACTGAAACGTCATGTTATGTCCTTGCTCATGTGATGTATGGAGTAAGCATCTAATATCGAACACGAGCTGTTCGAATGGCTCGCGACACAGAGCTGATAGCACAGATTCTAGGGCTTCCTTTAAGTCACTGAAAGTTGACCATTATCAAGGTGGTTCACGATTGACGAGAGAGAGAGACAACTTCATGTAGTCGCCTGCAGAACGACACCATGACTAAATGGCGCCGTGACGCGGGCCCTGACGTCTTCTCAGCGGGTGGTCTCTACTCAACTCCAGCGCGTGTTACTCCCGCGGTCGGAACAAAGTGCAGCGCGAAGAGCAGCTAGTTCCGCAGAGGCTGATGTCGTTGGGTGTTCAGTCCTAAAGCTGATGGTAATAGCCCTTGCTGGGGACAACCACAGCACCGGACGAACACTGGATGTTTATGGAAGCATCAGTATAAATATGTACACTGTCCGCGTACCTCTCGTGTAGAAGAAGCAGAAACAGTTGTTTCAGCACAGGCGACGACAGCTCAGACTTTTCCCGATTCCTGGTGAAACAATGTGGAGAAATACGGTATTAGGCATGGCCTCCCAAGAACACACAAGCACTGTTGAGGGCATTGCGTAGTGCCAATCTTAGACTACATATTCGACCACCTATCTGCAGTATTACATTTGGCAAGGGTTGGGACCAATAAAGTGATGGCAGTACAATGTGCTAAAATGATCTTAACTGTGTAGCTGAAATGGCGGCTTTACAATTGAATTACGACTCCATGGTAACCTGTTGATTTGGTTCAATTACACAAATGTGGCACACCTTCTGGCTTCTTTTTGCAGCTTTCTGCAGCTGGCTTTTTTAGTGGCAGTCTTTGTGCACAAGGATTTAAAGTCCAATTTCTGGGAAGTACTCTTCTCAATCATACAACAAAAGAAATTTGTCAAAATCCTTGCACTGTATGGCTAATTCAGGAGAGTTGGGAGGTATGCTGCACACAGCGAGTTAATTTTCACAAATAGTGCTTCTTGAGAAAGGCCACAATTTTTTTTTAATTTTGAGTAATTTCTGTACAGTGAGGAGGAGTGGCAGAAATTCAGGAGTCTTTCAGGCAAATTAGGAGAGTTGGCAGGTATGAGCTTCTGACAGGAATAACCACCTATAGCACTACTTCAAAAGTTGTTTGTTGGGGTGTAACTGTTGAAAGTGCTGTATTTTCTTTTGAAATATAAAGCAAAACAACAACTGTTTCCTTAAATGCCTGTGAAAAACTTGCCAGTTAAAGGGCTATCAGGAAGGGTAACCTCACTTGGCATATTTCACTAGTAAGCCTGTGGGGCATGTCTTGATGGCTGCTGTACAAACCGTATTGGGTGAGCAACGTGCCGGCCTGAGATACAAAACACCCACTTCAGGCTACTGATAAGCACAGCTGAACTTGGTCTCACAGGAAGATAGAGTAAACCTTAAAGGGACCTTGAAAAGCTTTTTAGGCGTTTCACTTTTTAAGGCCACCCTTTTTGTCCTATATCAATTCTCAGCATGTAAAAGAAGTAAGAGCAAAAGGAGATAATGTGCTATTAGATGCAGAAACTTCAAAATTACAAGCAAATTAAGATTTCCTATTAACTAGAATTTTTGCAGTCTACATGGCACATTTCATTCTCGCATGACGTAGAACTGTGCCGCCAAACAGCAGTAGGGCATTGATGTTAAGTAGTGAACACCAGCTCAGCTTGCTGATGGTGTCATTTCTTTGGTTGCAACCAGATAAAACAGCTTTCGCAAGGCAGAATTTAGCATGCCATGTACGTAGTGGATTGATGGCATTGTTTCCATGGTTACGTCTTCCACATAGTAGTCATGATAATTAGGCGATAGGTAAAACTGCTGTAAAATGCAATGTCATACTTTTTTCTTAGTACTCTTAGGGGAGATGTGGGTTCCAAAACCAATTTTGTTAATTTTAGTGTAAACTGGATGATATTTAACAGTATTGTTCAGTTTTTTCTGCTGATTGCAAATATCTCATTAGATTTTGTATATCTGCATTAGAACAAATGATGCAAAGTTTTTAATACAGAAATTCAGTCAATTTCTTACAGGACTTTTCAAAAACTTAACTTTGTCAAAAGCAAAAACAAAGTATACGGCCAGAACACCAGGGAGTAGCTCTAGCCGGTGATGCTATTTTTATTGTTCTCAGTGCACTTATAATGCAAAAAGAACAGATGTAAACGTAATTGCAATATATTTGCTAATTTTCATTTGTATTTAGTGGCAATTAAAATTTAGCCGACAACTTTAGAAATGAATATATAGCATCACCGGCTAGATCCATTCGACACAAATATATTGATACCAAACATTTTGCTGGTACTTAAAAAGAACATATGAAGATCCCCCGTAAGGCAGTGTGCGGTGTCCAAAAAAATGAAGCTGAGAAAAACAAGTTCGAACTTTCAGTTCACTGTAACTTTGAATGGTCTAACAATATGGCAATATAAATTACATCGCCATGTAGCCCTGTCTTTCAGGAACAAGTTCATGACATATATATGGCCATTGTGCAAGAATAACACTGAGATATTGGTTGCAACATCATGCATAGTCATTGAAAGCAATGCCAGAAAGCTAGCACCACGAGCTTCACATTCCTATTTTAGTTCCTTGTCGAACAGAAGGCACACAAATGGCATCCCTATGCAAATAAAGTTGCACAGACTTCATGGCCACAACACAATATGTCCTTTCCACATAATTTATGGCTACAACAAAAAATCTGGATCAAATCCCAGTGGGGGTCGCCACATTTCAATGAAGCCGAAATGCAAAAAAATTCATGTGCTTGTGTTGTAGCGCTTCTCAAGTGGTCAAAATTAATCCAGAATCATAACATGGTTTTCGAACGTAAAATCCCAGAATTCAAATGAAAAAAAAAATGTATATATCTCTTGCACACTCACAGAATTTTGCATTCAGCACAGATCACACCTAGACCTATAAAAGCCCCGGACTGTAGGCAGAGTCTGTTGCTGGCTTGTGCCTCTTCGCAAGCTTGTTTGTCAAAGCATATTTATTCGTGTGATCCTTGTTGGACATGTGAAACCTCCGACGATCCTTTTCAAGGCTTCGTGAGCACCATACAGCTACCGGCACTGTAGCCCAGCTTCTCGGCTATTGCAGTGTTGCTTCTTGTCACACCCTGGTTGAATCGGCTGATGGCTTCAGCTGCTGCCCTCTGGACACAGTGCAGTGAGGCATGCTTAGTCTTCGGGGCTTGATCCCAGATCACGGAATGCAGGCTTTCACTGGAATTCTGAGTCACGCCATCGCTGCACCGCTCCAAGAGGGCTTCCTCACCCATCCGCTTGAAAATTGGCTCCAGAGCTTCGCACACAAAGTCGGGCAGGCTGTTTTTGTGTGCTGGAGGTTGCTCGCCCTTTGCCACAGCTTGGTTGTAGCTGCACCAGGATTCTAACCCTTCGGGACAAAGGTCATGCTTGAGGGCATCATCAGTTGACGACATATGGTGCAGGGTAGCCTCAACTGCCCTCTTCATGCCTGGCACGTCATTCTTGCGACTCCTCAGGGCCCAGCCATAGTAATTTGTGATCTTCTTGATCCTGTCCTGGGTGAGCCGTCCCTTTCCTCCAAGTGTCTCACCTTGAGCCTTCTTTTTGTCAACCAACCCGCCGTGGTTGCTCAGTGGCTATGGTGTTGGGCTGCTGAGCACGAGGTCGCGGGATCGAATCCCGGCCACAGCGGCCGCATTTCGATGGGGGCGAAATGCGAAAATACCCGTGTGCTTAGATTTAGGTGCACGTTAAAGAACCCCAGGTGGTCAAAATTTCCGGAGTCCTCCACTACGGCGTGCCTCATAATCAGAAAGTGGTTTTGGCACGTAAAACCCCAAATATTATTATTATATTATTATTTTTGTCAACCAGCCCACGCAAAACTGCTCCCATGCTCTTGTGCACGTGATTGATGCAGTCTTTCTTATCTATCGTGATGAAGCCGTAAACAGCTTGCTCGGTCAAGGCGTGAAATGTCCTGTTGTCACCATCGGAGAGCATTGTTGTGTAACGCAGCTTGTACTTGTCAAGGGATCTTTGAAACATGAGCAGTGCAGCTTGCACCTCCATTTGCCCAGCATTACAGTCAAGGTTTTTCTGGCACTCTGGAAGATGTTTTGTGTGCCAAGCCACATACCCTTGCTCATTGGGTTTTGGACCGTGTGAGCAGCCCAAGCAAAAGTTTGACAGCACGACGTGGTCAGCGACAAGCCCAGTGTACATCTCAATGATGCACCCAACAGCGACGTGTGAACTGCGGCCGCATGTCAGCCAGGTTCCATCATAAATGACATCTATGTTACCTGGTGGGTTTCCCAAGTCCTTGTAAAGTTCTTTGATTTGGGCCACACTTGCAGCCTCACAATCTGTGGCAGCACTGCTGCACGCTTGAACCATCATGCTCATATGGCCCTGATAGGTCTTGTGGTGTAAGCCACGATGAGAAATGTTCATTGCGGCAAAGAAGTCTGAGAGGGCTGTTGCTCCCTTACCACTGCCCTGCATGGCCTTCATAGCTCGGACGTTTACTTCGAACGGCGTTATTGTTGTGTCACCAGCCACTCTTGGGGAAAAAAATCGCTCTTCGCGCATGCCACACGTGGAGCACTCCAGCACAAGCTTGGCACAGAGCCCGTACTCCTTGGCGGGGTCCTTTGAAAGCATCAGCGTTTTCTTGGCGCACACGGCATAAGTCCAAAAAAGTCTTGTACCACGGATAAATCAACAATCGCAAATTCCGTTCCGCTGTTGTTGCGTCCTCTTACGTGTCAACACCCAGCAGCTCAAACTTGTGCTCCGTTGCAGACTGTGATGCCAGGCGCGTTTTCGCCTTGTCGGCGATCGCTGCGCGCTTGCTTCTTTCTTCGGTCGTGAAGAAAATGGTGTCTACACGGTCTGCGCCAACACGCGAGGCATGGGTGCTAGATGTGTTGCTGCTAGATGTACCAGGTTGCGGCTCGGAGCTCGATCCGGCAGAATCTTCAAGTAGACCAGCAGCTGGCAACTCCGAGTGCATGAAAGGCTTATCCGTCTTCTGTCGCGCATTCCACGGCCGCCTTCGCGCCTTGCCGAACGCTTGACACGATGTAGTCTTTAGACGACGATCTCCTCCAGCCATTCGGGCAGCAAAAAAGACACCTTATTGAACGTTGTCGAGAAGCGAGCAGCTGAACAAATATTCACAGCGGCGTGATAAATGACAGAGAGAAACGCGCAGCGTGCATGAGAGCGAACAGCCTGTCGGGCACGTGGCAATCGGCACTCAAACGGCGCCAGACCAATAGGAGCGAGGCGCGCGGGGGGCGTGCGTGTTTTGGCCAATCAGCGGCACGGGCACATCCTTCAGAAATGACGCGATAGCGTCGGTTCCTCCTCACCTACGCCATTTTGAACCGGCGCAAAATACGCACAAAGAAAGCAGCTTCCAAACAAGCTCAAGATGGTGCCCGCCGGCCAACGCATTCGCAAATGACGACGGCGCGAAGTTCGAAGATTTTTGGCAATTTTTTGCTAATTCCGCGGCCACCCTGGCCCGTATAAGTGCATTTTTTAAAATTATTTTCCAATTAAATTTAGGTTCTAGATTTCGCGGAGGGATTCTTGCATGTATAAACGTAGCGAAAATGCACTTTTCTGAAAATCGACTTTTTTGCGATTTTTTTGTCATTTCAAGACCCGCGTCTCCCCTTAATATCATGCAAATGTATATAACACATTATAGGTTACAAGGTCATTACAGGAATTTTAAGCTTTTATCACATTCAAACTGACAACAATGCAGCGAAGATAACCAGCCGCATTTTCCCTGGGTAGAAACGTGATTCAAAGGCAAACTACTGAGTAATAAGCATTTCATGACTCCCTCAACGATAAGCTGTGAATATGACAGGAGAGCAGCGAGACGTGTATCGCTTTTCACTTATAGCCACCCCAGAAAATTATCGCAGGGTTTGGCTACAAGAAAACACAAGTGTACTACACTGCCAATACTCTCGAGGAGTGTAGCATACAGGAAGATATGAATGCATACCAAGCCAAGTACAGAAGGTGAACAGATCACAAAAGAACAGCATGTCTTCCCTGCAATTGAAGCAACAAATCAAATAAATTTCAGCATGAAAACCTGTAGTGCACATCCTTTGTTAGAAGAAACAGGGATGGAAGTGCTGCGCCATCTTGCGCCAAACCATCGGGCTGTGCCAGAATACTAATTTCAAATAAAGTTGCCAAATTCAGCAGGATGTGTGTCTTCAGTACCAACCACACAGCTACAAGCACGCGTTGGCTAGCACTGAGCCCTGCAATCCAAGCCTAAGCAATCCATTTCAGCGTCGGTGTCATTGGAGTGTGGGTGTGTTTATTGGCATAATTGTAACTAGGCCTCAAGAAAATGGAAACCGTTTTGTGCTTTACAATGCATTACGAATGTTTTATAAAAGTGTTACACATGTGGATATATGTGGACCTGCTAAAGATGATTTGAACTGGTGCTCATTTCACGGGGCATTCAGGAAGGAAAGCCGTGCTGAATGAATAAGGTGGTACAGTCTGCTCAGCGTGTAGCTCATCAGTTTCGGTATACAATTTAGCACTCATCCTATTTTTACATCTGCATTGTTTAATGGGCAAATGCCCCCTGCTTGTGACATTCTAAATATATTTCACACGTGCACCATGTCCAGTTATCGGGATGACTGTGTGGCGCACCAACAAACAACCTGCTTGCTTTCATGAAACTTCTTGGTCGCAAATATCCACTGCCAACTGCAATTTTCATTCAGTGTGCACTCAGACTACACAACTTTCTGCCCAGCCGCACAACACAAAATCAGGC
Organism: Dermacentor variabilis; assembly: GCF_050947875.1. Classification (NCBI taxonomy): domain Eukaryota; kingdom Metazoa; phylum Arthropoda; class Arachnida; order Ixodida; family Ixodidae; genus Dermacentor; species Dermacentor variabilis. The sequence goes on from NC_134568.1 coordinate 219,041,366, forward strand.
TCTTCGCAAAATCAGGCACCACACAAAATCAGACTTCACACTTATTCTGTGGTATTCTGCTATCCTAACTCATGGTCGCCAAGAATTACCTGAGCGTCTACCTTGGTGGGTGTTCGTCATGGTGGCCATGGTGAATGTTTCTTGTTCATTGTGCACGAATATGTTTGATTAGCTCAATTTATACGTTTATGTAATAGATGAGATGTCAATGAAAAAGTTGTGAATGACGTTGAGAAATGACCGATAACAGCATTTAAAACAGCCTAGGATTCGTGAAGACTTTTCTTTAACAAGAAAGAAAGCCCTTTAAAAAATATAACAAGAAAAAACCACTGTGGCCATGACTCTTCTGCACACTAAAGATTGCATAAATCTTTATGCAAACCTTGTCAAATAGGGGCACTGGGAATGAATGGCTGTACTTCTTTTTGAGTTTTTGGCATGCATCTTCGATACCTCTAAAACAATGTAGTGCAATCTTGTAACGGTTCGCTTTCTGAACCGTTACAATACCGTGGCCCTTGGTTTGCACGTTCGTAATATACACAATGCACTGATGGCAATGGTTATGTCTGAGACCACTTATATTACTGGTGCGGGTAGTCGTCACGTGGATTTAAAAAAAAAATAGAGTGGGTACTGTTCATGGAAAGCCTTCGGTTATTTTTTTTCTTGGCCACATTTAGTTGGCACATGCGGTACGTAATTTAATCGTGGTTTAGAAAACCTTTATGGGTGTCCTTTGTAGCTTCATGCTAGTCAGGCGGATGACATTTTTTCCCTGTCACGAATTTTGCTTGCTTTGCGGGGCTTCCACAAACTGATATGCTGTAACCTAATCATGTTCTGCAAAGTCAAATAAGGAATACCTTTTCTTCATATACCTGTATTTGACTCATATTGACCTTCACCAAGCTGATCCAAAACGGGCAATTCATGCTCCAAACCTGCTCCAAAGTGCCAAATTTGCTGCTCCCAGAGCTGCTCCACAACCTCCTTGGCCACTTCGATCCCTGAAGAAACCCCCACCAACTTAACTGAATGTTTAACAGGAAGGTGAAAGTGCAGGCTCTCCTAAACGGCCTGAAGCAACCCAGTGCTTGGCCTCCTGAGGTTCTTCACAGACGAGAAGGACTTCATTCGTGACAAGATGATGAACCACCAAAATGTCTACTAGATATGTCAGAGTATGGCTGGCATACCCACAGTTATTCCAAACAGATTTTCCACTTTGGTGGTGCTGCTGGATGTGGTGAACGCTAAGGGTGATGTCATGGCTACCCACATTTTTTAGGATGGTCTGAGGATGACTTCTGACTGCTATATGTGCTGAAAATAGTCATGAAGCCCTAAATGTACAAGGTGGTCCCTGAAAGGAAGTACGCATTCCAGTACGACTCAACTTAGGCACACAAGGCAAGGAACACACAATTGTGGCTGTATGACAGCATGCTGTCTTGCTGATCCCCCCACTTGTGGCTTCCCTCCAGTCCCTATTGCATTCCACTTGACTATGTGTGGGGTGTTGTTGAGGAAAAGGTTAACACGAAGCACCACAACACCAAGAACACCCTGAAGGCATCCAGAAAGTAGCTGATGATAAACCTGGACAGAGATGGGTGAGCCTAAAATTTTTGGTCTGTAAGCTTGAGGAGGGCGTGGCAGTTGACTGAGGTTATATTGAATAGGTTAATCGACAAAGATTGTTCTAACTTTTTACAATGCTTTTGTACAAATGCCTTGATATTATTTTTGATCTTTTTTTCTATGTTGAATGTTCGTTTTTGCCCTAGAAATGTTTATTTACCTCGAGGACCCTGTACACTTTTAACCAATGATCGTAGTGGATCAACATCACATTTGTTGCACAATGTGCATGAAATCACAGCATAGTGATGCTATTAATATTGTTGAACAGTGTGCCCCTTTATTCTTCCTCTGTCTCGGTGTCGTCGTTGAGGGGTGTAGCTTTGTTCGGTAGCCCTCGCTTCCATAAGCCTTAACAGGCAGCTTGTCATTCTGGACTGCAGGGGCATCTCTAAAGGAGGGCGAGAGGGTGCCCAGCCCCCTAACATTTCTTCTTTCCTCTCCCCACCCCCCTTTTTTAGCACCATGTACTGCCAAATGGAGTGCCCTCTTGCAGCCCAGATGAAAATAGACTCGTGCCTTGCCCTAACTTAGAAATAATATTTAGCATCAGTAGATGAGGACGGAAGGAAAATGGAAGGACAACACAATGTGGTTCAATGTCTTCCTTCTGTCCTCGTTCTCTGGCACTAAAAATGCTTGCCAAGTTAGAGTACCAACATGCCCAAGATACAGCAATGCTTTGCCCCTCAGCAAAAAAATTCTGCCACCGCCACTGCCAGATTACCCAGGAATGTTTTTAAAGCTGCGTACACCAATGTCCATTGGCTGAAAGCAGCACCTCGTGTAGTCATGTGCAGTCCGGTACGGCAAATTAAAGAGGCCTGAAGTACAGCAAGCAGCTGATTTAAGTGCACCAACTGTTGCAGAATAAGAAAGACATGGAGGAATAGGTTGTAACACATTCATGGGATGATTATATAGTAAGCATTAACTTGGTCTGTGGAATGTTATGAACTTATCAGCATGGCATACTGATGCAGCAACTTCAGTTTAGTTTGCTGTCTTTTTTTCCTTTGGCAGCAACTGGCAAGTGGGAAAGATCAGAAGATGATCTTCTCAAGGAGGCAGTTGAACTTCAGATTGGTGATGTCAAGGCAAAACTGAAGGACATTGACTGGCACGCAGTTGCACGTCATGTACAAAGTCGAAATGCAGTTCAATGTAAGAGGCGATGGTAAGTGAATTGCTGTTTACTTGCCCTTTGCCTGGGAGGATAGTTGTGAACTGTGGTTTGCCTTTTATATACTAGACAGACGGTAAATTTATGTGAATTTATTTGCTGAAAGGAACGTGCCTGAAGTTTGAATCCCTCTATACAAGTTTTTTTTCTTGGCTCTTTGAAGAACTATCAGACATTGTTTGGGATATCATCGGCCTTAGTGAGGTTAAAAGAACTGGTGAGAATTGTACATTGCTGAATAACGGACATGTCCTCTGCTATAGAGGTCTCCCAGATAAGAAGCAATACGGGGTAGGATTCCTAATCCATAAGCACATAGCGGGCAACATAGAAAAATTCTGCAGCATTAGCCCTTTCAGGGTCAATGACGTAAATATACGGCACTGCAAACAAGTCCAAAATGGTCAATGTCGTATATTTACGGTGCCATCTGTGTGTTTAAAAAGCGTGCAAATTTCCAAATTTTTTCTTTCCTGGCATGTATGGGGGAATACAGAGAATTTTTCTCTCGCGGCTCCCTCTCTCGGTTTTCATTGCATGGGTTCTTTTAGAGCTAGTTTTCTCCGGCGCCATTACTACTGCTCGTGCATTGGCGCGCGGGGGTGGGCGGCGGTTTGGGTTTTGTTCCGCAGGTGGTTTCACTCGCAAAACGGATGGCTATCTCGTTACTAATCGCTCAAAGGGCAGCCGCCTGTTTTTCGCACGTTTATCCTGACAGGGGTGAGCATTGGAAGGATGCCACCGTGCATGCGTTTCCTTTTCTTTTTTTTGGGACACTCGCAATGTCTAATTGCCTCTATTGGCGATAAGATAAAGATTAGCAGAAGTTTGTCACATGTTTTGCTTTTTTGACGGGCACACAACCACATAGTTTTCTTGGGTGCGCTCACCTATGCAGTTCGATTAGGCTATGGACGTAAATATTAGTGTAAGAGCAGGAACATTTGAGACTTGTGAAATATTCTCGTGTGCGCGTATTCTAAGCCTTGAACAAAGCATCAAATTTTTAATTCTTATAAGTTTATTTTCTTTTTTTATTGTTGTTATTCATGAATAAAGAGCACATACAGACCAACGCAAAATATTTTTTTTCTCACTTTACGGACACCCTCGAAAAATTACGGTAATTTTTTTTTAAATAGGTCCCTCAGTAAAATTAGAATCTGCAATAAAAAAAATCAACCTTGAAAGGGTTAATGAGAGCGTAGCTGTAGTCATAATCAAACTTGATAAGACAGGATGTCTAACAACTGGGAAAACTGGAAATTCTCACAGAATTTGAATAGTCTGGAAATACTCGGGGAAAACTCAGGGAATTTGTGCTCCTATCAGGGAAAATTAGCTGTAACTTTTGTGAAAGGGAACGAAAGTCATGTTAATGCTGGCTTCAGTAACAGAGGAATCGCAACGAATCGTCATTGACGCTGTGTCATCGGCACGATGTATTGCCAGAGTAGTTAATGACCAATTTTCCAGACACCCAATTTTTCGGACATGCCCAATAATTTGCACGGCTTTGCGACACCACCACGTACTCCATATAGTCAATGTAGATTGCCCTGACAGCAGGTCTGAAATGGCATTAATCAAAGCCACCACTGACACCATTTTGATTATCTTGCCGCCTCGAACAGGCACTCTCGCACGCAGATCTGTCGGCAGCCGTAGCCACTACCGCGGCAACGTTAGGCCTAGCTGCTTCTACGTTCGCTATTCAGCTTCTTGCCGTGCAGTGCCGTGTTTTTATTGAAAGAATTTGTCGCTGTCAGCAATGGCACCGTCTCCGCCTTTGTAATCCTTGCGATTGGCTTCGAAGCTCGCAGAGCACAGTGCGTTGCGTAATGCCAGTCTCCGCCTCAATACAATATTGTTAGGCGGTGAAGCATAACAAGCGTGGGAAGGGTCAATTTTCACGGGACACAGTATGTGTCCCTAATTATACACGCGTGCACCTCTGTCTCTTGTCACAGTACGAGCACCTATTCCCAATAAATGTACTGACAGGCCTTAAGAGCTTTTTCGGACGTGCCTGTGGCAATTTTAGCCATTAAGGGCAGTTAAAGACATGCATTCATTTTTTTCGGGCTGTCCGATTTTTCGTATGTTTTTGTGGCCCCGAGGGAGTCCAAAAAATCGGACGTTGACTGTAGAACTGACCAAGAGGATGCTTCAAATGATCCATGGGGTGAATGCATGGCAGAAGGAGGATGAGAACAGAAAGGACCGACGCACTGAGGAATTAACGGGAAAGGAAGCGTGCCGCCTCCTCTTTGAAGGAGCCTGAGCTCAAAAAGAAAGCGTTGACTGACGCCGAGATGCAGGTGTCCCTCATTCAGACCAAAATAAACTGTAATGCAGTGAAACCCAACACTGAAATGTTGTGTACGGGCTGAGGGTATGTCAGGACAGGTGTGGTTGACTTTCCAGGTTGACTTTCCAGCTGCTGAGAGAGAATCTTATTTGTAACAATGTTCAGGCCTCATACTGATGAGCTTGCTATCAGTTGATAGAAATAGCTCATATTCAAAAATATTTACTTTTGTATGCATCTCCTTTTCATTCGTATTTGAAAATGTTTGACTCAATTTGGAATGGGTTTTATCATTTTTTTCGCTGTGCCCTCTGTTTTCTTTTTAAATAAAATAGATATTAGGTACTCCTTAGTATTCAAACTGGATTAAGAATTTTTTTTTTTCAACATGCTTACTAGAGAGTGACAGCATCGAGCAACATGGTGTCAGCCTGTCTTGACATAAAACAAATTTCTGGATCATTCAGGGAATTTTGCAAAGGTGCTCAGGGAAAACTTGGAAAACTCATGGAATTTGGAAATGTAAACTTGGTAGATACCCTGTATAAACAGTATTCTAATTGACATCAAGAGAAAAAAATGGAGCTGGGCAGGTCATGTAATGCGCCAGTTAGATAACCGTTGCACCATTAAGGTTAGGAAATTCACTGGCAAGATTGCAGATAGTGGCCTTCGACCTGCAGTGAACATAGGCAGCGGCACTGCTGCTCCTGCTGCTCATCGTCGTCGTCGTCGTCATCATCATCATCATCCCGATTCATACTGGACATATCCAAGCTGTAGAAGATGAAGTCTATGGAGGTGTTTAGCTCTTTTATTACCATGAAAAATGTGCTCATTTTTGGTGCTTTTATGCTTTAGCATATTGTTTAGTAGTGTGAACATATAGTGTGATACATAAAATTATAGCCTGATCACTCTTGTTTTGAATGGATGTATAGTAGTAATAATTGCGCAGACAATTTTTGAGAGTTCTTATGTGAAACTTTAAAGAAGCGTCTCAAGGAACGAGGTAAAAGTAATAATGTGCTACTTTTTATATAAGTACTGAGAGTAAAAAGATATTAAACATATAAAATATGCGTCTGGCTCCTAGATCCCAACTTTTGTAAGACCATGCAAAGAAAAATTTACACAGATTTATTGACATTGATACTAGCCATACTGATGTCCATGCTATGTGGGAATGCAGTGGCTTTGCAAATGTGAAAATAGATATGTTCAAATTGTACAGAGAGCATTTGTTTTTTCTCATTGCAGCAGGCACATGGTTCCTGTATTACTGCATTCTTTAGGCTTGCTAAGCAATCGTTGTCAGGTCAGGCAGCATGCAGAATAATCCTCATACTTGAATATTTCGTTCGATTGTTTGATTGTCTTTTCTAGGCAAGCAAGGTGGTCTAGTGTGCATTCAGCTGGCACTGGAATCTCCGCATGCATTGTTCAGTTCCTCTATAGTGCTGTACAGTAATGTGGAATGTTGCACAATATTGCACAGTAATGAATAAGGGCACTTGAACAGGCGTTCCTCAAAATGTAAGAGCTTAGAAAGCTAGTCAAGCTTTGGTCAAAGGTTACTCTGTAATCGACTGCATGCTCTTGTATGAGTGAAAACCCTACACAACAGGAAGGATTGCTCGTAATAATTTGTGCATACACTGTCGAAGCACTGATGGATAAAAGCAACCCACGTGGGGTAAAATAAAGTTGCACTTGATATTACTTCAATAAAATTATCAGATAAGACGCACTCACGAGCATCTACTGTTGTTTGAGACATCGTTATAACATCCTATATGTCTGATCAGAAAAATAACAACCCGGGAGAAGCTTCTGTGTCTTCGCTGCCACTGGCATTTAAAAATTATCTTGCTGAATTGACTGAAGCACAAATTTTTAGTCTTTTTATTTAATAAGTGCTGGCAGCACTGGAGTCTAACCTCGACAATGCCTCCAGTCAAAGTTATATCTTTCCAGACTCCCCATTGTGCCAAAAATAGTCAAATCTGTCAAATAGCTAAAGGTCAGTCATCATTTCAGAGGCTGCATGATTTTGCTAGTGGAAGAATTCCAACAGAGATGTATAACAATGTGTAGAAGAACTGTTGATCAAATTTATCGATTTCTATAGGCATGGTAATGAAAGAGCTAAATGTATGGAATAGGGTATTGATCTTGTAAACATTGAAAAGCTCATGAGTATAGCAGAAGTGCCTTGTCATTTTTTCCTTTACGAATGAAAAATAGCAATTCAGCAATAAAAGAGTTCTGGCATTACAAATTATTTCTTGACAATGCATAAAAAAAAAGAAAGTTAGAGTCTATGACACAAGCGTAATATATATAGCATATGCACAATGATGAAAAATTACAAACATTTATGAAAACTACTGTAGTCTTAAATTTATACAAGAAAACATTTTATTTCCTGTACATTACAGTGTCCAGAAAGCAATGAATAAGCATGCAGAGCGATCACTGTAGGCAGAGCTCAAACAACTTCGCTGAAGAAAATACGTATTTACTTAAAAGGGTTTAAAAAAAAATGCTACCTGCTTGCCACGAACACACACCAGTAACACCAAAGCACCGCACAACAAATCCACATCAAAAGCTGAGAAAAGCTATGCAGAAAGAAAAGAACATGGTGGAAGAAAAAGACTACAAGGGAGTGTCAAGTGATAAGCAGGCGGTAGCTTTTGATTGCTGTGCTTTGGCTGCATCTGTGTGTGTCTGCTTCGGTGTTTTTAGCTCTCACCTCTTGCAAAGTGCTAAGGCTGCGTGATGAAAATTGGCGAGGAAAAAAAGTGTATGGGACGACGCCTGTGTTGGTGAAACCGTAGAATGCCAAGCTTTCGAAGCATTTTGTTACGTCTCAACATGGCCAAGGGCATTAATTATATGTTTGCCACAAGGCAACCCCACCCATCCATCACCACCTATCCAGAAGTCAACGCAGCGTTGATACTGACTGTTGATGGGTCTAGAAAAGGCCCTTCTACGTGTACCTGACAGCCTGAACTAATGATCAAAAAGGCCAACGTCAAATGCTACCGAAGAACGGCACCCACCTTGGATTTCCAGGTTGCTATATGGTCACATATTCCATACCATCGGAGGCAAAGTTCGGTGGAACGGCGTGAAATGCTCAGCGGGATATTGCGACCGATCCAACGATTGTGATTGGCCGTGATACAGTGATCAGATTCCCTAGTCTGGGCACCTAATGGAGATGACAGGATAAAAAGCGGAGACCTTTCGTGCAAGAGAGGCTGACGTGTCCTGATGTGAACCCAGCCGTTTTCATAGAGCGGGCTTCCGTATCTGGAGCCAATGTAAATAATGTAAAATAAGCCCTTTTTCCTTCATTCCTACTACCACACATGCTCGTCGATAGGCTTGGTGGAATCCTTGCCCAAACACCACTTCAAGCTGCAACAGCTTGCGCAGACATTGACACTGATGCCTGATGTTGTTTGCTGCATAGTGCTGTCATTCTCCTTCAGAATTCTCTTCAGCGGTCTGCCTAGTCATCTCTAGTGGTCTTGTCTCATCACCATTTGTATTTATACCGCAAGACTGCCCATAAACACTCCCATGTGAGACCGTTGCTTGACATGATTGATGCGTCCATGCTTCCATGCTTGAGATTTTTTCATGCCTTGTGTGTGCTGTACTTGAGGGGCACCAGACAACCACCGCCAAGCGATAACCAGGTTGAGAATGTAAAGAAAGCTTTGCCTTAAAGGGAGCATGACACCCAATTTTCTATCATAATCTGTATGGTGTAAGATAATCCTTGTGCATTCAAGAACATGTTGGCAAAATTTTAGTGCATTTGAGCCAGCCTGTAATTTGTAATAAAATTTTTTACATTACACTCGAACGGCATAGTAGTCGAGCAACACTGGCATGCTCGCGAGCCGTGACGTCGTAGGCTGCATGCTTGCTGAGCGAGCATGTATATATTCTAGGGAAGAATCCGTGTTTCATCTGTGCGTGCATGTGGGAAACGTTATCTTTGTTCAGCTTGCCATTTGCATTGTTTAACTTGCAGCAGCTAAAACAATGCCACTGCGGCGCCTGTGTAGCAGTGTTGAGTGCCAGAGCGAACGAAGCAAGGAGTGCTCTGTATCATACTTCAGGTTCCTCAAGGAGCCCATCAAGAGTAAGGCGTAAGGCTTGGGAGATGAATGTGGGCAGGAAGGACTGGCGCCCATCTCTTACTTCTCTGAACACTTCACGCTAGACAGCTACAACGACGATTTGTGCCTGCTTGCCGAGTTCGGAATACCCGTGAAGAAGCTGAGCCTGCAGCCTGACGCGATGCCGACTGTGTTCGCACACGACCTGTCCGGCAGGCAGTGCCCCGGCCAAATGTTAGCCTTGCTTTTTTTTTTCCGGATGCAATGAAGCACGTTCAAGTAATCATTCAGCCAAACCGTACATTGTGCAAAATCCTTGCTCCATGGACACATCTGCGCGCGCATTTGTTTACATATTCCACGTGCAACTACAGAGGAAAAAAAAGAAAACTGGTGGGAATGCGCAGCAGCTTAACAAAAATCATAGTTTGCTCAGTATGGATCCGAGAGAAATGCACACCAGCGAACAATCTATGCGCGTAACAATTTGCATTGTGCAAAGTAGCACCAGACTTCATCTTCTGTGAATGGCTGGCTAAGCAGTGCTGCACGCTTGAAAAAACAGTGCGGAAAGGCATCAGCAGCATTTTGCGCAGCACTAATTTCACCATCTTATGTTGACCATGTTTACTAGGCTGTCTCTGTCCGTGGTCTCCAAGATGTGCATGCGCCGGCTTTGCCCTTGGCTGGCGCGCGCATATCTCCGAGGCCATGTTTCGTCACTGAGCTGGAGGCGATGAAGTCGAAATCAAAATTCGTAGCAACATCGCTGCTTCTGCTGCTCAGATTCGTTGCTTATTTGATCATGCAAAGTTGGCGTTGTAGAAGACATGGCACGCGATATCTGGAGCGAATATGGCAACAAATGGCAGCTATGCTCTGCCTTCATGTGGTGTGGTGGTTGATTTTGTAGCAGACGATGGCTCGTTTGCATGCAGCGGATGACACCGCACATGGTGTGGTGGTTGATTTTGTAGCAGACGATGGCTCGTTTGCATGCAGCGGATGACACCGCACATGGTGTTTCTCAAAATGGCAGTGGGCGCCGGAGGTCGGGGCTTAGAGCCAGTGAGTTCTTGCTCATATTTTCGACAGTAATGTGTTTTTACCGCCGACTTATTACACATGTATAGCCAAAATAGACCCTCTGCTATAATTTCTTGTGGAAAACCACAAAATGTTGGATGACCGTGTCATGCCTCCTTTAACATTCACTGCAGTTCAAAGTGCATTGCAACGGATATATGACGAACCTTTAATCCATTATGACTCACGATAAAACTGCCAGGGCGACTTTCATCAAATTTTGTAAATAGTGAAAGAATAGCACAAATATCATGCCTTCAAACAATGACTGAGAAATATTTATTGGTTCTCAACTTATAATGGTGTTCTACATCTAGTACACTGGGCACATGAAGTTTCAGTGGCCAAGGCACTTGTCATTGGGCTTCCATCTCTGTGTATTAAATTTTTAAGCACCTTTTTTCGAGGCAGAAAGTAGCCATACACTTCTACATCTCCAGGATGCTTGGGTACAACAAAATCGGCATTGAAGCTGCTTTTTAACTTTTTGGGGTAGTGACCATGACTATCTACCTTCAGCGTCCAAACACATATATTGACAACCAGCAAGCACGGCAAGGGCAACACCGACATTGCGAGTGCGGCGAAGGTGTCCTCAATAGTGCTATTGCAATGAAACCATTTTGATAGAAAGTTGTTGCAGGCTTTGCTAACCTACATTAACCGCAGATGTCAGTCACAGCAAAAGCATTGGTGTTGTCATTGTCACCTTCCTCCTCATCCGTATCTTCAGCTGGTTCTGGCGGCACAATCATGATATCAATGTCTTCTATGTTTCTGCACTCTCAACTGCATCTAGAGCATCGTGCAAGCAACAAAATGGCTTCCTTCCAAAGAAAATCTTTGCATTTATGCTGAAACAGAACAAAGAAAAGGCTCCAATTCGTAACCGTTAAAAATGAGGTTAAAAAAATTGTGCACATCCAATGCACATGCTGGAATAGAAGCTTTCGTGAAACAGCCAATTGACTGCTACCACCCAGTGTACTATATCATGTACACCAAATTTTTAATGCTTGTACCATTCTTTGGAATGAAGTCGTAGGTTCGACAGTTTTGTTTCTAACATGCTCAACATATGTACTAAACACCGTAGAAAGCACAACACAAATATATAAAGTAGGCAAACAGAATTAAATAAAAAGCCAGTACACATCCCAATTAGTTGAGAGTCCGCAGGTTTGCTGGATTGGGCACAATACCTTTAGATATGGATGAAACAGTACATTCTACCCTCTGTTAGTGTGTGTGTGCGTGCGGTGTCGGGGTACAAGAAATGGAAATAGCCAAAAGGAAACATTTGGCTGTTCAAGAGGTAGGGATGCAAAACTAAGTGTACTAGTTCTAGTACAGTGGGCGTTAATGAGTTGAGGACGCTCTGGCTTCGAGGCAAGAGTACGGGCAACTCCACTACTGTAGCGTAAGCACAAGTAACGCCTTGGAAACTCTGCAGTCATGTGCTAGATGCCCTAGCTTTCCTCCATATGCTTGAAGGTAGCACACTTGAAGTAAAGTTGAATGCACACATTCAGGCGAGAGCGCTTGAAACAACAGTTGTAGTACAGCACTCATGTTTGTTCACTCTGTGTTGTGTCCTTGTGTCGAAGTGCACTGCCATATTCAATCAGGTTAGTTAAGTTCTGGCTATAGTGATATGAAATGAACCACTCTTCACTTCTTACGGTGCACACTCAAGCAGCGGGAAGTAGCAACGCAGCACAAAAAGTGAGAACCTGCTATACTAAAATCACCAGTGAGAGCCACGTGCAAAGGCCAGCTGCTCATATCAGCTCATCTCGGTGAGATGAAACGCTGCTCATATGCGAAAATCTGTATGTTTTGCTGCATTTCATCAATATTTCATGTCAGTGCTGAATCATTTCCTCTATATTTGAAGTGCTGAATCATTTCCTCTATATTTGAAGTGAACGACAAGCGGTGGTTGTATAAACTGCACATGTAAACATGCACTGCTCTGGCAAATCGCTATTCACACGACCCGAAGAGTTTGGCACCATCTATCGCACAAGCAAACATCTGTAATGTATGGCCTCTGATATCTGACAGCACACTTGGCTTGCCACATGTTTTGATTGAGTGGTTGTGACTATGCTAAAAATACACATTAGGTTAATGCATAGATTCTAGATAAGACCGTAGGAATTATGTATACATGATTGTTCCATCCTGTTTTGTACCCTCATTCAACTTTAGGACCTTGACACAGCAGGGACTGCAGGCTGTTAATAGGAAGCGGAAGTGGAACAGATTTGACTCTGTTCACCTGATCTGCATGTAAGTCAGTTTTATTTCAGCTACAGTTTGTCTTCTTTTCTTTTCCCAGAAGTTTTCTGTCCAAGTGGAACTGTGTGTAGCAATAGCATCAAATGCAAGTTGTGAGTAGCCTTTTTAAAAGAAAGTTCAAGGGACTCAATAATTTCACCTTATCAAAGGTTGAGCATGAAGGTACTGTTCAGTTTTGCTGGTTTGAATGTGCATAGCAGTTGGGCTGCTTTCTCAAGCACTACATCACAGTAAAAAGAGCTAAAAATTGATTAATGTATATTAGTGCCCAGTTATGGTGTGTTATAGACAAGTGGCATATTAATACTAGTGACAGGCTTTAAGTTATGAGATCAAGATGTTTAGAGCAAACTTTCAGTAAGCTTCATTTTTTGAAAATGGGTTATTTCTGCCAAGTGGAACAAACTGAGGAAGAGTAGGGGTCATATTTTATAACAGTTTCACTTCTTTTCAGTTCCTTTATTATTGTATATTGCAATGAGTGGGTGATTTGGTACTAACGAGGTGCTGCAGCATGTGAGCCAATGATGAAGGGTGGAATTAATTGAAAATGAATGCCCCTGCTAAAACAGCTAAATATTGGTGATTTCTGCTATCTTGTAGAAGAGAAACTGTATGTTAAACTAAAATGAAGTCTTTATAATGTAACAGTGTAAAGACTCATTGGTTACCATGTTGAGCATGAATGTGTTTAAGATTCCACCAGAAATTTTCCTCCAAATGGAAATTTGGTCACCAGTAACATCAGCAGAATGTTCACAATTAATTAGTGTAGCCATGAGAACTGGACAAGGATAACTAAAGCAACACCACGGCATGTGACAGCTTCATGCCTGCAATGTTTGTAGTTTGGTGTTTCTATTCTTTATCTGAAAAGTCCTTCCTCTGGACTGAGGAATGCATAAAAATCTATCAATGCACAGAATTATGATTTAATTAGTTTGTCCCCACCCCACCCTCCATTCCCATCTCTGTACACCAGCATACAGCACATGCCAACCCTTTGGTTACTGCACGAGGTACTGCGTACCAACAGAAACACCTTGGCATAAAGTGTCAAGCACACAAAAGTGATTTACTTTTTTATGTGCCAATGTTGCAAATCCCTCACAATGTGCTATGGCCTTCAATATACCAATAGCTACATTAACCTTATAAGCCTCTATCACCTGACTGTGGTGCATCAAAGCACTTGTTTTGCATTTTTATTGTGGATAAGGTAGAAACGAACATCGTGTAGAGGTAGACCAGCCTGTATGGAAACTATGCTGTGCTAGTGATGGTGCACCTGAGTCACGAACTGAACGTGAACGTGCCTCGTGTACTGTAAGAGTTGTGTTCGGGGTTGTAGGGAGGACCTGGGCTCTTCTTTGGGAACTAGGGGTACAAGGATTTATTTACATATTTACATTAGAACAAGAGACACATTTGACAGTCTAGCGTGACTCCCAAATGGAGCACGCAAGACGAAGCATGCAGCACACAGCTCCAAGCACACTGCTTGTCGAGCACGAGCACACTTCTCGCGAGCACGAGCACACCACTCACGAGCACACTCTAGCAGCTGACAAACTGCTGCTTAAAAGCCTCTGACCTCCCTAGATCCCTAGGGGAGGGAAAACTCCTGTCCAATCTTAGTCCAATCGGATTGTCCACAGTCGTTGGGGCGTAGTCGACCCGCCTTTTGAGGGGGAGAGCTCAGACACTCACATACGCAGTTTGGTTTCCCAGAACCCGAGTTGAGCTGGTCCTTGTAGCCAGGTGGTCACGCTTCCCCGAGCCAGCATCTCTTAATTCCAGAGCTGGCTTTCTCCGGCAGTCGCCACGAGTGTCAGCGCACTGTGATGAATCCTGGGGCCCGAGGAAAAACGTACCGCAGAGCACCCTTTTGTTACAGAAGCTCTTCTTGCTGCGAAGAGACCACGAAGCCACGGCAAATCAACCAACAATACACGGGCCGCCAAACGTGGCCAGCCCTGCTGCTGTCGCCGATTCTCTGAACAAGGCGCATGTTGGGTTAACGCTGCCGTGGTCTCCAATTCTCCGAAGGAAGTTCATGGTCGGTTAGCACTGTCGTCCTCGCCGGTTCTCTGAAGGGCGCCACCACAGCGGGTCAATTGAAGCACCTACAGCAGGCTGAGATAGCTTTGCAGAGCAGTACCCTTGCAGGCCAATCGTAACAGTACCCGTTACAATACAGTCAGCATCTGATTTTTCGGGCAGTCCGAAAAAATGAATGCATGCCTTTTACTGCCCCAAGGGTTCAAATTATCAGGCAAATCGGTGCTCTTACTGTGGCAGGAGATGGTGGGTGCACGCGTGAATAATTAAGGAATACATACTGGGTCCTGTGACAGTTGCCCCTTTATACTCTTGGTATGCTTCACCGCAATACATTGCATAAGTTGCAGCAAAAGCTGACTTTTGAAAACTGGCATAGGCATTGCACCATGCCTTCCGCAAGTCGAAGCCATCGGCGAGTATTACAAAGGCGGAGTTGGTGCCCTTGCTGACAGCAATAAATGATTTCATTGAAAAACATGGCAGTGAACAGCAGGAAGCTTGGTAGCGAACATCAAGGCAGCTAGGCCTAGCTTAGCTGTGGTGATGGTTACGGCTGCCAGCAAATCGGGCGTGCGAGATAATTAAAATAGCGGTGGTAGTGGCTTCGATTAGCGCTGTTTCAACCCCACAGTCGCGGCAAAAAGTGCAGAAAATCAGGCGGCGAAGGTTTTTTTCATTCGAAATCTCAGACATTCTTTTACCTTGGTTCTATGGGGTATGTCGCAGTGACACAAAGGCGCCCAAATTGCATTTCTGAAAAATTGGTCATTGACTGTATGCCATTTAAACCCTGGTCATTGTCTGTCAGCCAGTAGAGTTGGCCAGACAGATGCCACTAGATAACGCAGCTCACCATTAGGCAGTTATGGCTCTCAGCTTGCAGACCTTCGAGTCCATAACCCACTCATGTGTTGCAGATCATTTCACACGAGCAAGAGTGAAACGTGCCCATCACCAACACCATGTGCTTACAAATTTAGCTTGTGCATTGTTGCTGCATGAGTCTTTCGCTCGCACACACTCACTAGGTAACAGAAAGATATGTAATATGCTTATTACATAGTCAATAGAGTTCAAGTCAACAGTGGATTAAATTAACTGCAGATTAAATGCTTCATTCAAGCTGCCCCTACATCTACAAGAGAAGTGTCCTAGCCTGGCTCTGTACCTTACCATTGCAGATCCATTTCAGAGCTCTCACCAGCTGTTGTCGCAGAAGACAAGGTACATAACAATTCACATTACTGCTCATTTTTATGGACACAAGAGAAATAGCAGATTTTTCATACAGTTGACTTCTGTTAATTTGGCTCTTACGAGATCAATGAAATTGGTGGAATTATGTGGCGGGTAAAACTAAACAAAAGGCAGGAAAAATTCTGAAGCACACTGCTGATTCACCTGGCAAAATTTGTGTGATTTTAATGTGCCCCCGAATCAAATGTGCACCCGTACTTTATGAGTTCAAAGTAGAAAACTAATATAGAAATTACATTAGAGCTTCTAAATAGAGCAGTAATCTAGTGACCACCCAATATTTTAGCAAGAAAGATGTAGTATGCCTCTGATTCTTGCAATCAGAAAAAGGTAAAATCACGGAACTTTCACAGAATAAAAATTTATTTACGCTTATTGTCTATCATCATCACTTTCATATACCACTTTATCACTGGGTATGGACCAAAACATGTCATCCTCCATTGTGCCTTTGATATTTTGCATTTATCAAACGACTTTGCAGCAGTGACAAATGGAATGGCTCATATTTTGACTGAACACTTTTCTAGCTCAATCTGTGATGCATGCAATTCTCCAGAAGGCCAAAAACATGCAATGCTACTTGTCGCTGCTAGCTTACTATGTAAAATATTGTATCTTTTGAATGAACTTTCATAATCAAACTTAAAGAGTCATGCTACTAATCAAAGAGTCATGCTACGCGAGAACTTGTCCTGCACCACCTTACAATGTCGATGACGTTGTCAGGTTCCTTTTGCTGTATCAGCCAACTCTGACAGTAGGCTGTTGCGAATAGTTGTGAACGCCATGAATGTGGCTTTGTATCTGATTGTACCACGCATTAGAATAGAGGATATACTGTACCCAGCAAAAAGTCTGATAGGATAAACTGATAAAACTTCTATCAGTCTTTTTCTATTGCATTATGAAACGATACAACTGATAAACTGATAAAATTCCTTTTAGTTCTATTCTGGGCATATCTGTGCTATTATGCTTGTACAAGTTTACTAGCGTATTCTTTTTATTAGTGTCATAGTGTATTCGTATTAGTGTGCCAGATCTATAGTCTATCCGTATCTATGTGTGTTGTATAGGTGTAATGCGCTTCGAGGAGAAGCAAGCTTCCTTGATTGCCCACAAAATGAGTCAGAAATAATGTAGTTATATTATCATAAAAGACTACATATAAATCAAATAGGAAGCGCAGGATTTGCAAAGCAAAGATTATTGGAAGAAGCCTAAACAACAAATATACACCGTACAACAGCTTTAAAAGAATAAAAATGTGATCACATTTAAAAGAGAAAAGATGTTTACATTGGTTCACGACAAAGTTTAGCCTCTTTAAGGTGGTGGTTTCACTCCGGGGGCACGAGCCCGCCGTTTTCAGTACTTTTGGAGCAACCATGGCGGCTCTTCGACTTAGCATATAAAGTTGTCGTACATACCATAAAAAAGCTTAATTCTTGTATATTCCAAGTATGTATAATATAAATCAATTGATTATCGTGATTTAAAAATAAATGTTCATGAACAAGCATGAGATACTTGGTTTTCGCGAACTCTGTCTCAGTTGTGACAATATTTAGAAGAAACTACCACATTTACTGCATTGCGGCTTGCTCTGTAGCTTTAGGACATATTTATCTATTTCCTAGATGCAGCAAAATAATGTTGAATTTTTACTTTTTGGATAACTTGCTTTTGAAGATTGCCAAATATCGCAATTCTGTTGTAAACAGCCCGGCAACTACACGCTCAAGGAAGCTAAATTTTGGATAAATTAGAGTTCAAGAAATTTCCATTAGGACGCAAAATTTCATTTATGTACCTTTATTAGTTTTCCTAATAATGCGACCCAAATTAAGTAATATTTAGAATTCTAGTTCTACTTTTGCCCATTTTTGCGGGAAGCTACTAAAGGTACGAAGCTGCCATTTTGGATGAGACAATTAGAAGGCTGAATTCAAAATCTCAATGCATACTTTTCCAATAAAGCAAAAAGAAACACTGTACGGGACGCATGAATTTTACTATTTTTTTTCCACTGGTAACATCAATAAAGTCGACGCAATCTTCAAACCGTACCACAAACGAAGGACTCGTATCTCAAACACGTCATTTGTAATTGTAATATGCTATAATCACAGTGACAAACTGCAAAGAAAGGAAGAAATTTATACTATTTTTACACTTACATGCAAAATTTTCACCTAGCGCCATCTACACGACTGTCACAAAAGTGCTGGGCCGGGAAGTTCACAGTTTCTCCGAATGTGGGGGGCCAAAACATTTTACCTCAGGAACGAACGCTTTAGACTCTTCCGCTGAAGGATTCCTGGGGCGAAATCTTATAATGGTTCCGAAAGGGAAACAGTTCCCTTGCCTTCACGTGATTGGTCAGAATTGTGGTTGCGTCAGCGGCCGTCAGAGATAGCGCTGCGGTACTGCAAATTTTGAACACGTCACGCACCTGTGAATAATTTTCAAAGCGAACCTGTCGTCGGCCATGAGTGGAACCGGTGAAGAGGTAGTCCGCTTTGGGTTCCATTGCTGTGGCTTGGCTGTTTGCTTGCGACCATGGCCGCGCCGCCTCGGAGACTTGCGGGTGGTGTGCGCTCGCGTGCGTTGATCATCTCTGAGGTGCGATTTCATACACATGAAAACATGGAGGCGCCCCCTCATTCTTTGCCTCGGGTTGCTCTCCCGGACTCGTCAACAACTGGAGGCGCTAGACGCGTCATCAGAGCTGACAGATGAGGAGTTTCGGCATCATTATTGTCTGTGAAAGGGAGCCATCCGATGCCTGTGCGACGAACTGGAGGAGACGAGCAGCCATCGCCCTTTGCCGGTGCGAGATGTGCGGCCCGAGGAAAATGTCCCTGTGCGACGACATCATAGAATAAAGAACCTACTTTCAAAATTTCCGCACAACTGATGGCGATGGTGCTATTTCCTTTGATACGAGCGGTAACAATTTTTAACGCGTGTATTACTACCTGACGACGAACAAACAAACAAATGGTAATATTATATTGCCTAATGTACAATAAAAGAATGTCAACATGCGATGATAATTGAAAACTTTCAGGACAATATTTAAATAATAGTTCATATTTATTGAGCAAGAAGAAACATCCTGCAATTCTTAACTCGTCACTTGATAACGTACACTTCAGAGGTGGCACCCTCTCGTTTATTGGTCGCGTCTTCCACCTCCGGCTTAGGAGTGGCCTATTTTGTGACATAAGTGGTGAAGCGAACCAGGGTGCTATTCTCGACACGCATGGCGGCTGCACGGCCGCCATTATCCGCCATGTTGACTCTCTGATTGGCTGTCAAGAGCTCACGTGCCTTGAAATTTGGGCCGGGAAATGGAAGTTCTGCAAAATGCAATTTTGCGTTTTCATCAAGATAACAAAACGTGACGTGGAGCTACAAATTTTATCGACTAATACATTTTTTTGGTCCTTGGCAGCTATATTGCAACGTTAGGGCTTCAAAAAAAAAAAAACAGTGACTGGTAGCATACAGAAGCCAGTGCAATACATCTGCAATTTCGTGAATATATGGTGGGGATCCAAGATATGTGCCATGCCAGCTTGCTGATTGGCTGAAGGAGTGTGCCGTGGGCAGCGTCACAGGAAGGGCCGTTTCGTAAACGTCAATTTGACGTTGCGTGACGTTGCGCTGGGCCACCATTGCAAAGATTTTCCGCCATAATTTGTGGTGCGATGAGCCGCGCAAATTATGGTAATGAGCAGCCATATGCAATGGCGGGAGAGAGGAATGCATATCGCCACATTTTCCCCGTCGTTGGGCACCATGAAAATCTTTTGTTCATAATGCGTGCATCGCTCTCAGGTGGTGTTGGCATTTGTGTTTTGGGCCATCATTTTTTAAGGTAACGCATTTATACGAAATAATATTGGTTGAACATAACAGACATTGCGCAACGTTGTCCACTTTCCACTGCTGCGTTTGTATTGTAATCAAGATTGATGCCTTTTCGCACAATCAAAAGTTATGACAACGGCGTTTTTATGACAACGGCTTTTTAATTTGTAAGAAGGAATGCACGCAAGGTGGCGCCTTGAAGTTTCCTCCAGCGGTGCGAGTGACCAGTGAACTGAACAAGAGAAGGCAGTGCCTGCGTTTGCATCGGGCTAGTGGATATCTCTGGCGCGCACAACGCTATCGGTGATATACGGCCATTTCTCAGCCAGCCGAGTTGGTCTGAGTCACTTGCGTTTCACGAGATAGCGATAACGCGGCCTAGAATGTGTGCTCATCACCACTGGTCGGTAGCGTACGTTGCCTCGAGGTAGAAAACAAGCGTGTTGGTACCAACGTACGATGACTCATTCCGTTTACCGGGTACATGCATCCTAGCTAATGAAGCAGACGACGGCTTGTACACAGCAGACGACGGAAGCGAGAAGCGTTTTCGATGGAATAATCGTACGCTTTGAGCTAACTGCTTTATTTTTACTGGGTGGGAAAACTGCTCTGCTTTATCAAGAATGTTAGGTTAGATGCCTTCATTTCAGCTTCTTAGGCAAAACGTCAAGTTTGTGTCACATTATGAAAGCAAAACGGGGCTATCAGCGTCATTTTGAATGCGTCGCGTCAATGTCACGCCTCGAAGAAAATGGCAGAATGTCCTGAATAGCGGCCCCGGTTCGCATTTGGAACCGTTATAAGATTGCGCCCCTGGACTCCCCAACAATGCCTGTCAATCATCCTGAATAGTTAGAGGAACCACTCCCAGAGGCATAGCCAAGGCCGCGAGACACACTGTTGTTTCCTGCTTTTGTTGGGCTAGCATGTGCATAACAGCCATGGCGAAAGCACGTGCCAGCCAAGCATGAGAGCCGCCTGTGTGGCCGAAGAAGGGAGGAGGCCTCGCCCATGGTGCGCTAAAATGACTCCGTGAAACTTCTGTTCAGTCGTCGACACAACGCAGTGGAATGGAGTTGTGTTGACACATGTACTTATTTATCTTTCACCTGTGACCGCTTTTCACCGGGCCTGCATGTATCGGAAATTCTCGAATGTTATCGATGCTTCTATCCGTTGTCTGTTGTCATCGATGCTTATGTAATCTGATTGTATGAGCGACGCGAAAAGCACGCATGATGTAGTACTCAACGCGCAGTAAGACGAGACTGTAGAGAACAAATTGCACCCCATCCACACCACGTGGTTTCACCCATTGGCCTGGGCCAGTATTATGTAGCGATGCCTTTCCGATGATAATGCCTTTTCCTGCTTTTCGCGCTTGGTCAGTGGTTAGAGCGACGGTCCGCTCACGTTATCAACGGGATCAGCCGGACGTGAGCAGTGGATAAGACTAGCATAGAATAAAGGATAACGCATTGTTGTGATCGGCCTTTTGATCCTCCTGGCGAGCCTGGGACTTCGAGCTGGAGCTGCTCCTGCTGAGCGGCCAAGGCCTCTTCAATGGGCACCGATGAGCTGCCCCCTTTCGAGCCAGTGAACGAGCTGTTGTGATTGGCCGTTCACTCCGCGACACCCCTTGGTCACACCTCGCACGATTATGGTGAAAGGGCCGACAGCCTCGACAAAATGGTTCTTGACACGGATGAATTATGACCAGCGCAGGAATACTTTTCATGAGAGGTTTCAGAAATTAGCAATGACACGGCTGTCACCTGTCAGCAGCACAAACTGGCGTGTCCAAGCCAGAGACACGCTCAGTGCGATGATACTTGAACGTGTGTCCAACAGAATTTCTTCACCATATTTTTTTAGAAAAATATTATCGACTCGTGTGACGCACGTGTCCGCTGCTGAAGTCAAGGTCACTGGTTCGATACCAGGCCGTACCGGCTGCATTTTGATGGTGGCAATCTGCAAAATTACCCTTGTTTGAAGCATTGTGAACCCTGGGTGACAAGACAAAGGAAGCACATGTGAAATATGCGCGAATCATATTCGACTACCAAGATTGTGGAGTCGATGGCTTGTTTCATGCCTGCTTATCTGAAATTGGGCAAGAACACCGCCAAGCGACCTAGCCTTATATATATATATATATATATATTGTAGCGAAGAGATTGTAGAAGAGACGCTAGTGGGTTCAGCGCTACTGGCTCTAAATGCTAGTGGGTCGAGCGCTCCTGCTCAGCAACGGCTCTCGTGCTTTGAAGCTGTGACTGCCCTGCCCGTCGACGTTGCGCTGCTCCCGAGCTCTGCCAAATAAACACCTTTAGAATATATATATATATATATATATATATATATATATATATATATATATTACTGTGATAAAAGTGTGGTGTGTACTATAGGTTTTTTGTTGTACTACGCTCTTCCCCTTGTCCTTCGTTTGGATACATAAATTGTAATAGCTGACCTCAAGGTCTAGTTCCCGAAGAGAGAGAAAGAAAATTTTAAAAATGCTGTCAAAGGTTCTACTCTGTCTTATAGGTGTCGTGTTTTAGATAATGGGGTCCTGCCTATTTTAATGTACGCTTCTAATCGATACATTCTTTTTTGTCATTTGCGCACGTGCACTCTGGCCGTGTTTCGGTATAAAATCGACCTGAGTACGCACTGCTGAAGTGGGGATCGCACACGCCCTATGATTTCATTTGTGACTGCAACCGAACCTAACCGATGATTTGCAAATATATGGGAGTTGGCGGCCCTAAAACGCCCTATTTTCTAAATAAAACTCGCCAACAGTCGACCATTCCGAAAAACGAACACCGTGGAGATAGTATTTATCAATTACGACATCTTTTGGCAGACTATTCAAACCTGATGTGCAATTTGACCTTTCAATATACTATTCTAATACTTCGCTAAAAGTCAAGCACGAACTTATTGCAAAAAGTTTTGCATATTGCATTGTCGTAATAAGTAACATCAAGGAGAGAGCAAATGACGAAGCGCACAAAAAATAGCAGCTCATATGTTGATAACGGTGAATACATAATAAAACATCAGTTTAGTACATACAGTATGCAGACGAGGGTCCCGAAATCAACGGACGACAAAGATGAAAAGGGAGCCTCATGGCCAGCTTTATTGCGAATGCCCCGTCTATTTGTGTTTTTTCTCGCTAGCCCGAAACATGTAGATAATGATGGAATCCGAAATACAGCCTTATTAGCTATAGTGTCTCATTCATGTGTTGTTTTGCACAATACCATACGTGTCGAGAAAGTGTGACAAAGAACATCGTTACGTGCTTCCGTTATCTTCGCTTTTCTGTACCTCAATCTATTGTAGCGAGTTTTTACGACCTTGAAGTAAGCTAGGAATGTAATAGAGTGAAAACATTACATACATTTCATATCAAGAAAGAAGACAAACGCTTGCTTTAGCAAAGCCTCCAAATAAAAGAAAAGGAAGAAAGCAGTAATAGCGAAATTTGCTCTGCATTTGCCTTTTTGACGAGATACCTTCAAATTTTCTACGTGTACGAGAACAGCATCCTCTCGGCAGACGAAAGCGCACTTGCGCGCTTTTGTCTATGGCCTGCATGTCGCGTGGGACAACAGCACTGGCCATGCAATGCGAGAGTGCGCTGAGTTATCACTTTCCCTCCTCTACTATTTACCCTATGCTCCTGCTGGCCGATGTTCAGCTGTCAGCCATCCGGATTGTCAGGCCAGCAAAACTTCCCGCAGCCTTTTCTTCTCACAACCACGAATAAAATCCACGCCTTGTCATCTGCACGTGGTATGTGCGTCGGGACGGCCAGGCAGACGGTCGCAAATACAAGGAAAGGAGAAAAAGAACCCAGGACACATTCCTGGACGCATTCTCTTTTGGATGCATTCATCTTTCCGGTAATGTCTCATTGTCGCGGAGACACTGAGGTCAACACACTACCCTGCTTTTCTTTTGTATCGTGTTCCTTCACACTACTGAGATTCCTAAATAGACACTAATCAAGTGACGCTGCAAAGGCAACCTGTAGTGAGCTTCATGGTGGAAAGGATTTTGTCATACTATTGTTCAATTGTATTCCACGTAGTAGTGACGGTGAAGAAAACAGTCGCAAAACTGTGAATGACGAAACGGACTTTATTGGGCGATCCTGTGCCCACAAAAGCAAGTTGCAGTCGAAGCACAACGATAGCGGCAAACACAGTCGGCGATCGGCAAAATCTGATCAGTGACGAAACGCGTCGGCTTTTATACATGAGTCATCGAAGGTTCCAGAGTAATCCCTGCTTCCCGCTTGTCTTCCAGTAAGTACTAGATAATACGCGTCGCTCATACAATCAGATTTCATAAGCGTCGGTGACAACAGACAACGGATGGAAGCATTGACAACGTTTGAGAAACTTCTGATACATGCAGGCGTGTCCTGCTCTGAGCGAACGCTGCGCTGCATTGGCAAAGAGCATCCCTTCAGTCATGACTCAGAGGCGTCACCTGGTGGGGAAATATGAACTACTCGCAAGATGGCTGCCGTAGTACCCCCACCTTAAACAGGAGGTTATTGGCAATCAAGCCACCTAATTGGTTCACACGTACACCACGAAGATTATCAGACTTCACAATCTAGAAAGCTAGTGAATGGAAGTGGTGGGTTCTTCATTATTCATTACCATGCTTTCATGGCTGTTTGCTGGATAAGTATGTCAGTCATTTCAGTTTGCTTGTGGATGGTATCTATTGGGGGCGAGCTCAACCACTGCAAAAGCTGGCGCTGCCATCAGCGTGACATGGTATGAGGGATCACATGGACGCAGCGGCGGCGTCGGCTGTTTCGGTAGCGCCGAAGCAAACTGAAAGCGAAAGTTCTAAGTCCCACCTGTGCTGCAAATCTGATTAAGTGGGGAGGTTTTCCCGCTTCGCGTGTCTGCTTGACAACACTTGAAAGCACTATAATAGGTAGTGGCTGCCTTTGAAGGTGTCCAACATGGTAGGCTACTGCTAGGTGTTGGGCGTACGCAACGGAGCCCGGTGTCAGGATTCACACATGCCCACAGGACGAAAAGCTGCATGAAGCTTGAATCGTGAAACTTGGAACTGGCAAGCAGCCATTGGCTACAACCCAGGTGTGCAGCAAGCACTTCCTCGAGGAAGGTTTCTGCTACGGCGTCGGGGCTGCGATGTTTGGTGAGTAGCAGGAAGCGCCCACTGATACGCTCGCCCACGCGTGCTGCCCGGCTGATGTCATGAAGCTCTGGTGTATGAACTGGTTGATGCTAGATACTCGCAAGTTCACTGGAATGGAAAGGAATGGAAAGGGAATGGTAAGAAGCACATTAAAAAAAGGCATGGCATATGCTCATGCTTGTATTAACACCAAACAACGAATGTGCTTGATAAAAAAAAAATAGCCGGAAATTGCTCGCTGAGAAGACCGATAGACATAAAGTGCGATGCAACTTGAGAAATAGTGATATTGAAACGTCCAAGAATTTAGAAAAATAAATGATTGAATCGTCCCGATGGTACACCAAAAGTCACCGTAGCCATCGAATTCTCTAGATGTAACGAAATCAATTTTGAACAGCTCATCCAGGCAGCAATGGTTGCTTGTGTACAGTCAATTGCTCGTACGCTACGGCCTAAAGCTCATGGCACAGTGCGAAGACGAAACATTGTACACGGACATGCATGCAGACACGCAATCGGTCGCTACGAGCCCGTGCGATCGCTGCATTGAGGCTTCGTTCTGTTGCGCTCCATTTCTTTACACAGACAGCCCAGTACAAGAACATATTTCACATAATTGGTCTCAGCGTTTGCCTACCTTTCACGCAAGAAGCCAATTCGGGAGACTCCATCGCGGCGATCATGCGCAGTGGCGTTCACTGTACGTATTCTGTAAAGAGGCGGCGTCTGTAAACAATTCTGTGCTTTCAGTTTGCCCAAGATTATTATATCGACAGTCAAAAACTACCCTCGTTTCGAGAGTACTTACATAAATGTCCAGGAGGGCTGCCGTAAGCGAAACCTATAAAGAGCGTGCCGCGTGATCCCTCATACTACACAAGGGAGGCGCTTCCAACAGATGTCGACTCCGTAAGCCCTCACCACCCATATACTTCTACTGGATACCATCACTTCAGATGACATAATGAGATCATCCGATCTTCTCAGTTTGTTGTGAGAGCAGTCTTTGTGCGGATTGGGTGCAGTGACATACAATGTACGCCAAATTCTGCATCTTCCTAAAAGTGTGGCTAAACTAGAACCTCTTTGGTCGCATTCTTCATTTGTATTTGAAGGCGGAAATGGACTTCTTGTGAAACTGGTCAGCGGAGCTGATGGTGTTCCTTTACAAATATTTGAATGTTATGTACTTGCTCGAAAGTTATACGCAGTTAAAGCTAAATTAAATCTTTCACCAAAAGCAGTCCGTTTTCTTGGTGTACAGGAGAGGAGAGCTGGTCTGCAGACAGTATTGTTAGTGTTGGAGTTGTAGGACGATCTCACCGCTGGCATCCAGTTGTAAGGTTTGTAGTCAGGCATTAACTATGTGGTAGCTGGCCCATGCCGTCATCCAACTCACCCACGCTTGGGACATGGTTGTAGGGAGGAACTTGCTCTCACCGAGAACTAGGAGTACAAGATTTATTTACATGTTTACATTAAAACATGAGATACATTTCAACAGTCTAGCATGACTCCCAAATGGAGCCCGAAAGACGAAGCATACAGCACACGAGCTCCAAGCACCAAGCACACACCTAGCAGCCGACAAACTGCTGCTTAAAAAGCCTCTGTCCTCCATAGATCCCTAGGGGAGGGAAAACTGCTGTCCAACCTTCGTCCAATCGAACCGTCCACAGTCTTTGGGGCGTAGTCAACCAGCCTTTGAGGGGGAGGACTCGCACACTCACATACGCACTTTGGATTCCCAGAACCCACCGAATTGAGCGGGTCCTCGTAGCCAGGTTGTCATGCTTGACCCCAGCCGGCACCTCTTAATTCCAGAGCTGACTTCTCCGGTAGCCGCCACGAGTGTCAGCAGACTGTGACGAATCCTGGGGCCCAAGGAACGCACCGCAAAACACCCTTTGTCAGAGAAGCTCTCTTGCTGCAAATAGACCATGAAGGCCACAGCAAATCAACCAATACACGGTCTGCCATACGTGGCCAGCTCTGCTGCCATTGCCAACTCTCCGAAGGAGGCACATGGTGGATTAACATTGCTGTGGTCTCCGAAGGAAGTGCATGGTCGGTTAGCGCTGTCGCCGTAACCACTTCTCTGAAAGACGCCACCCCCACGGGTCGATAGAAACAACTGCAGCAGGCTGAGTTAGGTTTGCAGAGCAGTATTCCTGCAGGCCGGTCGTAACATTAGGCACTGGAAAGCTGTGCCTGAACTTGGATGAAAGTAAAAAACAGGCTATAGTCTGCAACCGTTGCTGTGACTCAACAAGTCTCACTGAATATAACCGAATGGACATCAACCAACAAACATTCCACTCTCTCCACTACACTTGGACTACAAAGACTAACAACGGTGCATTTGTCAGCTTCTCAGGCGTGTTTTTCTCTTTTGTAGAATTCTTACTGGAGCGAATCCTTGTATAATTCTGCAATGCCAGAAACTATTTCCTGTTGCAATTCTCCATGCAAAGCACCTTTCAGTCTGCATCAGAAGAGAAGAGCCACTGGTTTATGTAACACCCAGCGAAATTATGCGCCTTTGTGTGTTTATGGAGATAGACCACAATATTTTTGTATCGACAATACCAAACCTATATGAAAGAGACTAATTCCTGTGCTCAAGACATGGTAACGATGAACAGTCTGTCTTCAGCCATGGTACATGAATGTCTGGTAATAACAGGTTATAACTTTAAAAAACAGCAGTTGGTAACAGTGCACCACGCTTCACGGCATTTTGTAAGAATCAGCTTTTTGATGTTTGAATATATTAAACAAGCCAGAGTCATCAAAATTCTAGAGCTTTTATTTTTTCTTGCGATAGCTTCTTGTTTTCCTAATGAAGCAGCTAGCCCAATTTGCCACTCATCATTATTATACTCTTGTTGAGCAAGTGCTTGGGGAATTGCATGGTCTGCATGTTGGCAGTAGTGATGCAGCTGCTGATGAACAGTCACGGTAGCCAAAACATGACAATATTTTACAAGATTTATGCATGTTTTCGGGTCGGTGTCCTTACATGTAGCGAAGGACCCTACCTAACCGAGTGACTGCCTTGAGTGGGTGATCACAGTGAACAAACAGTGCTTCACTAGCAGATGGTGAAGAGGTAAAGCTTCTCAGTCTGTATGCAGAGGCATGTAAAGCAGCTGAATGATGCCTTAAGTGAGCAGTTCGGTTACTTGATACAACAACATCACTTTCACACCATGCATTCTTCTTCCTCACTTTCTTATTTTAGCTGGTGCAAGTTTATCCATTAACTGTAGCGGTATGACCAAGACACTGTCCTTTTTCTGAATGAAACAAGCAAACTAAAATTTTATTTGAACAGCGTATTACGGTTTGAATCAAAGACTCAAAACACTATATATGAAGCCTGTTGCTGATAGTATTCTTCGCTGTCACGTGGTGAAGGCTACACAGGTTAAACTGCTCTTACACACTTCGACGTGCAGTGGTTGAACTAGCACCCAGTGAAGAATTGTGTCCTCTGATTTTGAAATATGTGTGCTTGATGTGTGGCTGTTTTTGTTCATGAATATGTGGTTTTAAAAATCGTAAATGCATGTTATTACTTGAATAAGTTCTCAGATCTGTACTCACTTTTGCTTAAATAATATTGCTGTATTGTCATGTTCTGATGTATTGCTGTAGATCTTGTACCAATAGCAATGCTTGTCCTGTTTCCTTGCTTCCTGTCAGTGTGCCATGCCAGTTTTTTCTTTTTGCACAAGCTCACTTGTGTTCTGTCACATATCACAACACTTTTGGGATGAATGCAAAAGCGCATAGTCTGGAGAAAATAGCTTCATATGAAGTTGGAATATAATAAAAACATGTGCCAATTAGGCATGACGTTCTATGCAGCACCTGTGAGCACACATGGGCATGGTGATATTGGTACTTCAGTCTGTGTTTTTCCTCTTATGTGTTTGTTTAAATGTGGGTTAAGTTGCTTGCTTATTGTTTAGATAATGGAGTGTAAAATAAACCCTAGTCATGTTGGTAGTCATGTCGCTTGTGTCTCGACCTTGTTCCTTTGTGGATGCATGTGTTAGCACTGTTATAATTTTCAAATCAAGTATGCACTAACTAGCCCAGAAAGAAGTTTTAATGAAATCACGTTGGGAGTGTCTAATTTATGGCATTCACAAACTCAGACTGACATGTTAGAGCTGCAGTTAGTGTCTACAGTCTTGAAACTGCTTTGTTTTGCCTTTGTAAATAAACTTTATTGCAACAGTAATCCTGTTTTGGATATGCATTAAATGTTGCACATCCGTCTCGCAAAATTTGTAAATGCAATTTTGCAGTAAAAGAACTGGAGCAAACCTGCTGCAAAAATGAACTGATACTTTTCTCATGCAACTTCACCAATGTAGTTTCACAGACTAAGTAATGCTGCAGTGCTTTGAAAATGTGCGCTTTAATTTACGTTGAAACATGTTTAGAATAATATATCTGCACACAAGCTGTAAAAAGTTTTGATAATTGTACAGTTTACACAGTTCATTGTCATTTGATACTCCGTTATCCCAACTGTGTTTGTTAATCTGTTCGAACATGTGGCAGGCAATGCGTTCGGGGTTGTATATACAGTTCATTCTAAAAACATCTCTTCAAGCGGGTGGGCACCAGCGTGTGTGTTATTTCTAACATGCTTTATCAGTGCCTCAATTAGATTTCTGTATTTTGTATGATGATCTCTCTTTAGGTTTAAAAGACTGATACATCATCCTATTTGGTCTTGTAGGCAGGACAGTGAGATCTATCTGTTGCCTACCAGTATGGTAAAGAGTTCTATGGGTCAGGTAGGAATATATATCAGACTCATATAAGGACCCGTACAACCTATATATATTCCTAAGAGACTTGTAGAAATTCCTATCAGTCTTTTTGCTAGGGGTAATCACTCATTGTGAGCCGTCTTTCTGGCTTGAAAATCTTACTATGGCAGGTACTTTTGGCTATGTAGGCATTTTCAACTGACATGTGTTCAACCCATTCAACCAGCCGAATTAATAAATCTCTTGTATTACATTATCATAGTAGTATGTACTGGTGTCCATTGTACATAGTGTGTGTACATGGCCTAGCCATATCCTCAAGAACATAGCCAAATAATTTCCTTTATGCCCATTATTTTTGCCTAATACTACTAAAGTAAGCATCCTTGTTTAGCACAGTCAGGAGTCAAGTACACCATAGTCATGCCGATTTGTCTGTGCACAGTGTTAGGGGTGTTTTGGAAGTGGGGGAGTTACTGAGCATTTCATGTTTGCAGAATGCATGAGCTCCGTGCACTCAGGTCATCTGAAGTTGACTGGGAAACTGTAGGAGAATCATTTCCATGGTAAGATTCATTTCAGTTTTCTTAATGCCGTTGTCTCCCTGATGTCTCTTAGGGATGCACATTGAGGAACTCATGAAAACAGCACTGTGGTTGTTAATTGTACAGAGCTACTTGGCTGATTGTGGCGAGATTTCATGCAGTCTTTAAGAAATAAGCCCTATTTAACCTTAAGTTTAGGCTTAGGAGTTTTTACTGTAGGAGTAATGTAGGCACAGTATGCTAATAGTTTAGCCTGTCGTTAAAGAAGCCCTGCAAGACATTTAGGGGCATAGGAAGAGCTCGGTCACTCATAGGTCTAAAGAGTGAGGGAGTGGCCACTTGCCTTCCACTGAGCTTCCTGACTGGGTATCTGTAGCAGCACTAATTCTTTAGTCTGGCATAGACAAATTTTTACTGTGCTGGTCCTTGTTGAAGTGAGTAGCACAAGAATGGGCACGGGACACAGTCCTTGTCGCCTTTTTAGTGTCCCGTGTCCATCCTTGCTCTAGTCACTTCAGCATGGAATGCATACTAGCCCGGTCTCGCACCCTGGTCCTTGTGTTTGCCATTAATTTAAGCAAACACCCTTCTCTCATCATTTGCTTTAGTATAGGATGTCACAAGTCTTCAGTGCTCATGGGAATGCTGAAAAGTAGCTTGTGAATATTTGAATTTCCCAATAGTAGTTTCGAATATTGTGCTATTTGGTATTCGCATTTAAAAAATACTCGACTTTTAGAAGTGTAATTGGATTAGATAAACTTTATCAAAGGTCCTGCAGGACTTGCATCAGTGCACAGCAGGCGTCTCCCTCGCAGAAACTGACAGGATGATCGTTTCTTTAAAATTCAGCTTCACTGCAATACAGCTTCGTTAGGCAGTGAAGCTTGTTTGCCGTGAAGTGAAGCATACCAAAAGGGGGAAAGGGCAGCCTAACTGGGCCTAAACTCTGTTTCAGAAGTTCCTTGCAGCACTATGGAAGCTACAGGCTTTTTCAACCAATCAGGAAGGCGAACACATCTTAGAGGTGTCCTTCTGCACCCTGTCATCTGCTAGTGTTCACTGTAGCGGTGGCAGTGGCAGCATCACGAACACTGTGAGACCAGCTGTTGGGATAGCATCAGTAGAAAATTCATCCCATATTCGCATTGACACCAAAAAGGCATGCATATTAAAGATGCTTAGATATACAGAGAAGTAGGGTGGCGGATACGATGAATGCAGTCAAGGATTCAGAGGGAGCACTGGGCCAGCATGTCGCACAAGGTGGTGGCAATATCACTTGATAATCTTGTAACATCCACTTGTACACGGTGTGCTTGCTGACATTTGTAAGTGCAGCTGTTTTCTTAATTAGCATTTGTGCATGTTTACTACACTCCTGCCGCATCGTCCCAGGCATGCTCAACGCCTAATTATTCGTTTCTACATGCAAAAGAGCAGTTTGGAACGATTACACACAAGCGAAGCTGTGGAAGGCATTTTTGCGAAGGATGAAGCAATATCCAGGAGGGAGTCCTCTGTGGTGTTGTGGTTATACTGATTGCACGTATCAATTTATCCACTGTCAAAACAATTGTTTATATTTTTTAAATGAAAATAATGTCTATGCAGTTACATTACATTAATTATTTTGTTCTTAGCACATTTTCATTCGAAGTGGCAAACTCAATTTTCAGTATTGGAGAGCCTAAACAAATGTTTTATGAAACAACAAAGCAAAATTGCACAATAATGGCTATAGTAAAACAGAGGGGGCAGGATAAAGGTCTGCATCGGCCTGGTAGCACTGAAACAAAGTTCTTCACAGGTGGCGTTACCCACTGAGAAACTGGAAGCAAATCGGGGGTGCCAAGAGGCTTACGCTTCTAGGTGTGAAAAAAGGATTCTGGCAAATGAAAGCGTCAGATGCACAAAAGTATCTAGCCCTCAGCACCCCGTGTGGAAGCTACTGCATCAAGAGAGTTCTTTTTGTCATCGCAGCAGTGCTAGAGGTTTTCCAACAAGTTGTCAGCAACATTCTGGAAATAATTCAACACACTGTCAACTCAATGGAATGACATCCTGGTGTTTGCAGAAGTGAGCCAACAGCTAAA
Source organism: Dermacentor variabilis (assembly GCF_050947875.1). Lineage (NCBI taxonomy): Eukaryota > Metazoa > Arthropoda > Arachnida > Ixodida > Ixodidae > Dermacentor > Dermacentor variabilis. Next base: position 219,073,890 of record NC_134568.1, read on the forward strand.
CAAGCGCACAACACAAGTAATAATAGCCCTGAAAAATGCTAGAGCCAAACTGAACTACGACCAGTGCATCTTTTACAAGCCTGTTCCTGGGTCACATAACTGCAAAAGGGCTCAAAGCTGACCAGGACAAGGTAGCAGCCATTGGACAAGTAGCCAAACCAAGAAACAAGGCCTAGCTACTAACACCATATTTATTTATTTATTTATTTATTTATTTATTTATTTATTTATTTATTTATACATACTGCAGCCTCAGTGAGGCTATTGCAGGAGTGGGATGACCAACAAACATACAAACATTTATAAACAAGCTTGTGTGAATTCTTTCAGTGGTAGTGAAGGGATGTTGCCCGGTAATAAATTCCAGACTGCAATTGTTGATGGAAAAAAGCTGTATTTAAACACATCAGTGCGGGCAAAAAAGGTTGAAATATTTAGAGCATGGTGACTCCTTGTAGATGAGGGTTTGGAAAAAGTCAAATAGTTTTCTAGAGGAGAGACGAGGAGAATTGATTAACGCGTGAAGGAATTTTAGGAATTAGAGTTTGCAATGCTCTGCAAGAGGAGTGACACCAAGTAGGGGAAGAGAGACGGCAAAAAGTCCTTGTCGCATCTCCTACAAACAAAACGCACTGCCTTCTTTTGCACTGATTCTAATTTTTTGACATCACAGTGTCTGTATGGATTCCATACAATGCAGCCATATTTGAGGATGGGGTGATTGAAGGTTTTATATGTTGGAAGTTTAGTCTTTTTAGGAGCAGGGCGCAGCGTTCGATGCAAGTAACCTAGTCTTCTAAGGGCCTTGTTACAGGTGACATCAATGTGTTTCGACCATGACATATCGTTTGTTACTAGGATACCTAAATATTTGAATTCGAACACTCTATTTAAAGTAGTATTATATGAAGACACAGGCAAAGAAGGAAGGGCGTGAGCGTCATGTAAAGGACTTAGAGACAATTTTGTAAACATTGATATTCATTTGCCATACTTTGGACCAGTTAGAGAAGTCAGCAAAAGAATTGTTAAGGACAACATGATCAGTTAGAGAGATTTAATTGTATGATATAAAATACAATCGTCTGCAAAAAGTCGCATTTTAACTGAGGTGTGTAGGTGGAGATCATTAATATAAAGCAGGAATAAAAGAGGACCCAGTGCTGAGCCTTAGGGAACCCCTGAAGAAACAGGCATCAAGGGTGAATTAGTAGAGTTGAAACATACACATTATGAGTGCTGGGATAGAAAGTTCGATATCCAGCCAACCAAGGATGCATTTTTTAGTATAACGAATAGCTTGTGCATAAGTTTAGGGTGTGAGACAGTGTCAAAGGCCTTTGCAAAGTCTATAAAAATATCGTTAATCAGGTCACCTATGTGTAAAGAGCTGCTGATGTGAACGAATTTTGTCAGTTGTGTTATAGTGCTGAGGCCACATCTAAAACAATGCTGGAAAGTGCATGAATTTTTTTTAGTTCCATGAAATTCCATAATATGTTTAAAGATAATGTGTTCAAGTAATTTACATGAATGTGCTGTTAAGGAGATGGGCCTATAGTTAGATAACAATTGAACGTTACCTGACTTAAATAAGAGGAGAATTGAAGCAAGTTTCCACAAGGGAGGAAGGGTCGTGGTTGAGAGAGATTTTCTAAAGATAATTGTTAGATATCTGCTGCACCAAAAAGAGTATTGAACGAGAAAAATAGTCGGATACTGTCAGGACCACACAACTTCTTGGTGTCTAAGTTTAAGATTAGGTTAAGTACAGCCTCAGAACACAGTGATACATTGTCGATTGGAGGGTATGGAATAGAATCAAGAATGGGGATTACCGAATCATCAATTGTAAAGATAGAGTGGAAGTAGGTGTTAAAAGAAAAAGCTATTGTCTGCTTATCATGAACTGCAACATTGTTAATTATCAACGTGTCCAAGGATGACGCAGGTGGTAGGATAGCTTTCCAAAATTTATGGGGATTAGTCCTCACTAATTTTGGCAAGGTTACCTCATGATATAATTATTTTGCAGCATCCATTTTAGTAAAAAATTATGGGGTTTTACGTGCCAAAGCCACTTTCTGATTATGAGGCACGCCGTAGTGGGAGATTTCGTAGATTTAGACCACCTGGTGTTTTTTAATGTGCACCTAAATCTAAGTACACGGGTAAGGCCGCATTTTGCCCCCATCGAAATGTGGCCGCTGTGGCCGGGATTCCATCCCGCGACCTCATGTTTAGCAGCCCAACACCAAAGTTCCTTTTGGCGCTAAGGAACTGCATGACTTTTGTTGAGTCGCCAGAGCGTCTTGGTCGACGCAATGTGGCCACACAACATGATAAATTCAAAAGGTTCCAAGTCATTGAAGGAATTTCAGTGTTTGTTTTCCTTGTTTTTAAAGGATTGAAAAGGTTGATACACTTACTTACGTCATACTTGACTCAAAGCGCAAAAAAGATGACAACACAAGAAGGAAAACCAGACAGGACGACAGTTCTTGTAGGCTATTTGGGGGAATACAGCAGAAATTCATCGCAAACTTAGCAGACAGAATTGCACCATTGAGGAAGCTAGTGACCAAAGACACAGGGTACCTGTGAACCGATGCGCGGATACAAGCTCTAGACAAAATCAAGCAAGCATTGAAGTGTGCTCCAACACTAAACTACTCCAATGTAAATGGCTTCATAATACTTATTGTTAATGCAAGTTCAAAGGCATTAGTAGCTGTGCTCTTCCTGGGAGGGAGGCCAATGGCATATACATCGGCTGCTATGACTGAAGCTCAACAGAACTATCCTCACACAGAAAGAGGCTGTGGCCATCAGTTATGAACGCCAAAAATTCCACCAATACCTATATGGTTGGCCGTTAACAATAGAAATGGATAACAAGCCACAAGAAAGCATTGCTCAAAAGCCACTTGGCAATGCCCAATCTTGTCTGCCGATAAGGTTGCTTGACAAACAACAGTATGTGTCAAAAATAACATACTAAAAAGGCAATGAACTAGTTATTGCAGATCTGCTGAGCAGAGACTACAAACAGCAAAGATCCAGGTATCTGCTCACAGGATGTTGAAGTACTAACTAATGTTGTCATGTGACCAGAAACAATGGACAACTTCAAGAGAGATCTTGCAGGAAATGCTGAAGGGGGCTGGAATGAAACAAATCTCTCTCTCTCTCTTTCTCTCTCAAGGGGTAATTGAGGCCACAAAAAAAGGATGCCCAAGCACAACTGAAGAGCTCAGTGAAACTCTGTAGTTCTTTTGGTCATTCAGAGATAAACTATGAAAACATGTTCAGAGTTAAATGGCTGGTTATCCTTAAGTGATGGAGAAAAAGTCTCCTGAAGCGGATACATGAAGGACACTTGTATGTGACCAGCTGAAAGACAGTCTATTGGCCTGGCCTAATCTTGGATATCAAGGAACGCATGAAAAGGTACATGCCTTGCCAGCTAACAGAAAAGAGGTTACCAAAAAAACCATTTCTCATGGAAGAACCAAACTTTTCCTGAAAAAGAGTGGGCTCAGATGTTTTCCACTTCAGTGGGATCACTTCCACGTCAGTGAGTTCAGTTCAACGGGTGATGACATTGTCATTGTCGATAGTTAGTTGAACTTCATTGACTGCATTTCAGACGCCATGTGCAGGCTTTGCGGCAATGTCGCTGGATGGTGCCAAATGTTTTTAAGGAAACGCAAAAGAGGAATCCCACTGCAGTACATGCCTGATACATAACTCGTTTCGACACTGGCAATATGCTGGGTCACTATATTGATTCAATGCTAAATGCATTACTGTCGACAGTCATTGCGAGATGGGTTGTGTCGAATTTTTGCAAGAACAATGGTTCGGTTTAGTAAACTAGGACTTAACTACATCGACCACCCACTTTACTGCCAGATTTTTCTCTATGTAACTATTTTTTATTCCCAAACCTGAAAAAGAGCCTGAAAAAAAAAAAAAGCCAGCAATCTTCACAATCTTTTTAGTGGATTAAAGAGCGGCTGATAGATTCTGTGAATTTTGTTGAACAGAGAGATAATGTGAAATATGAAAGTATTCAAGATTTTGTGTTTTTTTTTTCTTGGTCAAGCTGAGACTGTTTCAGTGCCTCAGTAACCTAAAAAACCCCATCTAAAACTGAGATATTCACATTCATTTTACTTGTTCACAATCCAGTGCATTTGTTTCCAGGGCACCATCTCCCTTGGTAGCCAAGTATCATTGGGAAAGCACACTGAATTTTTATCTCCCGCCAGACAAACGCAAGGATTTTCAGTGTAAGTAGCTCTTATATGGTTCAGTAGATGCATTTTCAAACAGCAGCTGTAGTGATGATTTGCGATACTTTGTTTGTAAAAATACTTATTGCTTTGACATTATGGCCACTATATTGTAGCGATGCCTTTCTTTGATGCTGATGCCTTTTGACACTTTTCGCATTCCTGAGTGGCCACATTTGACGCTCCCCCTGGGGCGGAGCGTCGCTTGACCACTCACAAACGCAAAGAACGCCGAAAGGAATTAGCATCAGGAAAAGGCATCGCTCGTAACCTGTATTTGATGAATGTCGGTACATGACGTCAGGTGATGTTGACTGAGCAACGCCAGTGCCAATAAGGGGGCCTATATAGCAAGGCCGCGAGATTTCAAGCAGCAGTTTGCAACTCATATTGGAGCCACCGGCCAGGCCTTTTCTGGAATTAAACTTGTTCATTGTTCAGCCTTTGCTTCTTACAGTTGAGACAGAGCGTTGCAAGATTATTTGTTTCAGCAGGTCAGAGAAACTCTACTGCCTCCTTGATGCTTAAGGAAAAAGACACTGTGCAAAAAACAAACGAGCACGAGAGGGCTGAGAAGACTTGTCTGTTATTTTTTTCCTAAGTATAATGAACTGACTACTTCAGAAACAAGTTTTGTTGAGCCTCCTAGAACATTTTCGTTGACTAAAACATTGTCATTATGTGTATTTAATGAAATCCTGCAAATTAAGCACTCCAGCATTGAGTTTGTAAGCTAGGAGTGTAATGCACAATAGCATGAAAATGCATGAAGGAGATCCACATTGCAGTGTGTGCCACTCCTGGTGGTTGGTGTTGCTATTGAATGCCATGCACTTCATCACTAACTGTCAATGCTGTAGACTTTTCACCTTATGTTTGCTTACGGCATTGTAGCAAAATTTAGTACTTTAGTGCAGTCTCAGCAACTCGGAAGGCCACGGTGTATTTTGCAGTGGCTCCCAGTGGCAACATAACAAAGGCACTCTGAACCATTGGCTGTAGCGAAGTAAAGAAAGGTTTTTTTTTTTTTTATAGCCATCTCCACTGTGTTCATTTGCCCTTTGGTGAAGCAATGGCATTTTAAAGCAACAAGTAAATACACTTGACAACAATCAGTGTGGTATAAGCAACGTGTAACTTGCTGTGTACATAGCATCACTCACACTCATACTGCAGGGACAACTAGCAATGGCGCCCCAGAAAACCACTTGCCGCACCGAGGTAGATGAGGCTTGGCACTTTGCCGGATAGCACAAGATGAAGGATCTTAAACTGCTGCGTGTTGCAGCGTCCAACATCATCTTAGATCTTCATTCCTTGAGGCGCTATGTACAAAATTGTGTGTGCCGACATGGTGCATCAAAAGCAAAAGCACTGAGGAAAATAATTATTTTTAAAGTGTGTCGCCAGCATTTTCAAACACTTCTGATTGGACATGCACTGGAAAAGTTAATAATATATGTGCAGTGTATTAATAATTTGAATTGAGTTCTGGTGTATTACTTGTCAAAACCACGATTTGGTTATGAGGCATGCCGTAATGGTAGACTCCGGATTAATTTTGACCACCGGGGGATCTTTAACATGCCCCCATGCATGGGACACATGCATTTTTGCATTTCGCCGCATCGAACTACGGTCACCATAGCCGGCATTTGATCCCGTAACCTTGTGCTTAGCAGCGCAACACCATAGCTGCTAAGCCACCGCAGTGGATAGTGTACAGGCTCCATTATGAAAGTAATTCACATTTTCTGGGAAAAGTAGATTTATTGACCGGACCTGTACAGATGGTTAAAATTCTTCGAAATACTCTCCCCCTGCATCAATACACTTGTGGAGACATGTCTGCCAAGGCTGGAAGTCACCCTGAAAGTCCTCGACGGGAATGTCTCTTATGAACGCTGTAGCATGCTTTTAGATGTTTTCCACAGTTTCCCAGTGGTTTCCTTTCAGGGCTTTCTCCATTTGGGGAAACAAAAAAAAAAAGTCGCACGGAGCCAAGCCGGGACTGTAAGGGGGGATGGGGGACCACCGAGGTGTTGCTCCGGGCCAGGAAGTTCGTAACGACGAAGGATGTGTGGCTGGGGGCATTGTCATAGTGAAGCTTGACCATGCCTTTGATGTTAGCCCTCACACGCGCGACCCGCCGTTTCAATCTCTTGAGCACCTCCAGGTAAAAGGTCGAGTTGACTGTATCTCCCTGCGGTACAAACTCAAAATGGACAATTCCGTGGGCGTCAAAGAAGACAGTGAGCATCGTTTTGATGCGAGAATTGCTCATTCGTGCTTTCTTGGCATACATGTAAATTAGCTGAGTGGGTGCTTTACAAGTATTCTAGACATAACATAGTTAATGTTCTTGTATCTTACATTCTCATAGAGAATTCTTGCATGGATTTCACATTCTGTACACTTGACAAAACTGAATGAAAATTTTAAAGTTCTTAATTAGTTCTGTAGCAATTTGTTTTTCATGATTCTGAAAGTACAAAAAGTGTCGTGAAACAAAATTTTCACTGGACAGCATTATTTGGCGCCTGAAAGGGTTAAAGTGAATACCACATTGTATGAAATGGCTGGTTACTTTTTGTTGCATAGAAAATGGTTCTTTATATCAATGTATTATGTTATATCCCATTTCATTGTGAACAATGTTCAGCTGTGTGCATGATGAAAAAAAAAATCTGCAGACTTCAACAATTCCTCTGGAACTCAATTCGTATACTGTGACAGCAACAGTCTGTCACAGCTGAAATCACCATTTCTGAAAAACAACCTAGTGATGCATGCAACATCGTGCTTGTCCACTAGTTGTGCCTGTTGTGGCCTCCAAAATGCATGCAGCGATGCCACCACTCTCGGAGGCTGTGTGTGGCACAGCACTTTGCATAAATTAGAACTTGCCAAACATGAATATTGCATGGTAGCAGAGTGATTAGCTCATCTCTCTCCAAAGTGCACATTGCCACAGGAACACAAGTTCAGATTCGAGTGCCGGTAGTGAGCAGGGACCGTATTCTGTAATGGTTCGCTTTGTAACTGGTTCGCTCTCATGGATGCTATTGGTTGGCGCTTCATTGCCGTGATCCCTGGCAGGTAAGACTAAAAATTTGTTGCCATCACACAGGTTGTCAATCATCTAAGCAAACCCATCGTCTGCTATGAGCGGAACCGCAGAGAAGTGGTTCACTTGAGCATCACATGCGGTCGCGATCGTGATATCAAGGGTTGCTAAGGCAACCGTGGCCGTCTGCTAGTCTCACTTGGCCGGCGCGACGAGAGAAACGCCGATGGCAGCTTTTTTGGTTGCATTGCTGGCAAGCAGTGGTGAAAGATGACGTGACGAGAAGCAACGGCGCAACGTGTTCGACGTGAGCGAAGGAGAGCTCCGAAAGTATTTTAGGCTCTCCAAAAACACAGTGCGATGGACTTGCGACGAGTTAGAATATCTCAGACTACAAGATTTAGTAGCATTGACACTACAACGTAAGTGCTGTGTGCGCTGCTTTTCTTTTCTTTCTTTCCTTTTTTACCAGTGCATCTGGAATGTAGAAGCTATTAGGTTGTCGCAACCGTCAGCCAGTTGCATCATTACGGCCATCGCTAGGGTCATTATGGTTGAGTAACAACAAAAATTGGGGTGAGATTTTTCTCCATGGTGCAGGAGAAACTGAAACTCAAGAACACTTCCTTGACCGCAGCAAAATTTTCGGAAGTTGTGGGATGTGTGGACGGAACTCTTATCACAATTGTCTGCTCTAAGAAGCTCAGCCCTGGTGAAACAAAATCATATTAGAGCCACGGCCCACACCTAGAGAGCTGCTTTGATTGCTTAACATTGCTTTACCTAGCAACAAAAAAAAAGTTAATAAAACAATGTAGATAAAATTAAACCGCCAGATGTCTGCATTGGAAGCTCACAGTTATTACTGGAAATTAGATGTGCAAGCGTTGTATACAAACCAATATTTTTTTTATGAAACTAGCAACATCCTTCAATTACTATATTGTCCCCAAAGCACAAACAAAAATGATGACATGACCTTGCAGCATAACGCCACTCGTTCATTGGTCTCCCTCGTGCCATGACGTTCCACTCTCTTCGAGTGATGTAACCCAGATGTAACAGCCAGAGCGAACCGGTTACAAAGTGAACCATTACAGAATGCAGTCCCAGAGTGGTGTTTTAAGCACAAAGCACTTATTTGGCTACGGATCGCTCCTTTAATGTGTTGAAATAATGAAGTCGTTAAATATGATGTGCTCTTGTCACGTCGTGTGCTTAAAAGATATCTTTGAGAGAACTCTGTATAATATACAGCAGAACCTTGTTCATACGTTCTAGGAAAAATATGTACTAATGGGAAAACGTACGATCCGAAGTAACTAACAAATTTGACAGACTCAACTGTAGTAGGCATCTGCGTAATGCGAAGCGTTGCGTGAATTGGTGCGGCACCAGACGCCGACGCGCATGGAGCTGGTGGGGCACCAGCGGCCCAAGACAAATTTTGTTGATTTGCCATTGCATAATGTTTTGAGACAGTGACGGGCAACCGAAACGAAATCGAGCTGGTGGGCGATGCGGGATGCCGTTGGAGCAAAATGTGACGCTCACATCGCGCCGTCTGCAGCAGGGAATGGCAACACGTTTGGGTTATCGCCTACTAAAAGCGTGCAGTAAGTTTCCAGCGGCACTACAGCCCACATGCTGTAAAACAGATAAGTGAAGACGCCTATCGCAATAGGGTTAGCAGCGATAGCTATGAAGGTAGCATGCGACCACCTAGGAGAAGATTTGCTGGTACTGAAACAAGAAAATTCGCGCAGAAACTCTGCTGGGAGCTATCGAAGTATGCAAAAGCATTGTGCCACTTGCTCGCCTGCACAGCCCGGTATTATTATCAATGTTATGAAGCTTGATCCGGACTAGTATGAATGACAGCGCTGCGGCGACACGAACTGCTGCGGACAGCGGTGCAAGGTGAATTTATGACAAGCAAACTACTGCAGGTGGCGGCATTAGGTGCTGCGCTGATGACATTCTGATCATTATAAGCCATTATCGCTCTTTAGCACCTTACCCATCCGCGTTGAAACATTATCAACCGTGGTGAGCCGTACTCCAGCGGCAGCTGCGTATGGGCGCATGAGGGACGAAAGTGGGGGAGGAAAGTACGCCAGTCTTGCTCCATCGCGTCCAAGGCGCTGTGTGGGGATGGGGGCGTTCTTCTCTGGCAGCGACTGCGTATGGCATGGCTGTGCGGACCCTATCTTGAAAGCGATCAGCTATTGGGGCAGATTGCGGCGAATGCTAATAGCTTTGTGAACACTTTGTTCTTGCCACTTATGTTGCATTCCAATGGCAGATCACGAGCGCTGAGCCGGATCACGAACAAAGCGCGTCATTCTGACTGAGGTCGCTCTCATCAAATCTGTGAATGGAATGCATGCGCTCCAGCGGGGGCACTTAGTACAAGGAAATCAAGTGAGATGGCGCTAGACTAGAGGTGGATCGAATAGGCCTCATCCCAGCATTCCACGCGTTTGTTTTTCTTTCGTGTCGGAAGAATCGTCACTGGACTTGGGAACTTATAGTGCCTGAGTCGGAGGTGTTGCTATCCAGGAGCAGGAACAAAAACGCACGGCACAACATACCGTCCATGTTTTCCGTGTCGTCCCTAGCTGCCTGCAACCGGAAACAGGCGACCATAAGAGGAAGCAGAGGCGGGTGAAGGAAATGCGTCACGCGGACTTCCGGCCAAATCTGCTGCATTTGGCGGAGCAAATATTTTTGCTCCGCAGAGCGATCAGGTATCGGTGGCTGGTCCCAATCTGCCATTGGAATAGGATCGGTCCATACAGAGCAGAAAAACTTGATCTGGATCTACCATTGGAATTCAACACTGTAATTCACGTTGAAGCGAGAGGCAGCATGGAGGTGAATTGCCCACTGCTGCAGGCCCTATCTTGAAAGCAATTGTTTACGTGACGTACAGACGAAGGGACAGCTTTCCTTGTCAGGTAAGCATAGAAATGCTTACGCATTTAAAACCAAGTGCGCGCCAGTGTTGTCAGGTGAGACGGGGGGGGGGGGGAAATTGCAGGTAAGCTGATGCGGCAGGCGGCTACTGTTCTCGATCGTGCGTGCTTCGCGCCTTTTGTTGTGGACGTGATATCTAGCGGCCAGAAAATGTACCTTACGATTGCACTTATTGCCTATTAAAAGCGTGCAGTACGCTTCCAACGGCACTCCGCCACATGCGCTGTAAAAGAGATAAGTGAAAATAAAATGCTTATCGCAATAGGGTTGGCAACGATCGCTGTGAAGGCATTGTGTGGCGACCCGGGAGAAGATTTGCTGGTACCTAAATAAGAAACTGAGTGTACGCCGTCCTTTTCATGTGACACGGGTAGGCGAGTATTATGGTGAAGCGGCCGCAGCGGACGGCTACTGTTCTCGTGCCTCGCGCATTTTCTTATTTACATACGATCTGGCAGCCGGAAAATGTACCATACGATCGCACTTTGGCGATTGCTGAACATTGGTGCCGAAATATTGTGTTTTCCAGGAACTTATAAACCGATAAGAAATAAGCATTACTCATTTGGGTCATTTTTTGTGTTCTCGATCGCGAATGTTGGTGCCAGGAAATTGGTACATAATGGCATCATATGAACGATGTTCTACTGTATACAGTCAACTTCCTTCAGTTTAATTCCTCAATGGAAATAAATGAATAGAACTATCCAGCGGGTCAAATTACACAAGAGGCAGAAAAGAAGAAAAAAAAACACTGAAAGACACCGTTGATTCATTTGGCAGTGTTTGCCCAATTCTAACATGCCCTCAAATTGTAGGCTCACCCTCTTTTTATTAGTTCAATGTAGAAAACTAACGTACAACTGTTTTTTTAGCAAGAAAAGGTAGTACCTCCAATTCTGGCAGTGAAAAAAAAATGAAGCGAGCAAACTTTACCTTCATAGAATGGAAATTTATTTGCAATTTATGTCAATCATCATCACTCTCAGAGGGCATTTTATCTTTTGTCTATGAACCACATGTAGTCCTCTGTGCAGTCCACTCTGCGTTTGATATTCTACATTTATCAAACGACTCCACCACATTCCCTATCCCTAGCAGGATGGTCGCCCACGCCTAGACTGAACACTACGCTAGCTCATCTTGCGACACATGCTATTTTCTGGAATGCCAAAACATGTGCAACTTTTTGCCTCTAACTTAGCATGCAAAATAATGTATCTTTTGAATTAGTTTTCATAATCAGAGACTTCGAGTGACACAGCATTGTCAAGTGGTCATGCTACACATAATACACGAGTACGTGTTCCATCGGCATTTTATGATGACAACGGCAATGACGGTAGGCTGTTGCAAACACGGTTTTGGTTTCGTATCCGATAACCCTGTGCAGGTAATCTTTTGACCAATTTTCTTGGAATAAAAGGCACATGTTAGGATTGGGCAAATACTGTAATCATTCATTGGGGGGGGGGGGGGTGTAAGCTACTACATTCACTTGAAAATCTTTCTAGGGCAAACCGAAAATCAACATTTTTGGGTGGGATATATTTTGCATATTTGACGCATTGATTGTGCCCTAAGTGCCGCCAAGACAGACATTGCTGCTTATCAGCCCCATTGAAGGCAGACATGTATGGTGACAAATCAAGTTCTAACTTTTGGCAAAGGCCAATTTCAATATAAAAAACAATGAACATTCGTGGCCATAGAGATGCATTGGTGCTGGCTGGGACCTCAAGTGGAGTCAAATTAATGGAAGTTTACTGTACAAAAACATATCACGAGATTTGAGCTGGAGTGCAAGATTTAGCAACAGTCTATAAATAGCCTCTGTGCTGAAGCCATTGTGAAATGTAATATTTCTTTCCCCATGGAATTTTTTTTTGTAGTTAGATTATTTGGACATTTTCATGGTTGGTGTCATATAGAAAAAAAAAAGCAGTGATTGTGTTGGAGATTTTCAGTTTGAGTGAATTTCTATCATTGGATTTCTGCTGCCTCAGGGCACACATTTTAGTTGTCCTAGTGATACAGATATCATGTTAAGGGAATTTTTTTACATGAGCCCATGAGATATGACTCGTTTAGATTCTAATATAATTCGAAACATCCGAGTTCAATGCAGTATCTCAACTGTATATTTTCCTATGTTTATTTAGTGACATGAGGATTTGAAATGCTAAGGAGGTACTTTTCTTTATTCGTCTTGGTCTGTTGATAAAGGATGCAACCTCCTTTGCTGTTTATTATTTTTAGTCTGTTTATGTGCAGTGCTTGTGCGAAACATTTGAAAATATCATTTTTATTCTCATTGCAGCTAAGGTAAAAAATCTATACAAGCTAGCTCTGCCATCACTGCTTGAAAAATATGGGAAAGGAAAAACTTTGGAAGAAATTATAGCGCTCTCCAAGGCACCCTCTCCCTGAAAAGGTGAGTTGCAACTACCTTTGTTCGTGGCTCGCACTGGCATCAATGGGGCCAGCATACTGAAGGACCAACAGCAAAGCAAAAGCAGTGCCACAATGTGACCTACCTTCAGGTTATGGCCTGGCATAACTATGCATTAAATGGTAGTACGCACCAATCAGCAAGTACAAATGTGTGCCTCGTTACATGCGCCACTGCCAAAAAAGGAACGGGCCTCTACAGTAAATTTTCACAAAAATATGCACATAAAAGGTTTCTTTTTTCCAAAGCAGTGAAAAACAATTCTGGCTTTATTGTACAACCATGTGACAGACACAGGCAATACCAAGTAGCATTTTAAAACTTCGGTAGGGTGCAGAACGGATGATTTATCGACTCCACACATGGACGCGCATCTTCCCGATGCGTGCCCATGTGTTTGTACTACGATCTACTGAGTGAGAACCGGTACCACTTCGTTGAAGCACGGCACCCGCTGCTGTGTTGTGCCGATCATGCTGTGCAGTTTGTGTACAGTGTGTCGCCTAGTAAGCATAGCCTGTCCTTGTACCAAGATGCTTTCTGTACGTGTGCGTGTTTGCCGGCCAACTGCACCCGTGTTTTGTGGGAGCGTCTGTGCAGTGAACAGTCTTGAGGGCTGTGCCACTCTTGGCCATGCACGTGCTTCACAAGTGCACGAGTTGCAGCAAAAAATGGTAGCACATTTAGGTTATTACCTAGTAAAAGCATGCAGTATGTTTTCTACGGCATTGTGCACTGCACCGCACGCATTGCTGAGTAGGTAAGTGAAAATGTTTATCACACTAAGGCTAACAGCAATAAGTCATATAGGCGCACCAGCCAGTAACTATGTTCTTTGCCGAGGCATTTAGCAGCCTCCTTGAATTTCGAATGTTTATCTGTATAGGCATCCGCACCTGCACCAAAACCGGAATCATTGGTAGACTGGTCTCTAACTTTCCAAAATGGTGAAAGATCTTTTACGGCACTGCATGGCATCAGCCACACTGTTGCAGTTTGTCTATGCGCGATAAAAATGTATCATGGTATGCACTAACATGTATGTATGCATACAGCGAGGCAATACCGCTGGTCAGCCTTAATTAGGCTCCATGGGTACTCAGTTGGAAATTGGTCACACCAACATTTTGAGTGGGTACACATTCTCATTCAACTTTTCTCATTCAAACATTTTGAGTGGGTACACATTAACTTACTTACTTAGATTCATTCGTCCTACATTTCTGTGTTCAAAAGCACCGCAAGGGCTATGCTTCAGTGCACACTAAAAGGCCACAAAATGTTGAACTTTGCAACTGTGCCAGCTCTGCCAAAGTAAAGAAACAAGTTTAATCATGCCTTGAAGGTGCCTTGAAACACTTCTTTAAGGCCACCATTTTTGCTCTAGTACCTTTTCTTAGCATGTCAAAGAGTGAAGAACATAAAGAATTATGATAATTAATGTACGCAAGCTCAAATTATTGGTCACAGAAACTTCAAAATGCAGTTAAACCTTGACATAACGAAGTTCAATATAATGAAGTTCTCGATATAGTGAAGTATTTAATGTTTTATAACTTCTTATCCATTAAACACCATGTATTTCAAACCTCAATACAGTTAAACCTCGATATAATGAACTTCAATATAGTGAAATTGTTGATATAATGAAGTATTTTACTTTTCATAACCTCACCTCCATAGAACACCATGTATTTAGAACCTCAATATAATGAAGTATGTTTCCAAAGTATATTTCACTTCCACCGCAGAGGAATGCCTAGACAACAAATAGAAACTTACACAGACGTAGATGGTCATATGATTGAATTACAAGCGGCTGCTTGTAAACACACCTCTCAAATTGCACGCTGGCTGCGCAACAAGAGTGACCGTCGAAGTGTAGTCGCATCATGTTCTGTATTAAGGCCAAGTACAATAACATCCTATCACACCCCATGCACTTTGTGCTTTAGGTGTGCGTGAAAGTGTGCGAGGGTGAGACAAGAAAGATTGTGGCTTCATAAGTGCCGCCTTCCTGCATGAGCAGAGGGAAAGAGGGGGAGGGGAGTGAGTTCGCGGTAACGCAATCAAGCGTGGGCGAGGGGGCGGGTTAAGTTGGCGTGCTCGCGATTTATGGCGTGCGTCTCGCCTGTGGCTGCGCATAACTGTAAGTATGGCTGAGCGCATATGCAGCCGCGCACCCTGCTTTAGAGATAATCTGCCGCATGTGGAAAGAGTGGCCGTGCCGAGATGGTGTAGCATCATGTAAGCTATCTTCCCGCGCGTTTAGTATTGGAGGTTGCATAATCTCCACTTCAGGTGACTCATTAGAGCAAGAGACAGAGGAAGCATTTGCTCCCCACTGCCGGCGCTTTTCATGATAGCGCCGTACCAGTGTGGGCGACACTATCAGCCATGGGGGCAGAGTGCACGTGAAAGCACGGCTGGCTTTGCTTAATTCATACCGTCAATGTGCCATGAAACCGTATCATATATCGCCGACTTCCAAATTCATCAAAATGAATTGTTTTCTAATTTAAACTTGCTTTTTTCTATTGCCCAATAATTCAGAAAATTGTGTGGCCCCTTTACACTCTAAGAACAGTTTACACCCTTTGGCGTGCCCCTTCTGCCACACAACGATAATTGTCATCTGCCTTGATGCGTTTCCTTTATTTAACGCTGCGAGCCCGGAACTTTCCAGTAACGGGGGCGGAGTGCACATGAAAGCATGGCTGGCTTTGCTTTCTTTTTCCTTCTTTACATAATTTAAAGGCTCTGTTGTATGCCGATATTATTTTTATTTTTTGTTAGTATTACTGTACATTGTAATCATAATCACTTTTCTGTTGTTGCACTAGAGCTCTTCGTTACTCTTAATGTACATTCTATAAATTTTATTTTTGTCCTGCCACCTATGTAATTTTTTTTTCTGATAATTACCCACCAAGGGTCCCGGTTACAGTCTTCGACTTTGGGACCCTCGTCTGTAAAACAAAAATGTAACAGTTTCTTTGTTTGTAATGAATAAAATTGATTTGATTTGAAACGAACGACACGCGCGTTATCAGCATAGAACAGTTTACACCCTTTGGAGTGCCCCTTCTGATAACACGCGTGCCGTTCGTTACCGGAAAGTTCTGGGCTCGCAGCGTTAAAGAAAGGAAACGCATCAAGGCAGATGACGATTATCATTGTGTGGCAGAAGGGGCACGCCAAAGGGTCTAAACTGTTCTTAGAGTGTAATAGCACTTTTTCTTTAATAGCACTTTGGCCATCTAGAAGTTGTTGTAATTTTGTTTCTTCAGTAGGCTCTGGATTTAGTTCTACATCACTACATAGAAAAAGTAGTAGGATGTGAAACGAAAAGCGCCATACAAGACGAATAGGACGCCTTGACCGATTCATAACATATGAATGAGACACTACACAAATCCAATCAATTATCACTTGGCTTGGAACCGGCAAAATAAATACCCCAAAGTGTTGATCAAAAACTTCACCACTGACCTGTAACAGCGACAACAAATGCATGAACGGCATTGCAGATGCCACGTCGGTTCCACGCCCTGCTGACTTGGCGAATACACCCGCCTTTGTTGTTCGTTGACTGAGGTAATTGGTGACGTAAGAGCTATTGTTCGTAGTTGGGCACTGCACATTTGTCGAAATCAGCCGAGACACATATGTCCTTTTTTTTTTTTTTTTTGATTTGCCGTTCCAAGTCGATGCGGAGTTGCCACACAACTCCGTCTGTCACTGCTTTATCTTCTTTTTACCCAGCTTTTGCTGGAATATAAGCTGCCACGTTGCGCTATGCATGAGATGCCACCAATCTGTAACAGCGCAGGAAATGCATGAATGGCATTGCACACGCCATGCCGGTTCCACGTCCTTATCGTTTATAACAGAGAAATTTCGTTTAATAACAGAGGAATTTTCCTTGCACTTGAATATTTTAAAAGTGGGTTTAATCCAATCCGCTAATCACCTGCATCTGTAAGAGCTCGGATTTCACAGACTTCGTTTGTGTGTACATATTTTGCAAGCTAGGTTGTCGTAGTAGCTGTAGGAGTTGTAATTTAACAGACATTGTTTGTGTTCATGCTGTAAATTAGGCTGTCATGGTATGCAGTAGTTCAAATGCAGTAAAGGGCACCAAAGATTAGAGGCTCTGGGGCGTTAAAGCCACCTGACAGCGATGATGAATGGTGCCCAATTCACTGTGGCTCTGATGTAATAATTTTTTTCAAGTGACAGCAAATCGCCATTACTCTTCCTTTTAGAATCAAAACCTGCTGAGTAAACAGTCAAAAGCATTAGATTCTTCATTTCTTGAAATATAGAAATTTGTGTGCGTGCAAAGGCATTTTTTATTTCTGGCTGTTAATGTCAGCTGCACGCTACAATTTATGGTGCGTTAGAATTGAGTAAGTACGGTACTAGTGGCTTCTTCAAGAGGCCACTATCAATGCAAAGTTATACTCCATTTCACACATAGCAGGCAAGGCTACAGAAGCTACACAAGTATGCGGGCCATACAGGTCTCATTCTGTGTTCTTTGAAACAGTTTTCTTGATCTGCAATATTTCTTACAAATTAACTGCATCATGTATTCCAACTACTACTTGTGGATGGAAGTTTACATCAGATCACACAATACTTGTGCATATTTCCACTTCTGGTAGACAACATACAATTTTTTGGTCACAGCACAAGTGATGCATTGTGGCTGCTGGACACAGAAACATGTTACTCCGCTCGTATGGTGGCAAATAGGTTTAGATATCTGGCGCCTTTCACGTAATAAACGTATCATGTTTTGCGACGTAGAAGGACATGACTTAAATTTAATTCTAATTGCTCAACACATACCTGATATCTTTCTTTCATATGGAACACACTACTTTTCGGTCGTGGATGCTAACAGTGAGAGAAGTCACTCTAGCCTTCATAGTGTTGCCCTTCTGGGTATGGAATGGAGTATAGTTTTATCTGCACAGAAAGCATTGCTTTCCCTTTTTTCTACTTGCTGCATGTTAACTGGGACATCGGGTATATTTTATATGATTTCAAGACAAATTATGATACCTCATTAGAGTTCTCTTGTTGCTTCTCTGGTCACTTACTTTAGTGACTCAAACTCATTGGCCCTGCTGCCGAAAACACTAAAGAAAAGCTGAAGCATCTTGAGGCATATGTGCATAGGCATCACCACTGCTACCTGTCCTTAGATAACATAGTGTGTTAAACATCATTATTAGAACTGTTGGGTGGAAATGTCTGGGAGCGGTCATTTGCCTGTCACTGAGTTGCATAGAACATCTATTGTGGCAGTTACGAAGAAGTCTGGAGGAGCGACTGCCCCCCCCCCCCCCTACTCACTCTTTCTTTTGATTCTCAACAGCACTGTACTACAAGGATATTGTGCATAAAATTCATAAGAAGGTCCGATTCATTGCTTTCTATTGGAAAAAGGACCTGGTGATGTCACTTAATAGTACATACTCAAGACAACAATACAGATGCATTGCATTTTCATACACTCGATATGGCAAGGTAGAGATGGCTTTTAACTTCCCAGACTTTTCCAATGCTAAAAATGTTGTAGGAAAACGCATGTGACAGAGTCAAGTTTTTGTCACATGGTGACTAACTGCACTGTACTTTTTTAAGGAAGGAAGGTATGTGCAGAGATAAGACGTTTTGTTATAAAAGGAGTACACATTAAGTAAGAAGGAAAAAAAAGACACTCTGCAGTGGTAGATGTGTACTTTCTTTTTCTGATATTTCTTGGTGTATAGTACATATACATAAGTAAAATTTTGTTAACTCTGGTATATCTTGTTTTCAGGTACCTAGAAAAGGCCATGGCAACATATTTGTCCTGCACTCAGCAACTTGGTTGGCTCACTTGTATTTGTGAAACTGCTTTTTTTGTATAAGTTTACCCATCTCATTGACAGATCAGTATTGTGCGTCTTATACATTATGAATTTTCATAAGCATGTAAAATAAACTTTTTTGTTTACATTGTTTAACTGCTACTTGTTTTCCATAGTTGAAACCATTTTATGCAACATCTTTGATGTGATTAAAACATACATACAATTCCTGCAGAAAGCTGTAATTGAAGTAATTGAAGTGACAAAATGTGAATGAACATGCCAGGGAAGTTTTCAAGAGCAAAATATAAAGAGCTTCCACTTGGAGCACGGTGCAGTGTTTCTTATGTGTCCTTGACGTCAGCTCTAGTGTGCACTGCAGTGAAGAGCAAGCACGAGGCAATGCTGGGGTTGAACGCAAGGACTCAACTTCCAGAATTATTTTCTTGCCTAAAATGAAAATTGTTCTGATTCAACTCTCAGGAGTAAATGCCATTGAATGGTACTGTGCAACTTACTATTTTTCATATTCTCTGTCTACCTTGTACCACTACCTATGCCTGTAACAGATTCAGTCGTACCATGTGTCGAATGTTGACCGCTGATGCTTCTATCCACTTTGAATTCAAGTGCTTCTGGAAGGTGTACATTACTTACGGGTCTCACTGGGTGAATCCCTTCACATTCCATTAGGATGTGTTGAGTGGTCTGCTGATTTTTGCTACAGCATACGTATGCCTCATATTCTTGTGAATATTTGCTCCGGTATGTTTTATCTTTTGGACAACCAACTCGAGCCTCAAATAGCAAGGCACCTCCGTTCATGTTATCGTAGATTTTCCCTTCTAATTTCTTTCTTTCCATTGCAAATCTCCATGGTCTTTTTGTTTCCATTATTTGCATCCAATTTTCCCTGCAGCAATTCCCTGTATACGTTGTCGTAGACTCCTTTAATTCTAGACATTCTATCCATAAACATACATTCTGAGCTACTGAAACCTCTATGCACCGAGTTAGTACGAACATATTATCCTCTGAATGGCTGCCTGGTCTGAACCAATTCTGTTTTCACCCAATTTAACATTTTTGATGTTCTATTTTTATAGCTTGCATTACCATGCTACATATGACCGACATTACCGTAACTTGCCTACATGAGCTCGACTTATCCTTATTATCTTTGCCTTTGTAGCTGAGGTTCTTCTTGCTTTCATGCCATCGAACCTGAATTTTCTTCGTTCTAATCACTTGCTCTATGGCATTAGTCAGCACTTCCTTACTCTTTGGACCGAGGTTTTTGATTAGCTGTATTAGGATTTCATCTGGCCCTGCAACGGTGTTATTAGGGACATTTTCTTCTGCTTTCTTCCAGTAAAAGGGTTCTATGCTAAAATTTGATCTCTCAGGCTTCTCTGCTGTTGCCAGATCTGTTTGTGTTTGAACTACACTTTCTTTCATGTTAAAGTTATCCTTAATAATGTCTCTGATGTACTGCAGCGCATCTTCTCCTTCGAAGGTGGCACATCTTCATCCCTTATAGTGATTTGGGAATCTTTAGTTGAGATCCGAGTGCCCTTACATGGTTCCAGAATCTTGCTGGTGCACCTTTGTCTCTTTTGCAAATGTTATGCAGCCAACATTCACTTGTGCATTTTCTTTTCTCAGTCCCATCTAAGGAACACTTTTTTTGTGTGTGTAATCCGAACTTTTCAGCTTCTTGATCCTTTGATGTCAGCCTATGCTCTTTTATAGCTTGCTTTATTTCCTTGTTCCACTACTGATGTGGTTTCCTCTTTTCAGTCAAACATTTTTTTGTCGTGTCCCTCTTATCTCCAGCTGCA
The DNA here is from genome assembly GCF_050947875.1 of Dermacentor variabilis. Classification (NCBI taxonomy): domain Eukaryota; kingdom Metazoa; phylum Arthropoda; class Arachnida; order Ixodida; family Ixodidae; genus Dermacentor; species Dermacentor variabilis. Next base: position 219,094,394 of record NC_134568.1, read on the forward strand.
TAAAATCTACCAGTTCCTTATATTCTCCGACTATTGTAAGAAATGCCTCCATTTTCTTTTTTTTTTTTTGTGTGATCTCCCTTTGCTTTTCATTCATCTTTAGAAATTCTGATGCTATTGGTTCGTGTTTCACGATAGTATCTCTCCCACATCTAAGGTTAAAAGTTTATGATCGCTACCCAGGCTCTTTTTTCCATGTTCATCTATCATCTTTTGGTCTAGCCATTCACAGACTGTTTCTGAGACTAAGGCATAGTCAATACATGACTGCCTGTTTTCATATTGCCACATTACCTGTCCATGACACTTATTCTCCGGGTTATCTACTATGTCGTTCTGTTCATCGCACAGATTTAGCATTGGAGAACCGTTGTAATCAGCATATCCATCTAAATCCTCCATGTGCACATTCATATCTCCTACTAATACCACCTGGCCCAATTTTTTGAACCCATTAATATTGCTTCTAATGCAACATTCAATTCTTTACTTTTATCTCTGCTATCACTACCATAGGTAAGCTATTCCAAGCCGCGTCTTTTTGCCTTCTCATGTGCTGCTAATCCATAAATGCACCTTACATGTCTCTTTTACCTTTTGCCACTTCATACTTTGCCTAATTAAGGACGTGTTCTTGGACGATCGCTTTCAATGATATCAAATTTCAGTGTGCATTTATTGACTGGTTGAGCAAAACTGCGGATGAGCTGATTGTCTGGTTGAACACTATGTCACACGAAGGTGATCGCCCAAAGTGATCATCCAAGAATACGTCGCCATGACCGCCAATATATGGCATATGCGGCTGTCTCAGGGTAGGGTACGTCGTATTCTACTGTTTTCTGGAATTAATAACTATGTCTAGCACAACCTCACAAGACAGCCACAGTTGCGGAGAATTCCATGGAATGAGGGAGTGGCGTCATCCCATTACTTTAATTCTGGCATTTAAATGCCAGAACGTCCATATATATGTATATATATACATATATATATCAGGCACGTACCCAGGGGGGAGCCGGGGGGGCCGCCCCCCCCCCTATCCGCCCCCAAGGCACCACTCCTCACACACATTCCTAAAGCATCGACAAATCTACTCGGCGGTCAACATTTTGCTGCCTTTTACAGAGAAAACAGTGTATGTCTAACTTCGTAGCTTTTTTTTGCCGTCCGTTAACAGAAAAAAAAATCATCATGTCGGCCGATCCTGGTGATAGTGCAAAATGGGTTCAAGATCAATGGCACATACCCCTGTGGGCTCAGAAACCTCTAATGTGCCCTTCGGAATCTTTGGGATGTACTCACGTATGGGGAGTGCTTAACGCCTGCTTCACCTCCGCCGTGGTTGGACCCGATATTGCAATATCTTCGGGATCGGCCTACGTATGGGGAGTTCTTAATGCATGCTTCACCTTCACCACGGGTGGGCCCGGCATTGCATTACCTTCGGGATGCACCCACGTATGTTGAGGGCTTAACGCCTGCTTCTCCTCCGCCGCGGGTCGGCCCGATATTGCTCAATCTTCAGGCCGACCAGCAGCGGAGGTGAGACACATTGCTTTTCGTTTGAGGGCTTTGACTGTCGTCAGCTTTTACTGCCATTCCATCTTCACAGAGTGGAATGGTTGTCAATTTTTTTACTGCTTTTGGATGGTGGTAGTTATCGGCATCTCCTGGGGTGTGGAGGCCGGTTTTCACATCGATTCGGTGCCTGCGCGATTAACTCAAGACGAGTTCAGCTGTCACCATCTATTGCAGCAGGCAGGGCGTAGTTTATTGTTTTAATTAAATTATTTTGCTTTATTTATAATGCCCAGCAGAATTTTTATGTCACCATCTATTGAACAATCACGCGCATCCTTGTTGCTTCGTTAGTTCAACCTTCTTTGTTTGGACTGATTTAGGGGCCAGGAAAGAGATTCGGTTCATAGTCGGCTGGTCTGTACGCTTGTGGAACGAGTTGTGGCCAGAGAAAACGCCAGTTGCGTTTTTTTCCTTCTGCTTCATTATTCCCTCGAGTGACGGCTCGCCACGACACTGGCAGATCCTTGGAACCACATATCCGCGATATGATAGTCACCCGTTACCTCGTCTGGTTTTCCCTTATTGTATATAGCATTTCTCGTGCAAGATTGGCAACTGGAAGCAAGAGTCGCAAGGAGATGAGAAATTAAGCGATCTAGTAAAGGAGAAAGCCAAGGCAACAGCCAAACAGGGAGGAAAAGCGAAAATTGTTTGTGAAAATATTTATGAATCAGCATGCATATTTTTAGTTAAGAAGGAAGTAGAGAAAACGCCGCCGGAAGTGGAGAATAATTCCGTGTGTTTTGAATGACGCTTCTACAGTTATCAATTGAGCCGCCTGACGTAGCCACTTCCCTGCTGTGATAATGGGGGGGTTCTAACTTTTCGCCGTGGGCGCAGTGTGTCTAGAACCGCAACGTCCTGCACTCTACGCGGTTGTACGGGACTGGTGACCACGCATTGTTACGCAACTTCCCAAATAACAACACGAGTCGGTTTTGCTACTTGGGAGAGCAGTAAACGAGGGATCTAAAAGGACTGTGATTGTACCACAAATATACATTTATCTATAATTCTTCCAGAGCTAATTTAAAAAACGTTACTAGAAATCTTTATTTTGCACTTTCGCTTGTTCTTGGCAAGGTTCTTCCTGCGCATCTTTCACGCGAGAGTCCATTTGATGTGGTTCTTTGTTTGCCAAGTAAGGAAGATGTGTACCTCACAGGCGAGCCTGTGAAATGCACGTTATTTCAATTCTCTTGTGCGGCTTCATGCTTCTTTATGGCAAATGGCGGGCATTATTCACATTTGTACTAGTAAAAGTACCCTCCCACTCATTTGCATAAACAGTTATCTTGAGTTGCCCCCCGCCCCCCCGAAAAAAAATCCTGCGTACGTGCCCGATATATCGACACGTGTACTTATATTTAACGGGCGACCACGTTTCGCCACCTAACAAATGTTATCGCACAGCGCGGGACGCGTCTGCATGTATCCGAAGTTTCTGGAATGTTATCGATGCTTCTATCCGCTGTCTGTTTTCGCCAAACCTTGTGTTATGTGATTTCATCGCGTGACTAGAATGTTGTGGAGCTTTGTGGAAAGCATGCGGGTCCCAGCGATTAGTCTGGAACATTCGATGACTGCTGTGTAAAAGCCGACGCACTTGACCCACTGAGCAGATTTGCGACAATCACCGACTGTGTTCGCCGCTCTCGTGGTGCTTTAAGTGTAGCCTGTTTTGTGGGCACAGGTTCGCCCAATAAAAGCTAGTTTTTGCCTTTCACAGTAATGCTACTGTGTTCTTTGACGTCACGACCACGTGACAATATATATATATATATATACACCGGGTGTCCCATTTAACTTGGACCAAGGTGTTTAAAAAAAACAAGAGCTCTAGAGAAATCGTACCGACTGCCTAGTAGCCGTATCTGCGTGCGAGCTTTGAACTTGCATTGCTACAAGTCGCCAGAATTGTGTGCTGCCGACGTGCGTCAGAACAAAACTATGAAACTTCTGTAACAGTTTTAGTATGGTGGCTAGAGCCTCTCACCCCTATAGTTTTAGTGAAGCAGACGCGCTCCTGTGCACCTGTGCTTTTCCGTGGCACTTTGATGAAGCCGATGGAGACCCGCGCCGTGATTACTTGAGTGTCTCTGTTGCTGGCTGACACTCACACTCATAGACCCTAAACACAACTGTCAAGCTTACATACCACACTCCAAAGTCAGCTTGTCTCACGAACAGAATGCGCTGCGAGAAAGACGCGGTCCAAAAAAAATTGTGGGGCCGCAACATTCGTATAGGGACGGATTACCAGCGAAGCTGTTTAGGCTGCATACAAATTCTCCGCTTTTGCACGGTCCCGCTGTTGCTGGTTGTATTCACGTTTCTGCTGTAGACACCTCTCCACTCATTCCTCGGGCTTGCGCCGCCGCGGTCACCGCACCTCCCATGCATCTGCCGCAACCGCTGCTGCAGCCGCGCCGGCACCTCTGACGCGCGTGACGTCATAGCCACAGCAGCGCAGGCCACGTGCACAGGCGTCGTTGCCTAACGCGTAAGGCGACGTGGTTCCTCTGCAGTGCAGCATGCAGTTTAAAGGCATTTCGCTAAAGTTCGGAATGCCCTTTGCCGCTTATATTGTTTTCCGCTTCTTTACCGCGTTGTGCTAGCTAGGCAGCACGACTGCACGAGCGGATTGTGTTGTATGTTAAAGCTACTGAAGTTTGCAAAAACTGAAATTGTTGGTTTTATGTGGCCGGGTAAATCCTCGCACCAGCTGGTGCGCAATTCATGTTCTTACATCTATTTTGTGCGTGGCTTCGCACATGTTTAACTGTTGCTAGTTGCTTCATGCGTAACTCTTGTTGATTCTTTTGAGCTGCGAGGTTTTCATCCTGCCTCGTTTATAAAGGGTATAAATCACGCTGTGTCTTGTCGGAATGATACCAAGCAAGTGCTTCTATAACAGCTTTATTATTTTCGCTCGAGGGCATCTTAGATATTGTGGTTTGTTGGGAAATGTGTCTAGAAAATATGTAGTTCAGGGCAAGAATTGCTAATAGTGGCTGCATATGGTATTTTTGTTCAATATTTCGCTGAAAAGTTTGCGTCACATTTGGGAAGTCATCACAACCTCGATGCTCTCTGAACAGACTTAACACGCCGAGTGATTTGTTCGTTTCAAAACGTAGTCCCTTTTTGCATGTGAATTTTGTACTCAGTCGAATTCTTTCTTATTATGCTTACGCCGCAGAGGACTAAACCCGGCCTTGCCGCCAGCGCTCGTCTACTTTGACTGAGGCTGCTCTGCCTTTAAATATATCATGTGGCACCACTCTCTAGTACCATTTAAAAAAAATTAAAGTACTGAAAAGTTAGTCAGACTTTAGCTTTGTACATTTCCAAGCAGCTCCCTCAGGGAATTTAAAATTGCAAAAACTGCAGCGGGAACGGCAATTCATCGGCGTATGCAGCAGAATTGCATCGGTGGTGCACCGCTAACACCTGCTTTTATGAACCCGTGCGTTTGGCGACTTCGTTGACTAGTGTACTCGTTTCCATCATTAAATTCGCAATTACTCTTGAAGCAACTTTGATGGCACTTATTCGGCGATGTCACATGTATTAATCGGCACAAAAATCCTAACGGCATGTGCAGACATCGCACCGTGCGGATTTGTTTAATATAAGTCTGCGCTAACGACAGGTGCTTATTATTGAAGTACAGAAGTAGCATTACGGCAAGGGTATAATTTAAAACAGAATAATATGCGGGTAATGAATACCTTCATCCGCAAGCGGGATAGCCGAAAGTGGACGTGTAGGAGCCCGAATGGCGAGACTAGAAATGAAATAGACTTCATACTTTGCGCTAACCCTGGCATCATGCAAGATGTGGACGTGCTCGGCAAGGTGCGCTGCAGTGACCATAGGATGGTAAGAACTCGAATTAGCCTAGACTTGAGGAGGGAGGGGAAGAAACTGGTACATAAGAAGCCAATCAATGAGTTAGCGGTAAGAGGGAAAATAGAGGAATTTCGGATCAAGCTACGAAACAGGTATTCGGCATTAACTCAGGAAGAGGACCTTAGGGTTGAAGCAATGAACGACAATATTATGGGCATCATTAAGGAGTGTGCAATAGAAGTCTGTGGTAACTCCTTTAGACATGATACCTGTAAGCAATCGCAGGAGACGAAAGATGTGATCAAGAAACGCCAATGTATGAAAGCATCTAACCCTACAGCTAGAATAGAACTGGCAGAACCTTCTAAGTTAATCAACAAGCGTAAGACAGCTGACATAAGGAACTATAATATGGATAGAATTGAACATGCTCTCAGGGACGGAGGAAGCCTAAAAGCAGTGAAGAAGAAACTAGGAATAGGCTAGAATCAGATGTGTGCGTTAAGAGACAAAGCCGGAAATATCATTACTAATATGGATGAGGTAGTTCAAGTGGCTGAGGAGTCCTATAGAGATTTATACAGTACCAGTAGCACCCACGACGATAATGTGAGTGAGAATAGTCTAGAGGAATTTGAAATCCCACAAGTAACGCCGGAAGAAGTAAAGGACGCCTTGGGAGCTATGCAAAAGGGGAAGGCAGCGGGGGAGGATCAGGTAACAGCAGATTTGTTGAAGGATGGTGGGCACATTGTTCTAGAAAAACTGGCCACCCTGTATACACAATGCCTCATGACCTCGAGCTTACCGGAATCTTGGAAGAACGCTAACATAATCCTAATCCATAAGAAAGGGGACGCCAAAGACTTGAAAAATTATAGACCGATCAGCTTACTGTCCATTGCCTACAAAGTATTTACTAAGGTAATCGCAAATTGAATCAGGAACACCTTAGACTTCTGTCAACCAAAGGACCAGGCAGGGTTCCGTAAAGGCTACTCAACAATAGACAGTATTCACACTATCAATCAGGTGATAGAGAAATGTGCGGTATATAACCAATCCTTATATATAGCTTTCATTGATTACGAGAAAGTGTTTGATTCTGTCGAAACCTCAGCAGTCATGGAGGCATTATGGAATCAGGGTGTAGACGAGCCGTATGTAAAAATACTGAAAGATATCTATAGCGGCTCCACAACCACCGTAGTCCTCCATAAAGAAAGCAACAAAATCCCAATAAAGAAAGGCGTTAGGCAGGGAGATACGATCTCTCCAATGCTATTCACAGCGTGTTTACAGGAGGTATTGAGAGACCTGGATTGGGAAGAATTGGGGATAAAAGTTAATGAAGAATACCTTATAGTAACTTGAGATTCGCTGATGATATTGCCTTGCTTAGTAACTGAGGGGACCAATTGCAATGCATGCTCACTGACCTGGAGAGGCAAAGCAGAACGGTGGGTCTAAAAATTAACCTGCAGAAAACGAAAGTAATGTTTAACAGTCTCTGAAGAGAACAGCAGTTTACAATAGGTAGCGAGGCACTGGAAGTGGTAAGGGAATACATCTACGTAGGGCAGGTAGTGACCACGGATCGGGATCATGAGACTGAAATAATCAGAAGAATAAGAATGGGCTGGGGTGGGTTTGGCAAGCATTCTCAAATCATGAACAGCAGGTTGCCACTATCCCTCAAGGGAAAAGTATATAACAGCTGTGTCTTACCAGTACTCACGTATGGGGCAGAAACCTGGAGGCTTTCGAAAAGGGTTCTGCTTAAATTGAGGACGACGCAACGAGCTATGGAAAGAAGAATGATGGGTGTAACGTTAAGGGATAAGAAAAGAGCAGGTTGGGTGAGGGAACAAATGCGAGTTAATGACATCTTAGTTGAAATCAAGAAAAAGAAATGGGGGGGGGGCATGGGCAGGACATGTAATGAGGAGGGAAGATAACCGAAGGTCATTAAGGGTTACAGACTGGATTCCTAGGGAAGGGAAGCTTAGCAGGGGGTGGCAGAAAATTAGGTGGGCGGATGAGATTAAGAATTTCGCAGGGACAACATATGGCCACAATTAGTACATGACCGGGGTAGTTGGAGAACTATGGGAGAGGCCTTTGCCCTGCAGTGGGCGTAACCAGGCTGCTAATGATGATAAATTAAAACAATCGAGACATTGCATTACTCAACAAAATTTATCGGCTAGTTAACATGAGCTCCACTTCATGTAAATATGGTTCATGGCATTTGTCTGCGGGACGCACCTGCCACGTATGTGGACCATGTCCCAAACACCGGTAACATCGTGTTCAGACCCGCTCCCACAGAGGTCAGCATCTTCCCTACAGCTGTCGCCGCAGAAGCAGCAGTCTGGCACCCGAACGACGGAGAAATCGCACCTGCAATCTTCAGCCATCTTTGCTGCAAACGGTTGTCGTCTGCTACTGCTCCCGCACGAACTGTTGGAAGCGCCCGCTAGGTGGCTATCAGTGACGCCTCTAAAGCCCAGACCACACGTACGCTTGCGGACGCGCGCAAGCTCGCGTTCACGCGCCCACGCATGCGCACACGGTGCAGCATGGCTCGTACGCGTCAAAACGCGGCGTGATCTCGGAGAACAGCTCCTCTCTGTTATCACGCGCTTGGGTTGCCTCGCGTCGGCGCGCCTGGCTACGCAACTACGGCGCGGAGCGTTCAACTCTCAGTGAAGCAGATTTATATCGTGCAAGAATGTGGTTCTTCCTTCCTTTTTGCACTGATCTAGCAGATATAAAAATATAACAATTACGTTTATAAATATCGAAGCATCTTGAAACGCTGTCAGTAACAAAGTACGAAGCAGCGCCTGCCGAGGCGTCTGTAAGTGAGCCCAGTGAGCGCGCGCTGTCGCGCGTCTTTGTGGATGCAAACCACCATTACTCGCGAGGCGCGGCAGGCGCTAGGCGCGCGGACGCGAGCTAGCGCGCGTCCGCAAGCGTACGTGTGGTCTCGGCTTAACACCGTTTTTTCGTGGGCGCAACCATAATGCTACGTGATGATGTTGTTGTGGCCAACCCTTTGTATTAGGTGGACGTGGCAACCACGCCCAAGCCAGGATGACGCTCTACTACCTAACTATTCGAGCAAAGCAGACACGGGTAGGAAAAGAAACGAATACCAAAAGAAAGAAAAGAGAAAGGGGGGGAGGACACGCTACACTGATAAGCAGTCATTGGTATATCCACCCGCAAGTGCCGCTCGCTAGCATTCAAGGCGCCTCTTTGTCTCCGCGACTACGGCTGTCTATACCGCATGCACCGTCCTCTCCACTAGTCTGATCCGTCTGATCGAAACCAAGAGCAGCCTCCAGAGATAAACCCTGCGCGGCAGATGGCCCGATGCCCTCACACCTGCCTCGCACCGTAGCACCACATGTTCAATTTTTTCGTCCTCCTTTCCACACGCCCGATACCGCACATCACACACATCATTGTTTATGCTTCGAAGGCGCACAAGCGTACGGAGCACACTAGCTCCTGCTTCAAAGAGGAACCAACTCTCGAGGGAATCCGCCTTTTTCACGCGCATGCGCCCTGCCCCAGCGGATCAGTCGCGAAACGTTTTGGAAGGGACGCGCGCGCGGCCTGATATCGGGGACAACTACCCCGGAAAAAAGAAAAGCGCACGAACGCTCACTGCAGCGAACACTTGTGCCGTGTACCGCGTTGAAACTATACTGGTAGCTCGACGTCAGTGCGGTGCCGAACACGTGCATAGTGTAAGACTGCAACTCCACTTTACAACAGAAAAGGCCAGGGCTTCGTCCGGACTGCACCATGAACCACGTAGTTGCAGCCTTGCATAGACGGCTGTCAAATTTATCGATGAACCCCTGCGTTATAGTTGGGCGACACTTCAAAAACACGTTGCTGACTCAGTCTTCTTGCAGCGTCGACCCACTGTTGCTGGGGGTGGCAGCGCGTGCTTGACTTCATGTACTCGTTTAAGGCATGGCAACACTGGGTCGATACGAGACCGACAAGACGCTGGCGCCGACGATTCAGCACTGTGTCACTGAGGACATTTGATCATAATAGACCAACAACGATGCAACCGACGGGTGCGAGTTGTCATATAGCGCAAAGGGTTGACTTGTCGACGGCACCGACGGAATCAGCGTGCCGACCATGATAACTTGATCGAACCCTACGCGATAGCTGCAGCTCATTCACTTGTAAATATAATTATTCGCGGTGTGTGTGTACGCGTGCGTTTTTTTTTTTTTTGCGTTTTCCTCTCTGTCATCTTTCTAACCCCTATCCTCCATCCCCAGTGTAGGGTAGCAAACCGGAGACTCATATCTGGTTAACCTCCCTGCCTTTCCTCTTCATTCTCTCTCTATTCGCGGTCCAACTGCGCCGACATGCCTTTGAAGTTGAAATGCACGAGCTTCAGTGCTCTCAAGCCGTGCACGTGAAGTTTGAGTCAATGTTAACCCGGTTTAGGGAAGGTTGGGTTACGCCTGACCCCCTTGTGTTCGTGCACCCGCTACCGATGGACTTGAACTTAAAGAAGTAACCAATCAGGACGAAGGAAACCACTCTTGTAGTTCAGTTGTAACCCTATGGCGATTTGATAACTACTCTTCACTTCGCACGGCACGTACACAATAAGTGGCAAGCGGCGACACCGCGCTGTGCCAACATCTTGTACTTTGGTCAGCGTTAATTCACGAACGCTGCCGGTCGCATTTCCGTACATGGTGGGTCTGTGTGTGTTGTTCCAGAGAAGCACTGTTTACCTCTGCGTCAAACGGGAAAGAAGAGAATAATCATTCGGTACAGCGGCATAAACTCGCTCATTACCAGCGGTGTCAGCAATGGCATCCGCGTTTTCGCGAGAGCACTACACGGCCTATAAGTGGGGGCCACGGAGTAAGACATTTAGGAGGGGAAACTCCTGTCAGCGCGAGCGAGCGCGGGCTACCAGATAAGGTCACAATTGTATGCGCCGACGGGGCCATATACAGTGGCAGCGCCATGCGTCGCGTCGGAGAAGCCGCAGCGAAAAAAAAAAATGCAGCGCCCGGGCAGGCCGCTCCGGCGCGCTCTCAACGGCGGGACTTGAGGTGCCGGTTGGTCGTGGCTCGCGGACGCTCCTGTGCACGAGGCTTCAGCGACTTCGTTCGTAGCTAAGTACTCTTTTATCTTTATTAGCCAGTGTTTTGAAGTGTTTTCTTTTGCATGGAGTAGGGGCGCAAATTTTGAATTCTTGGTAGTAGTAAACGTACCGGCTTTGTCTAGGTCTGGCGGCTCCGCCGTTAGGCCTAGGTGGTAGGAGGGACCTATTTGATAGGCTTATCTAATTCTTTCAGCTAGCTCTTCGGATTCTTACATGGAGTAGGGAGTGATAATTATTTTTGTTTGGGATAGCGGTCGAGGTCGGCTTTGCGTGAGTGATTTGGCAAACTTGCTCGCTGGGCCTAGGGACGTAGGCCTAGCGATGAAATCTAAGAACGTGAAGACCGCGGGGGACGGAGAGCAAGTGCAGTGCGACGAGTGCTTGCGATGGTGCTTCCTCAACGAGACTAAATTCCAGAATTTAGCAGACGCGGAGGGGTCTAGCTTCACGTGCAGGTCGTGCGAGGGCGTCAGGGAAACCTTCCAAAAACTGGAAGGGAATTGGGCGGCTAAGTTCGAAGAGCTAAACGCAAACCTGAGGGAGGAGCAGGAGAAACGGGTAGCACTGCAGGCGAAAGTTGAAAATTTCGTCAAGGTGGAGGCGGCTCAGGCCGCGCAGTTAGTAAGGACTGTGGCCGAGCTCGAGGAAGAGAAAGAAAGAAGCGCCGAACTGAAAAAGCGGCTCGACGCGCTTGAGACGCGGGCAGCGGAGAATGTCGGGTCAGGACACCAAAGCGGTGGCAAAGACTCAGAAAGTAGGGTAGACCCTACAGGCGAAGTGGGAGGCAGGGAGTCAAAGCAAGCGCTCGCCAGCTCGCCGCCGGTGAATCGGCGTAGCTATAGTGAAGCAGCGCAACACGCCCCGAGTGAGGCGACGCTGCAGCCACAGGAAGCTGGAAAGAGTGGCACCTACCTTGAGGCCGCCAAGCAGACAAAGCAGGAGCCCAGGGGACAATGCCCTTTGTCGAGTCCGAATCACGCGGAAAAGGACAAAGGGAAGCAGGGAGAGGTAGGAGAGAGTGAAAGGGTGATTATCGCTGGCGACTCAAACATGGCTGGGTGCTCAAAAGCAATTGTGGAGAGGGTGAAAGGCGACAAAAGAGTGGCGGTAGGGACATTTCCAGGGCGGACACTGAGTTCTGTCATGGAGCGAGCAAAAGAAAAGCTCACGGAAAATGCCCACATGCGCAACCTTGTCGTAGTAGAAGGTGGGCTAAATGACGTCCTTAACAGGAAAGGACCAGGACTAGCCCAGCGCTTGGCGAAGGGGGTGGACGACTTGCGCGAGCTATCCCCTCAGGTGCAGATCGTGGTGTGCACGGTGCCGGAGGTGCCTGTGCGTGACAGTCACGTACAAAGAGCCGTAATGGCTGCCAATGAGGCAATATGGAAAATGAGCCGAGAGAAAGGCTTCGAGGTTGTCGAAGTAAACAGGGAAGTGAGAAGTTGTGGTGGTTTTAAACGAGATGGTATCCACTTCAATTACAGGCTAGCACGACAAGTGGGCTGGCGACTTGGGGGTCGCGCTGTTGCTTTTTTAGGGGGCCCGCGGGCGCTCAGGAGGTCAGAGTAGGTAGTAATGAAGAGGGTCCCCTAGGGGAACATCAGAAGAGCATCGCCGTCGATAACAGAAAAAGGAGGAAAAGCAAGAACAGGAGCTCGCCATGCAATAGGCTACATAAACATGCAGTGCGGCAGAAGAAAGGAAAAGTGGGCAGAGATTGAGGAGCAGTTACATAGAGAACAAATAGGGGTGTATGCGGTTACAGAAACGCACCTTAGAGACTCAGAAGAGCCGCCAGTTATTAAGAATTATGTATGGGAAGGGGTGCAACAGAACTGAGTCGGAAAGAAAGGGAGGGGGAGTCGGAATGCTCATCCATCAGGGAGCCAAATGGAAAAGAGTAAATTCACAATGTCAAAAGCATCTTTGGTTATCAGGTACAATGAGTAGGAAAGAAACTTGGCTGGGAGTTACGTATTTGTGGACCGGAAAAAATTGCACAGAGAAGAATAAAGAGTTAGTGGAATGCATAAGCGCTGATATTAAGGGTTTCGGGAATGGTGCTGAGATTGTCCTATTAGGTGACATGAATGCCCACATACAGGATTTAGATGGCTATACCGACAATAACGGGAAGTCAATGCTAGACCTTTGCGAGCAACATAACCTCGTGATCGTGAATACAGGGCCTAAGTGTGAAGGACAGATCACGTGGGAAGTGGGAAACCGGCACTCGACCATTGATTACTGTCTGATGACAGAAGGAATTCATGATAAGTTGAGAGAAATGGTCATCGATGAGGAAGGGTTTAGCAGCATAGGGAGTGACCATAAACGCATCATTTTGAAAATGTGATATGTAGTTGGGAAAGAGAGCAAGGAAAGCACAATGGCCAGACCAAATTTGAACACTGAACATATAGCAAATATAGTCACTAGAGTTGAGGAAGAACTTGACAAGTGGCCAAGTAAGGAGTGGGAATATGGTGAGCTTCTAAGTGTAATAACGACAGAAATACGGAAAGAGAAACAGCATGTTCGTTGGAAAGGAAAAAAGAAACCGCAAAGCTGGTGGAACAAGCAGATACGAGAAGCGATCGCCGAATGACAGAAAGCATCTCGAGAGCACAGGCAGGCAAAGAAGGCGCAGTTGCCACAGGATGAAGTAACCAGTAAATGGGAAATATACCGGGAGAAAAAGTCTATGGTTCAAACACTGGTGCAAGCAAAATTAAAAGGTGAAAGTGAACGTTGGTTGTCAGAAATACGTGAGAAAAAGAAGGCCGTGCCTAGAATATTTTGGAATCACATAAAATTATTAGGCAGGAAGTCAACAACAATACAACAGCATATCCTAGACGAAGATCAAAACAGACTGGAAGGAGAAGCGGCAATAAATTACATCCAAAAAGTAACAGCCGAATCTTTCCGAGGCAAGGACGAGGTTGTATTTCAAGAAAAAAAGAGCATGAAAGAGACCCAAGTGGAAAAGGAGCCGGTGCTGACAAATTTAGACAGGAAGAAAGCGGAAGAGAAAATTCCTAAGCGCACAGCCACAGGGCTAGACGAGGTTCCCGATAGGCTGATAAATGAACTGGGACCAAAAAGTAAGGAAGCTCTGGTGAAAGCAGTGGAAAAAACTTTAAAAGATAGACGAATACCAGACAGTTGGCGACAAAGTAGAATGAATTTAATTTATAAAGGTATGGGGGAGAAAGACAGAATTCACTCGTATAGACCGTTGACCATTACATCGGTAATATACAGGCTAGCAATGCAGGCAATTAAATTAAAGCTTCAAGCATGGGCAGAGAATAATGGCATTTTGGGAGAGTTTCAGAATGGCTTTAGAATAGGTAGGCGTTTGGATGATAACTTGTTTGTTCTTACCCAGTGTATTGAAATATCAAAAGCAGAAAGCAGACCGTTGTATGTGGCCTTTTTGGACATAACAGGAGCCTACGACAACGTAGATCGCAACATTTTGTGGGATATTCTGGAAGGGGAAGGCTTAGGTAACGATTGTCTACAGCTTTTGAGAGAGATTTACCTAGAAAATACCGTTTGCGTTGAATGGGAAGGGATGAGGAGCGCGGAGAAAGTTCATATCAACAAGGGACTGAGGCAGGGGTGCCCTTTATCCCCGCTGCTGTTTATGATGTACATGGTGAGGATGGAGAGGGCGCTAGAAGGAAGTAATATCGGGTTTAATCTCTCATACAAACAGGCAGGTACAGTAATAGAGCAGCAACTCCCATGTTAATTTTATGCGGACGACATTGTGTTGCTCGCTAACAAGCAAAGTGATTTGCAACGTCTGGCAAATATCTGTGGACTGGAAGGCAACAATTTAGGTTTAAAATTTAGTGTTAGAAAATCAGGTGTTATGGTATTCAATGAAAATAGTGAACAGACAGTGGAGATACAGGGCCAAGAAATATCTCGGGTAACAGAATATAAATACCTTGGTATATGGATAAACGAAGGCAATGGATATATGGAAACACAGGAAAAAACCATAACAGTCAAGGGGAAGAGAAATGCAGCCCTAATGAAGGTTGTTTGCTTTAAATCAGGAGTACAATCAGGACTCGACGGGAACCAAAGGTCAGCGGGTCGCCTCGCATTGGGCGCTCACGCGAAGACTACAAATGAAGCTGTGCAGGGGGATATGGGCTGGACTAGTTTTGAAGTGAGTGAAGCTCGCAGTAAAATTGAGTATGAAGAACGGCTGAGGAATATGGAAGAAAGTAAATGGGCTGGGAGAGTGTTCAGGTATCTGTACAGGCAAAACATTGATTCACAGTGGAGGAAAAGAACTAGGAAGCTTACCAGCAAGTATGCGGCCTGTGGGGTGGGCAACACAGCTACAAAGAAGGTCAAGCGGAAAGTCAGAGAGGCTGAATTAATCTCATGGGTGGCGGCAATGGAAAAGAAACCTGCCATGAGTAGCTACTTAAGAGGAAAAAACGAAATCAGAAAAAAAAAACAATTTATGATAACTCAAAGGGAAGCTCATTACTTTTCGAAGCGAGATCGGGATGCCTTAGAACACGCGCCTATAAAGCGAGATATAAGAAGGAAGAAGAAGCATGTGCTTGCTGCGGTAAAGCTAGGGAAACGACGGAGCATATTTTATTAGAATGTGAAGACGTCTACTCAGCGGTCGATTTAGGCACCACTGGCCTCCTGAAGCCCTTGGGTTCAGCGGGAGCAGTGATAAAGCAAACGTAGGGAAACGACAAAAGACGGAGACGTACAAAAGCACAGTTCGCAATAGGGGATCAGAAAATTTGGACGTGGTAGCACAGAACACCTATACAAACTTAGAGAAGGGAAACTGTACCTTCCACAGTGCTACGGAAATAAGCGTAGCGGTGGCGTCGTGAACTAAAGTATGCGACCACTGGTGGCGCTGTACAACAGGAAACGGAAACGGGGTTTTGCACAGTTTACCAGGTGTTCTGTGGCTTTACTGGGTTTCTGGCTGCTGCGCCTTGATCGTGCTCCCGCGAGTTTAGTTGCTGTGTGGCAAGCGTAACGCCTACAAATGTATGTAGGCGCTACGTTTGCCACACAGCAACCAAACTGGCGGGAGCACGATCGAGGCGCAGCAGAATACATGTAGCACTGAGTCATATCGAGTTAAGGCACACCCTCAACTGACTTTTAAGGGCATCCCGAGCGGTTTTTCGTTTATTACGCCGCCGTTACCCCGAGTTGTGCCGCCGCGCTCCAGCTGTTGCATTTCGTGTAGGGCTACTGACAGAATGCGGTTTCCAGGTGGCACGATGGCCTCGACTGGAATAAACGCTCACGACACCAAAGATTGAGTAAGCCTGAAAATATTTTATTTGCAGTTTACAAGTACAACAAAAAGCACACGTCTACGCATCCACACAAACGCGGTTACATAGTCAAGAACATAGTCAAGAAATGGCTCATTAATAAGGGTAGCACAAACGCACAAGAAAGAAGACCTAAGCTACAAAACGTATGGTCGGCTGCTAAGTATAATAATTTCCCTGTCACCGCGTGTCACTTTTATACAGCATCTTTACAGCACTACCAGGCCGGGTAGTTTGGCGGAAAGAACGCAACAGCTTACGGCCGTCAGCTGCCTCTTCCTTACGGGTGTCATAATTATCCTAATCTCCGCATCAACGTCGTGCAAGTCCGCATACAGGTATCTGTATCTGAACCATATGTGCCAGCTTAATACATGTGAAGTGAAATTATGATAACCACTGCGTCTTATCAAAGGTATTGGTTTTGCAAATGCGCATTACAGCTGACGGAACGACATACTGTAAGTGAAGCACAAGAGAACAAGGCCAAAAGGAGAATACAACACTTGAAGAAGAAATGAAGAATTAGTAGGCGTACAGCAAACAAGCGATGACGGAGAACACACAATGATGCATCGAGTGTTCTGTGACATCGGTTTGCGTACTTACGGTGTTATGGAGATCAACGGCATAAAAACGTACCTTCAAGCGTACTCCCTCAACCTCCGCCGCATTCATTATGATAATCAACGCCTAAACAAAATGAGGCACTATTTTTTGCCAAGAGTAGACCTCTTTACAGCAAGTCTATGTAGTGACTCGCAGACGAAACCAGCATGCTTTCGAAAATGTTTTACCGCCGTAGTATTCGAACGCCAACGGCCAGGAAAACACATCGATACCAATAGGCTGTCGGCTGTCGGTGGTTAATTAAGTACAAAAACCTTGACGCTATGACTAAAAAGCAGCTTCAACAATCAAATTTAAAAAAAATCAACTGCCTATTTGCCTGAGGTAAAAAAGCATCCTTAGACACCTCGATTGTTTATGTCAATGGTTTGTGTAAAGTAAAAAATTCAGCATGTTCAGCGCCCCTAGCAGAGAAAGCACAAATTAAAGTATTCGACCAAATTACAGTAGCTCCACTTGCGCGCTTACGCTGAAACGCGCCTCGATTGATTTTTCGCCCTCTGTGGCCATTTGTTGAACTTGAGAGTGTGCGGGGCCTGGTGGTAGTTCGTAGTGTTTTTTTCTTCTTTTTTCATTAGTTAACCTAGGTAGAATATTAGGCAGCATAGTAGCAAGAGCTTGGTGGCGCAACCCACCGCCCCGTTCCAAAGGGGACGCTCATAACATCCATTCATTCCTTTCCAGACTGCCAGGCGCCGCCAGCACAACGGCTCCGCGGGCTTGTGACTTTTTCTGGTCGCCGCAAACAGCGGAGTTTCCACTCCTAAATGTTTCTTGCTCCGTGGTGGGGGCATATGCCCAGCACAGTTTTCTCTAATAATACTTTATGGTACGCGCAAACTGTAAGTATGGCGTAGTTAAAAAAAGCGAGAATCAGTAGTAACAGCCTGTAATATATATATATATATATATATATATATATATTGTGTGTGGGGGGGGATCACAGTTGCAGTTTAAGTCACTTGGCCGCTAATATCGAATCGTCTCGGGGTGAAACAACGCGGCTCAGACGCGCAAATATGTGTGTTTTGCTGCATTTTGAGATTATTTCACATCAGCGATGCGCCGTTTCTACAATATTGAAGCTGTAGATGTAAATACACCGCTTTGGCGAATCCCACGTAGAAGGTTGCGCTCGAAGGCTTCTTGAATATGCGAAATGTTTAGTGAACCTATAGAATGAATACAAAAAGCGATGTGCAATCGCCGATATCAGCGACAGCGAACTCTAAGGCAGTCGCACCGGCAGACGGAACTCGGCGTACCTTTCTCGGCCGTGATTTTACCACAACAGCGCACTAGGGCCTGTGCACCCACTATAGTCGATATGCTGCCCCGGAGAAACCATTAATAATTATTTGTGATCCACGAAACGCACAATCTACGCGCACTCAACATGGGCGCAGGTACACAAATCAATCGGCGAAATCCCCAACACTTTTCCAAAACGTTTCCAGCGGCGTGCGTCAGAGAGCAGCACAGGAACATGGAAGAGGCGGATTGTCGTATAGCTGCACCACGCCAATAGAGTTCTTATAACATTAGTACACAGCCAACGTCGACTTCGCTGCCATATTTCGCATCCAACGTGTTTCTTCTTGCACTCGTTGCCGCGCCTGTTTTGCCCAATCCGCCGGTGAGTTTGCACTGATAGGGGAGCGAAACAGGCCGTATTTACTTTCTATGCGGTACAGGCGCCTCACCCACGGTGTGCGGATGCATGTCGCTGACAAGCAATCGAATAGACGCCGCGCCCACCGCTCTCGAGGCATGTCGAGCAGGCGACCACGGAATGCGATTTTGGTGACCGCCTAGGTAGCCTTGTGTAGCCTCGTTGGCCACCGCACCGTGGCAGCCGAGAGCTATCCGACCGACCTCTCGCTGGCGCCGCCACTCCCGCGTGCGCGCCGAAAGGCAGAGCACAGCATTTGCGACCTGCAGCGCCGGTACATGAACTTTTTTCCATCGGTCGCGAACCATCACAAATCGGTTGCAGCCCCACAGAGATCGGCGACGAAGGATGCACTGCGTCCGAAGTGCTTTCTGGTGGAGGATGTCCTCTTGGTGGCCCCAGAGCTCCGGTTCACTTGATATTAGGACTCCCAAGTATCTGTATGTCAAGCACACCATCATAACCTCATCTTCCAGCCTTATATCTCCCTTATCCATGCCTGGGCCCGCGAGGGGGACTAATGCAGATTTTTTGCAGAGAAAGTGGAGCCCAAGGCGATTTATCGCTGCCTGACAGATGTGAGCGCTTGTAGGTCCTGAGGGCACTCTGACATCAATTCAAGATCATCAGCAAAGGCGAGACCAGGTTATCTACACCTCTCATCCATGCCCATTGTACTAAGCTTTAGCTGGAAACCAAGACCACTACTGAGAAGTTTGCGTTCTAGCTTGGCCACATACAGGGTATATAGCAGTGGGGATAGAAAGCATCCCTGGCGTAGTCCCTTCGTCACCTTGGCAGGCGCGGATAGTGCATCCCCGAAGTGAGCACTGGCAATGTTGTTTCTGTACAGGAGCCGCACTATAGATAGTAATGTTGCCGGGATTTCCATTGCAGACAGGCAGTCAAAAAGTGCAGCGTGTGGTATATTGTCATGTGCCTTTTCTACATCTAGAAAGCAGCACAGGAGGCAGCACTACTCTGTCTTGGCAATCGCCACACACTCGCTAAGCACAAACAAATTGTCCTCCAGTCGTCGACCTGGACAAAATTTAACCATTCTGCATTTCCGTAAGCAAATGCTTTGCCTTTGCCCACCTGTTTATCCACTCTTTTAAGATTCCTGCAAAAAGCCTGTAAGCACGCTGGTAACTGTTAGTGAGCGGTAATCTTCAATAAGACCAATTTGGCCTCCTTTCTTCGGTATAAAAACCACACGGCCGAGCTGCTAGTCCCTTGGTATTGGCGCACCTTCAATGATCTTTGTGAACAGTCCAGCAAGCTGCTTCTTCGTCTCTTTACCGAAACCTTTAAGTACTCCTGCTGGCAGGCCATCCAGTCCAGCTGCTGTACGAGCACTGACATGTTTCAATGCACGATCAACTTCAACTCCACAGACTTGCCACCGCACACGCAAACCCTCGTCTGGCAACTCCCTTAGAAAAGTCTCATGTTCAGGCACACGGGATGACTCTCGTCCAGCTGCGGCCTTGCTTCCCTCTTCTTGGCCATATAAGCGACGCAAGTGCGAGGTGAGATGTTTTTCAAGCTCCGTAATTGGTTCTCTGGTGTCTGAATTTCGAAGCTGAACGGGGGTCTATCAGTCCAATTCAATGACTGGACATATCGCCAGAACTTCTACACTGCAGATTTACCTTCCGCTTTTAGAGAGGAAAATAGGCGAACATTATATTTGGTAATCCTTGACTGTATCAGTGTTTGTAGCTTGTGTTTGAGTTCAGCGTAGTCAGCCCAGGCAACCAAGCATGCCTCTTTGGCTACCTTCTTGACAAGGGATCGATGTACGGCGGTTCGCCTCCCGGCGAGCTTGCCATGCAGTTTTCACTTCTGCATCCCACCAAGGCTTGCGCACTGCACATGTACCGCGCTTTTCCCACACCATATTCTTTGCATGACTGAGTAACTCGAGTAGCAGGCGATTGTGGTCGCTGCCCAGGCTGTATGGGGGTAGGGGTAGGACGCATGCTACGCAGTGGCGCTATTGTCTGTGAGCATTCGGCATGCTGGCTTGGGCGAGCGCGTCGTTTTGCATGGCAGGTGTACACTCGGTGCTGGTTTCTGGTGTTTGTTCTCGCTCGCGCGGTCTATGTGGCGTCGAGCTCCTACGCGGAAAACGGTTTTGTGAGACGTACTGGAGTGGTTTAAGTCGGTATGGCCGGACTTTTTGGTGGCATTGAGGTGGACGAAGCATGCAGCGCGATGTGTGCCTGCATGTTTGAGCCTACAATCAGCCTCGGAGATCAATGGTGTATTTCTGAAAGTTCCATTCGCTAATGTGACCTTATCGCAGTATTAGAGAACTTTAGTCTGTCCGGTAATCCGGCAAGTGCGTGCGGTTTGCCGGATGAGCGGGGGGTGTAAACGTGAGCGGCCAGATTGGTGGCGCCCTCTGGTGGTGCAAAGCTCATCCACATAAACAGAGAGCCAATTACTATGTTAAAATTATGGGGTTTTACGTGCCAAAACCACTTTCTGATTATGAGGCACGCCGTAGTGGAGGGCTCCGGAAATTTCTACCACCTGGGGTTCTTTAACGTGCACCTAAATCTAAGTGCACGGGTGTTTTCGCATTTCGCGAAATGCGGCGCCGCCGTGGCCGGGATTGGATACCGCGACTCGTGCTCAGCAGCCCAACGCGACAGCCACTTAGCAACCACGGCGGGTTACTATATTCTTAGCTGCGGTGTGAATTTTCGATAGTGGCGTGATCGTGTGCACAGTTACGCTGCTGCCTAAAATTTGCACCAGCAGCGAAGCAGAATACGAGTATAGTAGGGTACTGCAATTTTAGCTCTTTGTCTGGTTGAGCACTACACCACCAGGCGGCTGCACCGCTCCGGCCGCTCACATTTGCGCCCCCGACTAGTACCCCCAACCATCCGGCAATCCGCACAAACCACACCCGTTTGCCAGAATGGCGTACAAGCTAAAAGTCTCAATACTTTCAAGCAGCGCAGCGCCGGATCGCACAAGCCAGAGAGAAGGAAAGGCTCGCCGCGCGCCCTTTCCCCCTCGCCCGATGAAAATGTCTATAGCCTAAAGTCTATTGGCGGTGCACTAGGCGTGATACGGACGTAAGCCGCCCAGGCTACCGCCCTGGGAACGCATGAGGGGAGATATGCATACGGGGACTAGCGGGTAAACAGCCTTGCTGTAAAAACACATCTCACTTTTCAGAGACCTAGAGCACCAGCGAGAGCTTCAGGAGCGCTGTAGCTATGGCAGCGATGTTTGGCACACCAGTCCCTGTGCTCCTTTGCGAAAAACACCACGTGACTTCCACCACACACACTTCAAATAAATGCATAAAATTCGATGCAGAAAAACTTTTTTCGCTTTCTGTGAATTAATATTCGCCAGAGATGCGACGCTTTCAACCAAAAGCGCAAACGGAATTAACGTTAGTGATATTTTACAGCAACGTCACTAGTATATATATATAGCGATGATTTTACACAACACCTTATTATAGCCTGATGGCGGGTGAAGTCGGCGTCTACCCATGGTCTACCACCATCGCAATCGGCGCATCCTTAGAACGCGTGGAAATTGACGTTCGGAAAAGCAAGGCCGCGCAAAGAGAAGATGGCCCCAGCGTCTCTAGTGTTGCCCAGCCGCAAGCTAAACATGCGAAACTTGCACCAGACCCGGACGCAGCCGAGACGCAGGCAGCCAGCGCCGGAGCAGCGTTGGCCAGAGACACCACGGACGCACCTGAGACGCAAGTAGCAAATGACAGCGAGACCCCAGACGCAGCCGAGACGCAGGCAGCCGATTCCGTACCCAATGGCAAACTGTACCAGGCAAGCGACAGGCTATTAAGGAGCGGAAGGCAGAAAATTTCAAGTACCTTAAAGAATTACCATACCATGTAGTAGTCACTAGGCCCACGGAGAGGCGCAAGATTTCGTCATTTCCCCGCGCCACACTAGCCACTGCACTGAACAAACTTGCGAGTGACGCACATTTAGCTAGGCTAGCGGTCTACAAACCTGACAGCAGAAGCAACACGATCACGGCCATTGTGAAAGAACAGCAGCATGCTGTGAACATTTCGAGGCAAGTCAAGACGCTATCCGATCCGAAGTGGGGTACTGTCGATGTCACTAGCTACATGACACCTCCAAAGAACACCCTGTGGTTTGTTATACAACAGGTTGAGCCGGGTAGCACCAACCGGGATCTCATGGAAAACATTTTCTCCCCGCATGGCAGAGTTCTTGCAGCAAGGATGTTAGGCAAAACCAGCACAGACCTCGTCACGTTAGAGGCACCTAGCATTCCGCGAAGGGTCTATTATTATAACTGCCCGTTCAAGACCCACCCATTCTGGAGCAGGCCAGTATTATGCCTTTCTTGTCACAAAAGTGGCCACATGCAAGCGTTTTGTCCAAACCAACCGGTGTGTTCCCAGTGTGGAGTCGACCATGACCAAGACACTCAGTGCGGAGTGCCTTTTTGTGTCAGATGCCAAGAAGAAGGCCATATGGAAACAAGCCCCACGTGTCCGTACAGAGCATCCCAGACACCTTCGCCCCTATCAGTACGGTCAAGCAGCCCAACGCCACGATATGATGCCACTAGACGTATATATAACAAAAGGTCAGTCACCCCAACAATGCACAGACAGGAATCGAAGTCACCAGCACCACAACAGCAAGCAAGCGATCAATCCAAGCACCATCCACACAAAACACCGAGTAGGCACCGCAGACCGTCAAATCAACCGAAGCAACCTCCCCAGTGTCTATCCAAGCTTGACCAAGCTATAGCCAAAACGCAAGCCGATCTAGAGAAGGCACGGTTCTTGATGCTTACGACACAACGTGCTTTGAACGAGTTACATAGAAGAAAAGAAAAAAGTCGAAAGCGCAGAGAAGTTTCAGAAGGCATCAGCTAGATCCTGGGCCGACAACCCCCTGACCAGCCCTCCAATGCCGGATAACACCTCTGCTCCTCCAAACTCATCCCCATAAAAGGTATGCTCGCCGCCCACATCGCAGTCGGCATCCGAAAAACCCGATATGCTTGCGAACGAAAAGATCACGGCAGCATTGGCAGATATCGGGAAAAGATTTGACGCCCAAGAGGAGAAGCAAGCCGAACAGACCAACGTAACTACCCGACTCGCCACAATCATGACGAAACTGTGTGCACTAGACACGATTAGCAACCAGCGTAGCCAAGCTCATGTAAAACAGCAGAGGCTCCGCCTTGAGAAAGATTACATTTTACAGCGTCTGGACGCCCCAGAAAACAAGCAGCCACCCCCAACAAAGCACATCTCCGCCGGAAAGCAAAGGTCGGCCCCCTACTAACAGTATAAATATGGCGCCTGTTTCCCCCGAAGATGCACCGGACATCCTACAGTGGAATTCTCGAGATCTTCAAGCTTGTGCATCAGAACTGAATCTTCTATTCGAGCGTATAGGTTATCCCAGCATTCTTCTGATGCAGGAGACCAAGAGAACATCTCCAGGTCTTCATCACTACAAAGCTCTGTTTTCTCCCAGCACCACGCATGCTCATTATGGACAGGA
Source organism: Dermacentor variabilis (assembly GCF_050947875.1). Classification (NCBI taxonomy): domain Eukaryota; kingdom Metazoa; phylum Arthropoda; class Arachnida; order Ixodida; family Ixodidae; genus Dermacentor; species Dermacentor variabilis. The sequence goes on from NC_134568.1 coordinate 219,118,211, forward strand.
GAAAATACAAGCACAATAAGCCGCCATTTTTGTACATAAAGACACACCGCATGCGCAGCTGGACACCGCCAGCTCCTGCACACCACACCAAGAAATTGTGGCAGCGAGAATACGTTACAACAACAAGCATATAGTCATCGATAGCGCATACTACAGACCATCGGCAAAATAACAGGACACAAATTATGGTTGGTTATGGCAGCTGAAACACGCCTACCCGAGGGATGCCATTCTGGTAGGTGGGGACTTCAATGCGCCACATGAAACATGGAGCTACCGAAACTCAAGCTCAAAAGGAACAAGACTTAATGCAGCCACGGGAAAGGCAGGGCTTTTATTGGCCAATGATATCGACTATTCCACGCGACGCGGTATGCAACCTGGGCAACGCGACACGATTCCAGATCTGACCTGGCACTCTGGCAACATAATTAAGGTTTGGCGGTGCGGCCATCAGACAATGGGTAGTGATCATTACCCAATTTGGATTGAGCTGAACTCGTCTCTTAGAAAACGAAGACGCACTACCCAAACAATCAATTGGCAAAAGTTCAGAGAGGCACTCGATGAACATCTACAGGAACTGCCTGTTGAGGACCTCCTGCGCAGGGCCAAAGAACGAGCCACCATTACCACACTGGTGACAACAGATGTCCCCACACCACATGCCCACCTCCTCAACCTCTGGGAGAACAGGAAGTAGGCAGAGCAAGAATACCTACTATCAAGAAAGGATTATAAGAAATTAGTGACTTTGCGCAAAAGAACAGCAGAGGCGAGAGGATAGGCTAGGCAGCTCACCCGGGAGAGATGGCTAGACTTTTGTAGCACTCTGTCACACCGTTCCGGTCCAAGGCGCTTGTGGCGCACCTTCCGAGCTATGAATGGTCAAAAGAAGACTAGGAATAACATAGAGAAGATCCTGATCCGCACCGGTCAGACCGTCGACGAACTAGAGCATGAGGCAGCATACACCTTTTTCCCGCAGCCAGTTCATTTGCCACCATCAGATATCTACACCCCTCTGCCGTCTGAGAACTCCGACGGCATCAATGCTCCAGTCAGCCTGTTTGAGTTGGAGCTAGCCCTTTCGCAAGTGAAGCGGAACAGTGCCCCAGGACAAGACGGAATCTCCTGGAGCATGCTCCGCAACGCATACACAGCTACTAAGCACAAGCTCCTAGAGTTGATCAACAAGCATTGGCAAGACGGCTCCCTGCCTAAGCACTGGAAGCATTCCGTTGTCACACCTATACCGAAACCTGGCAAGCAACCGACGCAACTCGACAATATGCGACCAGTCTCACTTACTCCAACCATTTGTAAGTTAATGGAAAAGATGGTTACCACACGCTTCTCCCACCACCTCGAGGAGTGTGGGTACTTCCACCCCTTCCAGACCGGATTCCGGCCGCAGTTGGGCACACAGGATAGCCTCTATCTTTTGCATACCACCATCAACCGCGAGAGGAAATTTCGCAGAGGACGACCAGACATTCTAGTAGCAGTTGACTTTAAGAAAGCTTTTGATACCATTGGCCACCCTGCTATCATCAAAGCAGTCGAAAGCACCCGAGCAGGCACCACAATTGTAAACTTCGTGACAGCATTCTTAAAAGACAGGACACATGAATTTCAGCTATCTCCTGTCATTTAGCCAGGCATTTCACCAACTCTGTAGGAGTCCCACAGGGGTCGGTCATCTCCCCTACACTTTTTAATGTTGTCATGGCCAAGATCGCGTGGAAGTTAGACGCAGTTGAAAACCATTGGTTTACAATGTACGCTGATGATATAACCCTGTGGGCGACCTATAGGCTCAGTTCAGCTGAACAAGTAACAACGCTACAAAATGCATTGGACATAATTAATCAGGAGCTGAAGCCAACAGGCATGAGGCCCTCGCCGGAGAAGACGCACTGCATCACGATACATGACAAACATGGAAGGTCCGACGTAACACTTTACTTCGACGGCCACCAAATTCGCTAACCGGAAGAGGGATACCTCAGAATATTGGGCATCCCAATCAACAAGGACGGCACGGCAAGCACATGTCTGCAACATTTGAAGCAGCAATGGAAACCATTGGTGCACCTTATCAGGAGGCTAACCCACAACAGCGGAGGGGCAAGAACAGAGGTTGTACGACGGCTTACGGTAGCTGTTCTCATCGCCAAGATAAGGTACGGAGCCCCACATTACGACCTGAGGGCTGCAAACGACGAGCAACTTGACAAGCTACACAACATGGCTATGAGGGCCATCACCGGCCTACCAATACACGCAAAAAAAGAAGACCTGCACAGATATTCCGGCCTCCCGACGGTGGAAGCATTGGTTAAAACCCACAAGGATAACCATGAAACGAGGCTGAAGAACACGTGGAATGGTCAGCGACTGCTATCTGCACTGCATGGAACCAACCTGCACCTGCCAGAGCTGGGTCACCTCCCTCCATCCTGGGATGAAATAAGGGTTACGGAACCCAGACCACTACCTACGAACACCAAAGGTGAAGGCAGGGCGCACCGACAACAATGTGTACTAGACGCGCAACAAAAGCATGAAGGAACAAAAATATATACTGATGATGCCTTACAATACGATGAACATTCAGGCAAAATGTATGCCGCTACCGCTTTTTACAGAGAAAACGGGCAAGCACACGCCGTGAGCCACAGCGGCTATGCTTACTGGACAGCCACCGATCTTGAACTACTGGCCATCGAAGCCATTCAACTCTGTGAGGCGCGCAAAGAAGACACGGTTCACATCTACACCGACAGTCAAGAGGCCCTCAAGCAACTGAACTCTCGATCCTACACGACTACCATAGCGCTCCGCATAAAACAAGCCTGCCGCTACCTGCGGGACAATAGACATGCACGCATTTTCGCACACTGGACACCGGGTCACAACATGAGTGGAGCGGGGAACAGGTCGGACCATGAAGCTGCAGGCGAGAAAATTAGAGAAGACCGCCATCGCAGCCGTGAAGTGAGCCCGTCCCTGCTGGACCACACCTATAGCTCCCCGTCATCCGTCGTTGTACCAGATCACCAGATTGCCCGGTTGAAACACGAGAGGAAGGCTCTACTACGGGAGTCCATTCCTAGCATCCTTCCTCCCATCCCCACTTGCCTTCCCAGAACAGCCCAGGTTCTTATCCACAAAGCAAGAGCTAAGGCATCTATTACACCGGATGTTCTGAGCAAGTGGAGAGGAACACAAGTGGAATGCCCCAACTGCCATGCAATCAACGTCGATCTCAAACATCTGATCTGGCCGTGTCCTGCCCCAGCCAACCTCAGGAACAAGCACACCCGACCTCTAAAGGTGGTATCGTACGAAGACTGGGTCGCACCGCAAGCAGATGCCACCAGAAGAATTAACGCTTTGCTGTCCTTTGCGAAGGAGGCAGGCATCCTTCCCTTCACCTGATCCCTTACCCCTATCTTAGGCCACGGCCACGGGCCATCCCTTCTAATAAAAGTTTAAGTCAATCTGCGGGCTTCCGCGTGTTACCCGCTCCTGGAACAGGTGACTGCACGCTCTGAAACGCTGCTTTCTCTAAATGACGACAGGTGGCGACACCAGTTGATGCTTGCGCCGTCGCGGCAGCAGCTCGCATGCTCATAAGCGCAGGCGAATTTCCACTTTTCTTCTTAGTAACAAGGCAATTAACTATGCCAAATCTTATATTAAACGAAGTCGACGCCGAAATGCGATCTTTATGCAAAATTTGAGCAAGAACAGTGCGGCGGTGAGCGCAAAATCGTTTTTTGAGCACGCGCAGCCAAATATTCAGGACGCTGTATATTTTTCATAACAGCTGATAGCTCTTACCGCCTCAGTGCTGTGTAACCAGTCTCGGCAGTCGTTATGTGACAGAAATCTGTCGATAACGTTGTTTTCAGGGCCATTAAAGTTGCATGTTTGACTGCCGCTCGGAACCATGGATTCATCTAAAAATGCAAGAGATTGATATTCTCCGGAGGTGCTTAAGCAGCGACTGTAAGGCGTCAGAGCTATGAAGGTACAACATGAAGGTCTGCCCGCTTAGCTCGTAAATTCTGCTGTGTTAGTCAATTTGGATAGAAAGGGATGGAATAGAAGGAATTAAAATTTTGCGCCCAAGGTACCTCGGTGTTTTGCGAGTCAATGAAACCGCAGTCGGTTAAGGACATTTCGTTATGCTCTTGCACTGCGCGGCGCTATCTATATACCGTTAAAAATGTAACAAAACTTAGTATCATGCTTTGATATAACATCGTTCAAATTGCACGTTTTGAGGACAGGACACAGAAAGAATGCATAGAGGACAGTCGCCGACTTTTGTGTCCTGTCGTCAAAACGCGCCGCTGTAACCATGTTACATCAAGCCAACAATTAACCAACTTGCTCATGTAAGTCTCGTAATTAGTATCATGGGCTCACCTTCCCGTTTCAGAGGGCATGCATGCCCATTAATTAATTAATTAATGGACATGCATGCCCTCTGAAACGGGAAGGTAGGTAATTAATTGTCATCAATGTTCTATGAATATGCGCGCGCGCTTGGACGCGTTGCTGACCAGCTTGGTCATGCAGAGTTTGTATAAAGTAAACGCAAAGCAAATTAAATGTACAGCGATTTCAAAGTAACATCTCTGTGCCTTAAATTGCAAACATTATTCGCCTTCATAATCGCGCACCCTTGCGTTCTACAGTTGGGCCCAGAGCACACGATGATGGTGGTCTCGGAGGTTAATTGTTGATATGGCCTTCACCTTATGCATGAACAGCATTCCTCCACCGCGATCGTGATAAACAGTGCCTCAGCTGGCATGAAGGTGCACGTGTTAGCAAAAGTAACGATCAAGTGTCTCGCCTCGTTTCGGGAATAATAATAATAATAATAATAATAATTTAAGTCTTTGATGCACTGGCGACTTCCGAGGGTAAATCAGGCCTGGGCCTTCCCACGCCCTCTTGCCTTTCCCCTGCCTTCACATACGCGCCTCTAAAGTTGGTTATTGTAGGTGTTCTGTGTGTGCAACGAACTCAGCTATACCTACAGACGCATATTAATTCCCACAGTGCGTGGATACTGCATAATTTTTCAAAGGCAAGCTGCCCGCTTCAAGTATGTAGTGTTGACCCTTATGGAAGGACGCTTGTAATAATGCTCACTTGCTCTGCTGGGATTCTGATCGAGAAGCGCAACGCAATAAAGTTCATTTCCACAGCAGCGTACCGTCAAACAAAAAATATTACGGACCATGAAATTTGAGAAAAAGCTGAATATCTCCGCTTCCTCACAACGCAGCCTGCACTTCGGGTTTCGACTAGAATATATATGCTAACAACATTGTTTTATACACTTTTACTGGCAACTGCCGAGGCTGTTCTGAGATCCCGTGATCCGTAAACTTTCTTGGTTGACAGTCCATTTCTGGTGCTTCCATTTGCACTAAAAAAAATCATAGTAATGAATAAAAGGAAGTCCACCTAGCGGACGTCTCGCGTGATATTCCCAAATGGGACGTCCCGCAGTGATTTTGGCTTGCGTATAAAACGTAGGACAAGCCCCAAATATTTGTCTCATATGTGTGTTGGCCGTTTTAGCGGATGGCTTATGCAGGGCTTTCTGTTGTTTCCCGAAGATCCTCCTATGTGCGATGATATATGGTTGGATGGACATTGTTATGGGAAAAGTCGTACGAAGGTGGCAGGCAGCGTCTGTTAAGATGTGCATGACGCGATTGCGTCACTGCGCTACCACTATGGCGCTACAGTGAGCCGTGAGAAATCCTCAGTGCGCAAACTCGGGCGCCGCACCGCGAGCGGGCACTGCGCGGGCGCGACTGCACGCTGCGATAGGAGAACCGGAGAACGTTCGCCGCGCCGGTGATACCGGCGGTCGTGCTAGTAGAGCCGGCGGTCTTTGCATAGACAAAAGCTAATGGCAGGCTCTATTGCAAGCTTGGCAACGAAATACGCACTACGCACACACATAGCATTTGCCGGCGCTCCTATATAATGTGCACTGCCAAGCATATGGCTGGTGTGGCACTTACAGTATTAATAGTACTAATTTAAAGGGAAAAGCTGGCACGCCGTTCCAACCGTAGTCGGCATATTCTGGCATAGGCGGCGCTAGTGGGGTCAAGCTGAAGGCAGAAGGGCAGAGGTGAGAGCTGTGGGAATCTGGGAGCGCGCACTAGCCACGGCCGCCACAGCGTCAGAGCGGCCGCAACCCCGCAGCAGCCTAAGGTTCGCGGGGGCCACAGTGGCCGCCAACGTTGCGCAGGGCAGAGTAGTACGTAGTAAGTACTTTGCAATGCGTGTTGGCTGATACCATAGCTAGTACGGGTAGTACTGGCTCGCATTGTTCATGTGTCGCTGAAGGCTCCTGTGTGGCCACATGCCCTCTGCGTCAGAAGCCGCCAAAAGAAATACTGTGCAGGAAGGGCGACTGCGGACATTGTCGTGTGCCTAGACAGCTTTCTAGTACGATTCTGTCTTGCCCTGAGCAAGTGGTCCGCTTGACTTGCTCGAGTTTCTTCCGTACAGTCGCTGAATTTAGAGCGCGATACGTACCATGGCGGAGAGCGGCCAAGTGCGGCTTTCTCACGATGAGCTTTTGCAAGCGCACAGGAAGGAACGGAAAGAATTGCAAGGTGAGTGAAATCGTCATCAGCTCATGTTTTCTTGCACGCTATAGTAAAGAAGAAATTGAGCACATGAAGCTGCGCGATGCCGAGCGGTCCGACCTGGCAGTTTATTAAACTTCGCACGTTCTCCTTTGCGAAGGCGTTACGGACTCCTTGTCGCTATTTGCGTACGAAGTCATTTGCTACTACAAACTGAACGCTATTTGAACGAATTGCAGTAGTGCATACGGCGCGATTGGTTTTGTCGCGCGAGGGAGAGCTTGAAAAAGAAAAGAGAGAGAGAATTAAGAAATTGTAATTCAAGCGCCGCTGTTTTGAGCGTGTTAGACTGCATTTGTGGTGTTTTTTATATAAACTTGCCTTGTTGCGTTTCAAGCTTTTGTCGACTTTGCTGTTTTAAGATTGGAGAGTGCTGCAACTTTATTCTTACCCCATACTCTCTCTCTTTTTTTTCAATTTCTCCCTTCCCCATTAGGCGCGGTCAAATGCCAGCAGTACCACCTGAACACCCAGCAGTTTGAAGTCTGCTTCAGGAGACTCCAATCTATCCCATTTCCCGCCAACAACATTGTCTCGCTGCACCTTCATGAGTTTCTTGCCAACTGTGCCATCAAGCATGGCATAGCAGAGGACACTTTACTCCTGTGTCTTGTTACAGCCACATCCCACCTTATGGGTCTTTCATCATCAACAAAAATTTGTCTGTCATCGACTTGGCAAGAAAATCCTGTGCTCTGGTCTTCTGTCTTGGTGCCAAGGGAACACAGTTGTCACAATTTTGTCTGGACCCTACAAAAACTTCTTTGTGACTTGCACTCAGAACTGCCTTCCAGGGATATTGCAGCAAAGCCTGTAGTAGTGGATGAAGCATCATGTACTAGCCTTACCAGGTTGCTGACACTGCCACAGGTTGGGCCTGTTATAGGTGCACATACGTCTTTCGAGCAAGTAAAATCCGTTTTCTCATCTGTTGGGAAAGGAAAGTTTGAAAGACTTGCCTTGGGTGTGCCCGTGCTATGGTGTCCAGTAACTTCTGATGTCCCTTTCTTGAGTGAAGCACGTTTTAATCTTTGCTGTATCACAGACCCATATACTTTTCATTCTGTTCTATCTTCAAAGCTGTATGAAAACTTGGAATTCCAGGAATGCATGTGGCCTAATGTTCTCCTTGCTTGTGGTCATGAAAGATCACTGGACCTGGCCACTGTATATGAACAGGTAGCAGATGTGGAGGTAGACAGGTTGAAAGCCTTGCTGCTTTCCATTGCAGAAGCACATTGCTTACCTGTGCAGTACAAGTTATCAGAGGAAGCAAGGTGTGTTCTTCCGCAACTTATGTCGAAGTTCAAGCAGCTGGCATTAAGTTGGAATTGCCGAGTTGCACTGTTCAAGACAGCCACTAGTCAGATCTTTCGGTTGGCTGCAGCACTATATGTTTTGGATGGTTGTCTTAGTGCAGCGATTCAGCCTGACATACGTGAGTATGAAATACCTGCAGCACATGTTTGGGAAGCACATGACATAGTTATGCACACATTGCGAATTAAAGCAGAGTTTCTTGAATGTCCACTTCGAGACGAGTTGTTCCACACTGTTGAGAGCCCCAGAACATCCCATCAGAGCAACAGCTTTCAGCATTGTGCAAATGGAACAGTATCCAATATTTCTGTTTCGTCAGTTTTCTGTGTGGCACCTGATGTACAGATGCAGCCAAACCACGAGCAAGTTCCAGTACCTGTTCCAATTCCTCGTGAGCTTTCTGTGTCTATTGTTCAATCGCCAGCGCGGGACAATGAGCTCAGTGGTTCACACATCTCACTACCTGAGCAACAAGAATCCTTCATTTCATTCAGCTCTATTATTCCAGATTCGCAAGAGGAGTTTGTTGACAAATTTCACTACAAAATCAGGCGGCTGCTAATATGTGGGAAGACCCTTCTCACACCAACATTAGTGGCACAGATGAAATATGTTTCAGTCACTGATCCAAACATCCCTGGGAAGCCACGCTACCCCACACAACTTGCTGCCCTTTTTCTTGAGCGAGTTGCTGCCTTGGGATTTGGCACCATGCTAACACGACATGACAGCCACTCCAAAAAGCTTTTGTTTCGGAAAACAGACTATCAGCATCTTGGTCAAGCTCAGCTAAAACTTCTTCAGAACCTTCGTGTGACCAGAGAACAGTATTTGCAAGGCTGTCAGCGACCACGTGCAGCTTCATATTGGGAAACTGGATCAGGTGTACCCATCCGCTTGCCACATTCACCACAGAGTCTTCCCGTCAAGCAAGAGGTCATCGACATAAACTAAGGAACAGAGCAGAGTTTTTTATGTGTCGCTTATTAAGTGATATGCCCTTTCCAGCCGCACTACTGCAAAGTAGCAGTGTTAGTTTCCAAGCTAAAGCCATGACCTCAACTATTTAGAGACTGCTGCCACCAAATACCTGATTTTTGTAGACGGTAAGCTCCTCAGGTGTCGGTCATCTGTTGATCCTTAGCAGGGGTTTCCTAATTTGTTTGTATGTTTCTGCATTGCACATTGTGGACCATTTAAACATTTATACCATTCATTGACATGACTGGCTCGTGATGTTTGGAAGTTCATCCATCTTGTGATGACTGCGCAGTGCATGAGTTACTCTTTTCATTCCAAGAATAGTTGTAGAAAAACTAGACATGTCTCATTATTTATCTGCATGACTTTCAAAGTTAACTTATCCATTGGCAGCTTACAATTAAATCTGCATGTTATGCACCTCAAGTATATTGGTTGCGAGTGACAGTTTTAGTGGAAGGCATTTTAGTGGAAGGCGTGTATATATATATATATATATATATATATATATATATATATATATATATATATATGTGTGTATAATGAGAGAGAGAATGCTTCACCTTGAGAGCCTTCTGGGAATGCCTTAGGAGGCATTATAGGATGAGTGATTGGTGCATTTCAACTACTTTGAACAGGCTGACAAAAATTGGACACCTTTATAGTGGAACCAAAATAGATATTAAATGAATTGTAATATTAATGGGGCGATTTGCTGTCATGGCTTACTGTGACCCTATTGAATGTCTTGTGTTTCATAGCATATTAGTTGTTTGCACATGCATTGAAGGTTATGAAATAAGACTGGTTATGAAGTGGTATCGATAATTACACATTGGGTGAACAGCTGTTGTGATGTTTAGATGACACAGGTAAATACAAAATAGAGCTAGAAGTGTTGATTGTATTTTATTTGGCATTTACCCATTTAATTTCTATCCCTTGTACTTGCAAGGCACGACCCTGTGATGTAGTTGTATTTTCTGTTAATTTGCAATTCTGCTCTTGCAAATATTTTCTTGGAATAAGCAGTCATCTCCTTGCATAGTAAGCAGGTGGATGTGGTAATGCTTTCATTACATTGTGTATATACTGATCATGTAATACAATCCATTGACTGCTGCCCTTTCATATTGAATTCTCAGTTTTAGCATTGTCATGCATGCAGACTGAATGCACAACACCCAGGTTATCAAGATATGTCAGTTGCCATTGGTTCCGGAATAGTTCAGCCAATCTACACTGGGTGCACATAATTTTGCTGCAACACAAAGGTTTAGTGACCTATTAGTGTAGCTACAGTTACAAAGGTGGTTGTGTTTAACAGTAGTCCTGTGTGTTAGTTACTTTTTATTCTGCAAATGTTAACATTTTTGTTGCAGTTTCGTTCTGGAGCTAGCCTGCAGGTTTTCAAATGCCTTCATTACTTTCTGCATTTGTGTTAAGAGATTTGTTAAGACATTATACAACATAGCTTGAGGCTGTAAATGTTACTTTATAAAGTGTAATAACATATCTGTGCTATTATGGCCACTTACTTTTGAGCTAAAGTCCCGATTTAAGCAGTGCTCTCATTGAAGTGGCTAGTAGCAGAATAATTTGTGCCAGCTATCATAAGTGAAACTGACCGAACAAACTTGAAGACCTGTGCTACAACAAAAGGAGAACAAAAAAAATTGAAATTAAATACTGTTATGTTCCACATATGCTACAAAGGTTTCCACATTTTGGCATGTCAATATCGCTTATTTTATTTTGCTACCATAGGTTTTAGGGGTCTTATATGGCTGAAAATGTTTCGTTGTGTTGTATGTGGGTAATTTCTTCTCTTTGCCCCAAAACTGTCTATTGTACGATGTTTGGGTTCATATTATATTTTGGTTAGGCAGTAATATGGGAAATATGAGAGACGGTCTTAAGGGGCATAGAGAGTATGAGACTTGTCAAAATTATTAAATATTGATTGTGCAAAAATAAAGCTGTTCTAATGCAGAGAATGCCACCAGCATATCTTTCCATTGGTCACTTGTACAGCCTTTTAATATTGGAAACCGGGGTCATGGAATGTGAAAACTTGTGGGAAGTACTAAGCATGTCAAAATGCAAAAGCAGAAACAGTCTAAAAGCCTTACATTTATAAATATTGGTCATTCACATAAGGTTAACAAATTCACTAGTTGCAACTAAGTAATCCCATTATTGTTTTCGAATTGAACCAATAGTATGTGTTGAAACCTTTGAAAAGCTTGCAAAGAATGACAATATCAACAAGGGCTCACACAGCATGCTGTATTGTTTCAAGCCAGCCACTGACTCAATCTGATGCTTTGTTCTGAAAGCCTTTGAATTTTTAAAACTTTTTATAATTTGGACAAGTGTGCAGTCACTGCCATGTTCACACCACATTTAAGCATTACTGCTGTGATTGTGTTGGGCTGTGACCACTTTACGGTTACAAGTGCTGTCTGAATAACAAACTCCACAGTGAAGTAGCATTACTTACCATTTTAACAGTGGAGCTGTTAGCTACGTAAACTCTGCTGCTGTGGTGATGTCTGTACTGTCGAACCTGTGAACAATTTGAACTACCTCCCAAAATGTTGCCTTGTCTCTGGAATTCTTACTTTTTTTAACATGCTAAGCCTGTCACATATGCCATTTGTGCAGAATGGATGGTGGTGACTGGGTATCAGTTCCGATTGTACAGTTCTCCAATATTTTAATAATCTCACGAAAGCATTGACCAGCACATTGATCAGCACTGTGTCAAGGTGCACACCTATGAAAGTAGCGAGGGTAGGCACAGGGTGCAGAGCGTCCTAGTGTCAGTGCATTGTCTTCCAGGCTATTTCATTGAATCCAGCACAGTCCCTGCTGTTTATTCCCGCATCTTTTGGCCATTGCAACTTGGCACATATGGCACATAAATGGGCAACTATGGCACATAACTTTTGCTAACATATTATTCCCCATGAGTAGAGCCTGTTGTTAATTTTTAGGAATTGCGCAGACTAGTAAGTTTCGACAACTAAAGCCCAAACTTTTAAATCATGCCATTTAGTGTTCATTAGTGCCACATAGAAATTACTGCAGAGAAGTGCTGCAATGCTAGTAACTGTGGATATGATCTTCGTGTTAGTGTAGACATTATATGCAGAAGGTCGCACAAGCCATGTGTTTGTTGCATTTAAAATATAATTGGTTTGCACTAGGAATTAGTGAATTGATTGTTTTATTATGGAACTGACCTGCAACCATCTTTCTGCACTGACTGTATTGACACTGAATGTTGGGAGCTGCTTGAATGTAATGTCCATGTACTCATGCAAAGTGAAAAGGCAGCTCCTTGAGTGCTTGTCACATTGTTTGTGGCTTTGCTGTAGCATGCAGCTAATGCTGTCATTTAAGCTTTTTTGGCTATTTTGTGCAATGAAATACCTACATTGTACTCATTGTACAATGTACTACATTGTACTCACTGCATTAAGAACTTGCATTGCCATTGATCATTGTTTTGTACATCGGTGGAGTATTAACGAAAGGCAGCTGTCTTTCATGAACTTGAGCCTATTAAGAAAATTGCTGTTATCTTGCTTCTACAAATTTTGGCAAAATCTGTGGCATTATTTACAATGAAGGCCAATGGCATGCATGCATGCATGCAGCATCAGAAAACAATGCTTTTTCATCTGAACACGTCTCATGGAACAAGTTTATGTATATCTTGCTTCTTTTCATCGGTGTTTTGTTCTTGTTTTGATGTAAACTCTGCACTGTCTTGAGCTCTGGAACATAACTTATTTATACATATTTTTTGCTTGTACGGCACACGAGCACTTGAAGCTATGTCACATTTATTGTGTCTAGTATAAAGAGCGTACATAGTTCGCTAGGCCAAGTTGCATTGTCACACCAGAAGCTTGTATTTTGAGCAAGCCTGCTTGCTTAGTAATCAAAACACACCTGTGCAGCACATGGAAATGTTTGCAGAGTGTAATCATTTGACGAACTTGAAAATAAAGCTAACTATGTGCTAAGGTTGGTCATGGTACAACAGGTTGTTGCTGTCTTTTGCATGGTGGGCAAACTAAGGGCCCCTCACCAGGCCACATAGCAAATTTTGGTTATACGCTGCAAGTTGTTACGCACCCTTTAGGGAGTGTTCTGCCTCAAGAGTTTTTTAAATTGGTTCATTAATAGCCAAAATAGACATATTTCAGTGCCACGAACCTATGATTTCAGGAGGTAAGCATCACTGCCAACATGCACTCTTCCTGCCCTCGTCTAGCCTCCGCAAACAAGATTCCTTCCCTGCGTTCTTCCATACTGGAGCTAGAGGATCACGTGACGCATACGTTGCAGGCCCTGCCTTCCTTTTTTTTTCCTACTTTTTTTTTTTCTGAGCGGCAGTCTTTCGCTGACAGTCTCATGTGCGCACTGTTGTGTTTACCTTGTTTTGTGTAGTGCACAATTTTGTGCACTGTGCATAAGAACAGCTCACTAGCGGTATAAGTCAGTGCTACACGAACACTGAGGCAGTTGTAAGCGGATCACCAATAATGATCGCGCACTGGAACACTGTAGAAAATGACAGTTTCATTCACTGCGTGCGCGACTGCACGACATGGGAACAAGCAGACGAAACAGAAGTATCTCTCTTGCTATGGTACGAAGCAAAACAAAGACTTGCAGACATTCAGTTTGTGGGTTTTATTATTTCTCTAAACTTTAATTTGTCTACTGAAGCAATGATTAAACAAATAACTGATGTTGCTCTGAGTAATTATCGAAGTCGCGTGCCGCTGTGAGCAACATCACAGCACTGCCATGGATGTAGGTGCACTTGCGCAATAAATGTTGGCTCTCTGGCTGGGAGCATGGCGCCCATGAGGTAAACGGCGTTTGGTTTAAAATTTAAGCTCCTCATGCGGTGCATAATACTTTGCAGGCATAATCATTAGCGTGCATTACATGCACTGTGCTTGTCAGTTCAAAATGGCCAGACCAGGTGAGGGGCCCTTTAAGACTTGTAGTGGTATGCACAGTATACATAGGTTAAAAAAGCCTTGAACCACTCATTGAGCTTGGTGTGTAAATACGTTTTGTGGGTAGAGCATGGAGCTGTGAACATATCGGCTAAGTTTTGTAGGTACACGCGGTTTGTGAATCTAGCAAGTGGAATGTAAAGATAGCTCCACCTATGTTCAAACTGAGGACTCTTCCTTGCCAACTTTGTAACTGCTAGCGAGCAGGTGGCAGCAGCCCATAGACACCACCCATTGGGCTATTATTTCGATTAGGTTTTTGATGAGTGGAGCACACAAGGTTGCATGCTTATTATGCGCAACCATCCAGGTCTGTCAGTAATTACTGTAAACGGAAGTGGCATTCTTTCCATCAGGTTCCTCGGGACTAGGCCCTTTTAGAGCTACACCAAAGAGTAACACAAAGTTGGTTTAGACTGGTAATGTTGTTCAAAACTTTAAATTTTCATTTAAGTAAAAGAAGGGTTAATGACTAGTGGAGGAAAATGAAGGCTAAACTTCTGTTTTTTTTAATTGTAAGCTGACACCTCAGTATCAGTATGTCAGTGTGACATTATAAATTTCGAAGTAAGTTCTCATATTTGGGGCATTTTGGTGCAGGAAGAATTTTTGAAATTTGTTAGGTTGGGGGGTCTCTGGTTCCCTTAATATGCAATGTAGTCTTTACTGAAAAATGATTAATCATCTAGACCTGAGTAGACAATTTTAAAGCCCATTACGTCACAACAAACTGGTACATCACCCCTTGAACTATAATTCATTTTCCGTCTTTTCTAGCTTACCAGACATCCTCTCAGCATCAAAGTGGCAGTTTTGCTATTGCAAATGATCAATACTGCTTAAATTAAAGTTTTATCTTTAGTCTTCCTTTTTGAAAGCTTATATCATAAGAAGCCAACAAACACTGACACCAAGGACAACATATGGGGAATTACTTGTGCGTGATAAACGAAATAAAGAATTGGTAGAGCATCGCACGCGAAATGCGAAGGTTGTGGGTTCAGTTCCCACCTGCGACAAGTTGTTTTTTCATCCACTTTAATTTCCATTAATTTATCGTTTCTTTATTTTGTTTATCACGCACAAGTAATTTCCCCTATGTTGTCCTTGGTGTCAGTGTTTGTTGGCTTCTTATGATATGAGTAATAAAAATCGGGCCCCTCGGTTAACCCCCTTTCTTCTCATTTTTTGAAAGCTTGTGATACAATGCCCTTTTTTTTTGGGGGAAACTTGAAGGAACTACAGAATTCAAGATGGCTACACCTGTTTCCAGAAGCAGCTATTTACGTTTTATTTAATAGATTCAGAATCCACAAAGTTCACTTGTTGACGTGATCAGCCACAGTATATCTCCGAGGTAAACACATACTTGGGAAGTGTTTTGTGTGTGCTTTTATGAAGCTTGAATTAGCTTACCAACTTTCTAAACAGTGATGCTGACAATTTGCCTAGCCTCCAGAATGACACATGGGTTATCTAAGTGGTAATGTGCACACATGTATTAATTTTTCTTATTGTCTTCCATTGTGTTGGATAATCGTATGATGCTAAATTGACATATAATTGGCAAAATGTAAATTTTAGTACTTGTGTTTTGTGTAAAGTTTTGCATACATGGCACACTTCAATAGAAAGGAAAAGGCAGGTAGCCGGACAGGCCATCTTGCTAGATTTTATGATAAAGTGCACTGGTGTTACACTCTTTAAAAATGAAAACAACATTTATGACATTCCTGTCACTAGTAGTTTCACGACACCTTCTCTCTACTTTTTTTCTGTGCATGAGCACGCATTTATCATTTGTTGTTGTGGTTTTTATTTAAATGGGTGATTGTCTAGCATATTAGCTGGGACTTAATCGTCTAAAGAGTTCATGTGCCATATGTTTCAAGCAGCATGTGTGTTGAGGTGAGTTCCATGCTTTCTAGCAAGCTTTCTATCTTGTAGCTCTAGCTTTCACTCTCTATTGAAAATAGTCTTTTGGTAGCAGTTCTTGTTCTTATTTGAGGTTCCTAGTGTAACTACAAAGGGACAGGAGTGGAGGTTTTTACTATACGCAAATGTGTATACCTTTAAGTAGGTAGGAAGGGAAGAAAGAAAGGTTATTCTACTTTTTTTAAAGTAATGATGGACTATAGTTGGGTACTTGAGAGATGCTCAACAATTCTTGAACAAAATGTTGATTCCTTATTTTTTTTCTTTCTTTGGGCTTTATAGCTTCAGTGCACCTTTAAGAGGAACTGTTCACACAAAATTCTTTTTGTTGATTATTTCTTGATGGCCCACTTTCCTATTTGATACTAACTTCTAGTGTCCTGGAGTGCCGTGTTGCCTCTAAGTATTGAAAAAATTTATTCATGCAGCCTTCCTAAAGAAGAAAAGAAGTAGCCAGGTAAACTATTAAAAATATTCTATGGGCAGCTCACCAAGAAATGGACTAGTATCGATGGCAATAGTTGGGCTTCTTCCTGTGAACAAGAACAACTACAATAACTGATAAGCATAGCCTTACCATGCAAATATAATTTTAATTTAGTAAATCACATTAGATCCACTGCTAAACATTTCATAAGTATTTATTTGCTTCTCCTGAGAAAGACAAATCTTTTTTTTTTTATGATATTGCACTCATGTTCATGCAGAAGAAAATAAATAAAAAAATGTGTTGAATGTCTCTGAACTGCACAGTGGGTTATGAGGGACGCTATAGTGGGCTGCTTTGGATTAATTCTTACCATCTTTGTTTCTGTAACATGCACTTAAAGCATGGCACATGACATGCACAAAAACAGTAGCCACCTGTAGATGGCTTGCTTGAGCAAATCAGAATAGTGGTGAAAAAAAAAAAAGTGAATCTTTTTATTCAGAAACACTTTATGCATGGTGGTAATTGAATAGCATAAAATAAACTGCATAATTTTGCATTGATTTAGCAAGCTGCTGCCCTGTTGGTGCTTGGATTCCATGAAGGCAGCTATAAACATTGGTCCTAGAATAATGTTTTGAGTGGTGTGCAAGAACTGTGGCATGAAGGACAACTCTGTCAATTTTGTTGACCATGGCTGCTATTATGGACGCTTGTCAAATTCTGCCATATTGTCAGCTGTGATTGGAAAATCAATACAAGTTTTGAAAATGTTTTGTACTTGCCAACGTTCCTGAATGTTTTTAATTTTGCGAATTTGGGCTTGTTTTACTATTTTTCTTATGCTGTGTCAAGTCTGACAAAAAAAAAAGTTGTTCTGTTTACAAGAAGGTTTTGCTCATGTCCCTGAAACTTCCATTAGAAATCTTCTGATGGTGAATGGATGCAAGAGGGGGGTACTTGCTTCAAGCAAGTTTATACAGACAAGTTCCTAAAGCAGGTGAAATCTGCGATGCCAAAGTTGCTGAAAAAGTCAGTTATCTAAAAATATTGTGTTTCTTGTTCACATTTGCTGTGCAAAGTTTGTCACTGCTTGTCATCTTTAATAAAGTGCGGATGTTTCAGTAAAACAAGTTCTTGGGCGATTTGGTCACTTACTGCAGGCATAACAGCAGGGCAAAAAAAAAAAAAAAACGCACACAAAAGAAAGGAACATGTCCGTCAGTGATTCTTGTGTGTGTTATTTTGGCGCTGCTGTTATGCCTGCAAAAATTTGTATGGTTCCCTTAAAAGGCATGTGCTCAGGGCAAGCTTCTGTAAAAAAACAGAAGAAAATGTGTACTGTCTCCCTGCTCAATGTCATGTCTACAGGATTTTATGAATTTTAAAGTTTGCAGGTTGGTTGGTCTGAAATTCCTGCACATTGTCCTCAATAAAGCATAGCGAATGATGCCGCATTGATTTCAGACAAAGACACACAATGGCCGCGATTAGATCTGGGGCATGAAACAACTTCATATATAGTAAGACTGTTCTACAGAAAGCAGTTACACGAGTGCCGAGTTGTGTGAGATTTTGCTCACTTAAGGAATGCATGGCTTCCTGAAATGTAAAAAATAACACAGTTGTACGTGCTGTCAACATTCGACACCAACTTTTCGGTGACGAGGAGCGAAGCTGTGCTGAAACCGTTTAACCTACCGTGTGATTGATCTCAGTGGTTGTGCTGATGACACACTCGTGTCGCTGAAGCATGTGAAGATTGTAAAAAACGGTCCTTAAGGCCTCTCCTAAACTCTCCACTTGAAAAATGCTAATGTGCTCACACTAAAGGAATTAGCATGCTTGATTTATTCTGTGAGCAATTTCCTCGGTGTGACTGCAGTGGCTTTCAAGGGAAATTGCCACCACAACTGCCATGAAGCTTCACTGTGCTATTCTAAAAATTTTCTAGTGACTGCCACCCATCCTCTGATGTATAGATGGATTCCTCTTGCAGGTGCACAAATCAGACAGCAGTGGTGGGGCAGTCACTGCTGCACTCCCCCCCCCCCCACTTCTGCCCCCATTTTTCTCTTTGCCCCTTTCCTTTCATCATGTACATCTATAATATCATGAAAATTTCTAATTAAGAACCAACATATTTCATTAAAAATGTGCTCACTTAAGCTGGATAGTAATTGATTAGAAGTCCACCTTAAAGGTCTAGTCACTTGCTGAAGTTAGTGTGATCATGTTTTTATGGGCTGGGCTTGTAAAGCAGCATTGTTTCTGTGTTTTCATTGCAGCTAAAATTCAGAGTCTGAAGCACTCGGTACCAAAGGGTGACAAAAAGAGAAAAAAAGACGTTGCAGCTGAGGTAGCCGTACTTGAAGCTGAGTTGGAAGAGAAGCATAAGAAAGACTTGGAGGAGTTTGTTGCCTTGCAAAGTGATGGTGTAGCCAATGGTGAGCCAGAGGTAACGTATCAATTTAATTGTCCTTTTCATGGTGACAAAATAGGCAAATAAATTGTTGATGCAACATATCAGAACACGAGTGGTACATGCAGGTGGATGGTGTGACTGATGAACTCGATGCTGTTAGCCTGCATGAACACATTGTGAAGCAAAGTAAAGCAAGCAAAGCAGAAAAACGCAGGGTAAGCCTTTCTTAGTTTTACTTGAATCTGCTGCGAAAATCTCACTCATTTGTTCCAGCCACCGTAGATGCTAGAAACTCCCACTGAATAATTAAAGCTGCAAGATGAGTGGGAATACTGCTGAAAATCCAAGTTTTCAGTTTGTCACATGTCTTGTTTATTTTGATTTCATATTCAACATTGTTACCAAAAAGACTGCCTTATACCTTTAAGGCTTAAACTTCTGTTTGCTGGAAATTTAGTTTTTACTGCATTTCTTGGTTTATTAATTACCCTGCCAGGACACACTGAAAATGTGAATTTTTGTTTAGTCTGATTGTGCTGAAAAATGTGGAGTTCACACTTGAGCTCCATTAACTTTGTGTTTTCCACACCTGAAGTTAATGGAGATTCAGGTCTACTACTACACATTTTACATGCAGTGTACTTGAAACGGCTATTTCAGGAGTTTGCCTTATAAGACATTACTATCAAAAACAGTGAAAGAAGAGAACCTTCAACATAGTCACGCACTGGCATAGCAAGGAACCACTCTGGCATCTTCTTTCACTTTTTTACTGGCACACTTCAGCCAAATTAAAGGCCCGCTGCAGTGAAATTGCACTTTGAGTAAATTAGTTATAAATGAGTTGTGTATACTACTGAAGCAATCTTGACAGTGCTGCAGGAGTGGCAATTGTATAATTTTGTTATTAACAGCTTTTAAATAATGCCTTAGCAGAAGCATGTGCCTGGTGATTAGCGGATTTGATGCAAATCCCAAAACATTGCCTCCAAGATTTTCATTGTGCCACATGCACTATTTGATCTCGGAGGCAATGCTGAGTATAGAGTTATCTACAAAAATGACAAGAGCCAACTCTGGCACTACTTTCTATGGAAGCCACAAGCATGGCGGTTCAGCCAGCGTTCAGCCAGGAATGATGTTCAGTACATTGATTTGCTTAAACTTTGTCCTGCTTCCTCAAACGACTTTGTGTCTGTGCAGACTGATCATTTCTAACAAAACATTGTGTCATAAATGCTATTTGCAGTGGTTATGCATGTTCACAGCCTTATTTTTTATTTATGTTACCTTTAGGGCCCGAGGGTATTACAGAGGGTAGTGGTAAAACGGGAAGCATAACAATGAAATATGAAAAATAAAATAAACATTGTAACATATTAGTAATTCCTAATTATACAATGTTATGTAATGCATTGTCTAATTGTTTGCAAGTACAATAAATAATGTAAACAAAATGTCTTCACAATTCCTGTTAATACAGTGTTAGCAAATGTCTTCCTTAATCATTCGCAAGTACGGCAAATAAATAAAATAACATGTTCATCATTCCTATTTATACAATCTTAGCTAATAATGCCTTACAAAAGACCTTGTTATCAACAATCGTGACAATTGCACCGTGAAGGTGGCTCCATAATTGCGATGATCTGTGAAAAAAAGACTGACTGAACGTGTTAGTGCTGCCTGTTTGAATTTCGACTTCGTGGCGATGATCGATGCAGCTCAATAGGTAATGAGGCTGAAAAATGAAGTCACTGTTAAGGGAGAAATGGTAATAAAATGTGTCGATCAAACAGTCAAACATGCTACTGTTCTACGAGACGCAAGTAGTGGAAGAGATAGATTGTCTTAAGTGATAGAAGAAATAGATTGTCTTTCATTGGTATTACGTATAGTGGTGAGGGAACAGGCTGGCTTCAGGAAGGGATACTCTATAATGGATCACATCCATGTCATTAATCAGGTTATCGAGAAATCTGCAGAGTACAATAAGCCTCTTTATATGGCTTTCATAGATTATGAAAAGGCATTTGATTCAGTAGAGATACCAGCAGTCATAGAGGCATTACGTAATCAAGGAGTACAGAACGCTTACGTAAATACCTTGGAAAGTATCTACAGAGGTTCTACAGCTACCTTAATTCTACAAAAAAAAAAAGCAGGAAGATACCTATAAAGAAAGGGGTCAGACAGGGAGACACAATCTCTCTAATGCTCTTCACTGCATGCTTAGAAGTATTCAAGCTGTTAAACTGGGAGGACTTAGGAGTAAAGATTGACGGCGAATATCTCAGCAACCTTCGGTTTCCCGATGACATTGTTCTATTCAGCAACAATGCAGACGAGTTACAACAAATGATTGAGGACCTTAACAAGAGAGAGTGTAAGAGTGGGGTTGAAGATTAATATGCAGAAGACAAAGATAATGATAAATAGCCAGCAAAGGAACAAGAGTTCAGGATCGTCAGTCGGCCTCTAGAGTCTGTGAAGGAGTACGTTTACCTAGGTCAATTAGCCACAGGGAACCCTGACCATGAGAAGGAAATTCACAGAAGAATAAAACTGGGTTGGATTGCATACGGCAGACATTGCCAGCTCCTGATTGGAAGCTTACCATTATCATTGAAAAGGAAGGTGTACAATCAGTGCATTTTACCAGTGCTGACATATGGAGCAGAGACTTGGAGACTGACAAAGAAGCTTGAGAACAAGTTAAGGACCGCACAAAGAGCGATGGAACGAAGATTGCTGGGCATAACGTTAAGAGACAGAAATAGTGCGGTTTGGATCAGAGAGCAAATGGGCATAGACAATATTCTAATTGACATCAAGAGGAAAAAAAATGGAGTAGGGCAGGTCATCAAATGGTAGGGCAGGTAGGGCGCTGGTTAGATAACCCTTGGACCATTAGGGTTACACAATGGGTACCAAGAGAAGGAAAATGCAATCAAGGACGACAAAAGACTAGGTGGAGCAATGAAATTGGGAAATTCGCAGGCATGTGTTGGAATTGGTTGGCGTAGGACAGGGGTAATTGGAGATCGCAGGGAGAGGCCTTCGTCCTGCAGTGGACATAAAACAAGCTGCTGCTGCTGCTGCTGCTGATGATGATGATGGTGACGGTTATAATTTGAAAATATGAAGCTTTTCAACAAGCTTGATTGAAAAATTATGGTTATCGTGGTATGGGTCCCACACAGCTGCAGTATATTCTAACTTAGGATGCCTTAATGACTTGTAAAGTAGTATTTTTCAGGACGATGGTGTCTTAGAAGAAACTTGGAGGACACTTAAGCTTAAACTTTTGTTCCTTGTTTGTCGCAAAGAGACTATGCAGTTTGGTGTTATTTTGAGAGATGTTAAATTTTAGTGTCATGTGGATGCTTTGCCTCACCTAGGAAAAGAAACGACAAAAGGAAGTGCGGCGTGAAAAAGAGATTGCAGAACAGGAAGTGGAAAACCAGTTCCTTCCACGTGCTGTTGAGGAGAGAGAATTACGAGTAATTCTTGGAAAGCTTGGATTGGTTATTTACGAGGTAAGCAAAAATCAGTGGTGTTTCAATTTGTTTATCATGCCAGGAGATCAAGCTTTCAATATTGAAAACATAGGATATGTCGGGTGCTAGTCAGTAGCAATAAATATTGATAATGCAAAACATGGCTTATATATGGCTGTATTCTGCTTAAAGATGTTTTACAATAATTTTGGGGCTTGTTAATAAACATCCACATTTGGAACAGCTAAAAGCAGTGAACTGCCACTTTAGAAACTATTAAAAAAATTAAAAATCAAGAACAGTTGCAGTCTGTCAGAATGGCATGAATACATTACATGGTTTGTCCATTTTGGCTGTAATGCCACTAATTAGGCTCTGGCACTCTATGGTGCTTGTCTTGATGTGTGGTGCATTTATCTTCTTACACTGTGATAATATAACTTAATAAACTTTGTTTTATAAGGCTATCTGTTGTGTACATGAACACACTTAGTTTTCTGTTTTTTGAGACGATGCTTTCCTTCATAGAATTTAAATATTCAGAAAAAAGAGGTTGTGAATTTGTATTTTTCAGCACTCGGGAGTGGAGCTTAGTTAGATATTATCTTTATTACATGTGCAAACAGAAGCAATCTCAGTGTTAAGTATAGTCAAGCCTCATTGTAATGAAGCTGCAACGTACACAAAAATACTTTCTTTATAAACATGCATTCATCGCATGTGAAATATTGGCGAGCTACACTTTAGATTTACTTTGTTATATCAAATAATTAATTATATTCATGTTTGTTATATCACGGTTAAACTGTACTAAGTTTTGCTTACATGGGATTGAAGAGTGTTGTATCGTGTTGATGTTTAAGAAAGATTGTTTGCTTATTTTCTTTTTTAGATTCCTTCAGATGGAAACTGGTAAGACTTCATGTTTGGTAGTGATAACTGAATTGGTTCAGAATTATGGGAAGCCTTCAAATTTAGGCCCTTCAAGTGTTTTGAACATAAGTTTTACTAACAGCAGCTGTACTCACTCCATCAGTGCAGCTGCATTATTTGCTTGGGCAGGGGACATGAACTAGAAGATACAAATTTTACATTAGTCAGTGTGCAGTGCTGTCCGAAGTTTCAACTGTGCCATTACTGGGGGGGGGGGGGGGGGGGGTATTCTGTAAGAGTCCACCTAGTGAACATGTACATTACGTCTGCTGCTGAAGTGCTGATTGGCAGTGGCGCCTGGCTCCCATAAACACGCAGCCCAGCCCAGCCACTCAGAAATTCTCTCACAAGCACAAATGCCAGTGAAAGTTAGCTGGAAGGCAGCCAATACTTTTGTATAGTAAATTGTGGAGATATGCATAGATGAGTGATTAGACATGTATGATCTCTATATGACTCTGTGATTAAAAACTGAGGGCATTTATCATATGTAAGTGATTTTCTAGGTGAATGAGCGTATTTTATTGTAGTGAAGCATTTAGCACTTGGGTAATAAATTCATTGCTGTGGTTGTTATCTACAGAGTGATTAGTTCAGCTGTTTCAGAGCCCACTGTATATTTCAGAATGTTATGCATAACTTTGCCTAAAGTTATAAAAATACCCACAAGTACCAAAAGTTAGACATTCATTTTTTCTGCTGCCTTTGATTCCTGGTAGGATGAATACATGCTGTATGGTTGAAATATGGGACTCTCAAGACCCCCCCCCCCCTCTCTCTCTCATTATATATATACAAGTGGTGCTTGTTGTAGTAATCAGTTTGGAACACTGAAACCAGCTTGGTATCTTACAGAGCGCAAGTGCAGATGTGACATTTGTGTGCTCAAGATACAAAAAAATGCAGCCTTCCCACCAATACTAGACCTGCATTAGGCTATGCTCTAATTTTCCTTGATACATACCAGGTGTTTCAGCAGACTTCTCATAATGATTAAAAATAATGCATTAAACATAGAGGTTTTTTTTCAGGGGCTCATTATTCATGCTGGTGGACATTAGGAATTGCAGAATGATCACTGGTTAATAATAATTTATTTATTAAGATGTACTCATTAACTTTCATTTGCATGCGCAGTTTATGCTTCATAATAACAGTCTCTGATGTGTGCCAGGGCTTCTGTACTTGGCCAAGTGCGGTGGCATGTAGTAGAGCTGGAGCATCAGGTCATCATGATCAAGGTGTTCAGTTGAAATTCTTATCCAAGCCACTGTGTTTGTCAGGCTTGAAATCGTGCCCAAATCTGGGAAAAAAAGAAAGTAATAGTTTCGCAATAAGTGCAAAGCAATGAACGCAATGGAAACATGTTAGAATATTACACAAAGTGTATAAGACTCGTAGCAGTAACGGCAGCATGAATTGAAGTAACCGTAAGCTGACTCAGTAAAAACGAGTTGTTGTGCTTGGGGTTCTCTGTTTGAATCGTGCCATCAGACAATTTCATTTATGTTTATTAATTAAAGCCAACGTCTTTCTTAGTGACTTTACCACCACTTTCTCATATTGGGTATGTTTCAAACCTCTTTCCTGGGCTGATCCCGGAGGTAGTGCACAGCTGTGCCAATACAATTGCATAATTTTTGTTTGAGCTCCGTTATTGTTTTGCGCTTTTAATATTTATGTCTGAGAAGGTTTTAAGATAAAAGGCATGCGCTGTTGATGGTTTGTTCCATGTCATTTGTTTGTGGGCTGCCATTCTCAAAATTCTGAGGAACAATTTTGTCGAGAATGTAGGTAAGACCTGGTATGAACAACTTTAGTGATTGAATGGTACGGCGATATAACCTGCATATTCCGCATGTCATATAGCATAGCATGGCATATAGCATACATATAACTAAATAATACAGAACCTCGTAGAGATGCCAACGCTGATGGCAAAAATTTGCTTGGAGTGTCCATATAATTGCTATTGCAATAAAGAAAAAATGGGGGGGAGGTGAAAAATTGTGAAGAGCCAGTGGGGCTGTACCAGCCAGTAAATCACAAATGTCTCTGCAATGTACAGATTACTGTATCTATTTGATTATAAGGCATTTGTGATTGTGGGTTTATTTTGTAGCTTCATACTACAAGTAGGATGGATGACAATTTTCCGTTTCGTGAACTTTCCTCCACCTTGTGAGCTTCCGCAGAACTGATTTGCCATATTATGTGTCCCTATGTTTCAAGTTGTCGATTAATTCGCCCTCGCTCTGCGATCTGGTAGCCTCCTGGTTAGCTTAGATGGTAGAGTGACCGCCTCAGAAAAGCATTGATCCCAGGTTCGAATTTTGGACTAGGACTACTTTTTCTTCAACTCCAAAGCTTTGTTTCAGAGAAACCCATATGGGTTTCCTCTGTAGCTTCATGCCATGCATCGGGTGGAGGATCATTTTCTATTTCATTTTTGCAACATAATTTCAACCACTGTTTGATAGTTAGTTACAGGAGCGTTGACGTTGAGTAAAATGTATAAAAAGGAACATCTCATAAATGTGTCTTAGTCTTAAGTACAACTAGGAACAACTCATGGATGTTAATACAACATATGTGGTTTACTGGGTAATTCTGGTGCAAACAAATTAGGAGGAGCCAATGGGGCTCTTCCTAATTGTTTGCACCGAACTTCAAAAAGCACTCCCTTATCAGAAGACGAATTGGCCTTTATGGAACAGTATTTGGCCACTACCTGCCTCACAAATCTCACAGGAGTTGGCTGACCTAAGACAGACAGTGATGATGAAGCAATTTTCTAAGTGGGAGGTGATGAGTCTTCTTTCATTTTAGAGGATACTGGTTTGTCTGGTGGCTGTTATGGTTAGATGATTCATTCCAATGAGACATTTGTGCATGCAAGTTCATCACCGTCAGTCATGCATTCTGGTGTCATTCTTACTTTTTCCTGCCCTTGTTTTTGTGCTGTAACATCATGACCATATTCCAGCTTTCTCAGTTTCCTAGTTCGTTTGCACAGTAGTGTGCTGCAGACAACAGTTGAGGTGTTGTGTGTGGATGGCGGTTAACATTCCATAGTTGCAGGAGCTACTAAAGTCCCATCACCCTTCACGTTTTGTTTCATGTGTGAAATGAAAATATACTGTTTTCTGTTACCTTAAGTTGACTGTTCCTCTCATACTGTTTTCATTTCTTAAATATTGCCTTAATTTGCTAATGTTGTTTGCTAAACTTTTTAGCATGTACAAAGCCATGGAACATCAGCTTGGCCTTTTTGGTGTTATGGTAAGCTTTTTATAGTGCTTTACTAGTATTATTTAGTGGCCCAAAATGAATATGTGACTGGTGGTTCGAGGTGGCTTTTATTTGATAACGTGTGGTTCATGTTCATGTTGTAGTGTCCTGTTAAGCCTCTTTTGCATGACCACTTTTTGTAAAACTTTCGAGATAGCTTCCATTTACAACAAAAAACCTCCTGTGGACTGCGTCGAGGAAATAGAGGTAAAAATTAGGTGCAGCACTGCCTTTTTGTAGCACAGTGCAAGCACATGCCTGGTCCTCACAGATACCTACATGCGTTGACTGATGTTGAACAGGTGGTACTCATTTACCACAGTAAAGGTCTCTGTATTCAGTGCACTAAAGAACAGAAAGGTGTGCCGAGTTTCTACCCTGAAGACAGGCAGTGACCGCCATAGCAAAGAAGCTTTTGCTGTGTATTAAAGTTGTCCTAGGTCTTTGCAAAAGATCCGTACTACACAAAGTATAGGCTTGGCAGATAACTGCAGCGCTACAGGAGTGGTTGAGTCATCCAAACAAGGAACTGGCACTCTTTTAACTAAGAAGAAAGAATGAAAAAGAAAGAAAAAGCTACGCTCTTGGAAAAGCAATTGGCAGTTGAGTGGCGTTCATATGTGCAGCCATGATAAGTAGGGGTGTGCAAATATTTGAAATGTCAAATACGAATCAAGAATATACTATTTGAAATTGTTGAATAGTATTAATCTTGTTCAAATACTAAGGGAAAACAACAGTTCTTTTAAAGAATACATTGTTGCGCCAAAAAAGGAAAATAAAGACTTGGGAAGGAAGAGTACGAAACGACAGATTGAGCACTCTTCCTTCCCAAGTTTTTATTTTCCTTTTTTGACGCAACAATGTATTCTTTAGATCCCAACCAACTCGCCCAGCAACAAGTTCTACTCAACAGTTCTTTTAGCCCACAGGGAGAAAGACTGATGCAAATGGAGTCTCGTCCGAATGATTCTTGTGCAGCAGTACTTGGTTGTTGTGGACACCAATTCAGTTCTTGAATGAACACGTGGAGGAGGTTACTTGTGCACAATAGTTGCTAGCGATCGAGAAATTGAAAACATTCAATATGTGAAGGTTGTTTTTCTCGAATATTTGAATTCAATTCACATTTTGACATTTAAACATCCCTAATGATAAGGTATTTATATTTGTTCTTCAGAAGATGCACCAGTGCACTTGAAAAATGTATGAACGATCGAGAGACTGCACACATTGTTGGGGACAAGCTGATAACCGTGAATTGAAAACAAAGTTTAGCTATAATAGATGCAGCCAGAGGTAGCAACTGATAATACAGAGCCCTCCGTTCTACATTTTGGTATAAAGCATTCTAGTAAAATGGTAATGGATAAGTCTGTAAAACATTTCAATTTGAGCAGTCTTTGCTATTCTTGGCTGCCACTTGCAAAGCACATGCAAACTATTGCAAGATATTTATAGGCTACTGACAGATGTTACTGTTCCAGTTGCAAGATTAGACTTTTCTGAAGCCAGCTTCCATTCTTCTACCTTAAGAGGCAGATAAACTGCCAAGATTTCTGTGTAGGGTCTGGTACCAGCCACGTGGGCTGTTGCATCAATGACTGAGCACAGGAAGAGAACATGAGCAATCCATAAATAAGACCAAATTGCATTTACCAACACCATGCCAGCATGTGTAAGTTTTAAGCATCCTAATCCTTGGGAGCAGTGTTGGCATGCTTGCACATAAATTTATAGAAGTGCTTACATTAAAAAGAGTGACTATGGTTGTATCAGAAAGATCTGTCATATTGCACAGTGAAGAATTTTTAAGAAACTGCTATGATTACACTATTTTGACAAAGGTTTGATGTAATGTAGTTGGCTTTTCTCTCGGTGTGTGGTGTAGGCCAGTCAGTGCACATTGCAGATTTCTTTGTATGTTTGTTCTTTAGTTGCAGGTAGCGCCTCCTGTGCATTTCTCTCCTGTATGTTTCTTGCCTTTTTGTCCTCCTTTAAGTATGAACCAAGTAGCAGAAGCGACATGTATTATTATGCCAAGAGTCCCTGTTATTTTATTATTGTGCATATTTGAACAGGTACTCAACCTCTTGCTTACTAAATCTGCAGCGACTTTGTAGTCCTGTGATCAATATAGTTGAGTAAATGATGTTGTAGGCAATAAAGTGTGGGTTTTTTAGACCTTGCAGACTCTGCCACATCCATAATCCGTGGGGCTGGCAAAAACTTTCAGTAAGAATTTTTTTTCTTTTTACCATGCTTCTAGAAATCCATGAGTGAATTACGGCAAGAAACCGCAAACTACATGTTGTCTCATGCTGAAGAGTTCCTTCCTTTCCTAACAAGCAGAAAGAATGGAGACATGATGACTGCAGGTGAACAATAAAAAGTGTGCTTGATTATCAAGATGTATATGTGTGGTCACGACTGACTTTTAAGATTTACAATAATTGGGTGTAACAGGCTTCTTCCAATTAATTTTACTCTGCATGGATTTTCTAACTGAAGGCAATACAGTGTTACACTATCTTGTACACTGTACTAGCTGTAGTCCTAGTACTACACAGCAATGATGGTATTTAGCATCACTATGTAGGTCAATAGCATGAACCATCATGGTAATACCCCGCCGAGTGCACCTCAATACCTCTCCTCATGACACTGAATATTTTGCTGCGTATTTTCAATACAAGATTGTAAGAGACTTACATTAGATGATGGTACTATTCTATCATTTCTTCTTATTTAGTGTGAGAGTACACAGTGATATCATCAATATAAACATTGCAATAATCACCAGTCAAATGATCCAAGGGGTTATTCATGATTTTCATCATTCATCATCATCATTCATCAAGGGGTTATTCATCGACTCCAGAATTATTCCAACCAAATGGTAGCCTGTTATATTCATACCAAGATAAACCAATCAACAGATAACCTACAGTTTGTTGTTAGATTGTGTCACTATAAATTATTTGAGCTTTAATCACATTTCTTGCATGTTGCATTTCAGTGATATTTTCAGGCCTAACAAGTTCTTATTTTTCTCTTTCATATGCAGAAGAATATGAAGATTACTGCTTAGAGGTTTCAAGCACTACAGCTTGGGGAGGTCAAGTTGAGGTATGAGTGATGTTTTGCATTATATCTGCGATATGTAGACTGCTCAGCATGCACTTCTGCCACAAATATCTTTATGGATATGCTGAAAAAATATACTCTGATTGAAATGCTACAGTGGTTTCACAACTGCCATGTTACAGGCACAGCTATTTTCTTGGCACTATAGTAATGAAACAGCTTCAGCAATTGCAAAAATCGAACATTCTTGCCTTCTGCATGTCATAATGCTGTCTTAGAGGTCAAAACATATTGTCACAATGTCAAAAAACGGGTCGTAGAGCACTATTCAGGAGGCACAGCGACAGGCCACCTTTTTTAATGCTGAGCGCAACAGCAACTACTTCTTCACTGCGTCTTGATAAAAACGCTCATGCATACTTGCGTTGTCCTCTTTTTCGTCGGAGCACAGGTGCGGCATTTGCGTCCCTCCAAAAGAAGCATCGTCCCGATGCACAATTTAAACATATGAGGGCAGTGTACAACGGCAAAGATTTACACATGCAAAAAAAGAAAACAAAAAAACAAAAAAAGCAAAAGTTAGTTTAACAGGTACGGCTTCATCCGTACCACATGCATCACTTCGGGTAAGTGCTTGCGGTGACTGGAGCTATCGTCACTGTCAGGAATGACCTCGTAATTCTTGTGGCGACTGGAGCTATCGTCACTGTCAGGAATGACCTCGTAATTCACGTCGCTCAGGGGGCGGATCACTCTGTACGGCCCAGGGAACCGTCTTAGAGGTTTTTCGGAAAGTCCATGACGGCGTATGGGTATTCAGACCCATACTTTGTTGCCGGGAGTGTAGGAAAAGGACCTGTGTCGAAGATTGTATCGTTTTGTATCTTGGTCTTGCTGAATGTAGATACGTACGGGGGCAAACTGTCTGGCTTCTTTAGCGCGCTGAGTAAATTTGTCAATGCCGGTAGGTAGGTAATCAAACTTATGCGGCAGCATGGCATCCAGCATTTTCGTGGCTTTGCGGCCGTGGACCAAGCTGAATGGTGTCATTCCAGTAGTTTCTTCCATCCATCTGATCCATCTGTTGCCAGCTATAGAAGTTGGAAATAGGCCCAGGAAATACATACCAACTTGGGCAAATGGCTGGCCTGGTACCTCGACCGGATGTAAGAGACCTGCAGGCTTGCCGGGAGGTGCTTTGCGTCTTTTGCAGTCGGCACATGTTTGTACGTGATGTTTGTGGGGTTCTCACCCTTGCTCTTGGGACAAAGGAGTGACAGCACAGTAGTGCAAACAGTCACAAGGGCATTTATTGCACCCTTCGTACACTAATGTTTGCTAGCCGAGTTGCTATTCATGAAACATGCCGAGGGGGCGGCGGCAGTTCGAGGAAGTCCGCAAGTCACTGCAACTGGATGGCGAAGGAATATGTTCACCCCATGCTGGACACTAATGCCTGGTCGTTCGCGCGTACGGTCACGCGAACAGTCACATGAACGGTGGTGCGTTTGAATGATCGTGTTTGTCCATTCTGGTGTAGGCCTTGCGAGACGGTCTCGCAGAAGCATGGATCAGTACTAGCGCGGAATGTTCGCACCGCTTACTGACCCGGAGCCAGAGAGGAAGAGCCCACTCCCTGTCACGCCCGACCAACCCCGCCATTAGGTGGCGCTAGCAATGCCACACTTGCGCCATCTCTCGTAATGCGCTGCAACCAGACTAACCATCGGCGGCACTAAACTACGTGGAGAAACCGGATTACAGGAGACTCGAGACATGCAGGGAAAACAACATATCAGGGGCCATGCGAGAATCTCGCATCCCCACATGTTTTGCGGCAGCAGGTAGCTTTGGCCAGTAGTACTTGCGTCTGAGTCAGGACAATGTTCTCATGCAGCCTAGATGACCTGCGGTGGTTTCATCGTGGTATGCTTTTAGTATTTCTTTTCGAAGTGATGTCGGTACGACAAGCATGTACGTGCTGCCACTGGCAGAAATTATAGAGAACATCGTTCCGGAGACAAAACAATGGCAGTCTCCTGGCATAGAGTTGCGGAACATCCTTACTTTGGCCTTCCAAGAAATTAATGAGTGGGAGCAGCTCTGGTGGTGGTGTATCTCCTGTGAAATGGTGACGGGGTCGACGATGCCCCAAAATGCAGTGTCCACTTCCACCTCATTGTTACCTGCGGACTCGATGGGTGACTTTGAGAGGTAGTCGGCATTGGTGTACCTCTTCCCTGATTTGTAAATTATGGTCATGTCAAACTCCTGAAACCTGAGATTCCAGCGTGCCAGACGGCCAGATGGGTCTTTCAAGTTGGTTAGCCAACAAAGAGAATGATGATCGCTGACAACCTTGAATGAACAGCCGTACAACTACGGGCGAAATTCGATAACCGCCCACACCATGATGAGACATTCCTTCTCGGTAGTAGAGTAGTTTTCCTCTGTACGAGAGGGAGTTCGGCTAGCGTAGGCAATTACTTTTTTGGAGCCGTCTTGCCACTGCACCAGTACAGCACCCAGACCAACATTGCTCACATCAGTATGAAGCGGTGTAGGGGTATCCTTATAGAAGTGCGCAAGAACAGGAGGCGTTTGCAGGCGTTGGTATAGTTTGCTAAGTGCTACTTGCTCATTTTCCCCCTAGAAAGGGAACATCGTCTCACGTCAGGCATGTTAACAGCACAGCAATATATGAAAAGTCAGTAATAGGCGCACAGCCCCAAGAAGCACTTCACTGCCTTCTTGTTGGATAGTGTGGGGAACTTTGCCACAGCGTCTATTTTGTCTGGGTCAGGTCGTACACCCTCATGACTGATGACGTGGCCAAGGAAGCATAGTTCACTGAAACCAATATGACATTTCTCGGGCTTTAACGTCAGGCCAGCCCAGCATATTGTTACGGCGATGTTAGGAGCATATAAAGACTGCATTTACAATATATATACAGGATGAGTCAGCGTAGACAAGATGGCTGACCACCAAGAACACGCAGCAGCCTGCGTCTCGCGATCTTCTTCTTCCTCTGTCTTTCATCCTTCCGTAACAGGACCCCCGGGTGGTAAAGCGCCGTAAAGTGGTGGTAAAGAATTGTGAGCGAAGTATGGCTTCAGTTGCGAAACGTGCATGACGTCAACAGGCATCGGACCTGAGGATGCATCAAACTGTAGCGATGCAATCTTGTAATTTACGTCGTTAACTTGACGGAGGACTTCATAAAGCCCTGTGTAGCGAGAGAGAAGCTTCTGGGAGAGGCCAACCCGACAACATGGAGAGGCCAACCCGACGACAGCACCCAAGCACCTGGCGTGAACCTAACATCGCGATGGCACCGGTCATAATGCTGTTTTTGTATATGCTGCGAGGCTAATAAACGAGAGCGGGTGACTTGATGTGCCATGTGAGCGCGATCGATGACTTCATGAGCATACTCAGTAGCAACATGTGACATAGAAGGGAGGATGGTGTCAAATGGCAATGTGGGGTCACGACCATACAAAAGATAAAAGGTTGAATATCCTGCGGTGTCATGTCGGGACGAGTTATACGCGAACGTTACATAGGCCAGCGTGGCATCCCAGTCACGGTGATTGTTGTAGACGTACATCGACAGCATCTCTGTGATTGTTCGGTTGAGACCTTCTGTAAGACCGTTCGTTTGTGGGTGGTAGGCGGTGGACAGCTTGTGCTCAGTGGCACAAGAGTGGAGGAGGTCGTCGACAACTCTGGACAAGAACGAGAGGCCGCGGTCTGTAAGTAACTGTCGAGGCGCACCATGGTGGAGAATAACGTCATGAAGGTGAAAATCGGCGACGTCGTTTGCGCAACTAGTGGGCAACACCTTTGTTATCGCGTAGCGTGTTGCGTAATCAGTAGCGACGGCGATCCACTTATTCCCTCTAGTTGTCATCGGAAAAGGGCCAAGCAGGTCAAGCCCTACGCGAAAGAATGGTTCAGAGGGAACTTAATTTGGATGGAGTCATCCGACAGGTGGCAGGGGAGGTTTCTTCCGGTGCTGACGTAATTCGCAAGTTGCAACATAGCGACGCACGGAGCGGTAGAGACCCGGCCAGAAGAACCGGTGTCGTACACGGTTGTATGTACGCAAAACTCCAAGGTGTCCCGCCGTCGGTGCATCGTGACGTTGTTCGAGAACGACGGATGGCAGATGACGAGGAAGGACAAGGAGCAACTCGGGGCCATCAGAATTGATATTGCGACGGTAGAGGATGCTGTCGTGCAGCACGAACATGCGGCACGTGCCGTCAGTGCAGCCAGATTGCACTCCAGCGATGATGGACTGTAAGGATTCATCGCGTTGTTGTTCAGGGCGCATGTCGGTCATGTCAGTAAAAGCCATCACGCAGGTCACCGGATCATCCGCGGCAGGATCAGGGGATCCACGGGATGACGAGAGAGGCAGTCAGCGTCCTTGTGGAGGCATCCAGTCTTGTAACAGACAATAAATGAAAATTCCTGGAGCCGTAAAGCCCAGCGACCAAGCCGTCCTGTCGGGTCCCGGAGAGAAGACAGCCAGCAGAATGTGTGGTGGTCTGTAACGACCGAAAATGTGCAGCCGTAGAAATATGGCCGGAACTTGGCAACAGCCCAAACTAAAGCCAAGCACTCCCGCTCGGGGATGGAGTAATTTCTCTTGGCAGGTGACAACAGGCGGCTGGCGTAAGCTATCACGCACTCACTACCATTCTGTTGTTGGACGAGAACAGCGCCGATGCCATGGCCGCTTGTGTCAGTGCGGTCTTCAGTTGGTGCAGATGGATCAAAATGGGCAAGTATGGAAGGGGTGGTCAGAAACCCGATGAGGGCGGCGAACGCATGAGCCTGCTCTGGGCCCCATGAAAATGGCGTGTTCTTCGTTAGAATATCTGTCAAAGGCCGAGCAACGTCGGTGAAGTATTTGACGAAACAGCAAAAGTAAGAACACAGGCCGACGAAGCAGTGCAAATCAGAAGCAGAACACGGCACAGGGAAACTGCGTACAGCGCGAACTTTTTCCGTGTCTGGTTGAACACCGGATGCATCAACCAGGTGTCCCAACACGGTAATCTGACGGCGCCAGAATTGACACTTCGTGGAGTTCAGTTGGAGGCCGGCTTTTCGGAAGACCGCAAGAATGTCAGTGAGTCGGGTAATCTGGCTGCCG
Source organism: Dermacentor variabilis (assembly GCF_050947875.1). Lineage (NCBI taxonomy): Eukaryota > Metazoa > Arthropoda > Arachnida > Ixodida > Ixodidae > Dermacentor > Dermacentor variabilis. The sequence goes on from NC_134568.1 coordinate 219,153,026, forward strand.
AATGTGGGAGAAAAAACAATAACGTCGTCAAGGTAACAAAGACAGGTGGTCCATTTGTAGCCTCACAGAAGAGAGTCTATCATACGTTCAAATGTCGCAGGAGCATTGCATAGGCCAAAGGGCGTGACTTTGAACTGATATAAGCCATCTGGCGTGATGAAGGCCATCTTCTCGCGGTCCATTTCATCAACTGAAATCTGCCAGTAGCCGGATCGAAGCTCTGTGCAAGCCGTTCAAGGCGTCATCGATGCGGGGTAATGGGTAGATGTCTTTTCGCATGAGCTTGTTCAAGTAGCAATAGTCGGCGCAAAAACACCAGGTACCATCTTTCTTTTGCACAAGGACGACAGGCGAAGCCCAAGGGCTGCCTGATGGCTCAATGACCCCTTTGCGGAGCGTTTTGTCCACTTCTGATTGAATGACTCGACGTTCAGCATGTGATACATGATAGGGACGCCAATGAATAGGATTCGTGTCTCCAGTGTTTATACGGTGGTGAACAACAGATGTTTGGCCTAAAGGCCTGTCACCGAAATCAGATGTCACTGTACGATTCAAGCAGGAGACGTATGTCTGTGGCCTGTGCCGAGGCGAGGTCAGGTGCAATCATTTTCGCGAGGTCATCCGTTAAGGAACCAGAGCTGGGAGCTGCAATTCGTGCCAAGAAACCACTCTCGGCATTCAGACTCTCAATGTCAAATTCAAAACCACTAGAAAGGATAGCCAAGAATATGCTGACCGGGATCACTTGAGTGAATAGGCTGAAATTCAGAAGCGGTAGAACGACGTCGTTATTAGTAACCGTGACCAGCGTATGCGGAACAGCAACATTCCGGTTCAAAAGCACGTCGACGATGGGGCAAAGCACATATTCACCGTCGGCAACCTGTGGCTGAGTGGTCAAAGTGACGTAAGTAACTGCCTCGGGTGCCAGATGCACATCATGAAGCGAGCACAAGTGCGGTGGGGCGGTGCTCGGAGCATCGGCGAGTTGAGGCAGTTCTAACTGAAGAACGCCGGTCGCGCAGTCGATGAGAGCAGAATGAGTGGATAAAATTCCAATCCAAGGATAACGTCATGAGGGCAGTTGTCAATCACAGCAAACAGAACATAAATAGGGCGGCCGGCTATACTTAAACGCGCAGTACACATTCCAAGAACAACCAGCATGCCGCCGTCGGCGACACTTAAGCACTCGGGCAGCTGCTGGGGTGAGGACCTTCTTTAAGCGTCTACGTAGGCTAGCACTCATCACAGATACGTAGGCTCCAGTCTCGACAAGTGCTTGGACAGGTACGCCGTCTATTTTAACGTCTATTACACTTCTTGTGGACACAGACAGAGGATTCGCTGCGGTAGTAGGCAATGCAGCACCACCTCCGAGGGCTGCATTTCTTAGTTTTCTGAAAGGGCACGGCCAAACGCCACAGGGGACGAAAGGCGACGTGGCTGCGGCGAACGGGAAGATGGATGACGTGTTTGCGGTGAACGAGACTGGTGTCTGCGCGGCGGTGGTGAGCAGCTGTACCACGTGTTCCTAGCAGAGTTGTCGGCGTTGTTAGACTCGGCGGTGGGCGAAACATTGCGGGCATTTCCATCAAAACAGTTAAGGTTGGTCGACGTGCGAGTTGTTGAGGGCCACGAGTTGTGACAGTATCGGGCGACATGATCTATGTGGTGACAGGTGAAACATATTGGCTGGTCGTCCGCAGTTCTCCACTCAGTCGGGTTGCGATAACGTGGAGAGAAGCGTCAGGGTGGAAGTGAAAATAATAGAAGGGTGTTTGTTGGCTCTGGGTTTGGCGACAGCACAGACAGGATGTGAAACAATGTTTTCAAGTTCCTGGCAAACGATGGCTTGTATGAGGGGAACGGAAGAATGGTTAGCATCAGGGCTACGCGAACAGAAAGCTGCGGGTGCCATCGCATCCAGTTCACATCGAAAGATTCGCACCACGTCCTCTGATGGTGACACATGCTGCTGTGCGGGTTGATCTTCACACGTCGACATTGCGGCAGTATTGGGAAGTCTGGCAATGGTTGCAAGACGCATCGGCTTTTTGCCTGCTCGAATTGTCGGCACTCTTTAATGATGGCATCAACTGTAGAACAGCTTTTGCACAGGAGCAGATTAAAGGTGTTCTCAGCAATGTCCTTAAGCATGTGCCCACCTTTTCAGCTTCTGTCATGTCTCAATCTGCTTTATGGTTAAAGTGCCAGCATGCCCTGAATGTACGAGACATAGGACTCCGTGTGGGATTAGACATGGGAGGCCAGTTCCTGCTTTGCGGCAATTTTACAACCGGCTGGTTTGCCAAACAACTCTGTCAACTTCTCTTTGCATTGGTCCCAGCTGGTGAGCTCCTCTTCGTGGTTTTCGTACCACACCTTTGCCGTGCCTCATAGGTAGAACAGGTTGGCTAGCATAAGCGTAGGGTCCCATCTGTTGATTCCACTCGCGCATTCATACATAGCCACCCACTCTTCAACGTCAGCGCCATCGGCCCCGCAGAAAGTTCCAGGATCCTTGGGTCGCACAACCACAACCAAAGGCGACAGCGACGTAGGTGGCGACGGTGATGTTGGAGGCGGCAACGATGTTGATCCCACGTGCTCACTGTCATTCATGGTACGGACGGTGATGCGACGTCCAGTGCGGAGCTCAGTTTCCAGCTGTGGTACCCCACACCTCCCACCGATATGTTACGGGGATGTTAGGAGTATATAAAGACTGTATTTACAATATATGTACAGGATGAGTCAGTGTAGACAAGATGGCTGACCACCAAGAACACGCAGCAGCCAGCGTCTCACGATCTTCTTCCTCTTCTGTCTTCTTTCATCCTTCCGTAACAATATAGCTTGGAGAACAGTGAGCAACCGGCTTAGGTGCTGCTCAAATGTAGCTGAGAACACTATGACATCGTCTAGATAGGCCAAGCATGTTTGCCACTTCAGGCCTGATTGTACGGTGTCCATTAGACTTTCAAAACTGGCAGGTGCTGAGCACAAACCAAAAGGAAGGACCTTAAATTCATAAAGCCTGTTAGGGGTCATGATGGCAGTTTTTTCGCGATCTCTCTCATCGAGCTCGATCTGCCAATACCCATTTCGTAGGTCCACTGATGAAAAATAATGTGCATGCCGCAGCCTGTCCAGCAAATTGTCGATGCGTGACAGCAGGTAGAGGTCTTTCTTCGTGACCTGGTTTAATTTGCGGTATTTGATGCAGAATCACAAACTGCCGTCTTTCTCTTTGACTAAGACCACGGGTGACGCCCAGGGACTTTTCGAAGGCTGCATCACATCATCCTCAAGCATCGTCTTCACTTGCTTTTGAATCTCTTCACATTCCTTTGGAGCTACACGGTAGGGATTTTGTCGAATCAGCTGCATATTATAATCCTTGATGATACGGTGCTTGTTCAGTGATGTTTGTTTGGCCCTTGACGTAGTCGAAAAGCAATCTTCAAACTGGTGTATCAGCCCCAGTAGGCGCTGCAGCTTAGGTGACAGGGTGGAGCTGACGTCGACAAAGGTATGTAGGGCGGGATGGTCGTTTCTTGTAGAGTGAAACAATCCTTTACTTGGGTGATGTCGTTGCAGTACACAATTGTGGTACCCTTCTGGATGTGACAGTGTTCATTACTGAAGTTCGTGAGAAGGACTTCCGTATGCCCATGAGTCATGTTGAGTACACTTATAGCAATGGAAACGCCTTGTATGAACAATAGTACAATGATTTGCTCCACGATCACATTCCCATGGTAGGGCTTCTTGCATGATACAGATACAAGGCGGCAGGATCCCGGCTGAATGGTCACATCATCGGCGATTCACAAATGCTCATGTTGCCCTTCATTCATTGTGTCGCCATACGGGCTGGCAGAAAACGTCACCATACGTTCCAGAATGTTTATAACTGCACCTTAATCTAGCAGAAAATCCATCCCCAAGATGAGGTCTTTGCAGTAGTTGGGAGAAGGACGAAAGTGGCAACGAAGCTGGAATTACCGATGTGGATGCAGGTGGTGCATGTTCCCGTTGGTCTCATTAGCTGACCCCTGGTATTTCTTATGTGGGGCCCATTCCACAGCGTCTTCACTTTCCTAATGTGGTTGGCCAGCTCTTCCCGCATAATCTAGACGTCTGCACCGGTGTCAACAAGTGCGATGACGTGATGTCCATCCACCACGGGCAATGTCATTGGCGTGAGTGTTCGTCGTCATCATATCGTCTTCGTCCATTCGGCGGCGTCATATCGTCATTGTGGAGAGTGGGGGGGGGGGGAGTATTTTTGGCGTCTCGACACAGGGTAAGCTTCCCCCCAGAGGTCACTGCCGTTAGTTTCCTCGGCGTGGACTAGGGGAGGGAGCATTCACCCCTGCCGCCATCAATGGTGAAACTCTGTCGGTTTGGGGAAGTGTAATTAATGCTCAGATGACGGGGACTGTCAGCGAAGACGTGGTGAAGCTGCTTGGCTGGGTGACAGCTGATCACTGCTCTGGGCGCAATGGTCGTCAATGTGCAGAGAAGCAGCAGGAAAAAAGGGGCCGGTTCCAGCATCTGGATGGGGGTAGTAACGGGCAATGTGGCCTGGTTCGCCGCAGTGGAAGCAGAGTAGTCGATGGTCGGCAGCGCACCACAAGTCGGTACGGCGAACTGGAGGTCGTCTCACAGACTCTCATTGCCACTACGGCACGGGAATGGGCCATGGCTGAAATCGCGTTACTGGTGGTGAAAGGGGAGGACGTCGGACCATGTTGGCATAGGTCAACGGACATGTTTCTGGACATGGGGCTGGTGAGGAGAACGCTTGCCGGAACTCCTGGCGCATGACTTCGGCAACAGAAATGACTGGTGACTCTGTAAGAGGAATGCCGATGGCTCACAGCTCTTCATGCAGGATGTATTGAATCATGTGCCATAAAGAAGTGTGTTGTTGCTTTCCACTTATTGCTGTGTTGTTGGGCTGGCGGTAAAAGTGGCGGTAATGTTGCTGAAGTGCCCGCTCGATGACAGTGGCTGCCCTGATGAATTTGTTGACCGTTGTTGGCGGGTTTTGTACAAGAATGGCAAACAGCGGTTCCTTAATTCCCCGCATAAGATGATGCATTTTCATGCAAAATGACCGTCTTATCGAGCATGGTCATCATTGTACTGGCACCACAAAGACCTGACAAGAGAAATCAAGGAAGCATCTGAGATTGCACGGGCAGGTGATCTATGCGTCAGCAGGCCATCTGTGGCATTATCAACTACAGAGCTTGAATTCCTGGCATGACGGCATGTGGCCTTTTTTTAAAGCTTTTATGTCCTTCTTTCCCTTAGCAGAATCAGTTGCGTATATATGCTCCTCTTCCGCAATAAACGCTGTGTTGAAAGTTAGTGCTTGTACTGTCTAGTCTTTGTCGATCGTCCTTTCCGCACTATGCTTCCAGTGTAACTATGTATTGCCAACCAGCCCAAGCCTATACTCTTCTGATTAGAACAGCATGCTGAAGTTTGTGAAATCTAGTGAAACCAGTTTTTGTAATGTCATTGGCGTGAGTGTTCGTCGTCATCATATCGTCTTCGTCCATTCGGCGGCGTCATATCGTCATTGTGGAGAGTGGGGGGGGGGGGGGGGGGAGTATTTTTGCCGTCTCGACACAGGGTAAGCTTCCCCCCAGAGGTCACTGCCGTTAGTTTCCTCGGCGTGGACTAGGGGAGGGAGCATTCACCCCTGCCGCCATCAATGGTGAAACTCTGTCGGTTTGGGGAAGTGTAATTAATGCTCAGATGACGGGGACTGTCAGCGAAGACGTGGTGAAGCTGCTTGGCTGGGTGACAGCTGATCACTGCTCTGGGCGCAATGGTCGTCAATGTGCAGAGAAGCAGCAGGCAAAAAGGGGCCGGTTCCAGCATCTGGATGGGGGTAGTAACGGGCAATGTGGCCTGGTTCGCCGCAGTGGAAGCAGAGTAGTCGATGGTCGGCAGCGCACCACAAGTCGGTACGGCGAACTGGAGGTCGTCTCACAGACTCTCATTGCCACTACGGCACGGGAATGGGCCATGGCTGAAATCGCGTTACTGGTGGTGAAAGGGGAGGACGTCGGACCATGTCGGCATAGGTCAACGGACATGTTTCTGGACATGGGGCTGGTGAGGAGAACGCTTGCCGGAACTCCTGGCGCATGACTTCGGCAGCAGAAATGACTGGTGACTCTGTAAGAGGAATGCCGATGGCCCACAGCTCTTCATGCAGGATGTATTGAATCATGTGCCATAAAGAAGTGTGTTGTTGCTTTCCACTTATTGCTGTGTTGTTGGGCTGGCGGTAAAAGTGGCGGTAATGTTGCTGAAGTGCCCGCTCGATGACAGTGGCTGCCCTGATGAATTTGTTGACCGTTGTTGGCGGGTTTTGTACAAGAATGGCAAACAGCGGTTCCTTAATTCCCCGCATAAGATGACGCATTTTCATGCAAAATGACCGTCTTATCGAGCATGGTCATCATTGTACTGGCACCACAAAGACCTGACAAGAGAAATCAAGGAAGCATCTGAGATTGCACGGGCAGGTGATCTATGCGTCAGCAGGCCATCTGTGGCATTATCAACTACAGAGCTTGAATTCCTGGCATGACTGCATGTGGCCTTTTTTTAAAGCTTTTATGTCCTTCTTTCCCTTAGCAGAATCAGTTGCGTATATATGCTCCTCTTCCGCAATAAACGCTGTGTTGAAAGTTAGTGCTTGTACTGTCTAGTCTTTGTCGATCGTCCTTTCCGCACTATGCTTCCAGTGTAACTATGTATTACCAACCAGCCCAAGCCTATACTCTTCTGATTAGAACAGCATGCTGAAGTTTGTGAAATCTAGTGAAACCAGTTTTTGTGGTACATGTGGTAGAATCTTATGCTGCAACTAATGCTTGAATTATTGAGGGGAGGCTGGGCTTTAGTCATATTACAAAACACCTTTATCCCACCGTTCCTCCGTTTTCAGTGTAATTTGTGAACGGAAAGGAATTTATTGTTATTAAGTGTGAATATGAATATGAAGTTTACCAAAATTGCATGAGTGTACTGCAATTTTTTAAAAGATTTTTTCAAGACTGCTAGCATAAATGTGCACTTCACATTATATTCATAACTGCTATGAATGTAATGCAAGTACTTGCAAGGTGGCTTCCACTAGCTGGTTATGAATCTTATGAAGAACTTGTTGACTTACTTTCCTTACAAGCATATTTGCATACATCAGTTGTTTAAGAGGAAGCTCTAGCTTGGCAACTCTTGTCTTAATGCATGGGAATGGAGAAATCATTTTTCTCGGCAACCGCTACTCTGCAATAAAAAATATCGCAATTTTGTAAGTGCACCTCACATTGCATCTAAACTGGACAAAATTGATATATTATACACCGCTCTGAAATATACCAATAATTTGTGAGTAGGACTTTTGCAAAAACCTTGTAAGATCATGTAAGCTGTAATTTCATATATCAAATTTGTCCGGTTTGGATTTTCACAGATGCAGTTTACAGAAATGCGATATCTGTTTTCGATGCACAGTTACCAAATTGCGAATGTTATGCTTCTATTTTTTTTTTCAAGCTTACCAATATTTAGCCATTTTTGTAAAAAATTGCAGGCTTTAAATCAATATCCTGCTTCCTACAGTCACTAGAATTTAACTTTTTCTTTAAATGCAACAAATTTCATTCAAATCAGTCAGCATTTTTCTCATAAAAGCATTTATGTATTTTACGTGTATGATTTGAATAAGCGGCATCAGAGTGGACTCTGAGCTAAAGTTTCTTCTTAAATAAATCTGCTTCCTACAGTCACTAGAATTTAACTTTCTCCCTGAAATGCTACAAATCTCATTCAGGGTGGTCCAAGGGTTTTCTCATAAAAGCATTTCTGCATTTTACATGCATTTGAATATGAATAGGTGGCATCGTAGTTGGCTCTGAGCATCAGGTCGCCTCAGTGTTCTGTTTGTAGTTGCATTATGCACTTTGGGTCAAGGTAGGTGTTTCAAAGGAGTTTATACATGACTAGCTTACCAGAACTGAGGAAAACAGATCTCAAACATAGTTGGATCCTAGGTATAATTAAATAACTTTATTTGAAATATTATGTCACTAAGCTGTTTCTTTTATTTGGTGGTGTGACTGAAATGGATAAATGGTTAAGCTCAGATTAATCCACACACATTGTTGGCAAACTCTGCCTTGTGTTGAGAAAGGTGAAATATTGTGCCACTCTATAGAGGAAAAAGATGATCCTTTCCCCATATTTTAAAAAAATTTTTTGTCCTAGCAAGGCTAACAGTGCTACAAAAATTTCACTTTGCTACATTAGTTTTCGTGGCTCCAAAACTTGATCAGGCAGTATTAACTATAAGGGGGAGGAGCAGGTGTCACATTCCAATGTCACCTGCTTTCGATGCCATATAACTAGAGGGATAAAGTGGATGGAAACAAACGAGAGATATTTTAAAGGCCGGAGGAGAAATGGTGCCAAGGGGGGAAAAACAGTTACATGGAAAATTGTGCTGCAGAAAGGGGAGAGGCATCTACATGCTTTTGTCTAAACCTGTGGGCATGCTCTGTTGCATATAACAAGCATCCACTTGCCGCTAAAGTGCGACGTCAGCGTTCACATCGCCCGAGATCTAGGAAACCCACTGCTATTGCTAAGGATGCACCGCGTCCACTGTCAGTCCACAAACTTCCACAGACAATTAGCAATACTAGCAACGAGGTTCCTAAGCAGAAAGTCTTGAATAACATTGCCTCATGCGAGGAGTGGCCGCTGTTGCCAAGGCTAGAAGAACCAGCGGAGCAGCAAGATGTAGCACGCTTGCCGAATTATGCTTCACCTTCTGGCAGCAGCCCAGACAACGACAAACAAGTGACCATGATACGGGCCCTTATGAACACGCTACGAGTACTACTGAATGCCATACACACTCCGGCGGCTCGAGGTGCACTTGAAATACTGAATGCTCTGAATCCGGTACTGTCCGGTCTTGAGAAGCACCATGGCTGCTCCTCAGCACTCCTTCCTTAAAGAAGTCAAGCAAGCGTTCCTCTTCCAGTGGAATGCCAGAGGCCTTAAATCCCGCATTTCGGACTTTGGTCCGTTTGTTTTCAAGCACAAATTTCCAATCATTGTCATTTGTGAGCCAAACATTGAGAGCACCTTCCGCCTATCAGGATATGAAGCTTTCATGTCTGCCACCTATACCGACCGCAGCAAAGTCATCGTCTACGTCAGATGCGATTTCACTTATCTTTTACACCCAGTGGCACCGGATGACAACATTCAGTATGTATGTTTGACTATAAAATGCAAGAACATTTCACTCACGCTGGTAGGTGCCTACATTTCACCTTCGAGTCGATTTGACAACGCAAGACTAAGTACAATTTTAAAAGCGACACCTGGACCATGGATTCTTAGCGGCGATTTCAATGCGCATCACTCGCTATGGGGAAGCTTGAAGATGGATTGTCGAGGAAGACGTGTACTATCCTTCGCGTCAGACCATGAACTCTGCTGCCTAAATGATGGCAGTGCCACTTTGCTGCGGGGATTGACATACAGTAGCTGCCTGGACTTAACTTTTGTTTCAAGATGCCTCAGTGCCAGTGTGAAATGGTTTCCGGACAACGAAACGCGTGGTAGTGACCACGTTCCAACGTACGTTAAAATCAATGGCATACGCAAGTCACACTCTACCACAGTTCTTCAACGCATCGACTGGCTTAAATACACGTTGCTCATGGAGAAGAATTGCCAAAGATCCAGCAATGTCCACGTGGCAACATCGAGGAACTCATTAACAACGCTGCTTGAGAAGCCACAAGAGTTTTTGGGCCTATTCCTAAATTTTGTGAATTCGAAGCAGAATTGGAGCGGCTTCGAGCAATTCGCCATCGCGTGGAACGAAGGTACAGGTGCACCAAGTCCATCTATGACCTAAGGGAGGCGAGACGCATACAGAAGATCCAACGTCGGATCAACTCCCTGCAGTCTCTAAGATGGAAGACTTTTTGTGATTCCCTTGATCCACATAAACTCCTATCACATATATGGAGAACGGTGCGCGGTCTTCGAACATCACCACAACAACGCCACCCCTTCAAATGCCTGGCTCTCTGCCAAGGTCGCCGAGAGATCGACGTAGTGGAGGATTTCTGTTTAAGGGTAGCGGATCTACCATCCTCGTTTTCCGTACATGACCCCCTTGACGTTCTGATCGCGCGGGATTCTTGTATAGACAATCCGTTTTCTATCGAGGAGTTACAAGCTCAGCGTGTAGACGTTCCTCATCGCCTGGACCTGACGGGGTGACTTACGCAGCTCTTGGCAACCTCGGTCAAACAGCCCAGCATGCTCTTCTAGAGGTGTGCAACAATTCATGGCGGGAAGGAGTGGTTCCAGCTGCATGGAAGTCCTGCCGCCTTGTGCCTCTGCTCAAACCAGGTAAATCACCCCTAGGTGTGGAGTCTTACCGGCCGATTGTCTAGGAAAAGTGATGGAGAGGATGGTGCTGACACATCTGGAGTGGTATCTAGAACTCTACAAGATATACCCTGACGCTATGGCAGGCTTTCGACGCGGGCGCTCTTCAGTAGACAACGTCGTAGATCTTATCTCGTCTGTTCAACACGAAAAAAGCCTGTCAGCGGCGATGTTCCTGGACGTTAAAGGCGCTTATGACAATGTAACACATCGAGCCATCCTGGACGCCTTGGGCGATGTCGGCCTAGGGGGACTTGTGTTTCGATGGATATTCAGCTACTTGACAGGTTATTCTTTGTGCAAACAGAGGATGGTGCACCATCACAACACAACAACTACTGCGGAGTACCACAAGGCGGAGTCTTGAGCCCCACTCTATTTAACCTCGTGCTCATCGACCTGGTTCACACCCTTCCGCAATCCGTCCATGTGTCGATCTATGCAGATGATATATGCATTTGGTCATCAGGAGTGATGCGTCCACAGGTGCGCGCCAGACTGCAAAAAGCGGCCACACTAACATCCAGCTATCTTTGAGAAGTCCTCCCTGAAGTTAGTGCTCTATGGTCGCTTTCACGCGCAAAGCAATGAGACAATACGTTGTTAGAATTAATTGACAGCCTATTGCCTACGAAAAGACGCACCGTTTTCTAGGAGTAATAATAGATCGAGACCTCTCCTGGAGTCCTCACGTCTCTTACCTAAATAGGAAACTAGTGATGATAACAGACATGCTCGGATTCCTTGCAGGAAAGTCATGGGGTGCGTCTGTGAGTGCAATGCTCCAACTCTATAAAGCACATTTCTTGGGTCCCCTACGCTACAGCTTACCTGTTCTAGTTGGGACTGGTAAGACCAACCTCCGTGCCCTCCAATCTCTACAAGCTCAAGCTCTGCGAATTTGTCTTGGCCTTCCCAGGTGTGCATCAACGGCAGCAACAATAGCCATCGCGCATGACCACCCTATCTATACGTATATTCATGTCGACTCCTTAAGGGTGCACATCAGGCACTTCGCCCGACTTCCATCGCATCATCTCGCCTCCCTTCCTGCCGCTCGACCTCATTCAGCGTTTAGCAGAATTATTGCCGCCAACCACGGAAGTTTACCATCAAACTTCACACCTGCAGCACGACCATCTCTACCGCTGTGGTGCCTGCATCCACTCCAGGCCCTTCTTGTTATTCCCAGCATCAAAAAGAAAGCGGAGATGTCATCTTTCGCCCTCAAACGAACTGTCCTTTCATTCTTACATGAAAAACACAACGTACGCACCCACATTTACACGGACGGCTCTGTCTCCTCTAAAAGTTCAGCTGGAGCAGTGGTACTTCCTGCTCAATCTGTCACTATCAAATTCAAGACGTCTCACGTTACATCATCGACGGCTGCAGAACTTGCAGCTATCCGTGCTGCTCTGGCGTTTATAGGTCCCAAATCACCACATTCATGGTCCATCTTTTGTGATTCAAAGGCAGCTCTCCAGTGTCTGCTGTCCCCTTTCAACCACGGACCAAATGTGCAATTAGTCGCAGACATCCAACTACTCCACCATTATGCAATCGACAAGGGACACAACATCATCTACCAGTGGATACTGGGTCACTGCGGAATTTCGGGAAATGACAGTGCGGATGACGCTGCCTGATTGGCGCATGATGGTGCCCAGATTGTACCCATACCGCTGTCAAGAACAGATGCAGCCACAAGTCTTCGCTCCCTCGCACGCGAACTTACACTAACTCTGTGGAACGCCAGTGAATTCATGAACACACGTCTTCACCGATTGGATCCAAGTTTGCAACTCCGTCTTCCACCAGGGTTGCCTCAAGCGGAAGCAACACTTCTTTTGCCGCCTATGGCTCGGCGTGGCATTCACGAACTCCTATTCCTTCCACATTGGAATGGCCGACAGCCCTGCTTGCGACACCTGCGGCTGCGAAGAGACGATCGTGCACCTCCTCTGTGACTGTCCACGTTACAGTGTGCAAAGAAAAGTGCTCGTGACCGTGCTCGAAAAACTGGACAATCGCCCCTTCACAGAAGAGAAAGTTCTAGGACACTGGTCCAGATGGGTTTCGGCGCTCAAAGCCTTAAGGGCTTTACTCAAGTTCTTAAGGACATGTGCATTGTGCGAACGCCTTTGACTATTGTTGCGCGTAACATTGCGTTACTGTGTGCATTTTTCTTGTTTTTTTTTCTCTCTTCCTTCTCCTTTTATTCCCTTTACCCCTTTCCCCAGCACAGGGTAGCCAGCCGGCATTTACACTGGCTAACCTCCCTGTCTTTCCTTCCCTTTTGTCTCTCTCTCTCTCTCTTAACTAAACATGTACGTGGTTCTAGAGTGCATTTCCTTCATTACTAAAGAAGTTATTTTACTATTTCTTTCTTTTTTTTTTCAAGGTACCACTTGTAGCAAACACTTTTGCTCTCCCTATGACTTGGTTATAATAAGGATTTATTGCATATCTATATAAAATGTCATAAATAGTTAAAGGGCCTCTCCCCAGACCCTGCCACGAATTTTGGTTATACTCTAGAAGTCATAATGCACTGTGCACACAGCGTTCTACCACAAGATCTTTTTTTAAAGTCTAGTAGTTGCTGATGTAGAAGCTGACATGTTCAGGGCATGGTGTAAAAAGGTAAACGACCCTCCTCTAAGCAAAAGTTCTCTCTCATTGCCTTGACCAGCACCAACAAGCAACATTCCTGCCTTCTCCCATATTCGGAGCCAAGGGCCCACATGACGTTTATGTCCAGACTCCCACCTCTATTCCTTGAGAGCAAGGGCATGCTTTCATTTGAATTTTTAGGTGTTTTTGTGGTGTACAGTAGCGTAATACTTTGCAGACATGATTTTCACCAAGTGGTCTACGCACCATTCTTGCCTGTTTGCAATTCCCAAACCTGGTGAGGGGCCCTTAAATACCTATGCTCCATTTAAAATGTTTCCTCTTGTACTCGTACTATGCAAGACTCTACTATACAAGAATTATTTGGGCATTTTGGCAAGTCATGTTCTGCATGTACCTGTATGGTTTGAATCCTGCTAAAAGTGAAAAAAATGCACTGGCTCTCTCCTGGCATGATGCTCAACTTTCCAAGGAATTAATAAAAGGTGGGGGAAAAGGGGGAGAGTTTATACTCTCGCTTCCTAATTAAATATTAGACTGTATGTGAAGGGTACCTCTTGCCTGATCATAGTCCAGGTCTTCATAAAGCAACTGCCATTGCTGTGCATGGCACTATATCCTGCTAGGCACCTACTGGTCAGTGCATACCAGCCAGGAAGGTACAGGCAAGTCTCCTGGTTAGGTACTTGCTCAACTGCCATGGAACTGCAATACTAGATCAAATGACTCCCCCTGTAAAAGAAGCCTCGTGCTAAAGACACAACCACAAAATTATAGATGCTTCTCTCTTTATGACATTAACAAAGAGCACACTGTGTGAGAAATATAGTGTGTTTTGTAATGGTCTATTCTTGGTACATGAAGGTTTACAACTTGCCACAAAATGAAACAATAAAAGTAAATTATTCTGAGTTGCCATATTGGCACATTGTGATAGAAATTCGCCAATAGCGCTATGGTTGTTGACAAATGGCAAGTGACATTAATGTTTGAAGACATTCATAAGTACTACTGCTGGATAAGATAGTATTCAGGCTGTACGAACATACAAGAGATGGCCACACCTCAACTGGGTCAGTGGCATCTTAATAGCTAGCAAGCGCAACCTAAGGTGACTGTGCACACTCTGCTGGGTTTTCTTGCCAGTTGCAATTTATTGTAAGAATTGTCTTCTTGCAAATAAATGGATCATTGTGGTTGAGAGTGTGTTCCTGTTTACTCTTTATCAACCTGTCTGTGTAATGCTTTAATAAAAGCACAAAGGGAACATACGTGGATGCTGTTAAAAAATAAGTGCATTGTCATGTATCATCTTGCTAACATTTAGTAAGCACTTAAGTGCAGCAGTTGTAACAAGAACAGTGTTAACATTTTGCAGTATATGGCACAGTTCAAAGACTTTAATATATATCTCGCAGGGGCCCTTGTAATGTCAAGAGTTTGGTGTAAGCAGTTCACACTAAAGATGACACACAGTTTACCAAACTGTTAAACAGTTACTGAAGCAAAGTGTGAGACAGGGCCAGTTGGTATTCCTTGATGATATAACCAACGCGAGAGTTGATACGAAACACAAAAAGAAGCTACAATGATAAGCGCTGTCCTTGTCGCTTCTTTTTGTGTTCTGTGTCAACTCTCGTTCTGGTTATATCATCACTGCAGTTACTGTCACTTTTATAATTGAGATGGGGCTTCAGCTGCTTTAAATGTGCATTTTGTTGTGCACAGTCTTTCTGATATTGTCATGTGTAGATATCAGCCTGTTCTGTTTCTTCGGCACTCGTAGCATTCATCTGGTACAAAAATTTTAAAAAATTTGTCTGCCATGTGAAATAATGATTGCTTTTAAACAGGAGTGAAAGTAAAAATAGCAGAGCAAGATGGCACCATTTCACTAAAAAATTATCAGAGAAGTGCCTGTCCATGTCTGTCCTGGTAATCCCACATCTTCACATTTAAATGCTACTCGTTATGGAATACAGTTAACTGATTTTTCGGACACAGGCAGGGCTGCAAAAATGTCTGAATAATTACGGCTGTAAAAGGGAGACAGATAACATGAGGGACAAGCAGGGAGATCGAGATGATCACAAGGTGCAATTGCAGTAAATGTACCATATCAATGGTAAAATCAGTTTATTTGTTCTTTACAATGCCAGCTCAGTGGAGAATTCTTTGACAGAATTTCACTCTGTGTTGTGCTTCATTTAAATAATATCAACTTGGAATTTCGTGGTGGTCAAGGCTACGGGTGCGTTCTGCATTTGCCCATAGGCTCCGTGCAGTAAAGTTTGCCAGCAGCCAATGCGAAATTTGTTCCAGTGCTGCTGAAACACTGTGCAGTAAACAAGCTTAACACATACTTCAGTGTCAACTTTCCGTATTAGTCAAGAACTTGGAAAGTAAAGCTATTGGCACATATAACAGCCATTATTTCTTTTTTGCAAGTGTGAAAATATAGGTTATTTTATAAATCTTAAATGTCAAGGTTACTGAAACATACATGTTAAAATCTATGCACTCAAAAAAATAATGTTGCTGTTGTTCAGGCTTTACTCAAAAACAAGAGACTACACTGTCTAATTCCAGAAGCTGGCCATTCATATAGATTGCTGCCTTTGTGAGGTTTCAGCTCCAATATGAAATTAGTACTTGTTTAGCTCAGTCATTAACCTAAATTATCTGCTGCAATAAACTTTTACTGCTTTATTCTGCTCATGATATAATGAAAGTTCTGTTTCATGCAGCTCAAGGCTCTTTCCCATGCTTGTAAGGTGCCCATAACAATTGTTCAAGCAACTGGACCTTCTATTGAGATAGGCACAGAATATAATGCTAAGCCTATCTTTCTAAGGTAAGTTACTTGCTGGTACTGCATAACGTCAAACAGCTATACTTCATTTTGGACTGTATTATGAACATGGCTGGGTAAATGAACTCTGTGAAACAGTGGAGTAGTTTTTTGTTCTGGCTCACATTGGGATAATTATAAATGAGAAATTTTGCTTGTTTTATGCTATATGTTCTTATCACTTTTACTTGGAATGCATGCAGCCACAGGAAATGACAGGAAAAAAGAATGTAACAGATGAGTACTGGTGCCCTTCAACCCTTTATGTGTTTCGGCACATGCAGGATGAATGAAGAGGAGGAAGCATGTGTCCACAAAAATCTTATAATAAAATTTTACATGACAGCAGACATTTATGCATCTTATTTGTCTTATGAAATAACTAAGCTAGCTGGTCTTCATTTCATCCCCTTTTGCATTTAAGTAGCATGGTATGCAATATAATACACACTTGTGCAGATAACAAATTCTTAGAGTTATTTATCTGTGCGAGATATTTGTACAGTGAAGCTTGTCCAACAAGCAGCTGCAGTTGCGCCAATAAGTTGCCTAATGCATTTAGAAGGAGAGAGGCAGCTGACTACAGGTTCTCTTAATTTGTGAGTTTTTCTTTTATGGAACGTTAAAGAGAAATATGAAACCCAGCTGTTCCATTATTTATGCAATATCAAGTATTCCATTCTTATTGTGAGCTGATGTTGACAAGGTGCTGATGCCCCCTTCAAGTTTTTAAACCAACTTTTGAAATCTGCTGAGCATTAGTTGAATGAATGCTTATAAATAGGAAAGGATTACTCTGTACAGTGGGCTCTTGCTAATGCGAAACCAATTAAGTTGAATTTACGGGTATGAAGAACAATGTGAGAACATTTGGTTGACTTCCCATAGGCCCATTACAAAAAAAAATATCTTCAAACGAACCGCTAATTCGGCAGAGTTGAACTTCTACAGCCATTACCAATGTCTATTTGCCACTTTGCTCGGGAAGAAGCCCAGATTGGCAGCGCTTGCAAGAGCAGCGCTGCATAGGCAACAAAGAAATCTCATACATGCCTTTCTGGCGGGTTGCATGGTTTGCATGGTCACTTATTCTTATTGGTGCAGTTGTACGAAATACTTCACGTTCCAGTCGGCTGTTCCAGTCAAGTGTCTTTGTGGTTAAGCCAAGTGCCCTTGTTACCCTTCCAAAGTTGTTATAAAGATGCTGTTGCATTTCTTTTGAATTAAAAAAAAAAGCAGTAAACACGACGAGACGAAGATGACGATGGGACAGGCTGAAACTTACAACTAAAGTATATGATAGTATAAAGGCAAATATACCCTCTGCAAATCTTCCTGGCAGATGCACATTAATCTACTTACGATTACATTTCACTGCTAAGAAAACTCATCTCATTATCAGCGAGGCTCAGAGAAGTGTTATTGACGCAGGTGTTCTTCCACCTAATTATGTGGAAAGCCTCCAGAATCACCCATTATGTCTTCATTTTTCTGCAGCCTATAACACTTGTGTTATCAAACACTGGGGCGCATCCGCGCTGTCTTTAGTGACTTGGCAGGTGAGTGCCGTCAGTTGCAAAAAGGGTAGGACAACACTTGGATCAGCGACACTTCTCTGAGCCTCACTGATAAAGAGAGGAGTTCCCTTAGCGGCACAGTGTGATTGTAAGTAGAAGATTAAGTGGCGTTTTTTTTTTTTACAATGGTTATTTGCACATGTGCCAGAAGGCTTGCTGGAGGACTTGCCTTTTTACTATCATAAATTTTAGTTGCAATTTTCAACCTGTCTCATCGTCTTCATCTAGTTGTGTTTAACACTGTATTTTAAAGCAAAGCTTTCTTTGCCTCTTCCTTCGACTTTTCCGCAGCTGCTGTCGCTGTCGCAGCGTGCATACAGTCAACGACCGATTTTCCGGAAGCCCAATTTTTTGGACATTCCCGATAATTTGGTCGCATTCGCGGCACAGCCACGTACCCCATAGAGTCAATGTATGATAACATCTGAAATTTCGGACGCAAAAAAACCTTTGCCGTCCGATTTTCCGGACATGCCATGGCCGCAGGTCCGAATACGGCATTAGAGAGTTTGCGCTTGCGTCCCCCTAACCTAAACCCCTTATTAATCGAAGCCACCACCGCCGTCATCTTTATTAGAGAGTTAGGGGACGGAAGCGGCTTGCGTCCCCTAATCTAAAACTCCTCATTACCTCTCCGCCTCAAACCGGCGCTCTCGCACGCAGATCCGCAGGCAGCCGTAGCCACCACCGCGGCAACGCTAGGCCTATAGTTACTTCGAAGTTTTTTACCAAGCTTCTTGCTGTTCGGCGCTGTGTTTTTCAATTAAACAATTCGCCGCTGTTAGCAATGCCGCCGACTCCTCTTCATAATCCTCGCCAATTGCTTTGAAGTTGGGAAAGCACGGCGCGTGCGTAATGCCGGTTCCAGACGGTCAGCTTCGCCTCGACATAGCACTGTTACGCAGCGAGGCTTACCAAGAGTGAGAAGGGGCAATTTTCACGGGACACGGTATGTATTCCTTAATTATACACGCGCGCACCTGCCGTCTCCTATCGCAGTACGAGCACAGATACGGCTAATAAGTGTACTGACAGGCCTTCAGAGCTATTTCAGGCATGCCTGTGGCAATTTGAGCCCTTGGGGGCAGTAAAAAATATGCATTCATTTTTTCGGACTGCCCGATTTTCAGACGTTTTCGCGACCCCTAACGAGTCTGAAAATCAGACGTTGACTGTATACTTAATAGGAGTGTGGCAGAGATGAAAGGCGACGCGAGAAACTCGTTTCACTTTTCCATCACGTCGCTACAATGCCCTCTGTAGGTCCCTGGGCGTCGCAACAATACCTTCTAGACTGTTGTAATTATCCGTGACCCCCGCAAGAGCATGCAGAAACTGCAGCTCTTACATTCGCACTAACGCACAATAGTCTGGAGTGTAGGTAGATAGAATGTTAGAGAGGAGGCAGAGAATTGGTAGAACCGTCTGAATAACAGCCTTGCCATGCTTCGCTTGCGTACATGAGGGGAGGGCGGGAGAGGGAGAAGGCAAGGAAATGTGTGGCACGACAGTGGGTACAGACAAACGTCGCTCGAGGTCGCGGGTTCAATCCTGATCACAGCAGCCACATATTGATGGGGGTGAAATGCGTTAACGTGTTTACTCAAATGTAGGTGCCTGTTAAAAAAATCCTAGGTGTTTGAAATCAGACTGTGTGCTTTGGAGCCCCATAATTTAATTAAGGTTTAACACTTCTGTCAAGATGCACTGCAGCATGCAAGGCAATGAATGCAGTGATAGCCCTCCCGCAGGCTACGAACAAGGGTGCACAATGCCTCAGGCAAACATGTCTCGCTGTGTGTTATGTGCACTACGTAACAGCAAGTAATGCTTAACATCAACTCACCACCCTAGTATATCACTAAACATTGATGAACTTAAAATGTTCGCCGTAAACATCGCTATCAATTATCATGAATCAACGCGAACAGCACAGAAAGCTTCGCTTACATTGATTCCCACAGTGCATGGGACCTGCATAGTTTCTCTTTTTGGTGACATGTACCAACTGCCCCAGCTCACCACTTTGTTGACTTTGTTCGGATTAATATGAATATCATGTACAATTTTTACAAGGATAAAGCAGAGGTCCAGTTTAGTTTCCACTAGATTCGTTGTACTCTCTTGTAAACTCTTCTAAATAAAATTTCACACACAGCTTTATCTTTTATGCTTAAGATGGCCAAGTGACTGTGTTGACTGAGTTTGTGTGTTTCAGTGCCACGGTTGAGTAGGGCACACATAGAATGGTGACCTTTCTGCTGCAGGCATTTTATGGAGATGAATAGATTCAGGAGATAGTGGAGGAGACAAGCAAATATGCGCACCAGAAAATTTTGCGTCCATCTATGGTAAACGAAAAACATTTTACTGGGTGCTTAATAGTTTTGATCTATTTTTTTCTAATTGTGGTATTGAAATGTGCAAATACAGTTCCAATCACAGTGGCATCAAAGTGGGTCAAAGCAACTGCAAAGGGTTAAGACTACATAAAGCAATGCTTTGTATGATGTATATCTGTAAATATCTTGTACATCTGGCTTTTGGTATAAAGGCCATTTCATTTTTTTTTTTTATATTTTCGTGCACCAGGTATAGTGCAATTAGTTTTGTGCATCACTTCTGTTGAGACAAACTTCTAATAAGACAGATTTTCATGGTCTCTCTGACTTCATGGTTGTTGAAGATATGCACTCTAGCTGTTCTAGAAATAATGCCGTTTTACAGCCTTTTCGAAATGTACTTGCCATGAACGTTTAAAGGCTGTTTAAAGGCGTCTTAATGAGAGTCTGCTATTTTAGAAAAATAGTCCTGCAAAATTAGTAAATTTTTCCTGCACAAGAATATCTGAAAGACTAAAAAATACAATGAAATATGACATCACATCTGGCACCACGGTTGGAATGTAAAATTCAAAATGGCGTTTGGCTTCCATTCTCTCCGGAAATGATAAACTTTTTTGTGCTAAAGAAATGCAAATAGTGTTTTGAAATAATACTTCAGAAATCCGTATGGATGTAATGCCTCTCTTTAGTGTGCCTTTAAAATGTGCACTGTAGTGTTGTAAAAAAAAAAGCACTGGCCGTGTACATGCTACTAATTTTAATTTTGCTGCAGTTACCACAGGTGCTTGTACGAAATGGGAGAGCATTACAACTCACTTGTCCCTAAAAGAAATCAAGTGGATGAAGGCGACTGCGCAAGTCTACAGGTCTAGAAAGATGGAATATTCTCACTAAAAGTAATGTGGAATAAAGGTGTCAAAAACTATCATCATGAAAAATGGCTATTCATTCAAACTTCATGCATATTCATAAATACTTGCTCATTATTTTAACTTGAACATTTTCAAGCCTATACATATGCTCTGTACCCCTTTAAATGCACAGAGGACATTAATATTGACTCAAGAATTGCTGTGGTGTTAAAGTGCACCTAATCTTGTATTGAATTAAACAAGTTATATTTCTGAGTATTTCTTAACTGTGTCGAGTTGCAACCTATGCTAAACTCCTTAGTATAGGCATGAAATGTACTCCTAAAGCTGCATAGGTAGCATTGCAAGCTGTTGCATGCGTTGCTCTAATGGACAAGATCACCTGAAGGTACTGAAATGAAACTTCCACTTTCTGTAGAGATTGAAAAATTTGATCCATTCATATGTGGAGCTTGTTTCAAGATATTTTCTGGCATAAACCTAGACTTGGAACTTTTCAGTTTTAACTAGAGAATGCTGAACAAAACAGTAAAAAATTGCTCTAATCCTTGAGTAACAAAAAAATATTTGACACTTTTGCCCTTGAAATTTCATTCCAGAGGATGCCAGCTGCAGTGCTTCTGAAGTCCAAGATAAATGAGCTGTTTTTATTCACTTCTTCTGAGAGAGGCTGTGCTAAGGTGCCTTAGTTTAGAGAAGTTATAAAACTTATAACGTACCTGAAAATTGCTGCATCCAGGATGGTTGCCTCAGCAATGCTTCGTTTTCATGCTAGGAAGAGTGACTTATAGAACACATTATTTCTGAGCACAGCACGACTCACTGGTAAAACTTTAACCAGTGTAATGCAGTTTCCAAGACAGTCTTCTCGTCTGCATAGAGCTAGTGGAAAAAAGTTACTGACAAGGCACCATTATCTGGTTTTCTTTCTTTCTGAGCGTGCCAAGATGCTTGTGTGTAAAGATATTGCGCCTTCTTCCTGTGGATATCTAAGGCTCGCAAGTACCATGTTTGTGCCACTGCTTGCACCAGAGGTTTTTTGGCATTGAAAATTTATTGAAATTTATTCCAAGATCAGGCGTGACAGCAAAGAAATCAAGACCAAACACCTTATATTGACTTTTGGCTCAAGTGTTCTGCCCGAGTTTGTAGAGGCCGGGTACATCAAGCTCCGTATTAGGCCATATGTGCCAAATCCCCTTAGATGTTTCAAATGCCAACGCTTCGGCCACAGTCTGCAGAGCTGCCGAGGCCGTCAAACCTGTGCGAAGTGCAGTGCCCACAAACATACTTCTGAAGCTTGCGAGAACACTCTCCATTGTGTAAACTGTGAAGGTGAGCACGCCGCATACTCGCGGTCATGCCCGTCCTGGAAAAAAGAGAAAGACATAGTCACAATCAAAGTTAAGGAAAACATATCGTTCAAAGAGGCATGCAGGCGGGTAGCATACCTGCCAAAGAAAAGCTTTGCCGAAGTGGCGCGTCAGGGGGCAGCGTCACAACGGCCTCCGGCGGCTGTCCGACCCACAGGCAGTGAGTCGGCAGTTACGCCATCTGCCCCCACGTTGGTTGCAGCTAGTACTGCTCCGCCTACTCAGCAAACGGGGCCATCGACCCCGAAGGTGGGAGCAGCCGAGGCTGCCTCAACCTCCCAGGTCCCTTCCAGCGCTGACGCAACGGCCGGCGCAGCCAAATCCCCCAAGGAGCCCCATCGACCTCCGGGCTGGTGGGCGCAGGGGTCTTGCCCTCCAAGGCGGGACCCTCCCTGGTAACTTCTTGCTCGCAAGAGCACGTGTCCGGCGCCTCACAAGAGGCAATAGACACTACACCTATCCCCACGGCACGCCAAGCACCTAAGCAGCGGCGAGGCTCCCTCGGAACGCTCCAGAAAGGGCAAAACCCCGATTACAGGGCCTCGAAAGAGCTCTGTAATCTAATCTCTGAAATCTCTAATTAAAACTTCTGTTCCTGTACACACAGCACCTATTGACTTCCAATATGGATACACAAATAATTCAATGGAACGTCAGAGGTCTTAGAAACCTTGATGGTGTGCAGGAACTCATCCAAAAACACAATCCAAAAGTGCTGTGTTTACAGGAAACACACTTAAAATCCAAACACACACTTTCTCCGACAGTATATAACTTTTCGCAAAGATCGCGACGATGCTGTCGCATCTTCGGGCGGTGTCGCCATTGTTATCCATAAGAGCATTGCGTGTCAACTTTTACAGCTACAAACGCCTCTCGAAGCAGTGGCGGTTCGAGCTGTTCTCCTAAACAAACTCATCACCATTAGCTCTCTTTACATACCCCCACATTACAAATTAACGAAACATGAATTTCAATCCTGTATAGATCAATTACCAGAACCTTATGCTGTTCTTGGCGATTTCAATGCGCACAGCTCCCTGTGGGGTGACTCTCGTATAGATGCGCGAGGTTGTCTTCTTGAGCAGTTCCTTTTTTCTTCTGGTGCGTGTCTTCTGAATAAGAAGGAACCCACATATTACTGTCTTGCAAACAGAACTTTTTCCTCAATTGATCTCAGCATAGTCTCCCTGTCTATACTGCCTGAACTCGAATGGGAAGTTATAAACAATCCTTACGGGAGTGATCACTTCCCCATACTGCTGAGAACATATAAAGAAAACGAATATCTACCTCAGGCTCATAGGTGGAAGATCGATACAGCCGACTGGGAGAAATCCCGAACTCTCACTAGTATCTCGCGGAATGACATGTCTTCTTTAGAAATTGATGCTGCTGTGGAGTATTTTACAGCGTTGGTTATAGATGCCGCATCAAAATGCATATCCGAAGTAAGTGGTTTGGCATGCAAACGACGTGTACTGTGGTGGAACAACAAATGTACGATCGCCCGTAGGAAACAGAACAAAGCGTGGGGATCGTTACGCGCCTCTCCCACTGCAGAGAATCTTATTAACTTCAAAAAAAGCAAAGTCTCAAGCCAGGAGAATGCACCGACAGGCCAGAAGAGAGAGTTGGCAGAAGTTTTTATCGGGTATCGACTCTTATACAGAGGAGGCGAAAGTCTGGAACAGGGTTAACAGGATAAAAGGACGACAAGCTTATTCACTCCCCCTGGTAAACACACAAGGCGATACCCTGCTTGAACAAGCAGACTCACTTGGGGAGCACTTTCAGAGCGTGTCAAGTTCCACCAATTATTCAAAACCCTTTCTCAAATATAAACAAATAGAAGAATGCAAGCCACTCATAAGAAAGTGTCGGCAGAATGAACCGTTCAACCGCCTCTTTAGTACTGCAGAGTTGAGAGCTGCCTTGAGCGCATGCAAGAGTTCTGCACCGGGATCTGATAGAATCATGTATGAAATGCTGAAAAACTTACACAATGACACGCAAGTTACACTACTCACACTTTTCAACACCATCTGGGATGTAGGGTACTTTCCAACCGCATGGAAGGAAGCCATTGTGGTCCCTGTTTTGAAACAAGGCAAAGACCCTTCCTCAGTGGCAAGTTACCGCCCGATAGCCCTCACAAGTTGCATTTGTAAGGTGTTTGAAAAAATGATAAATCGGCGACTCATTCATTTCCTTGAACAGAGCAAAATACTTGATCCTTATCAGTGCGGCTTCCGAGAAGGGCGCTGCACAACCGACCATCTTGTACGTATTGAAGGACATATTCGTGACGCGTTTGTACACAAACAGTTTTTCTTATCGATATTCCTCGATACGGAGAAGGCGTACGATACGACCTGGCGCTACGGAATCTTGAGAGATTTGTCAGAAATGGGCATTCATGGTAATATGCTAAACGTAATAAAAAGCTACTTGTCCAATCGTACCTTCCGGGTGAAAGTAGGCAATGTGCTGTCACGTCCTTTTATACAAGAAACCGGTGTACCCCAGGGTGGCGTGCTCAGTTGCACACTCTTTATTGTTAAGATGACAACACTTCGTGCTTCCTTACCACCGGCCATTTTATATTCCGTCTATGTGGACGACATTCAGATAGGTTTCAAATCCTGTAACCTCGCAGTGTGCGAGAGACAGGTACAGCATGGTTTGAACAAGGTGTCAGGGTGGGCAGAGAAAAATGGATTCAAAATCAACCCTCATAAGAGTTCTTGTGTTTTGTTTACAAGGAAGAGAGGCCTGGTTCCGGATCCCTGCTTAGAAATGTGTGGACAGCAGATACCTGTAAACAAAGAGCACAAATTTCTAGGTGTTATACTCGACAATAGACTCACTTTCGTCCCACACATTAAACATCTTAAAGAAAAGTGTCTGATAACAATGAACCTAATGAAACTTCTATCCCAGACTACGTGGGGTAGTGACAGGAAGTGCCTAATGAATCTCTATAAGAGCCTAATCCGGTCACGATTAGATTATGGTGCCGTGGTATATAACTCTGCCGCTCCGAGCGCGCTAAAGATGCTAGACCCTGTTCACCATCTAGGTATCCGCTTAGCCATGGGCGCTTTCAGAACAAGCCCGATTGAAAGCTTATATGCCGAATTGAATGAATGGTCTCTCCACCTAGAGATCATACATCAGCTTTACATATTTCCTTAAAGTGCGCTCTAATGCTGAACATCCATGTTTTGATACCGTTACTGATATGACGTGCGCTACACTTTTCAGCAATCGTCCCTCCATAAGACAGCCTTTCTCGCTGCGTGTGAAGGAGCTTAGTGATGAAATGCATGTCCCACTCCTCGAGCATCGTTTAATGCACCTAACCAAGCTCTTACCTCCTTGGTAGTGGCAGGTGATACAATGTGACATATCCTTTATAAAAGTTACAAAGCATGCTCCTGAGGCCGAAATCGGAATGCATTTCCTAGAACTTGAGTACAAACACTCCTGCGCAGAGTTCTACACAGACGCTTCGAAGTCAAATGCGGGGTATCCTATGCAGCCGTCGGCCCATCCTTTTCGGAATCCGATGTACTGCATCCAGAAACAAGCATCTTTATGGCCGAGGCCTACGCATTACTCTCTGCTGTGAAGCATATAAGAAAATCAAAACTTCCAAAAGCAGCGATCTATACAGACTCTCTAAGCGTCGTGAAGGCCTTAATGTCACTCTACAAACATAAAAATCCCGTATTCAATGAACTGTATTCGGTATTGTGTAAAGCGTACTCATCTAACCAGAATATCATAATATGCTGGGTCCCTGGCCATAGGGGAATCGAAGGTAACGTTCTCGCGGACGAGATGGCCACGTCAATCACATCGCAAGCTGTTAACCCTACCGCTGATGTGCCTGTCACAGATCTGAGGCCTTTCTTACGAAATAAACTGCGAAACCACTGGCAGTGCACGTGGGACGCACAAACAAATAACAAACTGCACGTTATAAAGCCACAGCTAGGTTTTTGGCCCCTCCAACAAGATCTTGGCGAACAGATGTCGTATTTTGTCGCCTCAGAATAGGACGCACATTTGGCACGCATAATTATCTGCTTACTGGAAGTGAACCTCCAACCTGTGGTAGATGCGGCGAGAGGTTGACCGTCCTCCATGTGCTCCTGGAGTGTCAGGAAGCCGAAACGGAGAGAAAGAAACGTTTTCCGCTGGCATACCATTATTACATCCCTCTACACCCGGATATGTTTCTTGGTAAGGAACCACTTTTTAACACCAAGGCAATCCTCAACTTTTTAAATGATGTTGTCCTACATGTAATAAGCCCATTAAACTCGTAGCGCATCCTCTTTCCAGAGGATGCCGCTGTGATAGATTTTTTATATAGCACATGCCTCTAGGCCCTTGTGTCTCAAGGGCTCTAACGAGGCCTTGGTGCTCTAGTGAATTTTAGAATCTTATACATTTTTATGTAATATTATTATTTCGTAATGCACCTTAATGCTCATTGTACACGTCTTTTCTCATTGCCATATTCTTATTACACATAGACTCCATGCACATTAGAGCGACCATTTTTTAAGGCCCCTTTACAGCCACATCCCATCAACTTCATAGAAGTCATAACTCCACTGCAAACTAATCAACACTGGCTTGGCGCTCTTTGGCCATACCTGGCCCTTGCGTCAATAAACACCATACATTCATTGTTTTCTGTGGAGTAGTTAACGATGGGTATTGACACCCAAGTTCAGAAAGAAGTATAAGCTTAGATTGAACACTTAAGAAAAGATTCCTTATTTAGATTAGGCAAACTTAGCAGTGATGGGGAAACATTAATTCTCAAATTTCACATTGGGTTAGTTTTCGCATACAGGTGCACAACTACTTTAAAATAAAAACCACTGCAGTGACCAGAGTGAAAATTTTGAGTCCAAATCTAAATGAGTAAATGTTTTGTTGATATATTATACATCCCAAACCTGCAACTGTGTGCTATTATGAGTACTGTAGTGGAGAGGCTCTGGATTCATTTCAACCACCTGTTCTTTTTCACTGTGCACCTAACACTAACAAGTGCTCTTGCATCCTTATCCCATTGGAATGTGGCTAGCGAGGCTGGTGATCAAACCTGTAACTCCATGCTCAATGGCAAATGATAAAATATATGTACTGTCTTGCTTATTATTACTGTTGCCGACAAAGAAGCCCCTAAAAGCCCCCTTTGTTAAAGTGTAATGCATAATCAACACCACGGTTTCATATAAGGCCATTTTATACATAATCACTTTGTAACTGCTAGTTTCGACAAACTTGAAAGAAAGAAGTTTCCTATTATGCAATTTTAACAACTGCTCTCGCTGACTATGGATAAGGTAGTGCTTCAATACTTCCAAATTTGAGATTGAGCATTTTGTTAATTTAAAGGTGTAAAAAACACTTTCACTCTAACCTTTTCCTTTTCAGTTGAAGAAAATTTGTCAACAGAACAGTTCAGACAAGAACTTCCTTTAGAAAGAAGGCTTCTCCTGTTGATGCATTCAATAAAATTATTCACAAATTTTATTGTGCCTGGCCAAGTAAAATTGTTTGACTGAATATGGCCAGAACATTTCTCTGTTTTACGTCGGTAACCACCTGCATGTTATTTTTATTTATAATACTACAAAAATGGCAGAAATTGTGCTTCAGGTATTATTTCAATGGATGGTACCTTCAACAGTGGTATTAAAGCAGATGTGGTCAGTGATGCAAGTTGTATGGCCGCAAAGGTCATTCCAGGCGCAAGCATTGCATGTGAAAATAGACCTCTGAATTACTGTGATGTGTTCCATGTGGTGGTACTAGTGTTAAGGTGGCTTGCACAGGAAGTATGATGTGGATGATCGGGGCACTGCCATGTGGTAAGAAATGAAGCTGTGATAAAGACGCTCTGGAGATTGTATGCTAGGAAGTAAATGATAGTGCTCTAGTGACAATGATGAGTAGTTGGCAGAAATCTTGTGGCAGTTTTGTAATAAAGAATTTAGAAGGGCACAAAAGTAAGACACGGAAAGACAGGCGACAGTATGGGCGCTTGGCTATCTGCTGTCAAAAAAATGCCTGTGCTATTGTCTGATTTGTCCTTGTATTTTTTTAGCTCTTTTAAATTCTTAAGTATAATAAGCCAACTCACCCAACATATCTGGCTAGGTTCTGAACTGATTCTAGTGTTTCGTATAGGTTCGACTGGTAGGAGACAGATGGCACTAAAGTTTGGGCTGAACAAGGATGTCATAGGCAAATAGTTTTATGGAGGAATGTGCAAAGTTTCATGGGAGTAAATGTCAAAAATTAGCATGTAAGAAGCCAATGTAAGAAATGTTAGCAAAATTTCTGTCAATATAAAGACCAACCGAGATCATGAGCATTGTAATGATGAGGATATTCGAAAGAATTGGGAAGAGCTATCTGCACTTGTTAGTGATTTAAAGAGGGGAAAAAGTTATGACGACAATGGAAGTTAACTAGTGAGGTCGTGTTAACATTCAGTTATTTTTTGAGGCATTGACCTAATTAGTTTATAGGGTGGCAGATACTGCAATGTTTGGTGAACAAATTTAGGTTAGGTGAGAGATCAAGAAGAAACTCATTAATTTGTAAATAAAGTCCAAAGTTTAAGGATGTGCAAATATTTGAAACTTTTGAATAACTAGCCAACCATTGTCCATTCGATTTCGTCCTTGAATAGTAACTATTCGAAAATCCAAATATTTTTTAATAGTTTTCGAATACTTCACGTCATCATCCTTGCATGATAAAACATGAAATTGAAGCAAAAATGCGATAATTATAACCAATCCAGTGTAGACATTGCGTGCGAGAGCACGTTGCATCGCTCATCGAGCCATATTTTTCCATCTAAACAATCAATCGCAATAAAATGAAGCTTAGACATGGTATTAGGCAATGGGTACCCTTTGGTACTATATATAAATGCAGCACCTATGTCCTCTGAATGAGTACGTTTCATTGCAACATGCTTAATATAATAGTGGCATCATCTGCCGCAACCATTCACAATAGAAAATGAGTGCTTCTCTCTCTCTCTCTCTCTCTCTCTCTCTCTCTCTCTCTCTCTCTCTCTCTCTCTCTCTCTCTCTCTCTCTCTCTCTCTCTCTCTCTCTCTCTTTTTTTTTTTTTTTGCTGTGCCATCATTACAGACGACATGCATTTCTGCTTTGGTTTCTAAAATATGTAGAGATATTAATTGGCCAACAAGGCTGGCTTTATAAACTTTATATGATAATGCATGACTGCATATGCTTCGAGGTGCCCCAAAATTGCGAACAAACTGCATAGTTGTTCCTAATGCTCTTTTGAAGCGTCTAATACAGCAAACCTTGCACAGTGCAATGACAAACCTGTTGAGAATACCAGAATGTGAAAGTTGATAGTAATGGTAAAATGGTTGGACATTATTTGCAAGCTATTAGAAAAATATTAAATATTCGATTTGCTTGGAGCACTATTTGGTTTGATCTCAAAAATTACTATTTGTCTGCTTCTTCCAAAGATTCTCCCTTGTGTGTGTGTGGGGGGGGGGGGGGGGGCATGAAGCAAAACACAGAGGAAAAGGGTAGAATATATGTTAATGCAAACTGCTGATGGCCAAAACAAACGACATCAATAGAAAAGCTGCAATTGTGGATAGAGAGTATGTCCTGGAGAAACAAAGCGAACCTTTATGGATGCCATGGCTGGAGTTTACAATGGACATTTTGCTATGTTAGAATTGATTGTGTGTTTCATGTCCCTTGAGTAGACACTTGTGCTAGAGACTGGGCGATAATTTTTTTTGACAAGTTTTGGGGCATTTCTCGGAAAATAGTACGGTCTTATCAGTCTGCTACTTGAGTAGTACAGATCCATTTGAAAAATTTTTGGTGGGAACAGTAGTGTCCGGCCCTTAAGTTCCTTTGCACTAATGCCATCATTAATCATTCTCTAACATCTATTAATCATCTTAACTTTTATCATGGGTAAATTAAATGGTTGGAATTTCGAAATGCTATCACTTTGTTTGTTTATCTCTTTACCCACAGTGCAGAGTAGCATTACAGTGGGGGGAAGACATGATTGGTAAACAGAAGCAGGTCAAAAGCAATCAAAACAATTGTGACGAACAGCAAACAGTCGCAAAATGCAAACACATCATCACAGTGATGATACAAATAGCTCATTAGACATAATAGATATAGCTTCTTTTGGCTGTCGGTCCCTTTCTCTTAGAGGTCTAGGGAAAAAATACATGTTACTGAATGTATTGCTCAGGACAGTGGTGACTTTTGGAGCCAATGTCCAACAGATGTTGCATAGTGAAGGGTCCTCTCAGTGATAAGGATTTATGGCTTTGCAGAAGTTCTTAGGATTGCTCCATAGCATAGAAAGTAAGCTGAAAGAAAAAAATGCACTTTATTTGAGCTGTTGTTTAATGACAGCATGATGGTTGTTCCATGCTTGTAAAGCACCTGAAAGTTTGAATGAGCAAAACGGTAGTTTTTTTTGTAGGATGTTTCGAGGAAGAATGAGACCACAGAAAACGAACATATTTAGTTATTGAAAAACTAAATCATGGGGAATGGACGCATTTGGTTACTACAATACTAACTGTAGCATTTTTAATTTGGGAAGGAGCCAGTTTGACTCAGCAGGCCGCAAATGAGAGTGGAAATTGTCGAACTTGACCAATTATTCATGCTATTATGGATGCCTCCATCATAAAGTGTGATGTAACTTTATAATAAATTCTGCTTTCTAGTATGTTGCAGGGAAAACACTATGAATGATTAGATGACCACTGAAAGCCTGGCTGATAGTGCACAGTTGCAAACTGGTTCACTTGCTACTGCATGCAAAGTGACCTGGAACAACTCTATGAATGTGCTATCAGAGCTAGGGAGATAAAAACACCTAATACTATTGGAAATGTTGCTTTGGCACATATTGACAGCATTTTCAAGCGCCAATGGGGTCGGCATTTGGTTCCTGTAAAGATGTCAGCCATGTGAACCACCATTTCTGTTATTACAAAAACAGCATACCATGAATGCCTCCACAATAAAATGACCCGTATAACGAAGAAATGATTCTGTGCCAGTTCTATCATGAGCTGTGCAATGCGTGACCTTTACAACCAAATGACCTGCCACAATAAAATGACCCGTATAACGAAGAAATGATTCTGTGCCAGTTCTATCATGAGCTGTGCAATGCGTGACCTTTACAACCAAATGACCTGTATAACGAATGATTTTGGAGGCATCAAGCACTTCATTATAAAGGCATTCAACTGTAATTCGTAAGGAAAGGCAGGATTTCTGGGCTGCTGAGTAACTAAGTAAGCTACATTTTGGCTGGTGAGATTATAGTGGAAGAAAAAGAGGCAACTCATGAGAGAATCTTGTTTAGGTGCAATATGTATGTCAGTATACAAGAAAGAAAGTAAAGGAGATGCATCTGATGGTAGGCAACCATTATACTAATTACTAGGTTTTGCATTCTACAACTCTCATGGTGGTGTGATCAAATTACAGTTTTTATTTCAAATAAGAGCATGTGAAAATGCTGTTTAAGTTGTGCTTTATGGCATTATCAAATTCTAAAAGATGCTTGTGAGCATATCCCATGCCTTGCTGCAGGATTCATTCATTTTTAAATGACCCCTCAGCAGGTCCCATTGGAAATTTTTATTATACAAAGCGTCCTATCAAAAAAACTTTCAAATTGTTTCATCATTAGAGGAGATGGGAGGAATGGAAATGTCTTATTGCTTTGTTGACAGGAGGCGAGCTTCAATGTCGACATAGACACTCTTTCTTTTTTGCCTCGACTAGCATTTGCAAGCGATATTCCTGCTCTGCCTTCTCCCACACTTGAGCCAAGGAACCACATTGCATTCATGTCACGAGGCTCGCCTTCCATTTTTTTTTCTCCTCTGTTCTCGTAGCGTGGCACACTTTCACTGGTGGTTTTGCACATTCTGCATTGGATGACTTATCAAAGTCACATGCTACAGGCAATGTATCTTACATTCAGGCATTTACGCGTGTGACATTGATTCTCCAGCAGGAAGCGGCTGCCATGAGAGGAAGGATGTACAGGCTTTTAATTGTAATTTGAGAGTTTTTCGCATTGTGTAGCAGTTTGATACTGTGCAGAAATGATCTTCAGCACATGATCTATGCATCGTGCTTATCTGTCTGCGATGTCCCAGCTTGGCGAGGGGCCTTTTAAGGCCAAAGAACACAAGACTGCACCAAAGATATCTGTTTTCAGTGCCTATTAAAAAAAGCATACAATAATGAAGTTTAGGATACGTATTCTATAGAAATAGATTGCATGTTTTCTACCTGTAGCTTGACTTTCGTAAAAGAAGCGCAGCCAGTCTATTTTGGCTAGTGTAGCTTTAAGGGTATCTCAGTTGATCGGACTTTTGTAGTACAAGTACAGTAAACCCTTCTTATAATGAAGTGAACACAACGGTAAAAGGGTTCAATAAAAGCAGCTGTGCTGTAAAAGCTGTGACAGTAGTGTCCCAGCTATTTGGAAACTTCGTAGAAATAAACAAAAAGGCTGGTTGACTTCTTTGGTGATCCAACTTTGTGTTAGTGTGCGTGCACACACACACATACAAATACAAGCACAAAAAACTCGGTGCCCTTCCACTCTGTGAAGAAGGACGACCAGCGAAGCTGTTTATGTGGGCCCCTTAATGGCGAACTGCACCTCTGCTACGGGTCAGCCTGGTATTGCACTATCTTCGAGATCGGCCCATGTATGGGGAGTGTTTAACGTCTGCTTCACTTCCGCCGCGGGGCGGCCCACTATTGTACTATCTTCGGGATCAGCCCACATGTGGGTAGTGCTTTATACCTGTGTCACCTCCACCGTGGGTCGGCCTGGCATTGTTCTATCTTTGGGACTTCTTTCTAAACGTAGACACGATAGCGGAGAAAGTAGCTTATAACAGCTTCGCTGTAAAAAGGGAGAGGGTCGTTTTAATCTGCCACAAATTTCTGCCACGTATGTGCAACTTATTTTCCAATTTCTACAAGCACTGTGTTAAGCTATAGTTTCCACTGCTGCATTTAATTGTTGAAAATCTGATGCAGGCACTCCTGTACCTGTACCATTTTCGGTACTTCCCGAGGTATCTCCTCTCTTCAAGAGCCTTGTACACTTGTTTGAGGATTTCAATGAAGCCATCACATGCACTAGCAACCATAAATGTGGAACTCCTTGCAGATTTTTCAAGAGGGATCACATGACATAGTGTGCACACTCGGTATATTAGTGTGATGTGCTCATGCTAAACCAGAGAAGCCAAAGGTTTGAAGAGGTTCACTGTGCTGGCATGACGATGCTGGCAGGGCCCACTAAAAATGGTTGTGTTTTCCTAGTTTGCAACCTCCAATGCTTTAGCATAGCTTCCGAAATCGTAGGTGCAGCACACACTCTAGGGAAATTTTGGAGGCTACAAGATACTGTATACATGGCAGGCACCATGTGCCTTCTCCAGCCAAAACCATGACACAAAGTTCTAGTGCAGTGGGCGCTAGGGTGGCTATAGTCAGTCGGAATGCTGGTTCTCTGTGTTGTGCCATTGGAACAGGAATGGGAAATGCTTTGGGAGTGGCATGCAAGCACATTCCTCTCTGCACTGGCAGCTGATGAGGAGGAACACCCAGGAACCTGCCCAGGGCTGTACACAGGAATTTTTTTCGGGAAGGGAAGGGGGGGAGGTAGGACCACTGCCATTTTGAAAGACTTATACTGGCTTATTTTAGTGTGTGAATCAAGCAAATCACTTACATATAATAATTAGAGAGTACATTTAAATAGGTTCTACCTAAATAAGCGAAGACAACCGGTGTGCGAGACTTAATTTCTGTTGAAAGCTAAACCCCATGAGAGCGATTTTGTGCACAACGGCTACAAGCGACGGCTTCGAGCGATGTATCAGGCCATCGCTTGAACAGATCACACGGTCTTGTCGCTCAAACGCTCGGTTCTGGAAATCTAGAATTCGTCGCCAGTCGCCCGGAAGTGCTATGAGCGACTAGCCAATAGCTTGAAGCCAGAACTGGATGTACATCACTCAAATACTGTTCAGTGTCACAGGGAACGAGCAAACGATTGAATTTTTATACATGCAAGGGTAAGAACCTGCTGCAAGACCCTCAGAAATATTTTATGCTGCTTTTTATAGTAAAATACATTAACTTAAATTACTAAACATGCGTCGCGCTGGTTTCGGCGTGTATATTGCTGCCCTCATACCGGCAACACCAGGGAGACGTCGCTCAAAATCATCGCTTGCATGAGGTTTGACTTGTAGGCAACGAGCGAACGCGACAGCCATCTCCATCGCATCGCTTGTCCCGTGCAAGATCACTTGCACGGGGTTTATACTTCAAGCGAGAAATAAGTCTTTGCCCTGCCTTTACTATGCACCATGCCTATATACTGGAAACTGTGAGCAAAATAGTTTTCCACAGTCAGCGAAATGTTTTTCGCTGCAGTTCCGAACGCTAGTTGCAATTTCTATGTAGATGAATGCACGCACTTATCGCAGATAGTGATGGTAGATTTATGCACTTTTTTGGGTGTGCAGACCCATTATTTGGGCATATGTTAAGTGTTTTGCAAGGTTCTGTTTGTTTTTGACGAGATACCGATCTCTGTTTACCAACGGCTCCTGACGTAATAACACAATGCAACTGTGACACAAGAAAGGTATAAATGTTTAGAAGCAAACAAACAAGTAGCTCGACACTCAGATATTTTTGTCACCGTTCGTACATTCTGCTTGCTGAGAAGTTTCCTTGGAATCATGGAGAGCGTACAAGGGTTGCAGCTTGCGCTAGTTGGGGCTAGCTTCTAATGAACTCTTGAAACATTGCGAGCAGTTTAAATGAAGAAGTTCTTCCTTCTCAGCAACTTGCAAAAGTCTGTGCGGACCTGTTCTGGGGTCACTTAAATTTCTCAATGAATGCTGAGCAGTGCTAGTCTGGTCAATCTGTATTGGTTCATATGATTCTGGAGGTAGTTCTTCAGCTTTCTCAAAGTCGAGAAAGTCCATTCTGGGGTCAGCATTGACACATGTAATGTCGCCAGGATAGAAAGCAGGCTGTGGATGTTAGGAAAAATGTTGCGGTCACACATCGCTAAGGCCTAAAAAGCGCAACCTGGGCAATCCCTTTCTTAGATTTGGCAGTATTTGCTCATCAACTTTGCTTCGATGGCATCAGCCGAAGGAATGTCGCCAATACAAAACTCAACTGCTACATCAATAATAGAAAGGCTAGCCGATACGCAGCATTTCGGCAGCAGCATGTTAAGCTCAACCACAACTTTCCTATGGGCATCGAACCGGTCTCTTAATTGATTTTCAAAGTCCGCCAGCAAATGCAAATACACATTCCTCCGGTAGTGTTCTTTGAGAGTAGCAGAGGGTATGTTGCTTCTTTGCACTTGCCTTCTGGCGATGTGTGGTAGGACCATCTCAACATTTGTAATTCACAGCAAAGAGAGCGATGTCTGAAAAATTTTATTGAATTCTGTTTCTGTACTCTCCCTTTATCTGGAAAGAATGTGTTTAAGATTCTTTACGTGGTCGCACACTTGAGACAAGTTGCAGTCAACATTTTTGTAGAAGCTTGCAAAGTGGCAGTGTTAAAGAAAAGAGGTCGCTACAGATCTGAAGCAAAACGGCAAACTCGGGCTTTGTGATGGCACTGAGCAGTTGAGAAGTTTTTGATGAAGTATCAGATGACACGCTCTCTTCTTTCATATATTTGAGAAATTTGAAAATGGGCTTGTACAGCTCAAGAAAATTCTGAAGTGCATCGTGACTCTTCACCCACTTTGTTTGGAAAAAGGAGAGAACTGATTTTCCTTCTTGTGTTAAGTTTTCTACTTGGTCTTGCAGCTGGTTCGTCGTCTGTGGCGAAGCCCTCACAAATGCACAAGTTGTGGATACGGTTCCCAAACAGTTGCGAATGCTGGGGAGTTTGCATGCATGAAGCAGAGCAAGGTTTAACGAGTGGGCGTTACAATGCACGTACAACGCTTTGGGCGCCGTTTGATGAATGAAGGCTTGAACACCATTGAGGTGGCCGCTCATCGACACTGCGCCGTTGTGTCCTTGCCTACAAAGTAGGTTCAGGTTAAAGCCATGACCCCTAAGGCTGTTCAGGATTGTGCTCACGAGTGCTTTGCCAGTGAGATCATACCGTATTTACCCGCGTATAACCCGCCCCTGCGTATAACCCGCACCCCTAACTTTGAACTCTGCGGAAAAAAAAAAAAAAAAAAACGCGTATAACCCGCAGGTTTACCTGAAAAAAAAAAATGAGCGCTAGAAAGATGCAACTCACACTCAGTGATCATTTCGTTTTCAGAACATTTATTCAAACGACCGCCACCACGTCACTGGTTATCCGATTCTTAATCGTCGCCGCTCTCACTACTGCCATCCGAGGCTTCATCGCCACTCTCAAAGACGTAGTCGTCCTCGGAACCATCCAGGCTATTACTGATCGCACATTTTTTAAAGCTTTTGCGCACCAAATCGGCCGGTATCGCTTTCCACGCATCCACGATCCACTGGCACAGCAATGGAATATCAGGCCTTCGCACGCGTCCCGTCGGTGTGAGGGCGTAAATGCCGTCGGCCATCCACTGGGCATACAGCCGCTTCACGTGTGCCTTGAACGGCTTGTTCAGGCACACGTCGAGTGGCTGTAGCATGGACGTCATGCCGCCAGGTATTATGACGAGGTCGGTGCTGGTCTCGGCAAGGCGAGCCTTCACCGCATCAGTGCAGTGGCCTCTGAAGGAATCTAGTACGAGCATCGACCGGCGTGCCAGCAAGGCACCTGGTCTTCGCTCCCAGATTACTCGAAGCCAGTCACCGACTAGGCCACTGTTCATCCACGAATTTTCTTCCGCACGCACAACGATTCCTGGGGGCAGTGGAATGCCAGGTAGCGTCTTGCGTTTGAAAATCACATACGGGCGCAGTTTCGTGCCGTCAGCCAAAGCGCATAGCATGACTGTGCAGCGCAGCTTGGCATTTCCGCCGGTCAGCACGCTGACTGATTTGGAGCCCTTTTTTTCCATGGTCGTGTCCATCGGCATCTCAAAGTACACAGGTGTTTGATCAGCATTTCCCACCTGAGACAGCAAATAGCTGTGCTCCTTCCGAAGTGCGATCACATATCGTTGAAAGTTCAACAACTTTTCCTCGTAGGCTTCAGGAAGCCGCTGGCACATGGTTGTTCGCCGCCGCATAGAAAATCCATGTCTTCGCATGAAGCGCTGAAGCCATCCACGGCTTGCACGAAACTCACGTGGAATGTTCAATTCCCGGGCCAACTTCAGGGCTTCCATTTGCGCCATCTCAGTCGAAACAGCGTGGCCACGACTTCTCTGCTCCTCAATGAACTTCGCAAGCTGCGTCTCGAGGTGGGGGTACGCGCCAGTCTTCGGACCCCGAAACGCTCGCCTGTTCGAGTTCGTTGCTTAGAGACTCTCTTTTTTCTTCCTCCAGTCGCGAATTCACGACTCGTCGACGTCATGCTGTCTTGCAGCAGCTCTGTTGCAGATTTCTTCGGCAGCGGCTATAATCTTTAGCTTCTCTTTCGCTGTGAAACACTGCCGTCGAGTCGCACTCATGAAGCCAAAACAAAGCAGGCAAACAGTGCAAACTGGGGTAAGTACACTAAACAGCGCCTAACGCGAGGCTCAACAATGCTGGCCTTTCGTTGGCCCTTCATCGGCTTGACAAGCGTCGATGACGATGGGGATGGCGGACTACACGGGGAGGCTGCCGCACATTGCGGTGAAGCCGACCCCCCCCCCCCCTCCCAAGGAAAAAATTCGCAGATAACCCGCACCCCCACTTTTTAAACGCGTTTTTTCACATTTTGGTGCGGGTTATACGCGAATAAATACGGTATATGGGAACGAAATCGACAGAATTTTCTTTAATTATGGGTAGTTTCAAAGCATTGTGTTCAATGTACCTCACACATAGGGAAATGTGGGCAGTGCGAAATATATCAGTGGCCTCGTCACCTAGAGCTGAAAAACATGAACCCGAGCTCCTGAGTTGAAGCTGTCAACCATCTTTCTTAGTATGCTTTTACCACAGAGGGTGATCAACTCATTTTGAATTTTTGGGCTCATGTATAGGACGATCACTGGAGATATTTCAATGTGAGCTCTCAAGGCGGCATTTCCACATTTGGCCCTCATCCTAAGTAGTGCACAGAAATTTTCGTTGTCTGTCAATGGCAGCATTTGAGACATATTTATTGGACCAGAGTCGTCTGTGCCACGAAGTGGCACTTCTTGCCTGCCACAGAAAAGGATTGTTTCTATTATCGGTAGCAAGTTCTTGCGGTTTCCTTCCGCCTGCTTTTTAACACAGTGGTCAAGTTGTGTTAAGATGTCATGCTGTGAGTGGGACCAGACTGCTAGAAAGTTCTCAGATAGTGTTGTCGACATGGCGTGGCAACTGCTGGATGCGTGGTTCTCAAAGGCATGCATGGCTTTCTTGTAATTGGTAAATGCTTTAGTTACAAAGCAGCCCAAGTGCTGGTGCTCCCCTTTCCCTGCACCCTCATCTGGAAAGACTATGCAATATTTGCATAATGCACCTTGAAGGTTCTCTGAATAAACAAGCCATAGGTAACAATTTACCCAGTGAGGTTGGAACTTCAGGTTTCTTTTCTCTGTGGCTTGATAATCATAGTTAGCCGGAGGGGTCCAGGGATCAAGCAACAGCCTCTTTTTTGATAATTGAGCAGGAAGGGAAATGTCGGCTTCACTGCAGCAAGTTTGTGGTTTTTTTCTCTTATCCATCTTTTTTTTCTATCTTATATGGAAGGCAAGGACAAGCCACCATCTTTCTCCCTTTTTCTCCTCTCGTGCCACCTTGCAGATTTTCTTTTCTTTTTTGTTTTCAGCATGACACCCATATGGACAGAGCTGTGTGCTTGCTATCAACAGGCCGGCAAAGCCTGAACCACTCGTGTAGCCTGCGTAGTGCTGCACATGGCTTGGGAACACTTGGTGCATCTCTTTCACTGTGTTCTTTGCATCCACGCATCCCCAGCAGCAGCAACTGTCCTTTGACAGCGTGTGTTCACTGCTATGTGGAATTACTTGAAATGCCTTCCTCTCACCACAGTCATGGCTATCCTTCGATGTTTGCTTAGTCTTGTTTTTGCTTTTTTTTTCTGTGGTAGGACCCGAGGAACGGTGAGGAGTGACATGTGTTGGTGTGTCATTGTTCCGCAAAAGACTGCAGGCAGCTCATCGCTGCCATTGAATGAGACGTGCGCGTTTTTCACAGGCACTTGAAACCTAACAAGCGTGGTCCACACAGGTGAAGAACTTCTTGAGTGGCAATGGGCAGGGACAGCATCTGGAACCAATAAAGGAGTAACCATGGGGTGGAAACCGGAAAAAAAAAGATCGACGTGAAGGAATGGGAGGGTGAGGTGCAAGGCTGTGCAAGGCAGGTGGGCAGGACAAGGAGCGCAGAGGTGGTCTTGTAAAAGGGAAGGCTCGAGGAAAGGAAGAAGGGGGAAGTAATTTCAGGAAAGTTACAGTGTATGAAAAATTTTGGTAACTGGTGGTTGCTGTGAAGGCGTGTAAATATTTTAGCATCACCCAAAAAGTTAAAGCACAAAAAAACTTTTTTTTTGGGGGGGGGGGAATGGGGGGGGAGGAGGTCGGCCCTGAAGCTGCCTGGGCACCTTGATTTGAAACTTTTTCTGGTTTACTCTTCATACTAAATGGTGCCCACGGCCCACGGACTTTGAGTGTTCTGGTAAAAAATGTATGTGTTGAGCCAATTTGATTTTAAAGTGACACTTCAATTAAAGCAATTTCATTGTGATGAGAGTTTACATGCATCTATGTTTGACCAGATTGCAGGTGCTCAGGTGCATTAAGCAGTTCAATGTCAATGTTTTGGACGCCCCTGATTTGTGCTTGCATCACCACCAGGTAGAAGAAGGTAGTAAAATATGAATGCACCGTCATGTACAGTGGTAAAAATAAGTGTGGACAGTGTAGTGCTAGCAAGGTACAGTAGCTGATACAGTACAAAAAATCAGCAATGATTCATTGCCTGTGAGACAAAGAAGAGCACACAGTTAATGTTACCCACTGCCGATGCGTCAGTGAGCCCATTGAAGATAATGATGGCATAGTTTTACAACTTTGGTTGAGGAAATTATGGCGGGGCTGGTAGCCTTTCTGATACGCAGTGGAGTAACGCACTAAAGCTAGTGATTTATAGATACTATGCCATGGAATCAAGATTCTCTCATAGATCTTTTACAGGGGTCTTAAACCACCCCTCGGGCTTGGTGAAAAATCACAGTCCACGGATAGCATAGGCTGCTGTGAGCATCTCAGCTGAATTTCGCAGTCGTGTGTGATGCGTGGAGTTCACAAGTGGAGCGTAAAGTAACCTTTTTCTCAAACAAAAGCCTTCTCCTTGCACATTTTGAAGCTGCCGATGACCGTCATATAATGTCATACAGCAGATTCCCATAGACAGATAGCTGACGTCAATCAAGAAGAGTGTTTGGATCAGAGTGCTTCGTCCTAATGTTACTGTGTATATTAATTGGTGCAGTTAACTAAACAGGCTGAAGTAAGCGAAAAATCAGCGTTTCAAATTTTAAAAGAAATATGCACTTGTGGAAGAGGCCGACTATCGTCTGCTCACGCTTGGGTATGCCCACCCATGTAGGAATGAAACCTTGGCCAGACTGCTTATCGGTGTCATAGCCATCAGGTCCAGCTAATTTTTATTAGTTTTGAACGGTCAACTAGACTTGAACCACGCTAAACTTAAGCCCAGACGACACATAAGCTTCGCCTGCCGTGCCTCGCGAGAAATGGGGATTAGCATCTACAAGGGACGCGCAGCAGCCCGTGTGCTCACTCCCGCACACTCCTGGATAGACACCTTGGCAGACACTGCTTCATGTTGAGCCATCGACAACACTTCAAACTGCGCAATTTGGATTTGTATACTATCCCTGTAGGAAAAAACCGGTCCGCACCATGCAACATGGCCAGACTAGAGCACACGAGTACTAATGCACACTCCAGCCCTGCCATGCATGTAGCAAGCACGCTATAGTTGCGCATAGATACTGTGGCTGCCATGGGGTGCCACTACGAGCCCTCTCGCCATCGAGATATGTTCAGAATCACATGCTCCGATTGATCTCTGTGGGTGACATGGCTCAGGGGCATGGCAACGTAAGCTGTCTCAAGTGCTCACATCTGACTAGGTCTCCTTCCCAAGTTGCACACCTTTGATGTGCATCGGCTTATGGCTGAAGCTTGTTATGTCAGGAATCCCTTCAATGCAAGACTGAAGTGCAGCATCCATCACTGAACCGGTGTGCACACTGCTGAACACAATGTTTTGTTCAAGCCTTGAAAATTGTGTGATAGCTGTAGAGATAAGGTGCAAGAGGAAATGTGCTACTCATGCCGCTTGGTACGAGAAAAAACAGCTGCATGCAGCTATTTAGCACACTGTAGCACAGCAAAGTGATGAATGACGTTACTATATTAACAGCGACCGGAAGTATGTGTTGCCAATATCGCCTACCAATTTTCGCTGAAAAAAGGAGCACAACATAGAAGCCATGTGACGCAACACGATAAGCAGGGCACCGCAACTGACGCTGCCCCTGTCCTTCTGAACGGAGGACGTTGAGGAGGGATGAGAAAGATAAATGTTGTGCTCGTGGAATCCATGCCTCGTACTCGGTATTTTTGAACAATTATTTCGGCAATATATTCATGGGAAGCATATTACTTGTCCCAAGGTGTTTTTGAGGCTTCCAAGAAAGGTGGTACAGGGCCCCTTTAAAGGGATAGACCGTTCCTACCCTACAATTCATACTTCATACCTGTCATTTCTTTTTACTTGCGATAAATGAAGTGCATTTTGTGTGCAGTATGTGATAGCCACATGGTTTCTATGATTTCTGTATGCTTGCATGGATGCTCCCATGCAGCAATGAAAATGCCAGAGGCAACAAAAAAGAAACAGGTATGGCACTTAATGCTACAATTTTAGTTTTTAGTGTTTTCAGTACCCAACTATAGAGGTCAAAAGGGCTTGCAGTTACAAATATACTGCATTTAAAGTTTTGTCGTGATGTCTTCAATGGAACTACTCCAGAGTTATATTGTTTTGCCATAAAGCCCTTTACGGCAGTTAAAAAAAGAGCATAAAAGGGTCTTCAGAGGTCAGTTGTTGCTCTGTCAACTTTTAAACTGATATTTACTCACACACCTATTACCACAAGTTTTCAGAATGTGCAGCTCACTAAAAGCCTTAATTTGTTTGTGGCCAGAATATGGAGCAGTGATTCCTTCAATTGAGGGGTGTATGTGAACCAATTTTGGCTGCATGCTTGGACATAGTAGTACTTCAAAATTCAGCTTTTTGGTGGCTTCCCGCACTGCAACACATCTGTCAGCAACTATGCATGGTATTTTAGTTAGTTGCAGACTTTTACAATGAAGCATGTAAATATATTCTGCAAGTTTAGTATATAGCTCTTATACTTGCTTCTCAGCACAAAGGCACAAGAGCATTACTAACAGCTTCGAAGGTGCGACCTCTTACACTATGCTTAAGAGGCAGCCACTTCAGCTATATGCTGTGAACAGTACTGTATGTTTTTGGTATGGAACTGAATAAATCCGAGTATTTCGACTGATTGCAACATGATACATGTAATGCCTGGCCACTCCTTTTTTAGAAATTACCACCGTATTTCCCAAATTTTAACATGTGCATGTATGAAATGTCACAGAAGGAGTCAATATGCTTTAAAATCCTGGAAGAACACTTCTTTTTAATGTTTATTTGAAACACATGTAGTTAAAAGGAAAACAGAAGCTTCCCTTTAATACAAACACCTTAGGTACTAAGTCTGGCTTGACCAGTATGATAGTAATATGGTTCCTTTGACATTGCAGCAGCAGTGGAAAGGAGCACACTGTTAGCACAAGGTATACAACCAGAAAAGCTCAAAGAAGTGCAAATGCAACAAGTTTTTCAATGTGTATGTGTACACATGTACATATATATATGCAAATATGAATGTATATATGTATATATAGTGACATTCATTATTATTGTAACAGCTTTAAAAGAAGGTTTTTGGCTTACTGCTGCTTTGTTTTTGCTCAAATACTGCAACAAGATTGCATTTCTTGGTC
Organism: Dermacentor variabilis; assembly: GCF_050947875.1. Taxonomy (NCBI): domain Eukaryota; kingdom Metazoa; phylum Arthropoda; class Arachnida; order Ixodida; family Ixodidae; genus Dermacentor; species Dermacentor variabilis. The sequence goes on from NC_134568.1 coordinate 219,196,517, forward strand.
TGCATCATCCAATAAAACATTTGGCATCACTGTTTGGCTGGTTTGTAATGACCTTTAGTTGCCTACAGGCAGTGAAACCAGTCCACATCTCTGCTGCAGTGGCTTGCTTCTCTAGTGGCAAGGTGTGGCGCAAATATAATGGTAGTTCTTTTTTAGGGGGAGGAGGGAACCAGTCAAGCAAAGATTCCAAGCATTTTACTGAGCAATTCAGACTGAAAAAATGCAATCTTTCTGAGAAACCTGAGCAAAAACAAAACAGTGGTAAATGCAAAGTCTGCTTTTAAAGTTGATAGAATAAAAACACAGGCCACTGTACATATGTGTGTACACATAACAATATCCTGTGAAAAAAAACAAAAACAAAACAATATTTTATAAGTTAGGTTTACCTGCCACGAGACTGGAAAATAATACACATTTAAACTATATGTATCCATAACCTATTCGCGAAACAGGATTATGGATCAGTCATGCTGTTATGTACAAGTTCAATGGCACACAAGAATTAAGCAGCACACACAGACAGCATCGTACTTTGGTACAAGGAAACACCTTTGTCAGCATTTCTTTTCACACATTCAACACAGCTGGTGTTACCACTGCCAACCCCGTTACAGACGGTAGCCACTTTGTGCCTTTTGTCTATGTGCACCTCCCTGTGACAACCACTTGTCTACAGTTAGGTGATAACTTGGCTACGCTGCAGACAGCACCTCATATGTCACTGCTCTGGTTGCATCTTGCTTTTTAGTGTTGCGTACATTAATTGGCCTCCAGAAACGCCTAGGTTCCTTGACAAAGCTTGAGCGTTTAGTTAAGGCCCAAGCTGGCAGGGCTGTATGCATATGCAGCTACCAGTGCTTCAGGGGCTGTTGTCAGTTGAATGTTCTTGTATAGACAAAACAATGCTGATTCTAGACTAGAACGAAAAATCACACACCAACACCCTACATTTTGTTGGCCACTTTCCAGCTTGGCAATCTCCAGCAGTTTCCCATTCGTGACAAAGATGGAGCTGAAGTTTTGTTGACCTATTGACAAATACACATCCGAGATGATTAGGTTAAAATATTGTCACTTCTACAGCCTGCTGTGGTGCGCATTTATGCAAAAATCACACATAGCTTGAGTTTAACAGACAAAGGGTGCACACAACTGCCACACACACATTAAAACTATAGTAAATAATTTGCATAATACCTATGTTGTCATTTTTTACACAGCAGTCATTTCAGAGAGCCCAATAAAATACACAATTAGAAAAACTGGGAAGTATACCTTAGAAACCAAACATGTCGGTTAAAAAGTGTAGAGGCTTGGGCTAGTTGGCAATTCATCGCAAAACAAGCACAGCACAGAAGGCGAGGACACAGAAAGATTAACACACACAGTGCAGCACCATGTCTGTGTCTTTCTTTCCTGCGTCCTTGTCTTCCATGCTGAGCTCACTCTGTATCTGTTGAACTATAGAATGTGTACATGTGAGAATTCGTTTTTCTACCCAAATGGACTGCCTATGCATTAGCTTCAATCATAGCTTGTAACTTGTCAGCAGTCAAATAATCCTTGCATTGAATATTAAAGATAGTACAAATGGGACAGCTGTAAAATGTATTCTCCCCTTTATCCAATGATAAACATAGCTGAATAAAGAGAAAGCTGATCATGAGTGAACAGAGCTCATCAACACATTATATATATTTTTTTATATGTTGATACTTCCAGCTGCAGAGAAGTGCACAAAAAAAGTATGCAGTGTAAACAGGGACATGAACTTTCATTCTTCACTGTGATACATACTCTAGTGTGCCTTAATGTGTTCACTTTTCATTAGCTTAACAAAGAGAACTCATTAGTGTGAGTGAATCACTGTGACACAGAATTCATTGGAATAAAAGTGACCGACAGTCTTTATAAATATATTATCATAAGAAGCCAACAGACAATGACACCAAGGAAAGCATGTGGAAAATTGTTCAATTTTTTAATTTAATTTTAGAAACTGATACATAAATTGAAATTTAGCTAGTTCTAGTACACACATAAATACTCCAGAAAGTGGACAGGAAAATAGCACTGTGGTAGCTCACTAGTTAAGAGCACTGCACATGTAATGCAAAGACATTGGTTTGTATCCCACCTGTGGCCAGTTTTTCTTTCATCCACTTCCATTTCCATTTATTTATCATTTTCTACAGTTCAATTAAAAACTACAAATAATTTCCTCTATGCTTTCCTTAGTGTCATTGTCTGTTGTTGGCTTCTTATGATTGTGGCTAAAAAAAAAATTGAGACCCTCGGTTCCCTTTCTTCTCATTTATTATAAAGATATTGTGGCATGAAAAAACATGCATATTTACATTAGCCTGGCAAAAAAAAAAAAAAAAGATAGTACAGTTCTGTCACTGTGATATTTCTTACAAACTAAAGAAGTAAATTTTTGTAAATATTTTAATTCCTGCATTTTTGCTCTCAGCACGGCCATGCTGTAAATAGTAATGTCTCATCTTCATTAAGTGGGTAAGTGCAGAATATTTAAGTTTTTTATATCGCTTAATAGGTGCTTCTACCAGCCACTTGACTAAAATGACTAAAATACTGACTGAAATAAAACTGCAAGTGAAAAAAGTTTGTTATCCACTGCCAAAGCTGCAAGTCACAGTAAAAAATGAGCAAATGCCCAGGAAAACACACTACAGTGCTAGCTAGCACTTTCTTTGGACATTTATCTAACACAAACCAATATTATAACATGCCTTTGTCACAAACTTTTAACAATTACATTCAAGAGCAGGTCATGGCCAGAGTAATCGGCGTAAAGTTTGTTCTTTCTGTACTGCAAGTGTACAAAGAGAGAATGAAAATATTTTTTTAATAATATCTGGCTCGTGATGTCTTTCGGTAGCTAGAATGGCCTCTCACAGTGAAAGTCGGATACTACACTAACTCAAGCTAAAAATAGGTCAACTGTCCTGTTGCCAATTAAGCAATGTCTAGTGTTATCAAGCAAAGCAACACAAGTGGTTGGTGTTTATGGGCAGAAAATTATAGTATATATATTATAGTATATAGTATTGTTTCAATTTCACTGCACCAGCATAAGCCAATTTTAATGCTTTAATTTGAGTGATTGTCCATATGACTCTTGGGGGGCCACAACATATTATAAAATTAAACATACCATGATGGATTCTTGGCATGAAAAATATAAATTTCCATTAAGACATCCAAAATTTTTGTTACATCCTAAGGACTACCAGTTTCCTCCAGCTAAGTTCAATTATTTGAAAAGGGGGATTGGCATAGTTCGCATGTGAACTCTCCTTGCACTGCCTGCTGAAATACAGAATGTAAATGACCCTACAGATAAAAGTGGCATTGAACTTCTCACTAACACTCATGAAACAGGATTTGAAATAAGATCATATTGCACACAAATGTGCTGCAGACATTTCCTTTTTCCTTTAACTCACAGCCTACATCAAGCTTTTGCATCATTCGGACCTCCAACTTAACACCAATTTCTTTTAGGTTTAACACTGTACGCATTGTATGTTATGCATCCATGCACTATGAATTAGAGGCAGTGCAAAAATCAAGTGGCACATTTTTGCAACATCCTCCACTGCTGTGGAACTCTGTTCACAAGCATGTATCAACAGAACAACTATTTTGAGTCTGTTCACTGTAATTATTAGTATGATTTTTGCTTGGATGTGTTCCTTATGGCTCATTTGGCTGTGCTTCATATGTTGGACCTACAGGTTCCAAGGTTTAAAGCAACATTTGGGGGGTATTAGAAAAAAAAATGATTGCCTTCACCTACCATATGAAGCACTCTTGCATTTTAAGCTATACAATGGAGCAGCTATTTAAATGAGGTCTCAGAGCTCGTACAGGATCCAGATCATGGGCACACTGTGGGTTACAGGCACCAAATTTAACTTAACAGTAATGAAGTCGCAATATGTCAATATTCAGTTGTAATTTTACTAACAAATGAGATCAATATAATAAATAAAGTCGCACTAATGCTTATCTACTTCTAATAAAATTCTAATAAAAAAGACCAAGGGCATTTCACTTGACAGATGATCTTTTCTTTTTCTGATGAAGAAAAAAATGTAATGGTGAGATTTCAGTATTTCAATTACTCAGCCTAAGTTGCAATCAAATGTCAGGCACCAGCTATGCGATAATACAGTAAAAGTTGGCATACCTGTAGGAGATGACTTCTATGCTTCACACAGCACTTCATTTTGAGTCCACACACCTCAACTCACACTCAGCCTACTACTAAAGGGCCACATTAAAAAGAAAGCAACATAGTGCTGGGTCTTCCTGAAAAGCTCACTTCTCCCAAGAGGCTTCCACCACAATAAGCTGCACTATGAAAGGAATATTTCAATGGCTGACCTGCACAGTTGTCAATAACGTATATGTGCTTCTTGACTGCTTCTGGGAGAGTACCTTGAGTAGCAGATGCAAGTGCACAAGGGCTCCTGTAAAAGCACCTCTCAATGAGCTTTGCCACCACTTCACATGTGGGCAAAATTGGCAGTCTTTAAAAAGACAATGGACAGTTAACCATGCATCAAAATGTTTGCATCATAGAAAGTTTATGTGTAGTAGATGCAGAGGGCAGTTTTTGGATGACTGAAGCTGCAGCATGTTTGGCATTACACAAAGTTGGCAAAGGCTTGAAAGACAGAAGCCACTTGCACAGGACACAGTAATGCTTCTACAGTAGGAGAACACCAGCAATGCATCAGTGTGTTTCCCTAAGATAACAACAAAAGCGAGATTCTTGCTCTTCTTATGCTGAAATGAGTTGTGCAATGCATATTTTTTTCTGAGCTGCAGACCTGGAACTGTGTTCACAAAACTTCTCTCACATAAGTGCTGTTTGCAACTGGCTGTCCACATGGTAATTGTCTCATCATGCAGACTACTATCACGAATCACAGATGCCCAAAAGCCAGCCAAAAAGGGAACACTGTTACGTAACAGAAGTTATGTGAATACCGGTCCTGTTCATGTGCTCTGCCTCTTACAAAGTGCATTCATATACATGGTACAGCTGGTTGCACAAGTTTTTTGATCCCAGAATCCATGAAAAATTAAAAAATAGGGAGTTTTAGAAATAGGAAACCCAAAGTTAGGGAATGCTAATGTCCAGGCATACAAAAGAATGCAAAGAGACTACAAAAGAATGCAAGAGGCATACAAAGGAGTTAGGGTTTTTGGGCATGCAAAGCTGCTTGAGGACACTATTTCTAAAACTCCCTAATTTCTTGTGACATTGGCATAAAGCCTCAAATTTAAAAGTGCATTTCGTGGTTCATGCATAAGTGTAGGGTGAAACTTTCAATTTATGATGTATGCTTAAACCACAATTTAAGTGAGCTTTTCATAGTTTCTATGCCCTGAAAACTTCTGTGAACAGCTGCACAAGTCACTTTCGATAGATGGCAGAGCTCAAGCCTACTGCATTCATTCTATAGGTCAAGTAACATACATCTTTCATGTTATTCCAACTTCACACATCATAACACACATGGCACTATAATCCAAAAGCTGGGATGTGCATAACTGCTCTTGGGTAAACAACCAAGCTACCACTGGTGCCTCAATTTATGGGGCTTCTGTGGTATGACAGCTACAGAAGGCGTTTTATGAACAGTAACACTGCATCAACTTGCAATGGAGCTTTAGTAACATGTTCGTGTTGCTTTGACATTTTACTATTTGAATACATATGTGAAACATATTATGGTGTTCTTATTCTTGCCACAAATGCTGTGAAGAGGCAGCTGCTTAAAGAGGTACAGACATATAAACTTTTGAACTAAAATGCTGTGAATTCACTTCATGAGAGAGAATGCTTACGTTTACATTTGTATAGCAACATTTCCAGCCACAGAAACTGAAGTGCACTGCCTCAGAATAGGAGGACAATCTTACTGATTTAGATGGGAGGTACTTGAAGTAGAAGCAAGAGTAGTAGCTCATGCTCGAGTACCAATTATAAGTAAAAAACAAAGCATACCAGTTGCTTTTTTTTTATCTACCTGCAGCAGTCGCTGACCAATTTTTCTGACTCACTTGATTATTTGGACTTTATTGTGGCACTGCCATGGCCTTTATAGGGGACTGTTGTATAACAGCGACTGAACATTCATACGACATCATTGTTTGTTCTATTTTCAGGACAAGATCTACATGTTCCACATTGCAAATATTGCCATTGTGAACGACAAAACTAGCTACATTTCATGTGGTAGGGTAGTTGTCTTTCCAAGTACTGTTTGGCTGCCAAGCCTTATGGTGCAATGATCGAGTGAACAGCAAACGAAACAGCCTTTGATCGTCTGTGGTATCAAGATCTGAACATTTTTTTTAGAAGTTGCATTCAAGCTATGTAAGCCATTTTTGTGATGATCTCTTCCATCTCCCATTCTTTTTACCCTTTGCCATTGGCACTGCACGTCAGACTGTGCATCGAAGGCCATGAAACAAGTCTTTAACAAAAAACTCAACTAAGTAATGCCATGCCTTACTGCAAGTCTGAGAAAAAAAGGGTGTTCAAGAGCATTCCAGCTGCTGGCAAAGTAAACTGCAATTACACAATTTTCTGTAAATTCATGTTTTCTGACACTTTCGTGGTGCCCTTCCATTAAAAAAATAAAAAATAAAAAAGGTCACCTACTGCCTATGCTAAGCCTATAAACTTCAGAATTTACAGCTACTATGCAATCAGCAAACAGGCCAATGTGTGCAATCTCAATGGGAACGAAGCAACTTTTCAACAAACTGTAGGATCAGTAGCTGAACATAAAATACTAAAAACGATGCGCTTTTGCACACATGCACATACAGTGAGCACCAAGATATGATACACATCTGTCAATATCTTTGTGGCAGAGAGTATTATCATTGATGTACATTTTTTGTATTGCAACTTTTCATGCTTCACACAAGAAAAGAAAAGCACTTTGCTAAGCACATGTAAGTTTTTCCTAACTTCGCTTTGTCTTTTCCGTTCACTTATCAAGCTCTTTGTTTCTCCAACTTCCTTGGCAAATGTGTCCATTTTGGCAATAGAAGGTATTCTTGCTAGCCAGTAGCAGCCATTTTTTTTTCATTGTGAAACAGGATCTAAAACTGTGCTTTCCAAGTCTGCTATTGGTGTTGAGATAACTGCTCACTGCTGCAGCGGCTGCCGCAGTAGCTTAGTGGCTATGGCGTTGCGCTGCTGAGCTTAAGGTCATGGGTTCGATCCCTGCCGCAGCAGTTGTATTTAGATGAGGACAAAATGCAAAAACATTCATGTATACTTCGACTTAGATGCATGCTAAAACACCCCAGGTAGCTGAATTTAATCAGGAGCCCCCCGCTACAATGTACCTTATAATCATATTATGGTTCAAGCATGTTAAACTCTAGAATCTTTTTTTTCTTCCCTGCTGTGTTTCTTACAAAGCCTTGTGATAGACTACAATTATGAAGAAAGTTAGGAACAAAGCACTAGCTGTGCTAACACAGCAGGAAGAGTTCTGCTAGGAGCACATGCACGTTAGTATGCTTCCAACCAACAAGGTGTGGTGCTCCTAATCTATGGACTGTATTTCCACAAATATAATGTGACACTTTGTTGTGAAATTACCAGTCCGAGAAAGCGCCTTTTTCTATATTCAGAACCATGCTCCAAATATAATGCGAGATTCACCCCACTCCTCCAATATCACGGTTAAAAATTTGGCAAACTTAACTACTTGGTGGCAAAACTTCAAAAAATGCCAATGTCTCAATGCCATAGACATAATATAGATGTGAATGTGCAGGCAAGTGCATGTTAGCAAGAAAGCGAGAGCACAATGAAAGAGTTGGTGGCACAAAGCTGTCCAACGACCCAGTCCACTACTGTCTGCAAGGCCTCATCCATGCAAACACAGCAGACCCAGTACGTATGCACCTGGCCCTTCTGAGCAGTGCATCATGATTCTGATAGAATGTTCTAGTACAATGGGCAATCTTCTACATGGTGTATGCAATTGGTTCTGTGTGGCAACGCAGCTTTGTAGCACACTGCACATTGTACTATGCTTACGTTCATGGCTACAGTTGCATTAAGCATATTTAGCCTACCTTATTATTGTAATATATATATATCTATATTTTTATTTTCCGAGTCGCCAAAAATCCTCTCTAACATAATATATAATAAATGCAGTACTTTCTGATCTATCAATTTAAAGTTGCCGCTTCACACACAAAAAAGTTGTTTTAGTGTTACAGTTTTTCAAACCTTTGGGACATTGAAATGCCAATTTCTGGTATACATAATCATATTAAGGATCTAACGGAGGCTGAATTTATAAAATACATGACTTGTATGTACAGCCTTCCTGAAGAAAAGCATATATGTCTGTACCTCATGAATGAACCATAATATATTTATCATGTTAATACTGTCTGAGGGATACAGCAGATGTATGTTTTGATTCACGTTCATTTACATAGGTGAGCTTTCAAATCTCCAATAGTATCAACTATGCTGTTGACAATGTATGCTGCAGTTAGATGCAGTTGGATTGCTTCAGAGCTGGCTGAATCTACACACAAATGGTTCTTGCATAAGGCAAACACATCTTTGCAAATGTATCAATATTATCTAGAAATTTTCCATGATCACTGATAGCCTCAGTTTTGCCTTTTCTGTATTCTCACTGCAGACAGCCTACACAAGTGAGCATGTTGCATGTTTATAGGCAGGGTTAGCTTGCAAAAAGCCAAGTGAAAAATTTTGCTTCACCTGCAGCTCATGTGGCATGGGAAAAAATGCTAGCTGGTGCTAGACAGAACAAGAAGTTGCATTTGAACAGCTATTTGTTGTCTCTCTCTCTCTCTGGCTAGCACCAGCTGAGCCACCATACCGCTTTCATGAGTTGGTAACAGAGGCAGTGGCTAAACAGCAGCTCAGCCCTGTTGGCTGACATCAAAGACTTTGCCACAATTGCTGACGTTGCCATAAGTGTTTGATGCAGGACAAGACTGTGATGGGCTCTGGTCGCCTTCGTGCAGCAGATGACAGAAGACACGATCGTGTCCTTCCAGCCCCATCACTACTGCTTTTCCATCCAGGGTCAGTTCACAGCAGGTCACGGCCAAATCAGGTGTGAACACTGCCAAACACTCCCCTGTAAATCAAGATGAATAACTATAAAGTCACTATCTGTTAGTATGGTGAAACAATGAATGTAATTATAATTCAGATGGGCCAATTTGTCAATAGTTCATCTGTTCGATTAGTGAAAACCAATAAATGAGCAATTAGCTTCAATAATCCTTTCTTGGGCATGAAATACAGACATTGCAGTTCTTTGCAGAAAAATATAGTTCAAAGAATTTCTATCCAAAAATGAAAATTTTTGAATTAATAGTGGCAGATATATTCAGGCAAGATGTACACATTCCTATGCCTAGTATGGGCTGAAGTTGTGTAAACTATTTGTATTTAAATAAGAATAAAAAAACTATTGACACATTGCCAGAGGTCATTAGGTACATAAGGTATGAGAAGGAGTATAACTAACAGGGATGTGTGAATAATATTTTTTTTAATAGCAAATCGAATATCCAGTCATAATTGATTTAGTCATTAAAATTCATAGCTGGTACTCTGAATTTTTAGTAATCCAGAATGACACTGGGATTATTGACAAGTGAATTTGAAACATACAGGTATCACCTGTTGATTAAAATGCTAGTCAGTGGGCCAAAAATATGAATGTATTGATAAAGCTATCTAAAAAACCTTGCATGCTATTCAGGAACTATTTTAAACTACTCTATTTGAATCCAGTGCTATCACCATTCACATCATATGTATTCATCAAATATATTCATCACCATCACTAGGATCATCTTCAATGTATGTTTCTTTCGAATAAAGCATTGCGATAATGGCTGCCTCACAAGTGGTGAAGGTGCTCTTTTGTCCCTCTGTGCTATATTATTCTAAGCTTCCATGGAGCTTCATTCAGGTCACCACTTGCTCTGTCTGTCTGTCACCATGAACCAATAGGAGCATGCAGGACCCTCCAACCTTGCCACATCTACTTAATCAGCCACTCACACTTGAACTGTCAGCACCTGACAGTGCATTCCACACATATGCTGGTCTCTATGGTGATAATATTGAAAATTGGCTGGACAATTATGTGCAAGTGAATTCGTTTAACTGGAAGGACCATCTATCTCACCAATGATAGGACTCAATTTCTCAACCACAAGCATGCCTCTCCTGACTGGTTCACGTTAAAACAGCATTTGGCAGCTTTTTGGCATACCAGCCATTTATTCTGGGGTTGCCAAGAGAAATCTTTAGAGATACATGAAACTTCACAAGACGTACACCTCTCAAGTTGAAGGTGTCCCTGCCCTTTGTTGCTGTGCCGAATCAGCCATGAAAGAGTCTGATTGTATTAATTTGTGTCTTAAAATTGACCAAGCCCATCAGGTTCAATGCCTTACTGGCCAAGAACCTGACCAACATTGACAATTTCATTGCCACATGCCAACCTCTCGATAAACTGTGGGTAATGAACTTACAGCCAGATGCTTGTGACCTGCATTCCCCTTTGGGTTTGGACCTCTCTATGTTGACTTAGGCTGTAGTGGAGAAAGCTATAGCTACATGGCTTGCCATGTCCTCCTACCACCCAACCCCACTCTTCTGATGCTGGACTGCATGAGATAATCACAGAGAAGTTGGTAAGTGTACCCTCCAGACCTTTGCCCACTGGCCAAATGTGCACAAGATGTTGCCATGCAACCTGCCTTCATTCTAACAGTGCCTCCTAGTCCTGCTTGCGAGCATTTTTGAGAGCACAAATCGACCATTTGTCATGAGTGCCAGGCAGACCTACTAATCCACCTGGCACTTACCCTGCCCAATTAGTTACTCTTGCAGTATTTACAGGAATATCTTCCGTTTTTTTTTTTATCTGTCGCGGTGGCTTAGCAGCTATGGTATTGCACTGTTAAGCATGAGGTCGTGGGATCAAATCCGAGCCGCGGTGGCCGCATCTCAATGGTGGCGAAATGCAAAAATGCCCATGTCCCGTGCATTGGGGGCACGTTAAAGGGACACTAAAGGAAAATATTAAGTCAAGCTAAAGTGATTGATTAGTGCTCGAGAATCTCTAAGGCATCAATATTATCGCGAACAGAGCCTTAATAATCGAGAAATTGAGGTAGACGAAGGACATTATTAGAGACTCCCCAGGGACATTCAAATACTTGCCCGATGATGAAAGCACTCCTCAGTTAAATTCTGTCACTAGTACTCAACCATTCGTTGCAAAATACATTCTTGTATTATAAGACGAAATAAAATGCTACTTATCCAGTTCTATTTTATATTTAGAAAAAAGAACTCAGTGAAATTACCCTTGGCAACAACGTGGGCAGTAGAAAGGTTTCGTTTTCACTCAATTCCATGCCGCCCACGCTTTTGCGTTTCAGTAATTCCATTATCGCATAGTGCTGCGCTGGTTTTGCTGGCTCACGAAACTCGCACGAACTGCAAGTAGCAGAGAATTCAACTTCCATGTGATGCTGCGGGATGCCCAAACGGTCTACGCCACTTGAAAAAAAAGCAGCTGCAGCGGCGAGTCAACCACTCTGTCTTGGCTCGGTATCGCCGTCTGTCGAGGGCCGTTTGCAGTTTTACTCACCGACGGCAGCAAAGGGTTGTTATGGCATATGCAACATCACCACTTCCCCGGTTGGCGGGGAAGTGGTGGCGGGAGATTTGAATTTGAAAAAAGGTATTTAGACCCTTAACGTGCAATTTTCTCGTAAACTAAGTATCTTCTTAGCACAAAGCAAGCGTCGCGAGGTTTTTGGAATGGTATTTAAACAGTCCACGTCGACTTAGTATTTGCCTTTAGTGTCCCTTTAAAGAGCCCCTGGTGGTCAAAATTAATCCAGAGTTCCCCACTCCGGTGTGCCTCATTATCAAATCGTGGTTTTGGCATGCAAAACCCGAGAATTCATTCATATCTTCCAGTCTCATCAAAAATGCCAACAGGACAAATGCTGCACCTGTGACATACTATGACATACATATGTTGCAAGGGACAACCTTCCTCCCCCTGGACGCTACCAGCACTGGTCGTCACTAACATCCTTTTTCTTTTTCTCTTTGTTCTCCTCTCCCAACGCTTCTTGCAATCACCGCCTGGGGCGCTGCTGCTTTCCTTCCCCCTCCACTGCTTCACATTGCTCCTCTGGTCATCCACCCATGGTCCTAATTACTGTTTGGAAATGCAGAAATTTCTGGAGGGAAAGCTGCACTGCATGTAAAGGCTACAATTCGCCTCGAGCATCCATCCAAGACATTACCAATGTGAGTATCAGGTGTGCCAGTTCAAGCAATGGCTGACATGGGAGCTGCTATTTTTATTAACATTAATCTGTGCTTTTGTTTCTGCAAACTTATCACACCTAACCTTGGAGCCTGTCCACGGAGTGCAAATGATGTTATTTGACCATCAATGCAGTGAACCATATGAGTTTTTATTAATGGGATCTGCGAATGTACTCAGTTCATAGTGCTGATTTCATGTGCTCAGACATTCATTTTAGGCTGAAACCTTCTCCCCCTTATACCTGCTTTCATTCACAGTCTCATTCACATGACAGAGATTCGGTGATCAACTGACATGTACGAGTACTGCCTTTGCTTACTGACCATTGCCAGTTGTCTCCAGCCATCTGATCATGATCAACTTTGTGCTATGATTTTCAGCATCATTGATGATGACATTAATTGCTCTCTCTGCCTCGTTCACTTTGCCAACAGCACTGCCATTTTGGCTACACTCAACATAACCACTTAGTCGATTCTGCTTCGTTTTTGTTGCTACCTTCTGCACTGTTTCACCTCCACCACTAAGGTGTAGATTTCCACAGAATTGATTTGCCATATATAGTGTTCCTGCACTTCAGAGTTGATTAATTTGGCCTTGCCCTGCAATGTGCCCACCTCCAGTTAGTCTACTGGTTAGCTCAGACGGTACAGTGACTACCGAGTAAAGATGTCAGTCATATGTTCGATTATTGAACCAGGACAAATTTTTCTTCAGCTGCGAAGCTTTCTTTGTGAAAAACTTGTATGGGGTTACTTTGTAGTTTCATACTACATTCAGGTGGATTTCAACTTTACAGTTGTTGCTCTTTGTGCTGGCTGTCAATGCTCAAGAACTTATCTGGATGCCTTGGTCACTAGATACTTCAACTGAGAGAGTATGGCATTGATGCCACCTACAGACCTAGAAAGAAACATCAGGATGACCAATGCACTGTCTGACTGCCGACTACCACCACCTGCAATGTCTGCTCACCACCTTCAATGAGCAAGTCTGAAGATGTGCCTTTGGCAGTTCTTGTACTCACAGTTCTCAACCTGCTTCCTTATCACCACCCTCATACATTTGTATCTTGTTAACATGTCAACTAGTACTGCCGTGCTATTTTACCAATTGTCTTCATAATTTGCCTTGTCCTCCTAGCCAGAGGCTCTATTGGCAATTGAAAAATTCAGCTTGAAAATTATATACTCAACCAGTACATGTTAAATCCCAAAGTGCACCATTGAGTTTTTCTCATTCCCTGCTCACTTTGTGCACATTCTGGAAAAGTTCACAATGATCCCATGGCTAGTCATTTTGGTTTCCATAAAAACAATTTACTGCATCCACAGATGCTTTTTCTTGCCTGATCTTGCCACCAGCACAGCCAAATATGCTGCTTATTGCATGCTTTGCTGACAGACCTGTCTTATGTCCCGATGCTGTTTTCGCTGTTATTGCTGTTGACATGTATAGACTCACACACACCTGTGTTTGCAGTAATCAATGCATACATAGTAACTGCAGTTGACCTTCGTCTTGGAAGACATACTTTTATGCCACGGAGGCCTATGTGTCCTTATGAGTGATTGTGGCAAGAAGTTTGTCAGAATTTCTCAACCAAGTCCTTTGGGCATCCAACACCATGCCTAAGATGACTTCAAGCTACTAACCTCAGAGTAATGGCTTCCCAGATCACTTTAAACACACACTGTACATAATACCAATGTAAATCAGACTTGACCACACCAATTTAGGGTGCCATTCTGCCATTTGTGAAACACTGCTGTTCAATGCACTATAGGTTATTCACAATTTTTTCCTAGTTTACAACCAGTTGCTAATCTCTTTCCTTGACATATGGGGAGGGGGGGGGGGGGGTATTCTGTAAGAGTCCACCTAGTGAAGTGTCCATTTCGGCCGCTGCTTGATTTGGTGCAGCTGTACGAGCGAGGAGGAGACGAGCGGCCCTAGCCAATCAGCAGTGGCCGAAATGGACAGTCCACTAGGTGGACTTTTACAGAATACCCCCCCTGCTCTGCCCCCATGGCCTTTTTGGCAGTTGTGTTCCGAGAGTTCCTCTCTCACCTTGCCAATGGCTTCGTATGGAATTTTTACAGACAACTCTTGTCATATGTGAACCATAGGTGTACAATTTCGCTGCTTTGCATCACATGTGTGGTACCACTGTAGCCGAAGATCTTGCATCGGTCCGTCTCCTTTGAATGTGCTATTAAAAGAATGTGAGTAGTGTGCCAAACTCCTTCCTCGATCTGCGCTTCTGCTAAAAAACCAACAAATGAACCTTGCTGCCTGTCATTCAGTGTTGACTGAAGGCATTTAGCAAGCAACTTCATACTCAATACCAAAACGCAGCAAGAAAAAAAATTTCTTCTGGTATGTTGCCTGTAGGCAATACGTGTCTATAACAGGTCAATGCTGTGCGCCCGGTACACTTCCAGGTCACGAACGACAGGCACGTTATCAGTGCGACGTGGCATGCTTGACAAGAAAGTAGCAAGTACAGTTTTCAAGACAGGAAACGCAAGCAAGACAGATGACAATTATTGTTTAGGGACAAGATGCACCCCAAAGGGTGTAAATGTTTTTTTTTTTTAGAATGCACTATTCATCCATGAATACTTTGTTTAGTGCAAAACAACACACACAAGAAAGACGACCAGGACAAGGCGCTACTCTCAACTGACATCATTTTATTGCGTCACTCCTTTATAGAACAGCTGAAGCGAGAGGAACATGCGCAGTGAGCACCAAGCGGTGGAGCTACCAACATCCGATCCCAAGAGCGCACTCATGCGACAGAATCCAAAAAACCAAATTCAGCGCTGTACAAGGTTAAGGAAGGCACACTAATGCACTGTGACCCCAATGACTGAATGAAGAATGCTTCCGATAACTCTCGGGCGGTGGTGTCACGGCTCTTTTTCAAAATCGTGGTATCACGAAACATGGGTTTGCACTTGCATATTTTACAATGCTGAGCCAAATGGGAACCTGTGCCTGTTGGTATGGATCGCTCATGTTCTCTAAGGCGCTCGTTAACACAGCGGCCTGACTGCCCTACATACACTTTGCCACATGACAAGGGAATCTTATAAACCACACCGATGCTGCAATCTACAAACTTCGCGAGGTTCTTTTCACAATCTGGTTTTTTACTTGTTTTACAAATACGGCTGCACAACATTGACAGTCTCTGAGGAGCAGAAAACACTACCGGAATTTGGTATCTAGTGGCAACATTCTTTACATTGTGAGCCACTCTGTGGCAATACGGCACAACTTCAGGCCTCTTCTTTTGTGTGATGCATTTACTTTTGTGCCGCTTCCCTTTCAGTTTCTGGAGCAATACCTCTTAGACTGACGTCACCACCACACTTGGGTAACCAGCAGCCTGCAGCCTATTTAACTGTGCAATGAAACTCAAGTTCACAGAGTGATGACAATATTTCATTAACGAAGATTCTAGACACATCAAAGTAATGGCGCGTTTCACAGTCTTTGAGTGCGCAGACGCGTAAGGTAATAGTTCCTTACGTGCACGTGGCGAATACATCCAACAGGCATGACCTGTTTGTAAGGATAGCTGCAAATCTAAAAACTGGAGTTTACCGTCCCTAGATAGCTCATGTGTGAAAGTTAAACCTTTGCCATTGTCATTGAACAGAGTTAAAATGTCAGCTACCGTAACGGAGCATTCATTGTTAGTCTGTTTTATCACAACAAGAAAATCGTCAACATATCTAAAAATTTGAACTGAGTCATTGTTTAAGACACTCTTAAGAGCGCGGTCGACAAACGATAAAAAGATATTACAAAGAGCAGGCACCACACACGAACCATTACACACACTATTTTTCTGGATAAAAAGGTTATTTTCGAACCGGATAAAAGTTGCACTTAAATAAAATTCAAGAAGGGACATGAAACTTTCCGAGGACAAACCGGTCGCATTGCGAAAATCTACCTCACCACATTCTTCTATGCATGTCATCACACTGCGAAATAGCTCATCATGCGGTATTGAATAGTAAAGATCTTCGACGTCACCAGAAAAGATGTCGGCTACTGAATGGTTGTCTTCCAGAAAGGAAACAACATCGAAAGAATTCTTTATGCCATAAGGATCGTCAATAGTTAAATGCTTCAACTGTTTTTGCAAAAAGCGGTTGATGTGTCTAGAATCTTCGTTAATGAAATCTTGTCATCACTCTGCGAACCTGAGTCTCATTGCACAGTTAAATAGGCTGCAGGTTACCCAAGTGTGGTGGTGACGTCAGTCTCAGAGGTATTGCTTCAGAAACTGAAAGGGAAGCGGCACAAAAGTAAATGCATCACACAAAAGAAGAGACCTGAAGTTGTGCCGTATTGCCACAGAGTGGCTCACAATCTAAAGAATGTTGCCACTAGATACCAAATTCCGGTAGTGTTTTCCGCCCCTCAAAGACTGCCAATGTTGTGCAGCCGTATTTGTAAAACAAGTAAAAAACCAGATTGTGAAAAGAACCTCGAGAAGTTTGTAGATTGCAGCGTCGGTGTGATTTATAAGATTCCCTTGTCATGTGGCAAAGTGTACGTAGGGCAGTCAGGCCGCTGTGTTAACGAGCGCCTTAGAGAACATGAGTGATCCATACCAACAGGCACAGGTTCCCATTTGGCTCAGCATTGTAAAATATGCAAGTGCAAACCCATGTTTCGTGATACCACGATTTTGAAAAAGAGCCGTGACACCACCGCCCGAGAGTTATCGGAAGCATTCTTCATTCAGTCATTGGGGTCACAGTGCATTAGTGTGCCTTCCTTAACCTTGTACAGCGCTGCATTTGGTTTTTTGGATTCTGTCGCATGAGTGCTCTCTTGGGATCGGATGTTGGTAGCTCCACCGCTTGGTGCTCACTGCGCATGTTCCTCTAGTTTCAGCTGTTCTATAAAGGAGTGACCATAGAGTTTCTCACTACATTACCTAGAGGGAAATCTGGCGCTGCTGCACTGTGGTATGCATGGGAATGCCGGTATATTGTGACTTCGGATTGGCATCGTTCTCGTAGAGACAGGACACCTTGAAGATGCGCTTGGCAAGTACCGTTCCATCTGTCACAATGATTCATTTTTTACTAAAACAGCACGTAAAAAGCTGTTTTAGCTTTATTATTACGCGAAAACATGTTTTGTTTAACTATGAGAACTTGTTATTGTGTGTACGACTACATGTTACGTAAAAAGTATCAGCGGGCCGCTAAAGTTGGAGGACAGACGACAAGGTTCGTGCTCGCTTTGAAACAGTTTGTCGTCTGTTCTTGCTGCTCTTCGCTTGGTCATGCATTGTAGTTGAGTAAAGGTGTACTATACGTGAATGGAAACATTTTATGAAGATTTTACTTTGAGAACGCGTTATTTTCGTAGTCATATCCACGTTTTAGACGAAGCCTCTTGCAACACCAGCCAACACGAGCCTCGCAGACACATATACCGTCATTCCCATGACGGCACAGTGCCCCCTTAAGAAACTCCCATAGACGGTGGCGCCAGATTACCCTCTAGGTGTTATAGTGAGAAACTCTATGGGAGTGACGCAATAAAATGATGTCAGTTGAGAGTAGCACCTTGTCCTGGGTCGTCTTTCGTGTGTGTGTTGTTTTGCGCTAAACAAAGTATTCATGGATTCACACCAACTAGCCTGCCAACGCATTGTGCTGCACTATTCATCCCTGGTGTTACTGTAAGCATGCTTTCCTTCCAAGCAAAATGTCGGAATTATGACTGCCTTGCAATATTCGATTTGGTGCCATTACTATTCATACTTGAGTTAGGTTCAAAAATCACTACTTTCACACTTGTGAATTCATTCGCTTCACATGATGCACCGTCAAACACAGATCAGCATGAACCTTGAAAAGGAAGGATATCGCTTCTTCTGCTGGTTCCTTAATGCAATATTAAATGTAAACTTTTTTTTGTAAGAAGTGCACATATTCAAGTCAGACTATACATGACAATTAAACTTAATGAAGGTTATAAGAGCACAGGTGCATATGGATAAAAGCTACAGGGCACAAGTGTCAAGACAGTGCCTAGAGAATTGAGCAGCAAGCAGAAATCCATTCCTTGATATACTGTTGTCTGACTTCGTAAAAATGATTTCAGTTGCTGTCAGCTTTACAGGTTCCAAAGAAAGTGAAACCATTCACAGCACACCATTTGGGAAATGTTAAGGCTAGAAAACTTGTGTAAAACAGCACATTATATTAATAAACTCTGGTCATTTTCCCTTAAATTTTACAAACTTTTCTAAATATATGGATAATACTCCAACAGCACAAAAAATTATTCCTGCAAGGTCAGTAGCAATAAAAGCATGGTGGAAATTATCTCACTTGCTGCTAAAAGGTTCAAAGTTGGGACTCAAATCTTTATTTTGTTATGTTATTTTAGGAATTCACTTCAGTTTATTACACAGTTTCTGTTCTACAAGATAGCAGAAAGCATATTACATTTAGCTGTTTTCTTAGGGCAAAATATTTTAACGATTAATTTTACATTCTTTTCACCCTTCGTCAATGGCTCAACCCACGTGGCCAATCTAACAAAGAAACTAAATAGAAAAAAACTGTTACAAAATATGACCCCTACTTTCTCGCAGATGTTTGTTGAACCTGGTGGAAATAACACATCTCTGCTCTCAACAGCTTGAACTAATAACTTAAAGGTGCCCTGAACCACTTTTTATCGAAGAGCAGAAATGCATTTGAAGTTAAAATAGCCTGTTTCAGAAATACTTTGCCGTGAAAAGTACTTCAGTGTGTTCAGCAGACGAGGAGTTATTGGCAATCAAACACTGCCTTCACAGTGCTTCCGCACCTTTTTCAATGCCTTGCACTGCGAAGGCTACGGCGGAGCGTGGCGTGTCCACAACACTGCATCTTCTGTCATTGTGGTGCGCAGTTCAAATTTGCTTTTGGAGGTTAATGTAGACGCTACTACTTCAGATTTTAGTGCCTACGAAACACCAAACGTAAGCCAAAGGCGGTTGTCCTCAGTGAGCTGCAGTGCGCTTAGCCAGTGGACTCAAGGTGGCACACCATGGCGGCCACGGTATCTACGGTATGTTGCAGACCGCAGCTACATGCAACTGTAGTGCATATGTGCAGCATCTGTTTTGTGCACAGCAGGCCTTGAGTGCATGCTTGCGCTCATATGCTACAGTCTGATCATGCTACGTAGTATGGACTGGCTTTGTCCTTCACCAACTTGACCGACGAATAGTAGCCACATCCAACTTGCACATTTTTGAAGCGCTATCAATTAGTCTGCCAAGGTGTCTAACCAGGAGCAGCCAGAAGCAGCCAGAAGTGAGCGCGCGCTGGCAAGCATGCGTGTGGTCTAACCTTAAGTTTTGCGTGGTTCGAGGCCAGTTGAGCGTTCAAAACGATAGTGGACGTTCTTAAAATGGAATCCAAGGAACCAGGAAAATTGGTTCCGTTTATCAGGAGTTCCATTTAATGAGAAACAGAGCTTGTAGACTGCATGAATACAAAACCAACCAACCATGAGGATGGTGTTCCGTTTAAGCAGCAGTTCCATTTAAGCGATTTACATTTATCGAGATTCCACTGTAGTTGAAATTAGCGAGGCCCGCCGGCCATGACATCAATAAGCAGGGTGGCCAAATATCAATTCCTACGCGGGTTCCCACAGCCAAGCGTACGTGAGCAGACGATAGTCAGCTTTTTTCGGAAGTACATAATTATTATTGAAATTTGAAAGCACATTTTCGTGTACTTCAGCCTGTTTATTGAACTTCGTCAATAAGTATACACAGTAATAGTAGGAAGAAGTGCACTGATCCAAACACCGTTCTTGATTGAACTCAGCTATTGGCCAATAGCAGCCGCATATGGGAATACACTTTATTATGAATTAAAGCGTCCAGGAGAGAATGAGGAGTAGGTTTCTGTTGAAAAGAGAGCATTTGAGAGAAAGCTGACTTTGCATTCCACTTGCGAGCTGCGCATGGCAGCATAACTTTGCTGAGATGCTCACAGCAGCATATGCTATCCACAGACTTTTTTCACCAAGCCTGAGGGGTGGTTCAGGACCCCTTTAAAGCTTTAAAGGGGAAGGGTTAAAGCAACCCTTCCCCTTTACTTAATGAAGGGATCGTCGTAGCCGACGCTGCTTGGCCGAAACTGGATTCATGCACTGGGCATTCGTCTGCCAGAGTACCCGGAACCCAGCCTGCATGAGGTGCAGAGCTGCCAAATCTGCCAGGACCATCAGCGAGCCTCGCGTCATGTGGAAAGCACCCTCTGGCCGTTCCCACAGAGACCCTGGTCCCACCTACATGTGGATTTTAGGGGACCCTTCAAGGGCCATTACTTTCTGGTGGTGCTGAACGATGACTGACCGCCGAGCAGCCGTGCTCATCGGTGTTTATTGCAGTGCGGTGACCAATGTTGCCTGCCGAGCTTAGCAGGCCACCGAGCCTGGCAGCGAACGAACATTATGCCTGAGGGGGCGTCACATGCTTGCCACACCCCCTTACCCCCAGTTTGTTTAAAAAACAAACGTCCATGTTCTAAATATGAGGCTCTGCCTCCACCCTAGCTGGGTCGACGCTGCCTGCTATCCAGGCGAGTAACGGTCCGGTGGCCCCCACCGTCAAGTACTCCGCCTGGGCACCGGTGTTGATGGGTCGGGTGTGGCAATGCCGGGTGCTGCCTGAGCCAGCCTCGCTCCATCTGGAGGGTCTGCAGTGGTCGGCCTTGTGAGTGGTGCCCGACTTGACACTGGCCCATTGGGCACCGCACCACTGGCAACGCTTGCCGCCTCCGCGGTGGGTGGTGCTCCGCTGGGAACGACTGGTGTTGCCGCTAGTGCTCCTGCGGGCTGGAACTCTGAAGTGGCAGTCGAGGGTGCTGGCCAGGTCCCGAGGCGAGGCCTGACATGGTCGGCGTGTCTGTGCCACATGGCCCTGTCTGGCATGCGGACGAGCAGCGATGAGGCGCTGGCAGGAGACACCCCCTGTTCGGCAGACCAGGGTGGGCCAGGACGGAAGTTCCTGGCGAAAACAGGAGCTCCCGACTCTGGCAATGGACCGGGACGGCATCCCTGGTCAGCAGCCAGCTTCTGCTTCAGCTGCTTCAAAAGCACTGTGGATCGGAGGTCCGGATGCAAGATGTCCAAGGGTGTCTTGACCATCCGACCCAGCAGGAGCTCACAGGGGACACGGCCAGTGTCATCGTGGGCCGTGGTCCGGTACTGAAATAGTATCTGGGCTATCTGCGTCCGGAAATCCCCAGTCTGGTTCTTCTTGAGCTTGTCTTTGATGATTTGCACCACCCGCTTGGCTGCACCATTTGAAGCAGGGTGGTATGGCGGAACCACCATCCAGAGGATTCCGTTCTTCGTCAGCCAGGCCAGGTACTCTGCACTGGCGAAGGCAGGACCATTGTCGGACACGATGACATCCGGCAACCCCTGGGCGGCGAAGACCTGTCGTAGTGCTGCAATGGTCGCGCCTGCTGATGGAGTGGTGACAGGTAGAACCTCCACCCACTTCGAAAAGGCATCCACCACCACCAGGAAGTAATGGCCCTTGAAGGGTCCCCCGAAATCCACATGTAGGCGGGACCAGGGTCTCTGTGGGAACGGCCAGGGGGTGCTTTCCACATGACACTAGGCTTGCTGATGCTCCTGGCAGATTTGGCAGCTCTGCACCACATGCAGGCTGGGTTCCGGGTACTCTGGCAGACGAATGCCCAGTGCATGAATCCAGTTTCGGCCCAGCAGTGTCGGCTACGATGACCCCTTCGTTAAGTAAAGGGGAAGGGCTGCCTCCCTGTCGCCAAAACGAACGCTGACCTGTGCCTGACCCTGGACCTGGGAGAGTTGCCTGGAGGAGCTGCGCAGTATCATGCCCGAAGCCTCGACGGACACGCCGAGGAAAGTACGCTTGAAGAGTTTCCCGGCCATTACTGACACGCTGGCCCCTGTGTCCAGCTCCATGGAAATTGGGTGCCCACAGATTTCGACGGTCAGCATGTACGGCGGCACAGACGACGGTACAAAGCCTGTGTGCCACATGTTGAAAATCGGCGGGTCCTCAGCCATGACGTGGATCCTGGCCGCGGAAGAACTTGAGCCTGCTGCCGCACGCCTGCGCCGTGTATTCTTGCGACGGCTACCCTGGCCCCGGGCTTGTGTGGTACCTGGGCTTGAATCAGGCTGCTGCTGCTGCTGCTGCTTGCTGTTCGTCGTCCCCCTTCTGCATACACGTGCCAGGTGCCCAGTTTTCCCGCACGTGAAGCATTGTGCTTGAGAGAACTGGCACTGTGAGGAGGAGTGGGCACCACCACAGCGACCGCAGGTACTGCCCTTTGTCGCCAACTTGTTGACCGCGGCTTAAGCCGACGGTGAGCCAGTCGCACGGAAAATCTCGCCGGCGTCCTTGGCGGCAGCTTCCATTGCCAGCGCTGCCTTCACGGCGTCGTCCAGCGAGGGGTCGGGAAGCTCCAGGAGTCGCGTCTGCATGGCGGGATTGTTGATTCCGCAGACGAAGTGGTCCCGGAGCAGCGAGTCCAGTTGGTCCCCGAAGGCGCAGGCACTCGCTAACCCTCGTAGTGCAGCAACGAACTGCCCGAGGGTCTCTCCTTCCCGGCAGCTCCGGTTGTTGAAGCGGAAACGCTCCATTAGTGTGGATGGTGCTGGGTTAAAATGCGAGCGCAGTATGGCGAGCAGCTCACCCAGCGTCTTAGCATGTGGCGTGGCTGGCTTGAGAAGGTCGAGCAAGAGCCTGAAGACGAGGGTCCCACAGCTGGCCAGGAAAATGTCTGGCTGTTTGGCCTCGGGTGTGTCGTTTGCCCGGAAGAACACGTGGACTTGCTCCTCGTAAATTTGCCAAGCGGACCCATCTCCCTCGAACGGCTCGAGCCTTCCGTACAGCGGCATGGCGGCAGCAACGGGCGGCGGTGTTTCGCCGCTCACGGCGGCGCGGGACGATCTGTGGGTACTCGTCGCCAGTGTCACGAGGATCCCATCTTCGTCGCCAGTGTCACGATCCACCCGGGTTCATGAACAAGGGAGGGGTCGAGGCACCCTCCGATAGACGGACGCTCCGCAGCGTGGTGGTGCTGAACGATGACTGACCGCCAAGCAGATGTGCTCGGTGTTTATTGCAGTGCGGTGACCAATGTTGCCTGCCAAGCTTAGCAGGCCACTGACCCTGGCAGCGAACGAACATTATGCCTGAGGGGGCGTCACATGCTTGCTACACACTACTATCGGCATGCTATGTCTTTAACAGTTATGTGCCGATGTAACCAACTTCAATGTAATGAAACCATCTATGGAGTAAATCATTTTACTTTTCATAGCCTGGTGTCTATAGACCACCACATATTTTAGCCTCAATATAACAAAGTGTGTTTAGCCACGATTTCAATGTAATGGAATTTCCACACAGCTGTGAAGGAAAACTGGAATTAAAATTAGAACTGTAGTGCACACACCAGTGGCCAAATGGCTGAATCACACATGGTTTTTTGCAGATGCACGAGAATGGTGTTACAAGGTAAAGCCATCCCCAGATGCAGGCTCAGATATTGCACTGCGCATAAGGTTACGTGATGAAAAGCTACTAGTCTGTTCACATGAAATGAAAACAAAGTGTTTCAGTTGATAGAGCCCATGTACATTTAGGATGGCGTGGAAGCATTGAAACCTTACTACACAATTGTATACAGTACCCGCAAAGCGTGGAGCTCGTGCATGGATGTGCAGCAGTTGGCCTTACCTACAGAAAGTAGTGTACATATGCTGCATGAATGTGCCTGTGCAGCATAACAGGACAAGCTGTTGCCATGGGGGAAGGAAAAAGACTGGGAGCATGAAAACAGGCAGCTAGCCTTGGCAGGCCTACTTGCTCCATGCCTATCCCCCCTCTTTCTCCTTCCCTTTAGGGTCCAGCGGCAGCTGCCTCTTGAGCAAGAGGTCCGCATACACTTGCCGGACTTCTCAAGGCATTCTTTGATTCATGGTAGCTTTTAGTGATGCCTGTATCACTATAGGCCTGTGGAAGTTACTGTTTGCCTATCACATGGTGCAGGTTAACCTCCGATGAGCCTTCCTTTGTATTTTTATGACTAGGCTTCAATATAGCCATGTGACACTCCATCTTAGCCTATTGCTTCCTCCATGGCTGTAGCATGCTGGGATAAGTATTTTGCTGATGCTTAGTCGATGAGCTTCCCTCTAACAATCAAATGAAGAAACAACTGAAGAGGAAACTGAAATGTATCTATGTACCATGCCGATACCATGCTGTTCAAAGGTTAAACTGTCCTCAGGCATTACACCACGTGTGAAATGGTGTGACAAAGAGAAAGAAAAAGAAGTAGAAGCTACTGAGGTTTTCAAGCGAAACATGTATGTAACGGGAGTGTAGCAGTCGATAACACTTGCTAAATTTTCATGCAGCACAGAAGCAATGAAAGCTTACTGCATAAACATATGAAAGTCATGGTACACAGTGTGCATGCACTGTCTACGAAAAATGACGAGTGGAAAGTGTGACAGGGCAAGGCATAGGGCATAAGGAAACTAATTTTGTGATAACATCAATGCTTTAAGTCTGCAAGTTTCCCACCAAAGACTATCAACTGTGGAAACATCTGAATAGAAGACTGATACACCTTTGTGCACTGCATTGATACTGCACAAAGATTGTGCAGTACGTGCTGCATAGCCACAGTTGAGGTGTGAGCTTGGAAAAGACGGCTGCAGCACATGCACAGGCGACTTCCCTAATATTTCTTTTTCTGAATTACTCAGCCCAATATTTTAGAGTAAGGCCTTTACAGAAGAATACCATATGGTACTTCTATGAAATGAAATTTCAATGTAATGAAATGCCAATTTTGTCACTTCGTCATACAGTTGTACCTATATAATGAAATTCCCGACATAACAAAATCTGTAAATTTTTATAACTTCTCGTCCATACAACACCATGTATTTAGAACCTCAATATAACAAAGTGCATTTATACACAATTTCAATATAACAAAATTTCACTGACACTGCAAAGGAATACCGAGACAATAAATAGAAATTCCTGTGGATGAAGAGGTTCAAAGGGTTGAATTACAAGCGGTTGCTGGCGAACACTCCTCTCAAATTGTGCGCGTACCCATAATGATGGCATAGTGGCTTTGGCGTTGCACTGCTAAGCCCAAAGACGCGGGATCACATCCTGAATGCGACAGCCGCATGTCAATGGGGGCGAAATGCAAAAATGCCTGTGTACCATCCATTGCGTACACATTAGAGAACCTCTGAGGGCACTGGTGCACCAACTATTTTTTTAGTGGGTGGGCAAGTCACCTCTATATATATATATTGTAATGAAGAAGAAGAGCACAGGAACAACGCCAGCCAGATCGTCTCTTCCATGCCTGCTGTGCAACCAGTGGGCCAGCCGGATCGCCAGTGCTTGGCACGAGTGTGAGCCATTCGAGCTACCAGCTGTTCCTGCTCTGCGTCACCTGCCTCCTCGGTTACGAAGAGACGTTACCATCGGAACTGTTCAGTGCACCCATTACAATTGGTGGAGGTGCGGGGTACTCAAGAACATCTACACCCTGGAACTCCGGTCTCGGACTCTGCCTCCCGTCATGCCCGACTCTCGCCAGCCGACGCCGCCGCCTCCCCCCGTTGCCTGCTCTGGCGCTGTCCCGCAACGCCATCCAGCGGTTTTCAGCAGTACGGACGAACAGGACGTCAATGACTGGTTGGCTACGTACGAACGGGTGAGCTTGCACAATCGATGGGATGATACCGCCAAGTTAAATGCCGTCATATTCTACCTAGCGGGAGTGGCTCACCTGTGGTTTAAGAATCACGAAGCCGACTTTCAGTCCTGGTCCGCGTTCAAGACCAGTTTCGCTGCAGTTTTCGGTCGCCCTGCCGTCCACAAGTTGCGCGCCGAGCAGCGGTTACGAGAGCGAGCGCAACAACCCGGTGAAACATTCACCTGTTACATCGAAGAGGTTCTCGACCTGTGCAAACGTGTGGATGCTTCTATGCCCGAAAATGAGAAATTAAAGCACATTTTGAAGGGCATCGCCGATGACATTTTTCAAATGTTGATTGCCAAGAGTCCGCGCACCGTAGCAGAGCTCATAAACTTGTGCCAAAGCTATGACGAGTTGAGAAGGCAACGCGCTTTGACCAGGCACCCCTCAGTGGCTGACGAGGCCCTCTCTTCCATGACCGTCCTCCCTGATCGCTGCCCCCTGCTCACACAAATCCAAGCTTTCGTGCGGGAGGAAATTGCACGTCAGCTCTCTCTAATGCCCTTTGCTGAGCTACCCCAACAGCAGCCGCTGCCTTCACAGCCACCTACACAGCTCGCCCCTACGCTCCGGCGGGTTATTGAAGAGCAAGTTGCTGAGGCCCTACCTATGCAGCATCAGCAGTACCCTGTCGCCGCGCCACTTACCTACGCAACCGTCGCCGCGCAGCCTCAAGTTGCTGAGGCTCTACCAATGCAGCATCAGCTGTACCCTGGCGCAGCGCCACCTACTTACGCATCCGTCGCCGCGCAGCCTCCTCGTCAACCACCCGTTGCGCTACATCCACGGCCGCTACCACCCGTTCGTCATCCCGTTCATCGACCTGCTCCTGCGTTTGCTAATCCTTGGCGCACACAAGACAACAGGCCCATATGTTATGCCTGCGGTATTCCCGGCCATGTTGCACGACTCTGCCGCCGCTGCATGCTGCACTCTGATGGGTTGGTGCAGTCGCCTCCCTACGCCGACGTGCAACCTTTTCAAGACGCTTATCTTAGTCGGCAGTCGAACAGGCCACCAGCCGAGCGCCCGGTCCTTCCACGTCATTCGCCTTCCCCGCGTCGCCGCTCGTTATCCCCCTTGCGTCGGCGCCCGTCACCCACGCAAGAGGAAAACTAAGCGCCGCAGTTCAGGAGGCAAGAACTGCGTCGCCATTGATCTGTACAAGTCCTCCATTGTCGCCTTCGAACGTTGTCGATCTAACTGTGGACGGCCTCCCTACCGTTGCGCTAATTGATACTGGAGCAGCCGTGTCTGTCCTAAATGAACGCCTCTCTCGCGCCTTACGAAAAGTTACGACGCCACTTTCTGGGTTTTCTCTTCGCACAGCAAGCGCCCAGCCAGTGCAGCCTTCAGCAGCTTGCACAGCTAGAGTTGTTATTCAGGGCGTTCTCTATATTGTGGAGTTTGTGGTTCTTCAGTCCTGCTCTCACGACGTGATACTTGGGTGGGACTTTCTTTCGCGAAATAACGCCGTCATCAATTGTGCACGTGCTGAAGTCGAATTATCGCCTCTGTGTGACGTACCCCTCGTCGGCGCCACATCTCTTCCCGCTAAGCTAGTCCTTCGGGAAGACATCACCATACCGCCGTACTCATCTGCCGTTGTTCCCGTCTTCTGTGGCGCTGTCTCTGGAGGCACTGTCCTCTTCACTCCTTCGGAACTCTTCATCACCCGCAAAGATGTTCCCCTCCCTTTCGCCACGCTTGACATTTCAGCCGGACTCAGCGCCATCGTTGTCTGCAATCCGCTTCCTACAGCCCTGACGGCTCTTTGCGGTGAAGCACTTGGCCATGTTCAGCCTCTTGATGACATGTTTATAACCGACGTGCCGGACGCTTCGTATACAGAGCTCACTGACTTCTGTGCACTTTCCACTTCTGCTCCGCCATCAGGTGACTTATTCACACCTTTCATTGCCAATGACCTTCCGAGCAGCGCTCCCAGCTTCTTCACCTGCTTGCCCAGTTCCGTTCTTCTTTTGATGTCGCTCAGCCTACTCTGGGTCGCACGTCAACCGTCAGCCACCACATCGACACTGGCTCCAATGCGCCATTGTGGCAGCGCCCGTACCGCGTATCCGCCAAGAAGCGTCAGGTGATCAGTGAGCACGTGGACGACATGCTTCAGCACGGCATCATTCGACCTTCCAATAGCCCGTGGGCATCACCGGTGGTTCTTGTCACAAAAAAAGATGGTTCCATTCGGTTCTGCGTCGATTATCGCCGTCTCAATAAGATAACGCGCAAAGACGTATACCCTCTACCGCGCATTGACGATGCTCTGGACAGCTTGCAAGGCGCTAAATTCGTCTCTTCGTTGGATTTACGCTCGGGCTACTGGCAGGTCCCGATGTCAGCAGTTGATCGCCCTAAAACTGCATTCATTACGCCAGATGGTTTATACGAATTTAATGTGATGCCATTTGGCCTATGCAATGCACCTGCTACCTTTCCTATCCGAACGACCTATCCTCCTGGTCTCCTGCATGCGACACCGCGTTCGTGACCTTACGCCGTCTCCTGACGTCTCCGCCTATACTGCGACACTTCGACCCCACCACCCCAACTGAAGTGCATACCGATGCCAGTGGTATTGGCCTTGGCGCTGTCCTTGCGCAGCGCAAGTCTGGCTACTCCGAGTATGTCGTTGCTTATGCCAGTCGTGCGCTGACCAAAGCGGAACGCAATTACAGCGTCACAGAAAAAGAATGCCTGGCCATCGTTTGGGCACTCGGGAAGTTTCGCCCTTATGTATACGGCAGGCCTTTCAATGTGGTTACTGACCATCACGCCCTTTGTTGGTTATCTTCTTTAAAAGACCCGTCTGGACGCCTTGCCCGCTGGGCTCTGCGCATTCAAGAATACGACATACACGTCATATACCGCTCCGGTCGCAAGCACACTGATGCTGACGCTCTGTCCCACTCTCCGCTGCCTGCTGACGCGGCCTCCCTCTCCACCATTGAGGCGGTATCCTCGGTCGACATCGACACGTTCGCATCAGAACAGCGCAAGGATCCTTGGGTGGCCTCTCTTTTGGATCTCCTTTCTGGCTCGCCTGCATCTCCCATCTCCCGCTCCCTGCGTCGCCAGGCTGTCCATTTTGCTGTCCTGGATAAACTCTTGTATCGACGGAACTACCAGCACGATGGTCGCCAGTGGCTCCTGGTTATCCCTCAGACTTTGCGTTCCGACATGTGCGCGTCTTTCCATACTGACCCATAATGTGCACACACAGGCGTTTTGAAGACGTATGAGCGCCTGCGGCAACGTTACTACTGGCGCGGAATGTTTACTTTTGTCCAAAAGCTTGTCCGCTCGTGCCCGCAATGCCAACGCCGCAAACCTCCGCCTCATCCAGCCCACGGATTATTGCAGCCGCTTCCGTGCCCTGCTCGTGCCTTCGACCGTGTGGGAATTGACCTGTACGGGCCGCTACCGCTAACACCCGCTGGAAAACGATGGATTATTGTCGCAGTTGACCACCTTACATGCTATGCCGAAACCGCTGCTCTACCTGCAGCGACCGCCAGTGACGTTGCATCCTTTCTGCTCCATCGTTTCATTCTTCGTCATGGCCCACCTCGGGAGCTGCTGAGTGATAGAAGCCGTGTGTTTCTGTCGCAGGTGGTTGAAGCTCTGCTTGCTCAATGCCGCATAGTTCACCGGACCACCACGGCGTACCATCCTCAAACTAACGGACTTACAGAGCGTTTCAATCGCACCCTTGGTGATATGCTCGCCATGTACGTTTCATCGGAGCATACAAACTGGGACATCATCCTCCCATTTGTCACGTACGCATATAATACTGCTACACAAAGTACCACAAGATTTTCTCCATACTTTCTTCTCTACGGTCGCGATCCTTCCCATACCATCGATACGGTTTTGCCTTATACACCAGACGCGTCAGAATGTGCTCCCGTTTCAGCCGTCGCCCGATACGCCGAGGAATGCCGTCAATTAGCCCGAAAGTTCACCTCCGCTGACCAACAACGACAAAAAGCCAATCGTGATGGCGACGCTACGAATCCGAACTTCGCTCTCGGCGCCCTTGTCTTGTTGTCCGTGCCTTCTACCACGCCTGGACTTTCGACAAAACTTCTCTCGCAGTATGATGGACCATACCGCATCGTCGAACGGACCTCTCCCGTCAACTATGTCATAGAGCCGCTTACATCGGCATCCGACAAGTGCCGCCGTGGACGGGATGTTGTTCACGTGCGCCGCCTGAAACAATTCTATGACCCGCTCGTCTCCACGTCGTAAGTCGCCAGGATGGCTCCGCTTTTGCACCGGGGGTAATTGTAATGAAGAAGAAGAGCACAGGAACAAGGCCAGCCAGATCGTCTCTTCCATGCCTGCTGTGCAACCAGTGGGCCAGCCGGATCACCAGTGCTTGGCACGAGTGTGAGCCGTTCGAGCTACCAGCTGTTCCTGCTCTGCGTCACCTGCCTCCTCGGTTACGAAGAGACGTTACCATCGGAACTGTTCAGTGCACCCATTACAATATATATATATATATAGGAAAGTGACATTCGCAGTACGTGCCATCTGGGGTTGCTCTGCCACCACTACTCTGTCCGCCACGCCAACAACGGAAGCTGCACTACCCTGCATATAGTTTGCCCTTTGACTTCTGCATTACATGTTCATTTTTTGTATGCTTTACCACAAAGCCCGACATGGAGGGCTCCTTCCAAGGGGAGCGGAGGTTAGGTTAGTGGCATCGACCTATAAACAATGACACATTCTTTTATATAATATGTTAATGACATTGATTTGTTGGAAAATATACTTTGGAGGTTATACAACAGTTCACGTTCATAACTGGGTGGAGAATGCATGCACATAGTGGGCCCAGGTGGCACATATACTGTAAAGTTCGCCTCTCTTGCGGATTATCCGATTGCCATTGCAATAAGAAAGGCTGAAAAAGGCGTCAGTGAAATTTATCTTTGTCATGAACAGATCTAGTTTTCAATCGTACATTATGAACCATTACAGTCTAGTATTTCCAACATTTTAGGAAGCATGTCACTGAAGTACGACAAAAAAGTCACTAAAACGCTTGCTATAACTGTGAAGTAGATTTTATGAATGTAGATATTTTGAAACACTCTAATGTAAGCTAGCGTGAAGTAGATATTTTACCTAGGTGTGTCATGTTGGTTTAATGTTCGTGGAGCTGAAGGAAAACAGGGAATTTACCAACAGAGTATAGAGGGCTTTAGCTTTAGTAATGTATTTACTATAGGATAGGTGAATACTGAAGTTTCGAATATGAATGGCTGGTGTGTAATATTTTATTCGTATTCGAAAATGAACTATTCAATATTTTTGAATATAAAGACAAACCAAATATTTCGCAACAACCGACTGTTCAAATCGGGTTACTGTTCTCCACCTGCTGAACAAAGTATCGCAAATTATAATTATCAGAAGTAAAACAGCGACAAGGTTCTTGACGCAATGCAGAAACCAGATCGGTAATGCAAGCGTTGTGTTCAGTTCTGCGGGACCCCCCGCGGTTGCTTAGTAGCTATGGTTTTGGGCTGCTAAACGCGAGGTCACGGGATCGAATACCGACCACAGCAGCCGCATTTCGATGAGGGCAAAAACACCCATGCACTTAGATTTAGGTGCACGCTAAACAACCCCAGGTGGTCCAAATTTCCGGAGTCCATGGACACTACGGCATGCCTCATAATCACATCGCAGTTTTGGCATGTAAGACCCCATAATTTAATTTTTTCTTCGGTTTTGCGGTGGAAGTTTTGCGCTGGTTAACACTCTCCTTGGATTAGATATTGTATACATACATGAATACCCAAGACTGCATGGACGTGAGAGCTGCCGTCATCGCCGTATCACAATTTGTAGTGCAACGCGCGCGTAATGCAGAGGTTGTGGATTCGGCTCTCACCGTCAGCCCCAAAGTTGAGTTTTCCTCCATTTCCCATTAGCTTCTCATTTTTGCACTTCAATTAGAAACTACAAATAATTTATCCTATGCTTTCCGTTTCTTCATTATCTGTTGTTTTCATATAGTTCTGACTAACAAATGCGTGCGAGCATTCATACAAACCAGGCCCCTCGGTTTCCTTTCTTTTCGTCCAATACTTGACAATTGGCTATACTGCGCTTATGGCCTACCAATTAGTCTTTCGTGCAGCCTAGTCATGCAGGAGTTTTATCTGTTACGTTACAACCAGTGATGTTTTTTTCTTGTAAAAGGCTCCGTGTTCTTTCTAGGGCACACAAATACCTCCTTAGCATTTTTTTTCCTTTTCCATAACTTCTGATATTTTTCAACAACTATTTATTATGCATTTTTGAAAAGTTGGTCAGTTTCAAATGCCTGTCATTCTTGAAAAGCTTGTTTGCCACCAGGCTTAAAGAGACCCTGAAACGATTTTGACGATTTTGTACAAATGTACTGAGTTGTTAGAGTAGGTCCTTCTGATTTTAACCCTTTGACGGTCAATGACGTAAATATACGGTGCTGCGAACAAGTCCGAAAATGGTCGATGCCGTATATTTACGGCGCCGTCTGTACGTTTAAAAAGCGCGCCAATTTCCTAACTTTTTCTTTTCTGTCATGTGCTGCCACTATGTGGGGATATAGGGAATTTTTTTCGCGTGCCTCCCTCTCTTGGCTTTCATTGTATGGTTTGTTTTAGCGCTAGTTTGCTCTCGCGTGTCTATATACTACCGCTCGCACATTGGGGCGCGCACGTGCAGGCAGCCGTTTGAATTTTGTTTCGCGGGCGGTTTCGGCTTTTTGCGCTCGCAAAAGTGATGCCTATCTCATTACTAATGGCTCAAAGGGCGACCGTTTGTTTCTCGCTTGTTTAGTGCTCACAGGGCTGCGCATAGGAAGGATGCCACCGTGCATGCATTTCCGTTTCTTTCCTTTTTTTTTTAAAGACTCGCAAAAACTAATTGCCCTAGCTGGTTGGCGATAAGATGAAGATTAGCGGAAGTTTGTCACACATGTTGCTTTTTTTGATGGGCACACAACCAAACAGTTTTCTTGAGTGCACGCACCTACGCAGTTCGATTACGCTATGGACGTACGTATTAGTGTACGAGCAGGAACATTTGAGACTTGCGAAATATTCTAGTGTGCGGATTTTCAAAGCCTTGGACTATGTGCATAAAAATGCATCAAAATTTTAATTCTGATAAGCTTATTTCATTTTTTATTGTTGTTATTCATGAATGAAGAGTGCATATATACCAACGCAAGAGATTTTTTTCTCTCACTTTACGGTCACCCTAGAAAAATTACGGTAAATTTTTTTCGAAATAAGTCCCTAAGAAGAATTGGAATCTGCAATATAAAAAATTGACCCTAGGCGGTCGCATATGGCGAAAAAAATCGACCCTTAAAGGGTTAATGAGAGCAGATCCTTCTGATCATTAATTGACGCATCTATGTGCTCCACTTAGGTTTTACAAGGTTTTAAAAATGTACGTTGCTGCTGATCGCAGTACACTGCTCGACGGAATTTTCAGCCACCCCTACCCATGTGACGTAAATCACACAATTGACATCATTAGCACGAGCTATCCGATTGGCTGCCTAGGGCGTGTCATTGATAATTTTTCCACCTTTATGGTGAACAAATGATATTCGTAATAGTTGGAATGTTACTTAATTTGTTTCTATAAAAAGAAAGTAACAGATATAGAATGCAGAAGAACAATTTCTCACTACACTTAAGCACTTCCAGCACACAGAAAGCGTCGTCTGCTTGTGTTACGACGTACTCCATTTTGACGAGAGCTCCGCAGTCAGAGTTGGTCTCAGTCTTTTCGCGAGCACTATGATTCAATTTTGTTGCGTTGTGGACTGCAAACGTAGTAACTGGCAATATGTCAAGCTGCGACATCGTGTCCCTCTGCAAGGCAGCAGACGAGCGAACTGGCTGCAGCGCATCGGACTGCCGCTACCCGATCGGCACCAGGATTTGCGCTTTTGCGGCCGTCACTCTACACCAGAAGATTACTAACGCAATAGCAAGGGGACAGGGCCTGCCCGCTTGACTGTGCGGTGTAACGGGTTGAGCAGAAGCGCAAATGTGAATGGTCTGCACGGTGCAGCCACCTGGTGGCACAGAGCTCAACCATACGCAGTAGCAGTAACGAAATGTATTCTTTGTTGCTGGTGTATATTTTTCGCAGGAGTGTAATCATCAACACATTGTTTTGGTAATGTTTAAAATGTTTTACACTTGGTTAGAGCATTTCGCTGGTCAAGCTCTGTGCCAACAAGTGGCTGGACTGTGCAGACCGATCAGGCCGCTCACGTACATCTACGCTAAAGTTCCTTCATCAGCTTGAGTTTATGCCTCCGGCCATATGCCGAAATGCCCAGCTTGCCTGTGGTTGCCGGAATACCAGACACGTTCGGGGCTTTGACAATGCTCGCAACGCATGCTGCTTTGATAGCTCTCGCTTGGGGTCGACTGCCAAGCAGCTGGTGGAGAGTTTGGAAAGGCTTCGTGCGCTTGCTCCTAGAGAACTGGAAGGCGACAACACGACATGCCATCATGACGCAGAGCCAGTGAAGGCGGAGGTTAGCCACAATCACTCGGTGAACGAGTTGAGGAGAAAATGCAAGCTCTCGTAATATGAGACATTTCACACAAATTGTGGTGCAAATGATTAACTTTAGCTTTACCCTACGCGTCTACAAAATTTGTCCAAACCGTTTCAGCGGCCCTTTAAAGGTGTCAAGTGGCTATTCGTGTAGTTCTTTTCATGACTGTTGTGATGTTGTGTTTAAAACGATCTTAATTGTGCATGATAGTTGACTGTCTATTCAGTGCAAGTCCGTTCCTAATTATACTGAAACAAATATTCCTGCTGTAAATATGTGCATCTGCATTTGTCTATTTGATATTTGATACTTATTATTTGTTTTTGATTCACATTTGAAAAATATTTGGTCATCTAGCCCTAATATTAACAACATACTGGATTATGACAGCTTAAATTTTTCATTATTTTCAGATTGGAAGGTTACGAATACAGCATGATTCAAAAGAACACCGGCAACGTAGTTTTCCTAGCATGAAAATGTATTTAGGCTGCACATTATCCCTAAATTTTTTGTGCTTGTCGACATTCGTGGTAGCAGAACTAGATTCTGCGGAATGCGCTTGACCGCATGTTGTTAACATGGAAATGAAAATTACCCGAGCTTTGTACAGGTTAAATACCATATTTTCGCCCTTGATCTAGCTGAAAGTCGCCCTGAAGTACTGATTAGTCTGAAAGGTGGGAGAAACGGAAGCGATTTGTTCAGTCGCGTGTTAACGAGCAAAGCCGTTCAGATATTTACACTTTTACACAGTCTATATGTCTTATTCATCTGCTGTGTTCTAAATCTGAATGTAAAATTTATTCCACTTGATTTTGGTAAATTAGTTCTCCAACATGCTTGCCAAGCGTCTACCAATATAATGGATTTAGTGACACCATAGGTTTTGTAATATTCAATTATATGTACATTCATTAGATCTTGTAAATAATAAATAAATATCAATTTTGTGACCACAATGTGAAGGCTATGGCAACCACTGTGCTGTGAAGCACTATCACAATGTGAAGGCAACCGTTCATCATGGTCACGGAGCCTATGCATGGTACAGCGAGTTTCGGCCACTTGCATGTGGCTTTTGAATATCAAAGCGCATTCTTGAAGGCCATTTTTCAAGCAATCCTTCTAAATTATACGTCGTCAAAATATTGCTAACTGTTCATTTAAGTCTGTGGAGATGGGTTTGCACAAGGCTCACCCTACGAGCGATGGTCAGGAAAAGGCATGATGCTCCTCCACTCCGCAACGAACAAAGGTGCTACGGCAGGGTTCGTCGACTCTCCGACACGGCGCAGAGAAGGCCCAGGGTCGGATTGCCAACAAACATTGGTTTATTCACCCAAGATACAGCACAGTGCGACAGTCACGGTGCTTACGGGCAAAGGCTCACCGCAAGACCAATCGAGTACATGTGCCTGCTGCGCTAGGGCTAACCGGTAAATGGTCCACCAAGCACAAGAACGAGAAGTCGCAGGGGCAAAGGCTCCATGTAGCAAACTCATTGCAGGCCTGTGAGCATCTGCCAAGGTGAGAAAGCGGTCAGCGGAAGAGAGCTCGGGTGGAGATGGGGCCCGGGGGCCGCCACTCGGGAGGCCAATCAGAGCGCGTCCCGGTGACACTTGCTCGTGCGGTGACTCGAGCCGGGGAGAGAGAAGCTTGGTTTGCGCAGCAAGTTAACTCCAGCGCGCTAGCCATGTCCGCCATGTTGCCGTTACGGCGGCAGTTCCCGGAAATCGAGCTAAGCACAACGCACGAGCTGGGGATGAGGCACGGCGCGGCAACTCAATCCCCACAAGTCACTCAAAAAGTCACTGATTGCTAAATAGCAAACTTGGCCGTAAGCAGAATAAAAGGTCACAAAATCTAGCGTCAAAATCGCTAAAGTGGCAACACTGATAAAATACCAGTAAATTATAAAAGCAAATATGATTTTGTGTTTTCAAAGATGGTTAGGTTAGACAGCTCCAACAAACACGGGTTGATGCAAGCGATGGTACATTGAACTTGTTTTGGCCAGCCTAGCGATAGCTTTCTCAGCAATGCAGACTTGCAAGGCACGTCCTGCAGGTGTCTCGCACCGCAAAGTATGGAGTAAAGCATCATCTGCTACAGCACGTGGAGGCGAGGCCCGAAAGCAAGGGATATGTAATAAATAAATCGTACCTATGTGAGCCCAATTCTGAGAGAAAACTTGGCTTCAGTTGTTGTTTTGTGCAGTGTGCAGCCGACAGTGCCCACTTTCACAAGTGTGTGAGTGTGTGTGCGTAGGGGGGTGGATAAATGGCTTACTTTTCCTTTTCAATTCTGACTGTGGGGGGAGGGGCATACCTCCCCCCGAATCGGCAGATACACCTATGACAAGCATGGTGTCACGCATGTACAGGCAAACACATCTCACTCGATGACCACGAGCACTCGCTGTCACAACGCTGACGTGATAAAGACCGCCGGCAGAGAGAAGCGAACGCTTCGTGCTGCCTCAGTTTCACCGCGAGAATACCTCTCATGACCAAATAAGTGAAAGCAGACTTGAAAGTTCTGGGAAGCTCAATTGCACTATTGACGGACCAAATAGCCCGAATCAATGTCTAGATCAAGACTTGAAAGACTACTGCAGACTTGCAGAGGTGGGGAAATTTACGAACTGTTACTGTGTAGAAGCCATGTTGTAAATAAATACCAGTGATGAGTGCACTGAAGAACTAATGTGGCTGAGACTCCATGTGCAGCTGGTGGAGAGGCCAGACCCCATTATCATTGCTTCAAGCCGCTTTCTCTAAACCCGAGTGACCTTAGTTGGGACTCTAGGCGCATATATTCCCGGGTTTCAAAAGTGGGGGGGGGGGGGGCAATTACTTAATTTGCCTCCTAGTCCTATGAGTGGGTGGGGGGGGGGGGGCAAGTGTCCCCCCCCTGTAGATTCGCCTATGCCTGAGGGTCAAAGTTAATGCAGAGTTCCCCACTACTGCATGTGTCATAAACGTATTGTGGTTTTGCCATGCAGCACCCCAGAATTAAAGTTTTAATTTAAATTGCATGCCGCACAACCAAGAGCGATCCTCGAAATTGAGCAGTGTCATGTTCCATATCAAGCTCAAGTGCAATAAGATCTTACTGTGCTCCACACACTGTAAGCTTTGGTTCTGAGTGAAAGCGTGTGAGGGTGAAAAGAGAAGGATGGTGGTTTGATGAGTGCAGTCTTTCCGTGCAAGCGAGAGGAAAGGGGGGGCAGGCTGGCACATGTCTCCTTTTCTGGCGCAGCCATGGCTGTGCATGGCGATCAGCGTGGCTGATTGCATATGCAGCCCATGTGCCCTGTTTTAGAGGTAATCTGCCACTTGCGCAATGAGTGGCCATGCTGAGATGGTGTGGCATCATGTGCGCTGTTTTCCTGTGCGTTTAGTAATGAAAATTCTGTAATGTTGAGTTTCGGAGACGCACTGAAGAAAGAGGCAGATGAAGCATTCATTCCCCACTGCTGGTGTTTCTCATGATCGCGCCATCCCTATGAAGGCGACACTATCAGCCGCAGGGGTGGAGTGCATGCAAAAGCGTTTGGGTTCACTTCGTACTGCCTATTTGAAGATATCATCGATATGGCAGGAAACCATATGTTTCGTTGTCGACTCTCAAATTCAACAAATTTTTTTTTTTTCATTCAAGTTTGCCTTTTTCAATTTCCCAATAATTCTGAAAACTTTGCAGCCACTTCTGTGTTAAAAAAATCCACTGGTAACTGTACTTATTTGCATAAATGGTTGAATTTCTATATAACAAAATTTTGATATGAAGCAAAGCGCTGATTTTATTGGCTTCGTTATATCAAGGTTTAACTGTATACATTTTTGGTACATAGTAATGAGAAAGCACGGGTGATGTTAGTAAAACTTGCCTTTCATGACGTCCCAGACACGAACACTTCGATCAATGCCATCTGAGTTGTAAGTGAGTGACTTGAAACCAGATTCATCAAGGCGAATTTGATCTACAGGAGCATTGTGGCCTTTTAATGTGTACCTGCATGGCAATCAGAGAGACAGGATTATGCAACAATAAGAGCTATCAAATTTAAATTTCACTGCGATGCCCAAAAAGCTTCAATGAAAAAGAACTCAAATTAGTGAAAGTTACAAGAAAAATAGCCTAAAATGGGGCCTAAACCTATGTTTTCAGCTTTTGGAATGCAGCCAAGAAACTGAAAAAATATTCCAAACTTCTCTTCTAATTAAATTTCAACCAAAAAAGATCAATAGCCAAAGCCAATATTATTGTGCACAAGCCACATGCTGCCACCTTTCAACTACAAATGTATTACCACTCCAGAGCTTGCAAGGAATTGCCTTTTCAAGAACTCACTGTCTGCTCTGCCTATAGCTGAGGAGCTACATTAGGTTCTCCTGGCCTCCCACTGAGCAAGGCTGCAGCAATGTGACCACTCTTGTCGCTGACAGTTCTTTGGAAAAATTGCACAATTTTATACCTAAAGGTCAAACGAAAGTGTTTTCTTGTAAAGCGATAGAAGTGTTTATTAGTGGTCCCAATATGCAAGCCTTGACTTCATCATGCAAGCCTTCGTCATCAAGAATTCCTTTGATGCAGTTTGCTAAGAATTTCCAGAGCTGTGGCTCAGCACCCCAATGGAGTGCTGACTGACTTTCAGTTTAAAGAACTACACCAGATATTGGCACTAATCAATAATGCCTTTTTGCAATTGCTGATAAGCTGCGAGAGAAAATCTACAAAAGTTGGTCTTTTCCACTTGATGACAGCTACCCGTGGTGGCTGCAGTGCTGTAGGCAGCGGTCAATGGGTCGAAGTGGCCAACTCGCGCAAATTTTCTCACAGTGATTGTAGAGGCGAACTAAGTTATTGAGGAGCTGCATCACCAGTAAAAGAAAAAAAAAACACTGAAAGGCTCTGACATTATTAGAGATTACCTTGAGACTGATATTATGTTGCGACAGCATAAACTACTTCTCTCAGTGATTGTAGCAGCTAACTACATTAAGAAGCTGCATGACCAGTAACAAAAACACTGAAAGGCTCCAATATTATTAGAGCTTACCTTGAGACTGATATTATGTTGCTACAGTATAAGCTATTAGTCTTCCCAATTGTGGTGAATTCTTCATACTCCTCTAGCTCAAATGCACACACCTGTCACTGGCTACACGAAATGACAAGTCTGATGTTCTCAATTATGTCGCTGTCATCTAAACTGCTATTGACTGTTGACTGTAAAATATAGCAAGCAGTACACATATTTTTTTACCAAAACCTAGTATGCACTTTCAAGAGCTTGCTGAAGCTGATAAAATAGTTCATTTGAATCATTGTTTTCAACATTTACTACAGATTCATTTGTTTTACTTACACCACAGTGAACCAGTTCAGAGCAGTCCAGAAGAAGCTCAGGAAATTGTACACCTTGAGTTCAGAGGTGAAAACAGTGCAACAGCAAAGCTACTGAGTAAGAAATCCCCAAAAGCAGGTGCAGTGCAGGCCTTCTGCCTGTTTGTTGCATGCGCTCCATTTAAGGCCATGTGCCATATTACCGGTGGTAGCACAGCCCAAACTAGAGGTATGGCTGGTACAGTTGGCTCCTTAGATGTTTGGCTTTTAAAAACAACAGACAGCACTCTCCCATTTATGCAAGGAGCAAAAAGTAGCGGATGTACACGGATGCGTAAAAGCCTGGCATGGCCAGAGCTGTTAATCAGAATAAAAGTACTGAATATTTCCTATGTTATCAGTTAGGAACACTGTCCTTATGTTGCAAACAAACACACATCATATTTATAAAGAAATGCACATTGCAATATCCCATTGTGCCTTTGCCGGCCAACAGGCAAGCTGCATATACATGTCTGCTACATAGCTATGTTGAAACAGCAGATAAGTGTAAAAGAGTGTTTCCATGGTACTTATGCCCATACATTGTGTCCTCTATTGTGTTGATGCTTGCACATTTGCACCAAGTGGCACTACCAGTAGGTCAGGTTTACAAAAATCATGAAATGGACTTGCACCTTTCCTGCACATTTTGAAATAAACAGCAGTCAAAAGACACTACACTGCACTGCTAAAACAAACAGCAGAGTGCAGCACTAAAAAAACTCCATCAGGTGGTGCAGGCAGATCAAGCAAACCTTATGGAACCAAAGCTATCAGTGCCCATAGATTATAGTGTTACTTGACATTTGATGCCTGCTAATAAGAACAAGGCAGCTTTAATGCTTAAAAGCAAACTTGCTATACCCTTGATACATTAACAGCTTTGCAGTATAGTACAAACACTATGTAAAAGTTGCAATAGAGAAAAAAACATACACGAAAGAAATGTATGTAGTTTCATACTGCTGAAGACTGAATGGCATTACCTTCTTGCTCCTGTAGCAAGGTCCCACACAAGGACAAAGCAATTGTCAAGCCCATTGACAACACAGCCACCTTGAGAGGAAATGGCAATGCTGCAGCTGTTTCGTTCAGGCTTCCATTTTTTGAACAATGTCCCACTTTGCAGGTCATAGACAATGATGAAATTTGGTGCACTGTCACTCAGCTCCTGCAATGTACAGTACACCACACTAAAAATTTGACACACATAAAGCATAAAAAACTGTACATTTATTCTGGTTTTGCATAAATCCCTGTCAGCAATGCATATGCAACTTTATGGTAACAGTGACATGGGAAACTAGTAAAGTTTACCATGATGCTTACATACTGCTATATCTGGCTACCACTTATATTTATAGTGCCCTTGCATGTGTTTTTGCACAATTTAACTGCAAAATAACAACCAGTAGGCTAATTTTCAATGACACTCAATGGTAAAAAACATTTTACATTGGTGCCGACTATCAGAATGCAAGCAGTACATATTGAAATGATGTGTGAGAATACTGCTATTTATTATGCTCATATGGTTGCATTTTAGGTGTTTACATTATTATTTAATTTTAACATACTTGCATAAAATGTGTTCCACTGCCTGGAAGACACCTTGAACAAGTTTACTGAATGTGACCTGTCACTCTGCTAACCTCTTAACACCTACTCACACTGTGGAAATGCTGGTGCCAACATCAACAAAACATGTTCAACGAAAATATCTTGCTCAACCCCCATTCTGCCAATAACCTTTCAGAATGTAAAAATGGCAACAAAACATCAACAGAAATCAATGTAGTCTTGATGTAATAGCAAGTGACAACAAAAATGAGCATCAAACTGTGCTAGCTAACAAGTGTTGCTGTATCTAGTGGCCAAACATTTTGCTGTGATAGCAATTAAGAGCTTGAAACTGGGTTTGCTGCATCCGTCCGTTTGCCATTTCAATTACATTGTCATCATCATGCTTCCACCATTGTCCTCAGCTTCACATTCACTATATGGCAAAAAGAAAAAAAATGTTGCCCATCAAAGACACAGGAGAGTGATGGCAAATTGGGAGCTGCATGCTCTAACCACTAGGCTGCCACGCAACTTTCGCACTCACTAATTTGTGCAGAGTTTCGTGTGTGACGCAAACGCTAAGTGTTGGCATCTACGCGTATATATTAGAGCCCACAGCAGGCAGTTTTGTAGCCGATGACGATGATGTGTGCATTGCAAAAAAGAAGTTCTTGAGAAGATGATGGTGCCTGCTGTGACAGCCTGATGCTGTCAAAGTAAATACGAGTCCAGAGCTAGAAGAATCGCTGAAAGTCGGACTTCAGCAATTTTTTTTTCGTCATTCTTCTTTTTTAATGAAATGCAATTACAGTAATACATTCAACTTCATTTGGGTTTATAAAACACTTGCCAGAATTTCATAGTGGCAAAACGAAACTCAACACATGTGTTGAATTATGTAGGAATTATAACTTTTTACTAAGGTACTGGGACTGACATTTTGAAAGCACTGGATACAGTGGTCTTTAATTCACTGTATACAGGAACACAGCTCCTACTCCACGAAAGGCACGCCTCACAAACATAAAGAAAACAACTACTTTCAAATGTAATAGGAATAGCAGGAGGCAATATGAGGGCTGTCAGCTTACATGTTGGCATCTGTGGTAGGCCCCACTGCAGTCTGACTTCAGTACGTCTTCCTGTATACTATTAAACTGTATTATTCCTTCACATTAATAAACTTTATCCTGACTCAGAACTGCCTGTGCCGAGCAGGCAGGCAATGACTACTCTCCTGGATCTATGAGCCATATGATATTCCCATTGTCTTTACATGACTTCTTGCTTAAAAACTACTAAAAGTATATGAAAAAATAATAACAATCATGGGTCACAAGGATGTGAAAAGACCTCTGTACTAACCCTGCAGACACAAACAACGTAGTGTCCATCACCACTTATGGCTGAAAGGCGGGTAATAAATTCGTGGTGTGGAATACGAAGGTCGTAGAGTAGTTTTCGATTGGCCAGGTCCCAAACAAGTAATGGGAATGGCTTTTGTGTCTCATCCCCACATACACATATCTTGC
This sequence comes from Dermacentor variabilis, assembly GCF_050947875.1. Classification (NCBI taxonomy): domain Eukaryota; kingdom Metazoa; phylum Arthropoda; class Arachnida; order Ixodida; family Ixodidae; genus Dermacentor; species Dermacentor variabilis. The sequence continues at coordinate 219,239,913 of NC_134568.1, forward strand.
CATTGCCGCTGACCAGAAGACTGTTGAGAAACCTACAAGTGAGAGCAATTAAAAAAGAAGAGCACAAATTATCCACAAATAAAAAAAAATACAGGAAGCTAAAGGACATCACAATTGCATATAAAAGGCAGTGTTATTCAATAGTTTAATCAGACCAGCTATATTCTAAAGAATGATTAGAAATTGATTGTCAACAAATAATAGATGTCCCATTGCCATGGTATATCTATGCTAATTTTTCTGGCCCATTACTGGGCGGTGATAATGACAGCTACTGGTAAATAAAAATAAGCAAATGAATACTGCCTTACAAAACACATAAATAGTATAAGGTCTAAGTTGTTTGCACTCTTGCTGCACCAACATCGGTACCATGAGCGTGTTAAAAATACCTGTGCCACCATGCCTAAGACAACACTGCTATATCACCAAACCTCAGTAAGCTGCACATGCTGCATGATTTGTGCAGGAGCAGTGTCATGTCCAAGGAAGTCTAACACAATTGTCTGATGAATTGTTGACACAAAGCAAACCTGCTTATGAACAAAGATTCCTTCAATATATCAGCATGTTTGTATAGTCAAACCTTTGTGAAAAGGGCTTTTGTTAATCCTTGAATACATTGGCTTCATTGAAGGGAGGGGGGGGGAAGAGGAAGAAACAGACAATGGCTCTAAGCATGTATTGTTGGAAGCACTATGGCTAGAACAAAGTGGTAGCCTTGGCTTTGGCCTCTGCAAGATCCAGGCAAATAATGAAGGGAAATTATAATAACAACAAGGACAAGAATAACAGAAATGTGAAGAAAAGTTGCTACGTTGGCTTGTTAAAAATTTTGTGGTTTTTCTTAAGAAATGATGCACTGAGTTGGTATGTTAAGTCTTTGTGATCATCAAGAGGCAAATTTAGGTGCTCTACATAAAGTGCGTAATTTACCATAATGTTTTAAACATTTGTATTGCTACAGATCACAGTGGCATTGCTCCACACATTTTCTTTCGCCTCTGCCCATTCTACAAAGAATGGATGAGTGATGTCACTCGGAAGAGATACCTGATTGGCTTCCCACATGACATCATATTGTATACATTAACCTTACTACTACACTGAGCTTCTGTTAATAGTCTATGTATACAGAGCCATTTACATAACTCTAGAAATAAATATGTAAATGCAATTAAATGTACATTTTTCATCAAAGCAATCGTGCATTTCTGCTTGAAAATGCAAATCATCAGCTGCAGCTGTTCTCTGTATACATGCAGCTGTGTGCATGCATGAGTAAAGCAGTAGAATAAAAAATTTCTTCAAAAAAAATCTGGGCTCTATGGTAGACTTGTGAGGCTGCACGGAGTAAGGGGAGGGGTGAGGAGGAATGTGACAAAGGTTAACAATAGCCTAGTGTTGACAGGCAACAGTGGAGAATGGAGGTGTAGCAGCAGAGACATGAATGGTATCAACAGTGTTTTCTCTTGTAAACCAGTGCTTGTCCTTTTGCACTGGAGGGGTGCACAGGGTGGAAAGTGCAGTGACTGCGTGCTGTAGGAGATGTGAGCACTGCACGTAACCTTAATGTAGAGGCCATCGGCAACACAGTAATAAGAAAAACTGTGTCGTAAAAAGACCTGGGAACAGACTTGGTTCAAATCGACTGGAAGTCAACAACGCATGTGTCACTGCATGACGTTGCGCGCAACGAAGGGGGGGGGGGGGGGGAATGGCCATGCCTGCATGAAATACGAGTTGAGAGGGAGTGCCACAGCTTGTGTGGAGGGTAATGTTTAACAAGTAGGTTTTTTAGTATGATGCGCTCACATAAAATTCTTGCAAGAAAACATTCCATGAAAGACTATGTCCAGGCAGTCTTAGGACAAAAATTGTTTCAGGGACCCCATATATACAGAAAAAAATGTGCTTTCTGCACATTATTTTAACATACAGATAGTATAGATGCATGCAGCATGCTGAAGACCATTATTTGCAGCAATCCAAATTACACTTTACACTGCATAGGCTATAAAGGTATTCAGAAGCACAGAAGCCACGAACAATTTCTGTGTGTTTTTGTTCCCAATTAGTGCACTCCAGTTAAACTTCAAAATTACGCCAAAAAACTACATTTTTGTTGCATTGTCCTGCTTAAAATATACAAATAAATCTTTCAGTACACATTGTCAGTAAAAACAATTTCACAAAATAGAAGCTCAACAAAACCTACAGACAAAAGAAAATTGTCTTGAGATGCCTTAGCGACAATGAAATAGGTTTTGTTTGGCGTCAGTAGCCCACAATAACCCGTGTTGGATTTAAAATAAATAAATGAATAATTAGCAAGCATGATTAGCCCTCTATGTAAACCGGCCATTGTTTTCTGGTCACAACATGCTTTCCTTATTTCTTAAGTCCAAATGCCATCAAAAACATGCCAACTTTAACTGTTCTTTGCCCACCACTTAATGGAATCTATCAAATTTTCACAAGCTCACCTGTCCTCGCCCACCTTGAAGGTAGTCTCCAAGTCTCCACTGCCGAGGTTGAGCATATTTACGTACATACGATTCCTGGAAAGTGCCACCACATAGTCCTGGCTGTGCAAACCAAAGTACGCCATCTTCTGGTTCATAACCCCTTTCAATTTCACCAGGAGGCGTCCTTCATCTAGCGAATACACCTGTGAGAAACAGCAGTCCAAAGGACAATGCAAGCATTCCTACAAAGGAACTTTTCAAAGAAGCATAAACAAATTTCAACTTTCATTTTCTCTACTTGGATAGATATGCTATCACTAATAGCAGAGAAAACTACAGGACTACTGGGCTAAGGGTACACCAGACTTTTTTTTTTTTTACATATTTTGTGGACAAGTAATGCTTGGTTTCAGTTTCTGTACGACAGGCACCCAGTCTGTTGTAATAAATGTAGAATAAGTGTGCAAAAGGCACCAGGTTTGGTATTATGTAGTGTCACCCCTTTAGTTTTCAATTCAGAACTACACTAATATTTTTGTACCAATTTTGCCAAAAAGCAGTCTCTGTCATCTCCTGTGCAGGTCTTCTGCATTGGTTGCTGAAACTCAGCTACACATGTCCAGGAACTTCAGGTTTAGAAGAAGAAAAGTTCAGTTTTACATTTAACAAATGGAAGGCTTCAAACAAATGTAAAAAAAAAGGCCAATGTAATTAGAGTGCCCCATTACATGGCAGTTAGATATGCAATGACTTGTTCATAGCATAAATTGTGGTCAGCAAGACATAAATACAACACAGGAATTGCAAACAGACACAAGAACAAACATTATGATAAGTGCACAGCTCTGGTATCAAAATGGTACTCATCAACATCGACATTTGTCGAAATGGAATTGTTACATCATCATCATCATCATCACCACCACCACCACCACCACCACCACCACCACCATCATCTTTTATGTCCACTGCAAGATGAATGCCTCTCGCTGCAATCTCCAATTACCCCTGTCCTGTGCCAACAGACTCCAACTAGCGCCTGCAAATTTCCTAATTTCATCGCCCCACCTAGTCTTCTGCCATCCTCGACTATGCCTTCCTTCTCTTGGCACCCATTCTGTAACCCTAATGGTTTCCTGGTTATCCAACCAACGCATTACATGACCTGCCCAGCTCCAGTTTTTCTCTTAATGTCAATTACAATATCAGCTATACCTGTTTGCTCTCTGATCCAAACCGCTATCTTTCTGTCCCTTAACATTATCCCTAGCATTCTTCGTTCCATTGCTCTTTGCACAGTCCTTAACTTGTTCTCAAGCTTCTTTGTTAGTCTCCAAGTTTCTGCCCCATATGTGAACACTGGTAAAATGCAATAATTGCACACCTTCGTTTTCAATGATAATGGTAAGCTTCCAGTCAGGAGCTGACAATGTCTGCCGTATGCACTCCAACCCATTTTATTCTTCTGTGTTTGCTGTGAACATAGCGAACATAGTAAAATCAGGGCAGTGAAGTTATCAATTAAGCGTGGCAAGAAGAAAGTTAAAATTTTTGTATGGCACCTGTTGCTCCCTCACTAGTTCATTACAAACATTAATGTGCATGAAAACTACATTTTTGGGTATAAAACAATTGGGTATAGAACAAACTTTACTGCACTTAAAACAAAAATTTTTATTGCATCCTGATTTACTTAACAATTAAATTATGGGGTGTTACATGCTAAAACCACGATCTGACTATGAGGCATGCTGTAGTGGGTGACTTGACCACCTGAGGTTTTTTAACGTACACCAAATGCACAGTACACCGGCGATTTTGCATTCTGACACCATCAAAATGCAGCCACGGTGGCAGGAATTTGATCTCGCGGCCTCTCGCTTAGCAGCGCAATGCCCTAGCTACTAAGCAACCACAGTAGGTGGCTATGATTTGTGCCTCCTGTGCATACAAAAATATTTCAGGTAGAGCCAGCAGCAATGTGAACAACTCAACGATTCCCTTGAAACATAGAGTGCACACAGCTGCCACCAGAAATGTGCCACGTTGCAAGAGAGAAAGGGGAGGGGATAAAAAGAAAGGAAGAAGGGCTTGTGATGTAAGCAATATTTTTTTTGCTTCTGTCTCCATTACTACAGAACTATTCGAAAAATTCTTGCAGCAGAATGTCCCCTGAATGGCACACTTCACAACTTTCAGTGTACTATAGCCAAACTTCTGATGGGGCCTGGCAAGGGTCCCTCAGTTTAGACTGATAAAACATTCTTTTAAAACTATATTTTCTTTAATTTTGCAGTAATGGCTTATTATCAGTTAATTAGCCTCTTTTTTTTTTTTTAGATCGAAACCCCGGTGTCAATATGTCACTGTGTGGCTTTTTTAGAATACAGTTCAGTTTGTCTTTACCGATAAAAAATTAACTGGGCCCGAGCAGACGCAGTCGAAATCCATGATGTCATGGCAAGCTGTTATGGGAACTTCAAGGTGGTGTCAGCACTGGTCTTTCGTTTTTGCATCCTTTCTGGCTCACCAAACCTCCTCTTAAAGCTTTTTTTGCTGTTGTAGAAGGGTAATTTAGCAATAGAAGAGAGGTGGGAAGACTGCGACGGTTTGAAAAGTAGGACAGTCAACATAATTTTGTCGTCTGCTCATTCCAATTTTCAATACTGTCCACAGGTGATGCCAGTGTACTGGCACCTTCCATTGTAACAGCTGACCGGTATGGCACTTTTACGTGCTATTAGAAAAAGTCGTCTTTTCAGCAATGGCAAGTAAGTATTCATGATTTTGTTTCCTTGACTCTAAAGTCTGAGCAGGAGGCAAAGCACGGGAAACAAAATAACATGAGAAATCTGTATTTCCAGAGTTTACTAAGGTGACTGTTAGGGCATGTTGGTAGGACATGAATGCAGTTTTTTGCACACAAGACGAGGACAAAGGAGAGGCTGAGACACACATGCGCATCTGCGCTCGTGTGTCTTAGCCTCTCCTTCCTCTTTGTCTTGTGCGCAAAAAGCTGCGTTCATTTCCAGAGTGTTTCATCCCACTATGGATTTAAGCCTAATTCACAAGTGATCAACATGAAAATTAAATTTAGTCTGCGTGGCCTGCATTGGGAGTGGGACAGCTGAATGGAGGGAGGAATGGGACAGTGTCCTAGTCCTCCCTTAATGTGATATGGGCAAACTGGTATTACAGTAATGAAATTACTGCTAATAGATGGCTCTGTTGTTTCATATGCTGATATACCAAATTGAGGACTTTGATGTAGGCTTTATTTGAAGTAGAAATGTTGATTTCTTCATCCTTGCTCGTGGTGTAAGAAGTTACTTAGGCTGTATTCTCTGTTCAAAAATTTTGTGGTAGCGCATTGTGAAAGCAGTTTACACATAGCATGGTGCCACTTACAGGTCTATTATACTAGAAGCTATTAACTTGCCACCGTTTCACTTAACTCTCAGGAAAATGCCAAGAACATGAAAAAGAAAACACTCTGACAGGCCTCAACCTTCAAATAGTGTGATACTTGAAGCAGTCTGGCTGGTGTTTACAGAAAACAGAAGCATATGGGACGTGGCACAAGCTCTGAAAATACCGTATAGACTTGAGGAAGGGAGCAGCATTCCAGGCAAGTTGGTAATTCATTACTCAAGTAATATTGCGCAACAAAAAACGACACGGACGTAAGAGAAGAAGACACACCAAGTAAGGGCTGCACCCCCAACTTGGCAGCCCAAAATTTGGAAAAATAATTTCAATGGAGAAGCAAATGTGTTCAGTACCACCAATGCTGCATATGCGCATCGGAGGATTTTCACTTGCTGCGTATTTCCGCATGCTGCTACTAGATGGCGAGAGCTGCACATTGACTTATGATGCAGTGGTACATCTGGAGATCCGGGGTGTGCACAAGTCAAGGTTGTGCCAGCACCATTTTGATGACAAGGTTCGGTCCTGTTTAACCGCACCAAAATTGTGAAAAAAAAGTGCGGCCCTTACACGAGTCTATACAGTATTCAAATACTGAATTGCTCGACAGGTGAAGAAGCAGAGGTCAAGCGGAGAGAGCAGTGACAAAGTTTTTAGATAGAACCTAGTTTGCGGCATGGTATTCACGACAGTGAATGAAAGCCACCTGAGAAGGCGAGCAAGATGCACTATGGACTTACATGCATATAAGTCTGTTTGCTGGCTTACTAATATGGAAAAGCACTAGGTCACAGACATCATCATGGGAAAGTAACAAATCCGCTGGAAAGGAATGGTTCGTCGGCTTCATGAACCGGCACATGGAGCTCTTGCTTCGGTCCCCAGAAGCTACTAGTCTTGGACGAGCCACAAGCTTCAACAGGACCAGTGTGAACGCTTTCTCCTCAAACCTCAAAAGCGTTTACAATTGCTTTCAGTTCACCCCTAAACGCATCTATAATTGTGATGAGACTGGAGTCACCACAGTCCATAATCCATCTAAGATTCTCGCACCTTGTGGGGAAAAGCAAGTTAGTCAAGTAACATTGGCAGAGCGAGGTGCTCATCGCAGCTTTTTTGGATCGTGAATGCCATTGGAAATACCATACCTCCAGTATTAATCTTATAAAGGGTCAGATACAAGGACTTTTTCTTAAATGGAGCACAAGCTGGAAGTTTGGAATTGACTGCTCAATCAGGGTGCATGCCCTCAAACATATGGCAAAAGACATCAAGTGCACAAAGGACGACCCCATCCTTTTGCTACTCAACAGCAACGAAAGCCATGCGAGCTTCAAGCTGATTAACAAGGTAAAAGAATATGGCATTTGTTTGCTCACATTCCCCCATCACTGCAGCCACCGACTGCAGCGAATTGACGTGTCAGTTTATGCACCATTCAAGTCACATTACAATTCTGTGCACAATGACTGGATATTAAGCAATCCTGGCAAAACAATCACAATCTACACCATAGCAGAGCTTGTTGGGCTTGCGTACACAGCAACAGTCAGAAGAACATCATTTCGGGGTTTCAAACGACGGGCATCTATTCTTTCAAAAGCGAACCCTTCACAGACGATGACTATCTGATGTCTTCGGTTACCGACCGACCCGAAGGGTCCTCAGCTGAGATAGTATCTCCAGGCACAGGCGCACTCATGAATAAAGCAGGTGGCTCCAGCACAATTTTAGAAAGCAGTCTTTGCTGTGGCTCTCAGGACATGGAACTTGAAAATAACAATGCGGTTGTGTTACTGTGTGTGCAGGCAAACTATCGGGATCCCAGCCAGCTAGGCCCACAAGAACAATCCTCCCTGGTGATGTTCACCCCTACACAAAAGCTCCACAGAGAAAAATGGCCTGAGGAGAAAGGAAGAAGGGAAGGAGTATCGTGCTTACAGAAATGCCAGAAAAGCTGGAAATTGAACGTGCAGCACCCAAGAAAGAGAGAAAAGAAGACCCTCACACACAGCCAAAAGGCAAGCATTGGAAAGGTGAATTTCAAGCGTTGCTATGCGAGACGCCAGATTGAAGGAACATAGCGTTTTCATAGCGTCAGAGGGAGCAGACACTCTGAGTGACCCGTCACTTTCTGACGGTAAGCACAGCAGTTTCCCTGGAACTGACTAGCAAGATAGTCCAATAGAGGTTTGAAAAGTGACTACATCCTGGTGAAGTTCTGTAGAAAACAATTAGCTGTCTTTTACGCAGATTGAGTCAAGAGCAGCAACAAGACTGATGTCATACTTGAGTTTGTGAGGAGAAATGGTACATAGACATTCTGTTTCCCCGCTCGCCAGGACATAGTAAAGTTTCATGGCAGGACATTGAGTCAAAATTCCATTGGCCAGACGTGGTAAGAGGTACGAAGTGACTGCAATTCGTGTTCATCTTTGGTGTAGATTTGGCCCCCTTCAATGTACACTAGAACAATTTTTTAATGGTGTGTTATGTGTTCCATTCCATCCAAATGATGTCCTGTTCCTCCTGCAGGATAGGGTGGAGTGCGGCAATTTTTGCTGTTTAGAAGTTATTTTTTTAAAGGCTTCCTAGAAGACTGTAGAAGTCCTTTATGGTTTTTGTTACATAACCCCTCACTCTATATTTAGGTCATTTGAACTTGATTCTACGATAAAAAATTCAAGTGTGAAAGCTGTTCCATTCCTTCCCTTTTCCCCTAAAGCTCAAATTATTTTTCTGTTTAGTGTCCCTTTAACCCTTTGAGGGCCAAAGATGTAAATATACAGTGCCACGAACAAGTCCCAAATGGTTGATGGCGTATATTTACGACGACGTGTATGTTTGAAAAACGTGCCAATTTTTCAATTCTCTGTTGCCCAGCAAGTGTGGCCACCCTGAGTGGATACAAGGATTTTTTTTTGCTCAGCAGTCTCTGGGTTTTAATTTCATGGCTTCTTTATGACGTCGTGTTGACAACTGCTTGCGCATCCGTGCATGTGCGGGCGTGTGGCAGTTAGTTTTGGTTTCATCTCGCAGGCTTTTTCCATTTGTAGTGCTTGCAAAAACTGACGTCTATCTAGTTTCTAATCTCTCAAAGAGTCACCACTAGATGCTCGCTCATTTATCGCTCACAGCGAAGTGTTTACATCTGTTCAGAGGTGGGCCCTGGTATATACATACAATGATACTGCACAAGAACGATTCTGCCATGCCTGCATTTCTTTTCTGGAGACGTGAAAACTGATTTCCCCCTCGTTGGTGATGGGACAAAGGATTACTGTAAGTAGCTGACTCGTTTGGTTTTTCTGGTGGGTGCACAACCATTGAGTTTTCTTGTATGCGCTCACACACACAGTTTGATTACGCTATGGACGTGCATGCCAGTTGCTCTTCTGCAAGTGAGTTGAGCTGCGATTCCTTCAATGTGGACTACTTCCCAAATGCCGAGTTATAGTATATCTATTGCAGGGTACCTATTTTTAAAATTTTTATTCTTATTAGTATTTATGCAAGCACATCTGTACTCATATATAAACAATGCATGTTTTTCCCTACGGAAAATAATTTTTTTTGTCACTTTATGGTCACTTAAGAACGAAATGCAGCAAATTTTTTTCAAAATAGGTCGCTATAATGATTTTAAATCTGCAATAAAAAAGTTTACCCTCAAAGGGCTAAAGGGGCTTTTTAAGCATTGGAAACAAACATGCTTAGTCGCTCTACAATAATGTATCATGAATATCTGAGCTTAATATTATTTCTGTGTTCGCAGTAGGGAACCTACAGTTTCATTCAATCATCTGCTCTTTTCCTCAGCTTTCTGAAATTGTCACAACCTCTTCTAGATATTCCTACACAATTGTAAACACTATAGCCACTGGCTAGATTCCTTCAGATGTTGCAACTAAGCAGTGCCTCAGGCAAAAGCAAAAATGACGAAAGCTGATTACTGATTAGACAGTGGTGCCCTCTTGTAGTGGAGAGCTATACCACTGCTTCAATGCTACAGCTTCTGAGATGGGGAAATTCAATGAATGGTCACGTCACCTGATCTTGGTGTTGCACTGATATAAAGCTCAGTGCAACGATGAGCAGAGTATGGCACATATTTATGTTAGTGAAAGGCACGCATGCAAACACGGACACAAGAAGGCACAAAAAGAACAACACAAATGCCAACTATTAACAGACGGGTCAGAGATAAGAGCCAAGAAGTTTGCTTTATGGTCGAAGTTTGGCATACCATTAATAGCGGCAGCACGTGCATAAGTTAGCCCTCAATTATCTTGCACAAAGAGGAATTGTCATGTCTAACCAGTTATCTTTCGTGATTGTCTAGATGTGTCCATCACTCACAGGCTGGTGCTGCCTTCTCTTGAGCATGCGCAGATAAGTTTTGTGTCTTCCTTCTTTTGCACTACTGCACAACCTTTCAGTTGACAGTCTACATTTGTGTTGCCCTTTTAATTCCCTCTTGTGCACATGTTTGCACGCTTGCCTTTAAGTAGCATAAATCCCTACTAACTTGCTCAACTTTCAGTCATTTTATGGCAGGTATATTATTTCGCCTGGGTATAGTGGTATAGCTTCGAGCAAAGTTGGAACAACAAAAAAGAGAAAAGGCCATAAAGGTGGCAGCTCTAGCAGTCAGTAATTCTGAAGCAGTCAGGCACATTGAAAAATATTTCGTTGCCAGAAATACATAAATGGATCCCTTCAATACCAGACACATTCCACACCTTTCATAAAGGTGTGGCTTCTTTAATATATTGGCAAAAGTAAATGACAAATTATACACACAATACAGTTTTCCAATTAAAGCACTGTATGAAAAAATTTCACAGAATAAAAAGAAGTCAGGAAATTTTGTGCATTTTTTTTACAAGAACTTGGCAGCTGAAGCTAAAATAGAGACTGCATATACATTTATGTAATGTGATGATGATGATGATAACAACAACAACAACAACAACAACAACAACAACAACAACAACAATAATAATAATAATAATAATAATATGCTATGCATAACATTAATGTAATGATATCCAGCCGAGTCCTGCCACTCAGACTTTAGGTATTAAACTCCATTTGCACTAAGAAACCAGCATGGATTCCTACAAATTAATTTTTGGTGATACATATAGCACCTGTCGCAGTAAACCTCCAGATTCAGCCTACTCGGAGTTTATAGCAAGAGCCAGGAGTACGAGCAGCAGTAAACTTTATGTGTAGTGTGCCATAGATGTTCATTTTGAATACAAAAAGAACAAATAATTGCAGTTTGTCTGCAATATGTGTATACAATTGATCGTTACAACGTGTGAACCTAATGGTTTGAGGTAATTATGTGGCAGATATTTTCCAATTCATTGCAAAAATACTCAGAAAAACAAACAGGAAATTCAACTATTTATGAAAGAAGCAATGCTATGTACAGGCTGTGCCACTGGCTACTGACTTTAAAAAAAAAAGTTGGCTACGTGAATGAAAGCAACTGTTTGTTGTTACCAGCTGTATATCCTAGTTGCACTTTCTTTTTCATACAGCCTTTTTTAAATGAAACTAAAAACTTTAATTTACATTGAATGACTGAGGTATCGGAAAGCTGTGTGGTGTGTTACAATCACCCATGACCTGTTTACAAACATCGGGATCAGGCTTTCATCTTCTCACCACTCAATGACACACTATATGGAACAAAGTTTTCTAACGATCAGCACATAATTTATACAGTTAAAACATGGTTTCATGCACAGAATTCAACTCCTTACAGGGAATACATGTACACCAGAATTTAAAATCAGTATTTAAAGGAGACCGTGTTCAGAAACACCATACATACAGAACTCATGCAAGGTGTTCTAACCATAAATTTAATCCATAACAAATTAACAGCTACCAAGAAAAAAAATTGGGGGCATTACTTTATGGGCAAAGCTAGGATGTTAATACACTTGGCTGCTATCACGAATAGTTCTCTACTAGTTATAGTTTCAACAGTATTGTGGCTTCTTTTGTTCATTTAACTGAAAAAAATGCTCCTCCATTGTGGGAAGACAGGTGAGTCAAGCAACATAATCCCTCTATTAACCCCTTAAGGGTTTTTGATAACCTCAGCTTGTAACAAGCAATCAACATATTTTGGCTTGTGATCAGCGGATCTCGTCATGGATATTTCACCACTTTTTGAATGGCTTTTAACGAGCTAAGGTTGCCAAAGCAAGTTTTCCCATTTAATAGCTAGATGGCATTGGTGGTTTTGTTCTCCACATGTTAATTTGAGATTTTTTTTTCACGCTAGATGGCAGCAGGCATACCACGTGAGCTGGGTTCGCCCTCTTCCCTTAAGATTTTCCTGCGCTTTCAAACAAGCATGGCGTCATCCGTGTGACACTTTAGCACGGTAGATTGCAATTCATCTGATGATGGCAGCAAAAGTGATGAGGATGTTGACTTTGTGTTTCATTCTTCGAGCAAAGAAGACAGTGACGACACTTTACACGACAGTGAGTCCAAAGGCAAGGAAAATGGGGATAATATGGCTGCTGGCTCCTGTGAGTAGTGTCGCATAGATCTTACCAGTGTGCCGGTGAGAGCTCCACATTTCGAATTCAAAGGTTCGTCGGGACTGACTTTTAGTGCACATTTTAAGCAGTACTGCTGTTCAAACAAACCTATTTTTTTCACAGACTTCTAGGAGTGCAGTTCTCAATTTATAATAACAAATAAAGAATTATTTTTGCCATACAATGTTTTTAGACTTAGTTTTCTATCATGAACAAGTTACTGAAATGTTTCATGCCATAAAAAAGTTGAGCCAATATGGTACCATAAGTTCGAAAAAAGTGAGCCCTTAAAGTTAAGAGAGTCCCTCTAATTAAGTTAAGAGAGTTAAGAGAGTCCCTCTTAAGCAATACTAATAAGAGGCAGCATACTGCAATTGAAGAGCAATAAACAATGATAGAAGGAGGGCACACCACATGTGCTATGTTGGGGTCTGTGTTGTACCCTCTTTTTGTCCTTGTTTATTGGGCTTCACTTGTTGCGTGTCATACCAATAAGGCCGAATTTCTACCCTTCTCAGGCAGCTACTGCTTAGGCAATAGTATTAGGCAATCTACGAAAAAACAACACTAACGGTGAAACATACGACATGCACCAAAGCTGTTCCATATTTCAATTGCAGGTAAAAAAATGCAACAGGCTCATCATGACTGTGAGTCTAATACTGCACCAGGCAAATGACTCCATGTTGTTGCATCTCAAACAAATACCTTAGATGACCCCTGCAGCAACATTATCTCTCACCCATGCTCTATGCAGTACATCAGCAATAACCCCTTCATATACATTTTCATACTTTGTCCAAACCATTGCGACACCAAGCTCTCATTTTATTCACTATTCAAGCAAGCTTTCATGAGTTTGCAGTGGGGTAAGCTACAAGGCTCAGTAAGTGAATGAGAATAATCATAGGAACCAAGGAGCTTCATATTTTTATTTGCCCACATGAGCCTGACAGACAGCGAAGCGAAGAAAAGCGAACTCCTTTATTGTTACTGAATTCCCAAAGTAATTCAACATACTAACTAAATCTGTGATAATTTGGTTTTGTTTCAAAAAATAAAAGAAAAGCAGACAGTACAGCTTGCTGCCAGTGTGAGCCAAAACCTCCATATAAAGTGCATAAATTTAAATACTATGCACATTTAATACAAGAATTTAATAACAGCAATAAAGTTTGTTTCTTCCATACTTTTCTTGGCTTTATTTTTTGTTATCCTCTGTGGGGTTCTTTCACCCGTGCTCTTGGGACAAAGGAACGACAAACACTGAAGTGCAAACAATCACAAGGGCATTTATTGCACCTTTCATAGATCAATGCCTGCTAGCTGAGTTGCTATCCACAAAACATGCCGATGGGCGCGCGACAAATCTAGAAGTCCGACTCACCGTGACCGGATAGCGAGCGAATATGTTCGCCCCATGCTGGATCCCAACGCCTGGTCGTCCGCGTGTACAGTCATGCGAACGGTGGCGTGTTCGAAGGCGGCCACGCGAGATGGTCTCGCAGAAGCATGGATCGGCACACGCGCAGCACGGCACGTTCGCCCTGCTTGCTGTCCCGAACCCAAGAGGAGCAAGCGCCTTGTCTTTTGGCGCCCAAGTAACCCCGCCTGTCGGCAGCATTAGCAGTGCAACACTCGCGCCATCTCTCGTACTGCGCCTCAACCACTCCGACCGCTGCAAGCGCCAGACCACGCCGCGAAGCCGGATTACAGGAGACACGCTATGCGGGAGAAACATATCAGGGGACGCGCGAGAGACGCGCATCCCCACATCTTCCCAACCTTAAATCACTACATATTCCAGCGAAACATGTCACACGGTCTAACATCAACGCGTGCTTCGCGAACAAGGTAGTACATGCAACATCGGCCGCACCGAGGAAATGTCCACACGCTGTCCATAACATGCGAGCCGACTGTCCTTGGGGTACACCGCTGGCGTCCGCCGGTCACAGCAGCAACTTTGCAGACTCGACGGCACGATTCCAGGCCAGGACTCCGGAAACGGCGATGCAGTAGTCGGAACGAGCAAGCGTCGCTCGCGCCGACGCACCCTGCTGGCGAGAGCCACAGTAGCTGTCGGTGACCGCCGGCTCTTTTCTCCGCCGCCGAGGGTTGCGAGCTGGATACAGGCGGCCGCCGAAGTCGCTGCGCCGAACTCGCCACAGCATCACCATTGCCCGGTAGCTCGATCGTAGTCCGGGGCAGCAGCGCAGACGATGTGCAGGTGACGGCAAACCAGGGGTGACTCCAATCACGCTGCGTACACTCAACACACTCTGCAAACACTGAAGTAGTGCAAGGGAGAGGAATTCTGCATGCGCATCGCCCACATGGTACGATGTTCAACTCGGCTAGCAAAAGATTGGGCAGCTACTCAGATGCTAAGTTCACGTGAACGAAGCTTGCTTCCTTGAGTCGAACGAGTAATTTCAATTCGTGCGAGGCTAAATAGAATGAGGGAAGCAAATTGCAACACCTCAACGCCACAGTCCACCAAGTTGTGTCCCTCCACGCTAGCAGAGTTGCTATCCACAAAACATGCCGATGGGTGCGCGACAAATGTAGAAGTCTGACTCACAGCGACCGGATAGCAAGCGAATATGTTCACCCCATGCTGGATCCCAACACCTGGTCGTCCGGGTGTACGGTCACGCGAACGGTGGCGCGTTCGAAGGCGGCCACGCGAGACGGTCTCTCAGAAGCATGGATCGGCGCACGCACAGCACAGCACATCCGCCCTGCCCGCTGTCCCGAACCCAAGAGGAGCAAGCGCCTTGTCTTTCGGCGCCCAAGTAACCCCGCCTGTCGGCGGCGTTAGCAGCGCAACAATCACGCCATCTCTCGTACTGCGCCTCAACCACTCTGACCGCCGCGGGCGCCAGGCCACGCCGCGAAGCCAGATTACAGGAGACGCGCTATGCGGAAAAAACATATCAGGGGATGCGCGAGAGTCGCGCATCCCCACATCTCATATGAAGGACTCAGAAGCATACTCTGAAACCTTTACTTAATTTCATAGCCTTGTCTGAGTTCACATTCTGTGTCACTTTTAATACTGTCATGCATTCCCTCGTAGAAGAATGGCATGTTTTGGCTTTCACAGCATCGGTAAAGCTCCAGTAAGGGATCCACCTCAGCATACCTTATAGCAGTAGCTAAGCTTAAAACAGAATGCACACCTCCCCCCAAAAGGTCAATACAGCCAGAGATCTGGGAGCTCATATTATAATGCAGGCACTTTGCTGCCACTGTGCAGATGAAAAATGTCTCCATTAAGCAATAGCCCAGTAGTGATGCACAGTGTACAAGATGTGTGGCACGTGCAGGGCAACTTCTCGGGCACCTGATGCCACAGCAATTTACGTAGGCATATTGCACAGAACACAAGAAGAAAAACCTTTTGTTTGCTCAATCCTATAATTTGCCTTGCTTCTACCACGCGAAACATCTAACGAAAATTTACCTTCTCGTCCCTTTTTGCATTTCTCTTGTGAGTGCACAACTGAAATTTAAATGGGATGCTGCTTTTCATTTCAGCTCTCTGGCTCTTTGTCTACTATAGGAATGCTAAAAGTGGATAAGGGAACATCTCTGTCTCACAAGATCAGTTGCAAAATGCTACCATTTCTGTGCAGTACTGTATTTATCCAAACCTAACACACACCTTTCTTCTGAGAAAATGGGTCAGAAAATTGCCTGTGCGTTACAATCAGACACTGAAACCAAAACCATGTTCGTGGTGCTGGCAACAGCCTACCATCCGAGCTGTCAGATGCAGCATCATAGCGATAGAGTACGTTTTTGTGAAGGTTGCTGTTGGCTCATTTTGTGCTCAAATAGGACCTGGAGCGGTATTCTTGGTCAAATCACTTTCGGAGATACTATCACTTTCTTGAGATTCAGTGTGACTCCACACAGTATGCGTTGGTGTATACGGCCACCAGTGTCTCTGGCGCTGCACCAAGCTTGCTATCTGTGCACAGTGCTAGGAACACTGTCAGCTGCATACTTTGACAAGTCCAATGAAAGAGTTGTGTAAAATCTCGCAAAAGTGATAGTAGCATCTCTTAAAGCTAGAGAATACTACCCTTGTGTGCTTGGTATCCGTAGCTAATAAAGCACAAATGGTGATGGTGATACACGATTTTCATTATAAATGCGAACTAAAGAAAAAAAAGAAAGAGCACGAAAAAAATCCCTTTTGTGAAAGTAAATTCTGCATGCCTCGCCTTTTCTGATTATGAATGTTGGGTGCATGCTATATTTTCTTTTACAAATCAAGGGCATCTTACATTCAGGTGCATGTTACATTCAGGTGCACTTTTATTTTCTTTATACCCGCAAAAACTGAGTGAGTGTTAGATTCGGTGGTGTGTTAGAATCAGTAAATACGGTAACATAGGCAACCACAAAGTCTTATTCACGCAAGTGAAGGCATACTGATAAATATTTTCACAGCATCCATTAGCATCACAACATTGCAATATGAACTTTTGTTTGTCCTATAAAAATTGAGTTAACAGGAATTGATTTTTTTAACAACATTTATTTTGCATGAAGATGGTACTTGCGTGAAGCTCACTCTGTGAGGCACATGCTGGCACTCTGCTTTGTGGCCGTATGCTGAAAAGCTTACACGAGTCAGTGTTCCTTCATTGTATTTTGTTACTTACTCCATTTGGTAATGATGAGCTAGTAAATTAAGTCTTGCCATTCTTTTTACAGCCAGTTAAGCTAATAAATAGCCGCTAGACTAAAAACTCTTATACGAGACAAGCACAATGCTGTTAATGAAAAAAAAATTCACAGCTACAGCTGTCAGTACCAACACAAGGCCATGATTGAGCTGAGAGTTATGTGGACTGAATGAAAATGGTGAACAAAAGAAAATTGCCTTTTCTTAGCACAATGTAGAATGGTATGAGTATAAATATTGGGTGGGCCCAAATGCAGTTAAAGGCCTCTTTTAAGATGAACTCTGTTGAGCTGATTGCACTGATGAAATATAGTCGACTTCCAATAATTCGATACTGACGAGACCAACATAATTGGTCAAATTATACAGCAGGTACAATTAAGTAAGAGAGGCAGAAAAACATCCAAATACAGTGATGCTTTATTTAGTAGTATTCACCTAATTCTAATGCATACCAGATTTTGTGGGTTCATAATTAAATTTATGAAGTTTAGAATCCCAAAACTGAACAGTGGGTTATGAGGAACAGCATAGTGGAGGGCTACAGGTTATCTTCTTTCGACCACCTGGGGTTCTTTAATGGGTACCAAGGCACAGTACACAAGCACTTTTACATTCCACCTCTATCAGAATTGTGCGAGTTCACAGTATAAAACATTGTGCACTTGATATTTTTTTAAATCGAAAATAAAAGTAGCATGCCTCCAATTCCAGTTAATTCCAAATTGGGTGCATGCTATATTTTCTTTTACAAATCAAGGGCATCTTACATTCAGGTGCATGTTACATTCAGGTGCACTTTTATTTTCTTTATACCCGCAAAAACTGAGTGAGTGTTAGATTCGGTGGTGTGTTAGAATTCTCAATTCCAAAGAATATGAAGCCAGCAGAGTTTACCTTAACAGAACCAATATTTATTTACACTTAATGTCTATCATCATCAGTCTCAGACAGCACTTTATCTCTGTCCAAGGACCACAAATTGTCTTTCTTACGGTCCATTGCATTTGACATTTCAAACTTATTTTATTACTTCGCTACAATTGCAAATAGGATGGTGAACCATGCCTAGGCTAACCACTTTGCCAGTTCATCCTGCAATGCACGCAAGTCTGGAGTACCGAAGACATGTGACGTGACTGCTGCCAAGTGAAATATTGTATCTTTTAATGAGCTTATGTAATCAAAGCTTGAAAGCAGCACATTGTTGTAATCATCTTACACAAGAACATGTTTTGCTGCCGTTTGCAATGACAACAGCAATGAAGGTGGCTCTGATGGAGTTTTTGTTTCACATCCAATCATAATTATCAGGAAATTTTCAGACCAATCTTCCTAGAGAAAAATGAAGACATTAGAATTGGAATCAGGTAAACTAATCACCAAGCGTGAGCTGATGTTTTCGCTTCAAAATCTGCCGAAAAAGAAGACTGTGTTTTTGGCGAGATAATGTGTCTTTTACGCATTCACTATTTCCAGCTCTGTCAAGACAGATGCTGCAGCCGTTGGGGTAATGATTCAGGTCAGGTGATGTGTGCTGACGAGCCAAGTTTGAATTACCTCGTGAAGGCCAATCTCAGAATTAACAGAAGCATACTGTGGCTCAGGGACCTTTTTTTAGTTTTACATTGATTTAGTTTAGTTCTGCTGAGGTGAACTTTCCAAATAACAGACTTGTAATATCCTTTCCTGACGGTCTTAAAGTAAGTTTTGTAAAGCTTTTGATTTATACGAGCAGGCGTTAATGACTGACCTGTATATCTCATATACACATAGACTTCAAACTTCTTGGCAGAGCTTTTCAGTAGTAGAATGCAGTTAAAGGATGGTACGGAGAATCTGGTGGCTACACTACCTATTCTACTGTACATACCTTAAGTTCCCGGTTGCAGAGCACTAAGGCACGGAAGCGGTCCACCATTTTGAGGTCCCGGGGCTCCGACAAGCCGGTAAGGCGCCGCACGATGCTCTCACCAAACACATCCCACACTAACAGGTCACTGCGGTTGAGCGACACCATGTGACTGGCATCACCTTTGATGGTGTACAGCTGCCCCAATGTTCGGCCCTTCTCCTCTTCATGTGAAGCTGTTGATGCTGGCTCTTTGGATGGTTCGCGCAGATAGTCACTGACTGGCACCAAAGAGGGAAACCGACGTGCCATTTCATAGAGGTTCTTTAGATGGGGAAATTTTAGACCAGATGCTTCACTGGCAATTATCTTTCGAAACCGTGCTGTTACATGTGCTGCAAATTGCCTTCCATCATAGCGCAATGCATAGCTGGACAACTGAACCAGTTCCCGAAGCATAGCACACTCTGTGTCAGCAGGATTCAACTTCAGGAACATGTCGAGCTCTTCAAGCAGAAAGTAGGGGTCACAGCAGCAGACCTTTATCTGTAGCCACTCAGGATTCAGCAGAAATTGGCTCCGAACAATCTGTCCAAGAGCTTCACTGCTGTCACTACTGTCACTGCATTTTACAGGCGCACTGTCACCAGCTGGGCCATTAGCCACCTGAAGTCTTGACAAAAGTGTATCAACACTTGCCAAATTTTCACGTGCCAGATAGTTGAGATGGAGACAGTAGAAAGGCAGCTCATTATGTTTTCGTCGGTTTGAAAAAACAGCATTTTTGGGGACATGGGGGAGAACACACTGGCTCCCTTTGTCTGCTTCATTTGCACTTGTAATTGATAAGACATCCGTGCTTGAGACAGACTGAAAATAGTCGAAGAGTGCCAGTGTGCACACATGAGTAGCCTCCAAACTTGGGCGGTGTTCTGTGCACAACGTCCGAAATGAATCACTACACCACGTGTTGAGCACGTAACCCTCCACAACCCTGACCCTTAGAAAATTGTCCAACCCCACTCGCACCAAGGCCCAGACAGCAAATGGGCATTGTGTCAGTAGCCTCTTGCGATGCAAGAGAGGCATTTCAGCAAGCAGCGATTCATTTGAGGAGACCACATCAATAATTTCTTTGTCAGAAAGTCCGTGGCGTGAGGCACTCAAGAGTCCCAATACTAAGGATGTGACTTTGGGATGCACCTCCTTCTTTAGTTGATCATGAAGGAAAGACACTACTTCGGCTTCAGAGTGAAATATGGAGGGTTCATCTGTTCCATGCCAGTGTGACACAGCGCTTGCTAGAAGTGTGGCAAATAGAGGGCTTGGTGACTGCTGTAATGATGCACTAACACTTTCGAATTGCTTAGCACTTACAGTTCTGCTACGTCTTTCCAAAGATTTGCGGAAAATGTTCTTGCATTGCTCTACACCACAGGGTCCCAAGTCTATAAAACATTGCTCCTGATTCTTGAGTTTAGCCTGGAATGAGACACAAAACAGCAGCAATTGGATTGTTCAAGCTTATAAGCGAGATCTCACTAGTACAAACTTCGTATTAACAACATTATCAGATTAACAAAGGTTTGAGAAATCTCCAGACAAAAGCCTTTCCTTTTAATGGTAAACTATTTTACTGTACTACTATGAATTTCGAAACACCAAATATTATTTCAAAATATAACAAGTGAAATTTTGTTCTTCTTTTGTGCTAGTGGCACCTAAATATACAGCATAGACCACTTATAGCGTAAGTCACCAGAGTCACGAATATCCGCACTATAAGCGGAACCACACCATAAACGAAACATTTTTCAAAGACTGCACATGCGTGAAACATGTAGCCCAAGCAGGTGTTCAGACCAATTTTTCAGACCTGCTCGAATATTCGAAATTCCCCATGGCACTGCCACCAACTCCACAGAAATAAAGTAGAACAGCAACCGAAATTGTCTCATTCGATTTTGCAAACTAATCAGCATGCGCGTGATGTTGAAAACATGGCAACCGCAGACCAAGATGCCACCATTCGAGTGCTGCCCATGCCACTTGTGCCCTCACTTTCGTTACCAAGGTGGTTCCTCTCTCCAAGCGTTGTACAGCCATTGCGATGCGTTTCATTGTCTCTGCACCAGACTGCAACTTTGGTCACGGACTCTTGACTAGATGTGCTGGTTAGGACAAGCCGGCGGGGTTGGGTGACATGCCGTTACGGGAACCTCACCCTTGATCTGCTTGTACCCGTAGACAATTACATAGCGATTGGGTATGCAATCACATGCACGGGCTGAATTTACAGCAGCACGTGTGAAGAAGAGTTTGGTTTCTTACGTGATCAGCCGCGGCAAATACTGCGAACGCCTAACAAGTTTGTACGTGCGCGTACTGGTAGGAACGGCAGAAGCTTGCAGGAAATAAAGCCTAACAACTTTGAACTAAACTTGCAAAACACCGCTTAATCTGACAGCAGTCAAGGTCGCATGCGCAATATCTGTACTTCACGATGACGTGCATCGCAACTGGTGCACACAAACTGAAGCTGTTTTCAGTGTGGAGCACGCACTGCTGCGGCCGAGCAAAGGTTTCTCCATCACCTAGGCAACCACCGTACGCCTGCATCATGCTTCCGACACTTTTTTTTTGTTCCTTGTTTGTTCACTCTGGTCTCTCCCTGCTAAGCATCGCCTCATCGTTCTCCCCTCCCATCTGCCGGTGGACCTCGTTGAGATGCACGCTCGCTACCACGCTTGTCTGCAGGATTTTCCCACGGAAGCCACATTATAACCAGTATTATTATTATTATTATTATTTACATGATACTGCAGACCTTTTTGGTCCAAGCAGGAAGGGCAAATTCAAAATTCAAAGAAAGAATCCAATGCATTGTACAAACAGCAATGCACATATAAGTTGAGATGCATGTAGATATAAAACACTTCCAAATACATATACAGATCTGGCACCTCCAAAAGGATCACAATGCAATTAGCAAAAAGCTCTTTATTAGAGTTTAAAAAATATTGTTAATGGCCTTCTTAAAGTTTCTACACGTGAAAAGCTCTTCAGGTAGTGAATTCCAGTCAGTTATTGTTTTCGGGAAAAATGAGAACTTGTGGGATTTTGTTTTTTTGCGAAATGAAGAGTTAAGCTATAGTTCATGTCCCGCGGCTGCATGATAAGCAGTACGTGTATACATGGAGTATATGGTCCGTGTATACCAAGACACCATTGGGAGGGTAAACAGGAGTCAGAAAAGGTCATATTAGAGCCAGTTCTGTACTATAAACAGTTACATTAGAAGTTGTCTAGGCTGTAACGCATTTGTAAGCCAAAATTTTGGGTACATCTGCAACCCATGAGGTCATGAAACATTACGCACACTGCTAGTACCACCATGCTCATCATCAAATTTCCTAATATGGTTAAAATTCCAAATCCTTGCTAACCCTATCACTATTAATCACAATTTTACAGTAATATGGCTAATGTAACAGTAGTGGCAGCTCGCAGAAGTACAAATTTGTACTGTGAAGAGCATGATATAGCACCCACAGGGTGTCTACCAAGTTGACATTGCCAATTTCCCTGAGTTTTCCAGGTTTTCCCTGAGTGCCTTCGCAAAATTCCCTTAGTGATGCAGAACTATGTTTTATGTCAAGACGGGCTGAAACCATGTCGCCCGATGCTGTCACTCTCTAGTAAGCATATGAAAAAAAAATTAAAAAATGACTTATTCCAGTTTGAATACCAAGGAGCAGTGTTTATGTTATTCAAAAAGAGAATAGAAGGGAGCGGCTAGTAAAATGCACAGCAAATAAAATGTCTTCGAAAAAAATCGCAAATAGAGTCGGACATTCTCAAATAAAAATAAAAAGGAGATGCATGCAGAAGCTACTATTTTCGAATATGAGCTATTTCTATCAACTGATAGCAAGCTCAGTCGTATGAGGCCCGAACTTTGTCACGATTGACATTCTCTCTCAACAGCTCGTAAGTCAACCTCAACTGTCCTGACATACTCTCAGCCCACGTACGACACCTCAGTGTTGTGTTTCATTGCGTTAAAGAGTTTGTGGGATGTTGTGTTTGCTGAAGGACCAATCCCAACATAAAAACGTAACAACTGTTTATTTGATTAGCGATGGCAGTGGACGAGCATACCAATGCTACGCTCGCCTTGGTGACGGAAGTAAAAAAGCCAGTCTTCCCAGCTGGGCAGCCTGTTTTTGTAGCCACCGTCGGTGACGCATACCTCGGGTGACACAGCGGTGGCGCTATGTTTTATCAGTAACGCAATCCAGCGTGTAGCCGTGTTACACTGGGTCGGATGATAACAAGGCGGAGGCTGCGCGGAAATATGCACAGAGTGTGTCGCCACATCACCCCCCCCCCCCCCAGAATGGAGAGCACTCGGGCTTGTAAAAATCTATACAGCGTACCCGACGTCTATAGCGTGTAGTGACAAAAGCAGGCTGCGATGTCGGGGGTCCTGGATGGATGTCTCTGGGTACACTGGTATTTTTTGGTTCGGCGGAATCGATGTAGGCTGGCTTCATCTGGTCGATAGAGACGCGGACATCGTTCCTGTTAACGCGAAGGGTGAAGGTTTGTTGTCGCGACGGATAACTGGGTAGGGTCCGCTGTAAGGTAGTTGGAAAGGCCTGTGGACGGTGTCGTCGCGGAGAAAAGTGTGCGTGCACGTTGCCAGATCCTTAAAGACGAAAGGGGCAGTCTTACAGTGGTGAGCTGCAGGTGACGGGCGGAGTGCAGCGATGGTGCGTCGGAGCTGGGCGACGAAATCGATGGGATCTGACGTCGCAGTGGTAGATGGTGGTGCAGCAAGAAATTCGCCTGGGAGACGGAGTGGCTCCCCATAGACGAGCTCTGTGGGTGTAGCCTGAATGTCTGGCTTGAAGGTGGCGCAAAGACCTAGGGTGATGGCTGGAATCGCTTCGAGCCAGATTGAGTCCGGGTGGCACATGATGGCTGCTGTGAGCTGTCGGCGGAAGTGCTCGATCATCCCGTTGACGCAGGGGTGGTAGATGATGGTCCTCGAGCGCTCAAACCCGATGGTCAGCCCGAGGAGCCTAAAAAGGTGCGAGTCGAACTGTCATCCTTGGTTGGTGGGGACGCGGTGAGGGGGCCCGAAGCGAGCAATCCAGCCGGCGAAGAAGGCAGAGGCGACGTCTTCCGTGGTGGTTCCCTCGAGGGGCCATGCCTCAGGCCATCGAGTATACCGATCAATGGCGGTGAGACAGTAGCGATAGGGTCCAGCTGGGGGAAAGAGCCCTATGATATCAAGGTGGATGTGTTGAAACTGACCAGAGGGCTGGGGGAATGCTCCGAGCGGTGAAGTGACATGCCTGGTGAAGCGCGCTGGCATTGAATGCAGGAGTGTGCCCAGGTGCGGAAATACCGCTACATGGAGGGCCAGACATAGCAGTCAGCCATAAGGCATGTAGAGGCACGTATGCTGGGATGGCCGAGATTATGCAGCTGGTTGAAGCGGCCACGGCGATGGGAAAGGGGCACGTAAGGCCTGCTTCGTGCTGTTGACATGTTGCAGTAGCTAGTCGTTCTCGATCCAGGTATGGGGACTTGCAGCTGTAGTGAGGACCCGCCCTTAAGAAGTTCCTGCAGTTCGACATCCGTAGTCTGGGCCTTGATGAGGGCGTCAGCTGTTATCTGCGAAGAGCTGATAGCTGCCACACGTGAAAGCACATCGGCGACCACGTTGTCCTTCCTGCTGACATGTTGGATGTCACTAGTAAACTGGGCAATGAACGAGAGCTGGTTCTGCTGGACCGGCGGGAGTTTGTCGCAGCGTTGAGAGAAGGCGTAGGTCAGAGGTTTATGGTTGGTGTAGATAGTGCAGTGCTGTGCTTCGAGAATGTGGTGAAACTGTTGAACTGCTTCGTATATCGCCAGAAGTTCTCTGTAGTAAGCTGGGGAACTCGACGGGGCGGGGGTCATGGTTTCGTCGGTGGGACTGGCTGCAGAAGGGGTCGTTTTCCGTGCTGAGAGTTTCTTGGAGAAGTACGCCAAGGGATGCCAGGTGTTGTCTACGCGTTTCATAAGGGCGGCGTCAACGGCAAAGCTAGAGGCGTCCGTAAGGAGCCCCAAGGGAGCGTCTGGCACAGGATGAGAAAGAAGTGTGGCAGCAGAGAGCAGCTTTGCATTCTTCGAAAAGTTGCGTTAAAGCCGATGTCCACGTGATGGGTTGGTTTTCTCGTAGACCAGCCAAGGCATCATGGAGGGGAGCCTGGTAGTCGGCTGTGTGTGGCAAGAAATGCCTGTAAAAGTTAAGCATGCCGAGGAAACGGTGAAGGTCTTTAGCGGTGGTGGGTTGAGGGTAATTTTGCAGGTCTGAGATGCGTTGAGGCAAAGGTCGAGTTCCCTCTGATGAAACTTCATGGCCGAGGAATTTGGCGACTGAAGTGCCGAGCGTGCTCTATGGGACATTGATCAGTAGGCCGTGGTCATCGAGGCATTGGAAAAGTAGACGAAGGTGCCTGTGGTGTTTGTCGGCGTTGCGGGAAAAGACCAATATGTCGTCAAGATAGACGAAGCAGAAGTCGAGGCAACGGACGACTTCGTCGATGAAGCGTTGAAAGGTTTGTCCAGCGTTCCTCAGGCCAAAGCTCATGAAGGAAAACTCGAACAAGCCGAAAGGTGTAATGATTGCAGTTTTCGGGACATCGTCCGGATTGACGGGTATCTGCGTTTAGGCCTTCACCAAGTCCAGCACGGAGAAAACATAGCAGCCATAAACGCGATGGGCGAAGTCCTGTATGTGGTGAACGGGGCACTTGTCCGGAATCGTGCAGGCGTTGAGGGCACGGTAGTCCCCACAGAGCTGCCAGCCTTCGGTCTTCTTTGGGACAAGGTGAAGTGGCGAGGCTTTGGCTATGCTTTGGCTATGCGCATGTGGTCCGGGGCAAGGTGAAGGGCGCGGCAGAAAGCCGGGGGGCCTGGGGTGGTCCGGATGTAGCGCACAGTGGTGTGCTGCACATCATGTAGCAACCTGCTAGGGCGCGTCAAACCGGGAAATTCGGCGAGGATGGCGTGGTACGGTGAATGATTTTCAACACCGAGTACTTTGATGCTTGGCTGGCGAGTACTCGTTCGCTGTCCTGGCGAAGAATGTCCCGTTGTTGCGTCGATGAGACGGTCGTGGCAGCAGTACGGAAGGAGGTTGTAGTGCGCCAAAAAGTCTGAGCCAATGATTGGCTCGAAGACGTCGGCGATGACAAAATTCGAATGAAGGCCGCGGCATAGGTTTTTAAGCTGGACGTGCAGGCAGAGCAACCCGTAAGTCGTGATTGTGGACTGGTTTGCCGCGCTGAGCTCGAAAGACATAGGAGGACGAGTACCTTGAAGATGGGCTCGTGGGTAGCAGCAAATGTCGGAACTGCTGTCAACAAGGAAGCGCTGCTTTGTAATTTGGTCGGTGACGAAGATGCGACGGCCTCCAGGTTGGCAGCTCGCAGCCGTGTCTACGAGCTGCTGTTGTCGTTTCCCTTATGTCCAGCAGTGCAGGGTGGTCGACGTTGTCGTGCTCTGTCCCCGAAGCGTCGATGGTAGTAGCACCGGTCGTCGTCACCAGGCTGCTGCAACGGGGTGGTGTTACGGTCACGGCTTTGCGAGTGGCACGTCAGCAAGTGTCGATCCAGGTGTCGAATGGAGCTGAGCTGTGGATTGATATCGTCGATACGGCGCACAGGCTCTGTGATGTTCAGCGGTGCAGCGACAGCCTGGATGCTGGGCGACAATTGCGACAAAGAGACCTCGATGACGCGGTCAGCGATCCCGGCAAGTTGGTCGAGAGGTAGCATAAGCTGAGCCTGCAGAATTGCTGGACGTGCGGTGGAAGTCGTTGAAGCCAAAGTGCTCGCAGTAAGGAATCCTGGACTTCCATATTTCCTGCGAGAGCATGCATGTGGCAGAGGAGCTGCGAAGGCTTGAGCTCGGCAAGTTCTGCAGACTGAAGTTTTCACACCTTCTGGTCTTCAGAGAATGACAGGCGGCGGATGAGTTCAGTCTTGAGGTGTTTGTAAAGGTTGGCTGTTAGTGGGTTGGCAAGGATATCCTGGACCTCGTGGGCGTAGCGGGCATCAAGGTGGGCGACGACATAATCGCAGCAGGTCCGGTCTTATGTGATGTGCGCGATGGAGAACTGGCCCTCGGCTTGGGCGAACCATACCTCGGGTGAGTCGGCCCAAAATGGCTAAAGCTTGACAGCGACATGCCAGACGCCATCTGCCAGGGTTCCAACATCCGCGGCGGAGCCGGCAGGATGCTGCTGCACGGAATCATTGAGTTGGCGTGCCATTCCTGAAGCTGTTGCTCTTGCTTCTGGATCACCTGCTGCATGTGAAGCTGCCTCTGGAGAAGCTCCAGCTGTCGTTGAAGGGCGTCTTGCTCGTCCATGGCGATTTATTATTGTCCATTGTCTGGGTCACCAGATGTGGGATGTCATGTCCGCTGAAGTACGAATCCCAACATAAAAACCTAACAACTGTTTATTCGATTGGCGATGGTAGCGGACAAACATACCAACGTTATGCTCGCCTCGGTAGCGGAAGGGAAAAAGCCACTCTTCCCAGCCGGGCATCCTGTTTTTGTAGCCATCATCGGTGACGCATACCTCGGGTGACGCAGCGGTGGCGCTGTGTTTTATTGGTAATGCATTCTAGGGTGTAGCTGTGTTACGCTGGGCCGGATGATAACAAGGCGGAGGCTGCGCGGAAATATGCGCAGAGTGTGTCGCCACAAGTTTGTTTCGGTTTGGAAGAGGGACACCTGCATCTCGGCATCAGCCAACACTTTGTCTCTTGAGCTCAAGCTCCTTCAAAACAGCGGCAGCACGCTTCCTTTCCCTTTCATTCCTCAATGCATAGATCCTTTTTGTTCTTGCCTTCCTTCCGTCACTCATTCGCCCCACGGACCATTCAAAGCATCTTCTTGGTCAGTTGCACAGTCTACATCCGATTTTTCGAACTCCCTAGGGGCCGCAAAAATGTCCGAAAAATCGGCCAGTTGGAAAAAATAAATGCATGTCATTTACTGCCCTTAAGGGCTCAAACCGCCCCATGCACATTCGAAAACGCTCTGAACGCCTGTTGGTACACGTATTAGGCATATCAGTGCTCGTACTGTGACAGGAGATACCGGGTGCACGTGTGTATAATTAAGGAATACATACTGTGTCCCGTGGCAATAGCCCCTTCCCACACTTGTTATGCTTCATTGCAACACTTTTGCGTATGCTTCACCAAGTAACATTTCTGTACAGAGGCGAAGCTGACTCTCGGGAACCGGCATTATGTAACACACCGTGCTTTCCAAGCTTCTAAGCCAATCACGAGGACCACAAAGGCGGAGTCGGTGGCACTGCTGACAGCAGCGAATCCTTTCAATGGAAAATACGGCAGCCAACTGCAAGAAGCTTAATAGCGAACGTCGAAGCAGCTACGTCTAGCATTGCCGCGGTGGTGGCTACGGGTGCCAGCGGATCTGCGTGCAGGAGCGCCGGTTCAAGGTGGCGAGGTAATCAAAATGGCAGCGGTGGTGGCTTTGATTAATGCCCTTTCGGACCTCCGGTCACAGCAAAAAGCGTCGGAAAATCGCACGGCGAAGGGTTCTTGCGCCGAAATTTCAGATGTTCTGATACATGCATGGTGGTGTTGCAAAGCTGTGAAAATTATCGGGCATCCGGAAAGTCGGCCGTTAACTGTACACTGGCAACTTTTCCAGATGACGACAGGGTGTCAAAGACAATTCGTTACGATTCCTGTCTGTTACTCGAGCCAGCATTACTGCGACTTTCGACCCTTTCAATAAAATTACAGGTAATTTTCCCTGATAGAGGCACAAATTCCCCGAGTTTTTCCAGACTACTCAAAATCCCTGAGAATTCCCGGTTTTCCCGGTTGGTAGACACCCTGCACCCATTGCACCGGTAACAACTGTGAAAATCATGAAGCACTGATGAAAAAATTTACGGCAGAAACTCCACTGGAGTTGTCTA
The DNA here is from genome assembly GCF_050947875.1 of Dermacentor variabilis. Lineage (NCBI taxonomy): Eukaryota > Metazoa > Arthropoda > Arachnida > Ixodida > Ixodidae > Dermacentor > Dermacentor variabilis. The sequence goes on from NC_134568.1 coordinate 219,268,966, forward strand.
AGTATACGTAAGCATTGTCACTCGCTCATCTCCACGTAGCCCAGTGTCATTATCAATCTTATCAAACTTGATCCGACAAGGATACACCCTTATCAACCCTTATCAGTCATTATTTTATTTATTTATTTTATTTTTACATACTGCAGCCAATCTTGGGCTATAGCAGGAGTGGCAATAACATTGTATGTCAATTGCAGACAAAAGTCGGTCAGGGGCAATGAACGAACATTTCCAGGCAATGCATTCCAACGTTCAATTGCTGCAGGGGGGAAAAGCTATGTTTATACATGTCTGCTCTGGATTGCAGTGCCAAAAGATTTAGGTTGTGAGAGCTACGGGTGCGGGGAGGCTCAGCAAACCTAAAGTATTTATCTAAGTGGGTAAAGTGTGGACAGTTAAGGTGTGTATGCTTTCTTTGTGGCGATGTGTTGCCAGAGCGGTTAAACAGAGATTAGAGAGGTTAAAAGAATGTGAAAAATTAACCTTATTGGACTCTATCTGACCCATCTCAACCCTTATCGATTGTTATCAGCCTTATCACAATTGATCCCATCCTTCTTGGTTCTTATCAAGCTTATTGGAACTGCTCTGACCATTAATAAGCTATATCACTCTTTAGCACCTTATCTATCATGATGAGATCCAGATAACCCCTCATCACTCCTTATCAACTAACTGACTGCTTATCTGTCTGTGTTGCATGACGCGAAGTGTATGAACCCTCAGAGATCAGTGGCATTTTGGTTGGTGAAGCAATGCCCCAATGGAAGGCCCATCACGCGACCACCAAAACGCATCAGAGATGTGGCATGTTTGGAATTAAACTTTCGTAAAATCAAACTTTTCATAAAGTCTACAATACTCAAAGTTGGGTCTACATGTGGTCCTAGAGATGGCTTTTATTCTACCATCACCAAATCTTTCAAGAAAGACTTCACAGAAACGGTTCTTCTTTGACATTTGTTTTGTACCGTCGGTACAACACATTCATATAATTCAGATATATTCACCTTCCCCAAGCGTGGGTAAGACACTCAGCTTCCAAGTGTGGGGTCGTAGGTTGAAACTCACCACCACCACCACCATTTTTCCTTTCGAATTTATTCTGTTTTTTATACTTAATTTTTATACAGTATAGCAATTTGTCTTATGTGACGGATGGATGGATGGGTTTTCTCTTCGCGTAGGCACAGAAATGCTTATACATTTCCAAATCACTGTCACTGGTGGGTTAGCTTAAAATGCCATGTCAACCCGAGTTTGAACAGCAAGTTAGCAAAGACCACAAAGAAAGCAATTTATCGAGCCATAAAAATGCTATTTATGGATGCTTTGGTAACATTTGAACATATAATACATTCCTAAATATAGCATCCCATCTTGGTCAACATTCCTTCTTTGAATTTATTACGGATCTTAAACTCGGACTCAACATTTTAACCCAATGTCATTTATCTAGACTTTCAAGGCCTTTGACCGGGGTCCCCATCAGTGACTTTTGGCTAAACTTCCGTGCCTCAACCGTGACTCTCTCACCTTTATTTATTTATTTATTTATTTATTTATTTTAGTACCCACAGCGCCCATTCAGGCATCACAGGGGGGCACTGAAAGAAAGCAAGCATAAAAATTGCAGGCTTGCATAAATTCGTGTAAATGGAAAAGATAGATTATTATACGCCGACACAAAAGCACACAGCCATGTCGGACACAGGCACGTTGCAAATGTCACATGTCACATGTAAAAAAAAAAAAAAACACAATGATAACAAAGATTCATGATGAAAAGACAAAGAACAAAGCAAAGAATAAATTTCAATGAAACATGGTAGTGAAGGTACAGTACAACAAGGTGAAAAAGAGGCACTAAAAGAAAAGAATATCGTTTGCAATTGTCATGAATCCACTGGTTCCTTATAAATAAGGGACAGCACACAGTTGTTGGAACTCATCCCTCAGCCACTGACAGCGTGGAGTACCGTAAGGTTCCATCCTCGGTCTCCTTCTCTTTCTTATTTTCATAAATAACCTTCCGAATGGCATTTCACTGTCCACCTGACTCTTTACAGATGAGTGCATACTTTATCGTTGAATTATAGGCCAGACCTACTAAACAGCACTTCAAGAAGTCTTACATTTAACAGAAACCTGGTGTTCCAATCTGCTAATGAAACTCAATAACTCCAAATGTAAATTTATAAAGATATTTTGTGAACACTCTAACAAGGATTACCCATATTCATTAAACTCAACAACCATATCTAACATTGAATCATATCGATACCTCGGTATAATTATCTATAGCAAGCTGTCCTGGTTCGATCACGTCATGAAATTGGAGGCTGACACTTCCAAATAGCTTGGTTACGTCAGACATACTATACCATTATACTCTTCATCCACACTAAAGCTAGCCTACAAAACTTTTACTCAAAATAAACTTGAATACGCCTCAGCTATCTTGAGCCCTCACCAAGCTTGCTTAACACTTCAGAATCAATGCAAAATCATGCTGCCAGATTAATTGTTTCCAGGTACACCTGTCAAGGAAGTGCTAGCACAATTAAAGCATCCCTAGGACTCAAACCGCAGGAATTCCATTGAAAAATTGCACAGCTCTTTTTCCAGAGTCTACACTAAAACTTCCCACAATTACATGAAAAACTTCTTACCTGCTGACCTGTACATCTCATCGTCTTTTGAACTCTTGCATGGCTCAACAGCTTCTTTTAATCAATCTTTTTTACCATGCACCATTGCAGAGTGGAACAATTTACCAGACAGAGTTGCCGATGATCGTAACCCCCTGAAGTTTACACAGCTGCTTGATAATAATCTCAAAATCTGACCTTTCTATTATTATCTTGCTGTGCATTCTTGAAATTCATGATTTATATTGTCACTTTTCTTACTGATTTGCTTTTGCATGATGTTCAGTGTGCTTTTCAGTTCTGTTTTTAAAGGAATCCACAGTGTGAGCTCCTGTGCGGAACTTGCTGCCATGTCTTTGTTTTCTTTGTTGTTTACTGCTTACTGTGTTGAGCAATGGTGCTGCAATCATGTAAAATTAAACTTGTTCAAGTGCAGTCCCATTCAATTTGCTATTATTCTCTTGTTCTTTTTTTTTCTTTTGCCTATTTGACAACTGCAAACTTTTGCTCAAATTCTTGTTAACATTTTTCATAATGCACTGATGGAATATTGATGGCTTCAGAATAAAGTGAATAATTTCACAACACTATTCGTTAATTAAATCTGCCAAGCAAGAAGTGCAAGTCATCAAACACTGCAGTGTTTCACCTTGAGGCCATCGAGTTCTTTGCTTCCATCACGGACTGTAAGCACAACCTTGACATAGGGAGGCAATTCAGATGGTAGCCAGTCAAAGGTGCAAGCACTATGCTTGGTCACCTGGTCCAATCCATCAAGGAGGATGATAAGAGGCCTATGAGATGACACCTTGTCCAAGAGAATGCCTAGTACCTCCCGCTGCTCAGCAATACTCTAAAATAAAACAATCAAGAGTAAAAGTGTAAGGTCCAAGAAATCAAAGTGGCACAAAACATCTAACATATTTTCAGGACTCTCGTGCACTGGAAAAGTATTTACCTGAAGACACTCTGCTACTTTGCTGCTATGCATAAAAAATAAGCAACAGCAGTAAGTCTGAAGACTAATGACTAAAGGCTTTCTACAATGGAAAATAACATTCCTTAGCTACATTGTTCTTTCACATTACGGTTCCTTTTTGAGAAAATTACTTCTGTGGAAATCCAAAAGATGGCAGCAGATTCATGAACTAAAAAAAAAAAAAAAGTCGTATTCCACTTGAGATGAATGTCAACGTGATGGAAGTTTTTCACTACCTGCACCTTGCAACCTTCCACATAACTGATTTGCTCACACAGTGTTTCTGCACTGCAAGATGATTAAGAAGGCCTTGCACTGCTATTTGCAAGCTTCCTGGTTAGCCAGATAATAGAGGGACCACCCCAGAAAATTGTTGGTCCAGGTTCGATTTCCACACCACGAGAAAAATTTCTTTTAACAGTGGAGCTTTCTTTCTGAGACACCTGCATTGGTTTCCTTTGTAGCTTCATGCTACACTCAGGTGCACAATTTTTCTCCTTTACACTGCAAAGACAAGATTAGCTTTACCTATCATGTACTGACACTTTCCGGATGCCTTTCTAATATACGATTGCTATGAATAAGTGAAGAGACATGTGAAAGTGAGAATGTTGAGGGCTAACTATTAACAAGGATATGATCTTCATGCCTTATAAGTGAAGAAAAAGAAAAGTAGCTAAGTGTTTATTTTAGCGAGCGAAAAATAATTATTGATAAACATGACATTGATAAACATAACTAAATCACAATTCCAGTTTTAGGAGAACATATACAAAGTATTATTTTAATTATAACATAATTTAATTATAACAGAATTTACAAAAACAGAACATGGCAGCCCGTACAGTTCTACTCCTTGAGCTAGATTACTCAGAGGCAAACATTACTAGCACAAGAAATCTAAATGGATAATTAACTAACAAGATGTCACTAATTACCTTCTTAATTAATCCCTTTAGGGCACACATTGCATTTACGAATCAGAGCCAATCAGCCCACAAGTTAAACCTCTATATAACGAAGCAGGTAAAATCAGCAATTTGATTCGTTATATTGAAATTTCATTGTGTTGAAATTAGACCTTTTATGCAGATGAGTACAGTTGCCAACCAATTTTTCTTACATGGAAAGGGGCCACAGAATTTTACAAATTATTGGGCAACCAAAAAAGCAATTTTGAATGAGAAAACAATTAATTTTGATGAATTTGGGAGTCGGCAACGAATGTTAAGATTTCATTCCGCGTCGAGGATATCCTCACATCAGCGGTACGAATTAAGCAAAGCCAGCCACTCTTTTGTGTGCACTCTGCCCCCGCGGCTGATAGCATCGCCCGCACTGGGACGACGCTATCAGGAAAAGAGCCGGCAGCGGGGAGCAAAAGCTTTGTCTGTCTCTCACTCCAACAGGTCACCGAAACTCGAGATTACACAACCTCGAATAATAAACGCGCAGGAAGACAGCTTACATAGTGCCACGCAGTCTCGGCACACCCACTCTTTGCACACGTGGCAGAATACCTATAAAGCAGGGTGCACGGCTGCGTATGCACTCGGCCGTGCTTACAGTCGTGTGCAGCAATGGCAGAGACACGCGCCAAAAATCAAGATGCGTGCCAACTAAAAAGCAACTGGAACAACAGTGCATTCTGGAGGCAAGTTTGATGGCATTTATCTCAATATGCGCCAATTTCAAATTCATTTTAGATGGATGTGCCCTGAGAATGCGTGGGCTTTAAGTCATCACCTACAACGTGTGCCCTAATGTGCTAATCAGCTACATATTCACTGTGATTTTTATTGCAATTAATGTCTGCCTCCTTGAGTAATCCACCTCAGCCAGTAGAATAGTGCTATCTGCCATAGGTGATTAAGAAATTATGTTAAAATAATAATAATAATAATAATAATAATAATTCAAACATTTATTTTGGTACCCAGAAACACTTATGAAGCCTTTGTACTGGTGTACTAAAACCTAATGCACAAAACACAATATACATACTACCAAAATACAGAGAAGCAAATGAGGTAGACAAAACAATATCAAGTAGAGGAACAAATAGGAGAAAAACCACTCATGTGTAGACAGGCGAAAGAAATTAACGAGAAGGCAGGCTTGAAAGTGAGTTAAACATACAATGCGATTATCTACACTTGCACAGAATCACAGGAAGTGAACTCTTGAATATGTCAATATAGGCAGAATACATATCGCATATGCATTGCAAATACTACTACTGCTGCTAATAATAACACTGTTACTACTGCTACTACTACTACTACTACTACTAATAATAATAATAATAACAATAATGATTGGCAAATAAATGACAAAAAGTCTGCAAAAATAATTCAGCAGTGCCACAGGCTTAAGCAGTTGAATTAACAGGCAATTTGTAAATGAACTCTTACTATAGATGCCCAATCATCCCATCTGAGACCCCCATTTTTGTTTTGTTTTCCATCATTTTCATTGTCAGAGAAATACACAAGCTTAATAAATTAGTATTCAATTTTCAATGTTGATAATATCCACACCCATGAATTTTGTACATGCATCTCAAGAAATCCACCTAGAGGAAACCAGTTCACACCTTGGATGCGAATATTGTGTGCATTCCATAGAGTGCACAGCACTGCTCACAAATGCTTCGCAGTAGCTGCTGCTGGGTGTCCGAATCAGGTGAAGTGCCCACAAAGCGCACAATGACAGGTGCATCAGGCACCCAGGTCTCGCACATCTGAGCCACCTTGGCAAGCAGAGTGCTCTTGCCACTGCCTCTGACACCATGCAAAACAATTGGATGGCGCAGCTTGCTCCGAAGATACTTCTCCAGCTGAACAAGCTTCTCTGTTCGTCCTATCAAGGTTTCCGAAAGCGACAGGCATGTCTGCGCCTGCTGCACCAGCTCCACATATAGCTGCTGCTCTATTCCTGCACAACATAGAGAAAAGAGAGCTGTGACATTCAATGTCAGATGTGCAATGCATAGACTATAAATGTTTTCTAGAAAAGATTATTGACCCGCCGTGGTTGCTCAGTGGCTATGGTGTTGGGCTGCTTAGCACGACGTTGCGGGATCGAATCCCGGCCACAGCGGCCGCATTCCAATGGGGGCGAAATGCGAAAACACCCGTGTACTTAGATTTAGGTGCACGTTAAAGAACCCTAGGTGGTCGAAATTTCGGGAGTCCTCTACTACGGCGTGCCTCATAATCAGAAAGTGGTTTTGGCACGTAAAACCCCATAATTTAATTACAATTTTTCTTAGAGAAAATTATTGCTAAAATCACTCAGTGTATTTGGCCACTATCTCCACATAAAAATAAACGCTGAAAAAGGGGTGTGCTGGAAAGGTTCCTACATGTACAAGAAATTTACTTTGCTCTCTGAGTGGTTGCACTTTCTCCAACATATATTGAAGTGAAACATATGTACTGACAAAGAACTTGGCAATACCAGTTCAAACCAACACCGTTACAGAGGCATTTTTGGCCTTCACATATTTCATTACATAGGTTCAACACAATACAGCCATTGTAGCCATTGTGCATTCCGACGCAGAAAGTAAACAAATGGCTTTCATTAATTTGAGATATCAAATAGTGCTAAAAGGACAAGGATGGACAAGAACGATAACACATGATGCTATTTTCTTTCAACTGTTTATTTTGAGAAACATGCCTTTGTTTATATAGATCGCTTGCACACGTCAACTAGAATGTAAGATTATGTCAAAATGACATACATACGTGACTAATTTAAACACGCCAATTCTTTTGGAGATAGTGATACTGAAGCTGTGCTCATGCACCAGTCTCATAAATTTTGAATACGGATGGCTTCAATTAGCAACATATGCTGTCGTTATTATGTACGTCCTTGTCTTTTTTAGCACTATTTGGGTATCAACAAACTAGCCCAAATTACCGCCTTGGTCAAATTCATCAATTTGTTCCATAGGTGAGTAGTTCTAAGGATAAATGATCTTGCAACAGTTATACAGTACAGAAGAATCCTGGTAGGGGTGGGTGAATAATAATTTTTTAAACTGAATCAAATACAAATACGAGTCAAATACTTCTAGAATAGTTTGCGAATAATAAGACAACTTCCCTCAATGCAGTACTGCTCAAGTTCCACAGAATTTTACTTGAAATATTAATAAATTTCAGTCACAAATAAAAGAATATAAGAATGCTATGTACTGAATTAAGCTCTGATGCAGCAGTGACTATAGAGTATTCATGGTGTGAATTTATGACTGTTCAATGAAATAAGCTCCTTTATTGCAGCGACTATAGTATTCAAGGTGCTGTTTTGTTGCCATCTAAGTAAAAATCAGACGTAAATTTAAACAAAATGTTTACCAAATTGGCCAAGAGCAAAGTGAACCAGAGTACAAATTCAATTTGTTACTCAAAAGTTTCAAATATATGCACAACCCTAGCACACACGTTCCTTTCTTTATTAATACACTGGATGGTGCATTGACACTGCACGCGAGTATTTTCTTTTACTTCTGTCATCTTATATTGATGGGTTCCTGGCATAAACTGGTTAGCTGCCCTTAAAAGAACTAGTACATGTTAGTGAAAGTCAGCACTCAGTACTGTTCCTTCTAGTTTCTTTTTTAAGTTTTTAGGTGCTGTAACACTGCTACGAAGGCTGCTTTAATTATTGTCTAGTTTAGGTGAGTACACAAATTGGGTATGACCATTTCAACTGAGCAATAAGAGCACATATTTCTGTTGAAATGTAATTTACACGTGCTCATTCACAACATTCTAGCCAACAAGACTGCCATAGGAGGGCAAAGAAATATATTCTCCTAAAATATAAAAACCGCTTAATGAAGCTGCTGTCTGCAAAAATAGCTGCTTTAAATTGAGGTTGAAGGCAAATTGAAACTGGCCATAAATAGCCCTGAACTAGTCATTGAACGCTTGCTTAAAAGGGCCCTGCAACACTTTTGTACATGGTAAATAAAACACAGCATATGCAAGAGACTATGTTGCTGTGAACATCTTAGCCAAATACACTAGCTTGCACGCAGCAGTGAACATACAATGTTGCCCTAAAAATGGCTCGCAACATCCTAGACCTTTCAAAACACTTGCCATCCTTCTATCCACCCAATTGTGCATTAAGGTTACTCTAAGCTTCTCGATTCCTGAATGTTTCATGAGAAATATCCGCTTTGGCAGAAGCAAGAAAAATCATTAGTAATGCTATCATTCTTCATATTATATTACCAATGAAGAATACCAAAAGAATATTGCATAAAAGCATATCAAATAATTTCAATTTTGCACTTCTGGTCTTAAGCTAATGTCATCTGCTTGAGCTGTGCTGCTGCTTACATAGTGCAAGATTGTGTAATCACTAAAATAAATTTTACTGAATGCCTAATTCAAGCCAGTGAATTCTCTGCAAGCATCACATTTATACGTAGACCGAGGTACTTGATATCATTGATTATTTAAGGTTTGCTGTCTTGCAATGTGCAGTAGGAACACTATGTTTATCTTGTTTATGGTTACTCCGAGTTCAATAAAGCGCACTTCAACAGTTATGGTGTCCAAAGTAAATGTGAAATTGTCATGCTGCTATGTATTTAGATGTGTATTTAGCGCTCTTTGGCCACACCTGGCCCTTGCACCACCAAACATCAAACGTTAATTCATTAGCTCTGTAGCAAAGGTACTGACAGTGACATGAGTGTTAAATATCAGCTGCCACATGATGCAGAGCTCCAAAAAAGATGCTTAGAGCAGACTGGGCTTCTAGTATCTCCAACACTCGTGAGGCGGCACTACTACATGTGTTAGTAAAAGGTGCCGGCAACAGCTACTTTGGCTTTGACAAAAATGAAATTACATAAACGGCAAAAGATGCACGCATGCATTAGTATGAAATTGCATGCAATTTTATGTTGAAGTGCATTGCTGCTAGCGGCATACGAAAAACACAGTTGTCCCTTTGTCAGAAACAGGACATTGGCACCTGGATTAGCTATGAAAGGCAACGTATGAAACTTTAACACTGCTCTGTGAGGGAGTGTACGCAATATACATAATTACTATAAGGTGAGTAACAACCCCTTAGTTCAGCTAGTCATACTCACTAATAAGCTGTACTCACTAATAAGCTGTAAATAAAAGAACAATAAAAATCGCATCATGGCAATGTATAGCTGACAGAGAATGGCAAGCAGTGCCCTATTTTGCTTTAGCCTCATGGCATGCTGGTGTAGAAGGAGCAGTGGGAGCGCAGTGGAAATTTGAAGCACAATTTTTTATTGCCTGCAACTCCATTCATATGCACCACATTCAGTTATGTCCTGCTGGAAGAGAAACATGAAGTGGTGCCTTTTAATGTGAAATGCATTTTACAACTTATAACTGATGATTTTTTGCAGTGAGCTCTCATTAAGGGACCATGCACAAGCAAGTTAAAAAAGGTGTTTGAATGTATGAAAGGTTGGTTTGATTGGATTCGACAAACTTTAGTATAGTTTGGGGACCCCTGATCTATAAAATTAAAGGCCTCAAAAGGTAGTACAAGAACTGCAGTACAAGTAGAGAACCAGATGTGCCACTTTTTGGAAGCAGTAAGGATTTTTTATCTATTGAATATCAACACGATGCAATGAAAAGAATACTATCAAAATAAATTAAACTCAATCCAAATACTCAAGGTAGCATAGTTATGTGTAAAACTGCATGAATTTGGCAGCATAGGCAGAGCAGTAAAAAAAATTATCAGTAAATGATATCTATAAGTTGGTTAAACCTAAACCAAATTTTGGCCACACTTTCGTCTCCAACACAATGGCCAAAATAAAGCAGAATAATATCATACTGACTTAAATTTGCACTCATTTGTACTTTGAAATCCTGAGTACACATAATGCGACGAAGTACTATGAACTACGCCCTTAAAGTGATGTTAAAAGTAATGTAGACCAACAATGCTTTAAGTAATTGCACCAAAAGTAAGTAATGTGAAATATGTCGTTGTACATATGCTCTGAGAACACACCTCGGCATGGTCGAGTTGTTTCATCACTTTCATCTTCTTCAACAACAGTGTCCACCATGGCTTTCAGATCCCGGCTAAGCGTAGTGCTTAGTTCGTCAAAATACTCAGTATTTTCCTCAGCACTGGGCCCTCCCTTTGACCACTTAACACGTAGCACCAGCTTCTGTGACTCGGGAAGCCTGTCCTCCAGCTGAGCCCTGACTAGGTTGTACCTGCATACCAGTCAAGCCATAAACAATATAATGGAAGGGAGAAGAAAAGCCAGGTAAAAAAATGGGCAGATACCAAAAGAAAAACGGGCAAGCGTACCGTTTTGAGTCAGAAAGGTCGACGGGACCAGTGCCCTCAGCTGGTTCCACTAATGTGCCAACAACACTATTGCTCCGCTGGGGTCCCCTGTGAGTGAACCTTCGCTCCATCCAGAGACAACAAAGTGGTTTCTGACTTTCAGTCAACACAGCAGCTTCCAGTTCTTCTTCCACCACTGCAGCAATGTACATCAACATCGGTATTTTCGCACATCACAAAAATAACACTTTTCTGAAGAAGTTAAAACTTCTGTGAATTAGAAATACATTTCTTTTGGCAACTTTATAATTGTTATGGCACAACCGTCACAAATGTTTTTCCATGAGTGCACAATTTCTCAATGATATTGTTAAAGATAGTTCACGACCATGGCAGTATTTTTTCATAACACAAAAAGAACATTTATTTTTAGGCACTAAATTTTTATGCTCTTTAAAACACTGGTTCGAAACATCTGCTTTACCAGTTGTTTGAAGTTTAAATGAAGATTTGTACTACTAATATGTATTGTTGCATTAGTTCATGCACAAACTTACACTCGGGAATAGCACAAGATAGACACAAATGAGGAAGACATCTGCCAGCTAAACAGGTACTAAATAAAGATAGTTGAAGGTTAGTGCCTGTTCTGTCCTTCTCGTCTACATCATTTATGTGCTACTTTTTAAGTTTAAATTGGTGCTGCTTCTAAAGTGTTGCAAGACACTCACTGCATCACACCCCTTGTGAGGTGTGCTTTCCCTTCACTGTTCTGTACTCCTGCGTACTCAGGAGTGAAGTGCAGTGCCAGCCTGCTGAGCATATAGATCTACAAAAACTAATCAAAAAGCTACTTTTGATTGCAGCATCAAAGGCTAAACCATGGAATTTTTGTGCACGAAATGAGTTGTACCCTGCTTACAGTGCTTATCTTCCCGAAGGTTTTGTGTGTTGAGTGCCGACAGCTGTGGGCTGGTGCTTGTAAATTTTCACTGTCAGAATAGTAATTGGAATTTCAAATAGTGCAAGTGCAGTGTGCATCAAATTAAATAGGCAATACTATTTCAAGCTATATGACACTTCAAGCATTTGCACACTGCTAATGATAAGCTCCCTGTCACCACCCCTGAGCAGTGCGAGCTGAAGAAAAAGTTGACGCTCGTAAGTCTTGCTCTGCTCCAGTGGTTGCATGATGTTGCATTGCTTTGTATCTGAGACACATGAACTTGGCTAAAAAAAAATATTGCGCAAGGTTCAGAGTTGGCCGTTTCCACTGCTCAGATCCTTGGTGGTTGGCCTTGGAACAATAAAAACAAAATGTCATATACAGTTGACTTGTGTTAATTTGACTTTGATAGGACCTATGAAATTGATTTAACTATTTGGCGAGTCAAATTGAAGAAGAGGCAGAAAAAATGCTCAAATACACTGCCGCTTCAGTTGGGAGTATTTGCCAAATTCTAACACACCTCCAAATCTAACGCATACCAAGTTTCTATAGGTTCATTATAGAAAAATAATGTAGAAATGACATTAAACAAAGTAGAAATCCAATGTACACAAGTAAAATGTAGCATGCCTCCAATTTTAGCAATCAGAAAAAAGATGCAACTAATGAAGTTTACCTTCACAGAATGGAAATTTATGCTTAATGTCCATTATTCACTCTCAAACAGCATTTCATCCCTGTGTATGGACCACAACATGTAGTTCTCCATAAAGTCCATTGTGCATTGAAGATCCACGACTGCAGCAATCGTAAACAAGATCGTGGCCCACGCCTACATCAACCACTTTATTAGTTTGTCCTGTGACGTATGCAATTCTCAAGAATTCTGAAAACACCCGGCATGACTTGGTTGCCGTTAGCTTTGCATGTAAAATATCTTTTTAATTAGCTTTGTTGTCAAAAGACTAAAACCATGCACTGTCATTGTCATCCTGTATGAGAACTTGTTCAGTTGCCATCTTGTGATGACAATGGGAAAGATGCTGCCTCTGATGGTAGGTTGTTGTGAAGGCTGTGAACACGTTTTTGTATCCGAATGCATCACGCACACAATATTTGGACCAATCTTCTTAGAAAAAAAAAAAAATCGGCCTGCTAGAAATGGGTTACTATGGTAATCATTTTTGCTTGAAAATCTTGCTAGGGAAAGCTGAAAATAGTTTTTGGTAGGAGAAAACGTGCCTGACAAAATCACTGTCTCCCAACACTGCAAATACAGATGCTGCAGCCATTGGGGTCACAAGTCGAGTCAGCATTTGGGTCAAGTGCATTTTTGCCGACTAGTCAAGTTTGAATTATCTGGTGAGGGTGAACTTCAGAATCCAAATAATGAAAGCTTTGGCCCATTGAAATGTATGGGCAGCAGCTATGATGCTCTGTTGGGATATAATTAACCAGAAAATCTAATTAGCCAGAGTTAAATTAACAAAAGTCTACTGTATTTCTTACTTGGCTTCAATATAATGCAAGGTGTGTTTTAAGGGGTCCCTTACCAGGCCCCATGGCAAATTTTGGTTATACACACTAGAAGCTGCAAAACACCGTCAAGGAGCATTTCATCGAAATAATTTTTCAACACAGTGATGCTCTGTTTTTCAAAACAGAGCATCACTGCCAACGGAGACACTCTTTCCTTCTGCCTCTAGTAGCGTTCCCAAGTGTTGTTCCTTCATTGCCTTCTCCTATACTAAAGCTGAGGAACAAACCATGGTGTCGAGCTCCACTTCCTTTTTTGTGGCATTTGCGCCTCCTGCATTGGCTGATTAGTCAAAACACATACTGCGAAGAGGCATTGATGACTGTGACTTTCTGGTTGGGAGCGGGCATCCGCAAGAGGGAAGGAGCACGCCATTTGGTTTGAAATTTCAGCTGCTTTTGAAGTGTGCAGTGTTGTAATACTTTTCAGACACTATCGTCAGCACATCGTGTATATATGTTTGTTTGTTAAAAATAGCCACACCTGGTAGGGGACCCTTTAAAGTGACAACATGAAAAAAGAAAAAAAGAATGTATATTAACACAAATACAGTTAAACCTCAACATAATGAACTTCAATATAATGAAATTCTTGATATAACAAAATATTTATCTTTTTGCACTTCTTGTCCATAGAACACCATGCATTTTGAACCGAAATATAGTGAAGTGTGTTTATACACGATTTCAGTATAACGAAATTTCACTGCTGCCGCGAGCACATACCAAGGCAATAAGTGAAAACTTCCACAAACACACCTCTCAAATCGTGTGACCAAGAGCGACCGCTGAAGAGAAGGAGCGAAGAAGATGCTATCGCGCTTCAATCACTGTTTGTTTTGGGTGTGAGTTGGTGTCTGAAGTTGAGCCGGGAAGCATGGTGACTTGATAAGCAGCGCCTTGCAGGGTAAGCAAAGGGGGAGGGGGCGACCTCGGGGTAACGCAGTCAAGTTCGCATGAAGGTAGGGGGCAAGTTTGTGCGTCTCCTTTTCTAGGTTGGCCGTGGCTGTGCGTGGCTGAGCGTGTCCGCAGTCCGCATGCTCCGTTTTAGAGGTCATCTGCCACGTATGCAAGGACTGGGAAGCGAGGATGTTGTGGCATCATGTGCGTTGTCTTCCCCCATGTTTAGTACCAGAAGCTGCGTAATCTTGAGTATTGGAGATGCATTGAAGCAAGAGACAGACGAAGCATTCGCTCCCCTGTTGCCAGCACTTTCCACGATAGCGTCAACTTACTGTGGCTGACATTAGCGGCCACGGGGATGGAGTAGACACAAAAGCGTGGCTGGCTTCGCTTTGCACCGTCTATGTAAAGATATTGCCGACACTGCATGAAACTGCATCTTTTGCTGCCAACATTCAGATTTAGCAAAATGTAATTTTTTTCTCATTCAATTTTTTTTTGTGATTGACCAATAATTTGGAAAATTTTGCAGACACTTCTGCTTAAGAAAAATACATAAGCAACTGCACTTATTTGCATAAAAGGTAGAACTTCAATATAATGAAATTTCTGCACAATGAAGCAATTGCCGATTTTACCGAGTTTGTTATATTGAGGTTTAGCTGTAGTACACTTTATTACTGTTATCAAACAACTTACCATCATGCAGTTTACACCCAGAAAAACTTGGCTTCAGAAAACTAAGACCTACCTGACACAAGGTACTTTCCACGCTGTTCTGTAGACAGAGTAGATCTCAATGCCTCCACCATTTGTGATGCCTGCTTTTGCCACAATTCAAGAGCAGCAGTTTGTGCTGAGGGATTCACAGACACAATGTCTGGTATATGCTCCCGTATAGCACGAAGTCTATAGCACTTTGGGACACTATTCAAGTCTTCCATGTACCAATCCAGGAGCAGCTGCCTCTGTTCTGGCGATTCCACAGCATCAATAACACGCATCAGCACATCGCTAGGCAAGCTAGCAGGTAAGATGTGTGGTAGCTGATTTTCCAATTTTTCATTCAAGAGTACCTGCAGAGTTTCAGAAAGAAGATTGTAAACAAGAAGTTGGCATGCCCATTCAAATAGTGTATGCATGGCTACAATCCCGAATAGTTTGCCTCCACAGTCTCTTTTGTCCTTTCATTAGTACTTTTCTATAGTTTTAAAGGAACACTAAATAATTTATGTTGACAGCCAGGTAGATTACACTTTTGGAGTACTAGCTAGGTAATTTTTTATTCAGAGAAAGAACAATGAAAAAGTCAAATATGGGTTATGATGCTGCCTTGTAGTTTCCTCACAAGCTTCCTGTGACCTCATAGATTGTCGCAATGTGTGGTCAAGACTAGCAAACAGTTTATTGATTAAAATCGATCATCGATTATATTTCATTTGAAAATAAGTGAAAAATTCAACCTGGCAGCTTTTCCCGCAAAAGCTCATCCTGCACAAGAAAAGGTCCAAATACATGAAAATGCAGTGAAATTTGTGACATCATTCTTATGTTTCTGGTGCTACAATGTGAGTGTGAGGTTCAAGTACTATGACCTTTATTTCATTTACATTAATGCACACTTTTTTATTGTTTTGAAAGGGCAGTCTACCAGTGTAGATTTGTTTTATGCCTCCCTCTTTAATGTGTCTTTCATGCATACAAGCATCACTCATTTTCATACTCTCTGATCGATGAAAATTATAGCTACTGACAAGTCAAGGATGCAAAAAAAAAAGGCCTTTCTGCAAATGTTTGCAGGGTCTGCTCTCTATCCTTCCACAAGTGAAATAAAACAAAAAAATTCGCACTTGACATAAAGTGCAAAAAACTTGCGCTTTAAGTCAAGCATGAATTCTTCCAAACTCGCCCAAATTCCAGTTCTTGAAAACAAAAAATGTATGCCTTCCCCAGAAAGATAGAAGGTGTTGCCTTTCTTCAGCAGTAAAAAATATGCCTGCGTTGGTCAGACATGTAAAGCCTGGAAGCACTGTAGCAGATGACAATAACAAAGAAAACTCACTGCACAAATTATAAATGAAGCACAGAGAACCAGAGCAGTAGCAAATAGAGCCGACAAATATATTTATGGTGAAACATATGCGGAGAATTGCATGGGTGCTCAGCACCCATGCAATTCAACACAAACATTACGCACATCACTGCAGCCTACTGCAAATGCTAGGATGCGTCAAATGAATTAAAATTATTGCTCTTCTTGCGAAAAAGTGAACAAAAATACACACACGTACGCAATATGCGAAGAAAAATTTGTGATAACAATTTGGTGGTGCATGTATGTAGGTTCTCTTTGTGGTGCTTGTGCCACTGCATTCTAGACATGTAATTGACTAAAATATCCATGTGGCCCATTTTTGCACCATACAACACACCAATGTTCATTAAAGCTTGACAAAAAATTCTCAAAAGCATTATTTGCCTATCAGAAACAACAACAATGAAGCAAGAGAAGCCACTGGCACACTGCTTCCTCACTACACAATGACACTTTCGCTTCTCACTAATTTATTGGTGCATGCCCCATTAATCAAGGGCCATAATCTTATTAGGTCAGATTCCTGACCACAAGTGCTTGTCTTATTTTTCTCACCAGAGAGAGGACACCAGAGGTCCGACCACATGCATTAAGGTTTGTGTCATTTTTATTACCAGCATGTACACATATGCACAAGTTTTCAGGATGCGAGTGGTGTGAATAATCAAGAGCATTTTGGAGCAAATTTTGTAGCAAGCAAAATTGCAATTTGTAGTAGCTGCTTCCCTCCCCTTTTGTAGCAGGTGGTTAAAAAAAAAGAAAGACCAAAACTTAAATACTGTTGAAACTCGATTTAACGAAGTGATGACGATGCTCGAATTTTGTTAAATGGAGAAGTTCGTAAAATCAAGAAAGAAATTTTTTGGTTCTTCGAAATCTAAAATTGTAACGTTATGACATGCAAAAGCTACTGCGGCATTGCATTTGCCGCTAATCCAGCCATCTGTCACATAAACCAGGAAATAATGAAAGCAACCACTGCCGCCCGTACCGAGGCGGTGTTGAATCCGGTGTTCCATGCATGGGTGCGACGTGCAGCCTCGTCAAAACAAAGCTATGGCCGTGACTAGGGCACCTAGATGTTTTAATGCGATAGCTTTATAGCGCATGCTTGAAAAAAAAAAAGAAACCTGTCTGTCAAAAGTATAAAGAAAAAAAAGTAAAGTATTTATTTCAGGAAAATCTTCGTTAAATAGAGTTCGACCAAGTTAGTTTCATTAATTCGGATTAGTGACAACACTGAACCCTATGGGTACCTGCCGGGGAATGGAAATTGCTTTGTTAGATCGGGAACTTCATCAAATTGCATTTCATTAGATTGAATTTTAACTGTATACTGTATTAATTTAAAAAATAAATATTTTTTGAACTGCAACAAAAAAGCCACTCATCAATAGCTGTAGATCAAAAACACAATAGTGAATTCAGACTAGGCATAAATCACAAATGAGGGCGACTTATAATGTATCCGCTTATAGTGCAGGACCAGACTTTTCTGACTCCTGTTTAACCTCCCATAGAACTATATATATATATATATACCATTTATAATGGCGCTGCTGGAAAATCTCACAGAGAAGCGAGGTGATGTGCGCGCTTCTCAACGAGGTGGGCCTGCTAAGAGGATAATGACAAGGGCAATGCCAAGAAGGGGATGCGGGGAAAAAAAAAAGAAACCTGTGAAGTTAAGCTACAGAAGAACACTCTCTCGAGTTTCAACTTCAAAGCCTCGCAACTCTTGTTGTAGAGTGGCAGAACGATAAGGTTGGTCTTATGGCATTCCTTGAATTATTCAGAAGCCATCAATACCCTGTTTACCAAAATCTTAGGAACTGATATTTTGCAAATCATTGTAGCAAATTAATTAAACGAAGCTTGCATAAAACTAGAACCAACGTAGATGAACAAAAATGGACCTCATATTCAAAATAATCACATAGCATACATACATATGTACAAGTTTGCAGCACCAAACCTCAAAGAATAAAGATTTCTTTAAATTTTTGGTCCAAGGCCCAACTCTCCCTTTAAAGGGCCCCTCAACAGCTCTGGCAATGTTAAGCTAACAAGCGCAGTGCCTACAACACGAGCTAACAATCGTGTTTGCAAAGTATTACACTGCTGCGTGCCACAAAGAGAGCTGAAATTTCAAACCAAGCACCGTGCACCCTCCTCCTTGGAGGTGCTGTGCTCCCAGCCAGAGAGTCGACATCAGTCACACAGGTGCACCTATGTAAATGACAGTGCTGTGGCATCACTCACAGCGACACGTGTCTACGAGAATTATTCAAGGCAACATCAGTTACTTGTTTGATTTTGTGCTGACTTAGTTTCATTTGACTTAGTTGACTGACTTAGTTTCAATGACTTAGTTTCATTTTCTACGTGCGCGACTGCATGACATGGGAACAAGCAGATGAAACGGAAGTAGTACACCTCTCTTGCTATGGTACGAAGCAAAACAAAGACTTACAGACATTCGGTTTGCAGGTTTTATTATTTCTCTAAAATTTAATTTGTCTACTGAAGCAATAGCTTACACAAATAACAGGTGTTGCCTTGAATAATTCTTGAAATCACGTGCCACTGTGAGTAACGTCACAGCACTGCCATGTACATAGGCACATTTGTGTGATATGTGTCGACTCTCCAGCTGAGAGTGTGGCGCCTATGAAGAGAAGGGCAAACGGCGTTTGGTTTGAACTTTCAGTTCTCTCCACAGTGCTTAGCGATGTAATACTTAGCAGACACGATTATTAGAGTGCACTGTATGCACAGCATTTATCATCTCAAAATGGCCAGACCTGGTGAGGGGCCTTTAACAAATGCCCAGACTGCAGACGGGGTTGACATATAGTAGTCAAAACTCTTTAAGTGCCTTCTTGATAGTTACTACCAACCTTCTCATCTGTGTAACATTATACAAGTATTGCAAACATATTTTTTTTATTGCGGCTAATTGGTTGAGGTTACATGAGCTATAAAAATGGGCAAGCGTCAGCATTGATGTCATTGTTTTGCTTGCTCAACATCAAGGAAGGAAACTACACTAAGGTGCTCCAAGTGTGCAAGTCTCTCAGGAGACGGAACAAAACTCACCCAAGTGCGCTGCACTTCATGCCACTGAGACAAGTGGTCAATTGAATACCTTTACTGCAGTTGGACTTATGATTGTGTATGTGCGAGTTTGCCATGCTTTATATATGTCCACTCAAGAAAATGTCACTGACACTATATTAAAGGCAAATAGTTAATTGAAATAGTACAGATTTTTTTTATGCAAAAACATCAAAAGGCATACTGAGCGAAAAAGTCGATGTCTGTAGCAGTGAAACGGCACCTTAATTCCCAATGGCTGCGACGCCACATCACGAGTGCGCCTCGAGAGAGCAGAGTGGGCAAAACGGTGTTGCGTATCACGTCATCAGCATGCCTTGATGGAGTAGACACAGTGATGTGACACCGCGGGGCAAGACAGGTTGTCGTCGGTGAGGCAGTTGCATGGAACGTGCATGCAGGTGCCGCCGTCTTGTTCTCTGAAGCTGGTGCACAGTCCATATCTTTCTATCTCACCCCCACTGAGCTTAGATGCTCCGTGTGCCTGCCGGCCTTGGTGGCCGTTGCTACTTCCTTGGTGTCTCGTCGTGGAGAATGTCAGTGGCATGCGGCGTTGGCACCGCAGGTTGCTGCTGCTGCTTGCTGGCTTGGGCAGCACATGCCGCTATGGTACATTACTTGCAGCACAAAACTCAAAGGACCACTCAGCGCCGTTCAATTGGACATTAATGCTTTCGCATTCACAACTCATAAGAAGTGCTTAGGTGCCCTTGGATTTTTTTTTTGCAAAGTTTCTGGACAAGAAAATCAGCAGGTCTTTAACTCTCATAGTAAATCCACAAATATAATTAATGTATTAATTAATCAATTAAAATTTTCTAATTGATGTGATTGACATTTAATTTATGCTCCAACTTCTAACACACACATACATACACACACTTTTTCCAGGCATGCCTTCTGGCGTACAGTGCAACAAAAAAATGCAGTTGATTGCGATAGCAAATTAGTGGACAGTTATACGAAGTAAGGATAGTAGTTTTATCGGCTGTATAAACTTGTAAACATAGGCATACTAGTAACTGAAGTAACAAGCTTGGTGTCACGCATGCACAAGCAAACATGAACACATCTCACTCTATGACCGCGAAAACTTGCTGTCAAAATGCTGCAGTGGGGAAATGCGGCAGCAGCAGCAAGCGAATTTACCTTTGTGCTACCGCTCGTATCAACGTGAACTAAGTCACGAAAACACAGCGCAGTGTGGACTCTGTACTATCACAGATGGCTTTCAAGATACAGCACCCACAGTGGTTGCTTGGTGGCTATGGTGTTGGGCTGCTAAGCACGAGGTCATGGGATCGAATCCCAGCCACAGCGAGTGCATTTTGATGGGGGCAAAATGAGAAAACACCCACGAACTTAGATTTAGGTGCACGTTAAAGAACCCCAAGTGATCCGAATTATTCTGGAGGCCCCACTATGGCGTGCCCCATAATCAGATTGGGTTTTTACATGTGAAACCCTATGATTTAATTTAATTTCAATATACAGTGGCTTGTCCGGGTGTGCCCGGCTGCCCGGGTCGCCGAAGTAGAACATGCGCCCCCCCCCTAGCCTCCCCCCTAAGCCTTGCGCATGACGGAAGGCGGCACGCTTGCTCCCCGCTTTCCTCCATTGCGTGTGCGAGATTGAGCCACGATCGCCGACTCACCCTCGCATGCTTTTACTCACACATACAGCATGCAGCGATGATTTTATCGTCCTTGGACTTTATACGTAGTCTCATGGCGACGCTGACACCTACGGCAGAAATGCGCCTGGAGTGTCCACATAATTGTTATTGCAATAAAGTGTGCACCAGAAGCAAAAAACAGGCGTCCCCATACCAGTGCCAGAAAGTGGCCTTGTGTGCGCAGTCGTGTAATGGTCAGGTGGCAAAGATGTGCAAAGGTGTCGCGATCCATGGCCTCCACCTGGATGCCCCAGTGGAGGTCCACCACATTGAGATCGTAGCCTTTGTCAGCAGCATAGGCACGCACACTGGGGTAGATATACTGTTCCAAGTGTGTGCGCTCAGCCTCCATGTCAGCCAGACCACAACAGATGTAAAGGCTGATAAGCCGGCTGCCAGCAGCCAACAAGGATGCAGGCACAGCACCCAGCCGGCCAAGCAACAGTGCCTGCACATCATCTGGGAAGGACTGCAAGCACGGCAACCCGTCATCCGAGAAGGTGTCACTGCCTGGTGCTGGGCTCTGGGCACATAAGAAACCAACAGCATAGGACACGGCTTAGATGCCAACCTACTTATTTACAAACATGCTAAGGCAGAAATTGCATGCCTTCTTTGCACCACTGTCTGAGATGATCTATGAAAATGTATGTTTGTGTGGTCTCACGAACTTGACAATGATAAAAAGTGACAATGACAGTAACAAGTCTATTTAGGAAAGTCACCACCACCCCCTTGGCTGAGGTTGCATGTGTGAAAACAAAAGGGACATAGTAATGTCAGGTGGTGGTGTAAAAATGGGATGTGCAAAGTTGTTTGCATGAATATAGTGTAGAAAGATCTTGATCAATAAATTTATATGAGCTGATTTAATTGCAATGTGGCGAGGGAGCTCATGAAATTTGTTGATCAATTTCAAAAGAGTTGACTGAGTGATACATGCACCTCATCTGTTCTTGATGGCCGTGTGTGAAATTAAGGTTTAATATATTGCAGAAGAATCGACATTTGGGCGAGTTGGTACTGGTTGAACATCTTGAAGGGGCAGCGCAATAAGACGCAGACAGAAGGCAGGTTTCCTGCCTTTGTCTTTGTTGTCTTACGCTGCCCCTTCAAGATGTTTAATACATATTGTGTAAAAGATCAATGGCTGCTGTCTTGCTTCCAGGAAAGCTCAATGCAAAAATGGAAAGAAAGCTGCATTGAGGGGGTCAAAGTTATTTCACAGTTGAAGGGACATTGATGAGCAACACCAAGTTTGTTTATAGTATCATTATTTCAAAACATTATTTTACTTAGAGGTAAAAGGCTCATTAGTAAAAGAAATGAAGACCAAACTTCCCTTTCAATTTCATTCCAGATAAGCGAAACATTCCAAATGCACGAAAATCTGTAACATTCCACTAAGATCACTGGCACTGCAGATTGGGAATGAAATTGAAAGAAAGTTACAGCTTTAATTTTTTTCTCCTAACCATCAATTTTTTCCTGCCAAACAAATAAAATAAAGTTTTGATATGTATGAGCTTGGTCAGCTAGAAAGAACATAAAAATGAGAGGTGGATAGCAATGCCATCTAAGTTCTCAACCAGCTCTCCATGACATCATGGATTTGGCAGTGTCTCCTCTGGATTAGTTAACTGTTTACTGATAAACAAAGGCTACTTTGCATTCTAAGGACCAAAGACTCAACTCAGCAACATTCAACTAGTAATATTCTAAACCTAACCCAAACATAGTTCCTTAAACACAGCAAGTGTAAGGATGTTATACCGCACAAAGCTATTCCAAATGTGCAAATGTTTTGCGATGTTAGAGAGAGACTGCCAAAATTCATTATGTCTTGAAGAACTGGTGAGAGAACTCTAAGGTGGCACTGCTATTCACCTTTCATGCTTATGTTCTTTCTTGCTTACCAAGCCTCCACTCATAGAAGAGATACTTCTGGCTTCACAAACATAATTAATCCCAGCTGAACATCAGATAATTCTAGACCCTTAAACTTAATGTAAAATGCAAAAGGTGGTGCAGCTTGACACTGTGGCTATTTAAAAATATTGATTGTGATTGCAGCTTTAAACATCTTCATGCCCCGGAACAATGATGGATGGCAGTGCTTCCATATGCCATATATGTTACAACCACATAACCTATTTACATACACTTTGACCCAAATATTGTTACGATTACTAAAGAATAATGAAGAAAGAATTACATCGATGGGACAACGAAGGCAGTATGACGATGACAGCATGATGCCAATGAGATGACGTTTCTGAAGTGATGGCAATGGCAAAACAACAGCACGACGACAGCATGATGAGAGTTGGATGACTAAATTAGAATGACGACGATGGAACAACCATGGCGGCATCATGACGATGGTATGATAACAAATACACGACGACGCAATGACGACGATGGCATGGCAATGGTATGAGGACAGTGGGATGATAACGATGGCGTGATGATGACTGCATGACAAGAGTCAAATCATGAAGCTGGAGTGACAACGATGGAATGACGACGACAGCCTCATGACAACGGTATGACAATGAATGCATGATGACTGTTTCAACATATAATATAAACTCAGAAGCATAGATGTGACATGCCACCAGATACATATTTACACGTGCATGCCACATATGCCCCCACACATGTTAGCACACATGCATATGTAGGCACCACGTATACGTAAGCTACTAATACTAGTCTATTCTCCATACCATCACCCCAAAATAATATTCTTTCTGCTCATAAATAATCGAGCAGTCAAATAATTGGCACTCTAGTTCTGCAGCAATAACTAATTAAGAACAAAAACACCCCACCATCTTTTGATAGTCCTTAACCCTTTAACCCGCAATACCGAGCTGTACTCATCGTGGGAGGTTGTACCAATATTGCCAATGACAAGCTACACTCATTCAGCCTGATGTGCTGCTCCCACTGCCCAAGACGAGTTACAGTCAGTAATTGGTTTTGGGTTCAGTTTTCAATAGAGGGTGGTAGAAGTCCGGAAAAAACATGTAATCAAGCATCGAGAATTAAGTAATGTATTTACAGAATCACAATGATAGAAAAATTTATGGCTACATAAAAAAGAAAGCTTTGGAAATTTGGTACATTTTTCAGGAGCTATTTGGGGTTAAAGAGTTAGGAATGCTGCACACACACAGTCACAAAACTGAAATTTCAATCCACTCACTGTGACCTGAGGAGCTGGAGATGCAAGGGAGCCACTATTCTGCTGCACTTCTGTTAAAGAGGTGTCAACTGGAGCTAAAGGGGGTGCTGTAATTCCAGCAGTAGCAGCAACGGATGGGTCAGATCGCGAAGGTGGTGGTGTGGACTCTTTGCCATACGGTAGGCTGTCGGTGGAGCGCACTGAACTGCGCCGCCTTCCTTCAGGAGAACAACTGCTGAAAATTGCACAAACAAAAATACACTAAGTGCAGGTGCGCAGGCTATGGCATGCTCAAGAATAAACACTAAAAAAAAAAAGACATGTGGCACAGGGAGTTCAATTGGAATATTATATCTGATTGGAATTCAGAATTCATGCCAATGAAATAATCTGGGAGCTATTAGGTTAGCAGTACCTTTAAAAAATGTACTTGTTTCAGGTAACTTGTCTAAACTAGCCCTAGAGAAAGTGCCACCTGATATATTGTGGTTCTCCTTTGCATAAGAAGGTACAGAGGAATTATTTTATATTAACTGCAGACGACTGATCAGGCCAACTAATGCACTTTTAAACATGCATAAAAAATAGCAAGCCGCAATATCACTGGGAATGCCTACATAAACTATGTGCTTCAATAACAGAAAAAAACCTCACCTGGGAATATAAAACATTATATAGCAGCACAAGAAACAGACAAAGGTGAGAAAAGAGAAAAAAAAACACATTTGTGTTTATCTTTACACTGCTATATTACGAACACAATCTAACTAGCCCAGTTCTGTAGTCTTCTGCACACACGACAATCTGGTATGGACCTTTCCATACAACAGCGCCAGAATTTGTGTTTATCATGGGACGATACTCTCTCTTGAGTGTACCTGCTGCCAACCACTCCAGAGCTACAAGAGTGGGTGCAAGTCACTGCAAGTGAGTACCAGACATTGTGTGTAGATGAAAGTGTGCCTGCATGTGTCAGTTAGCCTGCAAGTGTGAGCACAAGTGAGCTTTAGTAGATGTGAGTGTGCATGCTTTTTCCAGAATTCACCAGAACAACTGGACAACACAGAAAAAATAACACTGCATACTGCATATCACCAAAATAGCAACTAAATTTTTATTGATTATCCTGAGGTGTACATGTGGAATCAAGGACAGAAAAAACAGTGACAGCTGATAGTTGTATCTTTGGACACCCTCATTCAATCCTGCTGTAAAGGAGTTATTTCTTTTTGCATCAGTGTGATCAATAGAACATCACACTTCTTGCTATTTTTTTCAATGTGGAAGGCTTCTAGTACTAAATTAATTAAATTCTGGGGTTTTATGTGCCAAAACCACAATCTGATTATGAAGCACACCATAGTGGCGGGCTTCAGGTTAAATTTGTACATCTAAGGTTCATTAACATGCACCCGATGCATGATACATGAGCTATTATGGCAGGTGGCTTCTAGTATTACACATGCTGTTTTGTCACAGTTCTAATGCGATAGCATTAAGAGCCCTGTGTCGCAGAAAATCCGGTGTCAGCGTCTGGTGGCAGCCGCATTGTCCATCAGAAAAAATAATCCTGAACCACAACCACACAGGCCCTCCACGTGGTGCATAGGCGTTACTTAGTATTTAATTTAAGTTAATTCACTCATTTGGGATATACTTTTTTATACCGAGTGCCACAGATGAGTCGCAGCCATTTTATCATCATTTTACATGAATGCTGCACAACTTGATGGCACAAGCTTCCCACAAACGGAGCTTTTGTGGGCGAGGTTGGCAGAAACAGCACACAAGTCTGGCTCTCTTGAGTTATAAAAATGGTGGTTTCGAATTAGGCAGCTGCAGCAATGATGGCTGCCTTTTTCAATGCTGGAATCAAATTTTTAAAATTTTTTTCTTGACCTCAAGTAAAGAAGTAGACCTGGAAAGCTCTAGTGAGTCATGTTTGTAGGTTGAACTTAGAATTGATGATCGCAAGCAAGAGTTCGAGCTTCTGGCAGACTATCTCGCATGGAGGCATCTCACCCTTTGCTGCCGGCACCTCTGCGAATTTCTTTCCTCGCTGTGCCAGGAATGATGCATTGCATAAGAAACAACATAAGCACAACTCACTTCTGTTTCAACAAATTTCAAGCCTCATAGATTTTTTCAGAGGCTATGCCTATCCGAAACTCAAAAACATGAAATAAGGCACAACTGACAACTGAAAACAAAACAACAAACAAACTACTGAGATTGCAGTAACGAAAGCTGTTTGCAATGAATAAGTCATAAAATAAATTCGAAAATTTTGGTGGTTTTCTAAACTAAGATTTGGCACAAAAAAGGATTAATGATGCTGCATACTCCAGTACTCAATTGCAGTTACATCTGCCCGCCTGGCCTATATGACACTTGCCACAAGAAAGTGGAATATTATACACCTCTTTTTCATATCATAAGAAGCCAACAAACACTGACACCAAGGACAACATAGGGGAAATTACTTGTGCTTAATAAGTGAAATAAAGAAATGATGAATTAATGGAAATTAAAGTGGATGAAAAAACAACTTGCCGCAGGTGGGAACCAAACGCACAACCTTCACATTTCGTGTGCGATGCTCTAACAATTGAGCTACCGCAGCGCTGTTTTCCCATCCACTTTCTTGGGTATTTATGTGTCCTAGCAGAACCCTGGGAGTGTTAGCCAGCGCCACCACACATAGACCTTGGCAGCGGACGTGGAACGTCCTTT
The DNA here is from genome assembly GCF_050947875.1 of Dermacentor variabilis. Lineage (NCBI taxonomy): Eukaryota > Metazoa > Arthropoda > Arachnida > Ixodida > Ixodidae > Dermacentor > Dermacentor variabilis. Next base: position 219,296,129 of record NC_134568.1, read on the forward strand.
TTGCCGCAGGCGCCACGAGAATGTGATCTTTTTGGGTGAAGGCAACTGGTCAATAAACCCACATATGCTACCTGAAGGCATCAATGTAGCCGGATTCGAGACCCTCGCTATGTAATAAACAAGAAGAAAGGGGGTTAACCGAGGGTCCCGAATTTTATTAGTCATATCATAAGAAGCCAACAAACACTGACACCAAGGACAACATAGGGGAAATTACTTGTGCTTAATAAAGGAAATAAAGAAACGATGAATTAATGGAAATTAAAGTGGATGAAAGAACAACTTGCCACAGGTGGGATCCGAACCCACAACCTCCGCATTTCGCATGTGATGCTCTACCAATTGAGCTACCGCAGCTCTGTTTTCCCATCCACTTTCTTGGGTATCTATGTGTCCTAGTAGAACCCTGGGAGTGTTAGCCAGCGCCACCACACACAGACCTTGGCGGCGGACGTGGAACGTCCTTTTTGCTGCAGGCGTCACGAGAACATGATCTTTTTGGGTGAAGGCAACTGGTCAATAAACCCACATATGCTACCTGAAGGCATCAATGTAGCCGGATTCGAGACTCTCGTTATGTAATAAACGAGAAGAAAGGGGGTTAACCGAGGGTCCCGATTTTTATTATTCATATCATAAGAAGCCAACAAACACTGACACCACGGACAACATAGCGGAAATTACTTGTGCTTAATAAATGAAATAAAGAAACGATGAATTAATGGAAATTAAAGTGGATGAAAAAAACAACTTGCCGCAGGTGGGAACCGAACGCGCAATTCGCATTTCGCAAAGATTGTGGGTTCACGTTCTTGTGACGCCTGCGGCAAAAAGGACGTGCCACGTCCGCCGCCAAGGTCTGTGTGTTGGCTAACACTCCCAGGGTTCTACTAGGACACATAAGTACCCAAGAAAGTGGATGGGAAAACAGCGCCGCGGTAGCTCAATTGGTAGAGCATCGCACGCGAAATGCGAAGGTTGTGGGTTCGGTTCCCACCTTCGGCAAGTTCTTTTTTCATCCACTTTAATTTCCATTAATTCATCGTTTCTTTATTTCATTTATTAAGCACAAGTAATTTCCCCTATGTTGTCCTTGGTGTGAGTGTTTGTTGGCTTCTTATGATATGACTAATAAAAATCGGGACCCTCGGTTAACCCCCTTTCTTCTCGTTTACACCTCTTTTTAGTATTTCACATATCTTGTCCTGAGCACCTTTGCATATCTTCTTTACTGATTTACTTGGCAGCACATTTATTAAGTGTTGATAAAAGCAAAGCATACAACATTGACACTACGTTTGAAAGCCATCTTCTTTAAATTGTGCATCAGCTTATGAATGTACAACATGACAACATGCCAGCTTCTTGTGTTTTCTCCTGTATCATTTGGCTTATTTTGCTTGGCCTGAACTCTGACATCATGCAGAATGGGTTTGGAAACAGTGGTGACGAACAATATTGGATACTTGGTGTGCAAATCCTGCAGATTTGTTCATCAGTGCTGCATACAACTTCACATTGGCATGACTTTGCCACGGAAGGCTTTAAGGCTGTGCTGATTATTCCCCTTTCTATGTTTCTTAAGAGGCCCAAGTCATGGAGCAAAACTCCATGCTTAATTTAGCTAAATATTTCCAGCAAACAAGTACAGGCATGGACTTCATTGTTAGGTCAAAGAACCCAATGGAGCTATTTTATGGCAGCTTATCAGATAAGTTCATGGCAGAATTTCTTAAGGGATGCATGATGGCTTCAGAGCTCCGACTGATACTATTCATAAGATTATTAGTTCTGCAAAGTAGTGCTATTGACATAACTGAACAGAGCTGTTGCCCCACACCACACAACACTATATGTTCTGAAAAGTCGGGTGTACATAAGCTCTTGCGTGGCACCTCAATCTGGAATAATGTAAAACTATTTCAATCTATTTTTATTCTATTTTCACCATTATCCTTCCGTAATAGGTTAAAACTGCGCACCCATTTGGGCGGAGCCCGAGCCGTTTTGACGTATCATAGAGGGCTAGTGACAGATTTGGAATAAAAAAAGACTGGAATAGTTTTACGTTATCCCAGCCCAGCTCTTTGGTATCTGCATCGGTTCACATAGAAGGCAAATCCAGAACACTCTGAAAACTTAATATGTTCTTGGTATATTCAGGTATGTGAAAGATGTGAAAGTATGTGAAAGCAGAACACATTCTGTGGACAGTAGCTTAGAAGTTATAACAGATGCCTTTAAGGAGTCTTGCCCAGAAATTTCTGTAATCATAGAGACGTCAAAAAGAAGATTCACAAAGGGGCACAGTACAACACATGCTGCATTCCAGAAAGTGGTAGTATACAATATTCTACTTTCATGAAGCAAGTGGAATAGGTCAAACAGGCCAAACAGGTCAAACAATGTAGCACAGCAGCATGCACTATCATTGAAATGCATGCACACAGGTCCATTTGGCATTTCACTAAAAAAAAAAAAAAAATTAAATTATAGGGTTTTATGTGTCAAAACCATGACAAACACCGTAGTGGGGGACTTTGGAAATTTGGACCACCTGGGGTTTTTTAATATGTACCTAAATCTAAGTGCATTAGTGTTTTCGCATTTCGCCCCCATCGAAATGTGGCCTCCGGGGCCGGGATTTGATCCCGCAACTTTGTGCTTAGCAGCTCAACACCATAGTTACTAAGCAACCATGGTAGATGGGTGGCATTTCACTGCAAACAGGGTGAATGCACCCCAGAATTGAGCACAACATGCATTATCCATATGAACTGTCATAAAATGGCAAGTGAAATAGCTCCTTTGACCATTGAATAAAACAGTGAAATGTGTGAGTGCTCCACTGATCACAGTGACAAAGAAAAGAATATCTTTGAGAATATCTTCGCAGCAGAACTGAATGAGTATGCCCACAGATACAAGTATGAGCTTTCATTCTTTTATTCTTTCTTTTCTTCATTCCCTGTATATATCTCAAGATAACCAATAAACATTTTGTTGTTAGTTCAGCAACATGCAATGTTCTTTCCTTCACTGTTGTCCACTTTGTCTTCCAACTTCTAGAAAAGTATAAGCCAGTTAGCTCAGTTGAGAACAACGTTGAATGCCTGTGACACAAGTGACACAGCAATAGGCACATGCCTTCAATAAACACACTCACTTTCATTCCAGAATCCCGAGTATGGGTGGACGCGAGTCTGCGTGTGTATACCTCAATAAAATACAGGTAAGAGAGCATCGCAAGGCATTCTTCAGGTGTTCAGTACTTTCGCGCTGTCATGATAATTTTACTGCAGTTACGCACCCTTTTTTCTTCTTCTTGGAACGATCCTTGTCCTTCTTTTGTGCAGAAGAACAGCTGCTACCCATAGCTCTGGTTCTCTCGTCACCGACTTCAAAAAGGAAAAGGTGCAATTCTGGAAACATTAAAGTTCACTGGTTGATAATCAGTTATTTACAGACAAGTGCTGGCTTGAACAAAACTACTCTAGCGAGATATGCAATGTAATAATGACGCAGCAAAAGACAAAAACTGTGAGCTCATTCACAATTTTCCCCAAGACTAGTGAGCAGAACTGCTTGCATAAAAGCAAGCAAATAAGAATTTTCTAAGGACAGGCACATGAGCCACACTAACATAATCACAGCAAAAATATGAGATTATGGGGCCACATTTTAAAATGATTATCTTTATTTTCTGTTCTTTTTTCCCTTGGCCATTGGCTTGCACAAAGCTGCACCCCTGCTATTGCTGGGATCGGCGACTCAGAAATGAATGATACAAAGCAGAAGCAGATGAAAAGAATCCTTACTATGTACAGTCCCAATCATGCACAATGAAAAGTTTACTATCACCTGGTTGGTGGAACATGAATGCTGCAAATATTCAGGTACACTCTATCACAAATAAGTAAGGGAGTGCAGATATTCAAAATTTCAAATATTAATTGAATAGTCTTTGCTACTTGACTTTTATTCAGTCCAAGGATTTGCTATTAGAAATTTTTTAATCGTCATTCCTGTTAGAATGTAAGAAAGAACAGTTGGTTACAGGGACAAAGATTGATGCAAGTCATGACTGTTTCAAATTATTCTGCTGCAAGAGAGCTGTGATAGCTGTACAGAGGTACGAGTTCTTAAGTGAACATATAGAGCGGCTAACTGCAGCACAATTATTTGCAGTCATTCAATAAGGATGCATCAGCTTTAGACAGCCTACACATTTGTTGTTTTGATTTAGGCAAAGCAATTTTTATGTCACTTCTGTCACCACATTTGCATCCTTTTGAACCAATGGGTGGTGCCGTAGCATTATACTTGGTTCCTTCAATGAACACTACATCCTACGTGTGCTGGGTGACATGATGTTCTTTTGTTTCATTACTGTAATTGACACACAGCGTCAGCTATGAACACCTTTTAGTTGTTTTTCACTTACAAGCAGCTGGATACAGCAGCTTCTAAATGAGAAACAAAAGCTACAAGCAGCCAAGTGGACATTAAGTTGTGAACATTACATGTATTAAATAATGTAACAAGTTTCCCTTTTTTAACCGAATGGTCTCCATGCAACCTATTTACTTGGTTGAGAAATAAAACATATTCGGTATTCAAAGGTTATTTTTCAAATATTTGTATTCAATTAGAAAATTAAGGTAAAACCCAATTGGCCTCACTGCTGTTTGAAGTTTTTGCTTGAATGAACCATCTGCATTAACCATCTGCATTAACACCTTAAGCGCTTTGTTATTTTCACCTTATTTTGCATCTTTTATTATGCCACATTTTAAACTTACTTTTTTTTTAGAACTTTTAAAGCCTTTTGAACCAACTTACGTCATACTTTAGGTGTACAAACCTCATTTTACTTCTTCACCAAGCAATATATATGTATTTTTCATTTCCACGAATGGCACAGTCCGCAACAAGAAAAATGCTTTATTTTGCAGTGCTTCAACATCCACTATTCTGGAAACAAATTACGGCAGAAAAAAAAAAAAAGAAAAAAAAAAGAAACTGACAGTTGGGCGTGGTAGTAAGGGTTCATTTTTCTTTGAAATGGCACCACAGGGAAACATTAACAAGAAATGACACTATGAATACAAATGCCGTGTTCGGCGCTAGTGTGCATAGTGTCATTCCATGTTTGTGTTATTCTGTGGAACCATTTCAAGATAAACCAAAGAAAGTATTTCACCCATTCTTTCACTGCTAAGGCAGGTCACGAAGTGGGTGAAGTTTCAAGTAGCACAGAACAGCGCACGGAGCTTTAACACAGCACTCGCACCATATTTCAATATTTCCTGCCAAAATGAACTCAGAGACAGCGATTTCAAAAATGCGGTACTTCAGCGCTGACAAAGTGCTGCCTTCTATATAAAAATTTAAATTAAAATTAAATTATGGGGTTTTACGTGCCAAAACCACTTTCTGATTATGAGGCATACCGTGGTGGGGAACTCCGGAAATTTCGACCACCTGGGGTTCTTTAACATGCACCTAAATCTAAGTACACGGGTGTTTTCGCATTTCGTCCCCATCAAAATCCAGCCGCTGTGGCTGGGATTCGATCCCGCAATCTCGTGCTTAGCAGCCCAACACCATAGCCACTAAGCAACCATGGCAGGTTGCTTTATGTAGTAAAACAAAAAGACTGCAATAAACGCAGCCTTCAAGTGCTGACAAAAGGCTTCCATATGTGTAGTAGAACACAAAGATCGAATAAGCATGGCACGTTTGAGTGCTAAAAAAGTGCTGTCATCTATGTAGTAAAACACAAAAAGTGCAATAAATGTGACTTTTGAGCACTGGCACTATGCAATCATCTGTACTTTAAGAAAAAAAAATGTAGACATGCTCCATTCGTCTAAATCGCTTTGAAAACAAGGATATGGCCAGCAACAGCTAAGCTCATCCAAAGCATAATTTACCAGTACTGCATTGACGAGCTAGGTTCATCTAAAGCACTTAAGGGGTTAACCAGATAAGCGTAGTAAAAGCAAAGTCAATGCAAGCAAAGACAAGTGCTTTGCCCTTTATTTTGAGCAATACGATAAGGAGCTCAAATTGTCATAAAAATTCATGGTTCTTCAATTTTTTTTTTGTCATCAAGGGTGTTAAGACAGTGAGCTAATGGACAATTTGCATAATCCTTCAAGTTGGCTGTCCCGCAAACTTAGCTACAAGACAGCTTTGCAGAACAACCACCTTCAGATTTTTGCAAATCGTCAACTGTCTGAATTTCACTCTTCCTGTTTCTTTCTTTAGTTGGCTCTTGCCGTGCAGCCCCACTGCTATCGCCACAATTGGCTGTTTTGTTGTGGTGATAATTTAATGATATTTTACAACAAATTTTAATGATATACAGTCACTATACTATCTTGTACACCTAGCTACTTTTCTTTTTCAGATGGCTCAAAGGTGTTATTTTAGAGCTACCAGCCCTTCTATAAAGGAACAGTTTACTTGAAATAGTGATGATTTTGCATAATTAGTAGGGTAAATGATTGATCCATTAACCTTCCAATTGATCAATTAATGCTATACTCACGACTATTTTTTGTGATTGTAATCAACTCTGTAATGCCAAATCACAGTTCCATATCAATGAAAATCATGTATAACAACTTGTTTACCTTTATTTCTGGGCATGGAGAGTAAATTTGTACAAACAACAAAACAAATGTTATTTGAGTTATAAATGAATTAGTATAATTAATTAGTGATTAATCTGCTGAACTGTCCACAACTGAAAACTTGCTTCCCGTGCTTAAATCAGAATTTTGAGGTACCAAACATCGTAGCACATATATGTTCGGGCATTACAGGGTGAATTGGTCGATCGAGGCCACGTGGGCAAAGCAGGCAAAGCCTTGGTTTCAACCAGCCGAACCGCGGAAGCGCTCTAGAGCGCTCGAAAACAAGTCGAAAGTACCATCACAATCGACACCCAGTCCTGATAATTACACTTTCGTTGCTAAATTCCCGGCGGGCAGGTGGGAATCGAGCGCAGGGACACATTCGCCAGGTTCATTTCGAGCACTGCGCTCGGAGCGAGTGCTACCGAGATCATGTGGCTCCTCTGATTGCTCATCTAGCTCCAATTTCAAGCAAACTCCAGGGGGCTGCGCATCGTTGAAAACCGAGTCGGAGCGCGGTAGGAACCAAGTGAATGCGCCATAAATATACGATTATAGAGGCTAACCTTCTAGCCTCTATAATACGATCTTCGCAGTCGCGCATAAAAAACGCCCTCATCGTTTCATCGGCAACCTTCGTCTTAAACACGTCATTGCCCGCCCGGCCATCTCCCCATATAACCATAAAAATAAAGAAATAAAAAAGAAAGGTGAAAAGAAAACGGAGATACGGAATTGTTAACTTTTCCATCGATCAAAAATACAGAAATAAAAAAAGGGGAGCATGAAGAGGGGGATGGTGAACAAGCCGCGCGGTGTACAAAAGCACCCCCGTAGGAAAGCTTTCAGCGCGGCGTCGGAGCGGTGCACACGTCGGAATAGCATTATTCGCGGATTCTCGTTTGTAGGTGCTGCGTATTTGCTCACCACTCGGGTCAACATGCGCTAAAAGCAAGCTGCGAATATTTAAAGCTGCCGCAATGGACATCGAAAGTACCAATTAAGAGTGCTTACGATGGCCTGAAACTTCAATCGCGCGTTGTTAAACATAACTTTTAACGGTGAACAAATTGCTTTGGAGTACGAAGCATGGGCACAGACGCGTAAGCGATACCGTCGGCCGTTCTTTCCGCTGCGCCAGTTGGTTCAGCTGCGCGTGCTCTTCGGCCTCGGAAGCAAAGCGGTTAATTAGCAGCTAGATGTAGCTTGCTAGGTTGAAACCGAGTTTACCTGACCGCCTATAATGTTTTACTATGGCGAAAAAACTAATCAAGGTGTTTTATCACTGTCCTTTTTTCGAAAATACCACATACATGTAAGCAGACCACACACACCCACAAGCACAGAAAATAGGAGCCTCCCCCGTTTTTGTCAACAATCGCTTCGATTGGTGGCTAAATACCACGTGATTGTGCGGAAGCCGGCATGCAGCCACTTAAAACCACACGGGCCGATGCAAGGAGTATTTTAGGAATTATGTCGAATACTGCAGATTACGTCCTGTACAGAGAGATGCGCGAGGTTGGAAAAAAAAAGTATATTTCGGATAACTCGACTTAATTGCTCACCGTTTCCTGGCGGACGCCATGTATGCTGATACAACTTAACGAGCGAACATCTAATGGATGTACGCGACAAGCAACAACCGCATGTTTGCGTTTAGGACGCGGTCAATAAAGGCCCGCGACGCGGCACCTTCGTATTTGTTTATGCATGCGTTTCCAACAGAAAAACATGCGACAGGCAATCTTAACTTGAGAGATACAGAGCTCGTACTTTTGTATTTAAAAATAACACACATCCACGAGCGTATGTATGCTCGAGGCATCCGGTTTCACGCGCACCTAATGTGGCCCTTTTCCAGAGGTCACGCACTCGTCAAGGTACAGCTCGAAAGACCGAAAAATCAAACACTGAGGCTTTGGTGACATCGCACCGTCGGGTTTTGCAAAATATTCAGCAGCTCTTAGGTCAAATTTGAGACGACTCCGTAGCAATGATCAGGCTCAGTCAACGCACTCACACATTTCCAGGGATCCCCGGCAAAACCAAGTCGATGTGGTTCGTCGACACTGCTAAAATACTTCTTACAGTCACAACTTGCAATACCCCCGGGCCTGTGATGAGACAGGGAGTCGAGATCACCGATTGCATGTCAAACGAAACGCGAAGCTCGACAGTGAAACGGAAGGGAACAAGGAAGGTTTCGGGGCGAGAAGGTCTCGTGAACGCCAAACGCTCGCCATTTTGGCCAGGGCGACTGGATGGATACGGTCATGCGCAGTATTGATCATCCGCGGATGCTGCATGGCAGAGCAACGAGAACGAATCATATGATGCGGTGTCTGCGAAACCGAACGTAGGTTTGTCAGAAACATGCGGAGTTCCGGATCAGTAACAGCTAAGGAAAAATGATACCGTTGTAAGTGCCAGTTACCAGCGTTGCGGCTCTATTTCTATACATTGCCAAAAATAATGGATACGAACTAGTGGAGGCACTGCACAGAAAATTAGAACCGAAAACGTCAACACGTTTGATGCCGAAAAAGGGTGCCTTAGATGCTGAAACACTAGATAATGAGGCATAAAACCAGTTATGGAAAAAAAAAAAAAGAAAGGAAGGAAAGCCGAAACATACTTTCTAGTCGTGCTCTAAATTGAATTTTTTCTTTCGCTTTATTATTTTAGGAAGAATTGCGGTGATCGTGTTTACAAAGACTTCAGTGCACGTCAATTATATACAAAGACTTAACGCGTTCGTGAGCAGCAGACAGTGGGGCCGCACATTATAACACTCTACTTGATGTTACATTCTTATCGCTTGTCGTCATTGCTAGAACGCCGGTACGCCTGTGTTACCGTCGGGATCAGAGTGTTGTATCGGCGTAAACGACAATGGAAAACGAAATAGATTTTAACAAATTACGGCCCCTCTATGCTAACAGCGCAGGCGTATGCAAAATAGTAAAAACTCAGATTGCAGCTGCACGGAAGCAACACACACCGCGACCAGTGGTAACGGCGAAGCTTCCGTCACTACCATTGAATACCTATGCATGCCTATGCGCCGATGCCAGCATGCCACGCATGTCGCTGATGAGCGAACACTTGATCAGCTACTGCCACTGAGCATCGGCAACATCGGGCTAGCACGCCATTATCACGCAACAGCCTAATTAAGCAGCTTGCCCGGCACAAAAAGGTACAGAAACACTATAACCTCCTTTCTACAACCTACTGCATGGCATCGGACACTCTCTCTCATTCTTAAACTTTTTTTTTTTACCAACGCATAATGTACGGATGTACAGTACTACGTGTCACTGCTCCAACACTGTAAAACCAAGTGGCAAAAATGCAAGCAAGCGAGTTAAGAATATCTTGAGCACCGTTTTAGTCACCTAAAACTATTATAAAAAACAGATAAGCGTACGTTCTTATACCCAAGCGGAAACTTTTCCAACTAATCCACGCGACCTCTTTCCGTTAGAAAACTTAAGGTGCTTCTCACTAGATGGCACAATGGATCTACAAGCGGCTCTCTTTTCGAGGTAACATACATAACGTTAAAATCTTTCTTCCTCTACTTGTGTAACAGTCATTCGATGCAGTTCATTTCTTGACAACGTTAACCATGTGCGGAGTCAAGTTCTGTAACATTTCACCTTGATCTTGACGCAAACTGCCGCTCAAAACGGACTGCTGATTGCCGCTCGTACACTTGCACATTGACCGGCGCCATGTTGCTATACGGCACTACTATTCGTCTGCGCTGGTTCGGCTAACTGCTGTTAGGCTTACCGTGTAGTGCGCAGGCGTTTGCGGCGCCAGTGACGCCTCCGTAGAAGTGAAAAAAGATCGGATGATCGCCAGCATCAAGCCCGAATTTCTCCACCACCGTAAGGTCTAAAGGTTGTCGCGTATTATTTTATTTATTTTTATTTGACACCGAATGTCTCGAATCGGACGTGGGCGGATGCATTTTGTGGCGGAAACGAATTTTCCTTTTGATTTGGGAATAGACATACCGCCGTGCCGGTATTCTAAGCTGCGTTCAGTATGTGGAATACGTGTTATTTTTCCCAAAAGAAATATATGAGTACTCGTGGCCATCATTTACTTTTTGGGGCGCGGCAAGGCCAGTGTTATGGTGCAAATTTCGTTTGGCTAGAAAGTGGCCTGTCGGCTTTCAGTTTGCTAGCATTTTAAGTTATGTGCACACTGTAGTACTCGTAATTCGTGGTGGCGGGCATCCGATGTTCATCTCTCGCTCGCGAGAGCCTCTCTGCACACTAACTACCTAGTCGAAATGCGATAAGAAAGATCACAGAATATCGTCACTGTCGTGAATCCGATGCTAGTGTGAGAAGAGTTGTGAATCTTCGCCTGTTTCTACCGTCGCCGAACGACAAGGACATTACCCGTGGAGATGCCTACTTTCATGTTAATCGGCATGCAATGTTGGTATAGATCCGTAGAAATGGTACGTTTCTCGGCTACGTGCCAAGCTAGCTCTCCGTTATTACAATTCCTTCCTTTCCCAGAGGTAGACTTGTTCGTACGGAATGCAGATCACTGTGCTTACCGTCTTCTGTTTGTTCCCCTGAGATTAATTTTCATTTATTGCATGTTGTTGGGCAAAAAGTTTCCCTTCGTCAGCTGTCAGTATTTTTGCAGGTGTCTGCTTCGTCTATTAGCGTTAGTTTGTATTTAGCAGGCTTTATGAAGACTGCCAATCTTGTGTGGTTAACCGAGTTTACGTCGTGATGAGTAATTGCAACACAAGGACTGTACTTGTATAGATTTTTGAGATGCTTATTTCTAGCTTATCCGGTTATGGCCAGGTAATATATAACGCGTTGTATCTGCGACGCAGGCACATCGATATCTTTTTGCAATTCTTGTTGTGTTGGTTGCTGTATTTCAATTCGCGAGGGCTATCAAGTTCACTTCAACTTTTGTGTTCACTTCTTGTTGCTGTTCTGCTGTGAAAAATGCACAGCAGTTGAACCATTCCTGTACTGTGCTTTGTATGCTTTACTATCTCTTAAACAGTAAGAATTGTAAAATATTTTACGTAAGTTCTTCACCACACAGATAATGTGGCTGTTTGGGCACGTTTGTATGACACGATTGAAGCTTTTATTTAGCTCACAAGACAAGGACAAGAATTAGACACAGGAGCAGTGCTTGTGTTTCTTGTGTCTCCTTCTCATCCTCGTCTTGTGTGCTGAAAGCTTCAGTATGAATAACTTGCGTGATTTTTTAAATGGGCAGTTTACAAAAATCTGTTTTAGCTCGCTATTAGGCATGGATTCAAATGTCAAATGAAGACATACTGCGAGCACTATTAATGGCCACTTGTAGTGCTGGCAGTAGTCATGACCATTTTTGTTACAGCTTCAAATGTCTGTATGGTTCCGTGTAAAAATAACAAAATTTCATAAGATCTGCTTTGAAGCTATTGTACATATTGACACATGCAAGAAGCCTCACAGTAACTAATTGCTACCCTCTAATTGCGATACCCCTCTGCCATGGATGGCATATCTCGTAGTGAAACTATGACTTTGTTATGTGTAACTCGGTTAATTACTATTCGTCAGGGGTATGTGAATATTTTAAATTGTGCAAATTTATATATCGCTGAATTAATTTTATTTTCTTCAGCTGGAGTGTAGTAATCCAAACTTCTAGGAACCACAGATTTTGTTTCAATTACCAGAGGTTGGATGAAATATCCAAAACAAAATGACAAGTTACGAGACAGCAGCTCTAAGCACTAAAAATATAGAAATGACAATATAGAGAAAGGACTTGACTAGGTAGATGCATATGGAGCCTTAGGCTGGTTATATACTTCTGTGACTTCATATTCTTAACAATGCTAGTGGCTATAATGAGGTGAGCACCATTGGATGGATGAAATATTGCATTAAGCAAGGGTCTGAAGGCTGCCCAGATCACCCAGAGATAACGTATACTTGTCCAGGTCACTGAGTTATCGTGTGGTCGGAGAGATGAAAGAGGGACCTTGCATGTGCAAGTACAGCATAATAATCTTTCACTTCGAGCAGTGTTCACTAGAAAAGGGAACCGTGTTAAATGTACATCTCACCATTCCACCATGAGTGGATATTTGAGGAATATAATAGTCAAATTATTGTATCACCATGGCAGTTTGGGCACGTTGGTAATCCATAAGAATGTTAAAATGTGCAAACTGGACACGGATGAAAAAGGCGCATATACAACTAACAAAATGAAAAAAAAATGCATTTATATTGGAGGTCTCAAATGTTCACATATCCTTAGTCATAAAGCATTCAACAGGATGCAGCAGATGTGCTCTAAGAATGTGTGCTTTTGATTTGGAAGTAGTATTCATTGTTTCTGTGTGTGGCATTGTCATGGATAGACACAAAGTTATGATGCAAAAGTCTGTTAGCGTGCTCTTTATGCACTTACAAAACCTGCTTGCACACATGGTGATTAACTAGAACTAGACAGAGTACATTCTAAGGCCATATCGTTTGTTGATCCCTTTTGAAAATGCCCCTTTCAGAGTGCATTGACTAAAGCAGCATAAGTGGATGCAAACTTTGTCACATCCACTCAGACCTGCTGGCATACATTCATTTCTTATAGCTCTTTAGCAAGTTGACAGAATGCGCATTGATCCAGTGTAGTGTTGCATCAGATGTCATGTCACACAAAAGTGGATGTTTCCTTTAAGTGATCCATGGAAAATAAGGCCCCCAATTTCAAACTAAAAATTGTATTGGGTATGTGTGCATAAATGGCATGGTATAATTGACATTGACATTCGTTTTTCAAAGTAAACATGTTATTTAAACTTTTCTAATTTTCACCAAATCTTTTGTTCCCAGTCATAGAACAGAGTGCACACAAGTGATGCTGCACATTATGCTCAAGAGCTGATGCACAGGAACATAATACTTGAAAAGGTGGCAGCACATAAAATACATGGACAGAGACAAGACAACAAGGATGAGCGCTGAACTACCAACGACATGATTGTGAATGGCTCACAAACATTGCCCGCACAATATTGCCTGCACTGTAATATTGCCCATACTGTATTTCAGATGCGTTTAATAATCAACCCGAAAGACTGCTGAGCGCCAGGTATCCTTAGTGCCTTGTCATTTCAGTCCCAGAGGACCTTCTCAAAAAGATGCGCACAGAGTAGGCAGAAGGTAGCTGTGATATTTTACATTCACACGGTATCATACAATCTGAAAAAGGTGGCCCAGCATTATGATGTGAAAGTCGTGTTCTCTGCCCCCATCAAGCTGTCGAAGCTTTAGAGGTTCACTGACTCGGCGGCAACCCAGCAGAGTGACTGCAGCACAAAGCACAGGCAGTATTTTGTTGAATGTGCAGAAGTTGTAGTCTATCAAATTTCTTTAAGGTGTGGAAAAGTTTACATTGACCACACTGGGAGATGTGTTAACAATTGGTTAAGGGAGCATGCAAACAACATAAAAATGCACGTGAAGGAACAGATTTTGAAGGCTTTCTGGCAAGTCATTGTCTGACTTGCAAGGACTGCTTGCCTGGCCTTGAAAACACTTCCATTATCAAGAAGAGTAAAATGCTTGTGACAAGGGAAATCGCAGAATCTGAATGGATTTCTAGACTTAGGGAGGGAGGTGTCAGCATGGCCTCCGTCATTCCATCAGACAAAAAAGCTGGTGTATTTACACATACGCAGATGATAATCCCAGGCTCGGACAGCATGTATATATTCGTGAACCATTCACAATCATGTTGCTGGAAGTTCAGTGCTCATCCTTGTCGTCTTGTCTCCATCTGTGTCTTTGTTGCGCTGCGGCATTTTCAAATATGTACCAACACGCTGAGTTCGCCACATTAATCATAATACTGCTTGTAAACATGGAGTCTTTTGCACCTGTTGTAGATGGATACTTTTTATGTTTGTAGACTGATCTTTCATTGTTCTCAGGTTATAAAGCAGTTCAAAGGCCATTATACCCATTGCTTACTTTCAGATTTGTTTTCAGTTGCAGGACTTCTATCTTGAACAGTGCAACATCCTTCACTTGTGCTGTTAGGCATATTCTGGTTACACTGATAGTGTGGAATGCAGGCCAATCACAAATAGTCGGCATAAGGGTCATTCCTTAGAAGGGATAAAAAGATTGAGTGCGTGATATGACAAATTATTGCTGTTTATTTAAAATATTTATTATTGGTTTGACGCTAATCATCATTGCAGAATGCATAAAGAAATTTTCATATTTTCATTTGTTGTGGCTTGCATCTGAATCTCGATTCTGTCTTATTGCTTTGGCCACATTTGTTGATGTGTGGGACAAGTTTTTTCCTTTATAAATGTGCCAGACAGGCTTGCTTCTTTGTTGTATGACCCCTTCAGTCACTGTACGCATTGTGTACATGACTTGTTTTTGCTAGTTTTTTCATGAGGTGGTAGATTACACCCCCTGAACACTCAGTGTGGCTCCATTTCAATTCAGTATGAAGAGTATTGCTATATGCGAAAACTTTACTGAAGGCACGCTACCATCTTTGAGATGCCGCCCTCTCTCAGCAATGGTGAAAAACTTTTTCGTGTCTTGCAGGGACTGCAGCCAATTAATTTGTGTATCTGGTTTGAGTTGGTGATTCAATTCATTTTATGAAAAGTTGTGACATGAATGATCGTACATGAAATTGAGATTTAATTACATTGCAATTAGGAGTACTCACAAGAAGATGCATAAATGATCATTCTACCTTGAATTCCGCTAAAATAATATTGTTATACAACCTTGATGTATTTTTCGACACCTAATCGTAATCTTTTACTGACAGTAGTCATTGCATCTACAATGCTCATAAGTTCAACCGTGAAGAATCCTAAAACTACTCCAATGCATCATTTCATTTCCAGTTTCACTTGTATTTGTAGCAATGAGTTGGACTCCTAAACGTATACACTTGGGGCTACTACATGCTTAGAAACTGGCTACCCAGTGTTTACATGTCACACTTCCATGTGATTGCACATAAAAGGTGTTTTATTCACGTTTCAATTTATGAATGTGGTACTTGATGGCTTTGTGCCAGCTGTTAAATTAAGTTTATCTGATGTGTACGATAACCAGTTCAGCTTTGTGCCTTGTTCAGGAGTCACTAGGCTGTGTAGATTTATCACAAGCAAACTATGTTTCGTAAGCCATAATTCATGTCTATAAATTGTGCCTGTGGTATTTTATGATTAGATGTAATAGGTAAGGTCTATATTTTTTCATTTATGTAATGGGACAAATGATGCTGTATTGCATCTGAACCCTCTCGAGTGAGGCTAGCTTAGCAGGACTCTTTGAGGAACTATCAGACATTGTTTGGTATATCATTGGCCTTAGTGAGATTAGAACTGGTGAGGCTTATACATTGCTGAATAATGGACATGTCCTCTGCTATAGAGGTCTCCTAGATATGAAGCAATACAAGGTAGGATTCCTAATCCATAAGGACATACAGCGGGTAACATTGACGAATACTACAGCATTAATGAGAGGGTAGCTGTAGTCGTAATCAAACTTAATAAGAGGTATAGATTAAAGATAGTACAAGCCTACGCTCCAACATCCAGTCATGATGATGAGGCAGTAGATCAGTTTTATGATGTTCAAAAGAGTGCAAACTCAGTATACTGTAGTAATGGGCGACTTCAATGCAAAAGAGGAGAAAGAAAGGCTGGTGAACAAGCATTTGGCAACTACGGAGTCGATTCTAGGAATGCTAGGGGAGAGATGCTGGTAGAATTTGCAGAAAGGAATAAGCTTCGAATAATGAACACCGTTTTCAGGAAGCGTAGCAACAGAAAGTTGGTCAGGAAAAGCCCTAATGGTGAAACAAGAAATGAAATTGACTTCATCCTTCTGCTGATCCCAGCATAGTGCAGAATGTAGAAGTGATAGGTAGGGTAAAGTGCAGCGATCATAGATTAGTGAGGGCTAGGATTCACCTCAATTTGAAGAGAGAAAGAGTATTAAGAGCAAGAAGAGAAACGAGTAGTAAAATTCTTGGGGTCACGTCATGTAGATTCTGTTTGCAGTAAACTGTCAAGTGTCGTTGGTGTTTTATCCAGATGTAGGTCGATATTACCATTCAGTGTTTTTTAAAAAAGCTGATATATAATTCTCTTTTTTACTCTCACCTCTCTTACTGCTTTTTAGTGTGGGGTTCTACCACAGTAACTAACTTAACAAAGGTGTACATCCTACAAAAAAGGTAATTAGGCTTCTTTTTGATGTCCCCTACTATGCTCATATACATACTCTGTTCATTCAAGCAGATATAATGCCTGTCTGGAAATTATACAGCTATAGACTAATTGTTGCCTTTAAGCACGAATTAAAAGCAAATCAAATTTTTTTTCGCAACCTAGCCAAGCTAGAAATAAAGCCCACATCCTATACTATACGTCAGTCTGAATTCTGGAAGGTGGTCACTCCCCGTGCTAACTATTGTATGGGTACACTATCGTATATTTTGCCTAAACTTCTTAATAATCTGAATAAATGTGAAATTGATTTAGGTCGTACTACAGTTTGCGAACTGCGCCACATGATATGTTATGTCGTTGAACAATTTTAATATTGATTTCCTTGTAATGCATTAAATCGAATTAATTTTGCGTTTGTCTTTTGTTAGATCCCTGTATGTTTCATGTATGCTTCTGTATTGCCTTGTAGAGGAGACCGTGGGCTCTAGTCAAGCTGTTCAGCAGTTTTTACCCACGGCCCCTCCATCATTTTGATGGAAATAAAGATTATTATTATTATTATTATTATTATTATTATTATTATTATTATTAAAATTGGTCAAGAAGAAACAGGTCAACCTAGAGGCAGTAAGGGTAAAAGCAGACAGATTTAGGCTGGTACGTGCAAACAAATATGCAGCCTTTAGAACAGAGAGATGGTGATGGCATAGAGATAATGAATGAAACCATAACTAGGCTGGCTTCAGAGGCAACAATTGAAGTGGGAGGCTAGGGCACCAAGTCAACCAGTAGGCAAGCTCTCCCAAGTAACAACGGACCTAATAAAGAAACGACAAAGAACGAAAGTGTCCAACTCAAGAGATAAGATAGAATTCGCGGAACTGTCAAAACTGATCAACAAGGCGAAAATAAGCGATATTAGAAATTATAACGTGAGAAAGACTGAAGAAGCTGTAAAAAATGGACGCAGCCTGAAATCCGTGAGAAGGAAACTTGGCATAGGACAAACGAAGATATATGCACTGAAAGATAAGCAGGGTAACACCATCAGCAATCTCGAAAGTATAATAAAAAAAGCGGAAGAATTCTATACTGACCTTTACAGTACCCAGAAGACTCAGGAGCACTCTATTCAAAACAATAATGAACAGTATACAGAAACTCCTCATATAATTAGAGGTGAGGTCAGAAAGGCCTTGCAAGGCATGAAATGGGGAAAAGTGGCAGGAGAGAATGGAATGGCAGTCGATTTAATCAAAGATGGAGGAGACATAATGCTAGGAAAACTGGCGGCTCTCTATACGAAGTGTATATCGACTGCAAGGGTCCCAGGAAACTGGAAGGATGCAAACATTATTCTAATCCACAAAAAGGGAAACATTAAAGAATTGAAAAATTATAGACCATTAGCTTACTCCCAGTATTATATAAGATATTCACCAAAATAATCTCCAATAGCGTGAGGGCAACACTGGGCTTTGGTCAACCAAGGGAACAGGCTGGCTTCAGGAAGGGATACTCTACAATGGATCACGACCATGTCATTAGTCAGATTATTGAGAATTTCGCAGAGTACAATATGCCTCTCTTTATGGCTTTATTAGATTATGAAAAGGCATTTGGTTCAGTAGAGATACCAGCAGTCATAGGGGCATTATGTAATCAAGGACTACAGGACGCTTACGTAAATATCTTGGAAAGTCTCTACAGAGATGTCACAAATACCTTAATTCTCCACAAGTAGGAAGATACCTATAAAAAAAGGGGTCAGACAAGGAGGCACAATCTCTTTAATGCTGTTCACTGCGTGCTTGGAAGAAATATTCAAGCTATTAAACTGGGAAGGCTTAGGAGTAAGGATCGGCGGCAAATACCTGAGCAACCTTCGGTTTGCCTATGACATTGTTCTATTCGGCAACACTGCAGACGAGTTACAATGAATCATTGAGGACCTTAATAGAGAGAGTATAAGAGTGGGGTTGAAGATTAATATGCAGAAGACAAAGATAATGATGAATAACTGGGCAAGGGAACAAGAGTCCAGGATCGCCAGTCAGCCTCTTGAGTGTCAAGGAGTACGTTTACCTAGGTCAATTAATCACAGGGAACCCTGATCATGAGAAGGAAATTCATAGAAGAATAAAAATAGGTTGGATCATATACGGCAGACATTGCCAGCTCCTGACTGAAAGCTTACGATTATCATTGAAAAGGAAGGTGTACAATCTGCATTTTACCAGTGCTGACATATGGAGGAGAGACTTGGAGACTGACAAAGAAGCTTGAGAAGAAGTTAAGGACCGCGCAAAGAGTGATGGAACGAAGATTGCTAGGCATAACGTTAAAAGACAAAGAGAATGGTTTGGATCAGAGAGCAAACGGGTATAACAATATTCTAATTGACATCAACAGAAAAAAATGGAGCTGGGCAGGTGATGTAATGTGCCGGTTAGATGACCGTTGGACCATTAAGGTTACAGAATGGGTACCAAGAGAAGGAAAACGCAGTCGAGGACGACAGAAGACTAGGTGGAGTGATGAAATTAGGAAATTTGCGGGCGCTAGTTGAAATCGGTTGGCGCAGGACAGGGGTAATTGGAGATTGCAGGGAGAGGTATTTGTCCTGCAGTGGACAGAAAATAGGATGATGATGATGATGACGACGATGATGATGATGATCGCATTTGTAAATTAGTGGAAATAACCATGAGGAGAAGAAACATGCGTTATATACAGGGTGTTCAAAGTTAGACTTTCCGGGATTAAAAAAAAAATGCGAAGAGGAGTACACAGAATCCATTTATCTACCTAGGTTGTGCGGCCAGGCGGTCGCAAACTAAGAGGATAATTGTAATGTCAGTATATAATTAAATTTGATAATTAACTTTTTATTTACTGCAGTTAGCATGTATGTTTATATTGAAAACTCAGAGGTGGTGCCGTTTGGTGACTATTCCATTTGGTACAATTTTAGTAACGCGCCTGTGTCCCGAGATATGCATGTCTGAAATTTCAGCCCACGCCGTCTAATTAATCATGTGACGGCAGCACCCGCTATGAGGCCCCTCCCTAGTGTGACGCAGCTGTTGCATGTGACGCTCGGTCTGACAAGAGTGCGGGGTGACAGGTAACGGTGATTACTTTTCGTTCTTGGCCGCCGTTTTCGTTCGTGGCCAGCGAAACCGAAGGATTACTTTGTGTGGCGGCTTGGCTGAGCTCTTTTTTGAAGCAATGATTTGCAGAGTTGGCGACAAAGTATGGTGCCACCGTACACGCATTGTTGAAGCAGTCAAGTGCAGTATTATGATAGTGGCTTTTGTTTTATTTATTTTTTACATTTCGGAGGCTTAAAGTCGTGCAAGTGTTAAGCATGAAACAAAGGTGACAGCTGCCGGGCAGCACCTTAGTTGCCAGTGGTGTTCCAGGGACACTGTACCTGTCCGAAGTGTGGGGTTTGAGGGCCCTGCATTGGGGGGGGGGGGGGGGGCGTACGCCTGAAAAACTGCTGTGAAATAGAAGGACGACTGTAAACTGGCATGAGTAGTGAACTTCAGTGGTGTATGCCTGACAATTTTTTTTTCTTCTTCACGGTTTTGTGAAAGTGCCGAACAGATCAAGCACCGCCTTGCAAGCGCATTGAGTGATTTCCTGAGCTTCCATTATGTGCCTTTGCCTTCGCCACTGATTGCCTTTACTAAGCTGGGCCGTTGGAAGAAGCAATTCCTTCTTTGGGACCTTCTGCGTTGAAAAATAGCTGCTTTGTCTGCGTCGAGGTACTATTCAGTGCCAGAAAAAATTGATCTAGTGCTATCAGTGGCGGAGATGAATGGAAATGCCTCATTAGCAATGAGTCTGTACGCGTCTCGCCAACCGGATCGGCGAGTTCTAACCAAAGCAACATTTGTTAGCATTTTCAGACATTTTTGCGCAGCAGGCTGAGTTCACCAAAAAAAGACAGCCCAAGAAGAGCATCATTGATGAGGACTTTGAAATTGACATCCTTGCCTGTGTGCATGCAATGCTAAATGTAAGCATCATAGTGATTTCTAAACAGTGCGTGAAAAGGAACAGTGCACAACATTCTAAAAAAGCATGAATTTCATCCATACCATGAGAGTCTTCATCAGGACCTAAGTGAGGCAGACTTTGAAAAACGGCCAGACTTTTGTAATTGGGCCCTCATAAAAATTGAACAAGATAAGGATTTCATACAAAGAGTGATTTGGGACTGATGTGGCTTGATATTGCAGGAACGACACAGTGAACATTCACAATGCTCACTACTGGTCGCAAGGAAATCCTCACTGGTTGCGGCAACACAACCACTAAATTCACTGGGTTCTAAATGTATGTCTTGGGTACTGGGCGTGAACACACACAGAAACAAGAAAGGAGACAGGACAGAGCACCACTTACAACTGCTTTAATCGGAGGCACACCGCACACTTATATAGGCGTCTTATACGCAAGGAACACAATCAGATCAAGATTGATATGGAAGGGTACTGGTTAAATATTTCTTTTCAGCCATATATAAAGATATTGATAGGTCACTGACACGTATGCTTCCTTTCTTTCCATATGAAGAAAGCCTCAATTACTTCCCGAGCTTTTGTATCTTTACTCTTTGCTAGAATTCGCGCCCCTGGAAAACATGGCTCACAAGAGCGTGATGGGCAGGACCTAATTTGCTTGGGTTTGTTTGGGACTTCTTTATCTTGCTCTACATTTCTTTCATGTTCCCTAATTCAGTCAACGCAGCGCCCAGTTTGCCCTATGTAGGGGAGGCCGCACGAGAGGAAGATTTCATACACGTCACCTTCAGCGCACTTCATAAACGGTCGCCCCTGTTTGGTGCTGCATCTTTTTTCATCTTCACGTATTCTTTTGATATGAGAACAAAGGCTTCCAAGCATTTTGGGGGCTGAAAACACAAGCGGCACCCCATGTCTGCTTGCAACCTTCTTTAAATTGTGGGCCATTTTGTGTACATAGGGCACCACCACAGGTGTCACCACCTCTTCTCGAGGGGGATTTTCCCTCGCTCTCACAGCCACATGACATGACAAGAACTTTGAGTCCTGAGGGACTGAGACCTTGAGTCAAAACCGAAGGCTACCGAAGTTTATGTCGGTGGCTCCGCCCATGATGGAACCTGGGAGATGAAGTCCCTCTGCAATGTCGTGGGCCCTCTGAACAGCCTGGAGTTGAATGTAGAGATTGCTGCTCTTGAGGGATTCCTGCTATTGTTCTTTCGTGATGGGTGGAGGGGCGTTAAGGGCTGGACACAGCCAAAGCATGTGGCCAAAAAAGCATGAGTCATGACCACATTTGGGGTATGACTGTGAGTGGTCAGGATCTATCCTGTTATGGGACTGAGGAGTGGGATACGAACGAGTTTTGCAGGAGTCTGAGTGTGCTAGCCTGAGGTTTGTTCAATTTGGGGTGAGGTGGTGGAAATGTCTTCGTGCCCAGTTGATAATGGGAAACAGTTTCGTGGAAATTACATGCTAGATCTTTGTTGATGTTGACCTCGTTCCAAGCCTGGCTACCCCTGACAGCGCGGTACGTGAAATCGCGTGCTCTCCGGTGGGCCTGCTCTCTTCATTTCTTGTAGTAGGCTTTCGGCGACTGCCATCACAATTGAATCAGGGAATCCAGCTGAAGACAGCCTGGCCAATTGGTTCTGGAAGCTAAACTGCATCCTGTGAGGGCACGATTTTCCGAGGGTGGTGTCACGATCCGCCCGGGTTCGTGAATGAGGGAGGGCTCGAGGCACCCTCCGTTAGACGGACGCTCTGCAGCGTGGTGGTGATGAACGATGACTGACCGTCGATCAGCTGTACTCGCCGGTGTTTATTGGTGCGGTGACCAATGTTGCCTACCAAGCCTGGTGGTCCAACGAAGATTATGCCCGAGGGGGCATCACATGCTTGCTACACCTCCTTACCCCCAGTTTGTTTGTTAACTAAAATAAACAAACATCCAAGTTCAGAGCAAAATGCTCTGCTTCCGTCATAGCCGGGTCGACAGTGTCTACTACCCTGGCGAGTAACGACCTGGTGGCCTCCGCCTGGGCACCGGTGTTGACGGGCCGGGTGCTGCCTGAGACAGCCTCGCTCCATCCAGAGGGTTTGCAGTGGTCGGCCTTGTGAGTGGTGTCGGACTTGACACCGGCCCAATGGGCACCGCACCACTGGCAACGCTTGCCGCCTCCGAGGTGGGTGGTGCTCCGCTGGAAGCGACTGGTGTTGCCGCTAGTGCTCCTGCGGGCTGGAACTCTGAAGTGGCAGTCGAGGGTGCTGGCCAGGTCCCGAGGCGAGGCCTAACATGGTTGGCGTGTCTGTGCCACATGGCCCCATCCGGCATGCGGACGAGCAGCGATGAGGTGCTGGCAGGAGACACCGCCTGTTCGGCGGGCCAGGATGGAAGTTCCTGGTGAAAACTGGAGCTCCCGACTCCGGCAAAGGTCCGGGATGGCACCCTTGGTCAGCAGCCAGCTTCTGCTTCAGCTGCTTCTGGAGCACTGTGGATCGGAGGTCCGGATGCAAGACGTCCACGGGTATCTTGACCATTCTACACAGCAGGAGCTCACAGGGGGTACGGCCAGTGACATTGTGGGGCGTGGTCCGGTACTGAAACAGTATCCGGGCAATCTGCCTCCAGAAATACCCAGTGTGGCTCTTCTTGAGCTTGTCCTTGATGGTTTGCACCACCTGCTCGGCTGCACCGTTGAAGCAGGGTGGTACGGCGGAACCATCATCCGGTGGATTCCGTTCTTCGTCGGCCAGGCCAGGTACTCTGTGCTGGCGAAAGCAGGACCATTGTCGGACACGATGACGCCCGGCAACCCCTGGGCGGCAGAGACCTGTCGCAGCGCTGCAATGGTCGCGCCTGCTGATGGAGTAGTAGAACCTCCACCCACTTTGAAAAGGCGTCCACCACTACCAGGAAGTAATGGCCCTTGAAGGGCCCCCCAAAATCCACATGCAGGCGGGACCAGGGTCTCTGTGGGAACGGCCAGGGGGTGATTTCAAGATGGCTTGAGGCCCGCTGATGCTCCTGGCAGATTTGGAAGCTCTGCACCATATGAGCGATGTCCTTGATCAGGCCAGGCCACCAAACATGGGACCGGGCCACCATCTTGGTCTTTTCCACGCCAGGATGACCCACATGCAGCAACTGCAGGACCCTGGACCGGAGACTTTGTCGGATCACCACCCTGGAACCCCACAGTAGGCAGCCCTGCTGCCAGCTCAGCTCAGCGGCCTTGTGGCTAGAGGCCTGCTGAACCAATTCCTCCCCAGGGGACACTGCCTTGACCACCTGAGACAGGACTGGGTCCTGGCTGGTTGCTTGCGATACCGCAGATCTGGAGAGCACCTCCGGGTACGCGTGCTCCAGCATGAACACTTCAGCAGGTTCTGGAACAGCATCAGGCACCTCTGGCAGGGGCAGGCGGCTCAGGGCATCAGCAGGTCCCAGGTCCTTTCCCGGACGGTAAACCAGCTGGTAACTGTAAGCTGCCAGCCTCAAGGCCCAGTGTACCACTCGAGGTGATGCCTGCACAGGAACTGCCTTGTCAGGCCCCCGCAGCCCCAAGAGCGGCTTGTGGTCCGTGACCGCCTCGAACTTCCGGCCTCACAGATACTGGTGGAAGCGTTCGACACCAAACATGTGGGCCAAGCCTTCCTTGTCCAGCTGGTTGTAGCATTGTTCTGCAGCATGAAGCCGACGAGAAGCAAACGACACAGGGCGTTCCTGGCCATCCTTGTCCCTGTGCGCCGGCACGGCGACGCATCTACGGTCAGGACGACAGGCTTGGCAGGATCGAAGTGTACCAGCACTGGAGCCTTGGTGATTAGCCCCTTGCTGCACTGGAAGGCCTGGTCCGGCTCCTTCTTCCAGACTCATTGCTGACCATCTCAAAGCAGAAGATGGAGCAACTGTAGATGCTCCGACAGGTTTGGCAGGAAACTCCTGTAGAAGTTTGAGGCAGATGTAGCTCTGAAGCTCCTTCTTGTTCTGGGGCTTAGGCACCTTGAGCACAGCATCAACTTTGCGGGGAGCCGGGGCTAGGCCAGCCTGGGAAACGACATGTCCCAAGTACTCAACACTGGAGGCCCGGAAAATGCACTTTTCCAGCTTGAGCTTGAGGCCGGCGTCCTGCAGTCGTTTGTGCCAGGACGGTGTGCAGGTTTTGTAGGTGGTCCTCTTCGTCGCTGCCAGTAACTAAGATGTCATCCAAGTACACCGCCACGTGCCTCATGCTCCTGAAGAGGTTGTCCATCTCCCTCTGAAATATGGCTGGGGCTGAGGCTACGCCAAATGGTAAGCGCGTGTACTCAAAGAGCCCCAAAGTTGTTAATATTGTGACATACTTCCGGGAGTCATCCTGGAGCACCAGCTGCTGGTAAGCATCACTGAGTTCGAGCTTGGTGAACTTCTGTCCACTGAAAAACGCTGACCAGAGATCTTCAATCTGGGGCAACGGGTACTTCTCAATGGTAGCGACGGGGTTGATGGTAACCTTGAAATCCCCGCAGATCCTGACACTGCCGTCTTGCTTGAGGACTGGTACGATGGGAGTGGCCCATTCAAACGTCTTGACGGGCACTGGAAGCCTTCTCGCTGTAACCGTTGCAGCTCCTGGGTTACCCCTTTCTTCAGGGCGAACGGCAGTGGGCGAGGCTTGAAAAAATGAGGCCGGGTACATAGATGCCAGCCGTCATACCGACGAATGTGCCCACCCCTGGCTGGAACAGGGACTTGAACTCGGTCAGGAGGCTGGGGACGTCTTTCACCACATGCAGGCAGGTTTTATGGTACTCTGGCAGACGAACCAGGCGGACTCATCTCCCTCGAACGGCTCGCGCCTTCCGTACAGCGGCATGGTGGCAGCAACGAGGGGCGGTGTTTCGCCGTTCGTGGCGGCGTGGGACGATCTGTGGGTACTCGTCGCCAGTGTCACGATCAGCCCGGGTCCGTGAACACGGGAGGGCTCGAAGCACCCTCCGTTAGACTGACGCTCCGCAGCGTGGTGGTGATGAACGATGACTGACCGCCGAGGAGCTGTGCTCACCGGTGTTTATTGGTGCAGTGACCAATGTTGCCTACCAAGCCTGGCGGGCCAAGTTTATGCCCGAGGGGGCATATCGCAGGAGACCTTTTCTTTTTTCTTTTTGCACGAGGTGCATATGCTCAATAAATCTGATCTGCACAAAACTCAATTTTTATATCTAGAAACTGTAGGCAGTTACACTCGGGCACTTCAATGGTCAATTGCAAGCAATTTCGATGTTGCCGGAATATGGATAAAATATCGTGCACACTCTCTTCGAAGTTCAAATTTCTGTCCTTATTAAAAAATATCAAAACATCGTCCACATATTTAAAGACTTTAGAAACATGCCTAGCTGGTAAAACCTGATGTAAAAACTTGATCCGTTTGTGTAAGAAAAATATTACACAATACTGGTGCCACACAGGATCCTATACATATGCCGGCTTTCTGCAGAAAATACTGCTGGTCAAATGTTATAAAAGTCGATTGCAGGTAAAACTCTAAAAGGGTTAAAAAATCGTCAATGGAAACTCCCGCATTGTTCTGAAAGGAAATGGGTTCGTATTTTTCGATACACTCGGACTGCAGTAATTAGGGCCTTGTGAGGAACAGAGTAAAATAAGTCTACCACATCCACGGAAAAGGCGCGTCCAACATCACATTGCAATTTTAGGAAGTCGCACACTTCGTCAGATTTCATTGTAAGAAATGGGTCGTCCACTTCAAGTGTACTGAAATGTTTCAACAAGAACTGGCTTAGCTCCTTCTGCCACGAGCCTTTTTCTGTGGCTATTTTTCTAAACAGCATACCATGCTTATGCATTTTTACTGAAAAGAAGGCTTTCAAGGCATTATTTTTGCTTTTTCCTATCTGTTTGCCAAGACGATCTAAACCAAACTGCTCACATAGATGCAAAAGCTCGGGAAGTAATTGAGGCTTTCTTTATCGGAAAGAAAGGAAGTATATGTGTCAGTGACCCATCAATATCTTTATATTAAAGACTGAAAAGAAATATTTAACCAGTACGCTTCCATATCAGTCTTAATCTGATAGTGTTCCTTGCGTCTGAGACGGCTATATAAGTGTGTGGTGTGCCTCCAATTAAAGCAGTTGTAAGTGGCGCTCTGTCCTGTCTCCCTTCTTGTTTCTGTGTGTGTTCGCGCCTAGTACCCTAGATGAATTGCGACCAACTCGCAATTCATTAGACCAAGGACAAGACGTCCTTTTAAATGTATGGTGTGGCATACTTGGGGACAGAATCATTGGCCCTCACTTCTTCGAAGGGAACCTCGATGGAAAGAATTATGCACATGAAATTCTTGCTGGTGTCGCCGATAAATTTGCCTCAAGTCTCCCTCTCAACGAACTGTGGCAAGTTTGGTTCCATCATGACGGGGTCCAACCACATTTCTCCTCCACTGAAAGGAACTGGTTAAACTGTTACTTTCCACAGCAGTGGATTGGACGCAAAGGAGAGATGTTTTGGTCGCCGAGATCCCTTGATCTCTCTCCACTGGACTTCTTTTTGTGGGGCTACGTGAAAGGTCGCGTTTACGCAGTTGAGACCA
Source organism: Dermacentor variabilis (assembly GCF_050947875.1). Classification (NCBI taxonomy): domain Eukaryota; kingdom Metazoa; phylum Arthropoda; class Arachnida; order Ixodida; family Ixodidae; genus Dermacentor; species Dermacentor variabilis. The sequence goes on from NC_134568.1 coordinate 219,323,685, forward strand.
CCGATGTGAATGAAATGAAGATTAGAATAGTTACCGTCTGTAGAAGCATTAGCCTGGAAATGCTGCGCAGAGTTGTCGACTCGACGCGAGAGCAGTTCATGTGGTGTGTTGCGGCGGAAGGCAAGCATTTCGAACATTTTTAAGCCGTTGGTTTCTTGGTGATTGTCATAATTCTAAGTTGAATAAGATATCATATCGCTCGAAACTAATATTGTGTAAGCAATGGTATACTTGAAGCAAATTTCTAAAATGTTTGTATGTTTTGTTTGTATGTAGGCCATGGATTTACACTACGTGTTTTTCTTTTTGTTCTTTTATTCCCACTTCTTCCGAAGTAATATCGGAATCGGAGCTGTGTGCAGCTAAATAAACATGAATTTGACTATGTTGACAATTTCATGCTCTGTCATGAGGACTGGTAGACGCGTTCTAATTTTAAAAAGGTGACATAGACAATACGGGCCATTAATCCGCGTTTCCTAAGCGCTGGCAATGCAGGGTCGTAAATTCTCTTTACGCATGTGCAAGGCGCCCTGGAAACTTTAGTGGTTAATAATGTGCTGTATGGCAACTGACGCTGTCGCTTTACGTTGTGAGATGGAATTAATTTCAATCATTCTGCAAAATTATCATTTAAAAAAAGCAGAGCAGTATTGCTGCACCTGAGTGCATAAGAAGTCTTAAGCGGCAGGTCATCTTGTCACCCACTCTGCTAGCAATTGCTCAAAGAAACGGGGCTCGTCTCGCGTCGCCTGCAGTCATTCTTTGGTTTCACTGGCCAAGAACGGAAACGCTGGCTGAGAACGAAAAGTAATCACCATCGCCTATCACCCCACGTTCTTGTTGGAGCGCCATATGAAACAGCTCCGTCGCACTAGGGAGGGGCCTCGCTTGTATAATTAGACGGCTTGGGCTGACATTTCAGACGTGCATATCTCAAGACACAGGCGCCTTAGTAAAATTGCACAAAATGGAATAGTCGCCAATTTGCAGCACCTCTTGAGTTTTCAATATAAACCTACGTGCTAACTGCAGTAAATAGAAAGTTAATTATCGAATTTAATTAAATACTGACAGTACGACGACAATTATCCTCACACTTTGCGACTGCCTGGCCGCATAACCTAGGTAGATAAATGGATTCTGTGTACGCCTCCTTGCATTTTTTTTTTAAACCAGGAAAGTCTAACTTTGAACATCCTGTATATGGAGTGGAGCTTTCTGCACTTACCCATAAGTGGCTAAAAATACCTGCCGATTCTATATCTAGGGATTTGGTTTATACCAAAAAGTGCTGAATTCTGGAATTCTTGTGGCTACTCAAACTGATTCTTCGTCGCACCTGACACACTACTTAGTGGGAGGGCTCCGTGCAAATTCATTTCATGCTACCCAGGACTTTTGATCCACATGACATTGCTGAAGAGTTTTTGGGAACTCGGAAGTTGAGGCCGATTGTAAGAGCATGGGCAGGCAGAAGTCCACAGTCTGCCCGCTTCACTGGTTTTCTTTTTATGAAGCTGCGAACAGCTTTTTCTCAACATGCTAAAGGCTAAAAATGCAAGAAAGAGGTGATCAGCTTCTCAAAAGACGAAGTTTCCAAATGTAAGTGCCAGCTTGATACTTACTGCCATGAAAGACATGCAGTTGGAGAGCACTCTTGTGTTTCATGTGCACCAGATTCTTATCAGCCTCCTAAAGTTGTAGTTCTGGAAGTCAGTGTATTGCTTTAAATCACAGACGAGGCCACCCGCAGCGACCAGAAGTATAATTCTTTTTGTACAGAAAACTGCTTATTGAGAACTGGTACTGCGGAATGGAGCGGAACCATAGATGACTGATATGCACTTCAGTGAGGATCTTCATTCTTTTTGTTTGTTGCCCGCAGTCTGAACCAAAATCTAAAGAGTGACCTGTCAGAGGACTTCAGTGTTTACTGTTAGTTATTATGTATGGGGACAAGGGAGGAATCGGTGATGGAGACTATAAAGGGGGGTTCGTGGAGTATATGCGTTATAAAGTGCAGGGTAAGGTTGAGCTCATCCTTTTCTGAAATGTGCACCATCCTCAGTGGCCATGCCTGTCAGTTGTAGCATTTAAATTGCTTTCCTTTGTGCACCTAATGTCAAGACGGCGGGCAGCTCTTTCGATGGGGGCATAATGCAAAACCCCTCGTGCACCGTGCATTGGGTGCATGTTAAAGAATGGCAGGTGGTCAAAATAATCCAAAGCCCTCTACTACGACATTTTTTATAACCCACTGTGCACTTTTGGGGCATTAAACCCCGCAATTCAAGCTTTTCCCAAATGTTGATTGTAACCAGGGAATTGTGCTGCAGCTTTTTGATGAGAACTTCCGTATGCATACGTGCAAGCATTTTAAGAAATTTGAATTCTAAATAATTTGCCTCATGGCCTTTCTGACAATAAAGCTTTCTTGTGCCAGTGTTTGCTTCCCATTGTAAATAAGTGTGACCAACTTTTCAAACCAGGACAAAACCGATAAGGGCTCACTGTAAAAAAACAGGTGCTGGTAAGTGCCAAATTTTCAAGGGAAATAAATGCCGATAAATAAGTACCTGCTGAATTTCAAAGAAATAAATGGTGGAAAATTCAATCTTTATGTCGTGGCCTCTTTTGTCCAAATGACCATTCGTGTACTTCACTTCTTATGGTCGGGTGTTAAGACATTGTGTGCAACATTTGCTTTGCAGCTAAAGGGGTGTGTGTACTTCTAACGTGTAAGTGTTGACTGTTCTGATGCAATGAATGGAGCTTTGTTGCTTAAAACAAACCTCGTTGCTGTTATGGTAGTAATTAGGTGCAGTGATAGCATCTTCTTGTGTTTGCCAGATATGTGCTTGCCTCTCCTCCGATTTCTTTTTTTCCTTTCATGTGAATGGGGACATGAAAATATTCTCTTTATGCTAAATGAGCTGTAGTAGCTTGTTTCTGTAGCAGTTTTGCACTGTGTATGTGCATGTCACTGAGGTTGAAGTCACAAAGATGCAGGAGCACCTTGATGTTGTACAAGGGGATGGGGTGCTTCACCAATGCTGTTTTGTCGGCGTCAGCACAAGTATTTGGCGTCCTTGAGCTGTACTGTGAATGCAGACCTGAAAGCTGCCATGTGGCAGCTTTGGGTAGGTATTGTGGATATCTGCTTTTCATTAGGAGAGCACTGCTGCACTAAATTTTTGTCTCAAGGACGACCTGCATTAATGTACTGAAGGGAACATGTGTCTGGGAGGCCGACATGGATTTTGCAAGCTTAGTTGCATCTGTGAGAGGAGGCAGCATCTTTCATGCAGGTTATAACTAGGGTCCTTATTGGGATTTATATTTTTTTGAAATTTGGCAGGTAAAAATCTGGTGCTCTATTTAAAAATTAAAAACAGGGAGAAAACTTTTTTTTTCTGTTGGGCACAAAAGCTGGGGAGAAATAGGGGTTTTGTTGTTTGGCAGCCGAAATTTTGGGATATTGCTCATGACTGTGATATTGCTCAAACGATTAAGACACACAATAGTCTCCCTTAGCCCTCAAATATTTCATTTAAACCAGCAAAATAAATCACAAGAACATGTATTGGCAGGCATGTAAACGTGCCTATTAAACAAGTATGAAAGGAAGGACAGGTAGGACAAGTAGGGTAAGGACAGGTAGGACAAGTAGGGTGTACTTTCAGCTGGTTATTTGAAAGCCCTGTCATTATATAGAAAAATGTGTCAGTGTAGGCGCGCGCGTGCACACACACAAACACAAACAAACACACACACACACCACGAAAGCTACACTGATGCATTCTTCATTTTCTTTGGAAATTATCTTATACACATGCACACGCACGCGGAAGCTACACTGACACATTTTTATTTTTCTTCGCAAACCATCTTTGCTGTGATAATCGATTGCAATAAATGGATTGCAGTTGCAAGTGAGATGTCTATTGGTTTATTTAGCAGCTCTATTTGCTATGTACTGGCAAATAGAGCTGTTCGAAAATCATATGACAGACTCGTCTCCACAAATCTTTGTTTTCAGGCATTATTATTAGATTAAAATAAACGTCAACAAAAACAGCAAATAGAGGCGAGTCTGGCGATCGCTTCATTCCTTCAGAAAAAAAGTAGAAAATGCTGTGCATGCAGCATGCTTTGCAGGAGATGTGGTGCTTTTCATTACCAGGCCTTATACTTGTTGAAGTACATTATCATGTGCTTTGAAAACATTTCTGTGTCCATCCTAGACCTGTTAGGGCTGTAGTCCATGTTTGTTGTCATCTTGTTTTCTTGGTTCTCAAAATACACTCTTCAAAATTAATGGAATACTAGCCAGATGAATCGGCCATCCTTCTTTGAACATAACATATTTAGCTAAACATCCTCTCAATGCCACATCAACTGTTGGCAATGCAGTGCAGCGTCTGGGCTGCATTAATTCCTGCTTAAGTGTTGGGCTGTTCTCGTTTAAGTGTCGAGGGGAAAACAAGGCATACACCATTTCATATATTAATGATGTTAATAGTATGATATATCCATGACTGCTTGCTCGCAAAATGTGGGCAGTGTTCATTAGTTGTTAAACACCTTCACTTGTTCTTTATGAAAGGGCAAACTTCATGGAGAAATCTTGTTTCTTTACATAATTTTCACTAACATTGATTGTTCTTGGTGCAAAAAAAAAAAAAAAAAATATCGGGTTTTACCCAAAAACAAGGGACCTTAGTTATAACTATAACTGATGTTGAAGTGAAACACTCGAAAAAATTTGCTGTGGTAGAATGTCACGAAATTCCGTTAATTGCAAAGGAATTGTTTTTCTTTCATTGCTTTTTGCCTGGACGTGCACATGGCTATAGCAAAGTAGGTTGCTATTAAATAATTACTGTTTTTGGAATAGTAAGGCTTTCTTCTGTTGGGGAGTTACTAGTAAATGCAAACATGCTGTACAATGGCTTTTGTCTTCTCTCTCTCTCTCTCTGTCTATATATATATACTATATATATATATTATATATTATTATATATTATATATATATATATATTATATATATCCCTTTTTTCTATTCCTAAACTGCAATACACCATGGCTCCATCTCCATAATATTGCCATTTTAGTGCCATTTTTTTTTTCAAGTAAATGGTCAACACATTGTCTCTACTTCTGTTCTACAGTCTTGGGTATTAAGATGCCATTGTTTAATTTTATGTTCAGTGGACCCCTGTAATATGCTATTCATGGGACTGCTAGCATGCACACATATATATACCTGTAAGCAGAAAACATGTTAGGTGAGCATCACGGTGGATTTCAGTGATATGACTGGGAAATTGTAACAACAGGAAGCTCACTAGTGGAAAAAAAGTTCATGACGTTCTGCTGTAGCTTTAAATGTTTTGAAGTAATTGAAATGGTTTAAAGCCGGTGGCAGAGTGGTTGTTCGACCTCCAATCAATTTGCCTGCTTTTACAAATTTTTAAGAATAATATAACTGGGGGATATAAGAATAAATGCTTTTTTTTATAGAATGGAACAGTTTGCTAGCATTGGTAAGTTATATTTAATATGTAGGGCTAGCAAGCTTTGGAGCTAAGTTGGTACAGTGTGCACTGTTATCAATGGGTTAAACTGGAAGAATTGTAAATGTGGCATTTGTGCAAGCTTTCATGGTGCCTGTAGACATTAAAATGTTGGCATTACAAGGGTCTGTCAGATGTATGGGGTTTCATTATTGTAATGTATTGAACATTTGACTTGTTTTTAAGTGCAACAACCATTGCATCAAACACACATCCTCCATTAGTTTGGAATCATGGGAGCGCTTTTTGTGAAATATTTTGTTGGATGAATACACAGGTATAATACACACCTCATGCCCCATTTCTTCATGAAGGTCTTGCCTCACAACTTTCTTCAGTGTTTGGGCTAGTTATGTTGCTTCTTGGCCTTTTAGCTAAGGTAGTACGCAGTTCCTGTTATATTTCACCTAGTATGGACTCTGCACACATTTGTTACGCAGGTAAGGTTCGGTGTTGATGGAAAATGTAGATAAAAGGTCATTTCAACTGTTGCACAGCCATTGTGGCCCCCGCCATGAGTAATCTTTGTGGCAACAGTATAAATTGAGGTGTGTCTGCTCTCAACTGGGTTGGAGGTCAAGGGTAATTTTTCAGGTCTGTGCACAGTGCACTGATGACATTTCCTCAGATGCATCCAATGATTGCTTCATTTGCTTCCCAGAAGTTATTTGGCATGAGCTTTTCTACTGATAGCTGAGTAGCAAATTTTCTTAACTCTTGTGAAAAGTTGTGTTCTTTTTCTTTGCTCTTTCTGTTGAATTTAGTGATTTGTCTCCAAAGTTTGATCTCCTGACACTGTTCTTACGAGAGAGCCATTGCCTTGGCTTGCTGTCTTTTTATTCAGTTGCCGAGCCTTGATTTCTCCCTGATGCCATCAGTTGTCGCTCGCTGCTGTAGTTTGTTTTATCTGCTTGACCCGTAGCTGAAAATACGCTGTTCTAAACTTTTAAGCCCACCTGTGCCGCTGCTGTAGTGATGGATATATTGCATACCAGCTTGCTGTTGGTTTTATAGAGTCCAGATACTCTGTGATGTATGTTCCATGTGGGGCAGCCATCCTGACACTACTGCTCTGCCATATGTAATGTCACTCCATTGTGCAGCTGGTTTTTCATGTGATTACAACAGCAAAAGCAATTTTTTAGGTTAAAGACAGTGTCATTGCAGACATGAGCGACGCTGGGCTTGTTTATTCGACTAGCCCACGAGGACAGGCAAGGTGGTGTGCATTCTTTCCTCTGCCTGTCTTCATATAGTGTGCTGTTATACTGTTAAGAGCGTGCTATCGCTAAATAAATTTTTACGGTGTTTTCATCAGTTTGTTCATGATTGCTGTTTGTTTTTTGATGCCCCTGCGCCATTAAAACCCAGCAATCGTCATCAGTTTGTTTCCATAGTATAATACATTTTTATTATGCTTTAATCAATTTGTTTTTCCTGCCCAACCTAGTATTTCATCCTTGTCTACGTTGTGGAAGATCTAAGACGTAATGCTGGGTGTTTTGTTGTCCTGGGAAAGTTCAACATCTTGGACATCCGTATGCATCCCAGAATTTGTACATACCAGGTGTTCTTATACTTTTAACATGAACTGAATAAAACAAAAATTGCCTGAGGCATGTAGCACAAATCTACTTATTGAGCTGGATTACTCAAAAAGGTGGACATTACTTAAGAAATCGAAATTAATAATTGACTAATTAAACAAAATTCACAATTCAGCTTTTTAACTAATTGATTTAGCACACATATTGCACTTTACTCACTGTAGCCAGTGATTTCACTAGGCATGTCCACTTGGAACAAATTTTGAAGCTAGCACCAGTGTTGAGATAAGTGTTATTAAACTTGTCGTAAAAGTGCGCCGCTGTCCCACTTAATTCCTTAGTAAACTTTTTTCTTGTGTATTGACGCTCAAACATAACTGGAGCACCAATGCATTTCATCACACACACACTGGGAAGGCATATCTTGAAACTGCTGTCATCCTAAGAATTTGTTCCAAGTGGGTTTTTCTGAGCTTTCTGTATATGTATATTTTCTTTTTGGAGTCAGTCCTTTCTGGTACCAGCATATCTCTAAAATACCCCCCCCCCTCCCCCCGCTACAGTGCCCTTGTGGTGCTACAGGTATTTGCATGAATAAATAGATATGCCTTCAGAACTTCGACTACAATTTGTAACTTGCCATATGTGCCATAAGGTAATTAGTTTAAAAGCTAATGAGCAAAATTTTGGTAGTTAGCTGTGTATGCTCTTTGATTTCTCATGAAAATAATGTACGCTGATTAGAGTAATGCAGCTCAAGAAGTAGAATTGTGCAACATGTGAGATCAATTTTTAGAAATCGTGTTAATAAAAACAGCACCCTATACGCACTATATATGTTTAACGTCAGCTACAAGTAGGTTGAGTTGTGCACAGGTAGACTATAATTATTATTTTGTGCAGTGTTCACCTCATCTTTCGTAGTGTGTTCTGATTAGTATTTCACTTTCATGGCATAGTTGCTGTGAACTGCATATTCACAACTCTCGATGTTAACTAAAAGACCAACCGCTGACCACAATTATTTGGTTAAATTTTGTTTCTGGCTGGGGAGGTTCTCACAATGAAAGTATCAGGAAAGCTGAAACCACTTATTTAACCCCTTAATTGTCAATGATGAGATGACTCGTCATCACGAGTGCCCTCTGGTGCCAATGACGTGAATTTTTGCCAATTTTTGCAAAAAATTTCAGAAAATGCAGAACATTAAAAAAAATGCCACAAAATATGCAGGTCTTGGAAAAATATTCTGTACTTCTAAAAATTTTTTTGGAATTTGTCACAGCAATTAAGGGTTTAAAATGCCTATAGAGAGAGAGAGAGAAAGATTGAATCATTTTAGACTGATAAAGTAAAGCATTATTTGAAAACTGTTTTCATTAATTTCACAGTTAGAGGTTTATTATTATAAGGAAAAAATGAAAGGCAAAGTTAAATTTCCTTTGGTTTGTGCCAAATACTCTGTGCCAGGATGTCAGTGGGATGTCATGCATTTGAAGTAATATTTCATATTTTGACCATTGTGCCTCTATTGAAGTTCTTGAAAGTTGCCAAGGCCATTCTTTGGCTTTATTAAACTACAATGCAGCTCATCTTTACCAGTAAAAAAATTAACTAGGCCCACACAGGTGCTGTCAAAATCCATGATGTCAAGCTGGTGCGAGAACTTTCAAGGTGGTGCTACCACCCACTTTTCATTTTTACATGTTTTCTGGGTTACTGAGCCTCTTCTTACGCCAAGAGCGGCTTTTTTTGTATTGTAGGAGGGCAATGTACTAATACAGGTAAAATTATTTTTCCCTTTGGTGTCCATTAAGGCACTTACATAACTCAGATTCATGGTGTGCACATGTAGGCTTTCTTCATTCCATTCAGAGTGTCTAGCATTGTTTAGATAGAAAGTACATTAATTCACTTTGCGTGCACTTTCTGAATTAGTTCAAGAGATGCTGCACTTTATTTGCTTCACCAGTGTAGTGGGGCAAATATGCACATTGCCATTCATTTTACGCAATGCAGGCTTTGTGCAGAATAAGTTAGCTGTTCCGCACAATTGCAGGGGAGGTAGTTGAGGCTTTGTGCAAGAAGCACGGAAATGGCACTTAACTGGGCCGGTGTAATGTAAAACTATTCCAATCTGTTTTTATTCCAAATTGGCCATTAGCCCTCCCCGATAGGTCAAAGGGGCTCAGGCTCAGCCCATTTGGGCTGGGCACTCACCCATATGGGCTGGACTCTAACCATTCTGACCTATCACGGAGGGCTAATGGTCGATTTGGAATAAAAACAGATTGGAATAGTTTTGCGTTATACCGGCCCTGATGTTAACAGGTTCGCTTTGTCTAGCATGAATTAAAACGAACCTTTTAATTTCTAGGTAGTGATGCACCCACCTTGCATATACAAAACTCAAAGGAACAGAAAGAAGTGTTCAGTTTATCTGAAATTTCGCTTATGGGAAGGGCAAAAATAATGAAAATCTTATTTGGAAAGCATAAAGAAATTGCCTTACTTGAAAAGCATGTCCTTTGACAATGCTGTGTCAAACTGGCATGCTTGTCACTCTGAAAATGTTGCTGCTAGGTCAAAATAAGTGACAGAAGAGTGATAGGGAGAGTGATATGGACAACATTGAACTCAGTTGTTTAAATAGATTATAGTACTTACTTTCATAACAGTTGCTGTCATTGGCATTTTTTTAAACATGTGCGTATTGTGTTGTGCACTGCCCTGTTTTTACACTGGCGGCATGCTCTGAAACAGGTGTTCTGTTTGCCTGTTGACATTTGATGTATAAAGGCTAGTGCCACTTTAGTGTGCCTAAATACAACACATGGCAGAGTATAAAACATCTGGAGAAGAATGTGTTCATTCTTTATTACAGTTTGACACACTTAAGACATACACAAGTTGCATATGGTTATGTGATGAGCTGTGCCATGGCTTGCTTCTTTGGGATAAAAGCTTTCCAAATATATAGCATATTTTTTGGGTAGGAGTGTGCGAACATTAGATTTTAAGATTGAATTCTGGAAATGAGCAGAGCAGCTCCAAAACCGAATCAAATATTGAATAGCTTTAGAATAGCTTGCAAATAATGTGCAGCCTTCTCATCATTATTATCAACGAATTTTACATCCTGGTTTTCACGGCATTAGAATGCTTCTGTCACGCTGCACATTGCAAAGCATGTTATCATACAAGAGGGAGCAGTAGGAACAATTAAGAAGTTTGCTTAAAAAATTAATGCTCTTCAGAGAATACGCAGTCATGCATTATCACATAAAGTTTAAAAAGCCAGCCTTGTAGGCCAATTAGCATCTGTCTACACCTTAGCAACGAAACAAACACACATGTCTGTGGCAACGGCAGAGCGGAAAAAAGCACTTTTTCTCTACTTCAAGTGGTCAAAGCAGGTGGCACCACTATTGTATCCTAGTACATTGCAGTGTTCAGATTTAATTTGGTGAGAGCACACATGTATTGCATCTGCAAGTACAGGGTTTGTCCGTAAAGTAATGAGACTGCCTTAGAAGGGTTTAGGTACGAGCAATTTGGTGCAGGTCATTCATTTTAAACAGCACCAAAAACGCGGACAAGGAAAAGCACACAACCAGCACTGACTGCCAACATATTTATTGAAGCCTGCACAAATATATACTATTTGCAGCGAGCTGAAAGAAAGAAAGAAAGAAAGGAAGAAAGGGAATGCGAGTCATTGTCAATCAACTCCTACTGTGCATGCGTCACAAACGTAAAACTATACAAATGTAAAATACAGAATACGGACACAATCGAAACTGATTAAGTTCTAAGGAACTTAAGTTCCTTATCGCAAACAGCGATAGCCGGTACGCTTACGCAAGTGGCTCCTAACTCACAAATTGAAAGGGCTTCAAAGATTTCCCTGGCCATCTGATCACTGTATATACTTGGCACACGGGTGTCTTCTAGGCAGGGTCAGCAGCCACGCTTTGCACAATGAAGAGCTAGATTGCTACCAGTCTTAATCTTAACACAGTGTGCATGCTCACGTAAATGTTCATTAAGGCAGCATCCTGTTTGCCCTATGCAAGTGCAGCCACAAGAGGTGGGAATGTATTAACTACATTGGTTTTGCAATCTACGGGCTTGGCGGTATGTTGCTTACTATACAGCCCAGGCGTTTGCCGGCTATCGTTGACAATTATGCGCAACCTTATCAACTTGTTAGCAGCAGTAAACTCCACCTTAACACTGGCCCAGCCTGCGGCTTTCTTGATTCGGTGGGACACACAATGTACATACGGGATCGGAACAGTCTTGGTTATGTCCTTTACCACTTCACATGGTTTCATGGGGGAATGAACCTCTTACAATAATTATTGACTTCCGTCAAGGATGACAGCAGTTGTGTTGGATAGCCACTTGCCTTAAGCTGATGGACTTGGTTAGTGAAGCTGCTGGACATCAAGTGGGGACACGAGGGAACGACAGCATTTCTGAGAGCCACTTCACCATTTTGAAGAATTGGAAGTGTAGTGGAAGAGGTGTTTCTTATAACGTGGGGCATACATCCAACACGTGTGCTTCTCCTGGAGTTGCAGTGCAAGGTCAAGGAAGTGGATTTGGCCTTTTCCAGGCAATTCCCTTGTGAACGTCACCCCTCGAAAAATGCTCTGAGTTTTTCGAAAACATGGTCGAACAGAAGTAGCTTGATTTGGGTAGGCAGAAAGGATTACCAAAAAATTGACGTAACAAAATACTTTCCCAGGACCTAATGTGCTGAGGTGATCCAGGAGGAGATTATCGTAGTGCACCAACAATAAATCACTCATTATGGGCACAATGCAATAGTTCTAAAGAACTTAATCAGATTTGATTGTGTCCATATTGTGTATTTTACACTTGTATAAGTTTGTGATGCATGCACAGCTGGAGTTGATTAATGATGACTCGCCTTCCTTTTCTTCCTTTCTATCTTGCAGCCTGTTGCGAATAGCATATATTTGTGCTGGCTTCAATAAAGATGTTGGCAGTCAGCGCTGGTCGTGTGCCCTTTATTGTCCGTGTGTTTTTTTGTCGCTGTTTAAAATCAAAGAGACTGCCTGCTGCATGGAGCTGCATTCGCCAGTAGCGCTCTTCCTGGAGGTGGGATTTGTGGTGGGGGTTCTAAGCTAAGTAGCGCACCAGGCGGCAGTTGCGTCTGAGTGGCAGTCACATCCGAGCTCTGACGCAGTGAGGATCTGAAGTGGCGCAAAAGCTGTTCTAGATTTTGTCATAGCAGAAAAACATAAAAAGTGGAGCATTTGCTGGAGCGGCAGTACGCAATGAAATTTTGCTTTCACCTGGGAAAAAGCGCTTCTCAGATGCTACCTTGGTTAAGGAGGCTTACAAAGACGATGCCCCGTCTAAGGGCCCAGGTTTTTCGGTGGTTCACTGAGTTCAAGAATGGACGGGAGACTGTTGAAGACATGGAACGATCCGGACGGCCTTTCGAGTTGTTTGGACTAAGATGTGGCCAAAAAATCTCCTGGACTCTGACCGTCGTTTCAGTATTAGATTAATTACTGAAGACCTTAACATGTGCAAAACAATGGTTCACAAAATTATTTCTCAAAATTTGAACATATGGAAGGTTTTTTTGAAATTGGTGCCAAAAGTGTTGAGTGATGAACAAAAACGACGAGTTGGCGTTTCCTGTGATATGTTGGTGCAGTTAGAAAGTGAACAGAACTTTTTAGATGGCGTAATAACAGGCAACGAATCATGGGTGTTCCAGTACGAACCAGAAACCAAGCGTCAAAGTTCGGAGTGGCACACTGCGAACTCCCTGTGCTTAAAGAAAGTGAGAATGTCAAAGTCCAAGGTGAAGACAATGTTCATTGTCTTTTCTGGCAAGCGTGGGGTGGTCCACAAGGAATTTGTACCTCTGGAACGAACTGTCAACGCCGTGTTCTACAAAGAATTCCTTGAGCACCTTTACAGAGCTGTCGAACGGAAACAACCGGTGATTGACGATCGCTTCCCGTTCCCAAAGCTCAAGAAAAGCCAGAAAGATCACTGTTTCGACAATGTTCCTGCCATCCAACGGGCTGTCACAGATTCTCTGAAAGCGGTTACGCCAGCTGACTTCGAGGGAGCCTTTGCAGCGTGGGAATCGCGAGGGTTGCAATGTGGGCTTGTTGGTAATGCATCTTCAAGGGGTGTACAGTAGCGCGATTAAAAGACGGGACAAAAGAAGACACACAGGGACACACACAGCGCTGTGTGTGTCCCTGTGTGTCTTATTTTGTCCCGTCTTTTAATCGCGCTACCGTACACTCCTTCAAGGTGGGAATCGTGTTGGCAGCAGTGTATCGATGCCCAAGGAGACTATTTTGAAGAATTTTAATTATAGGTACCGATCAGATCAGTCAACCTTGTAGTACCAAACAATAACCCACTGCAGAAAGCCATGTCTAAACAAAATTTTGTTGTGAGTGATTGTGGTCTAACTTGGAAGGTCTGGCTCCCTGAGTGACGCAGTGAGCTATAGTATGTTATGTCCGCAGTGGATGGGATGAATGTAGTCACATCCTTGCTTCAATTTTATGTTTGATCATTACACAGTCGACAACGTGAAACATTTGAAAACTGTTATAAAAATATTTGGCTTTTATAATAGTGTCTATTCAATTGGTTGTACGAAAGGTTCGAATATTGACACACCGCTATTCTTTCATGTTTGACATTCTAAGCTCTTGATGTGCATGACATTGGAACATTTTGAGGCTGCTTTTTAGAATAGAAAATCGTAGGCACTAGCCTGATCTACTGTTGGTGTCCCTTGTTGCTGCCAGTGCAAGAATGAGTACAGGAGCTGGGATAAGTATGTGTTAGTTACAATGAAATGTACAGAAATGTTAGTTTTCAGACGTAATGTTTTGGTTACCTTTGATAAACATGCTTGAGAGTTATAAATTTATTTGTTATGGTTGCCTTCATACATGCTGATTTTATGTTCTGCTTGCATATGCTGTGAGGAGGATCAGGGACCGAAGGGCCCGCTTTTAGTTAGTCACAACAATATGAAGGAAAACATAAGGGAAATTATTTGTTGCTTTTAATTGAAATGTTAAAATGATAAGAATTGTTGGATGCATTGACAGGATTCATAGCAGAAATGTGACATCAAGAAATAATTAACATCAAGATGGGACTATTGCAGAATTTGGCTTCTGGATTTCTACTGAAATGTAACTGGACAAAAAGAAAGAAGAAAAAAGAATACATGTAATAGTTAGACTTGTCAATGTGATGTCTCTCACCAAAGCCTTTAGTACTTGCATTGTGCTGTTGCCAGCACATAATTAAGTGTTGCCATTTATAATAAAAATTAGTATGGAACAGGTTAGATAGTAAGCCAGAAACAGAATAGGTTCTGGCTTGCTAAAGCAGGAATGATGAAACAACAAGGTAGTGCTTTGTGTCAAGTGTGCAGATGCGCTGAGTGGAATGGGTCAGCCCTGCGAAGATGACGAGACACTGCTGTGGTTGCATGCGCACACTGGTTGAATAATTATTCCACCAATGAAAAAGGCCACGACGACGGCACGAGGCGTGAAATGAAAGCATGAAGCGCTCAGCCAATGAGCTGCCTACACGGCAATGCTGAAGAAAAAAGAATCCGGGGAGACGGAGAAGAGGAAGCCAGTGGGGAAGAAGGTATTCGCCAGTGCTCTTGGCACAGGAGTGAACCCGTTGGGCATCAGGCCCGTGCTTGGTGCCTCCTACTGGACCAAGGCGACCTTCCAGAGGCGCAGTCGCTACATTGTTCGGGTCTCGGGAAAGAAAAGTGGTGTACCATGTCACAGAAGTGAAGCCCATGCACCAGGGGCAGAGTCAAAGCCACTAGTCTTTGTATTCGGCTTCGAGGCCTCTACCGTGCTAAGGCTACCCCCTCATGTTCCCAACAGCATAACCATATTTCCCCCTGCATCTTTGAGTTCATGTTGTTTGCCTGGGGGCGACCATGACTTAGTTTTGATGGCGCCTAGCCTCACCACCTCTTCCAGTCTGTCTCACTGCTACAGTGCAGATCATCAAACTGTAGGTGTTCTTGACTCTGACCTGTCCTTTTAGATTTCTACTTTGTGTGTTTGACCAGCTGTGCCTGTTTATATGGTTTGTGCCAATGTGCCACTTGTTTAATGAATGGTTTTGTTTTGCAACGAATGTTTTCGTCTCTTCATACCCGGAGGTTCTGCCTCAGGAGCGATCATTCTAATGAAAGAACCTCATCACGAATGGGTAGCGATGCCACCTTCAAGTTTGCACACTAGCTCGCTGTGACATCATGTATTTCAATATCTGTGCAGGCTTAGTTAACTTATTGGGAAAGATTGACTACATTGTGTTATGAAGGAGCCAGACTGAACTAGAAAGTTTCGAGAACTTTTACTGTGCTACAATGGCCAAAATAAAAAAAAAATACTTGAAAATCTGTGTTGCCACACTGCTGTACCAGCATTGTGGTTCCGGTGTGAAATTTAAGAAACTGAAGTTTAGTAATGATTTTTTTTTCTAGTAATTGATCTCTTACTGCACATATAATGAAAGTGGAGTTTTAAAAGAATGCTTTACTAGTCTTAAGTGATTTTGTGTGTCTCTTTAGTACCTCTACTCACATTTAACTAGCCTCGGCTAGACATTGTCAGACTGGGTGGTCTTGGGAATAGGTGGTTTTACATTGTTTTTTTTTTTACCTTCCCACTAGTGAAAGCGAAGTATTTAGTTTTCTTTTTTTTACCTTCCCACTAGTGAAAGCGAAGTATTTAGTTTTCCAGAGGTATAATCTACTTGCCTAGCTTAACTTTCTGATTTGCATTTGTGTTTGCTTTTGAGTTCATGACAGTGGCATAAAATATAGTTTTGGGCTTGTATTGAAGCTTTTCGCTTAATAACTGCATGTTTGCAGTGATGTTGGATACAGACTGCTGTGAGACGACCATGACAGCATGTAACTTGGTGCAATGTGGAAAGTACATAATGCGGAGGAGTGGTGTGAGGCTTTCCAGTCTTTATTCTGTTCATTAGTTCACCGTGCTCCAAAGCACATGACTTCATGGCACTTGACGAAATATGTTTTGGAGGCCTTGAAGTTCATTTATATTGAAGTTTCCAAATGTCCATATGTTGTACTATGATGTTCTTGTAGTGATCACAGTGAATTTTGCAGATTGACAACAGGGATGCCGACGCCTATGCGTCTGCGAGACCTGATTCGTCAGATCCGGGCAGCCCGAACAGCAGCAGATGAGCGGGCAGTCGTGCAGAAAGAGTGTGCCTATATCCGGTCAACATTCCGCGAAGAGGACAACACCTGGCGTTGCCGCAATGTGGCCAAACTCCTCTACATTCACATGCTTGGCTATCCTGCACATTTTGGCCAGGTATGCTTTTTTGTATTCCTGGCAATTCTATGTTGAAATAAAAGGTCCAAAACCGTACTTGAATGGCCATGTGGCCACTGACAGATTCATTCTTGTAAAGTATGTATTTTGCATCATTAGCAATGTTTTGAAGCTGTTTACATGCTGTTATTTGAAATATTTATGCTCAAACTTGTGGAGCACCATACAAAATGTGACATTTCGAAGCGCGTGCGCGTGTGTGTGTGAGAGAGAGAGAGCGTGAGACCGAGCAAAAATAGGGGAATTCAAGGGGCTTGATTTTTTTTTGTCACTATAATAACAGGCGACAGACAATGATGGCTGAGAAAGTATAGTGGAAGTTCATTGTTGTGCTTAATTGAAATGCAGAAATAACGTAAGGAGAAATGAAAGTGGATGAAAAGATAACTTGCTGCAGGGGGGGAATAAACTCATGTCTGCATTTGGTGGCTGTCCTCCTGTCCACTTCCCTGGATATTTGTGTACACTATAAGCCTTGGGAGTTTTAGCCAGCGTTGGTCTTGGCCAAGATTGTGGACGTGAAATGCGCTTTTTGTAATAAAGAGAGAGTAAAAATTTAATGCTTTAATGTTAAATTTATAACTGAATAAAGGTTTTGTTTGTTCACCTAGCTGATTTATGGCACTCTGGTGGGCATTACAGTGCAGGCTCTGTTGCTTCTACCTTGTCATGTAAAATAACTTATCCTTTCTATGAGCCTTCATAATGAAAGCCTGAAAGCAGTGTGGTGGTGGCACCATCTTATGAAAAAACTTGTTCTGCCTCCATCTTACGTTGACAATGGTGATGATGCGGGCTCCATCACTAGGCTGCTGCCATCACTAGGAACACAATTTTGGTTTTGCATGCAATTGTAATATGCATGCTATCTTCAGAATTACTTTTATGGAAAAAAAGAACACCCATTTGGATTAAAAATAAATACAGTAATTATTCATGAGCTGCTGTTTTTCCTTTGAAATCTGCTGAAAGTTGACTGAAAATCTCCATGTTGAGTGAGACATAACATGTCAACGCATTCACTGTCCCCTAAGCACCATCAAGGCAGATGTTGCTGCTACATGTTGGGGCGCAATGAGGGTCGCCATTGAGGTCATTGCTGAGGTCATGTGTGTGCATGCTGACCAGAAAAGCTTGGAACTATTCGGGAAAGGCCAATTTCCCAATCAAAGTATTGAGTTTAGGCCCACTCAAAATTATGGGTGCAGGCTGGAACCTTTGGTCCAGGTTGAATTAAATGAAAATTTGGCTAAGCCTTAGTCAAATTAATGGAAGTCTACGGTATTACCAGGCTACTTTTGAACACATAAATATAATCTACCTCTAGCAAGTCACTTGTGCGGTGTGCACTTCCAAGGACGGGCAGTGCGCTATCAACATTTTTTCAGACTAAAATGGTAGCTTGGTGGAAAAATAAGAAGTATCCAACTCCAGAATGCTTGAGTAATTTGGCATATTTTGCAGGTTCGAAATGAATAGCTAAAATTTATCATGAAAAGGGTGAAGTGCCAGTAACACTCTGTGTTCACGAGGATGGTATGCCTTAGTACTATATATAGTACTCATGTAAGGGTCGCTGTTGTGTAAGGGCTGCACCCCCACTTCAGAGGGCAAAATTTTGGGAAAAAGTTTAATATGTCCCGCCGGAAAGCGAAGTCAGTTTTGTTCCTGCTACATGATGCTAGCTGCTTTTCCATCAACGTTGCTCAGGCTGGTGCCGCGGCGGCATTATTTCTTTGTGTGGCGCGTCGTCTCAGCTGTGTTGGCAGTGTTTCCAGTCAGATCGGTGGCATGTCACCTCTAGAGAAGGGAGCCCTATTTGGGTCAGCGCTGGTCAGGGATGATGAGCCGGCATCTGAGATTGTTTACTGCGATGTTATGTCATTTGGGCCTCTCTTACTCTCTGCTACAGTTGCGGAAACTGTACGCAGCTTTAGCGGGGTGTCATTTACCTGATTCGTGTAAGGGTTGCACCCAGCCAAGATTCTAGGGAAAAAAAAAAATGTGGCCCTAACACGAGTATATGAGCAGTATCTGTCTAGTGATATCTAAACAGAGATCACATGTTCAAATGGAATGCACCAGTTCAAATTGTTTCTCAAGGACAAAGAGAAGCTGGTCATTTTATATTCAAGAGTTAGCGTCCACACAGATATCTTTGCTTGTATCCATAGCCAGGCACTTAATTTTCTGGTGTCTTGAAATTCCTGAGGACTTTCAAGGCCTCTGCTCCATGTTTAACATAATAGGCTCCGTATTTGATTTTTGATTATCATTGTGACATATTGTTAGCATTTTGTAGTGCAACAGGCAAATCTCTGCAGTTTGGTGGTTGGCATTTTACCTTTCCCCAATGTTTTGTGTTGTTCATAGTTCAAAGGGTCTTTCTTAACTTTTTATTTTGCTGCAACTTAGAAATTTCAGACTGCTAATTTCCTGGTGCTGCTCTGTGGTTTGAAGTTATCCTTGTAACTGAAGTTCAACACCACCCTCCCCCCATACTGTCCTGATGTACATCTGCCACTTCTGCGTGTAACCATAGGTTTTCCTCCATCCATCATTGTTCAAATTAAGAAACTTGATGCTTACAGGCCTACATGCTGCATTGCTGCTTGCAATCGCTGATGCTGTAATTTTTAGCGGATGTTGTGATTACTAGCATACCTGCCAACTCACCAGAATATTTCGTAAGTTAATATGTTTGGGCTTATTTTACAATTTTACGAATGTTCCATCAAGTTCTACAAAATTAGTTCTGTTCGTGAAAAAGTTCAGCCCATTGGTCTTCAAATTTTTCGTTGGAAGTCTTCTGGTGGTGAAATGAAATCGGAAGGGTTTTTACTTCGAGCAAGTTTATACAGACAATTTCCTGAGGCAAGCGAAATCGGAAACCGCAAAGTTGCTGAAAAAGTAACAATGACCTAACAACAATGTGTTGCTTGTCAGTCGTTTGTTTAACATCCTGCTACAGTGCTACTTGTGTGGTGTGCATAAAGAAGTAAATCTTCGTTTTAAAAGTGCGCATATACCTTACAAAAGGTGTTCTCAGGCAAAGTTTTAAAGAACAATGAGTAAGATGACATCGCTTAAATGATATTGGGCGACATAAAAACGACACGGACGTGAAAGAAGACGACACACCAAGTGCAAGGTGTGTCGTCTTCTTCGCAAGGTGTGTCGTCTTCTGTCGTCTTTGGAATGTTGCTCTCATTAAGATGACATCCTTTAATAGTGAATCTCGTATTATCACAAAAATGTTTCGGGCCCCTTCGTGCTTTTGATAACAATTTGACGCTTTGTGACCTATGAGTACAGGAAACATAACCTGTAATAAATCAGATTCTAAAGCTAGTTTCAGTGTCAGCCTTTTCAGTGTCACTGACGTACCTTGATGTCCACTTGGATATCTCCAGTGACATAAGTTGGTGAGGTCTGAGGTAGTTCCGCCATCTGTTATATATTTCTATAAGCGTATGTTCTCTCTGGGTTTTTGTTAGTGCACTGCAGTGTGTGCCCCTTCATAGGTGTGGTTGAGCCTTGTGTAGTGCTTGCATTCACAGATGGAAGGGGTGCCTCTCGAACTTTGTACACTGCTATGATGTTGATTCACCATCATAGCCATCTATTACACGTTTATTGGTGGGCTTTTTTTTTCACATCTCCGGCTGTCTTCACTATGGCGCACCTCCTTTCCAGCGATGAGGATGCTCCTTTTGTTGATGCGCTTTCCCAGTATGGCTCTGCCTTCTGTCACATCTCTTTCATCTGTTACTCTCTGTTTCAACTGTTGCTCTCTTTGCTTTGTCTGGTCAAGTACGAATAAACGTTCCTTCCTCGAGCGTCGCCGTGTGTTTGAGATGGCTGCTTGCGTGGGACCTTCAAATGCTGATTGGAGCAGCGGCCCTTCTTACTCCGAATATGAGCCAAACAAGAACTCCGAAGATGACAGCTTGACGTCCAAGGAACAGGCAACTTCAACTGCTACTGATGCTGACTTGGCGGCGCCATTGTAGAAGCATGCGCATCAAAATGAAGTTGGGTATGAGATAGGAAACAAAGAGAGGAATATGAGGACCATACCAAGAGTGCATTTGCCATTATTCATTGCATTTTTCTCCTTTTGCATAACTAAAAATAAACCATTATGTTCCTTTTAAAGTATCAGGGAAAAAAAAATCCTGACGCTGGGATTACGTCACTTCCATAAAAAAAATTACAGTGAAGGGTGTAAATGTAGGGGAGCACGGTTTTTGCTTTCTGCCACCTGGGTGTAATTTCTGCTGCTTTCTCATGCAGTTGGAGTGCCTGAAGCTGATAGCATCATCACGGTTCACAGACAAGCGTATTGGCTACCTGGGGGCGATGCTTCTTTTGGATGAGCGGCAGGATGTACATCTGCTCATCACCAATTCGCTAAAGAATGACCTGGGCAGCCAGACTCAATTTGTGGTTGGCCTTGCACTTACTGCTTTGGGTTCTATCTGCTCACCAGAAATGAGCCGTGACTTGGCTGGTGAGGTGGAGCGTCTCCTGAAAACGTCAAACGCCTACATTCGCAAGAAGGTAACTACCTTTGTATTCATTGTTCACTGTGGAATTATTAAGCAGACTAACATTTCATTAAGCACTGTAAAAAGAAAAAAAAAGAATTATCTTAGTTCAAAATTTGTTTTACTTAGGAAACAAAATGTTCTTGTGTGTCTGAGTTTGTTAGAGCTGGAGCAGTGCTTAACTATAGTAGCTGTAATTCTTTCAAGGATGAATGAATACCTGCCAGCTCTTCTGAATTTTTAAAGATTTTACAAATTTGGGCTCTTTTTATGACTTTATGAATGTTGCTTGAAGCTTTACAAAAAAAAATATTCATAAAAATGTTTCATTTATTGTTCACCGAACCTTCTGTTAAAGGTCTTGTGATGGTGAAAGGATGCAAGACGGGTGCTTGCTTTGAACATGCTTTACAGACAAGTTCCTGAAGCATGCGAAATGGACAACAGCAAAGTTGCTGAAAAAAATCACTGTGATGTAAAAACTACTTGTTTCTTTTCAGTATTTGCTGCAGTATTAGCTATATCAGTTTGCTACTGCTAGGGTGCCGCATGTAAAAGTAAATCCTCATCAATAAAGAGCATATGTATCCCTGAAAAGACGGGTGCTATTGCCAAGCTTTTAAAGAATGCAAGCTATCCTTCTCCCCTCTAAAGGATGTTCTTGTTTGTTTCATTTTTCTTGTCCCATAGTGAATATACAGTAATTGGTAACGACCACTATAGAAGAAAAGTGGGCACATTTCCCACAAATTTCTTTTTTTTTTCATATCTACAATTTCATATTTACATCAGAGAAAAGGAAAAGGTTAACATAAGTGCCCTGTAGTGCTGTGGCTTTCCAAAATTTGATGTGCCTATGTGGAGATTTGAGACCTCTCTCCTGCAGGTTTGCTGGATTAACATTTTGCACTTAATTTAACTTTTTGCATAATCCTGTTATATTATTTGTTTACGATTAGAAAATGTGTATCGTGACCTTTGCAGGTGTCAAGGTTGTGGTACCTGTGAATAGTTTAACGCTTGGTAGGAAGAAACAGTCATGTCCCACTACACACTGAATTCTGCTTTTCAATTCATAGTGCATATTGTCATCTGCACTAACAGCTGCTAGCATTGTCATTACTGAGTGTCAGCACAGTTGACTATTATCTTGGACATGTTACAGTCTTGAATGCCACTATCCATTTCATGTTTCACTTGCTTGCAAGCTCGCAGTGTACACGTATAAAGCGCAGCCTTCCTTGCATTTGGTTTGTGTAAAACTGCACTGTACATAGATTTGAAGGCATGCTGAACACCTTAGTAGGCTTAAGAGGACCCTGCAACATTTTGTGAGGGTAATGTGAAATGTATATTATTATTATTGTCATTTTATGATTACAAATACTTCTTTATTTTAAAACATAGCAAGGATGATTACAGAAAATGTAACATAATATGCATAACATCAGAAAATGCCATGAGAACAGCATTAGCTGGTTGAAATACATAATCCGAAAAGACTAATTGGAAAGCTTACCTAATAACAGAGAATGAGGCTAGTTGCTTCATTGCAAAAGTTTTCAAAAGTTAGGATTGTTCTACTGTTCTATAAAAAACAGGAAAAATATAAGCTTAAGGCAGTCCAAATAACAATGGAAAGACACGATATTACATGGTTTAGTGCATTGGTTTGTCCTATCAGGATGTGAAATTTCAGAAACATCAGAAGGCGAAAAATTGTGCTCATGTCAGTGATTAATTAACCTTATTGCTTTTCATTCATTTCTCATATGTCTTTTGTCAAAGTTTACCATATTTGCACGATTCTACCGCACCACCAGTTGTAATGTGCAGTTATGTTACCACCCAAATATATATATAAAAAAAATAACTTGTTGCTGATTCTACCGCGCACATCAAGTAACAAAAACTGAGTTGACGCGTAGCGTGCAGAAACTATTTTATGGAAAATACAAAGGCACACCGGCACCCACACAACGTAATCTTAGCGGCTAGCCGCTGTTGTAGTCCGACGACACCTCCTTTTCGCTGTCTACCGACCACGGAAAGTCATCTTCAGTTTCATTAATGCATTAGAGGTGGCACACTTCTTGAAGACTCGTGCAACTAATGTCTGTGGGAGGACATTCCATGCACCATGGACCCACCTTGCTATATCTCCAAGCGTCACTTTCTTCAGACCTGGACGATTGCAGTGCGGCTAGCCACCTTGCATTGAGCTTTTTTTTTTTTTAAGTAAGAATGGGTTTATTTTTTATTTTGAATTGAGTTAGTTACGATTGTAATGCGCATGCAAATTTGAATGCAGTTTATTAAAAAAAATTGCGTGTAAGAATCGTGCGAATATGGTACATCACCGCACAAACCTTTTCTGGCAAAAAAATTTGAAAGTGCCTTGTATAAGAGGCGCTATTGGGAATAAAATGTTGCCCTGGCCTCACTTTTGTGGCTTTTTGCTTCTTTTTGGAGCTCAAAACGCACATTCGAGGCTACTCAAAGAGAACACACACACACACACATAATATATATATATATATATATATATATATATATATATATATATATATATATATTTCTTGGTGATAGTATTAGTGTTTGGCCAATTTACTGATATGAGTAAGAACAAAAATAATAACTGCTCACTGTTAAACTTGCAACTTCAGTCACTGTTGTGTATTCGTGCACATGTTCACTTCCATTTCTTAGTCTATTTTTTTTTTGTTATGCTTCCAGGCTGCCTTGAGTGCCTTCAGGATTATTAGAAAGGTTCCAGAGTTGATGGAAATGTTTATTCCAGCGACACGGTCGCTCCTCACTGAGAAGAACCATGGTGAGTGCCTTTATTTGTTGTTTATGTGATATTCCTTTGCCTTTGTGGCACATCTTGGCGTTATCAATTGTCTATTGATAGGAGCATAATTTACGTGAAAGTACGTGCACTCATAATTGCACAGTGTGATGCAAGTAAGTGTACAGTGCAAACAGAATGGTGATACATTGTTAAATCATTCTCCCTTGTTGTAAAGTGGCCAGATTGAGCATTAAGATAAGTTCACACCCATTACAATGGAACAGACCATTCTGCACACCTAGAGTGGTCTGCCTATACTATGCACACAACAAGTTCCACTTTTAACGAGCCAGGCTATAATGGGGCTATCAGCTACAGCAGACAAGATTTTGGATAAGTTTTATCTAGACAGTGCATATGCAACATAATTCTTGCTGCAGTAATTGTGTGTGTGTGGTACTGCGCTGCACACAACTTTTTCCAGCCACTTCCAAAAAGTGTGAAAATACTAGGGGTGTGCGAATACCAAATACAGTAGATTTCAAATAGAATATTGAGTTGAATATCGAATATATTAAAAAAAATTTATCAAAATTTAACAATTACCAATTTTGTGCTAGAAAATGTGGTGCTGCACATGCTTTGAAGTCTCCTAGCATTGCATAACAAGAATGTAGCAAGCTATCAGTAACTTACGTACATAAAAATGAAGATATGCAGTACTGTTTACTCTTATTTTAAGGGAACACCAAATCAGTGCGCTAATGGTGATTACAGCTCAGTTCTAGTATATGAAGGTCTGGAAAACATTTTTTTTTTTTATGAGTAGAACTTCTGTTGAATAGAATAAAATGCTTTTTTTCCCTCTGGAACTAATGAATTGATGACATTGTGATGTACTGAATACCAATGAGGTTCTCAATTCAATAGTAAACCTGTGTTTTGCGCCAATATATTTTTTTTATTTGCATAGAAAGTTTTGCTTTCCAGTTTTTCTCCAAAATACAGAAGGGCTATCCCAACTTCACGGCAGGTGTGTTATCGTTAGACCAATCTAACACTGCCACACTGCCTAGGCAGTGTGGCAGTGACGAAAATTTGCCTCTGGCCAATGTAATGGAGACCGCAAGCCATCGTGGAATGCTTGCCACTAATATGTTTGTGCAGGTGGCTCATCGGTGATCAGTCCCAAGCTCAGGCATGTGGGTTAGATTGATGGCTGTAGAAGCGGCCTGGTTTGTCGCTGCGTATACAACGCTATCTGTGCGTGTATAGGCAGCTAATCGATTCGATCTTCGCACATGCTTCCAAGTTTACTAAATAATATGCAGTGCGTTTGTTGCAGTTCCCTCTGTCTACGTAACATCATTTTGACCGGTCCTGTCGACCTGGATGAACCTTGTACTGACAGAGGCGGACCCGGCTGACATGGTGCTGTTCTGAGAATTGCAGCGTTTGGGCACTGTGTGTGAGATCTCTGCATTGGGTTAACGTCGAGGAGTGCTCGAAGGGATCCAGCTCGGTGCTTCTTTTGCTTCGAAAACGGATGTGAAATGCTCACTTGGGTGGCATTGAGCACAGAAGGCTCTGCAGTGAACACGACATGTGGCACTATGCGGGTCCCTAAAAATTTAATAATAGATATTTGATTCGCAAATCGACTTATTTGAAGGTTCACTATTCTATTCGATCCGGTGATATTCGAGTATTTGCACACCCTCAAAAATACTTTTCCTTAAGGGCCCCCCACCAGGCCCCATAGCAAATTTTGGTTACATGCTGGAAGTTGTTATGTGTCCTCTAGGGAAGCGTTCTGCCCCAAAAACTTTTTCAAATTGGCTCATTAATAGTTGAGATAGAAATATTTCAGTGTCGCGAACCCATGATTTCAGGAGGCGAGCTTCACCGCATAGACGCTCTCTCCACTTGCCTTGTCTAGCCTCCGCAAGTGAAACACCTTCCCTGCGTTGTCCCATACCGGACCTCGAGGATCGCATGACGCATATGTCATGGGCCTTGGCACCATTTTTTTCTCCTCGCTTTCTTGCAGTGCAGTGCACTTCAGCTGACAGTGTCGCATGTGAGCTGTTGTAATTCTCTCGTTTCGCGCAGCACACGATTTTGCTCGCTGTGCACGAGGACACCTGACTAGCGGTATAAGTCTGTGCTACACGAATATTGAGGCAGACACAAGCAGATCACAGAGTGCGATCCCGTGCTGGAACACGGTAGAAAATGACATAGTTTCGGGGCCTGCACGCAGTACATCTGTCTTGCTAAGGTGCAAAGTAAAACAAAAACATGCAGACATTCGGTTTAGCTGTTTTATTATTTCTCTAAGCTTTAATTTGTCTTCTCTAGCAACATATTACACAAATAACAGATGTTGGCTTGAATAACTCTTGAAGTCATGTGTCACATCGAGCGACGTCACAGCGCGAACACGTGTACGTAGGCGCTTTAGCATGTGTACACCATCCTCCGGCTTGGAGCGCGGCGGCCCCGAGGAGAAGGGACAACGGCGTTGGGTTTGAAATTTCAGATTTTTCTGCGGCGTGTAGCGATGTAATACTTCGCAGACACGATCACTATCGCGCATTGTATGCTCTGCGCTTGTCAGCTCAAAATGGCCAGACCTGGTGAGGGGCCCTTTAAAATGAATGAACATATTAGTGGGAAGTTTACCATAATAGCGTGCTGCGAGACACCCCGATGGCTAACAAAGAATTCCCGAGACGACTAAACAAACCACTCACTGCTAACGTGCAACCACGGCCATGAAGGGGCGCATTTTTCAAGAACCCAACAAGAACCCAGACTGAGGAAACTTCGAGAAAATATGCTTCTAAGAATACACAACATATAATGGAACTACCTTAGAGCGCGGTAACATCGTGTTTCTGTGCACATCCGACTGGAGAGAATGGAAATGTATAGGTGCATCGACATGACATGGTGAGACAGAAAATTTAAAAGGTACTGGTGCGTTGGCGACACTGAAAAGGTTCAAGCCATTCTGTTGGCAGCTAGTGTCTAGAGGACGGTGCACAGCAGAGCACTGTGCTGCTGTGTAAATTGCTGCTTATTATTATTATTATTATTATTATTATTATTATTATTATTATTATTATTATTATTATTATTATTAATTGTTTAAAATTTCTGGCTATTTCCTCTGGGTTCCAATAGTGAAACGCTAGATGGAGTAATGTGCAAAGTCCTGCCATTTTACAACATACCGCGGCCTTAATTTTGGATAGAACGGACCTTTCTCCATGGATTATTATAGTCCAATGTAATGAGCATTGACTTCAATAGTTTTGCAATTTTTTTGATGCAGTTGACTTCCACTCATTCGATGTTAGTGTTAATTCAATCAGTACCGAAAGTGCTAGCCAGCACCCATACATTTCTATGGGACGAAACTTTCATTATTTCGATCCTGAAATTGCCCTTGGTTGGGTAATTTCGATCACGCATGCACCCGACCTTAACAGTGAACTCGGTGCTGACTCCAGTAGCGGCAGTGTTCTTGGTGGTGCTTAGGGTACAGTAAATTCATCAGACATGCGTCATCTTCCGTTGAAAACACCTATTTTCAGCCTGCTCTAGGAAGATATTAAAACGAAAACTGTAGCTCACAATGAATTATTACAGTGTTAGCCTGGTTCTAACCCATGCTTTTCGTTCTTTCTTTCTTTTCAAGAAAATGTGTTTGAACATTGCTTGGGCCTGAAAGCGCAGTGCAGTGTCATCATTATGCTATGCAAGAACTCACATAGCATGATGACACTGCAGTACTTTCAGTCTGAGTACAGAAGCACATTGAAACAACAAATTATTTTGCATGTTCAGCTAGCGGCAACAAGTCGCATCACATGTTGTTGGCGTTCCGAAGAATGGCATGTATCGCAGGACGAACTAACAAAGTGGTTTTTCTTGGCATGAGCCACCATCGCATTTGTGGTTGCTTCAGAAATGCAGAATATCAAATGTGCTATGGACCGTGCGCAGGACGACATGTTGTGGTTCTTCATAGACAACAGTAAAGTGTTGTCTGACAGAGATCACGATGCACATGAAGTAAATAAATCTCCATTCAGTGAAGGTAAAGTTCGCTTGATTCACCTTTTTCTTATTGGAGAAGGCATGTTACGTTTTTCTTTTTTTGCTAAATCAGCTGTGCATTTGATTTCTACTTTGTTTAGGAGCTATAATGTTATTTTTATGTTAGTTTTCTACTTTAGATCGATAAAAAGAAGGTGTGTGTTTGATTCGGGGGCATATTAGAATTGGGGCAAATACTGCTAATTTTTTTGATGATGTGTTGCATTTTTTCTGCTTCTTGTTTAATTTGACTGATTTCATTGGTCCAATCAAGGTCAAAATAATGGATGTCGACTGTACTTTTGTGAAGCAAACAGTGTGTATGGGATACAAGGAAGAATCCTGCTCATCTATAGCGAAGATTAATGTATGGTATAGTATTATAGGCTTCATATGTTACTCAGAAAAGCCTCACAGAAAGGCCTCACTGTTCGTGTCTTATTAGGTGCTCCGCTACTTCAAGTCCATTCAGTTCTTGCACTAGTTCACATATGCTCTGGCTGGGCAGCATGCCAAACACTCTGGAGTGTGGGGCTTGACCACTGCTGTTTGCAGTAATTAAAGGATTCAAAGAGTCGCTGAAGCCTTGTGCTGCGCAGGTACCACACCATGTACGATATTTACTGTGGACTCTCTTTAAATGGAACCTCAAGGGACCAGGGAAATTGGTTCTGTTTACCAGGAGTTCCATTTACTGAGAGACAAAGCTGAATGCAATTGCATGAATACAAAACCAACCAACCATGAAGATGGTGTTCTGTTGAACAGGCAGTTTCATTTAAGCAATTTCCGTTTATCGAAATTCCACTATACTTGCATAATGAACGCGACCTGCCACCGTGGCTTAGCGGCTATGGTTTTGCACTGCTAAGCACGTGGTTACAGTATCAGATCCCAGCTGGAGCGGCTGCATTTCGATGGGGGTGAAAATGCGAAAGCGCCTGTGTCCCATGCATTGGGGGTACGTTAAAAATCCCCTGGTGGTCAAAGTTAATCTGGAGATCCTCACTACGGCTCCTAATCAAATTGTGGTTTTGGCGCGTGAAACCCCAGAATTCAATACAAGTTCAATAATGAACACACTTCTTCTTTGAAAAACCAAAGCAAAGTTGGCGATGGTATTTAATCCGTGGGGTAAACTTATGGGAATATTTTTTAAAGAGTAAATATGGAAAAGTAAGACAGTAACAGCTAATAAGAAAATGCATCAAATAACAGCCTTGCGGTAAATATATGTGTCCACTATTTGCAAACATAGACAGTTTTCAGGTCTTCGGTGTCTTTGTTTCCCAGAAGGTGCAGTGGGCCTTATTCACAGCAAGCAGCTAGCCGTACTGCTTTCTCTAGTATCGCATACAGACTTTGTCAACACTGAAATGCCTTTTGGCTGCACCACTCCCAGACTCCCATGCTTCACCACATACTTCACAGCCTTTGACTTAATTAACCCTTTCCCTGCCCGGCATGAGTCTCACTCATCCTGGCTTTTCCTCCAACATATGCCAGCTATAGTCTCACTGGTTCAGGACCCCGCAGGGGCGTCTGCGTCAGCAGGCGTTTGGTGTATTGCGACACCACGTACACGAGCACACGAGGGTTGGACCCTCCCGCGTGTAGCCGTGCGCGGCCTAGCCGTGTCCGGTGAAAGGGGGATCCTGGGGGTTGAGCTGATGCCGGGTGTTTAGACCTTTAAGGCCCCCTGGCGGAGGCAACACACCTCTTTGGCCTCTGCTTCACGTAGACGGCACCCCCGGACTGACCCACCCGGGGGAAATCGGCAGTCGCCTCTTCCTGTCTCTTCCTCTCGAATCTTCGTCTTTATCTCTTACTTTTTGACCTTTCCCGTCTTCTCCTCTCTTCCATTTACTTCATTCTCCTCGGCGGCAAGGGTTAACCTTGTGTGGGATAGCCAACCTTGGTTATAACAGATTTGGTTAGAGTAGTGTCGTACAGCTGGCGCATGCAGGCCGTCTTTCACGGTCCTGCAGCGTCCCCTTGTTGGGCTCCATAGTGGGTGGCTGGCGGCGCTGCCGAATTTTCACATATATCTATGGCAAGTTCTTTTCCAACACTTCCTGATCGCCCTCATAAACGAGGGCGCACCGAAGAAGTTTTCAAGTTTTTTGGCCGAAATAATGACAATTTCCCAAGATTTCATGTTGTACATTCCGAGAAAAAAGAAAAAGCAGCGAGAATGATCTCACCTTTTCTTGTTGCGAAGACACTTAGTGAAGCTTTTGGCCCACGTTACGAAGTCTCTAAGTTGGCAAGTGGCGACCTCCTGTTAGAACTGCGTGATACGACACAGTACGAGAAACTCTCTAATCTTGTATTTTTCGGGAGTCTTCCAGTGACGGTCACACCACACCGCACAATGAACACGACCCGCGGAGTCGTTTCCGATGCCGATCTGATGCAACTGACTGAAGCCGAACTACTGGAGGGCTGGAGTGATCAAAATGTGACCAATGTCAAGAGAATAAAGATCAGGTGCGATGGCAAGGAGATTGAGACAAAGCACTTAATTCTAACTTTTGCATCAAGTATGCTACCTGAGACCATTGAGGCTGGCTACATAAAGATCCGAGTCAGACCGTACATTCCCAATCCTCTCCGATGCTTTAAGTGTCAAAGATTTGGCCACAGTTCACTGAACTGCCGAGGCCGCCAGACTTGCGCAAAATGTAGTGCCCAAGAACACCCATTTGACAATTGCGAGAATGCTCCACACTGCGTGAACTGTGATGGGGAACACGCCGCGTACTCGCGGTCCTGTCCATCATGGAAAAAAGAAAAAGAAATAGTCACAATCAAAGTTAAGGAAAATATAACGTTCAAAGAGGCACGCAGGCGGGTAGCATACCTGCCAAAGAAAAGCTTTGCCGAAGTGGCGCGTCAGGGGGCAGCGTCACAACGGTCTCCGGCGGCTGTCCAACCCACACGCAGTGAGTCGGCAGTTACGCCATCTGCCCCCACGGTGGTTGCAGCTAGCGCTGCTCCGCCAACCGAGCAGAAGGAACCTTCGACCCCGAAGGTGGGCGCAGCCGAGGCTGCTCCAACCCCCCCGGCCCCTTCCAGCGCTGGCAACAGCCGGCACAGCCAAATCCCTCAGGGAGCCCAATCGACCTCAGGGCTGGTGGGCGCAGGGGTCTTGCCCTCCAAGGCGGGACTCCCTCTGAAAACTTCTCGCTCGCAAGAGCACGTGTCCGGAGCCTCACTAGAGGCAATGGACACAACACCTATCCTCAAGGCGCACCAAGCGCCTAAGGAGCGGCGAGGCTCCCTCAAACGCTCCAGAAAGGG
The DNA here is from genome assembly GCF_050947875.1 of Dermacentor variabilis. Lineage (NCBI taxonomy): Eukaryota > Metazoa > Arthropoda > Arachnida > Ixodida > Ixodidae > Dermacentor > Dermacentor variabilis. The sequence continues at coordinate 219,354,999 of NC_134568.1, forward strand.
CAAAACTCCCATTACAGGGCCTCGAAAGGGCTCTGTAATTTAATCTCTGTAATTTCCGTAATCACTACTTCTGTTTCAGTACGCACAGCACCTATTGACCTCCAATATGGATACACAAATAATTCAATGGAACGTCAGAGGTCTTCTTAGAAACCTTGATGATGTGCAGGAGCTTATCCAAAAACACAATCCAAAAGTGCTGTGTCTACAGGAAACACACCTAAAACCACAACACACAAACTTTCTCCGACCGTATGTCAAGTTTTGCAAAGATCACGATGATGCTGTCGTATCATCAGGCGGTGTTGCCATTTTGATTCATAAAAGTATTTCCTGTCAGCGTTTACAGCTGCAAACGCCCCTTGAAGCAGTGGCGGTTCGAGCTGTTCTTCTAAATAAACTTGTCACCATTTGCTCGCTTTACATACCCCCACACTACAAATTAAACAAACAAGAATTTCAGTCATTTATAGACGAATTGCCAGAACCTTATGTTGTTCTTGGCGATTTCAATGTGCATAGCTCCCTGTGGGGCGACTCTCGTACAGACGCGCGAGGTCGTCTTGTTGAACAGTTCCTTTTTTCTTCAGGTGCGTGCTTGCTGAATAAGAAGGAACCACGTATTACTCCCTAGCAAACAGAACCTTTTCTTCAATAGATCTTAGCATGGTTTCCCCGTCCATACTGCCCGAACTCGAATGGGAAGTTACAACCAATCCTTACGGGAGCGACCACTTCCCTATACTGATAAGAACATCGAAAGAAAACGAATATCCTCCACAAGCTCCCAGGTGGAAGATAGACACAGCCGACTGGGAGAAATTTCGAACTCTCACAAACATCTCATGGGCCGACATGTCTTCTTTAGAAATTGATGCTGCTGTGGAGCATCTTACATCATTCATAATAGATGCCGCATCAAAATGCATATCCGAAGTGAGTGGTCTGGCATGCAAACGACATGTACCGTGGTGGAACAGCGAATGTAGGATCGCCCGTAAGAATCAGAACAAGGTGTGGGGGTTGCTACGCGCTTCTCCCACTGCAGAGAATCTTATGAACTTTAAAAAAGTAAAGTCCCAAAGCAGGCGAATCCCCCGACAGGCCAAAAGAGAAAGTTGGCACAAGTTTTTATAGAGTATTAACTCGTTCAGAGATGAGGCCAAAGCCTGGGACAGGGTTAATAAGATTATAGAGGGTGGCAAATATATTTACTCCCTCTGGTAAACACACAGGGCGATACACTGCAAGACCAGGCAGACTCACTTGGGGAGTATTTTGAGAGCGTGTCAAGTTCAACAAATTATTCACAATCCTTTCTCAAATACAAACAAATAGAAGAATGTAAGCCTTTCATCAGAAAATGTCGTCAGAATCAACCATACAACCGTCCTTTTAGTATTGCGGAGTTTAGAGCTGCCTTGAGCGCATGCAAGAGCTGTGCACCTGGATCTGACAGAATAATGTATGAAATGATCAAAAACCTACACAATGACACGCAAGTTGCACTACTCGCACTTTTTAACACTATTTGGGCTGTGGGATACCTTCCAACCGCATGGAAACAAGCCATTGTGGTCCCTGTTTTGAAACAAGGCAAAGACCCTTCCTCAGTGGCAAGTTACCGCTCGATAGCCCTCACAAATTGCCTTTGTAAGGTATTTGAAGAAATGATTAATCGCAGACTCATACATTACCTTGAACTGAACAACATGCTTGATCCCTATCAGTGTGGTTTCAGAGAAGGGCGCTCCACAACTGACCATCTTGTATGCATCGAAGGAAACATCCGTGACGCATTTGTACACCAACAGTTTTTCCTATCCATATTCCTTGATATGGAGAAAGCATACGACACAACGTGGTGCTACGGAATCTTGAGAGACTTGGCAGAAATGGGCATTCATGGTAATATGTTAAACCTCATAGAAAGCTATATGTCCAATCGCACATTCCGTGTAAAAGTCGGCAATGTACTGTCACGTCCTTTTACACAAGAAACTGGTGTACCCCAGGGAGGCGTGCTTAGCTGCACGCTCTTTATAGTGAAGATGAACACGCTTCGTGCTTCATTACCACCGGCCATTTTTTACTCTATCTATGTGGACGACATTCAAATAGCTTTTAAATCCTGTAACCTCGCAGTGTGCGAGAGACAGGTACAGCATGGTTTGAACAAAGTATCAAAATGGGCAGAGAAAAACGGATTTAAAATCAATCCTCACAAAAGTTCTTGTGTTCTTTTTACACGAAAGAGAGGCCTGGTCCCGGATCCTTGCTTAGAACTGTGTGGACAACAAATTCCTAGCAACAAAGAGCACAAATTCCTAGCTATTATACTTGACGATAGACTCACTTTCATTCCACACATCAAATATCTGAAAGAAAAATGTCTAAAAACAATGAACTTAATGAAACTTCTATTCAAGACTATGTGGGGTAGTGACAGAAAGTGTCTAATGAATCTCTACAAGAGCCTAATACGGTCACGAGCCTAATACGGTCAGATGCTGGATCCTGTCCATCATCTCGGTATCCGCCTAGCCATTGGTGCTTTCAGAACAAGCCCGATCGAAAGCTTATATGCCGAATCGAATGAGTGGCCGCTGCACTTACAGAGATCATACGTCAGCTTTACTTATTTCCTTAAAGTGCACTCCACTCCTGAACACCCATGTTTTAATACCATTACTGATACGACATATGCTACACTTTTCCGCAACCGTCCGTCTATAAGACAGCCTTTCTCGCTGCGTGTGAAGGAGCATAGCGATGAAGTGCATGTCCCACTCCTCGAGCTTCCCTTAATGCACCTAACCAAGCCCTTACCTCCTTGGGAGTGGCAGGTGATAGAATGTGACCTATCCTTTCTAAAAGTCACAAAACACGCTCCAGAGGTCGAAATAAGAATGCATTTCCTACAAATTCAGTGCAAGCACTCGTGCACAGACTTCTACACAGACGCTGCTAAGTCACATGCCGGAGTGTCCTATGCAGCCGTCGGTCCATCCTTCTCGGAATCTGATATACTACATCCAGAAACAGTCCTGTTCCACGTCACCGGCACCACTGGCTGGGCCTCGGCTGAGCGAATGCTGCTACCACAACCAGTTCTCAAGCAGCGAGCCATTTTCTACTAAAAGCGGCCGGGATCCACCAGATGTCGCGCCGCCAAACCTAATTGATGGTCATCCACTCGGCTGGCAACTTAGAACCATGTCAGCTGACCTGCCTGAATATAACCACGCACCCTTCTTCCACACTTCGGGCCACGCTACCGCAGTTGGAATGTTTCGCTCACAGTTTGCACTCGTACAGGTCCTGTTCGTGGCGTTGCTTGGCCAGTCCTGTTCCACGTCACCGGCACCACTGGCTGGGCCTCTGCTGAGCGAATGCTGCTACCACAACCAGTTCTCAAGCAGCGAGCCATTTTCTACAAAAAGCGGCCGGGATCCACCAGATGTCGCGCCGCCAAACCTAATTGATGGTCATCCACTCGGCTGGCAACTCGGAACCATGTCAGCTGACCTGCCTGAATATAACCACGCACCCTTCTTCCACACTTCGGGCCACGCCACTGCAGTTGGAATGTTTCGCTCACAGTTTGCACTCGTACAGGTCCTGTTCGTGGCGTTGCTTGCCCAGTCCTGTTCCACGTCACCGGCACCACTGGCTGGGCCTCGGCTGAGCGAATGCTGCTACCACAACCAGTTCTCAAGCAGCGAGCCATTTTCTACAAAAAGCGGCCGGGATCCACCAGATGTCGTGCCGCCAAACCTAATTGATGGTCATCCACTCGGCTGGCAACTCGAAACCATGCCAGCTGACCTGCCTGAATATAACCACGCACCGTTCTTCCACACTTCGGGCCACGCCACCACAGTTGGTATGTTTCGCTCACAGTTTGCACTCGTACAGGTTAGTTACCTTGAAGCTTCATGTTATCGTAGCAACAATCCTTGTCTCATTGCGGTGTCGTGGCCCCCTGATATGTCCAACGGTATCAAGCGGTTTGCACGTACAGCACTGTATCTTTTGCGCCTGTTATTGCTAGGCGGAGACATTGAAGCGAACCCTGGTCCAATGACGAAAGCACCAGAAGAAAAACTTGACATGGTATTCAGTGCTGTACAACGCTTGGAAGCGAGTAATTCTAACTTGTTGGAATCAGTGAACAAAGTGTTACAGATACACATTGGGCTAAAAAATGATCTTGAAGTACTAACTAAACGCGTACATGAAGTTGAAGGTAAACTTGAGTCACTTTCCTCAGAGAGACGAATCTCAAGCCAAGAAGTTAATCTAGCCAAAATGCAAAATCAAATCCAGGATTTAGAATCAAAATTTGCATCAGGAGTGTCGCCTCAGTCTTGCAGCAGCAGCAGCGAGCGTGATATATTGATGATGCACGATAAAATAGACGATTTGGAAAACCGCTCAAGGCGCTCTAATCTCCTCTTTTATGGCATACAATACACGGGTGATTCGGAAGACTGGGAAACGTCCAAGCAAATAGTAACTAAATTCTGCAAAGATCAACTAGGAGTATCAACAGCTTCAATCGCACATGCGCATCGCCTCGGACGATTTTCAAATGAACACACTCGACCAATTATTGTGAAGTTTTTCAATGAAAAAGAAATCGAAACAGTGCTTAGTAATGGCCACAAGCTGAAAGATACTAACTTTGGCATTTCTCGTGATTACTCTGAGGTGGTTCGCGATAAAAGACGTAAACTTTGGCAGTTCTATAAAACCATAAAGAAAGAAAAAGACCGTGTAAGCCTTTTCTTTAACAAACTAAAAATTAACAAGGAAGTATACGTATTGGACACTCAAGCAAATTGTGCGAAGCTCGTTTCCCCGGTTGTGTCTCCAGTTTGACATAGCGCCAACTTTTCAACTTCACCTAAGGTTCCACAAACACCACAAACATTAACAAATGATTACGATTAATACTGAGGACGGTTGCTGCTTTTTATACACTAACATTAGAAGCGTTATGTCTAAAAATGTCGCACTATCTTACCTGATCGACTCAACATCGGCAACAGTAATAGCATTAACTGAAACTTGGTTGAACGATGCTACTCCTAATGAAAACATATTCGTTTGGGAAGCTGATTTTAATATCTTTCGTTGCGATAGGGAAAATCGTCGAGGTGGTGGTGTCCTCCTTGCAATAAACAGACAGTATATTGTAATGCCCGTGGTTAGTAGCACTTTCCTTGAATGCATAGTAACTTGTTTTAAATTCAGATCAAGTAACGTAATTATTGGTGTCTTTTATCGCCCACCAGACCTTACTCATGGGTTCACAGCGGAATTTCATCACATTTTTACTGGACTTACTTATCGGTTTCCACATTCTAATGTAATCATTTTTGGTGATTTTAATTTCCCAGACATAGCATGGTCCACACAATCAACCTATAGCACACAGTCAGAGTCGCATGTGTTCCTCCAGTGTTGTCTTGATTTCAGCCTAACCCAATTAATTTCAAGGCCGACACGATGCTCTGCGCACTCTTCTAATATTCTTGATTTGATCCTAACGAACAATCCAGATATATGTTCTGAAATAACTCAAATTACTGGTCTATCCGATCATGATGTTTTAACTGGTCGCTTTGTTCCTTCACCTATCAAAAGGCAAATTATCAGCAAGCAGATTAGTTGTTACAAAAGAGCTAACTTTGATCGTATTAACAATGAACTATCGCTTTTTTCTATAGACTTTCTGAGAGATTACTTGTTGCGGACAGTAGAAGAAACAAGAAAACTGGTTACTACTTAAAAACGCACTCACTAATCTCATAGATAAATACATCCCGGTCATTTCCATAAAATCCGATAACACTGCTCCTTGGTTTTCGCTGAACCTTCGTTGCCTAAATAACAAGAAAAAAAGATTATTCAGGCAAGCTGACAGAAATCGATTATCTAAATCCTGGCGTCGGTACAAAGCATGTGACGAAGAATACCAAAGTTTACTCAAAGCCACGCGCAGACAATTCTATAAACGGGACCTGTCATCGATGTTAACAACTAACCCTCGGCGCTTTTGGCGTGTCATTAATCCCAAGCATAATTCTGACATCGTCCTTACTGATCATGACGGCGCAGCGTTAAGTGACACTGATTGTTCCCAACTACTGAACGAAACTTTTTCATCGGTATTCACGCACGAATGTTTGGAACCGTTAGCCACCATGACTCGCACTGATTCGTTTATGCCGGAAATAATAATTACCAATTCTGGAATTTATTCTCTCCTCACTAATCTTAAGATTTCATCTTCCGCTGATAATACTGGCTTAAATAAAACAATTCTAAAAAATATTGCCCCAAGCATCTTCCCAGTACTGTCCGCCTTATTTTCACAATCACTATCAACAAGCGTTATCCCTCACGAATGGAAGGTGGCTAAGGTAGTGCCATTTTTCAAGTCTGGGGATCGTTCTTCACCGCTTAACTATCGACCAATTTCTTTAACAAGTAACATTTGTAAATTATTCGAACATATTATACATTCCCAGGTCATTAACTACCTTGAAGAACATAACCTCATATTTAAGCAACAGCACGGTTTTCGCAGAGGCTATTCATGTGACACTCAGCTCGCTGGTTTTATTCACGACATACATTCATCAATAGACACCGGAGTTCAAGTAGATGTCGTATTCCTAGATTATTCAAAAGCATTCGACCGTGTCCCTCATCGTTGACTTATTCACAAACTTACACAGCTGAACATTGACTCTACTGTTGTCACATGGATAAAAGACTTTCTTTCTAACAGGATGCAATTTACATCGGTTAACAATCACAACTCATCTCTAGTCCCCGTAACATCTGGTGTACCACAGGGAAGTGTGCTTGGGCCCCTACTTTTTCTAATTTATATTAATGATCTACCAGACGGCATCAAATCCAATATCAGACTATTTGCTGATGATTGCGTCATATATCGTAATATTCACTCTAACTATGATCACGACATTCTTCAATATGACCTAAACGCAATAAACGTATGGTGTTCAACTTGGCTAATGCCTCTAAATCTTAATAAAACTAAATTCATGTCTTTTACTAATCAGGCGCCCCGAACATCAACATCTTACATCTTAAACAACAGCCTTGTTGAACAAGTTTCCAGCTACAAATATCTTGGCGTACACTTAACCCCTAACTTGACGTGGAATAATCACATTAACCATATCCTCGCTTCTGCAAACCCTTTGCTTGGTTTCCTTAAACATAACCTCAAACAAGCTCCCGTACACTTACGCAGATTGGCATACACAACACTAATACGCCCTAAAATAGAGTACGCGTCAGCCATATGGGATCCCCATCAAGCATACCTAATAACTGACTTAGAAGCCCTGTAGAACCGTGCTGTACGCTTCATCTTTTCAGATTACTCACGAGAAACCAGTATAACAGCACGAACCCGCCGTGGTTGCTCAGTGGCTATGGTGTTGGGCTGCTGAGCACGAGGTCGCGGGATCGAATCCCGGCCACGGCGGCCGCATTTCGATGGGGGCGAAATGCGAAAACACCCGTGTGCTTATATTTAGGCGCGCGTTAAAGAACCCCAGGTGGTCAAAATTTCCGGAGTCCTCCACTACGGCGTGCCTCATAATCAGAAAGTGGTTTTGGCACATAAAACCCCAAATACTAGTATAACAGCATTAAAAAATCGCGCCGAACTTGAAGCCTTGTCACTTCGCCGTAATAGATCTCGTTTAACACTATTCCATAAGCTCTACTATCACGTATCCCTTCATAACGAGTTCATGCGTAAACCCTCAGCCATTTTTCCGCGTCGGGATCATTCTTGCAAAGTTAAATGCATAATGTGTCATTCCCTCGCATTTGGTCAGTCATTCATACCTCGCACCGCGAAAGAATGGAATAATCTGCCATCGCACATTGTCACTGAAACAAATGCCTTAAAATTTACAGACGCTCTATGCAGTACCATGAATACCTAATATATCACGTCTGACTCTCTGATTTGTAAACATTTTTTTTCTTTTTTGTTTGTTAATGCGCCGTTAACCAAGCTTCCACGACAGTGTCACATTTTGTACAAACTATTTAGAGTTGCTGTACTGATAACTATCATTATTTTTTTGTGTTTGTACGTTGATGCACTGTAATTAATTTTATCCCAGTTTTGTTTTTCCATTGTATTTACATTACGCACTGTTCACCTCACCTATGTAACATTTACCCTATGTAATACCCTCCCTAGAGGGCCTTTAGGGTTATTGTGAAATAATAAAAATAAAGAAAGTATCTTTACGGCAGAGGCCTACGCTTTATGGGGGGGGGGGGGTCGGCTGTAAAGCATATAAAGAAAGCAAAACTCCAAAAAGCTGTTATATATACAGACTCCCTAAGTGTGGTGAAGGCCTTAATGTCAGCAGTGTCTGTCGCAGAACGCATCTTAAGAGAAACGCGATCCAGCACGCAGAAGTCAGTTGCCGATGCCCCTCCTGGCATACGCCCTAAAGTAAGTGTCGTACCATACATGCACGGGATATCCCACAACTTGAAAAAGATTGCCCAAAGGGCGAACGTAAGAGTTGTTTTTTCTGCTCCCGACAAGCTCGGCAAGCTTTGCAGGCTGACTGATCCAAATGCCGTCCCTTCCGATAAGTGCAGAAAGCATCACCGAAAAAAGTTTGTCGAGTGTGTACGCCGGGTGGTGTACAACCTCTCGCTTTCATGTGGGAAGAAATATATCGGACAAACTGGGTGTTGCTTCAATGATCGGCTCCGCGAACACAGCAACAATGTAAAAAACGGCTCAGGTGGTTTCTTGGCGATCCACTGTCTCGATCATGGGTGCAAGCCTCTTGAGGATCAATGCACGATTGTTTCCCGTGGCAGAACACAGCTCATCCGTGAGATATCTGAAGCGCAGATGATCGCGAAATTGGGTGATGCGTGTGTTAGCTTCCCGTCTCTGGCTCTCACAGAAAAAGAATTACGTTACTTGGACGCGGCGTCACATGACACGTAACCATGTTACATGACTTCGCACTTCATTTCCTTGTAAGCGCATGCGCGATCTACGTTGCCTGCCATGTATAAAATGACGCAGTGGCACAATAAACTTAGTTGAAAGTTTGCGCTTGGTGTGTCGTCTTCTTTCTCGTCCGTGTCGTTTTTTATGTCGCGCAATATCATTTAAGCCTTAATGTCACCCTACAAACATAAAAATCCTGTACTTACTGAGGTCTATTCCGACCTGTGTAAAGCTTATCTATCTAACCAGCAAATCATCATATGCTGGGTACCCGGCCACAGGGGAATCGAAGGTAACGTTTTGGCAGACCAGATGGCTACGTCAATTGCACTCCCTGCTGTTAATAATACTACTTTGGTGCCTCTCACAGATCTGAAACCTTACATACGAAAGAAACTGTGAAACCACTGGCAACGCATGTGGGATGCAGAAATAAATAATAAACTGCACGTTATAAAGCCACAATTAGGTTTTTGGCCCTCCCCAACAAAATATCGGCGAACACATGTCCTATTCTGTCGCCTCAGATTAGGACACACATTTGGTACCCATCATTTTCTACTTACTGGAAGTGAACCTCCAACCTGTGGTAGATGCGGTGAGAGGCTGACCGTCCTCCATGTCCTCTTGGAGTGTCAGAAAGCCGAACCTGAAAGAAAGAAACATTTTCCGCTTGCATACCGTTATTACATCCCTCTACACCCGGCTATGTTTCTTGGTAAGGAACCGCTTTTTAACACCAAGGCAGTCCTCGACTTTTTAAAGGATGTAGTTCTACACATTATAAGCCCATTAAATTCGTAGAGCATCCTTGCTCCAGAGGATGCCGCTGCGATAATTGTTTTGAATAGCACGTGCCTCCAGGCCCTTGTGTTCAAGGGCTCTAAGGAGGCAGTAGTGCTCTAGCATATCTTATATAACCTGATATATTTTTAGACATCATATCATTCTTTTTAAATGTGTCTTATTGTTCATAGTACACGCCATAAGTAATCGCCATTCTTTTATAATACAGATTTTACGCACTTTAGCGCGACCATTTTTAAGGCCCCTCTACAGCCACGTCACACCAACTTCATAAAACTCATGATTTCACTGCAAACTCATTAACACGGACATGGCGCTCTTTGGCCATACTTGGCCCTTGTGCCATAAAACATTAAACATTCATTCATTCAACTGGTTCAGGAATTTCCTTTCTTCTAATGAGTGCCCCGACAAGCGGCAGTCATTCCATCATTTCGGTGTGAATGCTGCACTTTTAAATAGCACCAGCTGCCCAGAAAATTAATTTCTTCAGGGTGCAGCTGGCAAAAACAAAGTGGAAGTATGGTTCTCCTGGGTTTTAAAAATGGCGGCGCGGAGTGAAGTGGCTGCAGCGACGATGGCTGCCTTTTCAATGCTGAAATTGTGGTATTTTTGGACGATTCTTCATCTGAACTAAACATTTAGATCTGGAAAACTCTAGCGAGTTGCTTTCATAGCTTTAACTTATCACTAATGATTACAAGGAAGACATAGAGCATCTGGTGACCTCTCAAGTGAACATGGCTTGACAGAAATGCTTTGCCATCGGCCTCCCTGTAATTATTTTCCATGCCGTGCCTAGCAATAAATTGTCGCATTGAAGATTACAAAAGCATGCTAGTCTTTTGTTACAAAAGGTATTGCGCTACATCAGCAACTCAAAAACATGAAACAATAATTGGTGGTAAATGTCACCAGAAAATAACAAATAAACTGCCAATATTTCAATATCACAAAAAGAAAGTTAGAGATTTTTTTTGCAGGACCAATGCATTTAAAAATTCTTTTTTCCTGCGCACGATTTCCGTATGGAACGCATTACCTGCCACAACTGTCGACTGACCAACGGTTTCATCCTTTCTTTCTGCACTTTGTGTGAGCGTTCATCCCTCGTTTTTACCAGTCAAATCATGATTGTGAAATGGTTTCTCTTATGTTGTTTGTTATGCAGATTCTTGTTCGGTGTCTGTTATCTTGTTCGATCTTATTTCATACGTGTTTTTTTGTTCCAAATGCCTACACCTGCCTAAGGCCTGGTAACAAGGCTGGCAGTACTTGTAAAATACTTGTAAAATAATAATGAGAACTGCTCACAATGAACCAGTAATTAAAAAGAATTGGAAATTTTAGTGGTTCTCTAAAAAAAAATTGGTATGAAAAGGGTTAAGATCGGGGTGTAAGTCCGCAGCAAAACATAAAACAGGCAGAAAAGTGAGCAACGGACAACAATGTCATAAAACGATCGCCTTCGAAGTAGAAAATAATTGATGGAAATTGGTCTAAATGAAGCTTTAACGAGCTAGCATTACAAAATGGCGCCTTGTAAGAAATTTACGGTGGATTTTGGTGATGAAACGTCCTGTAACGATCATCAGCCATGGTAGCATACCTTGCAGAGCAAAGGTAAGCTTTAGTCAAGACAAGATTCTCGAACAACCACTTTTGGTGACACTTATCACCTCCGCAGTATTTCATGTGACTTTGCACCACACGCGTCAAGCGTTCTCGACACATGAGACACAACGCCGCTTCAAGAGCTGTCAATTTAACCAGTATGCGTGACCTTGGGGCCAATTACTGATCACTGACCAAGCACTAATGCGAACATATTAGCGGCAAGCATTCTGCGACGGCTTGTGGCCCGTTAACACATTGGCCAGCAGTGAATTTTTGTCACTGCCGCACGCTTAGGCCATTAATCCTAATTGGCGCTGCGTTGTTGAATTTTAGTGACTCAAGTTAAAATTTGGTGCCGAATTGATGCAGATCTATTCACAGCGGCCGCACGATCCTTTGAGAGCTGATAAACCACCTCGCAAACAAGAGTGAATGTACGGGATAGGAATAAAGTTGCTCACTGATGGCAGCCATCTTTGCAAGAAGCCGTACGCGGCCTCTCCTTCCCGACAGGGTTTGTGGACTGATATCGGTCTCTTTTTATATATACAAGGTGCTAGCCAAAAGTTCCGGGGATTTAGTCGTAAAAAAGATGTGTTCACCATAATGCTTCTGTCTTCTTCAAAGTAGTACCCTTGAGCATGTATACGCCGATCCCAGCGTTTCTGCCACGATTTCATGCATTCATGGAAGTCTGCAGGCGACAGTGTGTTGAGGACTGCCAGCAATTCTGACTGGATCTCTTCAACAGTGTGAAACCGACGTCCTTTCGGTCTCAACTTCAGCTTTGGGAACACGAAAAAGTCGCAAGGGGCGAGGTCATGTGTATGGGGTGGTTGTGGAAGTACTGTGATTTATTTGGAAGTCAGGAACTGTCAAACGAGTGATGTGTGAGCGGTCGCATTGTCGTGATGAAGGTGCAGCTTCTGTTCATCACTGAGCAGTGTTGGCGCAAATTTTGCAGAAATGCGCCTCATGTTCTGAACATCCTACAAAATTGCGATTGTCCTGCAATGCAGCAGACATCCTTTATAGTTAGCCTGCGATTTCCAATGATAGCCTTACGAACATCAGCTATCGTTGCCACAGTTGTGCTCGTTGGCGGCCATCCAGAACGTTCGTTGTCGTCAACAAACATTGAAGCATTTGAAGCGTTTATGCCATAAAAACTCCCTAGTTTGGCTCATGGCGTTGACTCCAAAAGCGTCCTCTAGCATACGATAAGTTTCTGCCACAGTTTTGCCAAATTTAAAACAAAACGATGCAAATCCTTTGCTCCTTGAAGTCTGCCATATTGGTTACTAAGAAATGCGCCAAATCAGTGAAAAATTGCATTGCAAAACACTTCGCAAAACAGTACTTCTTAGATGAAAGTCGTTCAGAACACTGATCTGCAAGGCATACTGCAGGCCACATGTAGCGGCGGAAATGTGTACCACACTCAGTTTCCCGCGCTTTTCAAGTTCCCGGAATTTTGAGTAGCACCTCGTATTTAGCTTCGATCAACCCGTCGCAAGACTAGCTTTGAATTTACACGGCGGGTGAAAAAGTGTCATGTTACTAGTGCACCGATGACCTGGCTGCATACATTTGCACTGCGGGCAGATGGATGGGGGGAGCGTGGTGCAAAGTTGCTGTGACCCTCCCAATTTAAGATACTTGGACAGGTTGCAAATTGCGCCAAACCTGACAGTTAAAAGGCACCTGCTCTTTACCGTTGGCACTGACTGTGATTGACCCGCACTACACCAACGATGGCTATGTCAGAGTGGTAATCGAGTCTGTGCGATCTCACACACGCTCTTGGGGCAAAGGAACGACAGCGCAGTAGTGCAAACAATCACAAGGGCATTTATTGCACTTTTCATGCACTAATGCCTGCTAGCCGAATATGTTCGCCCCTATGCTGGACACCAATGCCTTATCGTTCGCATATATGGTCGCATGAACAGTGGTGCGTTCGAACGATCGTGTTCGTCCACTCCAGTGTCCCGCTCCTAAGCCTTTCTCAGGATGGTTCCGCGAAGCATGGATCGGTGCACGCGCAGAGCATCGCGCCACTCACCAACCCCCATACCAAAGAGGAACATCCTACTCCCTTTTGCGCCCAAGTAACCTTGCCGTTGGGTGGTGTTAACAGCGCAGCACTCGTGCCATCTCGTAATATGGTGCAACCACACCGACCACTACCGGCGCTTAGCTACGGGGAGAAGCCAGATTACAGGAGATGCAAGAGCCATGTGGGGAAAATATCAGGGGACACGTGAGAGTCAAGCATCTCTACAAGTCACGTGATGCGCGCTGTACATGCTTTTGTCTGTTGCACAAATTGGCCTTACCCACCTGCCGTAAAGATGGGAAAGCTCTTGTGTATTTTGAATGAAAACTGGAACGCTAGACTTACTATGCAATAAAAGACTGCCATAAAACACAGGTTCACTATTAAGCTGAGAACCTCATTGGTATTTAGTACAACATAACGTCACTAATTCTTTATTTTCAGAAGGAAAAAGCACTCGAGTCTATTCAACAGACATTCCACTGATAAAATATTTTCCAGAGCTTCATGTACTAGAACTGAGCTGTAATCATTGCTGGCATTCTAATTTGGAATTCCCTTTAACCCGTTGAGGGTCAATTTTTTTTTGCCAAATGTATCTCCCCAGGGTCTATTTCTTTTATTGCAGATTTAAAATCTTCAGAGTGATCTATTTTGAAAAATGTTCACCATAATTTTTGTAGTCACCATACAGTAATCAAAAATATTTTCTGTAGGTAAAAAACATGCATTGTTTGTACATGAATACAGATGTGCTTGCATAAGTACTTAGAATAAAAATAAAGAAGTGATACACTGGAATAAATATTCTGATTCCGCACTTGGGCTGTAGTCCGTATAGAAGGAATCGCCACTCTACTCAATTGTAGAAGAGCAACTGGCATGCATGTCCATAGTGTAATTGAACTGTGTATATGGGCGTACGCAAGAAAATTCGATGGTTGTGCACCCGTCAGAAAAGCCAATCTAGTCAGAAACTAGCAGCAATCCTTCATCCCATTGCCAACAAGGGGCAAAAAGATTCCGCGAGTCTCAAGAAAATAAATGCAGGCATGACAGCATGGTCCATAAAGGGAGGCATTGTTTATATATACCAGCACCTCCCTGTAATCAGATGTAATGGCACCCCTGTGAGCAATAAACAAGCAAGCAACTAGTGGTGACACTTAGAGAGATTCAAAAACAACAAAAACAGCCAGTGAGAGAAAACCAAAACTAACCGCTGTGCACCCGCGAATACAGCAAGTGGTCACTGATGCACCGGCATAAACAAGCCGTAGAGTATCTTGTATCCAAGCAGGCTGTCAGCACTGTCTGCACAAGAGAGACTTAAAAAATTGGCTTGTTTTTCAAACATGCAGGCATCGTTGTAAATATACGGCATCGACCACTTGGGACTTGTTTGCGGTGTTGTATATTGAAGGCACTGACCTTCTAAGGGTTAATAAGAGTAGAGCGTACTACATATCTTGTCTTCTATGTACCGAAGTTGCTGATAGCTAGCTACATTTTTGTTATGCAATGCTGGGTGGCTCCTGAGCATGTGCAGCACTGTGTTTTGTTGCGCAAAATTTATAAGCATTAAACTTTGTGATAAGTTTTCTGATATTCAATACTTCATTCAATATTCTACTCTTTTTTTTATATTCAATGCAATATTCAATTCGAAATCTACTATTTGGTATTTGCACAGACTTAGAAATTTGTAAGAAATTTGTAAATGCTTTTTACAACTTTAAGGCACAAGTTTTTTATAAATGCTCATTGCAGTATATTTTTCCTGCAGGTGTGCTTATCACAGGGGTCATCCTCATCACAGAAATGTGCGAGAAGAGTCCAGACACATTACAGCACTTCAAGAAAGTGAGAACGGTTTGTTGATGTTATTGTGGACTTTCCTTTTCTTTCTGCTTGCATTGATCTATTTTTGTATCTTTGTGCCCAAAGTTAAAAACAGTGTGATAAAAACATTTCTTAATATAATTCAATGTAGGGTTGTTTCACTTGTAGTGCTATAGTGATGCCTAAAACATTAGGCCCACAAATTTCTGACATAACATTTGTTCATGGCTTCATGACACTTTGTTCTTTTAATCATGCTTAGTGCTTCAGTGATAGATGCATAGGATAAGAATTCTTAAGCAAGTTTTGTTGATGAACATGCTTAGATGCTGTATAAAAAGACCTTCATTAGTTGGTCTGGAGTGTGCCTAATTGGTATTGGCTGTGGCAAGCGTTTATTTAACCTTCCTGCTGCGATGGGTTTAATTACCTCTACATGTAAGTGTTCTAGTGTTGTTCCTATGTGCAGACAGGGCTTTGTGAGCTTATCTGTAATATGAAAGGAAGCAGTATGCCTAAATTCTGAGACCTGGGTCTATAAAACCAAAGTTATTTTAGAAGTTTCACATTTTAATTAGGGGTGTGTGAATATTCGAATATCATCGAATATTATATTTTTAATATTTGTTTTCGATTTGAAAAATAGATATTAGAACATGTTCGAACATTTCGTTGGATACGAATATTCGTATCAAATGGAATATATTGCTGTCTGTGCGAGAGCAAACACGGTTTTAGCATTTGTTTCTATCTAACCTAAGAATATTGGGGTGATTTCGTGCTTAATATTGCGATTATTTCATGCTGCTAGCGAAATTTCGCCTGTAAAGCACACTTAGCCACTTAACGTTTATACTGTGCGGGAAAGCCAGCCTCTCAATAGCAAGCGGCATGGGTTTGTCCCCCTGGACAGTGAGGGCACACTTTTTTTTTTGCAGCCCCACCCTCGATTCTGAGCTTATTGCTTATTGCAAGTGAGATGAGTGATGACTGGCACAGGGTCAAATGCCTCCGAATTCAGCCATTTGATGCGGTATAACGAGGCACAGGCTGGTGAGGACAGCTAGTGAGAATTACTGAATTTTCAAAGTTAACATGAGCCAAATACGTAATGTTTTAGTAAAACGGCTTACTAGTCTAGTTTCTGAACATTGACAATGTAATTGCAATGTTCCAAGATAACAAGTTAGCCCATCTTGCTAATAAATGCATGTGCATATCATTATTTGATATTTGATTCAATATTCGACGCTAAGAATTTGTAATAGAAAATCTTGATGTTCGCATACCCCTAATTTTAATTATAGTTTATGTCATTGCTGTTTGCAATCCATTGTTCTGCTGTCACAAGGTTAGACAATAGTAAGCTCTTCCATCCTAATGTTTGAAAGGGTGGGACAGCTGGGCTAATTTGGCCAAAAAGATACATTTGCAACTTGCTGTTCCAAAACTACACAATTGCCGGAAATTGTGCCTGTACTTCTACAAGCCAGAAAACACAACAGCCTAAAGTTTATGATTTGGCCAGCTTTAGCGGAAATTGATGACCATGTTTTAGGTATTGTTAGTCGAGTGCTGTCAAGTCTCTAGAAAACAATCTTCAAATGTTTACTACGTCAACAAGGTTTTACTTACTGAATGAATTGGCAAATCCTGTTTTTATTTTGCACAAAAGCAGTGTGGAAGCTGCAATTTTCATTATCTCATGACTGATTAGTGCTCTCAGTGGTGAAGGCCTCATGACTTTCTTCACACCGTGGCTACAGTGTGCATATCCAACTGAGATGCACTTTTCACTACCGCATGCACATCCCAATTATTTTTTTGCAAGTGTGCTGGTCATCAACAGTGTCAGTTCATCGCGATGTAGCCAGTGCTCCTAATTCTCAACTTTGCACCGAGTCAAAATGAGATTACTGTTTGCCACAACTACTGCAGATGAAATTGCAGGCGCTATTGAAGTGATCATGGATGGCGACGATGTAGATCTGCAGCATGCGGCCGACGCACGAACCGAGCCAAAATAAAACTACCGTTTGCTGCAACAACTGCAGATGAAAGCACGGTAGCTATCGATACGATCGTGGATGACAACTACGCAGTTTAGAAGGCACTCAGCCACCGCATGCATGAAGTCAAAATGGAACTACTGTTTGCTGCAACCGGAGTGCACGAAACCGTGGTGGCTGTCGATGTGATCATTAATGGCAACTACGCAGTTATAAAGGCACGCGGCCAATGCGGTGTCATGCGTGGTGTTAACACAAGAATAAAGGTTTTAAAGGCACAATTAGGCACGAAGTGTTCAAGCATTGCTGTCATTCACATACAATTTTCGCTGATGACTATGGTTATGCGGACTGCTGCTTCGTTTCGGTTAGACACTAACGCTGTTCTTGCTCTTTTGCATTTCCCATTTGCGGTGCTCTGCGCTCGCCGTGCTGTGAGAGTTGGCTGAATTTATCTATGTGCAGCCAAATGTGTCTTAAATAATGAGAGTTTGATTGCAATAAATAATGTGTATGCCTGCCGAAACCAGAGGACAAGTTCAAATCATCCGATTCTTTTAATTAACAAGGATTAAATTAGGAAGTTTTACTGTAATTGAATATCTTCATACTTATCCTGTGTGAAGATAATTTGTAATACTGAGGTGGCGAAAGTTAACCAAGAGCCCACTACTGTGGCAACCCTTTCTACGGCGACACTGTGAGACTTTGGGACATCAATGAATCGCCTTGTGGTGTTAGTGCATAGTAATGATCATAATGTGCCATGATGTGATCTGCTGACTAGACGAACCATAGAGCATCCTACAATAATTAATACAGTGAACTCTGGCACTGTGGTCGTTAACCATCATGGGAATGATGGTTAGTACACCGACTTGGTGCTATTGTGCTTTATTGGCCTTCATTGTCCTGAATTTCTAAGCAATTTATAATTCTCTGAATGCAGAAGACTCTGTAAACACCCATAATTGCTACTAATTGCAGTGGTTCAGCCTGTCGAGGTGGCCAGATTGAAATGTGCCAAGCGTCTCATTGCACTGGCTTGCCCGTGAGAAATTATTAAAGGTGTTCTGTGCCACTTGTCGATGTATTTGCCTGTGGCATAATGGTTATAATATTGGGCTTCTGTGCTAGAAGTCCTATGTTCGAATCCTGCCTTCAATTTTAATTATGTTTATTTAATTAAGTTATTATTATTATTATTATTATTATTATTATTATTATTATTATTATTATTATTATTATTATTAAATGTATTTTTAATTATTATTTAAATTTATTTATTTAGCCAGAAGCACAAAGTTTAGCAAATCCATGTATTAACCATTGTTCCGATGCTGGCTGAACCACCCACCCCGCTTACACTTCCCATGGACACTAGTGCCAGAGTTCCCTCTGGTAATTGTTGTATGAAACTGTATGAACAGGCTGGTGACAGCATGGGAACACCAGTGTTGCCATACACTTTCTTAAGAAGACCCTACCCGGTGAGTGAAAAAAAAAAAAACCTTACAGCACCTTAAAATGCCTTCACCTTGACCCTCGTTTGATCCTAGACTCCGATTTCTTGTTTAAATAGTTAGCTACAGGGCTGAAAATAAGGAGAAATGTATGTTGACAATAAGAAACGTTTATGACTAAAAAAAAAAAAAACTTTTTCTACAAGTTACATGATGATGATGATGATGATATATATTGTTTTTGGGTGCAAGAGCCAGGGATGGCCAAAACGCGCCATGGTACAATTTATGCCACACATGTGCTTGCCTAGCTGTCCTCTATAGCTAGAAATTGCACATCGCAGAAGCGGCGTTAGCTATTGCTTGTACAAGTGAGGAAACTTAACTGCTTCTGTACCATCTGAAGTGATGCTTTGAGAATTTTAGCAAATACACATGATTATTTTATACATATAGCAAAAGGCACAAGGCCTAATGAGTAGGGGTGTGCAAATACCAAATACTAGATATCAAATTGAATATCGAATTGAATAAAAAAAAAAAGCTGAATATCGAATAACAGAAAATTTAACACCAACATTTATGCTTCTGAATTTTGTGTAAAGACCACAGCGCACTGTGCATACTCAGCAGGCTAATCACATTACAAGAATCTTGCTAGCTATTGGTAACTTAGGTACCTGTGAACCGAGATGTATAACATGTTCTACAATGAATAACTCTTTCCCTACGATGGGGAAAATAGGTGTTTTTTGTTGGTTATGCCAGATTTTTTTTTCTAAAGGAACTACTGCACTTCATATTTGATGTAATACATAAACAAAAGGCAGAATGAATGTACTTTTCATGCATGGACGTTTTATTGATGAGATGTATGTCATAAAAAAGATATAAATTGGCAAAATCAACATTGTGGGATAAAATTGAACAAAGTTTGTAAGGACATGCTTGTATCTACTAATAAAAAGATGTAACATATACAAAATGTATTGCCGTTTAATAAATACTATCTCTGAAAAAAATCTTAATTTTTCATTGAACAGGTATTGCACTACATAAATTTAACTATTTCAGGGTCAATGACGTGGCGGTATATTTGACCGTCAGTGACTGTCAAATATGTGGCGTCGCGAACAAGTTAAAATGGTCGATGCTGTATATTTACAATGCCAAAAAGCACACCTATTTCATAGCTTTTTCTTTCCACACATGTGCTGCCACTATGTGGGAATACAGGGAACTTTTTTCGCGTGCCTCCCTCTCTCGGTTTTCGTTGCATGGTTTGTTTTAGAGCTAGTTTGCTCCGGCGCGTCTATATACTACCACTCGCTCATTGGCGCATGCACGGGCGATGGTTTGGGTTTTGTTCCGCGGGTGGTTTCGGCTTCTTGCGCTCGGGAAACTGATGGCTATCTCATTACTAATCGCTCAAAGGGCAGCCACCTGTTTCTCGCTCGTTTAGTGCTTACAGGGGTGAGCATAGGAAGGATGCCACCATGCATGCATTTCCTTTTCTTTTTTTTGGGGGGGGGGGGGGGGGGAGACTCACAATATCTAATTGCCTCTGGTTGGCGATAAGGTGAACATTAGCAGAAGGCTGTCACACGTTTTCCTTTTTTGATGGGCACACGACGACACAGTTTACTATGCAGTTCCATTACACTATGGACGTAAATATTAGTGTAAGAGCAGGAACATTTGAGACTTGCAAAATATTCTCGTGTGCGCATATTCTAAGCCTTGAATATAACAATGCATCAAACTTTAGTTCTTATAAGTTTATTTCCTTGTTTTATTGTTGTTATTCATGAATAAAGAGTTCATAAATACCAACACAAAATATTTTTTTCTCACTTTACGGTCACCCTAGAAAAATTACGGTAAATTCTTTTTGAAATATGTCCCGCAGAAGAATTGGAATCTGCAATAAAAAAAATCGACCCTGGGCGGTCACATATGGCGAAAAAAATCAACCCTGAAAGGGTTAATTGCAAGCACTGCAGTTTGGCGTGATGGGCTGCGGCCGCCGATGTTCCTGGCTGGCTTGCGTCGTCATCGTTTTCAAAGTCCGACAAAAAGTTGGCATCCTCAAACTCGCTGCTGCTCGATCCATGGATACAATCGGCCGCAAATGCAGCAGAATTGCGAGATCTGCGATCTTTCGAAGTGTGCGCGCTGCTCTCGGAGGCAGCCATTTTTGCTTTCTGCTTTGACGATAACCAAACTTCGGAGCGCATTCAAAAGTCACCACCTGGGGGAAAAAAAAAGTGAACTGCTTAGGAAACTAAACAATAGTTCTCCTCCTTCACATCCGAAAGTGTAGTGTGTCTGTGAGCAGCATGGAAAGTCTCGAAACTGTCGTTTCAAACCATAGTTGGTGGGCTAACGATGCCCAATGGGCACGGTACGGAAAGAGTTAAAGGGAACACCAAATTAGTATGCCAGCACTGATAGCAACTCAGTTCATATATGAAGGTCTGGAAAATATTTTTTATTGATAGAATGTCTGTCGCACAATTATTTTTTCTTTTTCTCCAAGTAAATTTTACTACTACTAGTACTACTGTCAGATAGAATTAAGTGCTTTTTTACCTCTGAAGCTGAAGGAATAGCCAAGTTGTTTTATATACCTATAGGGCTTTCAGTTAAATGGTGAACCATATTATGCCTAACGGCAATCTTTATTGCTTAGAAAGCATAGACAAGCCCACATCAAGCTTCTCCGCTGACGCCAGCACTTGTCATTCCCCTACTGGAACAAGCCGAACTTTCACGGGTGGTCACGCCCATCTCCTCCACTTATCGCTTTGCTAGCTGCACCCCCCTCGCATTCACATTACTGTTTGTTTATTCAATTCACGTGAAAAGGTCAACATTGGTTGAAGAGGGGATGTCTCTTGGATGTCAACAGTGGGCCTTGTCTTCATCGAGACAACTGCACCGGATACTTGATGGAAACATGCAGCCATAAAATTGCTAAGTAGGCGTGTCGAGTATGATGACAGAAGTCGAAATGTTCACGAGAGTGCTTATAAAAAGTGGTACTATTATCCACAGAAGGGGGGAGAGGGGGGTGAAGCTGATTTCACCAAGTGGTAGTAATAGGAAATAGACAAGAGTCCTCATGTGTAAGCAGGGCCTGTCAGCCCCAGGGTCGTAACTTTTTCACAAAAAAGAAGAGGTGTACTGTTTCGGCAATTAAAAAATGAGCAATTGAAATTATTAAAGAATGTTAACAGAAATTGAGTTGTATCATTAGACACATATTTGAACTCATTGCTTTCATTTCACATTTGCTCGACTTCTTGGTGGCCATGGGTTTGATTCCCCTCCATGGAGGCTGCATTCCAAGAGATTTAATGAAAAAAAGAATTGCAGCAGATCCGAATTGGAATCTATATGCAGCGAAGCTTTTTGTGCATAAGAGTAAAAGTCGAAACACGGGGTACACACAGACAGACAGACAGCAGGCATGGTCACGAAACCCGGCAATGTTCGCAAAGAAAAGCTGCGCTTTTAAAAAGATCCTTGTGTACTGTGCTTGAGGTGTGCAGTAAAAAGCACCCAATGGTGCAAATAAATATGAAGGCTTTCACTATGGTGTCCCTCATAGTTAACTTTTCAGCTTCTGGACGTTAAACCCCGCAGTTTAACATAACCTAACACTTTTCAAGCTGCTGTGCACTGGAAGAACAACACAGCTTAATGCCTATTTATCACATGCAGGATAACAGAGAAAAATAGTGTGAATGATCTGTTCATTTAGTGTACATATAGCAAAACAAATATAGTGCACAGAGTGAGAGTAATTAAGTAAGTCCTCCCCACTCTGAAAGTGCAGAATGTAAATTCAACAGGACAGTCATGAGATCAATAAATACCCACAATCACTGCAGACTACTGAGAGTGAACATGATCTCCGGTTGACTCGAATTTTATTTTGAAGCATGAAATTAGCATTAATGTCCTCGTTTGCCTTCATTTTAGGCCACAATTGCAATCATTTCATTAGCTTAAAAATAAAAAATGAACTGAACTCATGCTAATGATTATTTGAGGGTAAAATTACTGTATCAAAACATATTCTGCCTTAGAGACATTTAAAATGTGCTGCAGGCAGAGAAAAGAAAGCTTGACACAGATGTGCATTTCCTTCGCACAAGCAAATTTTTTTTCATGGCCTGCTCTACACCGTCGATGTAACAATGCAGGGCTATCTGTCCTTACGTGAGCTTTCAGCGATGTAAATAATTGCTTAAGCTTGATCCACTTAATAAGTTTAGGTGTCCTTGGACACGAAGAACTTCTGGCAAACTTCACACACACAGTCCGGCACGCGCAGAATAACATGCTTCGGCAGTGCAGTGAAACGTAGGGGGACTGCGTGCTGTACCCCTGGCTCCTGGCTGTAGTAAATTTTTTGGCGTAGGTGGCATCTGCAACTGGCGCCACAGGGCCCCGTACAGCGCTGTGGTTGTCTGTTGCTTTCCCGTTTTCTTCCAGAAAACCAGAAGGTTTTTCCATCTTTATGGCAGGTGGTGTTTGAAGGTCAAAAGCAGGGAATGCGCACCGCGTCACTTGGCACCACTCCACATGGCCATCGGCATTGCGCGCGCCGACCGTGGTCAATGCCAACACTACAGAGTTCTCAAATCGGGAGGCCCACGACATGTTCGTGCGACGTCCCCCCCTCCCCGCCCTTTCTTTTTGTCTGTGAGTGCTGTGAATAGATACTGTGTTGATTCAGTCTGAAACCGTAACTGGAGACACCCGACGACGTGTCTCCAGTTAGGCCTAATGGGCTTGACAGTATGTTCAATGGTGTGGCTGTGACGGAAATTCGCCACTGGCTGATGTGATAACAGGCTGCAAACTGCCACGGAAAGCTTTTCGCTAAGATGTTCCTATGGGTGGCTCATCAGGGATAGTTCGCAAAATCACGCATACGGGTTAGATTGACGGCTGTTGAAGCGGCATTCACGTTCACGGTCGACCAGCTGGCAACTACCGTGAGCATGCTTGCCAAATTCATCTATGTGCTTGCATGTGGTTGGAAAGCACCTATGAATGGCATTCGGAACCCAGCTTCCTCCTGTTGACGCGAATTTTATTTTGAAGCATGAAATTGCCATAAGTGTCTACATGCGTGAACAGTGAACTCAAGTATTCGATGCAATCAGCATGCCTTTTGGCTACTAATTGGCCTGGTCTTCACACATGCTCCCGTGCTTTTTGCGCACATTGATTTTGTTGTTCCCTCTGTTCGCATAGTGTTAACGTTTCCTAAGGTGACTATTTGGGCATGTTGGTAAGACTTGAATGCAGCTTTATGTGCATAAGACTTGCACAAAGAAGAGGCTAAGACACGAGCGTGCTTGTGTGGGTGGTCTGTACTGGTGTGGCTTAGCCTCTCTTGTGCCCATAAAGCTGCATTAATCATTTATATCAGTCCGGTCAACCTGGTCAAACCTCGTACCGATAGACATTGCGCCCCATGGGAACGCTGCACCCGTCAAGACACCGTCCATGGCCGGGTCATGCACCGAAAGTACCAATATTTGAAAAATCGAATATTCGAGAAATCGAATATTATATATTCATATGGTGATTGAATTATTTGAACGTTCTCTATACGATTCAAAATCAAATATCTGAGTATTCCCACACTCCTACCACAGTCTACTCTCGTTACAATAGACCCTGATAATCCCTCAAAAAACGACCGTTTTATCTGAAATCCGTAATATTTGATACGCCTCATTTCCGAAACTTTGGTCGCAATGTCTAACAACGTTATTGCCCGAAAGGCGATGCATCGATTGCGATAGCAAATTATTAGACAGCTGTGCGAAGTAAGGATAGTAGTTTTATCAGCCGTATTAAGTTTTAAAGATTCGCTTACTAACTAAATCAACAAGCACGGTGTCATGCGCGCAGAGGTAAACATTGTAAGAGTTGGGGTCAGGCATGTCAAAAGGGGTAGCAGGCCCATGCTGTCGTCCGACTCTTCCACACTGAGGATGTTGCTGAAGGGAGTAACATGTTCTCATCGAAAACTAGGAGTACTGGATTTATTTACAATATCTACATGAGCGGAAAACATTACGTCTCATCAGTCTAGCATGACAGAATTTAAGCACACTGAGGAGTCGAAAAAGTTTGCTTAAACCCCCTCTGTCCTCCCAAGATCCCTAGGCCAGGGAAAACTGCTGCCCTAACTTTGTCCACTCGGGGTGTCCAAAGTCGTCGAAGGACAAGCGTTGAGGGGGAGGGTTCACACAATCACTCCCGCACCTTTTTTTCACTGACCACACAGCTTTGTAGACTGGGACTGTTGTGCTTGACTCAAGATCGTGCTACCTTGGTTCCTGGGATGACTCTGCCATTAGCTGGAGCCTCTGTCAAACGACAGTGGCAGTTACCGGAGTCTGTGAGGAAACGCCGTAGAACACCCTTTTCCAGGAGTTTCTTGCTCCCATTGATCCGTGATAGTGACAGTGAACCAACAAACAACACTCGATCTGCTAAGTGTGTCTCGCCTTGCTGGCACTGCTGGTCTGTCCGAGGGGGATGCATTGTTAGCGTCACAAAGCGATTCGCTGCAGTGGGGCAGGAGAGGCTAGAAAGTCATTACCCTTACTGGCTGATCGTAACAACGTGGACACATCTTGCTCGATGACCGTGGAAAGTCGCTGTCAAAACGTTGGAACACGGCAGCTACAGCGAGCGAATTGACCTTCGTGATGTCTCTCGCTTCAATGCGGACTAATTAAATGCCGAAAGCGCAGCACATCCGAACCTACCGGCACTGGGCGCACTTTGTCCACATCGCAGATCGCTTTTAAGATACAGCACCCGTGCCAGTAAGCACTTTTTCCTCATCGCAGATCACTTTCAAGATACAGTTTCCGTGCGGCCATGCTGTAAGCAGCAGCTGCTGGAGTAGAACCCACTCTCCCTCACCTCCCCCCCTTGCCTCGTGTGTGAAAGAAGACCGCGCGCATCCTCCCCGCCTTCCTCCCTCGCACACGCGATATTGAGCCGTGATCCCTGGCTGACCCTCGCAAGTCAGTTGTCAGCCCCTGTTGACACAGCAAAAGTACATTTTATACGGCCGATTTTGAAAAAAACTGCCACAAATTTCGTCCGCTCTAGCCGATAGTCCGTTGTAGCCCGATCAGTTAAAAGCGAACTTCGTTGCAGTAATAAAATAGGGAGAACAAACTAAGGTTGAAATATGCTCCATTATATTCCAAAGTCTGTTATACGCGGGTCTGTTGTAATGAGCATATACTGTAATAAGAGATTAATTTTTATTTTGAAAAATATACTGTCTTGCTCATGTTTATGAACAGATCACAAAAGCAGAAATATCTGTTCAAGCTTTGCTAAAATGCAAGCAGTTGTCTCAAATACAAGCAAATGTTTCTTGTACTCTAGACTTTCATTAATGTGGCTCCAGCTAATTCAATTTTTCAGTTAATTTGATCTTGACTGAAGGTCCTGGCCGGTGCCCATACATCTTTAGGGGCGAAGTTTTGTCATTTCACTCCTGAAATTGGCCCTTACTGGATAACTTGAGCTTGACTGGTTGGCAAAAATGTGCCTCACCTAAATATGGTAACTAATCATCACCATGTAAGCGGTCCTAGGAGACAGCGAATGCATCGAAGACTCATTATTGCCCACAGAAGGCACCTGTTTTTGGCCTACCTTAGGAAGATTTCCAAGCAGCAACAGCAGCATCTAAAAATGAATGAATGCAGTATTTTCTAGTTTCTAAAACTTCGGTGTTTTTTTCAACAAAATGGCTCCAAAAATTGCCAGCACGTAGCAGTCGGAGAGCCAGTGTTGTTGCCATTGTCATCACAAGGTGGCAACAAAACAAGTTCTTGTGTGATATGGCAATGACAACACGCCACTTTCAGTCTTTGATTGGAAAAGCTCGTTCAAAAGTACTTTTGCATGCTAAGCTAGCTAGCTGCAACAGTCATGTCAGGTGTTTTAAGTGTCCTTAAACATTGTATGTGGCATAAGACAAACTGGTCAAGGGGGTGGGCTAGTTATGGGCCGCAATCTGGTTTGTGATTGTTCTGGAGTAGTCAAGGATATTAAATAGACCTTACAGATGATAAATGATCCATACACAGTGATAAAGGGCTGTCTTATAGTGACAACTATGTACATAAAGTGTAAATAAACTTCGATTCTGTGAAGATAAACTATGCTGGTTTAATTTTTTTCCAGTTTCCAGAATTGGAGGTATGCTACATTTTACTTGTTAAAAAATTCGGTGTGCATTGAATTTCCAGTTTGTTTAGTGCTACTCTCATTTGTGTGTTAGTTTTCTCCTTTGAACCCATACAAGCTGTGTACATGATAGATTGGGGGACATGTTAGAATCGTGCAAATACTGTGGATTCTCATTAATTCGAACCCACTTAATTCAAACTAATGTTATGTTCCTGTTTAAATGTGTATTACAATGGGCAAGAATGCCTGGTAATTTGAACTGGTAAGCTTTTCAGACAGTTAATTCGTAAGAATCACTCTGCCGATTGTGCTCTCACGTGGCAGTACCTTCTACCCGGCAATGTTGCCACATGCTGGCTCCTCCTCCCATGTCCTCTTGCAAGTACCATTTTTTGGCACGTGTAACTCGCACGAAAATTTTTTTCAATTGAGCAGTAAAGTTGGGGTACGGCTTATATGTGAATTTTGCCCCAAGGTCTGGCTTCATAGTGGCAAAAGTTGTGCCTAGAAATGTGGATTTTCTGGAGCACCTGCTGGCGCTGCTGTGAAGCCACACTTTTGGAACTCTTCACTCATGCTAGCTCAGTGCACACACGTCACCTAATGCAGCACTGCATGTAAGTCCACCATCCAAATAAGCTTCTTTAATTCGTATTGAAATTTGACTGTACTACTGCCAAATGAAGCAGTGGTGTGCTTGTGCATTTTTTTCTGCCTCTTTTTTATATTTGACCATAATTATCAATTTTGTCGGTCCCTTCACAATGGAAGTCAGTTGTATTTTATTTAAGTTGTTCCTCGTGGATCTGTTGTTACATTTGACAAGCTTTTTGCCAGGCTGTTTCATCAGCAGACGAGCTTACCATGGTATATGAGTGGGCATGGCTTGTTTCCAGGGGCCAGAAGTCATTTCTTTGTTTGAATTTTCAGTTGACAGTTACAGTAAAACCTTGGATGATTTCATTCATTCATTCACAAAACTTTATTAGAGTCCTGAAGCCCTGTCTTTTCAGGCCGAGGCAGGCCGCGTCAACGTCAGCACCGTCAGGCCGAGCCTTATGGCGCCATTGTGGACCCTCTGGAAAGCCCTTAGTTGATCTTGATATGAAGAGCTTGATATCATCTTGTGCCAGTACAACCATTTTTCTTCGGGCTCGGTGAGAGTCGTGGGTCAGCCCGCCAGCATGTGTCTGACGTCAATGATGCCATCGCACATGTTACATTCTTTCCTAATTTCTCTTTCGGGGTGAATTTTATTTATGAAATATGGAGTGGGGTACGTCCTGGTTTGCAGTAAACGTAGCGTGACTGCCTGTGCCCTGTTCAACTTCACGTGTGGCAGTGGGAATTGCCTACACCCTAAGTAGTAATATTTAGTGATGTCGTTGTAAGTTAGTAAATGATCTTTATGCTCCCCGAAATGGTAGTGGGCGTCGGTTCGGTTCTGACCTGCACGGCAAGCAAGTCCTCGTGCCAGGTCGTTCGTCACCTCGTTGAGGTTGAGCCGAGTCTTGTCCACTTGTCCCATATGTGCAGGAAACCATCGGATTTCAGTTTTGATAATTTCGACCTTGTCGATAATTTTAGCCGCAGTCCCAGCGACATAGCCTTTGTCAAAGCTCTTAATTGCTGCTTTGGAATCGCTATAAACGAAAGACCATTTACGGTTCCTGATGGCTAGAGCAATCGCGGCTTGCTCCGCCACCGTGGAATCCTTAGTGAAGATGGTCATGGCGTCCCCTACCTCGCCCTGGCGGTCGACCACCACGGCCATGTAGGCCTTTTTTGCCTTTGACCCAGGCAGCGTCTACGAGGGCCGCCTGATGTCCTAACTGTTCAATTTCTTTCAACAAAGCTTTCGCTCTCGCTTTTCTCCTGCTAACATTGTGTTCCGGGTGCATGTTTCTCGGGAGGGGGGTGGTTCTGATCGCGCCTCTAAGGTTTGCGCTCAATTCTACCTCAGATTCCTTCGGGTTCATCGATCTATTGGGGTCTGTCCCTATCGCTTTGAGTATAAGCCTGCCTGCCCGCGTTTTTGTCAGTCTTTCCTGCTGCGCCATCTGTCACGCTTCTGCCATCTCTTCTGTCGTATTGTGTACGCCTAAGTTCATGAGCTTCGCGTTCGAGGTGCTGATGGGTATACCTAGGGTAGCCTCGACTAACTTTCTCATCATAGTGTTGAGCTTGTTTAGCTCGGCCTGCGACCATTTAAATAAACCTGCCACGTAGGTGAAGTGACAGAGAGCGAAGGCGTGCACTAGCCTTAGAGCGCTGTCCTCACCCAGGCCTCTGTGTCTGTTGCTGATTCTCCTTAGTAACCTGATGACTTGGTCCGTCTTGTTTGAAATGTATTGAATGGCATTGAGGTTGGCAACTCCCGCTGCTATGTGGAAGCCTAAAACTCTAATCTTTTCGACCTGCTTGATCGCGGATCCGTCGTGACAGCGTAAGATAATCTTGGGTTGCTCCCTGGGAACGTAGCTCCTGGGTCTTCGACCCCTGCCCCGATGTTTTAGGACCAAAAGCTCCGATTTTGATCACAGTTTATTTGAAAGTTTGGCTAATTCATGGAATTTGTGCAGTCCCGTAATTTGCTATGTGAAATATATAAGATAATTTGAAAACCCAGTATGCTTTCACCTAAATAATTCGTAGTTTCTGGTTGTGGCCTGCAAAATGGTATGTTGCGATGCGCTTCTGGCTTAGGATATCTTGGAGGCAGTGTCAGAAATGTGGGGGTCATGACCTGTTCCGGTTCCTGTACTTGTTTCTATCTAGTAATGTTGATTGCTCCTGACGCAGTACATAGATGCATGGCTTTCGAGGTCGGATTCTAAGAGAGCCGTTGGTGGGACTGCGATTCAGGCACCATTGATCGAGCAAGCGCTAGATTCTGTTATCTGGGTTCTGATAAACCTTGCAGCTGTGTGAAATGCCTATGTTGCGTGGCATTGTGCGTTAATTTTGAGTGCTTCCACCCACTACAAAGAAGTGTCAGTATCATCATCATCATCATCATCATCAATAAATGTGGCGCTCTTGCTTTTTGGTTCGATTTTTTTTTTTCTAGTGTAAGTGCCCACTGTTGCCAGGTTTTTTCCACTGCTGGTGTGTTGAGTGTGTGTGATTCTCCACTGCATGAAAAATTTTGGCCATGTGCGCATTTTTGCTAGTGTATGAAGACGGGTGTTTGGAGCGACAGACTAGGCCAACTAGGCTTTGCCAACTACTTGAATGTAGAAGCAAACATGCAGACATCGTACGCTAACATGCAAGACAAATTCACCGACAGTAGCCACGTTCACGTGGATACGATTGAGGCATATCGTAATAACTTGCTGTGTTGCATATTACCCATACACCACCGTTCACATGAATGTGCATTTTGTGTCCCAGCAAGCTAACCCCACCTAGGGTCACATTTAAAAGCTAGTGCGCTCACTTGAGACAAACCTGCTTTTGTTGTCGCATAGTGAAATGCACCGAAAGTACCTGTATGGTGTTGGCCACATTCTGTCCTATCATTACGGATTGTCCATTCTGTCCTTGAACAGTCCACAGCTTTGTTGAGTGTAGCAGTGGTGACTGAGATGCGCATGATTTGTGGGCTGGAGATAATGACTATTAGTGTAGTGAACTACCGAACCAAGTAATCCCGCATCAATGATTACTTTGAGTAGTCCGGCTTCTTGGAAAATGAACATGTCATGCTTGTGTTGCAGTTTTGCCCTTCATTTTCCAGGTTTTTTTCTTCTTTTGGGGAATTTTTAAAACCTGCCTTGGTGAAGTTTTTTTTTGCGGTTTGGCGGATTCGAATTAAAGAAGTTTCGGTGTATAGTGAAAATGAGTACCAGCTGCTCTGTGTGCGACATACTACCACATAACAAAATTTAATTGGCATGAACCTGTTATTTTCAAAATTTTGGTGTTATTGAAGTGAAACTACATACTTCCAATTCTCATTAATTATTTGTAATGTTTACAAATTTGGATTAGTTTTACGGCTTTACGAAGGTTGCATCAAGTCTTCTGAAAAATAAATTCTGTTCACAAAAAAGATTTCCTCGTTGGGCTCCAAACTTTTCGTTGTAAGTTTTTTTTATAGTGAAAGGATGCCAAAGGGTTACTTGCTTTGTGCAAGTTTTTGTAGCAGGCAAAATCAGCAACAATTTGCTGGTAAAGTCACTGTTATTTAACCCTTTGAGGCTCAATTTTTTTCGCCATATGCGACCGCCCAGGGTCGATTTATTTTATTGCAGATTCCGATTATTCTTAGCGACTTATTTTGAAAAAAAAAATTACCGTAATTTTTCTAAGGTGACCGTAAAGTGAGGAAAAAATATTTTGCATTGGTATATATGCACTCTTCATTCATGAATAACAACAATAAAAAAAGGAAATAAACTTATCAGAATTAAAAATTTGATGCATTTTTATGCACATAGTTCAAGGCTTTGAAAATCCGCACACGAGGATATTTCGCAAGCCTCAAATGTTCCTGCTCTTACACTAATATGTACATCCATAACGTAATCGAATTGCTTAGGTGCGCGCACTCAAGAAAACTGTTTGGTTGTGTGCGCATCAAAAAAAGCAACACATGTGACAAACTTCCGCTAATCTTCATCTTATTGCCAACCAGCTAGGGCAATTAGTTTTTGCGAGTCTTAAAAAAAAAAAGAGAAAGAAACGGAAACGCATGCACGGTGGCATCCTTCCTATGCGCACCCCTGTGACCACTAAACGAGCGAGAAACAAGCGGTTGCCCTTTGAGTGATTAGGAACAAGATAGCCATCACTTTTGCAAGCGCAAAAAGCCGATACCGCCCGCGAAACAATATCCAAACGGCCGCCCGCACGCGCGCCAATGCGCGAGCGGTAGCATATAGACGCGCGGGAGCAAACTAGCACTAAAACAAACCATGCAACGAAAGCAGAGAGACGGAGGCGCGCTAAAAAAATTCCCTGTATCCCCACATAGTGGCAGCACATGACAGAAAAGAAAAAGTTAGGAAATTGGCTCGCTTTCTAAACGTACAGACGGCGCCGTAAATATACGGCATCGACCAATTTTGGACTTGTTCGTGCCGCCGTATATTTACACGTCATTGACTGTCAAAGGGTTAAAAACTGTGTGTCTTGTCAGTCTCTGAATTTCTAGGTTTGCTGCTGCTTGTGTGCTGCATCTGAAGGTAAAAGAGTGTTAATGAAGTGTGTACGTCTCCCTCAAAAGGCATGTGCTCAGAGGAAGCTTGGAAGAAGGGGTGGGGAGAAAAAGAAAGAAACGAAACACTTTTGTGCGCACAAGACTACCCTCCCTCACCCCCTCCCTTCTCGTTGTGTAATTTTACGAATTTTAAAGTTCACAGGTTGACAGGTATTGAACTAACTTTTAGAATTTAGACACGTGCTACTCTAAATGTTCACTTAAAGGGGACCTGAATCACTTTTTATAGAAGAAGGGAAATGCATTTGAAGGTAAAGTAGGCTATTTCAGAAATACTTAGCTGCAAGAAGTACTTCAATGCGTTCAGAAGAAGCGGGAGTTATTGGCAGTCAAACACAGCCTTCGCGGTGCTTCCACTCCTTCGTCAATGCCTTGCACTTCAAAGGCTATGGTGGAGTTGGACGTGTGCACAACACTACTCCACTTTCTAAATGTCACCATGGCGTGCAGTTTAATTTTGATTTTGGATGTTAACGTAGATGCCACTACTTCTGATTTTGGTGCCTATGCCGAGCCAGAGGACTCGTCGTGGCACCCTGCGGTGGCTGTGGTATTTACGCTACGTAGCAGACCATGGCTACATGTCACTGTAGTGCATATTTTTGCTTTGCGCATGTCAGGGTTTGAGTGTGTGCTCATGCTCATATACTATAATCTGACCATGCTACGTGGTGCGGACCGGCTTTGTCCTTCACCAGCTTGACTGATAGATTGTAGCCACATCCAACTTGCACATTTTTGAAGCGCTGTCAATTAGTCTGCCAAAATGTCTAACCAGGAGCGGCTAGGAGTGAGCGCGTGCTGGCAAGCATGCGTGTGGTCTGACCTTAAGTTTCATGTGGTTCGAGGCTAGTTGAGCGTTCAAAACTAGTCGAAATTAGTGACACCCGCTAGCTACAACACCGATAAGCAGTGTGGCCAAAGTTTAATTTCTGCATGGGCTGCCACGGCCGAGCATGAGCTCGGCTTTTTCTGGAAGTGTGCAATTATTGTCAAAATTCGGATGCACATTTTCGCTTACTTCAGCCTGTTTATTTAACTTCATCAACAAATGTACACACTTACAGCCAAAAAAGGAACAGTAGGAAGACACTGATCCAAACACCCTTCTTGATTGACCTCAGCTATTGGCCAATAGCAGCCGCATACGGGAATCCGTTTTATTACAGAATAAAGCGTCCAGATGAGAGTGCGGAGCAGGCTTCTGTGGAAAAGAGCATTTCAGAGATAGGTGACTTCACGCTCTGCTTGCAAGCTCCATGTGCCGTGTACGACAGCAAAGCTTGGCTGAGAGGGTCACAGCAGCGTATGCTATCTGCAGACGTTTTTTCACCATGCCTGAGGGGTGGTTCAGGACCCCTTTAGTAGTTGAGTACAATTCCAGCCAACTTCCATGAAGTTTGCACATGTACAGTTAAACCTTGGTATAATGGAAGTCGTAAACATCAGCACTCAGTTCATTACGTCAAAATTTTTATACATGAATTGCCTTGAATTTCGGCCTAAATATTTAAGAAATTTTCAGAAATTGTCTGTGCACGGGCTGTACACCTATTAGCCTAGCACTCATCTTGTTGGCATCAGAGCCACTGCGTGCAATTCTGAATGCTTGTGTTTTGCACATGGACCTCAAGCTTCGTACGTAGTGTACAGTTGCCATCAAAAGTTGGGGACCATGGCACTAGCAAAAGATTAAAATATATTGAAGCGCAGCTCCGTGGCCTGGAATTCGTTTAGTACATTGTATTGGTCAAACGCCCTCATACACGTGCACTATTGATTTCAGCTGGAATGCCGAGGCTGCGAAAAACCAATAAAAAGTTGTGGCACCTTTGGCCCCCAAACTTTTGATTGCGACTGTACATGTTTGTGCAGTGAGCTTTCGTCGCTCTTGCACCACTGTCACCTAATTTGCAGTGTGTGGTGCCCATGATTTAACCATATGAATGCTCATGCCCAATGTACAATTTCCATTTACTAATGCCTTGGCCTTCCTTTGCAGTAGTGGTAAAATTTCGTCAACTTAAAATTGCAGATAAACAACTTTGTTATGTTGAGGCTAAAAAAAAGTGGCATTCTAGTGTTGTCAAAATTTTGAAAAGTAAGACAGTTTGTTCTATTGAGAATTTCATTAAAGTTTGTTACATCGAGGTTTAATGTACTATTCATATTTGGAATGTCATTTACGTTGCCATTGTGTTAAAAAACCGTGCAATGTGTTCCAGAGTAATTAGGCTTTTCTGGAAGCTAGTTAATGGACATTTTGTTCGAAGTCTGGACAAGAAAGCAGCAACTATATTATGATCAACATGATGAGGTTTGAGGGGCACTTTACCTATCCCACCCCAGTTGTCTCAAGCACTACAGGCCACTTTGCCCAGTCCTGCTGACAGCTGTCTTCATCTCCAACTGCATTGGCAATGCAAAGAATTGGCGTAATTTTTTATTCTACTGGTAACTCGTAGTGAAGAACTGGCAATGAAAAGAACTCAATTTGCAGAAATTACATCATACCGTAAGAAAAATGGCATTTGGTTAGAAGTAGCCAGTTGAGTAGTCACTGGCGGCATGTGTACAAACACCTTGTATTCATGGCACATTTATTAGCACACTAAATATTGCTGGCACAAATACCTCGTATGATATGACTTTGTTCAGCAATCTGAAATGGTAAGCTGTCATTAGTTGTGTTGCCATTACAAGTGTCCCCTTGTCTGTCTATAGTGTGCATATTCCTTTTGGTTATGCTTTCTACCAACTATTGCCATATAGTTCACCTGTGCCAAGTAAAGCCTTTTACAATATCCAGCAGTCTTTAGTCTCGGTTGCTGAAAAATCCACAATTTTTTGCGAGTTGGTGACATGCAGCATGTTTTTCTGTTGAGCCCAGAAGCCATATGCATTTTAAAAATATTTATTATGATGTAGACATCCTTAAAAACACTACAAGTATGACTCATAGATTTATTTTAAAAATCGTACATGATTATATTGTGAACAGCCTTAATTTCATGAGATTAACATTGAGTGGTGCACGGTGGCTGTGTTTCAAATTTGGCTTTGACACGCCTTGTTTGCTCAGTGGCTTTGGTGTTACAATGCTAAGCACGAGGTTGCAGGATCAAAATCCCGGCCATGGCGGCCGCATTTCGATGGGGGTGGAATGCAAAAACACCCGTGCACTTACATTTAGGTGCACGTTAAAGAACCCCAGGTGGTCAAAATTAATCCGTAGTCCCCCACTATGGCATTCCTCATAATAAAATCGTGGTTTTCACATGTAAAACCTCATAATTCTTAAATTTGGCTTTGTAAGTAAGCAGTTCTGAGGAAAAAAGGCTCTGCCAAGCTGCATATTATTGTTCACGGGTCTGATCACCAGGAAGATTCTCCACTTTGACAGGTTTGGCCCAGTGGTTGAAAATTGTTTTCTTCTACAGATATTTGGAATGTTGAGAGATTTATATGGTGAGCGAGAGTAGCATCACTAAAATAATCGCACCAAGCTGAGCTGGATTTCGTAACTTGCTGGCATTATTTTATTTGCGAAGCCCTTTTCATTCTAAGAACTTAAATCAGTGTTTCAGTTTAGCTCCTTCAGCTTAACTATCTAGCATGTTGGAGGGTAGTGACAATGAGTTCCTTAAAGATATAATTTTGCACACACAAAAATTGTGAACTTTCATGTTTCTATATTTTGCCTTTTCATGTTCTTTTAGTACTGTTTTTCTGAAATGGCAAATGTAATTAAAAATTTATGTGCATATTATCATTGAAGTGTATGATATCAGTGTCTTATGGAGTTAAAAGTTGCTTTCATGCCTCTTTTGGAGTCTCTACTTCTGGTTACTGTGGTGCAAGTGGTTAATCGGTTCTTTAGTCTAAAAGGGGGACGAAAGGGCTGCCACTGACAGTGGTGTCTTCTTTTCCCTTTTGCTCCCTTCACCTGTTTTTACTCCTGTTTCATCCCTGAACAACTCCCGTTGCCATTGTGTCGGGAACAGTACAACGAGGTATCGCTTTTTACAACTTGCTCCTCCCTTGTCCTTTTTGTATAAATGCCTTGGGCTTTTCTGTTTCTCTGGCTCCTCTTCTGAACTTTTGATGTGCCCGCTCGCATTGTTGGCATGTGTCCTTTTGTAACAATTTCCCACTCTCACAACTCTTGGTGTTGCTATATGGGGTGGTGGGCCACCAAATGGCACCACTACCCCATCACTGATGAGGTTTCGTAAAGCCAGACCACACATACACTTGCTGATGTGGACAAGCTTGTGTCCGTGTTCCCACATGTGCGAAAAATGATGTGGCACAGCTTGCACACGTCAAAGCTCAGCACGATCCCGGCAATCAGCTCCTCTCTGATATGCTGCTCTCTGGCTGCCTCGTGTTGGCATGTGGGCCTGGCTACGCAGCTATGGTGGGTTACAATCAACTCTTAGGAAGAAAGATTTATGTCATGCGAGAAAGTTTTTTTCCTTTTTGCTCTTAGCTAACAGCTCCAAAAATGAAACAATTTTGTTTATAAATATTGAAGCATTTTGAAACGCTCAATAACAAGTACGAAATGGCATCTGCCAAGGCGTTTGTGAGTGAGCCCAGTGAGTGTGCAGTCGCATCTATCTTGTAGATGCAAACTGCCATTCCTTACAGGGTGCAGCAGGCGCAAGGCGCGTAGACGTGACCTTGCGTGAGTTGGCAAGTGTACATGTGATCTGGCCTTTATTCCACAGGCCCAGCTTATTAGTGCGAGTTAAAGAAATTGTACTCAATAGCCATTGTGTTTAATTGTGTGAAATAGTAAGTAAAAAAAGAGGTGAGGGTTTTGATAAGATCAAAGAAAATGCAGTCAGTCTTTTGAGTGACGTTGCAGGCTCCCGGCTGCATGTATGGCATTATATTTATGACACTATTGCCTAGCAGTAAGTTTACCATGTTCAGAAGGTGTTGCAGGGATCCTTTAAAGGTGTTCCCTGGATAATAGGAAAGACATCTGTCATGTTGTGAGATCGGGAATTGAGCAATGAGCATTTTGCTGTTGTGCATGACAGCTTGAGCTATATTTGTAGCTTTACAGGGACATGCATTTGTTAGATGCAGCAGTGGAGGATTTATTTTCTTGTATGTCTTGGGGGAGTGGCCAGTCATCCCGCTGTTAATGATTATGAAGCTGCATGTTGAATGAAAGTTTTTGGTAATTTCCTTTCCCAGAGGTTGCTGGGGGAAAAGCATATGATTTGTTTCTTTGCATGATTCATAAAGGTAATACCATTGCTATAAGGTGCACAACACATACGCATGAGTATGATAGACAAGCAAGTGCAGGGCTGACTTGCATCTTAATTTTTCTCCTCTTGTGCTTGTGTTTTTTGTGCTCTTACTGTTCATTACATGTTGGTAACTAACTAGACGAAATACGCTTGCTGCATAAATCTTGAATATTGCTAGTGTAACATATACAGCTGAAAGTCGGGCTAGTTGGTTCTCCGTTACGTGCGTTATAAGAATTTCAGTCAGTGTCTTCCTTTTCGCTTGCTTCCTTCTTTAGTGCTTTTTTTTGCTTGAAATTCATATAATGCACTAAGTCTAACATAGCCTAGTCGATACTTCCATAACAATGGTATTAAATGTGAATTCAAGTGGTTTCCTCTCCTTATAAAAGTATTGTTTGCAAAAGTTCAATACATATTGCAGTTGCTTGTCATAATTAGGATTTAGTGTTGTTTTGACCAAAAATGGTATTATACCTAGGCTTCTGCATTTTTCATGTTTATTCTGAGGCAGAATTGGAAGGGTTTTCTCCAAGTTAATTTTTTCCGCTGTAATTAGTTTTTTTTTTCCTTCTATTATTCACCTTTTACATTTCACCCACACACCAGAGGCAGCCGTTATTGCAAAAAAGAAAGGAGGGGTGAGTGGGTGGCACTATATATGTGCAGGGAAAGTTTTTTTTTTAATTTACAATCTGCATTTATAATAGCAGAAGGATTTATTGTCATAACTATTTACTGTAATATACACATGCATACTTTCCAGTGTCATTGAGGCATGCTCTTTTCAATTTACAGAACAAGACAATGACAACACTATTTAAATGTTCGCACTAGATACAAGGCCATGAAATCCAGCAGCGCAGTACATGAAAGCATGGGCCAGTTTTGGGAATGCATTCTCCAGAAAACTAGAGGCTCAATAATTTCTTCAGCATATAGTTGATATTCTGAGAACTCTCTTGGCATCAAAACAGGGCCACGCTCCAATAGCAAAACAGCAGAAAACAAGTACTCAGATGTGTCAAACACTGTTGGCAGTTCTGCTTCCATGTTTAAGTAAACAATCTGAGTGCAGTACCATATTTCTTGCTGGTGTAGTGCAATTCGTGCAAGATGTTTCCCTACACAGAATGGCTCCACATTTCTGCAACAACATCTAGCAGGCTCATGTTGGGTTGAACGTAATTCCTTTGGAAAATGTGTATTCAGGGAAGAGCCAACTGAAGACTCCACAAGCACCACAATCTTGCATGTGGCCCCTTGATGACAATCTAAAATTGTGCAGCTGTCTGCTACCATGAAAGTTCTATATCGTAAATAAAAATAACTGTTATAATGTTACTGTGCTAAAATTCTACTGGGCTCTTCATATGTTCAAAACTGCGCTTTGGGTCTTTTCCGACCCCATTTCATTTATATTAGATTGGTTTAAGCCTGTTATTGCATTAGTAGGAACGGGCTTTTCCCTCTATTTATTTAATTTCTTTTATGTCACATGAGGGAGCAGACTTCGAAAAGGGGCTGATATGCAGATACAAGTTACTGGAAAAAGCCAGTAATGCATTACAAATGCAAGTTTCTGGATACAGTAACTAGTTACCAGTAATGCTTGTAGCTTGTTTTGCTCAAGACTGGCCCTTAGCATCTGTTATGCATCGCTTGAAAGTATGCATGATCCTATCATTGGGCAATGAGTGATATGCACAGGACTCCCGAGGGGTAGGGCACCCAATGGGGTAACGGAATAATCACTGTGGAGGGTGGCCATAGCATCCTTTATCACTAGTCTTGTTATACTGCTGTGAGCCAGTCCTTAAAGGGTCCCTAAAATATTAATCTCGAAAATTTGTTAGGTAGTACCAGCTGCTTACCAGTGTACAATGAACACACAGCCACAAGAATTTCACAAAATGATGCATTAATAGCAAAGTTACAGATGTTTGATGGGCGACTATGTGGCCTTTGTGGTTTCTCGCTCTTCTTCGCTACCCTCCTCATAGGCACTGTCTCCTACCAACTTTGTGCAGCGCAATAAATGCTGTGGGTTGCGTCAAGAATGGCTTTTCCATTATCGGTTGACCAATTGATAAATTTTACCTTGGTGGTGTCAATTAGTGGCTTCCCAGCGATGTGTAGCGCTTTCATGTTGGCCCAAGATGATCACAGGATTCTGTATTCAATACACATGTTTATTTAAAATGTCAAAATGTCAATGGTGGATTAGGGGCCCTTTAAAGTGATGCTTTTCTATCTATAGTGCCTCCAGGTTTCTGAGCCATCTTTTCAGTCGGCAGTGGCTGAAAGCTCATCAGATTATATCAGCCCCTCGTCTGAATTGGCCTTTTTTTTCTGGTGGGCTGGGTCTTTCCTTCACTGCACCAGATTGCAAAATACTGAAAGTTCACATACTCTTAATTTGGTGGATACAAGTCATCCTGGAGAAACCTGTCTGCTACTTAAACAATGCATTTGTGAGTGAATTCAACTGCTTGGAAGTGTATAAAGTCAACTGTCACCAGGATACTGCTTGCAAATGAATTCCAGCTTTTGGTCTTCATATTCAGTCAAACAGCACAGAGCCTACAGAATTACATTTTCCATGAAAGTCAGCACTTTCACACTTCTCTAAAATCATAAATGGTGCTGTTTTGCCAAACCAGCTACACTGCTGAGTTGACAACCACACCCACACTCTACTGCTGCAACTTCGCACTGCCCTATGCCAATGCCACTGACTTTTACACTCTTCTGTGCTGTGCATGTAGCACACTGGGCCTTGGACAAAAGTTGCATGCTAGCCATAATGGAATGCTAACAGCACAGCGCCTGGCGTGCATGAGGGAAGGGTGCTCCAATATGGGCTTAGTTGTCTAACTTTGGCCACAATAAACTGCTGCACATGCACAGTCAAGGGGTTTTACCATGTTCTGGCACCCATAGAGTTTTCTGCAAAAGTTACTAGAGGGAAACATGGTGCTCGTGTCTATGGGAGCAGAAAGCATGTTCAGCCATCATGGTTAGTACATGGATTTGCCTAAACTTTGTCCTTCAGGTTTCAAATGCCATTTGTTACCTTGAAAATTGATCATATTTGACAAACTATTGCATCATAAGGGCAACAATTTACGATGATTATGCATGTGTACAGACTAATTGCCTTCCCGCATTAAGAAAGATGTGATTGGAAGTATAGGTCAAATAAAGGTAGGTAAAGCTTAATGAATAAAGTCATACATGAAGCCACGAGCATGAATATTAAACAAATCAG
The DNA here is from genome assembly GCF_050947875.1 of Dermacentor variabilis. Lineage (NCBI taxonomy): Eukaryota > Metazoa > Arthropoda > Arachnida > Ixodida > Ixodidae > Dermacentor > Dermacentor variabilis. The sequence continues at coordinate 219,395,860 of NC_134568.1, forward strand.
TGTACCGTCATTCCCATGTTTGCAGAACGATTGCCGCACCAGAGCTCCCTCTAGTAACTTTAGTAGGAAACTCTGTGTGGGGACGAAATTTTATAATGACCAGTTTAGATTTTCATTCTTTTTTCCCCTCATCATGACTCAAATGAAGCTGCATCGCCATTATCACTGGGTTTTGCGCTCAATGCAACTAATAATAATGGAAAATGAAGTGAGTTATTAAAAAATAAAACCTCTGAGCCAATATTTTTTAACATTCCGTCTGGTATTTCATTGTTTATTTCTTATGTGGAGCGCTGAGCAGCTGATTCTACTGATAACGGCAGTGTGGTGGCGTACGAGTCATGTTCGAGTCCGTTATGAAGGACAGAACGAATAGAAAATGAAATAGGACATTGGAAAATTCAGCCCCCTGCCAATGTTCTCAGCGGTCACAGGCTTATCGACACTTTGTGCACTATTGTTTGGTAATGAGCGTTGTACAAAATAAGAGGCTCGCACCGATCCAATGGCGCGCTCACAAAATGTTTTAAGACCTGTCACACCGAAACTTATATCCACATTAATATTGACAAGTCATAGCTGCAGAAAGCAGTCATCTCACTGACCAAGATGTGGCGGAAACTTGGTCTTGGGCAATGCAGTGCGAGTTTCTGCATTGGCTTACTTAGTGGTTCCTAATAGCACCTCCCACTTTGTAACAAAGTAATGGATATAAAAAAAAATTTTCGCTCCCACTTCACTTCTATTATAGCAAGGTTTTAACTATGACGCATGGAAAAATTGGAGCCTAGTGTCCAATTGATAAAGTTTAAGGGAATTCGTCACTAGGAAATTTGTTGTTCTGAAAGGAACTGCTGAAATAGTTTGTGTTCCCTCACTCTCCACATCTTGTGTGTTGCGTGCATGTGGAAGTCATGCAGGATGGTGGGCATAGCAAGCAGTTTTGTTTTCATATAATAGGAGGTGTGCGATATATATATCTATATGTATATGTACACAAGCCTGAGACACCATTCGGCACATAGGATGATGTACCATTTGACTGACCTGCTTGCAAATATTAAACTTGCTGACTAAAATAATATAATCAATATCTTTACCAACCAGCCCACTGACAACGAAATAACCAGGAGACATAATTAGTTGTTTAAAATGCCCTTATTTGAATTGAGAAATGCATGTCACATCCTTGCTGCTCTGTGAATAAGGCTGCAAGGCCCTCACCATTCTGGAGTTGTTGCATGCAGGTTTTCCTGACATGTTGCAAGTAGTGTATCACTTGTGTGCATTGAGGAGCAAATGAGAGTATTGGATTTATTCTCTACCACAATGCTTGTAAATAAAAATTTTCATAGTCTATTTGATGATTTCACATTCAGAAAATGTATGCAAAGAAAGCTGGTGCCATGTGCGAGGGTCAATCAAGTCTTTGCCCCAATTTTTTATCAGCCAAAATAAGGTACGTACAGGTAATTACAAATATATGTACTATTCTACGTCCCTTGCACTATTTTTCCATATAGTCCCCACGTCGGTTCAAACATTTGTCCCATCGCAGCACTAAATTTGAGGTGCCCCTGTCGTCAGTCAGCAATGCACACGGCCTCCCCAAACACTCATTGTCATGCAAGTCTTTACGGACTTTTGCAAACTCGCAACACCACCACCTCACACTTCTCAAAGCGAGACACCTTTCCCCATACGTGAGCTGCATTCCCCTCTGGATTTCCATGGGCTTTTGCCCCTTGCTCCATAAAAAACAAATCGTACTTTGTTGCTCGTACACCATGGACGTGTGAAGCACAACCGTATACTGACAGCAGCGCCGTGCTGCGGATCTACTGGCAGATAAGGTTGTTCTGGTCCAAGAAAGGTCCACCGCTGGCAATGGATATGTTGACTTTGCATTTACAACCGTAATTTGGAAAAAAATAAGTAAAAAAGGGGCCAAATACTTTCTGATTCACCCTTGTAATGCACATTAACATGGTTTTATTGTTATGTGGAATTTGTTGTTCTCGCATTTAAAATTAATCTTTTGGTATTAAGGAAGGGTGCACATAAGTAGCATCATCTTTGCAACTTCTACTGCTGCAATTCAATGCACTTGTGCTTACTTGTGTGGGCATATTAAGTGACAGTGTGATTGTGAACTTCATCTCTGCCTTCATCAAATGGCACACTCACTTTTTAAAATTTGATTGCGTTGAGCTCCTGCATGGTGCTTTTTGCGCCAACCTGCTTGATTTGCACTTGAATAGCAGGCCTGAGATGCATGCAAACTTCGAAGCTTGGCATTTTGATAAATTAAAATTTATTTGGTTGTGTGACAAATTTCGGTGTTATAGAACCAGAATTAGGTTTGAAGTACTGTTGCAGATGTTTGTCACCAAAGAAGGCAGTGTTCAACAGAAATAACTATGCGATGAAAAGGAGACGTGCAGCTCTTTAATTTTCATGGGGGCACTGTATGTGTGCTTCTGCTTTATTTTTCCTTTGGTGGTGATGACATTGATAAAGTTCTTAGGGATTTGTGCATGTTGCATTTGTTGTGTTTGCAGTTGGTTCCCAATTTGGTGCGGATTCTGAAGAACCTTATCATGGCTGGCTATTCTCCTGAGCATGATGTCTGTGGCGTCAGTGACCCTTTTCTTCAGGTATGTTTCACCACACGAAATGTGGCAGCATAGAAAGAAGTAATATGTTGTCATAGTTACAGCCTATGGTTTAGCACCTATCATTACTATAATGTGTTCCTCATCGGTAGTTAGCAAGCCTGATTGATGACAGTAATGCGAGCTGTAAAAAGTTTACTTGCCATATAGATAATAGATGCAGTATTTGAATTTGACAGCTCATGTTTTGCCTAGGAGATGCAAGTAGAATGGCACCATTACCGTATTTACACAATTGTAAGTCGACCCCTCCATATCGCGTGTGACAGGAAAAAAAGAAACATACCCGAGGGCACATTCGATGACGAAAATTTATTGGTAGCTGGCATGGTCACTGGACTACTCGTCTTCACTTGTGCCATTGTCCTCACTAGTTCTGCCATCGTCATTGCTGCTATGGTCCCGTAGCGCGTCGTCGTCCAATGAAATTCCACACTTGGCAAACGACCGCACCACGACATCTTGTGGAACAGCAGCCCACGCCGAATGCACCCAACTGCACGCAGCCGTCAGGGAGGCTGTTTTGACAGGTCCGATTGGCGTAAGTTCGCGGTTTTCTGCTGCCAGCCACTTGTACTCGCGGCGGAGCAGGTCCTTAAAAGGCGAAGATCCGGGCTTGTTTCATGACCATGTCGCACTTCACTGGCAGGGACCAATCACGCATTTCAGCGACATACGCCGCAAGCTTGGTCTACAGCTCCAAAAAGCGTCCTGACTTTGGCCCGTGGGAAATTCTTCGCTTGCAGTCGCATGTGAAAGTTTTGCTTCGCTGCAGTTGCCGCTCTCGCACCACCCGTTCAGAAACATCAAACTTGCACTGCGCAGCGATTTGTTTCTTTGGCCTAAAGGACGGCAGCCCTCTTGAATGCTGCTGTGAACGAGGACCGTATGTTTAGTGGGCCTGGAGCACTCATGACAACTGAGGAAGCATGGAAGTAGCACGAACCCGGCAGTCAAGTCGAATGCGTCAAACTAAGAGCCACAGGGGTGAATCTCCGCATGGCTGCCATTGGCTGTTTTCGAGCAGACGCTCTTTCGATGCTAGTGCCAAGGTCCCCTTCAGTTACGGCCCTGACAGCAGGGCGACGCAGCAAAATGGCGGCGCACATGTATGTTTATGTTGTCATGGCAACAGGAACAGCAGCTGTGCAGTGCCTCCTCTCCCAAACGTTTTTCTTTTCTTTTTGTTTTTATTATGCAGACGCGCCCCGCTCCCTTTCCCCCATGCCGCGCGCGCCGCTTATTTTTATTTTTACCTGTATGGGGTGCGTTTTTTTTTTAATCGCGCGTGCCCTACGACACACCATGCGCCAGCTTGCATGCAATGCGCACGCTAAGCCGTGCATTAGCATTGCTTGCGAGCTGGCACGTGGTGCGCCGTGGGCTATGCGATAGCATGCACGCAGTCTTACCCATACTTATACCAGCATGTGCCGGGACATAAAAAAATTCCACTTCCAACACAACAGGTCTTTGCTCTCGCTTTATTGACTTCGTTTCCGAAAACAAATATTTTTCTTATAACGTGGTGTGATACACACTGAAAAAATGAGCAAAAGTGAAAAGTGCATGACATATACAAGCGTACTAAATGCAAAAGTTCACGGATGGTGAAATAAAAAAATATCGCTAGAAAACACGAAGGCCGTTTCGCGCGCGCGCGCGCGCGCGCGCGCGCACACACACACACACACACACACACACACACACACACACACACACACACACACACACACACACACACACACACACACACACACACACACACACACACACACACACACACACACACACACACACACACACACACACACACACACACACACACACACACACACACACACACACACACACACACACACACACACACACACACACACACACACACACACACACACACACACACACACACACACACACACACACACACACACACACACACACACACACACACACACACACACACACACACACACACACACACACACACACACACACACACACACACACACACACACACACACACACACACACACACACACACACACACACACACACACACACACACACACACACACACACACACACACACACACACACACACACACACACACACACACACACACACACACACACACACACACAAAAGTAAGATTTTTACATAACACCCTCAAGACTGAAATGTTGACGAGCTTCTGATATATGCACTAAGATATTGCACAAAACTGGACGACGTGTATGACATAGTCATGACAACTATAGAAAGGGAGAACTCACTGGTAATGGCAAAAACAATGGCCTGCAAAATACCTAAAAAACAGAACGAAATGCTAACATTGTTTGATTGACAGCCATACCAAAAAAAAAAGAGCTTATAAACCTGCACGAAAGTACATGAAATGCAGGACATGTTTATTACTACTGAACGAAATGAAAAAGACATGGCAGAACAACAATAACATTGTGCTAAAAACTGAAATGCACATTATCACATTGTTTTGTACTTGGCCACAACTTGAGTAATGGTGGCAAGGGGGAACAGAAGGTAGTCGGCTTTTGCAGCAGCACATAGAAAACATTCGCAGAAAGGCCTATTCCTCAATCAACGACAAGCTAAAATAAGCCAACAGCACGACTTTTTATTTTCCCCGAATGCAATGCTTAGCAGCAAAATTACGTCACTCAAGGCACTAAGTCGTACCTACTGAGCATTCCTTTGTATAATAAACATGAACTGCATAAATCTGCATGTAAGACACTTGCAATGCTCACGCTTTCCAGAAGAAAAAAAAAAAGCATACCATGCCTACACATGAAGGTTATTCGCGCGGTTTTCCCATCGGTGATTACTGAGATAATACACAAACGCTAACAGTAAGTTAGTACGTTTGTAAACGTGACACACAGAAAAAGCACTGAGGGCAGAATGGAAAGCTGGGCAAGTTACTGAAGTTACAGAATGAGACTTGGCACAGAAAAACACAAGTCATAGACCAGGTGACAATGAGGAGGAACATCTATCTGTCAGCTTTCTCTACCGGCAAGAGGCAAGTGTAGCACAATCAAGGCGCAACGACGTCTGGAGGCTCATGGAGCACACACATGGACTGTGTTCGTGTACATGCGCCTTCTGATGTTCTTGGGTCTGCGCGCTCACCTGTTGTCTTTAGGCACCCAGAACAACCTTGCAGGGCTTGTTTTTGAGGTATTCGTGCACCACTGCATGATGCACGAGCGGTACGAGTCGTGAAACGGGTGAAACATCGCGGAGCACAAGCACACAGCTACCGAGGACCGCGAAACTGACAAAACTACCCATGCTGGTCAACGCACAGCAGCGCACGCTTCCCAATAACAGCAGATAACGAAACGTGAAACGACAGGCAGCGGTCTAAGCTGGCGCCGGGCCACCGGGCTGCACAGCACGCGCGCGGAGACAGTGAAAGGGAAGGGAGTTGCAAGGGAGTTATGAGGGAGGGCGAGGGGAGAGGAGTCGGGGGGAGGGGGGGAGGGGGGGAGGGCTCAGCCGTCTAGATCAGCGCATGTGCGCGTGACGATCTATGAGGCCATGCAAAGGAAATGGATTTTCGGCGTCGCCCTCCTCGTAGGTGGCGCAAATTACCTTTGCCACCGAAGCCGGGGAATTTCCCACCGCGGTAAGAGCTACAGGGAAAGAGAAACACGTGAGCGGTGTCTATTCTTCCATGAACTATCGATACTCCCTGCAAGCACTGCCGTTCTGGGAGTGCCGCAACGAATGGAACAGCGGCACTTCCATCAACTGTCGACACCCCCCCCCCCCAATAAGTGTTGTGTGCGCTGTAAAGCTAGAGCGTACTAGATTGGGAGAGTGGGTCCAATGAGGGCTCCGCACTGAGACATTTTTTATTGAAAATCCAGATGGTGCCACTGTCGCCTTCTTCTGGACGCTCGCCCCCGCGCGCGCTGTAGGCCGCGGAGGCACCGGTCGGCAGCGGAGCGTGCCGAACAGAAGCACGGCTGCGATTGAACGCAGCATTGCAACTGTGTTCGAGGATGACTGCGCCTGGATTAGCCGGAGCCACAGAGTCAGATGGATCATGTTTGCAGTTTGCTTTCCTTTTTAAACCTTATGTGCGTGTTTCACTGTGCCATGATATAACGAAATGCAGAGCTTATATTACGAAGAAATGGGGCTCATGTGCAGTAATGGGATGAGGTACAGAAATAAATTAACTGTGTGGCATAATTAGGTGTTAAATAAAAATGGGTAGACCTTTGTTTTTTACTTTCTCAAGGCGATATATTGAATGCTAACAAAATTTCCCTGATGCCCTAATAACGGCAGCAATTTGACATTTAGGGAGAATGTGGGTCACGTACATTATTCGTTACGTGCAGCACATTTTTTTATAGGTTAATTTGTGTTTTGAAAATATTTGCGGAATAGCCATTTTGTTCCCTATTTTTATGCACCATATGCCTGAGCTGTAGTTGGTTTTCCAGACCTTCTGGGTGAATAAAGCAAAACACATTGTTTATATATATTTGCTTGGATTAGGAAGCATGTTATCGGTTGTCTATGTCTTCGAGCTCGCTCAGGTTTCCATTGTTACATGCCTCCAATCTGAATGATGGTTAAACTGAAAGCGGGAGCGTTCTCTTTGATGACTGGCTTTCATTTGTTGCATATCAGGCTGTTCTCTTTCGCGTGGGCTGCTAGCATGTAGACTGCTCGTAGAGATACTCTGGAAAATATGGCAAAAGATTGTGGGTACCGCATCACACCGAAGCGCAGGCTTTCCACATTGTGTTGATGCTTCCTGGCCTTCGATGATATGCACATAATGCCTCAGTATCTACTTTGCATCAAAGTGCAGCTTACAAATGGAGTCGATGACTTCCAAAGGGCCGATCGGTGCGGTGAAGATTGAGCTCCAGCACGCGTCGCCTTTCATCTTTAGGGACTCCAAAGAGCGACCTGACTTGGGCTGACCTTTCAATCTACTGTATACGGTTTTGCAACCCACTACACAACGGTAGTTTTTTCCCCGAGGTGGGCTCATCCTCTCATTCTTCGAACACTCTGCCGAGTTACGAGACAAACTATAGACATATGGGGGCCATCTGTGCACATAAACATCGTGCAGACGGCATCGTTTGACGGAAGTGAGGAACCTCAATTCGTGGCAAAGCAGTAATTTTATTGTATTCTTTTTTTTTTTTCGCACGAAACAAACACAAGAACAACGATATGTCGAGCAGATGATGGCGCGATGAGCCGACAACAGCTCGGCTCCGCCGTAACAACCGTTGGTAGGCATGGTTCTGCCGGGCCGCTGAGGCACCGGATTGGCCGGAACGTCAGAAGAAGGAGGAGCTTTAAGAAGAAAGCAACTGCAGCGCCACCGCAAATTTCAACGTTTTTGCTTCACTCTCGCCGCTTGCCGTGGCCTCTGTTAGACCCACTCCCCCATTCTAGCACACTCCAGTAAAACTATACAAAATGTTGAAAAACACTTCTAAAAAGTGAAAAAACGTGTGGGATAGCGAAAACTATGGGTAGGGCCATAGAGCAAACATAATATTGTAACTACTTTGTACCTCCCCTGATATCTCGTTGGTATCGCTTTCTTGGCGGTGCCATGTTTTGGGTTCGATTGTAAGTCGACCTCCCCACTTCAGATTTTCAAATAAAAAAAAAAATCGGTCGACTTTTAATCGTGTAAATGCAGCATTTAGTTACAGTGGTAATTGTGATTGTACGCCTGTTGAATTAACTAACATTTAAAAGGCCCATCATTCTGCCCAGTTTAGTTATTCTGCACCTTCCAGACTGAGTTTTTCCACAAGAATATATTTTTTTAAGGATAAGTATAGCAAAGATACAGGCAAATCAAATGTTAAGTATTGCCATAACGAGGCAAGCTAATTTTCAGTTTGAGTAGAATTCATTCCCACTGCCTTGACCAGCATTCATAAGCAGCCTTTTTCTCCTTTGGGTCTTCCCTGCCAGCAGGCGGCAAGCTCTTTCACCATGGGAATGAGGTCCACTATGGAAGGCAGGAATTGGGGGCAGCATGCAACTTCTGACACACAATATGCTTTACCACGGCAGAAGAGTGCAGTTTCTTGTCAGTGCTTTTTCAAACACAAGGCTATCACAGTGGTGACAAGCGACACTGCACTGCAAGTGCATGTAGGAAGTGGGTATGCACATTCCTCAATAGAAGAAGCTAGGGCAGCATACACCCTAAGAAAAGTTTATACCCTTTGAGTCATATCTAGCCACACAACAATAAACGTCATCGGTCTTGTCCGCATTTCTTTTCTCTAATGCTGCGAGCCCGGTACTTCCCAGTAACGAACGGCACGCATGTTATCAGCATGACATAGCATTGCTGACATGAAAGTAGCGGGCACGGCTTTTTCAAGAAAGGAAGCGCAAGCAAGGCAGTTGACGATTATTATTGTGTGGCAGATGTACACCCCAAAGGGTTGCTTCGACTCAGCACAGCGATGTTACGCGGTGAAGTGTACGTGAAGTATTGTGGTGAAGCTTAACCTGTTGAGGGTCGATTTTTTTCGCCATATGCGCCAGCCCAGGGTCGATTTTTTTTATTGCAGATTGTGGTTCTTCTTACGGACCTATTTCGAAAAAAAATTACCGTAATTTTTCTAGGGTGACCGTAAAGTGAGAAAAAAATATTTTGCATTGGTATATATGCACTCTTCATTCATGAATAACAACAATAGAAAAGGAAATTAACTTATCAGAATTAAAAATTTGATGCATTTTTATGCACATAGTTCAAGGCTTTGAAAATCCGCACACGAGGATATTTCGCAAGCCTCAAATGTTCCTGCTCTTACAGTAATACGTACGTCCATAGCGTAATAGAAGTGCGTAGGTGCGCGCACTCAAGAAAACTGTTTGGTTGTGTGCCCATCAAAAAAAGAAGCAACACATGTGACAAACTTCCGCTAATCTTCATCTTATCGCCAACCAGATAGGGCAGTTAGTTCTCGCGAGTCTTGAAAAAAAAAAAAACGGAAACGCATGCACGGCGGTATCCTTCCTGTGCGCACTCCTGTGGGCACTAAACGAGCGAGAAACAAGTGGTTGCCCTTTGAGCGATTAGGAACGAGATAGCCATCAGTTTCGCAAGCGCGGCCCTTGCGCCATAAAGCACCACACATCATCAGTTTCGTAAGCGCTGAAAGCCGAAACCGCCCGCGAAACAAAATCCAAATGGCCGCCCGCCCGCGCGCGCGCCAATGCGCGAGTGGTAGTGTATAGATGCGCGGGAACAAACTAGCGCTAAAACAAACCATGCAACGAAAACCGATCCCCACATGACACATATGACGTATCCCCACATAGTGGCAGCACATGACAGAAAAGAAAAAGTTAGGAAATTGGCGGCCTTTGTAAACGTACAGATGGCGCCGTAACGTATGGACCCCTCACCAGGCCTCATAGCAAATTTTGGTAATACTCTGGGAGATGTTACGTGTCCTCTAAGGAGCGTTCTGCCGCAAGAATTTTTCAGATCTGCTTATTAATAGCCGAGATATAAATATTTCAGTGCTGCGAAGCCATGATTTCAGCAGGCGGGCTCCACTGCCAAGCAAGACACTCTCTCCACTTGCCCACTCTAGCCTATGCAAGCCAAAATACTTCCCTGCATTCTCCCATAGTGGACTTCGAGGATCACGTCACGCATACATCACAGGCCCTGCCTTAATTTTTTTTCTCCTCACTTTTTTTCGGCGCGACGCACTTCCGCTGATGGCATCACGCATGAGCTGTTGTCTCGTTCGCGCAGTGCACGTTCCGTGCGCTGTGCATAAGGAAACATAACTAGCAGTATAATTCAGTGCTACACAAATATTGAGGCAGTACAAGCGGATCGCAGAGCATGATCATGCGCTGGAACACGGTAGAAAATGCCTTAGTTTCGGTACTTGCGCAGGTGACTGCACGACCATGGGAACAAGCAGACAAAGCGGAAGTACATCTCTCTTGCTTCGGTGCGAAGTATAAAAAAAATCACGCAGACATTCCGTTTGTGTGTTTTATTATTTCTCTAAACTTCAATTCATCAATTTAAGCGACAGATCACACAGATAACAGATGTTGTCTTGAATAATTCTCGAAGTCACATGTCACCACGAGCGACGTCACACTGCGGACACGACTACGTCACCCAATGGCTTGGAGCACGGCGGCCACGAGGGGAAGGAAAAACAGTGTTCCATTTGAAATTTCAGATCTTTCTGCAGCGTATAGCGATGTAATACTTTGCAGACACGATCGTTATCGCGCAACGTATGCTCTCCACTCGTCAGCTCAAAATGACAAGACCTGTTGAGGGGCCCTTTAACAAGTGTGGGAAAGTGCAGTCGTCACGGGACGTAGTAGTATTCCATAATTATACACGTGTGCACCTGCCATCTCCTGTCACAGTACGAGCACCAATATGCCTGATAAGCGTACTGGCAGGGCTTCAGAGCTTTATCGGATGTGCCTGTCCGGATTTGACTTAAGGGCAGTAAAAGAGATGCATTCATTTATTCGGGCTGCCCAATTTGATTTTTAGGACGTTTTCGTGGCCCCTAGGGAGTACGAAAAATCGGACGTTGACTGTACAACTCACCAAGAGGATGCTTCAAATGGTCTGTCGGGTGAACGCACGGTGGAACGAGAACAAGAACAGATATGACCATTGCATTGAGGAATGATCAGGAAAGGAACTGTGCCGCCTCTTCTTTGAAGGAGCATGAGCTCAAAAAGCAAAGTGTTGGCTGATGCAAAAATGCAAGTGACCCCTCATCCAAACCAAAATAAACTCTTGAAAGCAGTGAAACGCAAAACAGGCATTTTGCATGGTCTTAAAGGGACACTAAAGGTTACAATTAAGTCAACGTGGACTGTTGAAATACCATCACAGAAACCTCGAAACGCTTGTTTCGTGCCAAGGAGAGACTTATTTTAAGAGAAAATGCGTTCTGAAGCGTCCGCGTACCTCTAGCGCAGTTCAAATCGCCCGCCCTCTGATCGAGGAGTACTGACATCATGGTCTCATAGTGACGTTGCGCCATCGGTGAGTAGAACGGCGTCCGCAGACGGCGCTACGGCTTTTCTGCGCAAAACGCGAACGCGCGGCCAGAAACAGAGCCAAGACAGAGCCGACAGCAGAGCGAAAGCGGGAGTATGGTGGCTAGCGGAAGTAGAAACGAATTACGTCCCACATTACGTCCCACGGCACACGGAGAGTCCGTTTTCGTTAAACTATAGGCTGCGGCGAGCTCGCAGCGTGGTCGGCGTGTTCTATGAGAAGCGACGAGCCTTTTCGCACTCGCAACAGGGCATAAAAATGTGCGAATCAACGCAAAACTCGGCCTAGAAACGTGCTTCGCTACAGCCAGGGCTCAATACGACCTAAGCTGGCACGACCCAGATGTCGTTTGCCGCACCGCCACCAGGCGCCGCTACTATACCTCAAACTCCAGCGCAAGACGCCCATAAGCTGGTACTTCATTCTATGACGCTAACTTCGACGCTCGTCGCAATGGACCCTGACACCGACAGATTGGCTCGCGATGGTGGGCTCAACTTCAGCGATTTGAGCACCGACGAGCGCGACCTGCTGCTGAGGGCTCGCACTGCCGGCGTCGTTGCGTACTACGACGGCGGCCTCGACACCGGCTCTCTGGAGCGGGAAAGCAACGAGGGCTTCCCACGACATCACATGGACGTGGCATTCTCGCTGCTTGTTCCAAATGAAAGTTTCGCGAGCCAGCAGAACCCTCACAGCACGACGCGATAACGAAACTACTGAAACTCCAAAGCGTGCGCGGCGCAGAGTCGAGCGGCGCAGAGTCGAGCGAAAACGAAACCTTTCGACCACCCATATTACTGAAGGGTAACGTCAAAATGTTATTTTTTCTTAGAATCGAATAGACGTAGTCAAGTAGCATTTTCTTCCGTCTTATAATCGAATGAAATGATATTTTTAATATGAGTAGTTGAGTATTAGTAACACAAATTATGAGGAGTCCTTTCGTCATCGGGCTAGTACCGGAATGTCGCTGGGGGGTCTCAAATCGTGTCATGCATTTACCTCAATTTCTCGGTTACTAAAGCTCTGTTCGCGATTATATTGACGCCTTAGACGTTCTAGAACATTGCTCTACCACTTTAACTTGAGTTTCTGGTAACCTTTAGTGTCCCTTTAAGGAGAGCATGTGAGGACAGTTGAGGTTGGCTTTCCAACTGCTGAGAAAATTGCACTTGTGACAAAGGTTGGGCCTAATACCAATGATCTTGCTGTCACTTGATAGAAATAGCTCATTTTCAGAAATATTTGCTTCTGTATGCACTCTTTTTATTCGTATTTGATTATGTTCAAGTCAGTTTACAATGGGCTTTATTATTTTCCTTTTTCAAAGATATTTTATTTGCTGTGCATTTAACTATCCCTTACCTTCAGTTTTCTATTTTGAATAAAATAAGCACTACTCCTTACTATCCAAACTGGATTAGGTTTTTTTTTTTTTTTATAAACGCTTACTTGAGAGTGACAGCATTGGGCGACGTTTCAGCCTGTCGTGACATAAAATAAAGGTCTCTGTGGCTCAGGGAAAGCCTGGAAAACTCTGGGAATTTGAAAATGTAAACTTTGTAGACATGCTGTTTTTGTGGTGCTTGGGTCCTTTGACCAAGTAGCACCTTTTGGTCTGTCACATGCAGAATGCGTCTGCAGTGTTGACGTGACGAGGACATCAGCTGTTCTGCAAAAAAAATTGCACGAGTTTTAGTTCAAAATGTATCCTTCTTTTATATAATTCACTGTTGCAATATTTTGCTCAGAGCATGACCATATGCACTACTCACCAGGATTTCTTGTTTGCTATGTCCAAACCTGGTGAATTGCCCTTTAACTCTTACGATTTTAAAAGGGCCCGGACCACTATTTATTGAAGTCAATAAATGCACTTGAATTTAAATTATGCTATTTCAGAACTACTTTGCCACAAGAAGTTTTTCAATGCGTTCAGCAGAGGTGGAGTTATTAGCAATCAAACATATTCGTGATGCTTCCGTTTCTCTTTCATTGACTTGCACTGCAAAGGCTACGGTGGAGTGGGGTGTCCCTACAATGCTCCGTCTACTGAATGTCACCGTGGCGCGCAGTTCAAATTTGGTTTTGCATGTTTACATAGACGCCACTATTTCCAATTTTGGTACCTACAATGCGCCAAACGTAGCCAAATGTGGTTGTCTGCAGTGAGCCGCAGTGCACTAGCCAGTAGACTCATCACGGCACTTCGCGGTGGCTGCGGTATCTAAGTTACGTAGCTGATCACACCTACATGCAGCGGCATTTGGTTTGTGCACGACAGGGCGCTCACGTGCGCTCACGTTCACATGTTCCTGTCTGGCTGTGCTACGTAGTCTGGAACGGCTTTGTCTTTCACCAGCTTGACTGATGGGTAGTAGCCACATCCAATTTGCACATTTTGAAGTGCTCATTACAAAATGAAGTCTGCCAAGGTGTGTAACCAGGATTGGCCAAGAGTGAGCGTGTGCTGGCAAGCATGCATATTAAAAGGGCCCCTCACAAGGTCTGGCCATTTTTAGCTGACAACCTCAGTGCATACAATGCGCGCTAACGATTGTGTCTGCTAAGTACTACACCGCTCCGTGGAAATAGCTGAAATTTCAAACTAAATGCTGTTTGCCCTTCTACTCGTGGGTGCCACACTCCCAGCCGGAGAGGTGACGTACATGCGCAAGTGCGCCTACCTACATGTATATGCTGTGACATCGCTCGCAGTGACACGTGACTTCAAGAATTATTCAAGGCAACATCGTTATTTGTGTAATCTGTCTCTTCAATTGACGAATTAAAGTTAGAGAAATAATAAAACACACAAACCTAATGTCTGCGTATTTTTGTTTTACTTCGTACTGGCTTCGGTTGAAAAAAGAGCGTTTGATAGAACGATTACTTCGCACTCTGCTTGCGATGTCCACGTGCCGTGCGCGTCTGCTAACTTTGAGATGTTCATAGCAGCATATGCTATCCGCAGACTGTGTTTTTTCACCAAGCCTGAGGGGTGGCTTGCACAAGGAAAGTAATTTAAATTGTACATGAAACTGTTTGTGCTGTGAAATTTGCAGATTTGTAAGAAAACAATGATGACTTCCATTCAGTGTAAAGTACCTTTTTTCTTTGCCTTGTCTCAATTTGGCTTAAGGCACAATGTCAAGAGGAAATTCTGGGGTTCGCCCCCCCCCCCCCCCCTCCTTTTAGAGCCTCTTCTACCTTTGCTGTGCTGATGCGGTAAAGGGGCCAATTTTTCTTTTCTTTAAGGCTTTGAAATTCTAATGCAGGTGAAGATTTTGCGACTGCTACGACTGCTGGGCCACAATGACCCTGAGGCAAGCGAAGCCATGAATGACATCTTGGCCCAGGTTGCTACTAACACTGAGACCAGCAAGAATGTGGGCAACGCGATCCTGTATGAGTCTGTTCTCTCTATAATGGACATCAAATCAGAGAGTGGACTCAGAGTATGTATTTCATGAGTCATCGTCTCAAGATAATGTTAACTGCATGGTGATACTGCTGCATCTTCAATATTTTTTTTTCTCTATCATTGTTCAACAAAGGGGAATAAATTCTGTAGTGCATTCAACAGCATTAAGCGGTGTTTTAAGACCTTAGTTTGTTTTCAAACTATCTTAAAGGGCAACTCTGGCGATTTTTCGATGTCCACTGATCTTGATAAAATTTTGAATATATGTTCTCTTTTGCACTCGGAATATCTGTGCCTAACTATATGGCTCCAAGTTATTTAGTTTTCCTGAAAAGGAATTTTAAAGAGTGGTTGCATTCCCGACTCATGACTTTCTACTGGCCACCTTGTGTTTGTGACGTCAGACTACACTGCCGCTGCCGCTGAAGTTGTTGCTTAAATCGCCACTGTCTAGTTTGGAAACTCTGTAAAAGCTCCCTGTGTCATCAAGAGACATCCTCAGCTTCGCTTCTTCGGCGTTAGTGCCAAGTGTACTGTGTGTTTCCATTATGGTAGTGTAGGATCTGATGTCATCGACTCATTGTGCCATCACACGAATCGGCTACCAGTTCCTGTTTCGGTATCTCGTTTATTGGTCATTTAAGATTATTGATGAATTTTCAATTAAATTGAATTACCCTACCGGTGACAGGACTGTCAATGCCATTTGAATATCACAATATCCTATTATGGTTAAAGAAACTCTGGAGTTGCCAAAGGATCATCTACATAGCATTTGTTTTATTTTATAGATGCTGTTGATGGTGTGTCAACAATTCGTCTTGACTCTTATCGAAAGCTTACTCTGACATGGCAGTTAGTGAGCTTAAGTTCTTTGGTAAACAAAAGACCTTCTCAAATTCTCAATAAGAAAAGACCGCAGATAATGTTAAATGTACGAGAAAGCTAACGTCAGATTTTACTGATTTTACATTTGGTTCAAAAATACTTTTCAGTCCCTACTTTGCGGACGTATTCTGGAGTCTCTGGAAATCTTATGCTTACTAGCGTCAGTCTGTGTTCCCAAATATTAATTTGGTGTGTATTTTGATAGATCAGTGAATAAAAGTAAATGAAAAATGCCACATGCAGCTTTCGATAAAGTAAGTCGTAACAGTAAACTAAATTCACACAGTAGGAAAGTTTGGCTTGGGCCTATTCGTTCATCATTAACCCTTTCAGCCCTGAATTTATTTTACCTCTTTGGGAATTTTTCTGTAGTGATATTTTGCTTCACTGTCACCCAAGGAACACACTAACACAAAAAATTTCTCTAGGACTCCCTTAGTTTTAAAGATGGCGCCGCGTCCTATATATAGGACACCAGGGCTTAGTGGTTGCAAGAGAAGAAAAAAGCAATGTTTGGCGTTACTGTTTATTTTCACGCTTTTACAAATATTCAAATATTGAAAACAAACATGCTGCTTGCCTTGAGGTGCCGCTAATACTGGACATTGATTAGTGCGTGTGAAACGTCTTGAAACAGTTCTTTGTGCTTGATATGCACAAGTGGACGTTGCACTTTTCACACTTGGTTTTTGGTTTTCCTTTTCATCCTTCCAATTTGCATCGCTGTTGGTCTTCGGCCATGAGCGGCCAGTGTCCGACTTGATCATATCTCACGTCGTACACTGGTCGCTGGGCTGTGCAATTTTGCCTTTTGAGTGGCTGCAGGGGAGAGGAGGATGGCCTTCCACGTTTGCGTGGCAGATCAGGAGAACCACCTTCTGCTAGACTTTCCACGACACTTAGTGTAAATTCAAGCAAATCCATCTTGTCCCTTAGCCCTTGAACTTCAGCGTCACGCCTGTACTGAAGCCAGGAGTTAGTCACGGACAGGTTCATAAAATGCGTGATAACTCGCAGTGTCCATTTTCGGCTGCGAATGAATGTTCGGGAGAGGCTTATCAGAAAGTCTGTCTTGTCTACGCCTCCCATACTTCGGTTGTACTCGCGGACAACTGCGGGACGTTTCACGTTTACATATTTCCCGTCTGCTTTGCTCCATCGTGACACCTCATCCTCGTCATCAATGCCAAGGAAATTTGAGGCTAGGGTCACCGCTCTGTTGTCCAGCCATCTCATGATGATGATTTTCTCATCGCTGCTTACCAGGCAGTCAGAGGACCCCCTTCCCTCCTTCTTCATTTGGCCTTCTGGCTTCAACGGACATTTCTCGGTCCGGTTTGATCGGATTGTTCCAG
The DNA here is from genome assembly GCF_050947875.1 of Dermacentor variabilis. Taxonomy (NCBI): domain Eukaryota; kingdom Metazoa; phylum Arthropoda; class Arachnida; order Ixodida; family Ixodidae; genus Dermacentor; species Dermacentor variabilis. Next base: position 219,413,306 of record NC_134568.1, read on the forward strand.
CAGCATATATAGTTTTGTCACGAAGCACCCGCAAAACTGGCAAGTACGTAAAATAATTGTCAAAAAAAAGCTTGTGGCCAGTACCATCCGGTATTCGCCTCGCAAGATGGAGGACGAATGCTCCAGTCACTCCGAAGTCCTTTTTGTCTGCTGGAACAAGTTCAGTGGTTGAGCCTTGATAAATGAGGAAGTCGTAGATAATTCCCGAGGCACCGCACAACATGAAAACTTTCACTCCCCACGGATTTGGTTTCCCTTTGATGTATTGTTTTATGTCTAGCTGTCCTTTGAAAAGGATAATTTGCTCGTCGATGCAAAGATGCTCCTCTAAAGTCAGGTTTAGACATCTTTCATGAAATGCGTCCAAAAGTGTTCTGACCTTCCAGAGACAATCATTGCTGTTGTGGTCTCCGTTCACGTCAACAATGTGTAAACAGTTTCTGAGCTTCTCGAACCGGTTTCGTGACATGTTCGCAGTTGAGAAAAGCTCAGTTTTGAGTGACGGCTTCCAGTACATGCGCAGCCGTAAGTAACGAAAGACACCCATCGCTAGATGCAGTGAAACCAGCTTTCTGACTTCTTCTTCATTTGTTTCAACGGATTTTCCCTCTTGAGAAACAGAATACATGTTTGTTTTCTCGGCAAGATCAACAAACACACTCTTCGGCACGTACCGAGAAAAATACTCATACGGGGTCGGTAGACCATGAAGATCATTCTCATTCTCGTCACCAGATGATTGAGGTTGATACGTGGCTGCTAGCTTATTGAAAGCTCTCCTGGACCGCGACCTGTCCTCCGGTGTTTTTTTGTCAACTTCTTCATCGCTGGAGGCAGCCCAGAGCTCCTCTAGTGCATCACACTCATTTTCACAAACGTCTTCAAGAGCCTCAACCATGTCATCCACGTCATCCTCTGCGTCTTCGACCTCGGACATGTCACCATCCTTTAGTGCAGCAAACATGACATCTGGATCCTCTAGACGTAGATGTCTTAATCGAGGTCGCTTTGTCGTTGAATAAAACAATCCGGTCACAATTCTGCAATAAAAAACATGAAGAAAATAGGCATTACCGAAAAAAAAGTTCTGCCTTTGCATTCAACACGCGCCGATGGTTTACAACCACTGAGGCCTGGTGTCCTATATATAGGACACACACATCGCGGCGTGCTGTGGCAAATGTACTAGCCAGAGAGAAAACTTTGTGCAACTGTTGAAGCCTTGAGTGTCTTAGAAAACACCTACAAAATTCTAATCACAAACACGCTCGTAGGTATGGAGTAAAAAATAACAAAAATTGCGCTTACCACTGCAGCCGCCGTTACCGCCTTCCGCCATTTTGTTTGTTTACTGTCGGCCTTACGAGGAGGAAGACGAAGGAGAAAGTGATGTATATGCTTATGGGGATGTCTTGGGAGTCAGCTCAGTTCTTGTTTCAGATTCTTGAGCAGTTAAATCATGACTTGTAGCCGTTCTTCTTCGTGTCCTTTTTACAGGACACCAGGGCCGAAAGGGTTAAGGAAAAAACAGTGTGCATGTACCTGATGTGCACTGGTTCTCATTTTAACTAAGGGAATGGGCACACATTCACAAGTTTGTACCCAGCTTTCGTGTGTATGTGTAATTTATACATTCAGTGTAAGCAACTTATTTGGCACAGGTGAACAGGAGTTGAAGCTGTTTGATATGCAACATAATTTCTATTATTGAAGTTATTTATATACTGTATGAAAAAAATGTCACTTTTGTAGGCTGTAACATGTTAAGCGTGTGAGTCGTTACCGTAAAAAATGGCATTTACATTTGTAAAATCTAGTTGGACCAAATAGTCCTTTGTGCACAAGTGGGAAGGGAAGTAAGGAACTTATGTAGCTGTAATAGGGAGGTGCCAATGCCATTGAACCAATCCCCATTTTGTTGCCAAAGCACTGAATTTTTCTCCACTGCCAGCTAAGTTTCTTTTGAAGGTTTTGTGATTAGTGTCAGTGAAGCAAAAATTCAATTTTGTACCTACTGATGACAGAGTGATGATACGGAGAGTCATACAAATTCAACTTAAAATTTTTGTTTGAGCGGTGTTTATTTATCAATTTTTTTATTTGATTTGAACCTCAAGGGTCCCCAGATGGGACTTTACATGAGGGGTGGGCACATGAATGGTGGATAAAAATGAGTGTTGCATAGAATTGGGAAGAGTACATAGCCTCTTCGATGGCATTCTTGAAATCAGGGGATCAGGAATAAGAGCTTGGCTCTTATTATGCGGGATGACGCTGTTAGAATGGCCTGTGCGTGGTGTTCGACGCACTGGTTGGATGAGCTGGCGGTCTCAGGGTGAACAATGGAAAAACCTGTGATAAAAGCAGAGGCATGAAATACGGCGACGGGAAGCGAGAGAAGGCAGTGGTAACAACCTTTATAGCAGATATACTAGAATATTATGAGTAGTTTGAGAGAATGAAACGTGTAGCACAATTTTGAACTGATTCGAGAGCTGTAATAAGGTTAGACTGATGTGGATCAAAGACTGCGTTAGCGTATTCAAGTTTAGGTCGCACAAGTGTTTTGTAAGTTAGTAAATTTAAGGAAGAAGGTTTCGTGCAGGTACTCACAGGTACAGTGAAGGTACTCAATCGTTCGATTAGATGAATTTATTATGTGGTTAATCTGGTAAGACCATGATAAATCACTAGTGATGTAAACTCCAAGGTATTTAATGGAGCTAGTGGAAATAATGGTGGTATCCTTAATTTTATAAGTAGGTAGAGTATAATTTCAGCGGCGGTGAAAAGAAATTAGTAGTCTTAGCAGTATTCAGGGGCATTAGCCAAGCAGGGCACTGTTTCTGTATGACATTAAGGTAATTTTGGAGGGCAGAAGAATCGTCAGTGTTAGTTATAGGGCGGTAGATTGCGCAGTCATCAGCGAAAAGGCAGATAGTAGATGTTACTATGGAAGGCAGGACATTAATGTATATTAGAAAGAGCAAAGGGCCAAGAACTGTGCCTTGGGGTACTCTTGAAAGAACATGTGAGTAAGAAGATGAGAAGCCATTAGCGAAAACAAATTGCATGCAGTCAGTTAAAAAGTTTCGAATCCAGTTAAGGACACGTGGATGAAGGTTTAAAAGAGACAGTTTGAGTGAAAGGCGGGAATGGGGCGCTTTGTCAAATGCTTTCTTGTAGTCTAGGAACAGTGCATCGGTTGGGGTATTGTGGTCAAGATTGTAATGAATATCATGCAGGAACAAAGCTAATTGGGTTTCGCAGGGGTGGCTTTTCCGGAATCCATGCTGGTTTGGATGAAAGTAGATGGATGTTGGAAATGTTGCAACATTAGAGTAAATGACATGTTCCATGGTCTTAGAGCATACGCTAGTTAGCGAAATAGGTCGGTAGTTACTTGGGGATGATCGGTCACCTTTCTTGAAAACTGGGATGACCTTCCCAATTCGCCAGACATGTGGAACGGAACCTGTTGAATCTGTAATGGATGCTGTAAAGGGTTATTGCCTGAGGCAATGCTGAAAAGCCTATTTAATACTTGGTATGCTATGTGAACCTGTTGAATCTGTAATGGATGCTGTAAAGGGTTATTGCCTGAGGCAATGCTGAAAAGCCTATTTAATACTTGGTATGCTATGTGACATGCTATCTCCAGCATTTTGGACATTTTTCAGCTCTTCCTTTTAACTCTGTAGTGCCTGGTAATCAAACCAGTTGTTGCTGACCTGTCAGAGTCAAATTAATGCAAGTTGACCATATTTTTTCGTGTTGGTTTCGCTCTGGCTGCTGTTATTTTCTGCACATTTTGATGTACTGGTGTGCCATGCTTTGTTTTGTTTCTTTTTTCTGACATGATTACTTTCTGTTGACAGGTTTTAGGGGTAAACATTCTGGGCAGGTTTCTCCTCAACACGGACAAGAACATTCGCTATGTGGCTCTCAACACACTTCTCCGGACAGTGCATGCTGACTACACAGCGGTTCAGAGGCACCGCAATACCATCCTAGACTGCCTTAAGGATCCTGATGTTTCAATTCGCAGGTGGGGCTACTACTCTCTCCTCTGGAAAGGACTCATATGCTTGAAGCTCTTGATAACCATCACATAAAATGTCACTATCAAGACCTTGAAAGTCTCAGAGCATTTAGTATTCCTGTGAAGTTGATCTCTATGGTTTTTTTTTGTTTTTTTTTTTTAAACAATTGGAGCTGTGATGTCATATCGGTTAAAAAAAGGAAAATATGAGCGGTGGAAAACCATGGCTAATCATGGGGCGACATCCAGAATGCTGCTGCGCCATGACTGGCTGTAATCCAGCTTTCCTCTTTTTAAAGAGACACAGAAAAGAAGCGTAAGGTCAGTTTAGGCACGTACAGAATGTTGTGTAATACATTCGAACATTCTTATAAGGAAATTACATCCCGCACAAATGTACCAACATTGTATCCAATATTTGTAAGCATATCTTCGATACATGCTGGTATTGATGAGTACGATTTTAGATTTACTTTCTTATTATCCAATAATTTGTTATATCTGTGTTTATTATATCCAGGTTCAACTGCATTAATATTCTATTGCCAAATTATTGACTACCCTCAAGTAGATGCTTTCAAACTCCATAATGTTGCAAACTATACAGGAATCTGTTTTTACAGCCTTTCTGGCTTTTTGATCTACTGCTCCATACTAAGACACCACTTTCTTATCCCAGGTATGCAGAGCCTGCCAGTCTGTCTTAACTTATCTGTTTAGTGCCCCTTTAAAGGTGGGCTTCTCCCATATGCAGTATAGCTGAGTCTCGTAAGGACATCTTGAGCACGCAAACAATGTGCAGTAGACTCTTTGAGGTGAGAAATGCCACATGCAGTCTTTGATAAAGTAAATCGAAACAATAAAAACAAAATTAACATAGCAGGGAAGTATAGTTTGGGCCCATTGGTGCATCATTAAATAAAACAGGACAAACGTACCTGATTTGCGCTGTTTCTCATTTTAACAAAGGGAGTGTGTACACATTTACAAGTTTGCACCCAGCTTTTGTGTGTATGTGTAATTTCTACATTCAATGCCCAATTTGATGTAAGCAAAATGGCATAGGTGAACAGTAGTTGCAGCTGTTTGATATATGTATATACAACATAATTTATGTTATTGAAGTTCTTTGTATATTGTATATGAAAAATGTCACTTATCGTTTGATAAACGACTATGTGGCCTTTGTAGTTTCTCGCTCGCCTTTGCTACCATCCTATATGCAATCAAATGTCAGTCCTATCATGTTGTTATGATTGTGGGTCATTCAATGTTTCATGATAATGTGGTCAGTGACCCTGCCAACTTCTTCTAAGGGCAAAACATGCTTTGTCTTCTTGACTTGAGCTTGGACAGTTCTAAATTGTACTTTCTGACTGTGTCTGTACGAAGTTTGACATTTACCGACTTCATGAAGTACTATCAGTCAAATGAAACGAGAACAGCGGAGAGCTTGGCCAAAGCATAACTGAAGGTATAGTGCGCGCCGTCCAGTCATGACCTTTGACAGGCACTGACATCCGGTTTGACCACACTGCGCGATGATGCTCTCCTTATACTGCAATATTTTCATTTCTGTTCTGGTTTCTTCTGGCTGAATTTAGATGGGGGCAAAATACAAAAACATCCGTGTCCCGTGTATTGAGGGGACATTAAAGATCTAAAAAATTAATTTGGTAACCCTCACTACGGTGTGCCTCATAATCAAATTGTGGTTTTGGCATGCAAAACCCCAGAATTTAGCACATTCGATTTTGCCACACTGTGTGATAATACTTGCCCTATACTGCGATGGTATAACTTCTGCTTTCTTTGATTTTTCTTCTCTTCTTCAAGTAAAAGAGAACCAGAACAGAAACAAAAATATTGCAGTACATTTAGTGGGAGCATCATAGCACAGTGTGGTGAAACCGGATGTGTGTGCCTGTCGATTGGATGACGTGCACTATATTTTCAGTTATGCTTTGGCCATGCGCTCCAGTGTTCATGTTTCATTTGACGCCGATAGTAAATTCGTAGGAGCCGCGAAAATGGCAGGAAAATCTGACAGTCCGAAAAAAATAGATGCATGTCTTTTATGCCCTGAAGGGCTTAAATCCCAACAGGCGCGTCCAAAATAGCTCTGAAGGCTTGCCAGTACACTTATTTGGCATATCGGTGCTCATACTGTGACATGATATGAAATGATATGGTGGGTGTGCGTGTGTAATTAAAGAATACATGCTGTGTCCTATGACAGTGGCCCCTTTTTGCTCTTGGTATGCTTGACCGCGTAACACCACTGTATTGCGGCGAAACTGACTTTCGGAAACCGGTATCTAGCAGCGTTTTGACACTTGCCATGCTTCTGTGCTTTAAAACCATTGGTTAGATTGACAAAGGCGGAGTTGGCGCTGTTGGTGACAGTGGTGAATTCTTTCAATGAAAAACATGGCACTGAACAGCATAAACCTTGATAGTGAATGTCAAAGTAGCTAGGCCTAGTGTTATCACTGTGGCTACGGCTGCTAGCCAGTCGGCATGTTAGAGCGCTACTTTGATGCTCTGAGATAATCAAAATGGGGGTGATGGTGGCTAAGATTTTAAAAAATAAAAAAACGCAAGAAGTCTGGAAAATCGTACAGCAGAGAGTTTCAACATCCGAAATTTCGGATCTCTTTATATATTAGCTCTGTAGGGTATGTGACGGTGCCGTCTGAAAAATTGGGCCTCCAAAAAAATCGGTGTGTTGACTGTATTTGAGGATGTAATAGTGACTTCATGAATAGCAAGAATATTTCAGACAAGAATTAAAATATTTATTCCAAAATTTTTGCATTATTTCTTTTACACTTGTTTTCTAGGACTGTTGAATAAAACCATCTTCAGTCTCAATTATTGACTGGATTTGGCTTTGATAGCGGCTGCATATTTGGATCAGATGCTGTATGTTGGTGTGGGGCAGTGGTTTCACAGTAGCAACCTTTAGTGAGTTCTTACATCGTGTGGCTGTTTCTTGTAGTCCCCCTCTCAGTGACATTACCCATTCTAGCAGCATAGCAGGTTTATATTGGAAACTAGAATGCCATATTGACATGGCCACAGAAGTTACCGTATTTACTCGCATAGTGATTGCACTCGCGTAATCATCGCACCCATGAATTTTGTCGTCAAAATTGGATTTTTTTCTTTCCCTTGTAATGATCGCACCCCAAACTTGTTGCAGCGATATGTCGTGTGCCAAGTCTAGCTAATGATGATCGCGCTTACCATCTGTTTAATGCTGTCAAATGCTAAGCGAACGACTCTTGAAGACATACCAAGCAGTCTGCAGGCACCAAACATTCTTAAGCAGATGCCCCATTTCATTCCTTTCATCACATTGCGCACTTTCATGGAAAAAAAAAAAAAAAAGCTACAACCCAACTTGTCTTGGCTTTATTACTTGTGGGCTTCATAATGGTTTTGGCCAACAACAACAAAAAAGGCACCTTTCGATTGTCCTTATCTGCACTCGTGGGCATGCAACAAATTGTGAGCGGCAAATATAGTGGCCACGTTTACACTGATACGTTAGAAGTGTACCCTATTCATACGCCAACGCTTGTAACACAGCTAAGATATTCGCCCACCCTTAGCGGTGAATAATAGTGAAGACAAATGCCACAGTTTCTGCAGCATGCCCGCCATGTGTTTCTATGTCACTGGCAGCTACGTGCCCCATCTCTGTTTCTGTCCCCTCAAAGCTGACATGACTACGTTATTGTCGCAAACTTGCCGATATTAACGATATTATTCATTACTAACACGAAGGAACTGTTTCAATGCACGTAATGTACTCTCAAGAACAAAGATCCCATTTGGCGCGTTTGGCTTGCTCCGCCGGCCGCCATATTTGTTCTGGTGTCCTGCACTACTGTTACAGCCACAGCCGCCTGCTTGTTGACCTGTTGTCATCCCGCATTTGCTGCGGGATGAGAAAAAAATATTTTTGCAGGAAATTTAACTCGGCTAATGATCGCACCCCTGAATTTGCATCAATTTTTTTTACAAAAAAAGTGCGATCATTATGCGAGTAAATACGGTAAGAGCCAGCTGCTCTTGGGTCGTGCAGGCCTTTCTTGAGCAAAAACTTTCATCACATGGGAGTGGTGCCAAGCTGCATTGTGCACAGAAAGCTTGGCTGCTGAATCTGCCACTTGACGCTGCTCCGCAATGGCCACCATTGAGTTTTGAGGGTTGTAACTCACCATGGCCTCCATCTGCTGGAGAAACACAACTGCCTGAATGGCATCTGACCACTGGCAGCCATCGATTCTTCGTTACAGGTTATAATTGGCCATGAACTCTTGTCTCACTCTGAAAACAAATGATTTTGGGACATTCAAGATAATGGCAGTCTCAATGTTGCTGTGGTCTAAGTGTAAGGATACTAGGACTGCATGTGACTTTATCTCCTGTGTCAAACTGGAAGCTGATATCTCATGTACTGAAGCGTTTGAATAAAATTTCAGTTTGTGTTCGTGCATAAAACGCGATAAGCGTTTGGAAAGGAATTTCGCTTGAAGTAACCATTTCACGCCCTTATGTCTTCGAATACTGAGACTCTATTTAAATGTCTACCACCGTGACATGACCCAAAATACTGTTTGAGTTATCTGTTATTCAAAGTATGAGAGCTGTAGTCATCGGGACTTCATTGATGTGGTAGACACTAAAAAGCAGAACACGACAGTCTTTTGCGCCCTCTGAAGATGGATCTATGAAAACTCTAAGGCAGTTTTTAAAAACACTGCAGGACTTAATCCAAAAAAAAACTACTGTAAAAATTGCAATTGCTTCATTGAGCTGCTCCACATTTGGAATGTTCTGCTCCATAGCCAGTTTTGGCTGTCCCACCTCTGGCTGAAAAAGCCACTGTGACTTATAAACAGTATGTTGCTCTTCAGTTTAGGCTGTTCCAAGTTTGCCGCTGCTTGTGTGCTGTATATAAAGACAAACGATCATTAATAATGTGCGTATGTGTATTAACAAACTTTAAAGAGTTCACAGGTTGCTGGGTATGCTTGTTTGACCTGTAATAATTTGTGGTGAAAATTAAGGCCTTCTGTAACTTCCAACTTTATTTATTAACACAGTTTACCAACTTCATAGGGTTATGTGTGCACAATCTTTAATACATTAGTTATAAAAGAGAAATATTGTGGTTTTTCTGTGAAAATTCCTTACCTACAATTTAGAAACCATAAGTTGCTATTTTTGATATTATCCTATAGCATTCATACTTTTGCTGCCTTGAGCACCATAATAGATAATATTTTGTTTGTTGCCACTGCCATAGCTCCACTTTCCAAGCACTGATGAAAATTATGGTTAAAGGGACGCTGAAATAATTTTGACGATTTTGTACAAACATACTGAGTCGTTAGGGTAAGTCCTTCTGATCATTAAGTGACGCATTTAAGCACTTCGCATAGAGTTTCTAATTTATTATAAGGTTTTAAAAATGTGCATTGCTATCAATTGCAGTAGTGCTGCTCCTCTGTGTTTTCAGCTGCCCCATTACAATCTAAGTAGTTAGCGCAATTAATGTTAGTTCTTCCAACTTCCATAATTCTTCCAACTTTATGGTCAACAAATGTTCAAATGTATAGCAAAATGGGTGTAGGTGCAAACGTGAGCGGTCTTCAGGGTACAGTCAGCTGGTGGTACAGAGCTCAACCAGACAAACACAGAGCTAATATAGCAGCAACCAAGTGTATTCTACTTTGCTGCTTGTGTAAATTTTTGACAACAGCTTAATCGTGAACATGTTGTCTTTTTGGTGGTTGCAGCAACATTAGCTTTGTGTTTGGTTGGTTAAGCTCCACCCCACCTTGTTGCTGTACCGCGCAATTCGCTCAGGCCACTCATGTTTACGCTGAAGCCCCTTCATAGCAGCGGTAGTAGTAATATGGAGGGGCTTTAATTTATCCCACCATCTGTCTGTCAAAGCGCTCAACATGCGTGCGGTTACTGGAATACCAGACATGCTTGGCGTTGCAACAGAATGCTCGCAATGCAAGGTGCTTGGATTGCTCTAGCTGTGGATTTACGGCCAGGCGGCTAGCAAAGAGGTTCGAGAGGCTGAAGAGACTTTGCATGCTGGCTCCTATATACCAGAAGTAGACAACACGGCGTCACATCGCAAAGCCAGTGAAGGTGGAGCTTCACCCCGATTGCTCAGCTAACGAGTTTAAGACAAAAGCATGGCTAGGGAGAAGGATAACCTGTAATCGTCCATGGCTTTCTTAAAATGAGAAGCTTGACTTAAAGGGACACTAAAGGCCAACCTTAAGTCAAGCTGAAGTGATAGAGTGTAGCTCAAGAACCTTTAAGGTGTCAATATTATCGCGAGCAGAGCCTTAGTAATCGAGTAATTGAGGTGAATGCAGGACACGATTAAAGGCTCCCCCAGGACATTCAGCTACTTGCCGGATTACGAAGGCGCTCCTCATTTAAATTCTGTTACTAGTACTCAACCACTGCTTATAAAACCATCATTGTATTGCATTAGAAGACAAAAGAAAATGCTGCTTGTCCACTTCTATTTCATACTTAGAAAAACAAACTCGTTGACATTACCCGTGATAACAATGCGGGTGGCCGAAAGGTTTTGTTTTTCGCTCGAGTCTGCGCTGCCCATGCGTTTGCGTTTCAGTAGTTTCATTATCGTGTAGTATTGCACTGGTCTTGCTGGCTCTCGAAACATGCACAAACTGCAAGTAGCAGAGAATTCCACAACCATGCAATGTCGCGGGATGCCTGAACGGTCCACGCCACTTAACCAAAAACAGTTTCAGCGGCGAATGGCTCGGTTTCACCATGGCCGCGCATTAGCGTTTTGTGCTGAAAACTGTGCTGCTGTCTGTCAGGTGCCATTTTACTCACCGTTGGAATCAAAGGGTGGGTATGGTGTATGCAATGTCACCACCCCCTGGTTGAGATGTCAGGAGATTTGAATTAGGATAAACGTATTCGGACCCTTCAGGTGCAATTTTCACGTGAACTAAGTCTTTCCTTGGCAGGAAACAAGTGCTGTGAGGTGTCTAGAATGGTAGTTGAACAGTCCACGTCAACTTAGTATTTCCCTGTAGTGTCCCTTTGTATTGCGGCGTAAATTTTTTACTGTAGCTGTACCCTAGGCGTCTACAAAATTTGTCCGAACCATTTCAGGGTCCCTTTAAAATGTGCCACATATATCTCGAGGCACTTCGGATTGGATCTTTACTGCGAATGTGAATAATATGTGCGAGTCCTGAGCATTTGCGTTTGGTTCCAGTAAGTTGTCATGTAGTTGGTTCACTTTTATTGTTTCTAAAAATGTTTTAGACTAGTCATATTTTTAGTGGCTGGATGGGTGCTTTCGAACCATGCAGGATATTAAATATATCATGTTCTCGTACCTCATGTTCTTGTATAAAGTTCATGCTTGGATTTCACATTCTGACTTGACAAGACTTGCTCAAGAATTGAAAATTCTTCAACTGTTCTGCTGCAGTACACATTTATAGATGCTGAAGTTGCAAGAAATAGGTGAAACTAAATTTTCAGTGGACAGAATTAATTGGTGTCTGAAGGGGATATACTATTTCATTTTGCTTGCAGGCTGACTTGCAAATGGCCCTTGACTTGAGGGTCTTTCATGGTTCCACATAGCGTAAAAGAGTGTCGCCTTCCGAGTGATTTTAGACAGAGTGCGTGAGTAACGATCGTTGACAGTTCATGAGCCAAAAATATAATAAGGCACTTCCAAGGTTTCCTCAATGACACAAAAGGGGAGATGGTATTTCTTAAGCAACTACTTGCTGGCGGACTTGCCAAAGAGTATTGTAGAAACACAATGTCTATTTCATTAAAAGGAGGTGTTGACCTATATTTTGTTAGGTGAAAGAGTTTCAGATAAGGGCTCATTTCTGAATTTAGGAGCAAGCAAGATAAGACTTTTGTTTTGTAAACATAAAAATTCTAGTGAGAGAGTTTGCTTTTAACGTAGACTACTTGAAGTTTTTATTTTTGCATTTTTTTATGCAGACGTGCACTAGAGCTATGTTTTGCGCTTATCAACACGCAAAATATTCGAGCCATGACGAAAGAGTTGCTGGTGTTCTTGGAGAAGGCTGACCCCGAGTTCAAAGCCCTCTGTTCCTCAAACCTTTTCATTGCTGCTGAAATGTAAGTTCTGATGTTCATATGTTTTATGATCATTGGTCTTTCAGGCAAATGCCTCCATTATTTGTTTATTTCATGTGCTTGTTTGATAACAGCTGCTCTGGCAGGCAAATGGGCTTTCATGTGTTTTGAAAGGATGATAATCTGCGAGAACAGCTAGTAAGCTTGTGGGAATATTTGTCATATAAGAAATAAGAAAAAGCACCTTAGCTGGCTTTCAAACCTGGAGCTTATTGTTCCAAAAATTGGTGCTTCAGATAACTTCAGCTAACAGCACTATGAGTACATTGGTTAGCGCGCTTTTTCCTACTTTACTGTGTATACTTATTGATGCAGTTATAGTGGTGACGTTGAACTTTAGGAATAAATAAACTGTGATTCTGTAAAGGTAAACTGCATTTAATTGCTATGGGTTGTCGGATTTAGCATACAGTCGAAACTCGCAATAATGAAATCATGGGAAAAGCAAAAAAGTTCGCCTTCGCGGGACTTTTGTTAGCGCAAGAATGAGGCAGAAAAGACAGGGAATTGGCTTGCAAAAACAATTGATTGCCAAAAGTCGGTAAGCTTACTCTGCCGAACTCTGAATTCACACTGTAAAAAGTGTGTCCATTGCCACGCCGTTGTCGTGCTCACCGAAAAACGAACAAATTGTTTCGAAGCTGTTCCACACATCCCGCGGGTTCGTTGTCTTCTCTCGATTTGGTATTTATTTGTCATCGACGTCAGCTTCGCACACGTGACTTATCATGGCCTCATTGGCCGTCTCTTCGTGCATGACAGTGTCTTCAACTGCGCGAATTAACTCATCGACATTGAGGCCACCTGGAACTCCACTTGCCATGGCACAACGTTCACCCCATGCGTTGGTCAGCAATGGCGGCACTGCGTTGTCGGCCCTGTCATTGAGTGCGCCGTTGGGTAAATCTTCCTTTGGTGCGGCTGGATTAGCGCATGATGCCTGCTGATTGGCAGTGAAGCCAGTGTGTTTAAACAATTTGATATCACGGCTGGACACATTGCAACCCATGTGGCGACCACTATCTCAAGTGCCATGAGCATGCCCATGTCGGTGGAACACTTGAGCTGGAGATTCAGCAGCAGATGCGAAATGAGCTTCTCTTTGTAGGTGCACTTGACGCTGCGAGTGACACCTTGATCGATTGGCCTCAGCATGGATGTGCAGCTAGGTGGGATTAAAACCAAGCGCATGTTTCCGAGCTCCACATCATCAACACGATGGGCGCTGCAATTATCCAAAAAAAAAGGCAGACTGCATGCCTGCCTTCCGCATGTTGGCATTGAAAGCCTCTAGCCAGCCGCCAAATATGACCTGGGTCATCCACGAATTCAGGTTCACGGTGTATTCTATGGGCAGCCTACGATTTCCTTTGAAGCAGCTGGGCTTCTCTGCTGATTACAAGCAGTGGCTCTTTGCCTGTGCTGTCCACGTTAGTGCACAACAAATTTATTGCATGCCGCTTGCCATGTTTTCTCCCGTGGCATTTCTGGCCTTTTAAGTCCAGGGTCTTTGATAGAAGCATCTTCTAGAATGAGGCCATCTCATCCATGTTGTAAATGTCTGAGAGCTTGTATTTGTCCAGTACTTCTTTGTTGGTCAGCAGCCACGACGACGTTGCCACAGGGTCGACGGCTGCTGCCTCTCCAGAAGTGACTTTGGCCATTATGTGTGGCGGGCTTTGAAACAGCTCAACCAGCCAGGCCTTGCCTTAAAATTATTGTGCCCGAGCATGCATGTGAAGTCCAGTGCCTTCTACTGAAGCACTCTGCCAGACAACGGCACTTTGTTGGCAGGCTGTTGACAAAATCATGCATGCACTGCCTTGTTGACATCTGGGAATGCCGCACCTGTCAGCGTTTTGTTCTTTGCACTCGCACCATTTCTGTGTGTGCCAAGAATGGGGGCCTTGTTTTTCGATATTGTAGACATCGAGCTGCACAAAATTCCAAATTTTTTGCCGAACTCCATTTTCTTCCTGCCCGTTTCAACCTGGGCAATAATTGCAGCCTTATCCTGTAGCATATAAATTTCCACTTCTGTTGCTGGAGGCTGCATCTTAGCTGGCTGCCAAAGCAGACGGTGTGATCGCCACATACTCAGTTGGTGCACCCTAGCAGCAACCACACACAGTGACCACACTGCATACACATGACCATGTGCGGCAGCACACAGAGCATAAAGTGTCATCGCGCTTATCTGAGCCTTCATGTGTGGATGTTGATTTGGCTGGTCAGCGATTGTGAGTCAGCATGCCATGCAGGCGTTCCGCTTCACGTTAGCACATGCTGTGATTACACACAGGATTATAATAAAATGTGCCTACTGTGAGGTTGCCTCCAGTTCTTGTTTGTCTTCTTTTTTTTCTTTTTTTTTTTGATTTTTGCAATATACTAATATCATATTTTTGGTGCGGACACTTCACAGTCACCCGTTGCAATGGACAAACCACCACCTTCACTATCATCATCATCGCCGTTGCCTGTTGCGAGGTGCAACTGCTCCACTAATAGCTCCACTGTAGCTTTTTTTCTTTTTCTTTTTGTAAACAATAATGGTGGCGGCCACACAAGTGTGCTGTGATGGTGCTTTATGCAATTTAAGGGCACAACAATTGCATTTGAGTAGTTTTTGGACAGCTTTATTGTTACGTGAGTACATCATTTGCAGACTGTCCTTTCAGAAAATTTCTTTAATGAGAGATTGCTGTAAAACAAAAAGTTTCGTTGTCAGGTGAAACAAAATGCATTGACTCCTATGGGTGTTCACAGGGGATTCGAAAATATTTTGTTGCGGCGAGAATTTCGTTGCGTTGGGATTTGGTTATCACTGGTTTCAACTGTACTACTGTTCCCTTATTAAATTTGGGTGCACATTAGATTTGAATGTACATTGTTTTCTACTTCGAACTCAAGAACTTGGTGTGGATTAGG
Source organism: Dermacentor variabilis (assembly GCF_050947875.1). Taxonomy (NCBI): domain Eukaryota; kingdom Metazoa; phylum Arthropoda; class Arachnida; order Ixodida; family Ixodidae; genus Dermacentor; species Dermacentor variabilis. The sequence goes on from NC_134568.1 coordinate 219,428,490, forward strand.
TACTGCAACATTAAGCAGCATTGTGTTAAGGAGTTTTCTCTGCCTCTTCTTTTATACAACCTGCCGGATAGTTTGATCAATTCTGTTGTCTCCATCTATGTTCAATTAAGGGAGTTGTCTGTACTGTAACTTCTTGTAGCAGGAAGGTTTACCAACACTTCGTTGGCTGTTGTTTGAGTTACTTGTGTTTATGTGAAATGCCTGTAGAAGCCAACTGTATGCTATATCCTGTTCAGTATTATCAGCTTTTGGAAACCTGTTTAGGGCCACTTTAATTGATGTGTGTCTACTGTGCTCATAATTTTTGTTTTTGCTTGTATATTTTCTGGTGTCTTCTTTTACTGGGGGGGGGGGGGGGGGTGACATTATTGAAGACTCATGTCGGAGCATTGTGTGATCTTCCCAAAAAATCTCTTGCCTGCTCGAGGCACTTCTGTAAAGTATAATGGACAGCCTTTTGTGCAGCCCTTAGTGTGGACCCGACAGTGTTTTGTCCATTAAGGGCTGAAGAGTTTGGATTGGTTTGCTTAACTTCACCTTTCTTTTCCTTCACGACAGGTATGCACCCACAAAGCGGTGGCACATTGATACCATGATCAAAGTGTTAACAACAGTGAGTATTTGATGTTGTTTTTATGACTGTGTACCTTGATCTTCGGTTGAAGGGGCCCTAAAACACGCTTTCAACATAAACCAGCTTAATTGCTTTACTGTACATGAACATTTAAGCCTTATATTATTCCTATACTTGTAGCAGGAGCCTACAGTGAAGACACCTGTCTTGGTCAATTTTTTTACCCTGCCCAACATTTCATGTATATTGCTACATACCTTTAATGGTTATCAGCCAGATTTATTTAGGCATCAAGATTAAGCTGCACCTTTGACAGTACCAGTAGCAGAAATCTTACAGCTGATTACACAGCGGTGCCATCTGGTGGTGGAGAACAGACCATTGTACTGATACTACAGTCCTAGAGATTACGTGGCATGGTACAGAACCTCGCGGTTATACTGCCACATTTGGTGTTGAAACGTGGCTTCTCGGATGCTTTAATAATTTCACATTGGACTGTTGCTCTTGCCTAAAATTGTGGAATTTGGGTGCCTACCCACACTCCTTGCAGCATGCAGCCAAATCCTCTTCTAGGCCTTGCCTCACATTATAATCATGCTCACACAAACGATTGTTGGCACAGTGTCCACTGTGGTCAATGTAAAAACTTCCGCACAAGAATGGGGTCTTATACACAATGTCTTGTGCACATGTGACATATGGCTTATGATAATGGGTGTGCGAATATTCAGAAATTTTTAATATTATGAAGCATTAATTTTAATATTAGTATTTAATTTGAAAACTAGGTATGCAAAACTTTGTGAATATTAGCTTGGATGCAAATATTACAAACAAATCAAATGATTTGCTGGCTCTGCGGGAGCAAACACGGTTCTTAGTATTTATTTCTAACTAATCTAAGAATCTGTGTCTGGTTTTGTGCTGAAGTTTGTGATAATTTCGTGCTGCTAGCAAAATTCACTGGTAAAGCATGCTTCGCCATTAGACGTCTAAGCTCTACGAGAAAGCAAGCCTCTCGGTAGCAAGGGGCACAAATTTGCAGATAGCGAAGGTGCACTCTTTCGCAGGCGCCAGCCCCAATCCTGAGCTTATTGCTTCACAGCAAATGCAATGAGTGACGGCTGGCCCTGAGTCAAATGCCTCTGAGCTTACGAGCAATTTATGCTGTATACCCTATAGATTTGTGTAAGGGCCAGACTTTTTTTTCCACAATTTTGATGAGGTGCGGCCCTTACACGGGACCAAACCTTTTGGCCAAAATAATGCAGGTGCAGTCGGATACTTGCGCACTCCGGATCCCCGGATGTACCATTGCATTAAAGATCAACGCGCAGCTCTTGCCATCTAGCAGTAGCATTTGGAAGTAAGCAGCGCATGAAAATTCGCCGAAGCGCACGTGGCATCGGGGCACCGAATGCGATTGCTTCTTCGTTGGAAATTTTTTCCCAAGAAATTTTGGGCTGCCAAGTTGTGGGTGTGGCCCTTACATGAGTCTATACAGTTAAAACTAACTTGAAGGGACCATGAAAATTTGTTTGGCTTAACAGAAGTTCGTCTTATCAGAAGAATAATTTGCAATATGGCCAGGTCCATCTAAATATCTTGCTTCAAAATGGTAAATGAAGTAGACTTAAAACGGGGGAAAAATAAACGGAGGAAAAAGTGGTACTCTTGCTTGGTTTCATCCATTATGTGATGGATATTCGGTGCTTCTGTGCAAATCGGCGAGCAGCCGCAAACGATGTCATCTCACCTAATGACCTTAAAAACCTTTCTGTGCCTTCGTGCTGCTGGAAAAGGTACACTAAGGAGTTCAAGCATGCATCTGCGTCCTTACAGGTCATCGGTGTAGGCTCCAAGCTAGCGAAAGTACGAAGGAATCTGCTGAGTGCGCAGCAAAGCAGCGCAACCTAGAGGAAAGTCTAGGTGACTTTGAGCGAAGTGGGGAAGGAGAAATAAGGCAAAGCATCGCAGAGGAGGAAGGTATGCAGAGGTGGGGAGGGGGGGGGGGGGCGCTCAGTTGACCTCTGCTGGCAGTTGCTACAGGTTTCGTTTGGGATACGTGCGTACTGGGTTTTTCTTGTGATAGCATCATCCTCACGTACTGTATGCTGTATGTGCGAGTGAAAACATGCAACGGTTAGACAGTGATGGCGGCTCAATCTTGCATGTGCAAAGAAGAATAGGGGGCGGGGGAGCATGCTGGCTTCTGCCACGCGCATGGCACCGGGGAGTGTTGTATCTGAACAACATCCTAGAGAAAAGCGCTGTAAGGCTGAGTGCTGTGTGTAAAAACATCAAATTGAGGAAAATGCATTTGAAGTTTAGGCAGCTGTAACTTTTTCCAGAAATGCAGCTACAGCAATATTAATGACATCATTTTGTAGCTCTATTCTTCACAAGAATGGCCACACTAAATATATGACTGCCTTCCTAGAAAACACCAAAAAGCTTGTTATAAAGCCATGCACTGCCCCTAAACCAGCTTGAGAAACTACATTTACCACTTCATGTGCAGGTTCCAGTGGCCTGCAAGCTTACTGAATATAAAGAAATTCTATATTGAGGTAGCCCTTCTATAGTCAAATAACCTGACACAATGTTAAATTAAAAAACGCTGGAATATTTATTGAAGGGCCTAAATTAATTAGTATTGTCATACAACACTTCGCTCTACAACATGCCAATGCTCTATACAAGGTCTTTCGCTGGGTTGTGCCGTTTTTAAAGTCTGGCCTGGGTAGCACTACCGTCTAGAGGCTCCCTTTACGATTTCCAAAGAGCTTTCTGCGACAAGCAGCTTGAATTTCCAATTCGTTGCTCACTGTGACGCCAGACACTCCTTCAAACACGATCGCTGCATTTCTCGTGCATTCAACCGACTCGCCCACTGAATACTGAATAGTACACCGTATCAAAGCAGTCTAGAATGCTGCTGAATGCGCCGGCTGACAATCTGATGACATCAACCTACAGCTAGGCCCAGTAGAATCAACGGTGACGATAGAATGTCACTTCGGATGCAACAGGTTGTTCTGGCTGTTCTGTTCATGCCGGCCGTTCGGGCAGTGTGCCGTCGTCCACGGTCTTCAGCCTCTCGTTCCCTTGACGCTTTCGTTTTCTTTCCCCCATAAGCTAGACATGTCTTCTTTACGCAAGCATCTCCTGACATGCCACTAGACGAAAAGACGGTGCGTCAGCCGCATGAACGCAAGCGAAAGCAGATGAAGATGACCCATGCAAACCGGCAGCAACAAAGGAGAACATGGTGCATGCGGGGGGGGAAGAAAGAAAAATGGCCACTTCGGTCGCACCAGCCAATGGGAGGTGCAGGACGGGGAGCTCGGCTTGCGCCCGTGCACTCCACCCAATCAGAGGCCAGAAATCACCCTTCGTAAAAGTGGCAAGAGTGGTCGTTCTGTGTGAGTGGCGCCATTTTGAGCAAGCGCAGAATGCACACAAAGAAAGTAGCTTCAAAACAAGCCCAAGATGGTGGCAATCGGCTGGCGGCTGCGGCCGCGGCATGGGCGGGAAGTTTGAACAAATTTTGCCTGGCGCAGGGCATTTCGCTGCTCCCACGGCGCTTTGAAAGCTGATTTTTTCCTATTTACCCATCAAAATAAGCGTTAATAATTTGGGGGCACGTGCTTGAAGGCACAAACGTTCCCAAAATGCATTTTTTTTTTCAAAATCAATTTTTCGGACTTTTTTTACCATTCTAGAACCCGTGTCCCCCCTTAAGCGGATTTTTTTTTTTTTTTAATTGAGTCTGTGGCAAACCAAACAGACATTCCCATGTTGTTTTTTATATGCAAGAATTCAGCTTAACTGAGTTTGTCTTAACGAGAGTTCACTGTACGGCAATAATAAGGCAGAAGTTTGTGAGAACAGCCAGCTAGTGGGAATTACTCAACTTTCGAAGTTAACATGAACAAAGCACCCAATCATGTAATATAACGGTCTGCTAGTCTAATTTTTTACCATTAGCAATGTAATTGCGATGTTCCAGCATGTTAAAGTAACCCAACTTTTTAATAAATGCATGTGCATATCAGTATTCGATATTCGATTTGGTATTCACACACTCCTACTCACAAGGTTTAGTTTGGCAGCAGCTTTGTCCTTGGGAATCATCCTTCTTTTTTGTACGTAAACCTAGCAAGTTTCAGGGGGAAGAAAACACTACAAGCAAATTTATACATTGTCCAATCTTTTTTAGGTCATGTGACATGCGATTAATGTGTGGTACAACTGACAGTATCATGCAGTGTTGCGGTATCATGCCTTGCACTCTTCAGTTTTCTTAGGATACCTTCACCTATGGCTGTCGAAACATACTGTGGAAATCCAGACAAAGCTCAGGCGAGCAGCCTGTTCTCTCGAGCTCATGCTCATCAAGTGTGAACGTTCTCTGCCCCTGGAAGAGGCTAGGCTTATGTACAACAAAGAAGGGTAGTGCCGAGGCATCAAGCAACTACCAAACTTAACATCGTAAGCCAAAGGTCACATGTGCGCAAGTTATTGTGTATAAGATCCCATGCTTGTGAGGAAGTTAGGGCATTAACTTGAGCAGGACACTGTGTCGATTGTTCGCGTGAGCATGAATATAGTGTGAGGCAAGGCCTAGAAGGGCGTTTTGGCTCACGCTGCAAAGAATGTGGGTATGCATGCGAAGTGCACAATTGTAGAGAAGAGCAATAATCAGTTGAGAAATAATTGAAGCATCTGAGATGACATGTTACGATTTACATTTTTGTTTACAAAAACAAAGCGTTGGAACTGCTTGATGAGTCTGGAAATGTCATATTTGCCATCTTGTTTTTTTGCTTGCCCGTTTCAAATGGTGCGGCTGCATTGCTAGATGTAGATCTGCTCGAGATTTGCACAAGATTTGCTCAACAAGGTCGTATTCTTTGTTGATCACCTTCAGGGATACGATCACTATTCCAAGATTTTGTGTAATCAGTGCTGGGCACGTCGGCGCGACAGTGTGCATTGGAGGGATGCTGTTGCTTGTGCTAGACGCCAAAGTGTCTGGTGCTTAGATAAGGGGGGACCCGGGTCTTAGAGACCAAAAAAAATAACAGAAAAATAACTTTTTTGAGAGCATTATTTTTGGATTCTACAGTGTCGGATGCATTGTCTTAGGAATTTTCGCGCATGTTGAACCAACATTTTAGTTGTAATGGCGTTTTATATCACGTTGGTGAGCTGTATTTTTACCGATAAACGCGCAAAAAAGGTCCTTTTTCTGTGACACGCAGTTGCCGTTCGAAGTTTCCGATCACAGTCATCTTGGCCTTGTTTGAAAGAGCGACCCTTTCTGTTTAGTTTTTGTACCACCACTATTCTGTGCAAAATGGCTGTGAAGAAAAAGCCTGCGAAAGATTTGTACCGATGCACAGTTCCATTCGTCGACCGAGACACGTGACCATAAGTGCTCCATGCCATTGGCGGATTTTTGCAGTTGTCTGCCTACGCTGCTCAGGTGTGCGCAACGTGCCACGAAACGATGTCAAATTCAGTTTGCTATGAGCCATAAATTCAGCGAAAAGAAGAACAAATGAGTGGTGTTAAACTGTCTAAAGTGCGCAGCAGCTTTGGAAGATGCTGGCAATAGTTTGCTACCCATGCCTCCTGCCGCCGAAGCCTCCCACCGCAACTGTGGTATATGCTTAGCAGATGAATGTGGTTTTGGCAGCGGCCGGCATTCGTGCAGCATACCAGCACAACATACCAGTGAAGGTGGCTGAAGAAAAACTGCAAGACTTTGCTTCAACGTCGTCTACCACGCGAAAATCAGATTTTCTCATTTACGCTGATGCCACCACAGCTGGTTCGGATGGGATGCGGACACGATTCATTATGTTAAGATGCAATTCTATAAATGCTCTGCTGTCTTGTGTAAAACGCAAGTTGCGGTGCAGCAGTGGGTAAAGGCAAACGTGACTGCAGTCTCGCCATAGAGGTAGTCATCTCGTGTGCAATCTGTGGCGATGCCGCGTCGGCGCGGAATTCTCCGCATGTAAGTGGCGCCCAAATGTGCACCCCATTCCTCGTGAACAATTTCGCTGTGAATGAAATGTTGAGCACTGATAATTAGCAAATGGCATTAAATTACATTTTTTGCAAGAAAAGATATTCATCTTCGTTGATGCCGCATTGACCGAACGCGCAACCCATTCCTCGTCAACAATCTCTCCTGTGTGTGAAATGCGGAGTACTGGCAATAGGAAAACAACGTGCTTTTTTTTTTTTTTTGTTAATGAACATTTCACACTGTGGCATACATATTGGGGCATGTGCCAGGGGCATTCTAGCCTGTTATAACTGGTGACATGTACATATTTCATTATATTCCTGAATAAATCGAGTTCTCAGTGTTTTTCTAAATTTTCCCAAGACTAACTTTTCACTCTGCCTGCTTGTTTGTGGCAACAATATCTCAAGGTCTAGGTCAGCTACAGCTATATTTTTTATTAATATGGAGCTAAATGCTTAGTGGTTGAAGTGGTCCAAGCATACTCCTTTTTTTTCTTCAAATTCTTTTTGATTTGCTTTTGTTTTTGTTCCCTAGTAGCAATACTGTAAACACTGAACTTTATTGAGCTGCTAAATTGCCAATTTTTGTTGGATTGGAAAGCTGCTTGCAGCGTTTATCTCCTTAAAAGGGGACGCGGCTTTCGCATCGCGAAAAAATGCCAAAAAAATTGAGTTTTGAAAATCACATTTTCAGTTTCTATAACCCTTTTTCTATCTGGTACCCAAATATCGTCACTGTAAACCACTTAGAAGTGCTCTAAAAAATTCATTTTATCCGCCAAAGTGTCGAAAAATCTCGCATAAATCAAGGAAGAACAACGTTTTTCATGCCACAATATCTCTGGAACAGCGCGACGCCACCATCTTGGTCTCATTCGAAAGCGCATTTCTCCGTCTTCAAATTTGCCGCTTCAGTGATCTCCTCCATACAGAAACAAGCACACAAAAAGCAAATGATTGAAGGTCGTGCCGGAGTCTGCGATTGGCCGCACCTGCCACGTGACTCCAGCGCGGTTCGCCATTGGTCTGGCGCTCGCGTCGTCTGCTCGGCTCTTTGGACCTCGCGAGTCTGGACGTGTCAAAACGGGCGCTACGCGGACATCGCAGTAACGTGGCCGATCCCTACTCTTGTGGATGTTTCAGACTCGCGACGCGGACTTCGCGACCAAGGTTCAAGCGCGGAATCCTCGGAAATGCCTAAGCCTTTCAGCACTCGGTGTTTCGGAATTAGTGACGAAGCACATCGGTGCACGCAATCCTCGATCGGACATGTGGCTAAACATTTCGCGCATAGGGAGTCTCCGACTCAGCGATGATGCACATCGCGCACGGACTTCTCGGACCCTCACCTAAGCATTTTGTGCATCGGCGCCTCCGACTGCGCGAATACTAAGCGCATCGAGTGTCGACTCCTCGAGCTCGCAGCTAGGCATTTCGCGCATCGGCACCTCGGACTGCTCGAATAACGCATCGAGGGTCGACTCCTCGAGCCCGCGACTAGGCATTTCGAGCGTCGGCACCTCGAACTGCGCGACTAAGCACATCGCGCGTCGGCTCCTTGTATCTGCGGCTAGGCATTTCGCACATCTGCACTTCAGACCCGCAACCAAGCATCGCATTCACTCTATTATCATATTGTCATGATAGCTTGTAATAATATCTATCAAAGCACCCCTTCATAAAGAGAACCTCATCATGAGCTCTGTTCATTAGGCCCCTTAGGCTGGCACAGACACCTGGCTGCAGAAGTGATCGAGGCATCATACAAAAGTAAAATTCTGGAAAGCACCTAGCAGCTGCATATCTATCACTGGCTCTCTGATCCTAAGTTCTACAGCCATTGTCAAGTAAAGGTGACTTGGGAGGCTGCTGACACTCAGAGCCTTCATTCACTAACATGGTCAATTCTACAGGAAAAAAAAAAAAAGCCTCATTGATTGTACTGGAGATTGCTATCAATCGGGCAGCCTGCAGGTACAGGCTGCCTGTGGGTACAGGCTACCTGAATGTACACTGGAACTATATTCATGCCCATACAGAGTTCTGCACGTCACTTGGTTTAAAACCTAGGCGCCATGCTCTTTGTAGAGCAGCTGCAGAAGCAGCAAAGAATGCTCTGTGTAAAGAAAAGGGGGGGGGGGGGGGGAAGCACACCAGATCAGAGGCCACATGTACAAGAAGCCCCACATCACAAAACACCCCAAAGACTACAAATTTGGTGCCTTTTAGAGAACTGAAGACAAGGTGAAACTTTGAGAGCCGTTTTCTCAAAACTGTTTTTCTGCATTTCTGCTCAGTTTCTGGAGCTCATTTCTTTGTTACCGTTTAACATATTTTGACTCCGTTTTTTTTTTTGTTTTTTGTCATGTTCCTTGGGCTGCAGTGCAGGTCGTGACATTCTCGCTTTCTTATCTTGACCCTTTGTAAGTTTATGATATGGCTATTAGTCTACCCTGAAAGTGTGCTTGGTGTGAAGGTAACATAAAATATGGAACTCCAAAAAACTTGTGTTGCGAAAAAAAAAAAAAAATGCAAGAATGTCACGACCTTCAGCACACATTTAGCTATGCAGTCAATACTTAACAGGCCTTCTATCATGTTTTTTCATTTCCCCAGGCGCTCCAGAAAGTAAGAGGGAAAAAAATTCTGCTCAATAAAATTGAATAAAATGTTCTCAATATATCGCTCTGAAACTTTTATGGAAGCATTAGGGAGACATCCTAAACATTTGTGCCAGTTTTCATCAAAATCCATGAAGAAATAAGGATGTTGATTTTCAAAGCCACGTCCCCCCTTAAACATTCTGCTGTCCACTCATGCATTATTATTGCTTTCTGCACAATATTTTTTTACCTGTTGTCTCCACAAACAATAGTAAGGGACTTTTAATTATCTCCATGATTATTTATTCCATCGAAAAAATAATCAAATTTTTGTAATCAGCTCGAAACGCTGAATAAGACCATGTCATATAATTAAATTTTGTCTAAAAATAAGTACGATAGCTTTATACACCATGTCCCCCCATAAGCGAAACTGATTGTATCAATTGTATCAATGCTATCACCCATGGGTGCTGATGCATCGGTTGCCAAGTTAAGCGAAATCTCATGAAAGTGATTGTATGAATGCTGTCACTCATATTGTATCCCCAGAAGCAATTGACCATGAATACGACACCATCGTGCAGATATTTGCCTGGAACACTGTTGCTCCTAGAGGCCAATACGTCAGGTGCTGAGTTACGGAAATCTCGTGAAAGTGATCAGATCCCTGAAAACTATCAGCGACGCATGAGGCACACTTCGTGGTGTCAGCAGTGCAGTTCTGTAGCCTCAAGCTAGGCTTGTCAAAGTAGGCTAATGGAATTTTTACTGTGAAGTTTCGTTTTGCAGTGCATTAACTGTCTGTACTGTCTCATTTCACAATGAAATTCTTGTGAAAGTGAAATTTGACACTTACCCCATACATTTTTTTGGTTGCGGGTTTCAACTGTAGAAGTGTCTGTTTTGAAAAATATAAGCCAGTTGGAAGTCAGCGTCTTGTTTCTTTCAGTCTCGTTTCTTGCGCCAAAGTTCTGCCTTTGCATTGTTAGCTTAACCAACTATGGTGATTTGAGGTACAGTGCAGTCTACTTATAACGCTATCAAGAACAAAAAATTCACTCGTTATAACCAGTCGTCACTATATCTGGACTGCCGTAAAATTAAAAATATAATACAAAAATAAAATAAAAATTGCCACTTCTGCTAAAAATACACCTAGAAAGTAGGTAGGGAAACATAAAACATTTATTTGTACCTCTAAACATTGTGTGAAGCGTTACACACGCTGAAATAGTTGGGAATCTGCACTTGCTTTTGCGGGAATTTCAGGTCCGCATGCGGTGTGCAACACGTCCAACTGCTGCGCGAGCACTAGTGGCAATAATTTAGCTTGCATGAAATCAGTGAGAGACTTCATCGTAGTCGGTGTCAAAGATGGGCCATTGTCAATCTTGTCATCATTGCCGCTGCTGTCGTCGTCTCCGTCGCACAATGCCGCCATCAGTCGTTGCAACGATCATCCCCGCCAGATATCTCTTTGCAGAACGAGGCTGCACTATCTGCACTCGGAAACTCCTCCATCGAAGCACCACCCATTTCATTGTCAGTAGTGATGTGCTCCCAGAGCTCGGTAGTGTCAGTGGCTTCCATCGTATTGGTTTCACTATCATGGGTGGTTTTGCCCTGGCGCACAAAGCCCATCTTTTCCATTGATCAACATGACCCGTGGATGGAGCCATCATGATTGCGGCGCTCCTGCACGAGAGTCTAGCAAAATTTGCAGCTTTGTCTCAAGTGACATGGCTTTATGCTTTCTCGCCACCATCATCTACTCTTTCGCACTATCTTCTCGAGGCTGCTTCTGCAGTGCATTTCCACACATGCTGAGAAAGTGAAGTGGCGCACCTTTTTTTAAAAATTCTCTCTTTCTTTTGTGAACGCATGGAGCACATTCACGGGCGACGTAGACGTGAGTTGGGCTGGCGCCACCTTGTGGTGTGCTGCGCCAACTCTCAGTATTCTCCATGGCTTTCGCGATCAGTGCGCGGGCGGGACGCGCTGCGCGGTAATGGTGGCAGATATGAACTTCCATAGACAAACTTTTTGCCCCGTCTTGGCATCGTTTGTTTAAGGAGAACTTAGCAACACAAACGTCACGATTATTTTGCGTGGAAAACGCTGTCCAGAAGGAAAAAATTGATTGTTATGCCGATATGTAGGGAATAAAATGTCGTTATATATGTTTTTTCTCGTAGCTCTTCAGTCGACTCATAATTATAACAGCTATATCGTTATATGGGGTGTAAGTGGACAGCACTGTACTAATAAATAAACAAATTAAAATATTGTTGGCTTTGCTCGAAGAGTGAACCATTGACAGCAATAGCAAGGTTTAGTGTTGTGCTTGAACAATTCGGACGGTGTTTTAATTATATATAGGTGTGCTATTTTTGCGAGACAGAGGATGTAAGGCAACTGCTGCTGTAGAGAACCAACATCGCCCTGGCATCTACCAGGTGCCTCAAAGCACTGGCATGATGTGATGAGTGCCGCCAGTGGCACTGGAGGTGTCGCTCCTCGATGGTGCACGAAATAGATAGACAAGAAATTTTTTCACATTAGTCAGCGCCCGGTGAAATATTAGATAATGTTAGCTTTACGTTTACTGTCCATACCACTGAGACCAATGCATACATACAGCAGCTCGGTAGAAATGCTCGTGTGCTTATAGCATACAGGCATGAAAGGCTCATGCTAGCAGCAAGAGGCAGAACGTTATCCTGGCTTTTCTATCGAGCTGATGCAGCGGAGCGTTGACAGTTCATCCACTGCGCTTCACATTTTTGCAGCCAAATGAGCTCTGCATCTCTGGAAACCCTCTGAACACCTGCGCGCAAGCAGACCATGCACCGTCGATAGTGGGATAGAACGATGATGGTGGCGCAAACATGTCTCGAGCATGTATAATTGCTATCGCAATAAAATGATGAAAAGGAAGGTAAGGCTGCAAGCCCTTAGCGGTTGTAGCATTTTGTAGCTGTTAATTTTGTTTTTATATAAGCCACATTTAAATGCTTTTTGTTTGCAAGGATTTGTGAGGTGTCTCTAGTACCAGACACATCGCACTCCCTTAATAAAAGGTGTTGAGGGCCCCTTTTATAAGCAGTGCATTTGCATTTGTGCAGGCAGGCAACTATGTGCGGGATGACGTGGTAGGCAGCCTCATCCAGCTCATATCAGAGACTAGCTCTCTGCACACATACACAGCCCAGCAGCTGTGGCGGCAGATCTCTCAGGAAGACTTCAGTGCACGGCAACCCTTGGCACAAGTGGCTTGCTGGTGCATGGGAGAGTTTGGGGACCTGCTCAATTCTTCTGATGGGACTGACGCAGAGCCTGTAAATGTGAGTCCTTCAGCCGGCCCTCTTGTGCCAAGTTTATTGACTGTAACACAGAAGCATGCAACACAGAAACGAGAAATACAGTCCAACCCACTTATACAGCAAAACCCTGTTGATACGTTTATCAAGGGACCATGGAAAAAAGCATAAGAGCTGGGAAAACGTAACAATGGGGAAGGCCTCAAATCGCCACATAAACGTCAGAAACAGCCCTGAATGGCTGCTGGTACAGTTATTAGATGTCTTGGCACTCATGCTGTGGCAGGGGGATGACGCGTGTACACGTCTGTAATTATGGCACAGATATGACTTTCCGTGGCAGTGGCCCCTCTCGACTCTTGATATGCTTCACCACAATGTTTTCTGCATGTTTCACCGCATAACATGGCTTTATTGCAGCAATGCTGAATAACGAGAACCGGTAGTTATGCAACACATATAACACCCTTGCTGGCCCCAAAATAAATGTAGTCCTGCGCATGGTGGGTCTGGCCCAGTGTGCATAGTTCCCGGTAGGTTTTAATTGATTTCACTTCTTCGGGTGCTTCGCAAACTGCTTTGTGCACGTTTTCTCCCAATATGCTTCAGCAGTGCCTGGCTTGTGCAACTTCGGTTGCTTATTGCAAACTTTGGTCTGTTGTTGCAATGTGCCGGCTAGCTGCACTGCTAAATCTACGTGATGGCCGCGTTCAAACGTAATTTAAGATTTGGCGACATTACAGCACGGCAACGTTATAGAGAAATATCATACATGGGAGTTAATAGGATTTATGTGGGGACCATGAAAATGCCACATATAGCAGCTGGGAAAACGCAACAGTGAGAAACATATCAATCGAGTTCCACTGTAACAGCATTCAAGTGCCAAGAAAATCGCATTGTTATTACCAATAAGTCTTATAACGTTGTTCGAAAAAAATCAGCGAGGTTAAACATCCAAAGATTTTAATTGGGCAGAGAGAAGTACTCTGGTCGAACCGACTTATGGCATTACCAGCTTTAACAATACTTGGATGTAACTATGAGAAGGTGCTGCACAACTAACTTTTGTGTTTGTCTTATGGTAAAATAAGCGATTTACTACAATGTTTCCATGCTGTATTATTGGCTAGAACAATTAAGTTTGGTTAATGGTTGTCTGTGCAAAAAAAAAAAAGGAATGCAAACTACAGTAAAAAAAACTTCAGTGCCCTTCCATTCTATGAAGAAGGATGACCAGCGAAGCTGCGTATGTGGGCCCATTAAGGGGAGACGCAGCAAGTGAAGGGGTCAAATTTTCAAAATTTTCGATTTCCTGATTTATTATTTTTTTTTTCGTGATCCACAGACCTTTATTTACCCCGTAGTAAAATATTATAACAAAATAGGCGGTAGAAATCGAGAAAACAGCACTTTTGTGGAATGCTGTCATCAAAAAATGCAAAAAAAAAAAAAAAAAATCGGGCTTTGGAAGTCCCCGTCGCACCGCGGATCGCCCGACTATCCGTTGACGCCGTGCCGATATCTTGGTATCGTCGTAAAGACGAAAGATTGGAGCTAAAGATAGCTGGAGCAACACATTTCTCCACCGAAAAATAAACCAGCAAACGCGGCATTGCGATTGGGCATAGCAGTCATGTGGGGCACGGCGCGCTCCTATTCATTGTTGTTGAGTTGAATTGCTGATAAACCTCTCTTGCGCGCATTTGCGCATCAGCGACCTGTGCTTTCCTATCAACGTGATTGGCGATCGTGGCAGCTTACGCACGTTTTCTGCCATGAGCCCCAAAGGAATGAAGTTCCAAACTGCACACGTGTACGGAAGACCACGAAAGGCGTAGAAAAGAGGGAGAAAATTACTCGTAGAAGTGGATGCCGTTGAGCTTGTTGACGAGGCACGACTGCAGCACGTCGGTGACTGGGAAAGCGCGCCCACGTGCGCTGCTGACAACGCGACCACAGAACACCTACGTGACCGCGAGCAACAATGAAGTTGCGACGGCGAGCAACGGTGAAGGTGCGACCGCGAGCGATGGCGAAGCAGAAGTTTTCGCATCATATATTCAACTGCGGATTTCAGCTCCAATTCCACTAATAAAGAGGTTGCGCAACGAGAGACAAGAACGTACGTTTTGAGTGCGCTGTCACCTGCCTCTTCACGACGGATGGATGCCGATGACCAAAAAAGGCAACTAAGGTGCACTAAACTGCTGCAGGAACGCAAAAAACTACATCAAAATGTAAAGCAAATGTGTCCCCACATGCAAAGGACTACATCCCAAGCGTGCTTTAGGTGCTTAAAATAAAGATTTAAATGTTCACAACAAATGAAACTTTGAGCTCCGTTTCTCAGCTTTCATTTTTCGTGCAGTTGCTTTCAGTCATCCCAGTGCCATTTTACAATGAATGAAGCTAAAATCATTCTGTCTTTTGCACTTAGATCCTGAAACAATGATGAGTGCAATAAAGCTGTCCATTTTTAACGGCACCTCATAAAAAATTTATAATGGGTTTTTTGCAAAAGCTGTTTGTATGACAATATGCCTAGGAAAGCTGAAAAAATATTTTTATGCTCATTTTGGCATTAAAAAAATAAACCAATAGCTTTATTGCACAGAATAGGCCTTTGTGAACATGCGGATGTGAAAATCTTGGCGAACGTATGTGTAATTAATTAATTAATTTGGGGATGACCATTAGAGGCTGTCAGTTGTTGTAACTCGAAAACTATAATAGATAGCGCAAAACTAATTTCAGTTATGATATAAGCATTACAGGTCACACCTGCTTGGCAAATTTTACCAAGTTATTCCCATAAATAAAAAATAAAGTTTTCATTGCCACATCTTCTTTAGGTGAGCTGAACCTCCGCCGTGGGTCGGCCCGGTATTTTATTATCTTTGGGATCAGCCCACGTATGAGGAGTGCTTAGCGCCTGCTTCACCTCCACCATGGGTAGACCCGGTATTGCACTATCATCAAGATCGGCCCACATATGGGAAGTGCTCAACGCCTGCTGCACCTCCGCACCGGGTCAGCCTGGCATTGCACTATCTTTGTGATCGGCCCACGAATGGGGAGTGCTTAACGCCTGCTTCACCTCTGTCGTGGGTCAGCCCGGTATTGCACTATCTTCGGGATTGGCTGATGCATTAAAAATTGTTCTATGCGTGGATACAATCCGCCAGATCCTAGCCATAGACAGCTCCACTGTAAAAAATAGCGAGCTGCTGCATTTGCCTGCATGCCCCACACCTTCGCCGCATCTTCCTTCCACGCTGCACAGCATGCCCTTGTCGCATTGCCCAATGCATCACCGGCTTCACGCACCCCTCTCCCGTCTCCCTTTCACCCCTCCGACGTTGGCGCCGTCGACTTGTGTATCTGAGTGGTAGAAGGGCTGGAAAAACAAATTGTAGCCGATATTTCGTGTCGTCAGTGGTGGTGACATGCTCAGGCCGCGTGGCATCACCGACAGTCATCGACAGCAGGGCACCATGCTGCTAGTACGTTTGTACGATTACTGCATTGAAATTCTCACTAATTCTTATTATTATAATAATCATTTTAAAAAATTTTGTTTTTGTAGTGGTGCACAAATATTAATTTGATTCAAAAGATACTTTTACCATTTGATGTATTCGAGCCCCTCAAAGTTAAAGTTGCGATAAAGTTTGTTTAGTAGACTGCTATACGAAAGGTGAGGATAGTAGTTTTATCGGCCATATAAACTTTTGAACATTAGCTTTTAAATTAATAAGCATGAATGAACAACTTTATTTGACAGGATTAAAATCCTGTGGGGGCGAGAGGTGACAGACACATCTTCTCGCGGTAGAGCTCCATCACCTCCACGGCCCAGTGCAGGACATCGTCTTGCAGGCCAGGCTCAAGGGCAGCCCCCCACAGCTCTACACTCTTAAGGCCGGGGGTGGGGGGGGGGCATTCTAGAAGTATTTGGTTATAGTTAGCATAAGGGGGGCTATGCAGCGATTACAGCTGGGATCAAGAAATTGACCGGGGTATAGCTTATTCAGGAATGACGGTGTAGTGATGGTTTGTGTCTGCAGTTGTCTCCATAGGATATCCAATTCCCTCAAGTGGGGATGAATGAGAGGGGGTAAAGTGTGTTGAGATGACTTGTAATGTTGGCATATGTCATGGTATGTAATGAGCCTATTATGCAAGGCACTGGCCTCAGCCTTCCCTTGTGTTGTTTGTGTCCGGTTCGTGAAACCTTGGGCACAGGCATGGGCGGCTTCGTTGCCTGGCAGGCCCCCGTGTGCAGGAGCCCAAAAGAGTGCGACTTCTGATCGAACGGCGAATTTGCATGCAATGGGGGATTTCATCTAGTCTGCCATCACACGCAGCTCCATAGTCATACATGGCTGATTTAGAATCTTTGATGACAGTGGTGGCTGAGGGAATAGTGAGAGCCAGCACCTCTTCTACCTGCTCTGAGTTACTGCTGTGAGAGCGAATTTATGGGGGTGTGAGGGGTATTCTGCGGCGTCTACCTTTAGTGTACCGCGTAGTTTCTCGTAGTGGTGGTGCAGCACTTGCACCCGAGCCACTCTTCGCATATGGCTATACTGTGGGTACATGTTCCGGGAAAGCTGTGGTACATACAATTTGGCTCAGAGCTCACTCTGCAGTGGAACTTTGTATGTAGGTTGGAAGGGAGGGTTAATGTCAAAGCTGCCAAGTATGCATCTTGCGGTAGTGGATTTTGTGAGTCTGGTGAGTCTGGTAATACTGTGCATTGAGGTGGGCTTCGATTAACTCTTGAGACTGTGTTATGTGCCCTGGTGGCAAGAAATCGTTCTGTAGACGTTCTTCTCGGTAGACCGAGGGTGAATGTGTGAACCTTGCGAATAAGTGTATTGATCTCCTCCTCCTCCTGTTTAGTGAGAGTGAGGTAGGGCACAGTATATGCAATGCGAAGGATGACAAAGGCTTGACCGAGTTGGAGAAGTTCTCGTTCTCGCGAGCCCCCTCTCTTGTGTGATACTCTGCCAATTAGTCTGTCTGATCAACGGATTGTCTAAGCCTAGGAATTGTAGTTTTGCCTATATTTCTGTGTGATGAGGCCTAAGATCCAAATGTTATCAATGATAGGATAGGGAGTGCCATCTAAGATGATATGAATTGGAGTCATATGTTTTTTGGCTTGTTTGTGTGTGGGGACAAGCAGGAGCTCTGATTTGGTTAGAGTGCATGTCAGGTTGAGCTGCCGTGCGCATTTGTTGACCCGGTCCGTGGCTTTCTGCAGGAGTTCCTACAGCTTGGCGTCCAAACCAACGTGCCTGTTCCGTATGGTGATGTTGTCCGCATACGTATAGGGCGAAGGAGATCCCTGGGATTGCCTGGTTCATGCGCGATGTTTAGCATCACGATGTTAAAAGAGGAAGGAGGATAGCACTGGCCCTTAGGACATTCCAAAGCTGCCCAGGTTGAATTCCAAAGAGTGCTCTCTACACATCTAACTGTTGGCCATTCTATCTGTGAGAAAGTTGGAGATGTACTTTAAAGTACGCTCTCCAATACCTAGTCTACTAAGTTCCCTTAGTACGGTTGCATGGCTAATATTATTGAAGGCCCCACAAAGGTCAAGTCCGAGCACAGCTTTGGTGTCGAGACTTGGGCTCTGTTTAATTATATCCTTCGGAAGTTGGAGCATGACATCCCGGGTAGATAAGTTATCACGAAAACCAGCCATTTTGGTTGCAAATATCCCTGCCTCCTCCATGTATGCTGGTTGTAGGTTGAGAATAATGTGTTCTAGCAATTTGCCTAGAAATGACGTAAGGGAGATGGGGTGTAAGTTATCGGGGTTAATGGGGTTACCTAGTTTTGGAATAAAGTTGTCCGTGGCGTTTCGCCATTGCTTGGGGGAGGGTTCCCATCTCCATGCAATCGGGGTGTTCAGTTCCAGGTTGCGAGATCCTATGTAATTTACGTGGGGAGCTTTTGTCTTTGAGGGGAGGTGCTTATCGCATAACTCTTGGAAAAAGCTTGCAAGGTCATCTTTTCGCTCGTGTATTAATTTATTGATCTGATGACCATGCACAGTTTTGGATTCAGTCGGATCAAGAAGGTGCTTCAATAGATGACACGCCCGCTTATTGATCAGTCACTCACTTAGGCTTTCACACTTTTCTCTCCATTGCTGTCGAGCCAGTTGCTCAGCACAGTCCTGGATTTCCAGGTCCAGCTTCACTAGCCGGCATCTGAGATTCCTATTATATAGTGTTGTCCTCTCCACCTTCGTAAGAGCGAGCTCTTAGCCGTCCACATGTGGAAGAGTTTTGTGTCAATTTCCTGCATCTGTGCCTCCTCGGGTAGGGTAGTGGTATATCTGAGCATATCATCCCTTAACTTCTCAACCCATTGTTCTATGTCAAGAATGTCGCCTGACATCTGCGCTTCCCTGTATTGTATTGACGTGCGCACAAGCACACATGAACATGTTTCACTCATTGACTGCAGAAACTCTCTATCATAATGCTGTAGTGAGGAAGTGTTGTAGCAGGAGCAAGCGAACTGACCTTTATGCGGCCTCGCGCTTCAGCACGAACTAAGCGATGAGAACACAGCATGGTGTGCCTGGATGCGTAGTCTCCATCGCAGATCACTTTCAAAATAGGGGCCGTGCAGCCATGCCGTACGCAACAGCTGCTGGAGTAGAATGCCTCTAATGTTAGCGCCAGTCCAGCACGCATGTTTTGAGAACTTCGAATGCCCGTGATGCGGCCCGATTTCCGTCTGTCTCCGCACACGTGATCACTTAATTGTGCCATAGTGATGATCTCAGCGTGTCTTCGCAGTCGGCACTTCCATGCGTACACAGAAAACGACAAGGCAGACAGTGGACGCCTAAGCACACATACTACAGCACACAAAGGAAGCTATGGCAGCTAGGCTCGACGTGCATGCCCTTTTTGAACCCGTATTACCGGAAGAAATGTGCGCGTTAGATTCGAGTAAATACTGCAAACCATACCTCATTTTATGCAGTGCAGGCCCGCAGGGGCGTCTGCGTGAGCAGGCGTTTGGTGTGTTGCGACACCACGTACCCGAGCACACGAGGGTTGGACCCTCCCGCATGTAGCCGTGCGCGGCTTAGCCGTGTCCGGGGAAAAGGGGATCCTGGAGGTTGAGCCGATGCTGGGTGTTTGGACCTTTAAGGCCCCCCCGGCGGAGGCAACACACCTCTTCGGCCTCTGCTTCACGTAGACGGCACCCCCGGCAGTCGCCTTTTCCTGTCCTCCTCTCCAATCTTCGTCTTTCTCTCTCGCCTTTTTAATCAATCCTGTCTTCTCATCACTTCTCCTCACTTCCTAGTTTCCCGGCGGCAAGGGTTAACCTTGTGTAGCTAGCCAGCCTTGGTTATGCTGTATTTGGTTATAGCAGCGATGTACGGCTGGCGTTGGCAGGGTTTCTCTAGCAGAAAGTCCTGTCACGTCCCCCTGTTGGGCTCCATGGTGGGTGGTCGGCATCGCGGCCGAAAACCCAACTGTACTCATGGAAAACGCTTTTCCTAAACTCCCTGATCGCCCTCAGAAACGAGGGTGCACCGAAGAGATCTTTCAGTTTTTCGGACGCCAAGTCCACAATTTTCCTCGTTTTCATGTGATACACGCAGAAAAACCAGCTAAACAAGTGCGAACAATCTCCCCCTTCCTTGTATCTAAGTCTCTTACTGAACTTTTTGGTCCAGGATATAAGGTGTCGAGGATGGCTAGCGGTGACCTCCTCCTGGAGCTCCGCGATCAAAAGCAATTTGAGAAACTGCCTCAGCTAGTATCATTTGGGGACACCCAAGTAGTAGTAACCCCGCACCGCACGATGAACACCTCACGCGGCATTGTCTCGGACGATGATTTGCTGGAGCTCACTGAGGCTGAGCTCTTGGAGAGCTTCAGCGAACAGAATGTTATAAATGTCAAAAGAATTAAGATGAGGCGAGATGGAAAAGAAATCCAAACAAAACACCTGATACTCACTTTCGGTTCAAGTGTCCTCCCCGAGTCCATCGAGGCCGGTTATATCAAACTTCGTGTTAGGCCATACGTGCCCAATCCTCTTAGATGCTTTAAGTGCCAAAGGTTCGGCCACAGTTCACAGAACTGTCGAGGCCGGCTGACATGTGCCAAGTGCAGTGACAAAGAACATTCCTCCGAAACGTGCCAGAACACTCCACATTGTGTCAACTGTGAGGGCGAGCATGCCGCATACTCGCGGTCCTGCCCGTCCTGGAAAAGAGAAAAAGAGAGTGTCACAATCAAAGTCAAAGAAAACATATCTTTCAAAGAGGCACGTAGGCGGGTGTCATTCCTGTCTAAGAGCAGCTTTGCCGATGTGGCGCGTAAGGGGGCAGCGTCACAACGGCCTCCGGCGGCTGTCCGACCCACAGGCAGTGAGTCGGCAGTTACGCCATCTGCCCCCGCGGCGGCTGCAGCTAGCGCTGCTCCGTCAACACAGCAGAGGGGACCATCGACCCCGAAGGTGGGCGCAGCCAGAGTCCTTCCATGTTTTTTCTGGTCACGAAACTGCCGCCTCAGTTTCATATAGCGCCAGCGCCCGCCGCTAGAGGCGCAACCGTGCATGAGAGGGCATGCGAACGCCGCTACCGCTGTGGTTGTGTGTGGGGCAGCCTCGGTATTCTAGCTTTCTCAACTTCCTCAACGATCGCTTTAGTTTCACGTAACTATTTTTAACGTTGAATATAATTAAATTACTGCCTGAGCGTGTCTTCTGCGATGATATGAGCGCACGGGACGAAAAAAAAATCCGCTCATAACATGGAGCTTGCGGCGGTCTCAGACCAAAAAGAAGAAAGATCTGGAATTTTAAGAGCCAGAACCGCGATACGATTATGAGGCACGCCGTAGTGGGGGACTCGGGATTAGTTTTGACCACCTGGGATCCTTTAAAATGCACCTAAATTTAAATAAACGGGTGTTTTGCATTTCGCCCCCGTCGAAGTGCGTCCGCTGTACACGGCCGGGCGGTCCCGGTCCGGATTTCTTCGTCATCGCCGTTCGCCTCAACGCTTCGGTGGGCTCCGCTTTTTAATATGTGCCTTAAATTAAACACCGCGCATTCGCAACAAAACGCCAGTGGTCCCACTTATCACCAGAGAAGTAAGCGCCAATTCTCCGTTGCGCATAGCGCCAGATTGTTCGCCGAGCACAGCTGTTCAGTTTCTGTTAAACTGTGGCATAGAAGGACTCTGTGGGCAGTATCTTATAACGAGATCAAAAGAATGAAATTGCTATTGCAAAGGGCTGCTACCGTAGAATACTTAATGACAAAGAAAAGGGAACTGAGCTGCTCCATGCGCTTAAGATTTCTTGCAAAGCGATGTCATTTCTGAATAAGATTTAGGTAGAATTAATGCAAGACGAACTTCGCTACTAAATGTCTTCCTAGACAATCACATGTAAGAAGACAGGACAGACAGACAGACCTGTCCTGTCTTCTTACATGTGATTGTCTAGAAAGCGCAACCAATGTTTCCTATTACAATGAACCAACTTGCCCAACAACGCATCCTGCTAAATGCCTTCGGTGCGGCTTTTAACAACGGATTAAGGCGAACCTGAAGTGTTAGGACCTGCACAGTTGAAACTAGCTGTAATTAGGCAATTGCCTTAGCAAGCAGTCGTTTAGAAGCGTCAGTAAGCCCAGCACTTCACTGCTCGTGGTTTCGACGCAGAAACGACGAGACTAGGTATTTTGGTTCTTAATTCGCAACTATTTACAATATGTTAAAATGTTGCAATCACCGGTCCTGATATTCTTATCATGGTCGAAAAATGAAAAAAAAAACTTTATAATTCGATTAAGAAAATAAATAAAACGTGTTGGTGCAAAAACAAAATACAAGCACGATCATTTATTTATCATGTAAAATAAGCGGAGCGAAATACAGATAGCACGGAGGCGTCCGGTCACAAATGGTCCACCATTCACAATGCAAGAAGTTTGTTAAAAGCATGACACTGATATAATACGCATAAAGAAATAAGATCAAACGTGAGAGGTATGCATTGGGAGGCAGGAAACAAACACCAGCAAACGAATGGCAATAAGTACAGAATGCATAGTCGATTGTTTCTATAAACAAGAAAGTGTAAAGCATAAGCATTTCATAACACACGGCTAAAGAACTCTCAAACGAACACAAGTAGCCACATCACAAATACAGCAATTTTTTTTAAATGGCTTGTTAGAGATACCACCTTTCTACTTCTTCAGCTGTTACTTAAACATGCAGACAAAACTTGCTCAGCAAATCACAATACAAATGTAGCTAACAGTGTGCTAATAACCTTCTTACTCATAGCAGCTTATAGACTTAAAAGTACGTGGAATTGAAGAATTGTAGCCCATCATTAGCCAAGACTAAAGGACAATGGAAAATAAAACAATGCATATTATTCTGTTTTAACACTTGCATTTAAAGGAATTCTAATGCTATAGCTTTCATAGATGGTCGGGGTAAGGGCGCTATTGCTGTGAACTACTCTATCCTGGTATAACACAAATTGAGGTTGCAACAAAGCATAAAGCAAATGTGTTCAGCGTCGGCTTCT
Organism: Dermacentor variabilis; assembly: GCF_050947875.1. Lineage (NCBI taxonomy): Eukaryota > Metazoa > Arthropoda > Arachnida > Ixodida > Ixodidae > Dermacentor > Dermacentor variabilis. The sequence goes on from NC_134568.1 coordinate 219,451,639, forward strand.
CACGCTCCAGGGACACGTCGTCGCCGTTGATGTTGAAATTGTACGCAGTGACGATGTCCGAGGCGTCAAAGTGTTTCGCGCACACACGTGTATACTTCGATTCGAAATTAAAACCGCCACTTTCCTGCCGCGGTATGGCCCGCTTCCATTTCTCGCGCTGCTCCTTGTTATTAGGTAAACAGAACAACGACACCTTTTCGGTCGTGCCCTTGTAGCCGGAACGGCACCCAGGCACGCAATACGTGTTCGGCATCGTTGTCCCACCCCACCACTTCAACCAAACAGCCCAACACTCGAAAAATAGCACAGCACATGCACAGAACGTACCCGAAAAGTCAGCTCGCCTCGCACTGCGCACGCATTTCGGTACGCGAACGATGCCCTCTGTGGCACAGTGGCGCCGCGTCGCGGCACCTTTGGGCAGCATATGAACCTCTCCCATAGCGTGACGGCGGAGTTTCGTGACCAGAAAAACATGGAAGGACTCTGGCGCAGCCGAGGCTGCCCCAAGCTCCGAGGCCTCTTCCAGCGCTGGCAACGGCCAGCGCAACCAAATCCCTCAGGGAGCCCCATCGACCTCCGGGCTGGTGGGCACAGGGGTCTTGCCTTCCGGGGCAGGACTCTCTCGGAAAAGCTCACGCTCGCAAGAGCGCTTGTCCGGCGTCTCTCAGGAGGCAATGGACACTACACCTGTCGTCAAGGTGCACCAAATGCCTAAGGAGCGCCGAGACTCGCTCGAACGCTCCAGAAAGAGCAGAAACCCCGTTACAGGGCCTCGAAAGAGCTCTGTAACCTAAGGCATCACTTCCGTTTCCGCAAACACAGCACCAGTTTTCTTTAAATATGGATACACAAATTATTCAATGGAACATCAGAGGTCTCCTTAGAAACCTTGATGATTTGCAAGAACTCATCCACAAACATAATCCGAAAGTGCTGTGTTTACAGGAAACACACTTAAAATCCAAACACACAAACTTTCTCCGTACGTATGTTACGTTTCGCAAAGATCGTGATGATGCTGTCGCATCATCGGGTGGTGTTGGGATTCTCACTCATAAAACTATAGCATGTCAGCCTTTACAGCTACGAACGCCCCTTGAAGCAGTGGCGGTTCGAGCTGTTCTTCTCAATAAACTCGTGACCATTTGCTCGCTTTACGTACCCCCACACTACAAATTAACGAAACATGAATTCCAATCCTTTATAGACCAATTGCCAGAACCTTATGTTGTTCTTGGCGATTTCAATGCGCACAGCTCCCTGTGGGGCGACTCTCGTACTGATGCGCGAGGTCGCCTCGTTGAACAATTCCTTTTTTCGTCCGGTGCGTGTCTGCTGAATAAGAAGGAACCCACTTATTACTGTCTCGCAAACCGAACCTTTTCTTCAATTGATCTTAGTATAGTTTCCCCGTCAGTACTGCCCGAACTTGAATGGGAAGTTGACAATCCTTACGGAAGCGACCACTTCCCCATACTCATAAGAACATCTAAAGAAAACGAATATCCTCTACAAGCTCCTAGGTGGAAGATAGACACAGCAGATTGGGAGAGATTCCGAAACTTATCTAGTATATCATGGGATGAGATGCCCTCGTTAGAAATTGATGCTGCTGTGCAGTATTTTACAGCCGTCATAGTAGATGCCGCATCTAAATGCATACGTGAAATCAGTGTCTCGGCATGCAAACGGCATGTCCCGTGGTGGAACGATGAATGCAGAATCGCCCGTAGGAATCGGAACAAAGCGTGGGGGTTGCTACGCGCCTCCCCCACTGCGGAGAATCTTATCAGTTTTAAAGAAGTAAAATCCCAAGGCAGGCGAACCCGCCGACAGGCCAGAAGAGAGAGTTGGCAGAAGTTTTTATCCGGTATCAACTCCTATACAGATGAGGCCAAAGCCTGGAACAGGGTTAATAGAATTAGAGGGCGACAAACATATTCACTCCCTCTAGTAAATACACAGGGCGATACACTGCAAGATCAGGCAGACTCACCTGGGGAGTATTTTGAGAGCGTGTCATGTCCAGCAAATTATTCACAATCCTTCCCGAAATATAAACAAATAAGCCATTAACAAGAAAATGTCGAGAGAATGAGCCTTACAACCGTCCTTTTAGTATTGCCGAATTGAGAGCTGCCCTGAGCGCATGCAAGAGCTCCGCACCAGGATCTGATAGAATCATGTATGAAATGCTCAAAAACTTACACAATGACACGCAAGTTACACTACTCGCACTTTTCAACACCATCTGGGATGTAGGGTACTTTCCAACCGCATGGAAGGAAGCCATTGTGGTCCCTGTTTTGAAACAAGGCAAAGACCCTTCCTCAGTGGCAAGTTACCGCCCGATAGCCCTTACAAGTTGCATTTGTAAGGTGTTTGAAAAAATGATAAATCGGCGACTCATTCATTTCCTTGAACAGAGCAAAATACTTGATCCTTATCAGTGCGGCTTCCGAGAAGGGCGCTGCACAACCGACCATCTTGTACGTATTGAAGGACATATTCGTGACGCGTTTGTACACAAACAGTTTTTCTTATCGATATTCCTCGATATGGAGAAGGCGTACGATACGACCTGGCGCTACGGAATCTTGAGAGATTTGTCAGAAATGGGCATTCATGGTAATATGCTAAACGTAATAAAAAGCTACTTGTCCAATCGTACCTTCCGGGTGAAAGTAGGCAATGTGCTGTCACGTCCTTTTATACAAGAAACCGGTGTACCCCAGAGTGGCGTGCTCAGTTGCACACTCTTTATTGTTAAGATGACAACACTTCGTGCTTCCTTACCACCGGCCATTTTATATTCCGTCTATGTGGACGACATTCAGATAGGTTTCAAATCCTGTAACCTCGCAGTGTGCGAGAGACAGGTACAGCATGGTTTGAACAAGGTGTCAGGGTGGGCAGAGAAAAATGGATTCAAAATCAACCCTCATAAGAGTTCTTGTGTTTTGTTTACAAGGAAGAGAGGCCTGGTTCCGGATCCCTGCTTAGAAATGTGTGGACAGCAGATACTTGTAAACAAAGAGCACAAATTTCTAGGTGTTATACTCGACAATAGACTCACTTTCGTCCCACACATTAAACATCTTAAAGAAAAGTGTCTAAAAACAATGAACCTAATGAAACTTCTATCCCAGACTACGTGGGGTAGTGACAGGAAGTGCCTAATGAATCTCTATAAGAGCCTCATCCGGTCGCGATTAGATTATGGTGCCGTGGTATATAACTCTGCCGCCCCGAGCGCGCTAAAGATGTTAGACCCTGTTCACCATCTGGGTATCCGTTTAGCCACAGGAGCTTTCAGAACAAGTCCCGTACAAAGTTTATGTGCAGAATCGAATGAGTGGTCACTTTATATCCAGAGAACATACATCAGCCAAACATATTTTTTGAAAGTCCACTCTAATCCTGAACATCCCTGTTTTAACACCATTAATGATATGACATATGCTACACTGTTTCGTAATCGTCCTTCCGTAAGACAGCCTTTCTCGCTGCGTGTGAGGGAGCTTAGTCATGAAATGGATGTTCCACTCCTCGAACTTCGCCTAATGCATCCAGCCAAGCTGCTACCTCCTTGGGAGTGGCAGTTGATACAATGCGATACATCTTTCATGGAAGTTACAAAAAACGCTCCAGAGATTGAAATCCACATGGATTTCCGGGAACTCCAGCACAAACACTCCTGCACGGAGTTCTACACAGACGCATCGAAGTCACAGGACGGGGTGTCCTACGCAGCCGTCGGGCCATCCTTCTCGGAAACCGATGTACTGCATGCGGAAACTAGTATCTTTACAACTGAGGCCTACGCACTATTGTCGGCTGTGAAGCATATCAGGAAATCAAAACTCCAGAAAGCAGTCATATATACGGATTCCCTTAGTGTTGTGAAGGCCTTGATGGCATTTTCTAAGCACAAAAATCCGGTAATTAACGAACTCTATTCTGCTCTGTGTAAAGCGTATATAGGTAATCAGCATGTCATCATATGCTGGGTGCCAGGTCATAGGAGCATCGAAGGTAATGTTCTGGCGGACCAGATGGCCACGTCAGTTGCATCACATTCTGCTAATCCCACCGCTGCAGTTCCTGTCACAGACCTGAAGCCCTTCTTACGGAGGAAACTACGGAACCAGTGGCAACGCCTATGGGACGCGGAAACAAATAATAAGCTCCACAAGATAAAGCCACAGTTAGGATTCTGGCCTTCCGTAACAAAATCACGCCGGACAGATGTCCTATTCTGTCGTCTAAGAATAGACACACATTTGGCACACATAACTTTTTACTCACCGGAAACGAGCCTCCAACCTGTGGTAGATGCGGGGAGAGGCTGACCGTCCTCCACGTCCTTCTGGAGTGTCGGAAAGCCGAATCTGAAAGAAAGAAACATTTTCCCTTAGCATACCGCCAGCACATCCCCCTTCATCTAGTAATGTTACTCGGCCCAGAACCGCTGTTTGACTCCAGCGCAGTCCTGGGCTTCCTGAAAGATGTTGTATTACATGTTATTAGCCCCACACACCCGTAGCGTCTCCTCTGTTTAGAGGATGCCGCTGTGATAGCTGTTTCATATAGCACATGCCTCTAGGCCCTTGTGTTTCAAGGGCTCTGGCGAGGCAGTGGTGCTCCAGGTAATTTCACCATCTAATATATTTTCTGTATTGCATCACTCTTTCACGATGGATTTTATTACACATAGAACAAGTCATTTGTCATCGACATAATTTTATTACAGATAGATTTTACGCACTCTAGAGCGACTATCTTTAAGGCCCCTATACAGCCACTTTACATTAACCCCATAGAACTCATAACTACATTGTGAACTTATCAACACTGCCTTGGCGCTCTTTGGCCACACTTGGCCCTTGCGCCAATAAACACTACATATCATCATTTCATGCAGTGTACACAGAAAATGCTAGAAATGACAACACAGCGCACTATGAACATCGGTACATTGCCGTTCTCGAAGGTGGCCAGTCGCACTTCCCTAAATTAAATGTGACTACATATATGGGTGTTTTTTTACATATTGTTATGCTGACTCATTATTTAGCTTCTGAGATGCACTCTTTGCCTCGTATCCCATATTGGCAGAAAGGATGTTCCTACATCCACCGCCAAGGTCTGTGAGTGGTGGCACTGGCTAACACTCCCAGGGTTCTACTAGGAAACATGCCGTATTTACTCGCATAATGATCGCACTTTTTTGACAAAAAAATTGACGCAAATTCAGGGGTGATATCATTACGCGGGTAAAATTTCCCGCAAAAAAAAAAAAAAAAAAATTCCATCCCACGTTTGCTGCGGGATGACAACAGCTGTATGTACTGCGGGGCACCAAAACAAAAATGGCGGCCGGCGGAGCAAGTCGAACGCGCCAAACGCGATTTTTTTTTCTCATGAGTACATTACGTGTATTGAAAGAGTTTCTTCTGTATGAGTAATGAATAATATCGTTAATATCTGCAAGTTTGCGGCAATAACGTAGCCATGTCCACTTTGAGGAGACAAAAACAGATGAGCGCGCTTAGCTGCCTGTGACAGAAACACATGGCGGTCATGCTGCGGAAACTGTGGCATTTGCCTTTCCTGCTATCCTAATACGGCACGTTTCCGCTAAAGGTGGGCGAATATCTTAGCTGTGTTACAAGTGGTCGGCGTATGAATAGGGTACACTTCTCACGTATCAGTGTAGACGTGGCTGCTATCGTTGCCGCTCGCGGTTTGTTGTATGCCCACGAGTGCAGACGAGAAGAATCGAAAGGCACCTTTTTTGTTGTTGTTGTTGTTGACCACAACCATTATAAAGCCTACACATAATAAAGGCAAGTTTGGTTGCAACTTTTTTTTTTTTTTTTGTCATGGAAGTGCGGAAAGTGATGAATGAAATGGTGCATCTGCTTAAGAATGGTTGGTGCATGCAGACCGCTTGGTTTGTCTTGAAGAGTGGTTCGCGTAGCATTTGATAGATGGTGAGCTCGATCATTATTAGCTAGACTTGGCACACGACATATCGCTGCGGCAAGTTCAGGGTGCGATCATTACACGAGAAATAAAAAAAATCGAATTTTAATGACAAAATTCAGGGGTGTGATCATTACGCGAGTGCGATCATTATGCGAGTAAATACGGTAAATACCCAAGAAAGTGGATGGGGAACGGCGCCGCGATAGCTCAATTGGTAGAGCATCACATGCGAAATGCGAAGGCTGTGGGATCGTTCCCTACCTGCAGCAAGTTGTTTTTTCATCCACTTTCATTTCGATTAATTTATCGTTTCTTTATTTCATTTATTAAGTACAAGTAATTTCTCCTTTGTCCTTGGTGTCAGTGTTTGCTGGCTTCTACAGATACTACTCCGCTAGTCCAACCAGGTGAGGATGAGCCCTCTTATTCAGACACTGTTAGTGTCACTTGACACTCGAGGTCCCAAACGTATGGGATCCCCAATTTCAAAAATTTATGATATGACTAATAAAAATTGGGCCCCTCGGTTAACCCCTTTTCTTCTCGTTTATTACATAATGAGGGTCTTGAATCCGGCAGCATTGATGCCTTCAGGTAGCATGTGTGGGTTTATTTGACCAATTACCTTCACCCAAAAAGATAACGTTCTCATGATGCGTGCGGCAGAAACGATGTTCCTACATCCGCCGCCGAGGTCTGTGAGCGTGGCGCTGGCTAACACTCCCAGGGTTCTACTAGGAAACATAAATACCCAAGAAAGTGGATGGGGAAACAGCGCCACAGTAGCTCAATTGGTAGAGCATCGCACACGAAATGCAAAGGTTGTGGGATCCTTCCCAACCTGTGGCAAGTTGTTTTTTCGTCCACCTTCATTTCCATTGTTTTATCGTTTCTTTATTTTATTTATTAAGCGCAATTAATTTCCCCTGTGTTGTCCTTGGTGTCAGTGTTTGTTGGCTTCTTATGCTATGACTAATAAAAATTGGGCACCTCAGTTAACCCCTTTTCTTCTCATTTACACTCGAGCAATGTGTTCTTGTTTTTTCAGTGATTGTACGTAGTGCTGATGTGCTTTCACTCGGACGCGACGTGTTCTTTCCCGCAGCAGTAGCATGAGACACCCTTTTGATACCACAACCTTATGCATAGGAAGCGAGCTTCTGCTGGAACTGGCTATCTTGCTGGCATTTTTGTTCGCAGCTTCCATGGCAAGCGCAGTTTTCAGGGAATCTTCATACGTAAGGCCTACTTTCTCGAGCAGCCTTGTCTGCACGGCTGTGTTGTTGATGCTGCACACAATATGGTCCATCAATATATTGCCATGCTCACTTCTGAAGTTCCAATATTCCGAGAGACTTTTGAGTGATGCCACGAAGTTACTGACCGACTCGCCCTCTGTGCGAACATGCGTGTTGAGCTTAAAATGCTGAACAGCTGCAGATGGCTTGGGGCAGTAATGGTCCCCCAGAAAGGAAACAATTTCAAGTTTTTGTCTTGTGGCTGGGTGAGCTTAACGAGATCCCACAAGAGAACATATGTCTTCTGCCCACAGCAACTAAAGAAGTGTGACTTCTTTTTTTCTGCTGCAGTGTCATTGGCAAATAATTGGCAATTAAGAAAGCTTCAAGACGTTGAATGTAGAAGGGCCATGCATCTCCCTCTCCTCCGTTGAATGCTTCACGGTTGCTGAGCATTGGCATGACAAACTTCTGTTGCGTCGAACTCACCAGGGGATCGACACACTCATGTGCGTAGAAGTGGGCGGAAGGATGATGCACTTGAAAAAACTTTATTGCTTTTTTGCTAATCACCACTTGTTATGAGTGTATGCCAAGTAGTGTCGATAGGCGGACTGACTCTGCGGTTGCCGTCAACTGTTAGCCCAAGGAACCAACAACATATACGGCCTGACAGTACAAATGGGGATGCACTGAAAACTGATTCCATGTTTTTTACTCTCTGCCTTGACAGGGCGGTGCAAGTGGCGCCGCACTATGGATGGCCAGTTAAAACGAAACCGTAACAGCACATATAAAATCAGTGGTTAAAGCTACCCTTCGTCTTCATGTTGCAGCACGATATGTTGTGCATGGGCTCTGGCTCTCTTGGTGGCAGGTCGAATGCAAACGGTGATTTGTTTCTCTTGAATTTGTTGGAATCGTAGCTCTTACAGTAATGTTTAACAGATCCGAAGAGCTGTTTGCAGCTGACATTGTCACCTGAAGTTCTTGCGCGGTCACAAATCAGCTGAGTGTCCGCTCTTCGCAGGTTTCGTTAGCCCTGCGGGCGATACTGGCATGTTTTGCGTGCCTTCCCCACTGGTGTACCTCTTGTGATGTCACATGAAGAAATATGCTTGGCTGTTCGGTTAGCTTTCAGTTTCGTTCATGCGCTTTTTTGCTTATTTAAAATTATTTTCGAATTTGTGGAACAATTCAACTATCATACGCATGACAGGGGGCTCTTGGGGACCTATATATTCCATTACCTTGACATGGCAAAAAAATCGCCGGAGTTGCCTTTTGAGTCAGCTTTGCCGCACTATAGCCGCGTTATGCGGCGAAGCATACCGACTGTATTGCGGTGACACATATTTGCCTATGGTGCTTATGGCTACCCGACACTGTTGGCTCAAGTACCCACACTGTGCTGCCTCTTCATGCATCTGGACAACACCAGCTGTCAGGTGGAAACCTATGTGTCTGCTGCTAATCTGGCTAAGTGCCTAAATACAGTTTCCAAACTACAAATTTGACCAAGTTTGGCAGCTTGGCAGTGCTTTTAGACCCTCATGCTAAAGTAGTTGAGTACCTTCAGGATGCTTCAATGGCAAGCTAGATTAAAAATTGTAGGAATTGGGGCCTGTTCGGTATTCATGACTGTGGGTACAATGGGAAGTAAACAGGTTAGACAAAGTAGGTTGGGCTTGGTGGTCATTCATAACTGTGGCTACTGCACGAAGTAAATAGGATGGACAGTGCTTTGTGTATCTGCTTCTGTCTGTGCTGTTTCCTTCTCAAAGAATTCACAGTTGTGGAGTTATAACCTACCATTAGAAGAAGTAAGAAAAATTTAAACACCAAGGAACCCAGATATGTCCTCAAGCTTCTGAAAAAGCTTCTTCCACATCGGCACTTTTAAAAGACTTTGATAAGCTCATCAACCAGCAGAGATTTTCACTTGCTTGTAGCAGCAATTTTCACGGGCTACAAGCACAGGTTGAAAAATATGTGCATGATGAAATTTTGGGCTCAAAAGAAGATCCATGTGGGTGGTGGTGTAAGCACAGTGCCCACTGTTGGCTGATCTTGCAAAAGGATGCCTGCCGATATGAGGCACTAGTGTGTCTAGTGAGCAGCTAGTGTCATTGAAGGAATCTGCCGTTTTCATGGTCCTATGCTGCCTACTGTTGCAGGCCACTGGAAATGTGTTGGAAGTGTGCTGGGGCTTTCATCAGTTGATTTGTGTGCTTGCGCCTATGTTGAGTGTGTGTCGGTCGTGTGTTTCGTGGATCGCGATTAATTATTAATGGCTTCTCTGGGGCAGCATGTCTATTCTGGAAGTCATGTAGCACGCACTGACTACTGGGTAAGCTGGCCTGAGTGCGCTCTTGTGCTAACAGTGCGGCTGACAAAGGTACACTGCGCTCCAGCTACTGAAATGGCTGCCTTGAAGCTTGTTGTTACTGATGCCTGTGCTTGCACCTCGCTTTTTGTATTCCTTTACACATTCATTAGACATTTCGCATATTCAAGATGTCTTCAAGTACAGCCTTCTGCTTCGATTTGCCAAAGTGGCGCATTTGTTTACATTGACATCTATAGCCACATCTCGTTCTCGTTATTAACGTTTGATATTGTGGAAATGATGCATCGCTGATTTAAAATACTGTCAAAATGTAGCAAAACATACATATGTGCACATACAAGTCTTGTTGTTCCACCCAGCGACTTGTCAATATGAGTGGACGAGCCCCTTAAAACAAGGGCAACTGTGATCCAGACACATATATTACGGGCTGTTATTACTGATGCTTGCTTTTCTTGAAGTTCATCATACTTAGTTTGTGTGTGCCATAAAATATTATTAGAGAAAACTGTGCTCAGGATAAGCGCTCACTTATGGGCCATGTAGTTCTCTCACGAAAATGCGGATGCCATCACTGACACCGCCGGTAACTGAGCGAGGCAGTTTATGCTTCTGTACCAAATGCACTGTCTCTAGTTTCCCATTTGATGCAGAGGTAAACAGTGCTTCTCTGGGATTAAGAAATGTGTCAACCTAATAATGCGTATAGATCCACCCATCTACGTAGCGAATGCGACTGGCAGCCTTTGGGAACGGCGACCTACAGATGTTGGAACTGCGCTGTATTGCCATTAGCCGTTCATTGTGTATGTGCCATGCAAAGTGAAGAGTAGTTGATATAAAATTGCCATAGAGTCACAACTGAACTATAAGAGCAGTTTCCTTCGTTGTAACTGCTTATTTTTTAGTTGAGGTCCACCGGTAGTGGGTGCATGAACTCAATGAGGCCAGGCCTAAACCAACCTTCGCTAAACAGATCAACGTTGGCTCATACTTCATGTGCACGGCTTGAGAGGATTAATGTTTGTGCATTTCAACTTCGAAGGCATGTTTCAACTCATTTTGTGTGCAATTATATATGCAAGCAAAGGCACTGCGGATATATCGCATTGTCGGTTCGGCAGCTGATTGTGTGGCGTTCAGTCCAGCAATCATGGTCGGCATGCTGATTTTGCTGGTGCCGTCGACAAGAAAGCCTGTCACACTACGACAACTCGCACCTGTCGATTGTGTCATTGTCGGCCCATTGTGATAACATGGTCTCAGCGATGCACTGTGCTGAATAGTCGGCCAATAATTGGCGTTAGCGTCTTGTTGGTCTCGTATTGACCCAGTGTTACTGCACCTTAAACGAGTGCGTGAAGTATGCGATGCCACCACCAGCAAGAGAGGGCCAACACTGCAAGAAGACTTCATCAGCAACGTGATGTTTTTGAAGTGTCGCCCAAGTGTAATGCAGCGGTTTATAAATTTGCTAGCCATCAATGCAAGGTGGCAACTGCATGGTTCACTGTGCAGTCTGAATGAAGCCTTGGCCTCTCCTTTTTTTAAAGTGGAGTTGGAGTCTTACGCTATGCACGCTTTCAGCACCGCAACAACGTAGAGCTCTATACCGGTGGATTTCCAATGCAGTACACGGCATGAGTGTTTGCTCCAGTGTGCGTTTGTGCACTTTATTTATTTATTTATTTATTTTTTCAGAGGACTTTCCCTCAATATTTTTGAGACATGCGTGTCCCTCCAAAAAGTTTTTTGACTAATCCGCTAGGGCCATCGCATGCGCCATCGTGCTGTGAAAAAGGCAGATTGTGACATGCCAGGAGGGTGATCGCTGCCCTCCGAACATGTGGAGCAGTTATCCTTCTTTCACGACAACATTAATAACTGCAGTTACGATACTGTCAAGCAAAAGTGTTCTGCTAGAGAATTTTGTTGACTGGAACCATAATTTTTGTCTGTTATTTGCCGTGTAATAAACTGAGTTCTTTTTACACCTCTGGTTGATTGAAAAATATTGCATTCTTGCAAAACCAGTAGTATTCATATTCGAAAAATATTTAAAGTGGGTTTGCACTGGTTTTCATTATTCGAATTTGCTATAGCCTCTGGGTGCCAATAATCATTCGCTAGATGACGGTATAGGCTAAGTCTGCCATTTTTACAGCATACCATGGCCTTAATTTTGTATAGAATGAACTTCAAATATAACAAACCTTTCTCCTGGATTATTACAGTCTAATGTATCAACCGTAGACTGTGATAGTTTTGCAATTTGTTTTGTTTATATGGTAGACTTCTGTTAATTTTATTTTAGGTATTTCTGTTCTTCAGTTAATTATTTCGATCAAAAGTCCTGGCCGGTGCCCATACATTTCCATGGGACCAAATGTCTGTAATTTGGATCCTGAAATTAGCCTTAGCCAGATCATTCGAACTTAATTGGTCATTTCACACGTGCTCAAACCCAATGATGACTGGAGTCGTGACTCCAGCAGTGTCAGTGTATGTCTTGGTGGTGCTTAGTGAATTCAATGAACACACATCACCTCTCGTCCAAAATGCCCATTTTGGGCCTGCTCCAGGACGGCTGTTGTTTGCAGCAGCCTAGGATCACAGCCAGCCTAACCAGCACCACTGCCTTTGCTGTCACAAGATGGTGACCATGGAGAATTGCATGCTTTGCAGCGAAGTGGTTTGTTAGGCATGGGCCGCCATCTCGTTTACAATAACTGCGAAGTCGTTTAATAAATGCAGAATAGTACCAGACGCACTCTAACCCGTGTGATGGAGAGCATGTAGTGGTCTTTTAGACAGCGATAGTGTTGTCTGGGAGTGATGACGATAGATATTAAGTAAGTAAACTTCCATGCTGTTAAAGTTCGCTGGTTTCGTATTTTTCTTATTGCTGGAATCGGAAGGGTGCTACGCTTTTCTTGCTAAGAAAACAGGGTGTACGTTTGATTTCTTTGTTTAGGAGGTCTAATGTCATTTTTACATTAGTTTTATACTTGGAATCCCTAAAAAGTGGTTGTGCATTCGATTTGGGGACATTTTAAAATTGAGGAAAATGCTACCAAATGAATCGTGGTGTAGTTTGGTGTTTTTTCGGGCTCTTGTTTTATTCGACCTGCTGGACCAACTACCGACCAATTTTGTTGGTCCCGTCAGAGTCAACTTACCTAATGGAAGTCGACTGTGTTTATAAATTGTGTGAACATCAGCCTTAAAGTATGTTAATGGATCTATGTTCCGAAACAGTAAAATATTTTTTTTTAAATTTTGTTATTATCAGTACTTTTAGAAATTATTAGCAGTGTTCTACATGATTTTTTTTTTCCTTCCAGGTCACTGAAGATGAAGTCATAGATTTTTATGAGAAGATGCTGAGCAACAATCAAGTGCAGCTTGTAACAAAGGAGTATGCCGTTACATCGCTAATGAAATTAAGTGTGCGCTTTGCATCGTCTGCACCGTAAGTTGCATTTTCTGCTGTGTCTTTGTATGTAATTTGTTGGGAGCTTTTGGGAATGGGAATTTGGTGGGAGGTACTGCAGTAGTTACCACTGGATAAGCTGAAGCCAGTGCAAAGGTCTGCAGTATGCCACTAAAGAACCACAGAACTTTGTTTTTTGCGATATTGTTAAAGAGATGATTGCTATGTGTAATGCAGCGGTTAATGTTAGTTCATCTTCACTGTCATCTTGTGCGCCAAAGTGGCAGCACAGCAGGCTTATCTACGTTTTCTGAGCATGTTGGCAAAGCATTGCAAGCCTCTGATTTTGTAGAATGCTTGTCTATGGACACGATCAGGTGCTTCTGAACTACACAAAAAGCATTTCTTTATGCTGGCGTCCAGTGTCGAGCATTGCATGAATTCGGAGCCTTGTAGCACTGCGCCAACATGTTCATGAACTGCTGATAAGCCAAGCACTTGCCGTGACTAAGAGAGTGGAGGTCGTTTTTCTCTAACAACGCATTTCATTTTGCGTCGTTTACATTCATTGTGCAGAAAGACCAATCCAGGTGTTAATGGTGCCGCTCTGAGTCAATGATGATCGAGGAAAAAAGTCCTTAACTGTGCACATGCAGCAGTTTATTGCAGCTGAATTTAGACAGTGCGAAATCATCCTTCTGCCTTGTACTGCAAGACATGCGCTCTGATGTTCTGCTCTGTCCCTGCATGACCCTCAACTAAGGTGCAGCGCATTGTGTCTACAATCACAAGAGAGTGTGGGAGTCGGCAGCATTAGTAGAGTAATGGTAAAGCAGCAGCGGTTACGTGCAGGCAGGGCTGCCAACTTAGCAGTGTGTCATAAAGTTCTTTGAATAATGAAATGAGGGGAAAAAAATAAGGGAATCCTAGGGTCTCAATTTTTTGTTAGATAAAACCATATGAAGAAAAGGGATAATGAAGCCTGAGAATGGTTATCTTTAATTTAAATGCAGAAATACAAGGTAAAGGGAGATGGAGGTGGACAAAAAGGCAACTTGCTGCTGTTAGGAGCCAAGCCCACATCTTCCACTTTTTGGGGGGGGGGGGGAGGGGGGTGATAAAGTAGCACCATTCATTGTTAGCCTCCACCAGCTCCTCTCATGCACATTTCATTGAGGGCCACTAGGTTCAATGTCTGCATGTCCTCTCTACTCGCTGAAAAGTGAGCAAATCAGCCCAATGCAGTGATTGCGAAGTACACTGTGACTCTCTCACTGAAAGCTGAGTATATTAAGCATTCAAGGGAATAATAACAAGGTGAATGGGGCACTGTGTGTTACGAGAAGTGACAGTAGAGGTGCAATGTTATTCTGTGTCAAATACGGAAAAGCGCAGTGTCGGTGGGGCGTAGCATGCTCACAACAAATGAGGAGACGGCGCATGCAGCTGGAGCTTTCCTGTAGACAGACTAGACAGCACTGCCAGTGCTGTTTGTTGAGAGGGAAAAGGCAGAGAGGGGAGACAGCGCTGTAGTAATTCTAGGGACTTTGGCACCGCCAGGTGGCCGACAGTTTGCAGGAGTTCGCAGTGCAAGCAGATGGCGGAAAGTATGGGGGTATGTGTATTGTTTGAATGGGGAAGCCCTCTCTACTTTTCTCTCGGGAGCATTGCTGCTGCCATGAGGGGCAGTATACATTGGATGCGATAGTACATCCTGCAAGAGAGGACACAATCTGGCATCCATAAGACAATTTACGATTTTACTGGTTAGAGCTCAGAAAGCTGACTGGCGGTTTTGAAGGCTGTTGTGGCAGGAGAGAGTTTCTGTATTTATTTCTTTTTATTTATTTATTTATTTATTTATTTATTTATTTATTTATTTATTTATTTATTTATGCAAGTACCTGCAGCTCCACAAGGGCATTATTGCAGGGGGAGACAATTCGAGGAAAATGAACATGTGACAAAAAGTTAAAACAACTTAGCACAGGTGGTAAAAGTAACAAAATATGCAACATCGATGAGTCATCTCAACAGCAAAACGGTCTTCAGTGAACTGCGGTGCCAAATTGCAACACAGAAATGGAAAGGGTACACTATCGCATGAAGCACAGTGCCAGCCAAATGATATAATGTAAACGGGATGATATTATACTACGGCAGACTGCGTGACAATAAAGACAGAAACTCTGAACACGTTTTACATTCACCAATGCTCTTGGGAAGCCTATTCCAGTGTGTGGAAGCATGCAGAAAGAATGAATTACGGTAGACATCAGTAAGACAGCGCATTTCAAGAACTTTCAGCTTGTGATCACATCGTTTAGAGATGAAGTGGGGGGGGAAAATCTACAAGTTCTTATTTATTCCTGTGAGATCAGAGTAAATTCGGAAAAAAAAGTTCTAATTTTGCAGTTAATCGACGGTGTGCTTGTGTTTTCCAACCAAGGTCCTCTTTAACTAATGTAATACTGCTACGGAAGTTATAATTACCAGAAACAAATCTTGCAGTGCAGTGCAGTTTTGGACGCTTTCAAGCTTTTCTATAAGTTTAGAGCTTTGAGGGTCCCATACCTGGAAAGTGTATTCGAGTACTGGACAAACATTTGTTATCTAAAGCAGTTCTTTTACTTTCTGGGGGGGCTTTATAAAAATTACGTCTAACAAGGTTTAGCATACGAGATTATTTTAAGGTTAAGTATTCAATATGTCTGTTCCATGTTAAATTTTCTGAAGAATAGACCCCGAGGTATTTGTAGTGTTGAACCTTTTCAAGAAGTAGTCCGTCCAATTTATACTCTGATCTCACAGGAAAGCGTTTACAGGTGAATGACACTAGTTGACATTTAGCACTGTTCAAAGACATGCGCCACTTAGTGCACCAAGCATGAATTTTGTTTAGATCATTCTGCAAACTACTAACATCACAATCATTTTCTACATTCCTGCATATGGCACAATCATCAACATATAACCTCACTTTGCATTCTAGATTGTGGACAATGTCATTCATAAAGACTAAAAATAACAAAGGCCCCAGAACAGACCCTTGGGGCACGCCAGAGGTTACAGTGACAGGTGTTGATTTAGTGCCGTCTATTAAAGCATGCTGTGTTCGCCCAGACAAGTAATTTCTAATCCAATCTACTATTGCAGGGTGTATACCGAGACAGGATAACTTATGTAAAAGCAATGCATGAGAAACGGTGTCAAAAGCTTTCCGGAAATCCAAAAATATGCAGTCTACCTGAAATCCACGGTCGAAAGAGTAAAAGAGATCATGGGAGAACTCTACCAGTTGAGTTGTACTTGACAAGCCAGGCCTGAATCCATGTTGAACATTCGAAAGAAATTATTGCTTTGAAGGTGTTTCATCACAGTACTGTATATAATGTGTTCTTTTGTTTTGCAACATACACATGTTAGAGAAATAGACCTGTAGTTTTCAAGTACACTTTTGGGACCGTTATTATGAATAGGAACGATGTGGGCTACCTTCCACTCTTCAGGTAATGAAATGGTATTTAATGATTTATTAAACAGAGCTACCAAAAAGTGCGCAAATTCTTGTGAGCAGGATTTTAATACCTGCGATGGAATGCCATCAGGACCGCCAGTCGATTTGTTGTTCAGATTGGAAATAAGCTTGGTATAGCTGTTGTAAGCAGGAATAAGCTGGTATAGAAACAATAAACCTTTTCTAGAAAGGTAGATGAGAACTGCTCTGTTTGACACAGCACTGAGGCAGGCACCTGCCGATAGTGCTGAAAGACACTACAGAGAGCAGGTGCATGAGGCTTACTACACGTGGCTGCCGCAGTTCATAGAGAAGATGTGTGGGAACATTTGCAAGAGAATGACTTCTGCAGTGACGTCAAATGGGTGAGGGAAAAAGATTAGGACCACAAGGCTCATTTCAGCTGTGTGACACTCGGCAGTGCCTTGTTACTCTGACTTTCGGGCTGAAATGGCTAAGCGTGAGGTAGAAATGTAGTCTGTGAATGGGAGTCCTTTGTTCGAAAACAGGATGGGAGGGTCGCTTGCTCCTAGAGTTTTGTAAATAGTCCATTGTGCCATCGACTCCTAATGTCAGGACCACAATTCTTCACAACCAAACTTTAGAAGAAAATACGAAACAAGATTTCTTGATATCAGAACAATAGCTTCTACCAGGTGTAGAATAAACAATCATTGGTAATTCCCAGGTTAATACTGAAAATGAGTGTTATAGCTGTTTGACCTTTGAGTGTGTTGTTCCATTTCATATCTCATCTACATACTCTTGTTGTTTGCAGGCGGATAAAGAAAGTAGTGGATGCTTTCGGTGGTAACATGAACGTTGAGCTGCAGCAGCGTTCCATTGAATTTTCTTCACTGTTCTCCAAGTTCGATCACCTAAGGTGTGTAACTTAATGCACTTCATTATACAGTAACATTTTGAATGGTTTAACTTCAAGTTCATACAATTTAGCATGCCAATGAGTAAGCATATAATAAAAAAAAATTGCATAGAGGAGGATGTTCATGTTTTATCGCTTAACATTTACAGTTAGGTAATGGCAAAATTGTTTTTAATGGCTATCTAAATATTGCATTAATGAACCAATAAATATGTACAAGGGGTACAACATTATTTTGCATATGATTTGGCTTGTGTGTCCTTTATGTCAAAGTTGAGTCAAGCAAAAAAAAAAAAAAAAAAGGTTTACTATATTAATCTGTATGCATATTGGTTCGGAAAGCACCTGGGCTGTATGTATCTTAGTGCAGCGATCAAGGTGTGGAAAAGGAATCTTTTTCTCCCTCCAAAGGGAGGCGTTGTTACACTGTCTTTAGTGTTGTAAATTGGGAAATTTGAAGTACACAAACATGAAAATGTTCGCCTAGAGCTTTATTACAAATGTTCGTTGAATGCTGGAAAGTAATAGCTGAAAGTCCCTGATTTCTTCGCTACGGTTGGATGCGGGTCTGAATCTGTTCTTCCCTCACTTGGCAGCGGTTGCCAAAGAGTGCATGTGTGGAATGCTTAGCTGTGAGTCAACAGAGTTCTGTGCCTTGGCACTCTTAGAAATGGTGCATATCCATCACCCAGTAAACTCATCACAGTATGTGTCCACTCAGCAGCATAAATGCAGGATGCTGCAGAGCCATACCACATCATATTTTAAAGGTCTTGTAAAAAATTAAACAATTATGATACTCCCTAACGTGAAATTTGAACACAGCTCTATACATGTTTTCATTTTGCAATATATTGAGGCAAATAATTTGAGAGAGACGATGTAGCAGAGTTGGCAATTGTCGAAAATCTGATCTGCAGGTCAAGCGCATTGCCTTTTGTACATGACTCGTCCAAGGTTCCAGTGTAATCGATGGTGCTGCATGGCTTCCAGAAAGTACTAGACAATTCGCATCGCGCATGTGATCATATTACAAAACAATCGGAAACGACAGTCGAAACAATTGCTAACGAGACCAAACCAAGCCAACCAAACAAGCACGAGCGATAGCTGACGCGAGCAGACGATAGTACGAAAGGAGAAGTCTGGCTGAGACCAGTTAGACGCATTGAGCGATTGGGTAGGTCCGCATGACACCCATTTCCCGCATGCGCGTCACTGAAGGGGGCCGCTGTCATTGGTCTCCGTCATTCACGGCTTGCATATTTAATATCCCGCTCTGTGTTTGCGCTTGCATATTCCGCTGTGCTCATTTGCTCGATTACGCCAACGCTCGTCGCAGGAACGGCCGCCTAAGAGCTGCACTCTAAAAGAAATAAAAATCCCATGAATTATGAGCAAATATAATGCACTAATGTTAGGATTATTTGATGTTTTCAACAAATTTAGGTATTTGTATTAACCTGAGGGAGGAATGGTTAACAAAGCATGTTTAAAGCACTGTTGCTCTGGTGAAGAGGAATGGGTGCGTGTAATAGAGTGCACCACAGAACCAAGCGGCGAAAGCTGTCCATTTTTCTATTTTGTGTAAGCGATAGAGCGACGTGTCGTCAAGCGTGACTTGCGCTATAATAAGGGCTTTCACTCGCAGAGGCAGCCTTTTGGAACGCATGCCTCCAATGGAGACCCGGTCTCTTGCTAGCTCAGCAGGGTTGGACAATGGCCAGGCTCGTGAAGACGAGATTCTGCTTGATGACCAGGCCCCTAGGGATGCCCAGAACCCTCCATCCACAGTCATTGGTGCACCTCCTGTAGAATCGGTCAGTGTCTTTGCACTGCAAATGTGTGTTTATGCACAAAATCTTTAAGTGTTAGCATGCTGTTGTTTCAATATGCATACCTTGAATAAGTCTTTCTGGGGGGGGGGGGGGCAGTATTGAACTACTGATAATGAAGCACATAAATGATGCAGCACAAAAGGAAGATCGCATCGATTTTGTATTAATATTTCGCCCGGGGCCAGGTTTTTGTCAGAGTTCTAATCTTTAGTCATGCTGTATTTCTTTTGTTCCGTACTTTCACTGGATCCAGAGAACTTGTTTGTCGTAATACAATACACTTCCATTGATTCAACCCTGATGGCACCGAAGAAATTGAGTGAATTATGCGGCCGGTCAAATTAAATAAAATGCAAGAACATTTTAAAAGCGCACCACTGATTCATTTAGCAGTATTTGCCCGATTCTGACACGCCCCCTGAATCAAACTTTTGTCCGTCCAGAGAAGAAAACTAACATAGAGATAACATTAAAGCTCCTAAACTAAGTAGCTTTAAGGGGGGAAGAATAATGGGGAGGGGAAGTGTCTCATCCTCTCTGGATCTACCTAATCAAAGTTGCACCGACGCTGTGCCTGCATGTGACCTACGTTGTTCACGGTTTGGCTTATCTTTAATTTTGAAGGTCATCATTGTTGACGAGGAGCGAACAGCCAAGTGATTCTCTCTTTTTTTTTTCTGCACTGCTCAGCGCACCGTATTGCAGCGCATGCCGACATACAGCTACCGCTTTAAGCATCGAGTGCCATAAATGGTGTCTTCACATAAACGAAGTGTCGGAAGCATAAAAATGTGCATTTTTTTTTTTTTGTTGCTGACATATGTCACAAGTCACTTGTGCAGCCGAATGGTCTTTAATATGTATGCCTATTGCAACGCTTAGCATAAATGCCGACTTTGCCCGGCATGCAGTGGTGCCTCTCATGCGCATCGAAACACTTATTGTGCATTTTTATTACATAACCGACACAATGTGGTTGCAAACCAGCTTGTAACGAAACTGTGCCATTCTGACATTGACGTGCCTGAAGCTACAAAACATGCATGAATGTGCGCCCAGCATGTCCATCAAAATACAGTATGAAAACTTGTTCATTCTGATTTCACGGTACCGAAAAAAAGAAATGTCTGAATTGCTGTATTTATTCGAATCTTGGCCGATAGTTTTTTTCAAATAATCATGTTCCAAACTCTAGGGTCAGCTTAGATTCGAGGATTTAAAAAAAAATGTGCCAGTTTTTCATTGAAACTGCTAAATATGGTGCATAGCTAGCGCCATCTAGAAAAGTCAGTATCGCAGCCGCTACTAGCCGCGCCAGTAGCCAACCGTACACAAGCGAGGTCGCCATTTTAAGCTGTGTCGTGTCGGCCATATCGGTGTGCGGCGTGGTGTTACCGTGATGGCACCAAGCAGGAGATGCCACTACAGTGCCACTTTCAAGCGAAAAGTTGTGATAGCTGCAGAGGCATCGTTGAACCTTCAAGCTGGGCGGGACTTCGGCATCGACAAGAAAAGCATCCGTCGTTGGAGGGGACAATGACAGCAGCTTTTTCCGTGCGCCGCAACGAGGATGGCATTTAGCAGACCAAAGAAAGGCCGTCACCACGAAGTGGAGACAGTGTTGGCCGACTTTGTTTGGACGCAGAGAGCAGCTGCCGTTCCAGTGACAACAGAAGTGCTCCAAGCGAAGCTAGGGAACTTTTGAGGGAGCGAGGCCTAATGCCAAAGGATTTCAAAGCCAGTCGGGGCTGGCTTCAGAAATTCATGAAGCGCTTTGGCTGCAGCCTCCGACATCGCACTTCAATTACCCAGAAGCTGCCAAGTGATTTCGAAGAAAAACTGATAGCTTTTCAGCGCTACGTGCTGCGAAGGAGAGAATTGGCAGGCTACAACCTTGGGCAAATTGGCAACGCCGACCAGACGGCTGTGTATTTTGATATGCCAGTGGCGTACACTGTGAATGAAAAGGGTGCCACAGAGGTGAAGGTATGCTCTGTGGGCTACAAGAAGCAGTGCGCAACTATGATGCTGTGCTGCACAGCTGATGGACATAAACTTCCTCCCTATATGATATTTAAAAGGAAGACACTGCCTGCTCGAGAAACTTTCCCCAGAAATGTCATTGTGCGGGCAAATGAGGACGGGTGCAATGGTGGAAGAGTGGGTTAAGATTGTGTGGCGACGGCGTCCAGGAGCCCTTTTGACAAAGAACTCGCTCCATGTCGTCAACTCTTACCGTGGGCACTTGACCGACAACGTGAAGGCTGCACTCGCCCAAGCGAACACGGACCTCGCTGTCATACCGGGTCGAACGATGGGCCAGTTGCAGCAACTTGATGTCTGCATCAACAAACCTTTCAAGGATCGTCTGCGGAAATATTACACGGACTGGTTGACTGGCGAAGACCACATGCTAATGGCAACGGGCTGCATCAAAAGTGCATCGCTATCGCAGCTGCCGGGCTGGGTAGCTGCAGCGTGGGATGACATCCCAGGTACTTTGATCGTGCACGCCTTTAAAAAGTGCAGCATATCTAATGCGCTTGACGGTACCGAAGATGGTACCGTTTGAAGGTGACAGTGACAAGGAACACAGCGACGAGTCTAGCAGCGAGCTCTGCACATTCAGATTCAATAAATGCTGTTTGCATTTTGTGAACGCTGTGCTCGCTTTTTTTGTTCAGCCTACATTCGAGGTAATATATATATATATATATATATTTTGTTGGCTTCGGACTTTAGGGAGTCTGCTTAGAATCGGGGTCGGCCTAGATTCGAATAAGTACGGTAAGCAAACGTTGAATTATCGAGGCCATCAAGAAAACACAAACAAATTCTCACTACATCAACACGCCTTTATTTACTGAATGAACCAGGAAATCCTGTTCCTATTTTGCACAAAATTAGTGAAGAAGTTACAGTTCACGTCATCTTGTGACTGACTAGTGACGCTTTGCAGCATGGACCCGGTGTGCGTCTTCATCCGAGACTGGCTTTTCAGTACAATGCGCACATCCCATTAATTTTTTCGCCAGTGAGCCAACTGGTTGTCCATTGCAAAATGCAGACGTAAAGGCTATAAAGGCACAAATAGGCATGAAGCATTTCGGCATTCCTGTCGTTTATTTTCTATTTCCATTGATAACTATGGCGATACAGACTGTTTCGTTTCGGATGGACGCACGCTTTGCTTTAGATTTCTTGCCTCGCACATTTTTCGTGCTCACGCTGAGCTCCGAGAGTTGTCTAAATTAACCTGTGTATGGCCAATACGTCCAAATTTTTCATTGAACAACGCATATGCCTGCTGGGATCAAATGATGAGGCTGAATTATCAGATTTTCTAAATTAATGAGGCTTGAGTTAACCAAGTTTTACTGTATGCTGTTTAAAGGGCAACTCTGGCGATTTCTTGATGTCCAATGATGTTAATGAAATTTTGAATACCTATATGTTCTCTTTTGCATTCTGATTAATTGTGTCAAACTATATGGCTGCAAGTTATTTAGTTTTCCTGAAGATGAATCTTAAAAATTGGTTGCGTTCCGGACTCATGACTTTCTACTGGCCACCCTGTGTTTGCTACGTCAGAGTCTACACATCACTGTCGCTGAAATCGTTGCTTAAATCGCCGCTGTCTAGTTCAGAGACTCTGTAAAAGCTCCCTCTGTCAGCAGGAGACATCATCAGCTTCGCTTCTTTGGTGTTAGCGCCACATGTACTGCATGTTTACGTTATGGTAGTGTAGGACCTGCCGTCATTCACTCATCGTGACTGCACACGAAGCAGCTACCCGTTCCGGTTTTGGTATCTTGTTTATTGGTTATTTAAAATTATTGATGATGTTCTAAGCAAACCACCATACCGGTGACAGGACCGTCAATACCATTTGAAAATGACAATATCCTAACAAGGTTAAAAAACGCCGGAGTTGTCCTTTAAACGATAGATATCGTCAGTCGTTGGCAAGAAGAGTCGACCAAGCAGATGCCGCAAAATTCGGAAGTTGTTCTCAGCTTGCAGAACTTTAGGTTGACTCCCGCTCTCAAATTACAAACTGTGCTCATGAGCACGAATTAAAAGCGCTCAGTGCGGCCTCCTTGGGCCTGCAAATTGCACAGTGATGAGTCTTGTGCACCACTGCCTCATGGGGACCCTTGCTGCTCACAGGCTACCAAAGTGCAGGTCCAACATGCAATAGCTTCGTTAAATCCAAAATGCAATGCAAAATGTTTTTCTAAGTCGATAAATTGCTGAAGTGTGTGGGAAAAAGCAATGTGGGTTTGGATTTGTTCTGCTGCTTGCGGAACCCTACGATGCTGTTTGCAGAACCCTAAGGGGCTATTCGGAAATCTCCTGGGTTCTGGGGAACCCAGTTTGAGAACCCCTGTGCTACTGGATGGTACTAGTACTGTCCTGGAACTCACCAACAAATGGTATCGTCAGTGTGTCCTGCTGGATCATAATCCCGCGGTATAGATCAAGCACGCTTCAACGATATCAGCTGTGCTGAGGTGTTGTTTAGCAGGTTTAGTGTTTACATTGAACTGCGGGAAATGTGTGCGTGGATTCTGAATGCATGATGTGCGGTTTCATTCGAGAGTACCAAGCGCTTCAAGCTGACAGGCCTTGCAAGCATTTATTGGTGGCACAGATGACCACCTATTTTGGAAGAGTGAAGATGAGGCAAGCTCGTCAAGCGACAAGAAGTCTGAATAAAAGTGATCATATTCTGTCACTAGCGGTTTAATTATTCTGCATAGCAGTTGAGAGTAGTTAAGGCTTTAGTGGGAAGCCGTAACTCCACCTCATGTAAGACCCGCATTCTAAAGAATCTGACAAAAGAAAGTGTGGGTTTTGTGGGAGTAAATACAGTACACTAGTCCCTCAACAGGAATGAGCCAGCAAAATTTCAGCCTCATTTGTACAGTAATAAAGTGGGAATTTGTATTTTAAATTGGCTGGTGGCGCCTTGGATAAAATAAATGTACCCGGGACCACCAATTTGGAAGGGCACTCACAATGTGAGGAAAAGTAAATGGCTGCACTGTTGTAAAGGTCATTTTACTTTCTTTTTGATAAGCTCAAGCAGTGGCATCAAGAATCTGATAGGATGTGTGCAAAAATGATGAATGAAGTTAGAAGGAACAAATTCTGGGCAGTGGCTGCAAAGAACGTAAACTTGACACTACTGGCACAGATAGTGTCACTTGACTACAACTTATCGCCACAGGAGGTTTCGTAGCGTCACCCGATTTCATGAGATATGCGGCTTCATGCCTTAAAACCAATTTCAACTGATATTTTTGGTTCATATTGTGCTGTAAGGTACCTTCGCTATGTATAGTGTGTAAATTTACACTTGTAAAATGATCCCAAACAGAGTTTTTCGTTATAAAAGTTGTTAAAATATGTTGTTCTAAGCAGCAGTGCATGACCTTTCTGCACACACCAGATGAAGGGAAGACCTGCGAAGGCCATCACAATGATCCCTACTTCATTCCAGACAAAGTGCCCCAATTGAATGTCCATTAGCACTCTCAGCAGGCATATGTGAAAGCACATCATGCATTGGAGAGTACAGAGCAACACACTGAAGTTGTGCTTGCTGACACCATCTAATCAGCACCCCTAGCTACTGCTTCATTTCTAGGTGTTTCCCCTGCTGTTCTTTTTTAGTTACGTATTTTGTGAGTCCTCTCATCACCATTAATCACAATATATAGGGCTGTTGCACACATTGAGTCTGTGTTTATGGCTGCATAGCTTATTGCCAGAATACATTGTTGTTGGAGTTGCTGTTGACTTGCTGTTACTGTCTGATAAATCCTAAGAAGCGATGGTGCTTGATATGGCTTCTGTTTATCAGAGTGCGTTGCTGGATCTCCTGGGTGGTATGGCATCACCTGTGGAGGCTGCAAGCCTACCCCCAACAGCATCAAGGAGTGAAGGGGATGTACTGGACGTAGGGACGACAGCCTTTGAGGCTAGCAATCCTCCACCTATTGGAAGCAGTGGTAGTACTGACCTGCTTGACCTTCTGGGTGGCCTTGACCTTTCAGCACCAACGTCTGCATGTGAGTCCAAACAGTATACAAGAAAGAAATGATTGTGGAAAGCACCTTTTAATGGCATTCCTTTACAACAAGGCAGCATGGACAATAAATAGGCCGAGACAATTTGAGCAGTTGTATTGACCTTGCATAGTCCATTATGTTTCCTGAGCTGCTGAAGTACCCAAAGATAAATTTAACTCTGTAGGTCAGTCTTGTTTTAGCATTTCCTGTACTACACTAGAGGCCAAGCTCTTGTCTGCTGAAGGTCTCCTGTAGAGTGCCTGAATATTATCTTTACCTTGTTGACGTAGAAAGTGTCCCATGTGAATCAATCATGTGCTTCTTTTACTTGCAATCTATGTGATTAAGTTCAAAGGTTACCAGGAGACGTATGCTCGGACAATTGTGCTTGGCGATATCACTTTCAGTGCGTGCTTATTGTCTGGTTGAGCAAAACCAGATGAGCTGATTGGCTGGTTGAGCACTGCATCATGCGAAGGTGATAGTATTGCCGAAAGTGATCATCCGAGAATATGTTCCCAGATTCATGCTGTCACTTGTAGGCGTTCCTGCATTATAGTAAAGTTGGCTTATTTTTCTTTATTTTTGTCTTGATTACTTGCGCTTATTTAATTTCTAATTTGACTGCATGTGGGCAACAATCTGCTGCAGCTTTGTGTAGTGCCAAGCTTTTCAGGGGTGAGAAAATAATTGTATGACTAGCTTCAAACAAGCTGCCCGCTGGGGCTACTTTTGATTCCTGCTACGTCTGCATTTAAAACTTGAGTTATGATTGGTGCATATTTTTCTACTATGACCTATGACTTCTTGCAAAAAGTGACCTGGTGCTCTGAAGTTCCTTCTTTTTTCTGCAGTATTTCACACTGGGAGACAGAAGTGAGCAGTGGGGGGCGGGGGGTGGAAACAGATGGAAAGTTGTTCATTGTTTGAATGAAACAGGGAAGAATGCAGGCAGCAAATGCTATTGGTCTAGGACCGACTTCTGCTATGTGATAAAGGCTTCCTACCCAACGCAGTAGAATGGCACTGAGCATGAGGTCACGGGTTCAATTTCCCGCCACGGCAGCTGCATTCTGATGGGGATGAAATGTAAAAAACGCTTCTGTGCAGTGCTTTGGGTGCATGTTAGAGGTGGATAGTTCAAATTAATTTGGAATCACCCACTATGGCATCTCCCATAACCTCAGCCCTTTATTTCCGAGTTTTATGTTTTTTTTAAATTTGAGGAGCAAAAATTGTGTGTTTCACTTGGATCTTGTTATAATGAAACAGGATATGGATACAACAAAGTAAATGCAATTCTCCTTGAAATCCCCCATAGAAGTCAATGTATTTATAGGGACACTAAAGGCAAATATTAAGTCAAGCTAAAGTGCTAGATTAGTGCTCAAGAATGTCTAAGGCGTCAACATTATCGCGAACAGGCCCTTAATAATCAAGAAACTGAAGTAAATGCAAGACATGATTAGAGACTCCCCCGGGACATTCAAGCACTGGCCCTATGACGAAAACACTTCTCAGTTAAATTCTGTCGCTATACTCAACCACTCGTCGCAAAAAACATCCTTCTATTGTATTATAAGACGAAATAAAATGCTACTTATCCAGTTCTATTTCATTTTTAGAAAAAAGATCTCATTGAAATTGTCCTTGACAACGATGCGGACGGTCGAAAGGTTTTGTTTTCGTCCGACTCCGCTCCGCCCATGCTTTCGTGTTTCAGCAGTTTCATTATCGTGTAGTGCTGCGCTGGTTTTTCTGGCTCGAAAAATTCGCACAAACTGTAAGTATAGCAGAGAATTCAACTTCCATGTTATATCATAGGCCCGAACGGTCTACGCCACTTAACCAAAAAGCAGCTGCAGCGGCGAATCCACCGCCCTGTCTTGACTCGGTGCCGCCGTCTGTTGGGTGCCGTTTTACTCACCTACGGCAGCAAAAGGTGGTGATGACGTATGGAACGTCACCACTCCCCCGGTTGGGTGGCGGGATATTTGAATTCCTTAAAAGGTATTCGGACCCTTCAGATGCAATTTTCTCGTAAACTAAGTCTTTTCTTGGCATAAAACAAGTGTTGCGAGGTTTCTGGAATGGTACTTAAACAGTCCACGTCAACTTATTGTTTGCCTTTAGTGTCCCTTTAAACCCTAGTTTTAACGAAGTAAAGTTGTCCTGCCAATGGATATAACAAACTAGATTAGTCTCCGAAGCCAAAAATATAGCAACTGTTGCCCACTAAATATATTGCTTTCTGCCGGGTTTGCACTCATTCGGCGTTGCAATTCAATATTCTCATGTTGAATGCGCCGTCGAGCAACAGTGGCCTTAACACTGTGCGCATGGGAGGTGTGCACAAGCAGCAGCTCATTATCGCACATCTCTCTCGCTGTGGTGTGTAGCTGGCGAAGCTAGGTGCACCCGTAATCCAGGAGGCCATGCTTAGCTGTGCCATACCACCTATCGATGGTGCTGCTTGCTGCATTGAGAGACCGTGCCGCTCTCTCCTTTTGGCATGCTGCACAGGTTGACGCAGCTAGACGTGACTTCCGAAATTTGGACTTTCTTATTTTAGTTTGACCTGGGTGTGCACCTTTTGTGGGATACACATGCATTTTATTACAGTGATTTACCTTTAGATGCAGCATACAATCTCCAACAAACTTTGAACGACATTAAACTGACAAGCAGCACTTTGTTTTTGAGATAACAGGGACTTTGGCAGCGAGATTGACGTTACCAATTTTAGATGGTAAAGAAACTTGTCTGGCTAAACCTGCGTAAAGCAAGTATCCCCTTTGACCATCTGAACATTTGTGAGAATATTTTTGGAGACAGAAGAGTGAAAATTTTCATGAACAGAATTAATGAGCAGAATTTTTCGTAGAATTTGACACAACTTTTGTAAAATCGTAAAATGAGCCCAAATTCGTGGGCTTTATGAGTAGTTTGAGAAAGTTGGCAGGTATGGTAGCGTTCTGCTGTTTGGCTCGAGGTAGCTGGTTCAGTTTCCAGGCATGGTAGCCGCATTTCGATGAGGGCAAAATGCAAAAATGCTTGTGTACTTAGATTTATATGCATATTAAAGAATCCCAGTCGATCAAAATCAGTCTGGAGCTGTACACTTTAGTACCTTATAACCCTATGTTTATTTGGGACGTTGAAACTATGTGTGCGCGAATAGTTATTTTTGAGACCAAGTCGAATATGAATCAAATAGTGCCAGAAGCAAATCGAATCAAATATTGAATAGTTTTTGCATAGTGAACAGTTGTTATCACAGTTAATATAAAACTGTGTTCACATTCTAGTATTCTTAAGGGGGGAGGCTACCCTGGGACATCAACTTTTTTGTTTATTGAGATATCCTAATGAAATTTTCAGGATAGACTCATAGCAAAAGTATTAGTAGAACTACAAAATTTCATGCAGTTATGTTCACTGGTTCTCAAGTTACAGCAATATGTCAGAATGGTGCACTTGGTTTTCTCATTCCAAGCCTGGAGAATTTTCAAAAGGTGCTGCAACTGTGAAATTCACTATGATGATTCCCAGATGGATACCTCAGGGCAAGACAGAGCCCTTTTTTAAAATTTCCTTGCTGAAAAATTTTAGCAGAACACAGAATTGATTGTTGGGGATTAAGATTTTATCAATCACATTTCGATTAAATATCACAAATCACCGACACAATATATATATATAAAAAATAGTCTTGTCTTGCCCTCAGAAATTTATTCAGATACACAATACAAAAAAACTTCTGGAAATCTGATGAGCGGTTACAGAGATAATGCCAGAACAAGCAGCCTCACCAGCCAAAAAAGTTGTTTTGAGAAAATGACCTTCGAAAGTTTTGAGCACATATATTGGTCTAATATGACCCTGCAGTGTAACTGGAGATGTCCTTAGGCACTTTCTTCTTTTTCCACCTTCCCACCTTCTCTTGCGATCGCTTCTTGGCCTTCTTCAAGCGCAGAGAATCTTTCTTGACTGCCCATTGAATGGCCAGGTGTTAGCCCCGCTGATGAACATGGCTCTTGGGTGGCCCTGTGGCAGCCAGAATTACATATTAAAACAGCCTCATGCAGTGCTGTCTCCACAGCAATCAGCGATGCATGCTGCTCTTTGGGCATCAGGGACCACAACACGGAGTGAAATGATTCTGATGCATTCTGCATCTCCTCTCAGCCAGCCTTGCAGAAGAGAAGCCCGTGAGAGGCGCTTATAAACAGGTAGCAGTGCTTCTGCAACATAGCCTGGAAGATTGTGTTGATGCTTCGGAGGTGGCATGCCATCACTCTTGCTGGTGCTATGACGACCCCACGAGTATGCACCCTCAGGGCACAAGTCGTGGTGAGGATCCTCGTCTGTCGATGTCACATGGTGGTACGATGCCATCACTGCACGCTGCATTGCAGCCACATCGTTGGAATCATTCCATAGGGCCCAGCCATAATAGTCCGTCACCTTGTCGGTGAGGGCTTTTATCAGCCTGCTCTTCCCTCCTAAAGCCTTGTCACTTTTCTGCACACGGTTGTGCAGTGCTGTCCCCATCCTCTTCTGGACGCAGTTCAGGCATTCTTCTTTCGAAACCTTTTCTTGCACAAAGGCACAGAAGGTGGCACCATCTCCGTCAGACACGAATGTTGTGTAATGGAGGTTGTGCTTTGGCATCAAATGTGAGAACAGGATGACAGCTGCCTAAACCTCCAACCTTCCTGAGTCAGTGTTTTTGTGGCACACGTGATCTTACTGCCAGCTTGCGTAGCCTGGGTCTCCAGGCTTTGGGCCTTCTTGGCAACCAAGGCACTGGTTCAATAAAACAATGGCGTCCAAGATGAGGCTTGTATAATATTCAATTATTGCACCAACTCCAATATGGGACGTGTGGCAACGCTTGTACCATGTTCCATCAAAGTTTACTGTGATATCCCTGCTGAAATACGGATCCATTTTTTGTAGGTGGTTTTCACAGCAGAAGCAGATTCTGCATAGCACTTCTCTATGCACTGTTTCTGCAGTTCCCTGAATTTCTTCAAGTGCTTCTGAAAAGTCTTATGATGCAGGCCACGATGGGACATGTTCATCGCTGCCCAAAAGTCATTGAGGGCTGTTTGTCCCTTCCCTATCTGTTTTGTTGCCACAATGGCTCTTATATTCACGTCAAAGGCCGTTGAGTCATCCTAATGAGCAGAACTCCACGAGCTTGCAACTACTCCACAATGTAAACATAGTAGCTCAAGCTTTGTTGCAAGTCCAAGTTGTGTGCCTCCTTGAACCTTCATCCCAGTCGTGAAGCACCGCTGGCACAGGGTCCCGGATAGCAGGTCGCCTAGGGCATCCATTTGAACAAGGAGAAATTTTTCGTCTTCACTTGTAGCGGTGGCAGTTTCAGGATCGCACTCCATTGCTTTAAATTTTTGCTCCGTCGCTGACATAGCGCCAAGTCCTCGTTGCACAGCAGCGCGTCTTTTATCCGCCGCCTCTTTCTCCTCACACACTAGGAAACATGTTTTCAAGTGCACAGCGGACGACATGAACGCACTGTTTGAGGCAGATGAAAGAGAGGATGTGGAAGCCGCTGTCGATGAGCACGAGACACCAGGCACACTCGCCATGGCAAATTCTTGTGCCGGTGGAGCAGGAGTCACATTGCTAGAAGTGTCGATGCAACCACGCACTTGCATAGATGAAGCAGAAGCTGCCCCACAGGAACCATTGGTGCAATCATCGTCAGTGCGCGAGCGAGCGGCAAGCTTCGCCATGCGGGCAAGCTTCATAGAACGCTTCCTTGCACCGAACGCGTGTAGTGTCTTGAGTTTCTTTGGGCGCATCGTGGCCAACCGCACAACAATCGGCAGGCTAAACGCAACAACGGTCTCGTAAAGCCGGTAGAAACTTGGAGAATATGCGAACGGCTGCAAAGATGGACGATGGCAAGTCAGAACATGCAAAGGGCGCTGGTGATGGAGGAGCCGATGCAGACGACGGCCGGACGCATAATGCAGGAGACCACTATGTCATCGCACACAGCAGCCAATGGGAGTCGTGGCCTTGAGGAGCGCGCGCTTTGCCCAATCTCAACTTCGTGTCTCAGCCACGGGAAACTTAAAAGCTCTCGCGAGCCCTCCAATCATGAGCGATTTATGCCTCTCCCGTGCTGCCGCAGGTGGCGGGTGAAAAAAAGCACAGGAATGCATAAACCAAACAACACCAAAATGGCAGCGCTGGGGGGAGTGGTGGAGAAATGGCGTTCGCGCCAAGTAGGGGTATTTTGAGCGCTCGCCGCTCGAGGGCTGCCGCGGCTCATTATAAACTTTATTTGAAATAGTTTCGCGATGAATTAGACATTGATATTTACAGAAATGGTAGTGTATAAGACATACTGCCCGAATATCTGGTTTTCCAAAAATCGACTTTTTCGCGATTTTTCGGTTTTCAAAGGCCGTGTCCCCCCTTAAAAAGTTAGCAAGTTTCTGTCATGACATAGTGTGTTATGAAGCGTTGTTTATTAAAAGCACAAATGGAGCATTAGGAGCAAACAAGTAGTTTCTTCACATGCACAGGACCCTTTAGAAAGTGTGAATGATTGCTGTATATATATAGCTTGTAGAGTACGGGTACCCAAGTAACGTAGCCTGCTCCACTATGCAAGTTCTCCTGTTTTATGTCTATACTATGCCTGCGGGGTGAAGATATACCATACTTTTGTTTCAGTTTTATGTTTAATTGGGTATAGTTGACGTTTCGTAATATTCAAACAGTATTAGAAAAATATTCGCATTTTGGAATGTAGTGATTATTTGATTTGAAGACCGACTCGAATGGGACACTATTTGATTCATTATTAAAGCTTAGAATATTCGCACACCCCTAGTCAAAACCCCATGAATCAAATTCATTTGTACATTTTGAACCATGCTGGAATTTTAGTGTCCATTCACTGGAAGAATGGCGAGGATCACTGATAAAATCGTAATTTTTTCTTACAGCCCAAACAGTATCATCGGCAACACTTATATCATCCCTGAGTAACCTAGCAGCACCTGTAGTTCCTGACGGCATTGTTAGCAGACCACCTGTGCTACCTACCACAAATGGTAAGTTGGCCTTCAGCATGACTTGCACTGTTTCTTTCTTGTAAACTCAAGGAGCCCTTGAAGGCAGTTAATGTGTAAAAGCTTGAAAACAAACACCAACTATCAGCCAAGTTTATTATGGACAATGAAGGTGGAAAAAAATAGACACGAACAATGTAGAGCATCAACAGCAAATTAATGCCTGATGGCAACAGAATTCACCCAAGAAAGATTTCTCAAGCACCACCCCTAGCAGTGGTGGAACAGCTGTGCCAATCGCACCAAACTGCACCGAGAGAGGTCCTTCGCGCCATTCTACGCCAAAACGGTATTTCAGCGGAAAATTGTGCCAAGCCTGTGCCAAAGGATGTATAAGAGCAACACCCTCCTTCCGTCGATGCTTCGCAGCTAGCAAAACTGAAATGAAAACCAACAGCACACTATCATCATCATCATAGAAGAAAGCAGAGGCCCCTCCGTAGAGTTTCTCACTATAGTAGGCCTCTTCGATTATCAGTCCCCTACAGTCCCGGACTGTTTGGGACCACTGTCTTGCATTCGATTTTCTTGAACAGCTTGGGAAGCGCTGATTACCAGTCCGAGAGCTGCAAGAATCGCATTCATTTTTCTCAGACCGGAAGTTGCTGACTGCGCCAGGGCTACTGGAGCTGTCAGCAAATTTTTGCTTGCATAAGCGCAAACAGCTAGCAGACAATGGCTGTCTTAAAAATATGCGTGCGGCATTTCACACCATGTTGTGAAAGCTGCTGTGTGCTTCTGCGTAATTTGCATCTTCTAGATGGCAAATACTGTGCACTCAGCTATCGCTTCTGTTACATCAGTGCCAACATGCAAGTTTTTCACAAGTGCCCTAATTGCTGCAACTTTAGTCTTTGTGTTTTTTAAGAGGGAAGCACAGCGATCAGGTGCACAGGCTTGCTTTTCTTGATGTGTTTCGCGAAATCTGTCATGCTCATTGTTATATGCGTAGTAAACAGATAGATTTCGCTTTTCAGTTTAGTGACATGGGTGTGCGGTTCAAACATAGTGATCTACACCTTGCGATCGGGAGTGTTAACAGCGAACACGGCATTTTCTGTGGACATTGAAGAACTGTATTATTCTATCCCGCATGAAGAACTTTATGTGGCAGTGCGGGAAGCTATTGAATGCCAAGGAGAGACTTCTTTTCAAGGTAGTTGTGGCCTCTCGACTGAGAGTTTTATGGAACTGTCATCTTTTTACTTGTTGGCAACTTTTGTTAAATTCGATGGCAAGATGTTTTTACAGAAGAATGGTATACGTGTAGGGTCAAGTGTTACGCCGGTAGTGTGCGGTATTTTCTTAGTGAAATTCGACAAGTCTCTGTCAGGCGCCATTACCTATTACCGTGTTGCCCGGGTGTTTAGGTATGTTGACGATTTCCTGGTTCTCTTAAATATCAGATGAAGTGATTGCCTCACTGATATCATTTGCAGTATTTTATCAGCTTTTCAGCATGCCCTCGACATCTTAGTTTCACTCACGAGGCACCACAAGAAAATTCCATCAGGCTTTTAGATTTGACTCTAACCTTTCACACTCAAGGTCACATGTGCTGGGCTTATAGTCCAAGAACTAAAAAGACGTTGCTACCGTACCAATCCGCTCACTCGAAACTGGTCAAGCATTGCATAGCCTCTTTGTGCTTGTCGAATGCGGTGGAAAAGAGTTGTACGCATCTAATGCAAGACAGTGCCGCCCAGCAAGAAAGGAGACTGTTAGCGGCAGGCTATCCAGGGATCACTGCAGTGGCTGAATCTGTGTACAAGCGTTTGAAAATTAAAAACGGAGGATCGTGAAGTGCGAGACAAAACATAAAAAAAACTTGGTGATTATGCCGTATGTACATGGCATTTCACATAGATTGAAAAAGGTTGCGGCAAAAAACGACCTCAGTTTAGTTTGTTCTGCGCCGTGTAAGCTTGCAAAACTTTGCATGAGGGTATCGCAGCACAGTTCGCGAAAGAGTACGTGCAATACCAAGCATGTCGGGAAGCACCGCACATGCGACAGATGTGTAGTGTACAGTATTCCTTTGAAATGTGGTAGAGATTACATAGAACAAACCGGTTGCTGTGTGAATGATCGCATGCGTGAGCATGCAAATCTAATACCCACAGGCACAGGAGGTAATCTTCTGCTGCATTGGAACGATTGCGGATGTAACCCTATCTTCAGTGACGTTTCAATCTTGCCAAAGGCTAAGACTCAGCAGGAAAGAGAGCTGATTGAAACCTATTGCATCTATAAACTTGGCCCCGAGAAGTGTGTAAGCGCGCCATCTGTGTTCCTAACCAAGAAAGAGCTTTTATTTTTCTATAAGTGTCGACGTGTATAGATAAGGTGTTGACCGTGTTTTTGTTTCGTTGTGCCTGCGCATGTTCAGTACGGACTTGGGGGACGTCGTTTCCATGAATGAAGTTCAGTTGTTAGTCCTGCCACCTTCCTGTCTCTTTGTCTATGTCTGCCTCTTGATTTTTTCTACTCTCAAGCTTGCTGGCATTCTCTTAGTATAACTATGAACATAAGCAAAATCGTAGTTGTGCCACATCGCTGTCAATGCAGGAAAAACGCGCCAATATCCTCAAAGCTCGTGAGGCCCGTCTACTAATTAAAGGCCTGGCACATGTCTAGGAAAGAGCGCATTTGCACTGTCTGCTGATCCTGCACGTCAAAAAGCGAACACAACACGAGCGCTTTGCAACAGAAAAGATCAGCATATGTGAACAGCAATCGATCCACGAAGCTTCGTTGTTTTTAAAAGCACTTCTTGTTGGGCTAGTTGGTAGCTATTCATTATAAAATATGAATTCATGCATATGCATTCATGCATATGAATATGCATTATAAATATGAATTCGGTTGTTTATACCACCCCAGCTACTGGCATAAAATAGCCGCATGCAATATGACATGCTTCCTCACACACCCATGTCACGTAGACATCAGTTTTTGCGAGTGCAACAAACAGAAGCAGCCTGCGAAATTAAACCAGAACAAACCATCGCATGCCCGTGCACACATGGATGCGTGAGCAGTCGCTGACGTGCCAGCATAAACAAGCCATGGAATTAAAACCGTGACACTGCGGAGCAAAAATAAATAAATAAATAAAAAACATGTACCCACACAGGGTGGCACCACTTGCTGTGCAACAGAAAGTTGTAAAATTGATGCATTTTCAAACATACAGAAGGGGTTGTAATTATATGTCATATGGCAGTGCCATATACTTACATGTATTACAGCAAACGGGTATAACTGATATTCTAATTGACATTAAGAGAAAAAAAATGGAGCTGGGCAGGTCATGTAATGCACAGGTTAGATAACCGGTGGACCATTAAGGTTGCAGAATGGGTGACAAGAGAAGGGACGCGCAGTCGAGCACGGCAGAATACTAGGTGGGGCGATGAAATTAGGAAATTCGCAGGCGCTAGTTGGAATCGGTTGGCGTAGGACAAGGGTAATTGGATATCGTAGGGAGAGGCCTTCATTCTGCAGTGGACATAAAATAGGTTAGCAGTATAAGACCATTGGTACAGATGTTAGCTCCTAGACATCATCATATGGCAGCACAGCGCCAACAGTGAACGCTGGGCCGCTCGAGCGTGGCCTCACGGATATAGGTGTCTCCATGATTGGAGGTCACACTATAGTTTGTTGTTATGGATTAGTTTTTCTTAAAGCAAATGTTACACCAACAAAACTACCGCAATGCAATAAATAACTAAAGGGTTCCACAGTATTTATTGTTACATTGTCACGCTGGAGAGGTGCCTGTTCCAAAAAGCTCCATGTGGATTATTGTCGTCATTATTGCCTGCACGAGAAGTCACCATGCTTCTGGCTTCCAGTCGCCATTTCGCTTATTGTATGCATGGGTTCAAGCTGGTTTAAGTGTGTTGTGATTTTCCACGTGTTTGCTCCTTGCATACCCAGCTGCAGAGGCAATGCCAGCAACGTGAAGTTGCGTGAAAGTTATTCAGAGGCCAACTACTGTTACCTAGCGATTCTGCCAGCCGAAGTCGTTGAAGTTTTTGACAGTGCATCGGGGGACGAGGCTTTTGAGTGAAATGCAATAAAAGTTTATTTGCATCTCTTGATGTTAGTATTCAGTAATGCACCTTAACTTGAGCCTATGTTTGATGTGATCTAGGTGACGCCTGGCATGAACGTGCCCAAGATGCTCATTGTGTTTCCTTCAGCATGTTCACGTGGGGCATTATTTTAAGCAAGTCAAGCTTGGGCTACAAGTTCATGTGCATTTCTGAACACATGGGTTAAAAGGAGCATTGGTGGAGGATTTTTCTTCTGCTATAATTTGCGGCTTATAAATCATCAAAACTGAGAGCTGGGTGAGTTGGTGTTCTCATTTCATTTTTTTTTTTCAAGAACTGTGGGAAAAAGACTTAGACGAGCTAGAACCATGTTTGTCATTTCTCTCTAGCTCGTCTACATCTTTTTCGCACAGTATTTGTTACAATGGCTCATAAATATTTTGTTTACACAAATTTAGGGCATGAAAGTAAGTTTAGCATTTTCTAATGAGATTAATGCATGCATCATTTTATTATACCGATCAGTACTAAAGTACGTTTGTCTTACATACGAAGAATTTTTTCTTCGAAACTCGCAAAAAGTAAGGGGTGCAATTTATACACAAAGGTGCGACCTATAATCTGGAAGATACAGTAATTGAAAACGTTAACATTGTTCACGAGACTGCTTGCTGATTAAGCTGTAATGCCAGCTGCATGCTGCGGCGATGTGCTCCATATGTTGTGAGTAGCACATCACTCTGTGTCAAACGTGTGACATTGCAACACGAGCATTTCTTTCTATTTCATCTGAAAATTGCCATGACATGGGTTTTATAGGGGCACCCAACAAAACCACCATGACCTGCTGCCACATGCTAGTTGTGGGAGGAATCATGCCATGTGGGTCAGCTGTAGTTGGCTGTCACTGGCTGGTCAAGCACATACACTGGTGTGTCATGCTTTATAGGAGCCCTGAAGCACTTCTGGAACATAGTAAGAAAACATGGCCGATCTGTTAATGAGGCTTCTGTAAATGTGAGCCAACTGTCATTGAACTGCATACAGCAGGGAATTTACAATCTCATTTCAAAAGCAGTGAAAAATTATTTGCTCTCTCCTTCGCAATGTTGTCATGCAGCGTCATCTCAAGTAGCTGGACCCACCGATAGCTATTGGCTAATTTCATGACCATGAGAACATTCTCAGTAATACAGTTATTGTCATTTGAGTTAAATGAATGAAAAATATATGTGCGTGCAATCTCATAACGACAGCAAAACCACTTCATATTTGCACTGCCGGTCTACACACAACAGTTGTGAGTTTCTGCGTTTGCTGCTCGTTGCCTTGGAGATGAAAAGCGTAGCGTAGATACTGTGATTGCCACGGAGTGCTACCACAAGCCATCTCACCACCGAGATGTTCAACCTTTGGGCGGGGCCAGCGGTAGATTGCACCCTTTCGCCCCCTTACCATCTTTCACGTGTAGCTGCCAACGCACTAAGAGAAGTGAAAGGAGAAAGAAAGCCACTCATCTGTTTGAATAACGTCTAACTTCGCTTGTGCAGAGGTTTTGAAAAAGTTTTGCAGCAGGAGGCTCGTTAGGTGGCCTAATTTAATAGTGATGTCATTCTATGATTAGTTAGAAAAGTGTTTCAGGGCCCCTTTAGCTGCAGTGTATTCTTGCTTGTTGTAGGTGGCTAATGTGCGATAAGCTACATGATTGGGGCTTTATTACTCTGTTGTGGTGTGCCATGAAGTGTGCTCTGTGTCTATGGGCTTGCTGGAATGTGAGCAGTCAATCCTGCTCATCTGGTGAAACCACGCCGTGTTAACATATCCAAGTAAGAACATTGAGAGGTCATCGTTGTGATTTATCGTTATGGAATGCTCACTGTTTCTGTGAAAAGCAGCGCACTACTACAGGTGTTAATGACATGGGCTCATGACCAGCTGTAGGCTATGACAACTGCTGATCCCTATTGGGGGTATAAGTGAGATGACGTACCACGAGTGCAGCGTATCTCTGCAAGTAAAATGTTTACTTTGCTGTAGTCATCTTACCTACATCTTCAGCCAATGTCTTTTTATTAATAATGTGTAATATTTTTGTAAACAGCTCTGAAATGCTTGTGTTCAAAGTTACCGGACTTGGCAGTTTTTTGTTTTTTTAATGTATTGCTTCAAATATAAAATTATCAGTTTTAAGCTGCACCAAAATTAAAACTTAGCTGAAGCTTACTGCTCCTCAACGTGGAATATTTCTGCCAGAAAAAAAAAAATTGCTTTAATGCTTCTTGGAATATCCTAACCTTGTTTTCAGTGACCGTTCTATTTATATACTGGCTGCTTATTGTTTCCTCATGATGCAGGCATTCCCCCAATGACAGTGTTTGAAAAAGATGGCTTGAAGTTAGATTTTGCCTTCGAGAAAGAGCCGTCAAGCCCACAGACAGCAGTGATTCACCTGACAGCCATCAATCTGTCATCCTGCCCCATGACCGATTTCCTGTTTCAGGCAGCTGTCCCAAAGGTGAGTGTAGAGCAAGTACCTCTGTTAGTCTTACTCGTTGGGCTATGCACAAAGATTCAAGATAGCTTGTTGTTCTCAAGTTATTTTTTATGCAAGTACTATTAGAAAATTTAAATGCCCACATTTTCAGTAGGTTCCATTGCCATGAGAACATATGTCTTAATGTATTTATAGCAGATGAAGCTTGGAACTTAATTTTATTTTAAATTTTGTATGAGCTGTCGACTGGAAAGTACAAACTCTAACAATATAGGCAACAATGTTACTAAATGGGTGGGCTTGATTCTTGATTCTTATAAAGCGCACTTGCTGCTATTTTCTTAGGTGTTAACTGACTAAACCGATGTGATGTTCCTGTCATCCCTTATATTCTCCCCAACACGTAGAATGCTAGTGTTTTAACTGGCGTGTTCAGTAATTAGTAAGGAAAAGAAAAAAGAAAGACGCCCTTGATTGTTGTGCGCACCCATTTGCCGTGGCCTAAAAAAAAAAAGTCCTTTACAGTACTGCGCACCTCATTCTTTCATACAGAAATACAACTTTCTCTCATTTGGAAAAAACAAAGGTTTACGCTTAATGCACTTATGTTGCGATAAACAAAAAAAGTCACAGTTTCGCCCAAAATGTGAAGCAGCAATTACGATAGCAAATTAGTAGGCAGCTATACTAAAAGTTAGGAAAGTAGTTTCATCGGCCGTATAAACTTCTAAACATTCGCTTACTAACTAAATTAACAAGCATGGTGTCACACGCCCACAAGCATACATGAACGTGTCACACTCGGTGACCGCGGAAACTCTTTATCAAAACACTGGAGTGAGGAAGTGCGGTAGCAGGAGCAAGGGAATTTACCTTTGTGCGGCCTCTCACTTCAACGCGAACCAAGAGACGAGAACACTGTGCGGTGCACCTGGATGCATAGACTCTTGTCTCCATTGCAGATGGCTTTCAAGATAGGGACTATATGATAGGGGCTGCGCGGCCGCACTGTATGTAGCAGCCGCCGGTGTAGAACACCTCTCCTGTTTGCGCCATCCCGCACACAAGTTTTGGAAACTCTGAACGCCCGTGATGTGGCCCCATTTTCGTCCGTCTCTGCACATGTGATCGCTTTTCTTTTATTTGCGGCATCGTGAGGAACTCCGCATGTCTTCGCAGTTGGCACTTCCATGCTGATAGAGCAAATGCAGAAAATGGAAAGACCGGGAAGGCAGACGGTGCACTAACCTAAGCCAAAGGAAGCATTGCCTAAACACACATACCGTATTTACTCGTATAATGGTCGCACTCACGTAATGATCGCACCCCCAAATTTTGTCGTCAAAATTCGAATTGTTTAATTTCCCCGAACTTGCCGCAGCTATATGTCGTGTGCCAAGTCTAGCTAATAATGATCTCGCTTAGCATCTGTGGAATGCTATGCGAACAACTCTTCAGGACAAACCAAGCGGTCTGCACGCGCCATGCATTCTTAAGTAGATGCCTCATTTCATTACTTTCATCATTTTCCGCACTTCCATGACTAAAAAAAAGCTCCAACCAAACTTGCCTTTATTATGTGTAGGCTTTATAATGGTTATGGTCAACAACAACAAAAAAGGCGCCTGAAATGAAAACAGCCTGAAAATGAAATCGTCAGTTGGAAGGGGCACATGTCTTCAGAAAAAAATCAAGTCAGTGTCTATTGGTATTGAAATAGCTCTGGGAGTTCGACCAAGGTCATTTTCACGAGCATATCTATGATAAACTGTGATTACACAGTGAAATTCAGCAGTTATACCTTTAGGAGGTTTGACTAGATTTCTGATGGTGATAAGATACTGAGACCACAATGCTGCAATGGGCAGAAATCAAATAGTTCCCAGCATTTGACAATCCAGCGACTTCAAGCCGTAAGGCTCGCCAGTCATTGGGCATGGCTGATTATAATACTTTATCCAGACTTTCCTCCTCACCTGCAGATTAAATGTAACAAGCTGATTATATTTTAGAATACAGATATAGCAGTCCCAAAAAACTGGGCATGATGCAAGCTGACAGTTTGATAGGGTGGGAACTGCCTAGTGCCAGGCATTATCTGCAGTGCAAGCGTGTATGACGAATCCTGCATGTTGTCCGCTACAGGGCATCCCGAGAAGGCACAAAAGACAATTCTCGCTATCAAAGCAGGGAATGCGTAGTAAAGAAAAGCATTACTTATGTGGCCACCTTACTAAGAAAGAAAATTTAGCTTCAGCTGTAGTTTTAATGAACTTTCCAGCGTGCAGCCAAAAGTGCCCGCTTTCAGGGGGGGGGGCAAATGTCCCTCCTTGTCCCCCCCCCTCCTCGGTAGATACGCCTATGCCCCTGTGTAACTTCAGCATGCTATAGGAGGCTAAAGGAAAGAGAAAGCCGTGCATTGGTGCAATAACTACCTCTAACTCCGCTTATGTTTGAAGGATTAAAAAAGTTCTTGCAGCCTGAGATTCGTGAGGTGAAGATACATTACAGTTTAGATTTAACAGTACTGCTATCGCACGACATCCAGACTTGGGTAGTCTTTGCAGAAAGACCTACTCTGGTAATGATCCTTTATTGGGGCTAAAAGTATCAATAAACCAACAATTAACACCAGCGCTGTGCGATTTGTGGGTCCACGCTGGATGAGTTTCATTCATTTGCAATTCACAGTGCAAGTCTGTGGCGACACAATGCATGTCTGTATAGGCTGGTTTTATTCTGCGCTGTGTCCATCTCTACCTTATTCTGAGTAAAAATGTGGAACAAGCACTTTAACGAGTGCGAGGTCCACCATGGTCTTGCTTCCAGGCGAGCTTCTGGGTTAGCGTTGCGATCAATATTCATTCATTGAAGTGAACTGGAAGTTACCCATTTTCTCTAGAGCAGAACAAAAACTAGAAATAAAAATATTTCATTCTAACGCCTATGTCCAAGAAGCTATGCCAAGAAACTAGAAGTGATGAGAGAATGAGGCAAAGAACTTGGAAGTGCAGGTCAGTATAGTTGTGCTTCAGGGATTCCAACAGTGCTGTGTCCCTTATGTAGAGAAGTGTTCAGGTGATAATGCTGTCATTGCTCTGCCTTAGCATAATGCTAATGCACTATTGTGTGCGGCTGTTGAAGAACCAATCAAGTAGTATGTGTACTGACAGTGTGTGCAGTGTCTTTGATGCCAGTGTTGTTAAGGATGAGCATATTTTTAACAGACATTCCAGCTGCAGATGCTTCCACCAGATGGCTCTGTGGTACAACCAAACAGTTCTGGATGCGTAAGACAAACCATCAAGGTGACAAGTCCTCACAAAGTAAGCACCTTCTTTTTTTTTATT
Organism: Dermacentor variabilis; assembly: GCF_050947875.1. Lineage (NCBI taxonomy): Eukaryota > Metazoa > Arthropoda > Arachnida > Ixodida > Ixodidae > Dermacentor > Dermacentor variabilis. The sequence goes on from NC_134568.1 coordinate 219,493,995, forward strand.
CTTGTTAAAGTTACTGTTACAGCTCAGACCACTTATAACGTAACTGCTTATAGTGCTGGTCTGCATATAATGCAGTCTTTTCTGGCTCCCGTTTATCTTCCCGTAGAACTCAGTATATGAGCATACTGCTTATAATGCAGCTGCATGAGACGAAATATGAGTTATAATGTGATTGCCAAGAAATCCCACAGATCAGCACAGCAGCGAGCGCACTTCTCAACTATATGCGCTGGCCAAGGGGAGAGCTGCGAGAGCGATGCAGTGGAGGAGGAGATGCTTATCAAGCAAACATATAAGGAACGGAGGAGAAAATAAATGTGGCAGCAGCATGCTTGAGCTCAGCGGGTGCACAGTGGTTGCTAGGCGATGGAAGCCATTTGCTACGGCCACTTGTCTGTGGCGTGTGGTCTGCACCGAACGCATGTGCATTGTCGCTTTTTTTGCTCTGTGCAAAAAGTAAATACGCTTGCCGACTGGATTTTTTCAGGCACGAACGAGATTGCGAAAATGTCTGAATTATTGGGCAGGCAGGAAAACCAAATTTCGGTGGTAAAATCAAAATGTTTATTGCAAGTCAAGCACCGTGGAAAAATAGGTCAAGGCCGCATGTGGGTTTTCTGTTTGCCCGTTGCCATGCGCGTTGTTGCCATGTGCATATATCACACGTGGGACCTTCGCGACCGTGTGATTTTAAACTTCGTTCTACAAATTCATCAGTTGGAAACATTGTCCATGCATGCTTTTGCACTTTTTGCTATTATGCATTCATCGTATTTGCTGGTTGGTCACCTGCAAACCCTGCATCACATGCACTGCGGTCATGTGCACATAGCAGTCTGTGCACATGATTTTGTGCCAGATCAACATGCATTCGTCTACAGGCATGAACACACATCAAGATCAAACTTTGATAACCCCCACCACGTAGGCCTAACCAGCGTCATCTTGTCGGGAGTCAGCGGCCGAAATTATGCTTTGGTGCAGAGTGAATGAAATGCTTTGCAGCGACTGTGTGGCACCATGAAAACGGAGGAACTGCATCATCAACGAAAGTGAGGGCACATCCCGATTATATGCTTCGATTCCTGGACACATGCGGCTGCTTCGTCTAGGTGCTTGACATGTGCACATCCTTTGAAAAATGTTTTCGTTAAAATATAGTACATACCCTTATACTACTGTGGAAATTCACAACTGTGGCGACTTACGTAATAAATGGTCTATGCTGTAATTGAAATGTTTTTTTTGCTTGCATTCAATTTGTTCTTGTATTTTACTTAATCTTCAACACTCAGGTAAAAGTGTTAGTATTACGATATTGCTAAACCTTCAAATGGCTTTTATGAGTCGTACTCATCATAAAGCAACAAATTCTACCTGTGGCGGAGAGCTTAATAACTCTTCACAGTAATACAGTTGCATATTACAGCTGACTCACATAATTTTTACCTTGCAGGGACATGCAAAATCATTTTGAATTATCCTAGGAAGTCCTAGATTTGCTTGCTATAAAAAGTCGCACTTCTGCTCGAAAGGCGAAGCTTTGATAGCTATAGCAAAGTATTAGACTATTACATAAACCAAGGCACATAGTTTTATGGGCATTTAAAATTTTTGTAAACATTCACTTACAGAAACCGACCGACTTTCTGGGCCTCGCGGGGAAGGAAAAATAGTCCGAAAAATTCATGCAGCAAATGTTTTTTTAATTTAAAAAAAATTTGTAAAGCTTAGAATTACTTTGACAAAATCTCTAATAACGCCCTGCCTCATTCTACGCTTGGAGACGATCAGATTTGCTTCGATTTGTGCAAGAGTGACGTCTCCATATACAGTCGTCAAGAGTGTCACTGTGTTGAAAATCTCCGTTGGCGCCACGGAGATCCAAGAAATGAGCCACATTTAGTTGCTCTACTTGGCTCTGGTGAAGACACAGGAGGTGGCACCGAGCACACAAATGTGAAGCCACACAAACACACAGAGATGCAACGTCTCCAAGACACACTTTCTTTGTGGGCACACCACATGCAGAATGGCAACCAAAACTTAAAAAAAAATAAAATGAAAAGGATTCTGCGCCTAGTGATTATGATACTAGTGCTAACTGAAAGAAAGAAAGGAAAAAAGAAATGTGTCTTCTGGAGAGTTTTGTCAGCCAAAGAATAGCGGGCATGGCCTCCAAGACTGGAGGATAACGCACACCATAGAGTTTCTCATTATAACACCTAGAGGGAAATCTGGTGCCACCGTCTATGGGAGTTTCTTAAAGAGCACCGTGCTGTCATGGGAAGGATGGTATATGTGTCTGCGAGGCTCGTGTTTGATGGTGTTTCAAGAGGCTTCGTCTAGAACGTAGATATGGCTACACAAATAATGCACTCTTAAAGTAGCAGGGTGTCTACCAACCGGGAGAACCGGGAATTCTCAGGGATTTTGAATAGTCTGGAAAACTGGAAAAACTCGGGGAAAACTCTGGGAATTTGTTCCTCTATCAGGGAAAATTACCTAATTTTACTGAAAGGGAACGAAAGTCGCGGTAATGCTGGCTCGAGTAACAGAGAGGAATAGCAACTAATTGTCTTTGAAGCCATGTCGTCAGCTGGAGGAGTTGCCAGAGTACAGTCAACGAGTGACTTTCTGGATGCCAGACAATTCGGACGACTTCGTGGCCACATAGGTCAATGTATAAGAACGTCTGAAATTTCGGATGCAAGAACCCTTCGCCATCAGATTTTCCGGACTTTTTGCCGTGATTGCAGGTCCGAAACGGCATTAATGAAAGTCACAACCGCCGCCATTTTGATAACTTCGCCGCCTCGAGGCACACTTGCACGCAGGCCCACTGTCAGCCGTAGGCACCACCGCGGCAATGCTAGCCCCAGCTGCTTCGAGGTTCGGTATTAAGCTTCTTGCCATTCTGTGCCGTGTTTTTCATTGAAAGAATTCGCCACTGTCAGCAATGGCACCCACACCGCCTTTGTGGTCATTGCGATTGGTTTTGAAGTTCGGAGCCCGTGAAGGGAGCCCGTCTTGACATAAAACAAAGTTCTAAGTCACTCGGGGAATATTGCAAAAACACTCGGGAAAAACCTGGAAAACTTGGGGAACTTGGAATTGTCAACTTGGCAGACACCCTGAATAAAATCTTCATATTCAGTTCAGTTTCGGTTCACGCATATTACATCTTTACTCACCTACAATGCATGACCAAGCAAAGAAAAGCAAGAACAGACGACAAACTGTTTAAAAGAGAGCGTGAATCTTGTCTGTCCTCCAACTTTAGCGGCCCGCTGATACCTTTTACGTATCATATAATTGTACATGCAGTAATAAGTTCTCGTAGTTAAGCAAAACATGTTTTTATGTAATAATAGAGCTAAAACAGCTTTTTATGTGCTGTTTTAGTAGAAAATGAATCATTGTGACAGACGGAACGGTGCTTGCTCAGCTCTCCAAGAACGATGCCAATCCGAAGTCACAATATAACGGCATTCCCATGCATACCACAGTGAAGCAGTGCCAGATTTCTCTCTAGATAATATAGTGAGAAACTCTATGGCGCACGCTCTCTATTAATAGCCTGCACCTCCCAATCTTGGAGGCTATAAAACGGGCTAGTGGAAGCCAAGCCTGGCCAAGCCAGTGGAACATTCAACTTGGGGACCTCCAAGATCAGGTAGCATGACTCGGAACGAGCGATTTATCTGGAAAACCGAATTTTGGGGCCTAAGTTCATCTGAAAGGTTGCCTGTGCAAATGCATTACGTCTGTGGGAACCTTGATGGCGCATTTATTAAGTCTGGAATATCCATCGAGTCTAAATTTTTGGAGTCTGAAAAATCCATCGGCGACTGTACTAACTTGCATGGGGCTATATACCCAGAGACACACTTGAGCAAAGTTCAGTCTATGATTGTTAGCACTCGCTATCGCAATGCAGGGGTGATGAGTGCCAGCAGAAGGGAGTGCACATGCTCCTCCCAAAGCAAACGTTCTGTGCTCACATTCCCTTCCCCATTTCAACTGTGCTGTCTCTCCAAACTCAGCTGATCTCACGACCTCCAACACTTGGGCACAAAAAGACAGCGCACATCAAATTGCCAGCCTTCTCTGCTTGCTCTTGCATGCTCGCCCTTTGGATAGGCAAGTGCAGCAGGCCGTGTGATATGGAACACATGATTATAAGCACAACACAGTGCACAGGCAGGTTAATGCTTACCCACAGTGAGGCGCAAGCAGTCACGTCGTTCATATGGCATCTACTAAGGGCACAACAATTGCACTTACCCGCCGTGGTTGCTCAGTGGCTATGGTGTTGGGCTGCTGAGCAGGAGGTCGCGGGATCGAATCCCGGCCACGGCGGCCGCATTTCGATGGGGGCGAAATGCGAAAACATCCGTGTGCTTAGATTTAGGTGCACGTTAAAGAACCCCAGGTGGTCAAAATTTCCGGAGTCCTCCACTACGGCGTGCCTCATAATCAGAAAGTGGTTTTGGCACGTAAAACCCCAAATATTATTATTATTAACAATTGCACTTGTCGGCACTTCAGTTTCACTTTTTTGTGTGAAATCGGCCTGAATTCATTGTGCAACAGTCGAACCTCGATATAACGAAGTCCAATTTGCAGCCGAAAATTTCGTTAAATCGCGAGTTTCGTTAAGTCGAGGTTCGCATGTTTCAGCAATCCAAATAAAGATGCAGATTCTTGGAACACTCCTAGCATATGGCACCATGTAGATAGCAAAATGGCAAAGATAACCAATAAACCCCGGAACTAATAACACAACCAAAACGTGATGCCCGATAGCCAGCGGGTACGAACGTATTTTTCTCCATTACGCGTACGGTGAAGAGCAGGTCTGCAGCAAGCGCCGTGTCTAGTGCTCATAGCTCACTAGATGTGGCCATCAGTGCCATCATCATCATGATTTGTCATCACTAAAAAAAAAAAAAAATCCTTTCACGAATACATGGCAACCCGTGGCGCAAAGAAAAAAAAATTATGCACATACCAGAGCTATCAACTTGAATATTCTTTCGAGAAAAAGTGGAAGCAGTATTAACTTGGTGGATCCATGAGGCCACCACTTACCATTAGAGCACTCAACGCTCGCAGCCATCGGATGATACCGTGCTCAGTAAAGAAATGACGACGTTGATTCATGAACGCTGGAGTATTTTATTGAACTTCCCGCAGAGCAATTCTATGCAACTCAGATGGAAGCGAAGAACCCCGTCAGCTTCATCTGCCGCTTTTTAATATTTAATTTTTTTAATACTGTACTCACGGCGGAGCAAGGCCTTAAAATTAAGGCGAAGGTCCGGGCTTGTTTCATGACCATGTCGCACTTCACTGGCAGGGACCAATCACGCATTTCAGCGACGTACGCTGCAAGCTTAGCCTACAGCTCCGGAAAGCGTCCAGACTTCGGCACTCGTCACATGTGAAAATTTCGCTTCGCTGCAGTCGCCACTCTCGCAGCACCCGTTTGTGATTTGTTTCTTCGGCGTAAAGGATGACAGCCCTCTTGAACGCTGCTGTGAAAGAGTGCCGAACGATTAGTGGGCCTGGAGCACTCGTGACGACTGGGGATGCATAGATGTAGCACGTAGCCGGCAGTCAAGTGGAACGCGTCAAACCAATGCTAATGCCTTTCAACAGTGAAAGAAACCCGCGGGCAGTGTCTGCTCTTCCATCAACTACCGATACTCCGCGCAAGCGCCGCTGTTCTGTGGGTGCCGCCGCAAATGGGAACAGCGGCGCTTCCATCAACTATCGACACCCCCATGAGTGTTGCATGCACTGTAAAACTCTCAAAAATGTTGAAAAACCCTTTCGAAAAGCGAACAAACACGCGGGATAGCGAAAAGATACCGGTAGGGCCATAGAGCAAACATAAAATTGTAACTACGTTGTAGCTCCCGTTGGTCTCGCTTTTTTTGGCGGGGCCACGTTTTGGTTTCGATTGTAAGTCGACTCCCCCCCCCCCCCCCCCAACTTCAGACTTTCAAATTTTACAAAAGTGGTCAACTTACAATCGTGTAAATACGGTAACCAACTGAGAAAAACGTGCCCAACGACCGCTGTTCGTAAACTTACTTCCGGTTAGCGCTTTCCCATTCCAAGAGGCTGGTGACGTCATAGCGTTACACGTTCCGGAACTTCTGAAGCACTCCGGCTAGCACTACATGAGCACGTCCGCTGCGGGTTTAATACGTACACGATAGATGGCGCAGCGGCACGTTCTGCTCTAATTCTGCTTCACGTATTGAAGCGCGCCGGCAAATTTTGAGCATTAAAGGGCGCATGCAAATCGCTGTATGCCCGGCTAAAGTTTTCGTCTGCCTGTCAAGGAGGCTCCTGGTATGTGCGTGCGATGCGCGAGGACTTCGTTAAATCAGAAGTACAGTATAAAGTGACCTCGTTAAATCGTGAAAAAAAAATACATGGTTTTCAATGGGGCAGAGATTGGGAAAAATAAAAAGTGCGTTATTTCGAGAATTTCATTAAATTGAGGTTTGTTATATCGAGGTTCGACTGCATAATAATTGACAGAGTCAACCTTTCGCATTTCTAGAAACTCTTAAGGGCTCCTCGGATGGCGCACTTCAACTGTTTATTGGGATCAATTGCTTGGTTGTTTTGGTTAAAAATTTATTTACACTTATTTGCGCATTTGTTTATTACTACACTGAGTCAATTTTAAATGTGGTTAAAGCAATCCACAGGAAATAGTGTAGTTGTTTTCCCTACTTTTAAGGGATTTCAAATGCCCATTTTGTGAAACACCCTGAATGTTTTTTTTTTTGTTTTGTTTTTTTCTCTGAACTTTCCACAAGTTTTGCCAGTTATCAAGTCTGTTAAGGTGGTCATTGGCTGTTACTGAAGCAAGGCTATTGCTAATCATAATAAGATATGTTATTGATGTCCTTACTAATTGATGTGCATGCTGTTCCTGGTGTTATTTGATGAGCGCAGGAAAAGCACTTTCATTAATCTGTGTTGCCTTCATTTGCTTCACTGTAAGGTTTGCTTGACTGCATAGTACATCCCTGTCATGCTGCCTTATAGAATCCTTTGAGGATGCGAATCAGAATATCCTACAGCATCAATGGTGCTCAAGTCCTGGAGCAGGCTGAAGTGAACAACTTCCCAGCCTCTGTATGGCAGTGAAAGGTAAGCATGGTATTTCTCTCATTGAAAAGACTACATAAGTGCTTCCTTTCTTTAAATCCCTGTCCTGTTCACACTTCTTCAATATGATGCCTTACCAACTTGCCCAATTGACGATCCTTTTGCTTTGCTGGTGGTCATCGCATGTGGGCAGTAAGTAAAAGTGGAACTTAAACAAGTAAAAATGAACAAACGGCCTATGCCCACCCATTCTACAAGTATTTTCTGGCTGTTTTGCCATTTCTTCAAGCACATGGCTATGGTTACTCTATGTAGTTAGTGTCAGGTAATATTGTAATTATAGGGATGTCCTTTTTTATTTTTTTATGACCTACTAAAAGGTATGCTCTTGTATTCATAGTCTTACACGTGTGTACATATGGTGTCGGTATGAACCAGTTGCCCTTGCAGGGGTTAACATTGATGCCTGTACTATCATATCTCTGTGATGTCATATGTTTCAGCTCTTGTAAATGCAAGCCACATTCTTCTTGAATTCAACTTGCATCCCATGTCTCTTTGAATCAGTGCAGAACTGTCTGATAACAGGCTGGATAAATGAACAGGCAGCTCACTTAGTGTCCTTTCACAAGGAGACCAGCTTATTTCAAATTTCATGTGTAGAATGCTAGGAAGGACTTGTGCTAAGAATGAATGGTATGAATTGCACTGAGTTATGAAGCTGGAGTAGCCTTATTCACTAATTGTGGCCTGTAATAAAACTGTATAAAAATCTAATTTCTCTTTTCAGTATAGTAGATGGGACTAATGTACCTGTTAGGGCCACTCATGTTGGAATGTGCCAATAGTGTCATTGTCACACTGACTCATGTCTCGCATGGCTATGGCAGTCATAGAGCTTCCTACAAACATTACTAGGGAAAATTCTGGCGCAGGTGTCTATGGGATCTGCAAGTACTGCAGTTGAGCCAACATGGAAATGATCGGTAGTATACGGATGTGAGTCCCTCTGTTTGAGATGCCTCTGTGACATTCCAAATTATAATTATTAATGAAATATTGCGGTATAAATGCGGCAATTTGTAATAATTATTCATGTGTGCAGAAACTGCCTTCATGTGTGTAAGAAGTATGGTTTCTTGGAAATTTAGAAAGATAAAGCATAACAAATAGCCACTACAAGGATGTCTGAAGCCACGAGCACAAAGGTGATACAAATCTATGTATGTACTACTAATAATTCCCATGTTAGCTGAACAACCACAGCACCAGAGTTGTTTATAATAACCTGGGGGAAACTGTGATGGCAGCCACATGTAATAGCTGCAGAATTAGTGTGGGCTTCTTGCTTGGATCATTGTGGCTGGTGTCAGCAATTATTTCTGGTGCATTTAAAGAGGGCAGTTGTTCTTTGCTTTGCTTTCCCATGTGACTGAATCATTGACTTTTCTTTGTCCCCATTGATAAACAGCATGCAGAGAGAAAAAAGAATAACATTCATTTTTAAAGGAGAAGAAAAAAAATATTCCAAGGCCCATTCACCCAGTGGCATAAAAAAGAATTTTGCCTGTTTTCGTGATACACATTGTGCTGCCAATGGCAGGCTGCATGCGTTTCCAGCTAATGTGGCCATAGTTAAAGGATGCATGCCTAAAAAGGACTTCAAATTACAGATACTTGACAGGTTTCATTTGTAGTTTATATGGATGTTAACGGCAGATATTCTTAGCCTTAGTGGTATCAACTTGGGTGGGTAGAATTTGAGTAATCAGAATGGTTGACTTATTCTTATCTTTTACAGGTTCTTTGTCGCACCACTTCACTCCTGAGAACTTTCAGGTCATGGCGCTGGTGAGCAAGGTGGCTGCTGAGTTCTATCACTGAGCCTCATGCTTAGAAGTGAAAAACTGAAAAAGATAGACGGCTTTGAGAGATGGTGGACGTCTGCATGTAAAAGGACTTGGTGGAGAGGAAGGGAATTGAAAAGGAAAAAAAGCTATGAGAACTGCTATACAAGTCGGCAGAGGAGCCAAGTGCCATTCTTCCATTCCCCTATCTCACATCCTACGCTCCTCATTCCCTTCCTTTTCCAGAGCATCCAAGTAACCTTGCAGCTTTTTTAGGTGCAACCAACATCTTAGTCATTGTTTCCTTCACCTCTCCCCAAAAGGAGGTGCTGCACTGGGCAACCTGACTTTGTTAAAAGTGTGTTGCACTGTGCAACGGTGACTGCACATGTTGGATCACTCTAATGATATGCCCCTTTTTTGTTGTTACAGAACATGTTTAGGCATGCTACAAATGATGTGTGAGACATGAAATATGACCGACCTTTTTTTTTTCCTTATCACTTTCACCCTTGTGTTTTGCTCTTCATGTTTTTCTTCTTTTGTGCATTTTGCTCAAGCATTTAGATTTTGAGATGCCATGCTGGCAGTTCTTTCTCTCTCTCTCTCTCTCTATAAGAGGCCAGCAGATAGAACAGGCCAAGGTGCTCTGGGTGTGCATAGCCATTCCATCCACAGGACATATGGGGGACAGGAATGACTGTGAGCTGTTTTAAGTCCCTTGTGTCCTTACCAGATTCCTTTTTTTTTTTTTTTTGTCTTTGTCTTTGTCTTTTGCTTACTCGAACTGTGAGATGTAGGACACCAGTGCTTACGGATGTATAAAGAATGTGTACCCGTGAGCACTCACCATTGCAGGATGTTTTAGAAAGAGGGAATTATGTGGAGCTACTACCTACACATAAGTTTGTTGCCTGCATCACCTTCTGCCAAAGGCTGTCGGGGTCGGGGATGCTTCATATATTAGCCGAGTGAATGTTTATGGCAGGGAACAGCAGTGGCGAACACAGTCTGCAAACTTTTATTTTAGGGATGATAATGTAAATAGCCTGTGTTTTCATGCTTTTTCTTCTTTTTTTTTTTGTTCGAATGTAGTGCAGCGCTATGATCTGTCCAGAGAGAATTTATAGACACCTACAATATATATATATATATTGGTGAGTGCTAAGATGTAAGAGAAAGAAGGTTGAGAGGAACGTGAAGAGTGATGTATCAGAAGGTGTTGCGAACGAGCCCACTGTAACCAAGTGTTCCATACTGGAAAAAGATAAGTGCCGTTATTCAATATTTCAGAGCAGTGCAATGGTATCTGGGGTTCTCTGGAGATGTGCAGTTTGGTTCCTCTGTTTAGAGCAAATAATTGTGTGCAAGATATTTCAGTGTTTGCAATTGCTCTGTAGGAGTCTAGGCATTACACAATTTTTGTAAAAAGGAAATTGGTCGCATATATACATGTTGAGTTTCACTGATGTGACATTTCTCTGCTTGCGATAATTGAACGAACGTGGCTTGTGTTTTTTTTAGTTGGACTGTGTGAGGGTTTATGGAATGGTTGTTGTTTAGGAGTGCTTGTTTAACTTAAAAAAATAATAAAATAATGAACATTTTTACATGCTGGTGTGGTATGGTTGTGTGCTTTTCTTTCATTGCCTTACTCAACAAGCCACAAGTGTAAAAGAAATTAGAAAACATCCTTTCTTGATTGTTTGTTGTGGTTATGACTCTTCAGTCTCATTACTGTGTGTGATTAGCCACAATGTTTCCAATAAGCATGAAAAAATTTGAAATTCAATAGTCTAGTAAAGTGGCCTAGTATATAGCAGACATGGGGTGTAAATGCAATACAAGTTCAAAAATCGGTTCAGTGCACTGAGTAATCACCTTGGCTTTGTTTAATAGCTTTCTGGCCACAGAATTCTATTTCAGGTATTCTATGCTCATAAGCCTTGGGCAGCTTTAGGTGCTAATTCAAGTGCGCACAGAAGTTATTACAGAGCTTGGGTATGTGTACTTCTCTAGAGGCACTGCTCGTATACTGTAGTAATTGAATGTTGCATGAGATGCGAAAGAACTCAAGTACGTAGTGCCTTTTGTGAAGATCGTACTGACAATTGACTCTAGAGCTGTTTCCTACTCTAATAAAAGATGCCTTCTATAGTACGATAATGCTTGGCAAGGCACTAACCATGGCTTTCTTTAGCCAGGTTAACTGTGTTGCTTGTTGGTATCTAAGCATGTTAGCATATCTGTCTATGCAGCTCAGTTCTGAAATAAGCTCTGGGCAGCAGCATATTATGACATTATGTTTAGTGTTATCGCAATAAAACTACAAGCCTGGAAAAATTTTTGAGATAAACAAAATTTTTGGGTAGCAGGTATGCGTCGTGAATACAGTTAAGACGGTTATTTATTATTTACAAAACTTGGAAGTTAGAAATATCCTACTGAGTGCAGTGCAGCTGTTTAGCTTTGATGCTGATTCCTGAATGGCAGCAAGCAAGTGAAATGGAAGGGTGGGACGTTTTAAATATCAATCAATCAATCAATCAATCAAGTTTTATTTTCGCCGCAGACAGTACATTGTTACTGCGAAAATAGGGGGCCAGAGAAAAAAGCTGCATCTGTGCAGCTTGACTAAGCTCTAGCCACCCGTACAACAGCAGTGACACGACGATTTATTATCTTGATTCAGTTATATAATCATATCATCAAATAAACGATCAGGCAGTCCGATCACAAATGACAACTACGAGAACAATTAGAAGCATAAGCAGTTTCAATAAAGTCAAACAAACAGGTCAAATAAGGTTTTGTTAGTAAGGGCCAGAACGTTCACACCTTTCCGGTCTAGCTCATTTAGTGTAGTTGCCAGGGCGTAGTCAAGTTTTTCTTTCCCATAATGGGTGCGCGAGGAGGGAACATAGTATGGCGGTTGATATCGGAATGGGTAGGAAATTGTATTTTTCCTGAGATTTGATAATTCTTGGAATAGTTCCGCCCTACCTAATGTGGCGTTTTTATAGGTTCTTAATAATTTGTATTTGTATATATCGTGGATCTTTAGAATTTTATGTTTGTGAAAGAGTGGTTCTGTGTGTTCTAAAAACGAGGAATTTTCTATTGATCTAAGTGCTTTTTTCTGAATAAGGAAGAGTTTCTGCAAGTTGAATGCTGTCGTGTTTCCCCATATTAGCATGCAGTAATGTGAGTGAGAGTTAAAGAGGGCAAAATATAACATCTTTTTAATGCTGACTGGAAAAGTGCGACGGTTCTGGCTTAATACACTGGCGGCTCTACTTAATTTTGGTAATAAATTTTTCACATGTTCATTCCAAGACATGTTTTCTGAAAAAATGACACCTAGAATTTTAACAAACTTTTCTATTTTAATTTTGAATGGCCCGAGAGCAATATGGTCGTCTATATTTTCTAAGGTACCTGGGGTGCGAAACAACACACACTTAGTTTTTGACTCATTAAGAATTAGCCTATTGTTCTGGCACCAAATCAGCAAGTTGTGACAGAACTCACTTCCCTTTTGTCTTACAGTATCAATGTTTTTTCCCTTAACGAGCACCGAGCAATCATCGGCATAAATAACATATCTACAATCCTGATATATTTTTACAATGTCATTAATATAGAAAAGAAAGAGAATTGGTCCCAGTGTACTACCCTGTGGAACTCCAAATTTAATAGACCGTAGGTGAGATTTATGCTTATTTAGTTCGACGTATTGATGGCGCGCACTCAAGTAAGATTTAATAAGTTGTAGTGTTGTGCCACGAAACCCATAATGCTCTAATTTATCTAACAATATCGGATGGTTGACTCGATCGAAGGCTTTGCTAAAGTCTAAGAGTATACCCAATGTCATTAACTTATTTTCAAAATTGTTTAATATTTCTTCCTTCTGAACTAGAAGTGCTGTCTCGGTGCAGCGTCCCTTTCTGAAACCAAATTGGTAGTCCGTTAAGAGGTTATATTTTCTAGTAAATTTCTCAATGCGAGATATAATCACTTTCTCGAGTCCCTTAGAGAATACAGGCAAGATTGACACAGGGCGATAATTACCTAAACAATTTTTGTCACCATTCTTGTAGATTACTGAAACTCTTGCTACCTGCATGTTGTTTGGAAAAATCCCCGTTGAAAGAGAGACGTTATATATGTGTGTAAGCGCTGGCGCAATTAAATCTATGACGTATTTGATTGGTTTGATTTCTAGATCATCTACATCACGGCTACGGCTATTTTTAAGCTCCTGATATAATGTTGTTACTTCAGCGATGGATGTAGGCAGTAAGTACATTGTGTGGAATAATCTCGGAATATGATTAGCAGCTTCATGACAGTATGTACTGGTGCCAATTTCAACAAAGAAATAGTTAAAAAGGTTAGCTAGTTCCTTTCCACCAACCTTTTTGTTATGTATAACAAGGTTGTCAATCGTGGCATCCTTAGTGCTCGTGTTTAAAACCTCGTTAATTATCCTCCACACTTTGCCGCTATCACGCAAGCAATTGTTGTCAAATATACGCTTGTAATATTTGCTTTTTGATCTTTTTATATCTTTATTCAACCTATTTCGAAACATTCTAAATTCTTGTAATTTTTCCATGCTACGTGACTTAAGAAAGTTGTCAAAAAGTTTGTTCTTATGCTTAATAAGCTTGATATGTTCATGTGTGATCCATGGTTTACGCAACCTTTTTTGTTTATGGCATGTGCGTAATGGGAAAGACTCGAAATAATGTTTCTTGAAGATTCTTAAAAATGAGTCATAGCACTTGTTGCTGTTTTCAAAAGTAAATGTTTCCTTCCAGTCTGTTTGAGCGATCTTATCCCTAAAATTTTCTAACGTGATAGATGATATTTCCCGGTACGTGAGTTCAGGCCACTCCTTTTGTTTCAATGCGCAGTTACGCTGAAGCATACAAAATGTAGGTAAGTGATCACTGATGTCACTGTTTATGACACCAGAGAAAACGTTATTAGGATTTAAGTTAGTAATGAATAAATCCAGCACAGATGCAGTTGAAAGAGTAACGCGTGTTGGCGTTGCTATAACATTCTAAAAACCATTACTCTGCAACATAAACAAAAAGTCATTCGCCCGACTTGAGACCTTTTGAACATCGATATTCATATCACCGCCTATTGTTAGTAACCATCCATTTTCATTGGCACAAGAAAGTAAAGAATCAAAGAAGTTTAAGAACGTGACGAGATTGCCGCTTGGCGGTCTGTACAGCACAGCGAACACATTCTTATTTTTCCTAATACAAATTATTTCAATATCACTGGTAACGGTGCTAAATTCGTGTAGCATTTCAAAACCTGGTACAGCGACCTGAATGGAGACTCCGCCGCCTCTGCAATTTTTCCGATTTAAAAAGAAATGATTGTAACACGGTAAAATAAAGTGATCCGAGTTTTCACCATACGAAGTCTCAGTGAACATGAGTGCATCAAATCTAACACTGCATGATTCTAAAAGGGTGATAATTTCGTCAAATTTATACTGAATGGATCTTACGTTTAAATGAAAAAGCTTAAAAAGCCTGTCTGGATTCTGAGTTGTGATACCGCGTATGTCCTGAGGTAGCACACAATCGGTAGGCATGTTTGCACATGCTGGGAAATCTTAGTGCTCGCGCCAAGCATGCGCACTCTTATCCTGTCGCAGCAATCTTGTCCAGATCGCTCTCGCGTCTTATTGCCACAACGGCTGACGCTTCATCGCGACGGGCAAAAATGCCACCTTTTTTGACCCATACAAACTTCCAGCCATGTTCGCGCTTGCGCGCAACTGCCATACCAAGCAATCTCTTCAAAAATTGGCACAGGTGTTCATTTACAAAGACAGGCAAATTTGCTTCTGTTTCGGAAGCTTCCAGTGACAAACCCAGGTTTCTGTTCGTAAGTTTTGTTTTCTTTGCCTTCTCTAAGACTTTGTCTCGCTTTTTGTGCTTTATGAACTGTACAACAATGTTCTTTGTTTTGTCTTTGGTTGCCACCCTGTGAATTACGTCTGTATCGCTGGCGGAGACGGGTTCACCGATGGCCGCACCTACTTTAGCGAGGATATTGGTTAAACACTCATTCGGAGTTTCCGCAACGCCCTTAATCTCAAGGTTTCTGTTGCGCGAGTACTGCTCCGATTTCACAAGACTGGTTTGACATTCAGCCAGGTCCCTCTCCAATGATCGAACTTGCTGCCGGAGCACTTCATTTTCTTTCTTAAGAGAATTATTCTCAGTCAAGGTAGCATCAAGTCGCTGGTTAGCATCGTCAAGGCTTTTACTTATGAAATTCATGCTTTGCTTCATGTCATCAATATCGGCCCAGAGCCCTCTTTCTTCCGCACGCATGTTTCTTTCAAGGGATTCCTTTAAGTTTTTGAATTCATTCCTTAGCTCGTCTTTGAGTTCTTGTAGCTGTTTTGAAAGATCCCTAGCCATTTCCAATGACTGCAGCAACGAACAAAAGTGTCACACTTTGTGGCAGCGGTGACAGCAAAACTTTACTTATTAGACTTCTAGAATATCTGAAAAGTTCGCTAACCTGCAATGTGCAACAGTCAGGGATCATTCCTTCTGCTCCGCCGCTGTCACCGCTGCCAAATGATGCGTCCACGTAACAGCGGTAGCTTTATAGCCAGGGGGCGGCCACGTATTCCGTCGTCCAGCCTGCGCAGTCAGGACTCGATGAACGAAGCCTGTGCGCAGCCGCTCTTTGTTGTAGACTTGCGCTGTCTTCTTGCGCAGTCCTACCTGCCCGTCGGAACACGCCATCATGCCATGAAGAATGCCAATGCTATATTTAAATGAGTTTGATGCACTGCCATAAAGCATGAATACTTCTGCAGCGTCAGAATATGCTTGGGCATGCTTATCAAGTACGTACACAGCTCACTACAGATGGCGCTGCCACTCGGGGTGCTCATACACATGGTCATCATTCACCATGTGGCTGCAGTCTCACATCACTGTCAAAAACCTTCAAATATTGTACTGCAAAAAGGGTATTCCTTACAACATCTACATCTGCGCAATCTGGTTAATCTTGCTCTCGCATTTTCCCACATTTTTTTTAATTGTTTCCCACGAATTTATCCGGCATCTTCTCCTGCTTAGAAAAAAAGAGTAACTCGTTACTATTGATAAAATTACGATGTTGTCTTTTTTTTTGTTGTGTAGATATTACTTCATTCAGAGCTATGGTTACCCATCCAGCAACCTTTTCTGGTCATCTAAGGTTTCAATATGTACAAGGTTAGCTGGCAAAAAACATCAAGAGGGTGATAACTAGGTGATGGGTGGCTATAGATGCCTTTCTGCGCTGCTGTGTAGGCACTGCCGTCTTGACATGCTTCCACTGCCTGCCTTCAGACCTCCTTTCAATGTAGTACTCAGCGGGCTGGCTCAGTGCCGAAAGGTGCTATTTTTGATATCGGAATCCATTATTTAGCCAGTCACACAGTGGTTTTTACAGGAAGGATAGGCAAAATGTTAGTGCTGTTGGTAGACAATGGGTGAGGTTAATGCTGAAAGGTGCTATTTTGCTTTCTCGATGCATTATTATATAGCCAGTCACGCAGTGGTTTTTACCGGAAGGGTAGACAAAAGTAACTGCTAGTGGCAGTTTACACATGACCTCATTATGGCCTGGTGATAAATGCATGGTTAATGCTGTCGGGTGTTTTATGTAACTTGAACCAGATATTTTGAGAGCGGCAGACCGCAGCTGGGTTTAATATTCACTTTATGGCCAAGTGTGTTCCGTTGCATGGCAGAGGGGTGGCAGGAGTCTCGAACATGTGGCTCGCGTGGCCCCACTGTAAAGAACGAAGCGGCTGCGTGTCCGTTGTTTATGATTGCTCTTACATAGACCTCAGGTTTTGTTTATTCAAGCTGAGCTAGATCCATTAAAGAATAATTTATGCGAGTAGTATGTATCCATTAAAGAATAATTTATGCGAGTAGTATGTATCAATGTATGTATCATTTGGTCAGACAAGCTCTTGCCTAGTATAAAGATTGAGTTTGATATATTTCCATCCATTGGTAAGGTCCTGCCCACTACATATTTAAATGGCATGTTACAAGATCATTTAACGTAGTTGGAAATAGATAATGTGATACCAGCTGATGCATCAGTGAGTGAGGAGAAAGAGGGTGTGGGTATTTTCTCCGAGTCACTATCCTGGTCATATGCATTATGGCCTCCACATTTTACACCCACATTTCTGGCTGAACCATCAGCTATTGCCTTAGCTCTTTGAAAACTTCCATCAAATTATTCAACAGCGGTTGTAGTGACTGATTCACTGTCAATATGCACATCACTCACTTCACTTTCAGAGACTACTGTAGCCAACACATTTAAATCATTAACCCCTCCAAACTTAAGTCTGGTGTGATTGGTATGGAAGCCATCGTGGTATATTCTTAAAAGGAAATAGCTGGCACTTGCGCGGATATCTCTTGCTAGACCAGTTATGTCCATTATGCCTACTTCGGCTTATGTCACTGCAGCTAGGTTTAGAAAATTTACTGTATTCCAAAATTCTACAAAATTGAATATCCAAACATCGGAATCTTTGCTCTTTTCACGTGACAATAAATGGTGGCCCACATGTAAATTAGAAATCTCCATAACAAAGTTGCACTGCTGCATCCCGCCATTGCATTTTTTACCTGTACAGGTCCAGTCTGGCACCGCCCCTTCTTGTGTCCTACCTGCCAGGAATTTGAAAACATTAACCACTTTCTACTAGCATGTCGTCAATTTAGAACTCGCAGACAAAAAAAAATGGAATTGTCATTCCATTTTTCTCGTTTGGGGCTTCATTTGGCTCTAGCCACAGGAACATCTGCATGGCCATTTGCGACTATCTCTGTGATACAAGAAGGCTACTATGTTAATTTGTGAAATCAATAATTGGATAGCTCATTAAATTGATGATTGTGTGTTCGAAATTATTCTAATACCAAAAATACTACAAAATTTGCTGTTTGTTAGTTTATTTCCTGATCGTCTAGGTAAATCTATTTCTTAATTATCATAAATGTTCTACCTCATCCTGACTTCAAGTTTTTCTCTCTCCCCCTTCCCTTTAACCGCCGGTCTCTTGGCCAATCCCCCGTAGTGGGTAAGCACCACAAGTGCACTCTAAGAACAGTTTACACCCTTTGGCGTGCCCCTTCTGCCACACAACAATAATCGTCATCTGCCTTGATGCGTTTCCTTTCTTTAAAGCTGCGAGCCCGGAACTTTCCAGTAAGGAACGGCACGCGCGTTATCAGCTTAGAACAGTTTCAGGGTGTCTACCAACCGGGAAAACCTGGAATTCTCAGGGATTTGGAGTAGTCTGGAAAAACTCAGGGAAAACTCAGGGAATTTGTGCCTCTATCAGGGAAAATCAGCTGTAATTTTATTGAAATAGTTGAAAGTCGCGGTAATGCTGGCGTGAGTAAGAGACAGGAATCCTAATGAACTGTCTTTGACGCCCTGTCGTCGGCTGGAGGACTTGACAGTGTGCTGTCAACGACCGACTTTCCAGATTCCCGATAATTTGGGCGGCCATGCGGCACCACCAAGTACCCCTTAGAGTCAATGTATCAGAACGTCTGAAATTTCGGACGCAAGAACTCTTTGCCGTACGATTTTCCGGAAGTTTTGCCGTGACAGCAGCTGCGAAACGACATTAATCGAAGCCACCACCACTGCCATTTTGATTACCTCGCCGCCTCGAACCGGCGCTCTCGCACGCAGATCCGCTGGCAGCCACTGCGGCAACGCAAGGCCTAGCTGCTTCGGCGTTCGCTGTGAAGCTTCTTGCCGTTGGGTGCCGTGTTTTTTATTGAAAGAATTCGCTACTGTCAGCAATGGCATATATTCCGCCATTGTGGTCCTCGCGATTGGCTCAGAAGTTTGAAAGCACGGTGCGTTGCATAATGCTGCTTCCCGAAAGTCACCTTCGCCTCCATACAGAAATGTTACTTGGTGAAGCATACGCAAAAGTATTGCAGTGAAGCATAAACGTGGAAAGGGGGTATTGCCACGGGACACAGTATGTATTCCTTAATTATGCATGCATTCACCCGGTATCTCCTGCCACAGTACGGGCACCTATATGCCTAATACGTGTACCGACAGGCCTTCAGAGCGTTTTCGAATGTGCCTGTGGCGGTTTGAGCCTTTAAGGGCAGTAAATGACAACCATTTATTTTTTCCGACTGGCCGATTTTTCGGATGTTTTCGCAGCCCCTAGAAGTTCAAAAAATCGTACGTGAACTGTGCAACTGACCAGGAAGATGCTTCAAATGGTCCGAGGGACGAACGACTGGCGGAAGGAAGACGAGAACATAAAATACCTACGCATTGAGGAATGAACGGGAAAGGAAGCGTGCTGCCGCCGTTTTGAAGGACCTTGAGCTCAAAAAACAAAGTGTTGGCTGATGCCGAGATCCAGGTGTCCCTTATCTAAACCAATATAAACTATTTAAAACAATGAAACAACAATAAGGTGTTGTGGGCGGGCTGAGAGTATGTCAGGACAGTTGAGGTTGACTTACGAGCTGTTGAGAGAGAGTCCTAATTGTGACAAAGTTCGGGCCTCATACCACTCAGCTTGCTATCAGTTGATAGAAATAGCTCATATTTGAAAATATTTGCTTCTATATGTATCTCCTTTTTATTCGTATTTGAGAATGTCCGACTCGATTTGCATATTTTTAAAGACATTTTATTTGCTGTGCATTTTACTAACCCCTCCCTTTATTCTGTATTTGAATAACATAAACACTACTCAGTATTCAAATTGGATTAAGTCGTTTTTTTAAATTTTTTTTTTCATATGCTTACTAGAGAGTGACAGTATCGGGAAATAATGGTTCCAGCCCGTCTTGACATAAAACATAGTTCTGCATCACTAAGGGAATTTTGCGAAGGCACTCAGGGAAAACCTGGAAAACTCGGGGAATTTGGAAATGTCAACTTGGTAGACACCCTGAGTTTACACCCTTTGGAGTGTCCCTTCTGATAACGCGCGTGCCGTTCGTTACTGGAAAGTTCCGGGCTCACAGCGTTAAAGAAAGGAAACGCATCAAGGCAGATGATTATTGTTGTGTGGCAGAAGGGGCACGCCAAAGGGTGTAAACTGGTCTTGGAGTGTGAAGGATCAAGCAAGCAAGCTCGATGAGACTGCCTTATTGGAACCTCGTGTGCCCTTCCTCTTCTCAACACATTGCCGCCTGCGAGAAAGTGGATGATATGGTCGATTATGACAGCGGCACCACGTGGTCTTCTAAACTTCACTCCTTAGTAGAGCCTTCATTTTGGATGAAGCTCTCCACCTGGAGGCAGTTTGAATCGGCACAATGCGTACCCGGGGTACCATTCTGGTCATTGTCAAATTCCGCCATTTGTCCTGAATAGTACCCCCGCACGTTTTCGCTTTCCAAGCCTGTCGTGCTGGCTGCGGCGGTTGCTGCTGGCGTCCCACCAGGCGGTAACGGACGCCCATGAATCTGATGGTGCGTGAGCGACTGCCACTAGAGGAGGCGCCAGAGGAGGTTGCTTGCTTTGCTTGGACTTGAACATGAGCAAGTTTTCTATGTCCGCGTTCTCGGCATTGGTGCCCCGACGGTGTCCGGTGGTGGCGTGCAGTAGGTCATAACAAAACTGGGACAGTTGCAAACTTTCGTTCTACTTTTGCTAACGTCGTCTGTGATCACTGGCTGTGGTGGACTGGTTGGTGTAGTCCGGGGAAATAGCACAGCCAGTCGACGGCGATTTTGGTTCAAAACATCGGTGCTGTCGCATATGACCCGGTCAGAGTTGTAACGACCCTCCGTGCTTCCTTAATGGCTATGGTGTTGGGCTGCTGAGCACGAGGTCGCTATCGAATCCCGGCCGCAGCGGCCGCATTTGATGGGAGTGAAATGCAAAAACACCCATGTATTTAGATTTAGGTGCACGTTAAAGAACTCCAGGTGGTCGAAATTTCTGGAGTCCTCCACTACAGCGTGCTTCATCATCAGAAAGTGGTTTTAGCACGTGGAACCCCATAATTTAATTTTTTTCGGGGTTGTAACGATTTCAATACAGTTGCGCTCACGCTGTGACGACCAGAACCGATGGCGTAGCCGCACGTGAAGGTCCTTCTCAAAGGTGATTAGCCACCCATTTGGTGGCTGTTGGGGTAGCTGGAGTAAGTTTTGTCTTCGAAGACAGGCTTTGTCTTTGAAGGAGTGTTCTACCGCAAGAATTTTTCAAATTTATTAATAGCAGAGATAGAAATATTTCAGTTACCACGAACCCATGGATTGCAAGAGCCGTGCGTCACCGCCAGCACACCCTCCATTTGCTCATTTAGCCCGCTGCGAGTGAAATTCCTTCCCTGCGTTTGCCCATGCCGGAGGATTGCGTGATAAAAAGGATGGAGGATGCTTAAGCTTCGCCTTTGAGAGTGGAACGCGATAGCGTTCAAAGATCCCGGACGCGTATTTACAATTGCTTGTAGGTACAGCGGGACGTGGCACTTGCGGAGACGACAGACGTTTGCGCACATGCGCGAGTAAGAGCGGGTGCGAGAAAGGAAATGTGGGGACTTTTGCTCCTTGAATATACGACTCTGCCTAGTGTTGTGACGCCTGTTTCTCGAAGCTCGACCG
The DNA here is from genome assembly GCF_050947875.1 of Dermacentor variabilis. Taxonomy (NCBI): domain Eukaryota; kingdom Metazoa; phylum Arthropoda; class Arachnida; order Ixodida; family Ixodidae; genus Dermacentor; species Dermacentor variabilis. Next base: position 219,515,662 of record NC_134568.1, read on the forward strand.
GCGTTACTATTGGGTAGCGTGGCGTTGTCGGCGGGCTGCAGGCATACGGTTGACCATGGCGACCAGGCAAGGACCAGACGATTTCTTGTGCGAAACTTGCAATGTTTATTCAATGGCTGGTGAAGGATAAGAAGAGAATGAAGTGAAAAAGTACAATGTAGGGCCCCTTAAATAGCCCCCTAAAATCGTAGGCGGGATCGTGCTCACCTCAACGTCACGTGACAGGCACTGATTCTGCTTGTGGATGGGCTGCTGATCCCTGTCATAGGTGACGTTCGCACGTGCTTCCCACCGCTGGCGGCAACGTGGGTCGGGGATCGTAGGCGACTGATCTTTTCTTCTAGGCGATGTTTGTTCGCGGAAAGCGTTCTCGCCTAGAGTTGGACAGTTCGTGGAAAGCTTTCTCCCCTTGGTCGCACGCACAAAGGGGCCTGTCATCACTGCGGGGCGCCTGCCAGACCGGCATCCACACGAAACAACCATAGCAAATTAGGAATCCATCCTCCGTTTCGGCTAAGCAGGGTCTTTCGAGCATCCTTTTTGCCCGGGATGGTACACGCCAACCGTAACAGCATCTATGGCGGGGGAGGACGATCCCGACGCGTAGGGGCCAGCAGCCACTGGGCGAGGGATTGGCGTTTCAGCAGCAGAATTTCCCTTAGGGGTGACGGACGAACCCTTGGTTCGTAGCTGGTAGATTCCTGGGAGTCGTTCATCAGTCCTCGTGGCGCTCTTGTGCCTTTTCTCCCTGGTCGAGTCCGGTAAAGCTGGACTTGCAAACCGGTCTCGCAACTTTTCGTCTCCTGTTTGGGCAAGCAATCACCCCAGAACTGTGTTGTACCCACAACCATAAGGCATGCGAGCACAAGGCCCCCTCTCCCAAGGTACAGCAGGTTTTAAAAAAAAAAAATCCGCTTCTGCTTTCCCATCCCTTTAGCGCGTCCTCCCCCCCCCCCCCCCGTACACTAAAACAGGCATTTCTTGAAAGCGTTAAGACGTGGTTACTAGAAGCTAACAATCAACTATAACTTCGCGATAATAAAAAGTTTGAAAAACAATTCAAACGTAAAAGTGCCACGCAACCAGAGTGAGCATGAGGCTTTCGCTAATCTAGGGGCAGCGACTCAGACCGTCGGCATTGCCGTTAAGTTTACCCTTGTAGTGAATATACAAGGTGTACTGTTGAAGAGCCAAGCTCCAGCGTAAAAGACGGCCGTTTTTCGTAGACATGGACTGCAGCCATGTAAGGGGACAGTGGTCAGTTTGTGTGGTGAACCTTGAACCAGCGATATAGTAAGCTAGCTTCTGCACTGCCCATACTACGCAGGCGCATTGCTTTTCTGATGCACTCTATGCTTCCTCACGAATTGAAAGCTTTCTACTGGCATACAGTACGGGGTGTTCGTTTTCGTCACCTCTCTTTTGACAAAGCACCATCCCCATACCCCTGTCGCTGGCATCACACTGAAGAATGAATGGCTTATAGTAGTCGGGCGCGTTCAACACTGGCTGACTCGTTAGTGCTTCAGCATACTTAAAAAGCCTTTTCTTTTGCGTCATTCCACTGTACCGTTTGCGGTTCTGCTTTTCTGAGAGCATCTTTTAAAGAACTTGCAATCTTGCAATAACGCCGGATATATCTTTGGTAATAACATGCCAAACCAAGGAATGACCTGATGTCCCGCTTGGTGCGTGGTTGTGGGAAGTTGTCTATTGCTGCCAGTTTAACCTCTGAAGGCCGACGATGGCCTTGCCATATTACGTGACCTAGATAAGCTACCTCCGTGCGCCTTAATTGGCATTTGGGATTGGCCTTAATTGGCCTTGACAGCTAAGTTGACCTCTCGTAGACGACACAACACGGTTCGCAGGTGTTGCATATGGTCCGCCCATGATGAAGAAAAAATTGCGATGTCATCGAGATATGGAAGTGCAAAGTCCCCTATTCCCCGTAGCACCTGGTCCATAAGGCTAGAGAAACAATAGGGAGCACTCTTTAATCCAAAGCTCAGGACTTTCGGCCGAAAGGTTCCCATCGGAAATAAACGCCGCAAGCCTGCTTGCCCTCTCGGTCAACAGAACCTGCCAGTACCCTCTGACTAAATCGAGCATGGAGATGAAATTAGCACTGCTAACTCTCAAGGATTTCCTCGATATGCGGTATTGGGTAGGTCTGGTCCTTTGTGATTAAGTTGAGCCTGCAGTAGTTGATACACGGTCGCGGCTCCCTTCCTGGGACCTCAACCAAGATAAAAGGCGAGGTATAATCACTCTCTCCTGGCTCGATTACACCTAGCTCTAACATCTTGTTTACTTCATCGGCCATGACTTGACGTTGACGAGGTGAAACGCGATAAACTTTTGAACGAACTGGGTCCAATCAGGTTAACTCGATATCGTGAACGATCGCAGTGGTTCTGCCAGGTGTGTGAAAATTTGTCTTTAAATTCCAACACGAGTTCCCTCAGTTCGGCCCTTTGATTGGGATTCAACTCCGGCTGCTCTTCTAGCTTGTCGATGGTATCGTGAATGTCTTTTGCCCCCGTTATTGATGGTAACTCCGGAAAGTCTACAGGCATCTCCTCAGGTTGGGTAAGGGACGTGTTGACAACGGCCTCCCTCTGCCAGTAGGGTTTAAGTAGATTGCTGTGGTACACTTGTGGTGTCCTTCGTTTTTCCGGTACCGTCATTACGTAGTTTGTTTCAGATAATTTCTGAATTTTGTCAACCGGTCCTTCCCATTGAACCTGTTGTTTGTTTTTCAATGAGGGTTTCAGGATCATTACCTTTTCCCCAACGTCAAAGCGTCGTGTTCGAGCCGTCTTGTCATAGTAATGCTTAGCGTTGCTTTGGGCCTTACGCATTTCCTGCCCTGCTAATTCTTGAGAAGTGTGCAGTCCGTCTAACAGCTCTAACACGTATGCCACAACCGAAGAGTCGTCCGCCCGACCTTCCCAGGCTTCTCGAGTAATGCGAAGAGGGGACCGAAGGCAGCGACCGTAAACGAGCTCTGAAGGTGAAAAACCTTGTTGGCTCGTGCGGTGCAGTTCGAAGCACGAACATTGCTGCAGGCAAGCAAACCTCCCAATCGGCTTTCTGCTCATAACAAAGGGCTCGCAAAAGCCGTTTCATGACTGAGTGGACTTTCTCTACCGCGTTGGACTGCGGGTGATACACTGAGCTATGAATGATTTTAATACCGCACGTTTCCAGAATTGTCGAGGTCAGTGCGCTCGTAAAGACGGGTCCTTGATCTGACTGGATTTCTGCGGGAAGCCACACTCGCGCGAAGATAGACAAAAGCGCGTTGACGATCTCCACCGAGCTTAGTTGTTTGAGGGGCACCGCCTCTGGGAATTTAGTTGCGGGGCATAGTACAGTGAGAATATGCCGATAGCCAGACTGCGTTCCAGGAAGTGGTCCCACTGTGTCTATTATGAGCCGGTGAAGCGGCTCTCTGATGATGGGAAAAAGTTTTATTGGCGCTTTAGCTTTATCTCCGGGATTGCCTATGCGTTGACATGTGTCGCAGCTTCTCATGAATGCTTCCACTTCCCGAAAGCAGCCGGGCCAGTAAAATTCCTGCAGTAAGCGGTCGGTCCTTTGTTTTTCGAATGCCCAGATGCCCTGTCCAAAAGCCCCCGTGAACCAGGTGCAGGAGCACGATGGTGATGCGGCACCACGAGTTTGTCGAATTGCACTCCCTTTCGACTGATGTACTTTCTATAGAGGGCGCCTGCCCTATTGAGGAACTTTACATTCTGTTTGGCTACACCTTTTTTCGCGTCTGGCCTTAGGTTACGCAGGGTGGAATATTTTTCCTGTTGAGCAATCAATGTTGCAGGGCTCACATTCAATAACTTCTGCATTCTGGCTCGCGAGATGTTTCAGGCTCCAGTGCTTTCCTGACCTCTTCATTATCTAGTGTACTTTCCGCAATATAGGGCTGTCCTGTTTGGTGCTGGTTGACGAATCCTCCGTCAAACCTGTTTCTTCCACCACTTGACATTCGTATACTGCCTTGGCCGCGAGCTCCCTTGGAACGAGTTAGGGCTTGCACTATTCCCTCACTAACCCCGATTTCCCCTGCGTCTCAGCAAATCCCTAGATGTGTCAGAAAACAATACGGATACTGCGGCGGGAGATGTGCCGAGACGGTGGCTTCAGTGTCCAATACTCCAAAAGGCCCTTCTATGCGAATCTTTGCCACAGGGAGACAAACACTGGAGGCCTCTAAGGCTTGCCTTATCCAAGCACATTCTCCCGTGAACTGGCCTTCCTCTACGTACGACGGGTGCACCACGTCCATTGTGGCTGCCGAGTCGCGAAGCACCCGACACGGTTTGCCGTTTACCTCAAGGTCTCGAATGTACGGTTCTAGCGATTTCAGATTTTCCTTGTTACTAGTTAGTGACATCAACACTAGTTTGCGATGTTTGCACCCCACAGAGATATGCCCCGTTTGCTGGCAGTTGTAGCAAACTACTGGTTTCTTTGCCTCGAAAGCTTTTCTTTTGCCTTTCTGCCCTCTGTTCAGGTGACTCCTCCTTTCCCTTGCTGTTCTCGTCACTAATTTTCACCGAATCTGACCTTTCCTTTGATTTATATTGACTCGACTTTGACCATCGCTCTGGCTTTTTGGGTTTTTATTTACTCATCTCCTTCTTAGGAACTTCGTTGCCTTCGAACGCACGGCGAGGTACGTACTCCTCAGCGAGATCGGCCACTCTCGTGATAGTGTCCACACCTGGCCTATTCTGAACCCAATACTTGGATATTGCAGCTGGCGGTAGAACTTTTCTAAAGCAACGCACTGCATTGTCTTTTCGGCGTCGCCGAGTGCACCCTCTTCTCTGAGCCATTCTTTCAGGTTTACTTCCAAGGTGTATGCGAAATCTGAGTATGACTTACTTTTGGTCTTCTCGACCTCCCTGAATTTTCGCCTGAATGATTCTGCTGATAAGCTATACTTTTTAAGCAGACTCGCTTTGACTTTGTCGAAGTCGTCTGCTTCTTCCCCATGCGGCAATAATAGCTACCTCACGTGGCAGTAACGTAAGCAAGCGTTTCAACCACGTGTTTCTTGCGAATTTTGCCTTTTCACACACGCGCTCGAACTGTACCAGAAAAAGACCTATGTCCCCTCCTACTGCGTAGGGTGCCATCAAGTCTGTCATTCTGCGCTCGCTTTCTCACGCCTCTGGCTAAGTCGGGTATTTTGAGCCTTCAGAAACTCAATCTCTAGGCGCCTTATCTTGAGGGCGTCGCGTGCAACGCGGTCACGCTCTTTGGCCATACATACTGCCCGCTCGCGCTCTTCTTTTTCTTCTATGCGCTTACGCTCTTTCTCCTTCTCCGCAATGCTCTCTAGGCATTCCTTCAGTTCGTCGTCTGCCCCGATCGCTTCGATCGCCTCAATGATCTCCGGCTTTCTCTTTGATTCGGCAATTTGGAGGCCCAGCTCTCTGGCCAAGCTAAACAATTCCGGCTTCTTTAGTGCCTTCAAGTTTATGGCTGCCTTTAGTGCTACTAACTGTTCACTCTATAACAACCTCGACGTACTCAAAACTTCCGTCAACGGTTAAAGAAAAATCACTGCTCTGTACTTCCCCAAAAAATACGTGAAAGAAGAGCCGTGCACTCACCATATGCAGTCATGAATCCTGACACCTTGCTTCCGAACGTCACCAGGACGAAGAGGAGACGATCTCTTAGATGTCTTACAAAGTTGGGGGGTCTCCAGGATAGCGTATCCCGTCGTTGCCAACCAGTTGTTGCGATGCCTGTTTCTCTAAGCTCGACCGACGTTACTATTGGGTAGCGTGGCGTTCTCGGCAGGCTGCAGGCGTCCGGTAGACCATGGCGACCAGGCAAGGACCAGACGATTTCTAGTGCGAAACTTGCAATGTTTATTCTGTGGCTGGTGGAGGATAAGAAGAGAATGAAGTGAAAAAGTACATTGCAGGGCCCCTTAAATAGGCTCCCTAAAATCGTAGGCGGGGTCTTGCTCACGTCAACGTCACGGGACAGGCACCGAGTGTTTGTGGATGGGCTGCTGATCCCTGTCCCAGGTGACGTTCGCACATGCTTCCCTCCGCTGGCGACAACACGTGGGTCTGGGATCGTAGGCGGCTGAGCCCTTCTCCCATGTGACGTTCGCACGTGCTTCCCTCCGCTGGCGGAGACGCGGCTCGTTGATCGTAGGCGGCTGAGCTTCTAGGCGACGTTGGTTCGCGGAAAGCGTTCTCCCCTCTAGTTCGACAGTTCATGGAAAGGGTTCTCCCCTTGGTTGCACACACAGAGGGGCCTGTCATCACTGCGGGGCGCCTGCCAGACCGGCATCCACACGAGACAATCGTAGCAAATCAGGAATTCATCCTCCGTTTCGGTTGAGCAGGGTCTTTCGAGCATCCTTTTTGCCCGGGATGGTGCTCGCCAACCGTAACACTGGGTACTAGGAGGAGTTCTTTAGCTCGTGTTGTATGCTTTTGTCCCTAGGCGTGCCGGCAGAAGTCGCGGGGCGCGGTTGTGCTGAACTTCGCGTCGCAAGTTGGTGGCTGGACGTAAATATATATATTAAATCGTATTTTTTGCTAGTTGAAACAACATGTCGTTATTTCGCATTATTGGCGGAGCCTCTAGGACACCAAAGCGGCAACGGGGACATCAAAGCTAGAACCCGGATTGGTTCGTGGGTTGGGGCTTGCCGAGGCCCGCGCGTGCCAGGGGAGTATAAGATGGGCTGTCCGCTATCGCGCATCATTGGCACCATTGATGGCACCGTCACCATCGGCACGGCTCCGTGAACTGTTCACCTTCGTTATCTTCCCACGGCGACAGCTCATTCTCTTCAAGCCAGCGACGGGCAAAACCTGCACCATCTTTGCGTCATTCGTCCCTTCTACGACAAAGCAAGCTTTCGGCGACACATTCGCCGCTATATTGATATTAAAACTGTGAACTGCTTGTTTTCGAATAAACAACGTTAAAATCGAAAGCGGACTGGCCACCAGGAACTCTCACGGAACCCCACTTCTGACATCACAAAAGGCTACGTGCGGTCAGGTTGACTTTACAAACGTTCTTTTCTCTCTTTTTTTTGCGTCAGTTGCGCTTTCCGAGACCGTTTAATTGGAAAATATTTGTTCGCATAGCTTTTACAGAAGCATGTTTAATCAAAATCTCTTCGCTCGGCTAGATAATCTCGAGGACGGGCTCCAAACTACTCATTTTCTTTAGCCATGTAAGATCAATACTTGAAGATATAGTTAACGTATCTTCGATAATTACGCGCACATCTCAACTTACTCCGTATCTAGAGGTTACCAATAAACTCGAATAATAAAATATCACCAAGACTTATTTTGGTTAGTGTTTTTATTTGGAGCAGTTAAAACCAGCTGACATATTGACAGTGCAGTAGGTTTGCTATGAAGCAAGTGTGAGAGCATGGACAGGTTTTCTTGGCGCAAATCAGGTTCATGAGCTTAAACGCATGTGCCTAGCCGTGTACTTCTGCCTTTACAATGGATTCTCCTACATTATACAAGAAGCACCTCAGCGCTACGGTACATCACACAAGGTGTGCGAGAACATTGTGTGCGCTCCCGATTACATTTCTGAGCGCTGCTGGCATCAGGCTGGATTTCCTGGCGTCATTAGGAATAAAAAGTCGGGAGACGCTTAAGCTTTGCCTTCAACAGTGGAACGCCCCCGATAGCATTCAAAGATGCCTGACTGCTTCTCACGCTTCCCGGCAACTGCAGCTTGTAACTGGGAACTGTAAATGTAACTGGGAAATGCTAACGGCGAACGCTATGCACGAAGGTGAGCGTTCTGGTAGAAACGCGGCCACTTGCGTGGGCCGATCCCGGAGGTAGAGCACAGCCGCGCCAAGAAAATTGCATCATTTTCAGGTTTAATGCTTTTAATATTTCAGTTTTAGAAGATTTAACATAAAAGGTATGTACTATCGGTATTTTGTTTCAGTGGCATTTGTTTGTGGGCTGTCAGTCTCAAAACTCCGTGGAATAACTTTGTCAAGACTAAGACAAGGTATGAGCAACTATAGTGATGGGATGTTGTCTCAACATAACATGCATATACCGCATGTCATCTGGCAAGGCATGGCATATACATATGCCTAAATATGTGCGAAAATTTTTGCTCACTGACGACGACGCCGACACGAGATTTTCGGAGACACGGGGCACCGCTTTAGCGTTAAAACAGTTGCGTGGTGGAAAGAACTGGATGTATTCTTCAGTACTTTGAAACAGATGGAGCAGCGCGGACATGTACGTTAGAATGAAAGGTGCTAATGTATTAGGATGAGTGTTCGCGGCATATATTTGGCTGTCTAATGTTAAGACCTAAAAAAGTAAATACCGTAGTTTTGTGACAGTTATTGCTGACGTATGTAAAGTCACGTGAAATATGAGCTCCGACACGGCGCCCGTGATGGAACTGGCCCTTAGACTAAGACTACAGGGCTATACATTGACACGCGACATACTGGTTTAATAACTATCAGTAATCTGAAATTGTTTAGCTCTGGAGCTTTTGATATGTCTGCGCCGCTCTGCAGTCTTGGAGGCCCCTTTTACCACGCGCATTATACTTCAGCTGATATTGAAGCAACAGTACATTATTATTTTGTTTTACGGGTGAGCTTCCTTTAGCGTCTCACCACTGTTCCAAAGTTATCGCTTAGCTCAAGACGCGCCTGCATGTATTTCAAGTACCGAGAATATCGTCACGGGTTCAATAGCGACAGAGAGTTATCTAATCAGAGTGCGCGCGTGAAGCGAATACTGGCGTATACATTCTCGATCACATTTCACAACGGCCTCCCTATGCCAGTAGGGTTTAAGTAGATTTCACGCGTCAGTTGGCAGCTGCTTCTCTTGACAATGGCGCACAGGTTCGTGATAGTGTCGCGAAAAGAGTATAGCGCTGGCCTCTTTGCTTTCTTTCGGAGAATTTTGTGGGCTCCTCGACGCGGGGGGAAACCTTTGTACACAACCGATGCCATGACTCGTAGATGAGATTCAGAGGAAGCCCAATTTTGCGAGCAGCCATCGTTGTGCTTTGAGTGTTTTGTTTTCCAGCGCAAGCTCGCCTTTACAATGAGTCATATCCGTGATTCGCTTTGTTCTTCACGTCACTACAGCTTGTCAGTATAGACGGGCTACATCTTCATTGAGTGAATACTGGGAAATGAACTAGGATTTATGTTGCGTGTGCGTTTACTCATTTATAGAAATAATTTATTATTCGCAACTGACTTTTTAATCTGAGTTGTAAATGACAGCAACCGGGACACTCACAGGTCTCAAGAATAAAGAAGATTTAAATGCTTATTAGTCTGCTTTCGCCTGATGGCAAAGAATGACATTGCAGTAAAAATATCCTTAGGATAATCTAACGTTTCATATGAGTTCCCCCTTTGCAAGCTGATACCGACTTGAAGGTGTTTCGTATTGTATGTCCTTGACGTATGTCAAACTTTCGAACAAAGGGTCATTCCGAATTTTTCATTTCGGGAAGGCGTGTTACCCTCCTGCCTTTCGCTCCAGTTCACAACCACGCAAAAGACGAAAGTTCTGGGTGAGTAGCGTCGTTCGTACAAACCCACGAGCTACCGTAACTCACCTCGCCTGTATTGCTGTCATTTAGGCTTGGATAGGAAATGTATTTTTTAAATCGACGCATCAGGAATATGAAAAAACCTGCCCTCTACTAGCGCAGCTAGGTTTCTTTCATTTTGTACTTCGTCCTGTGAGAGATGAGGCATGCCACAGACACAAAAAAGTGCAACATACTAAAGAAAAGGGCAGATAATGGAAGTGCGAAAGGCAAGGAGTTTACCCATGGACGTGCCTGATTGGGTACCGTACACATGGGGAGGGAAAATTTAATGGTAATTTAGCGGTAAATGCGAATGAAATGCGGTAAGCATTACGTCGCACCTCTGTGAGGTCCCAGATCCATGATTTATGCCGCGTTTACTAAATTGCAGTGTTCAGTACTTCACTCCACACACGTCCTGTCTCTTGAGGAGCGAAGTGTAACCGACGGGGGGGGGGGGGGGGGTTGGAGCATACCACCATGTGTGTGTGTGTGTGTATATATATATATATATATATATATATATATATATATATATACTTTTCTAAGCACTTCCCATCTCTCTACCTCTCCCACGTGACCAGCTTGCCAAACTTCACACGCTTACACTTTTTTTTCCACTTTGACAATCTTAATGCTATGTATTAAGACATAAACAGATAAGGAAAAAGAATGAAGAGGTGGCGAGAGTGAACACTGCAGTACACACAGTGCAGGCACTTTCAAGAAGCACAGTTGGTCTTTTGTGGCCTTGTGAATCGAATAATGCTTAGACCAAGTTCCCAAGGTATTTTTCTCCTATAGTGATCTGCCTTCGAACCGGGTAATGATTGCTCACGGAGCAGAGTGCTGAGTGTGGAAGTGGCAGAAAAGGTGCTTTATACTGTCTCATCACCCAGCGAAAATTGCATGCGCGCTGCTGGACATTCCTAGAAAGCTATATGCGACGTCCAGCCATATGCAACATAGCGGCATTGTTTTGCTATTACAGATTCCAGGTGAGAGAGAGGATGGTTTTGAAGATGAAGAGACGCTATCTTCTGCCGCAAATTAGGGTTAATGAATGAGTGAATGAATTCATTAAAAAAAAACGAACGTCGGTGGAAGCACGTCGCTGCACATTGGGAAAGGAGCGAGGTACAAAAAGAGAGAAAAAAAGGAGTCCAGGCGGCAGGCGAAGTCGCATTTAAGGGTCGGGAGAATATAAACGGGAATTTCTGAAACCAGTTTACTTTCAGTGTAGATGTGTGATGTAGCGAGCAAATGATTGGAGTCACCGCCCAGCATCCGTCCTTGCGGTAGTATAAGCACCCGCCGTTCTTGGTAATTACAGTTTACCAAATACCACTCTTGGCAATTACTTATTCCTCGGTCATACCTCGCCGCGTATCCCTTAGTGACAGGTTCTGTGAATTAAGCTGCGCTGTCGCGACAACTTGCGACCATACCGTGACTCTTGCGGTTACGGTTGCCATACTCGTGGCCCTTGCGTTTGCGGGAATATAAACATCAGTTTACTGCGCAGGTTAAAGAACAGACAGTTTAGAACAGCATTTCTCGCCTTACATGCGCTCAACGCAAGTACCTTTGTAGTATGTATACGGTGCGCGCAGTGGCGTAGCTAGGTCGTTCGGCACCCAAGGCCCATAGGTCGTCTGTCACCCCCCCCCCCCCCCGGGTGTAGTGAGGAAGGCGAAGATATCGAAAATTTTCGGGGAGGGGGAGTATTGTTTCAGCACCAGCACAGCCGCCTTGAATACCGCACGTGTCCCCCTCCCCTCTCCATCCCTTCACTTTCGTTCCCAGAGATCGCGAATGTAGCAGGTATACACGCTGTTTTATTTTCTGCACTAAATACCACAGGGTGCTGCACTGATGTCATGAGCGCATTTCCCCATCTGCTGTCAGACTGTAATCCTTGGCAGCCAATACAGATGCAGCATTGTGGGAAATATGGCTCACAACTAACAAAACAATTCTAATGGAATTTTAATGAGTGATTTTAGAGACGATATTACATTTCCAAAATTGAAGCCCGACAGTCATATGTTCCCCAACGACAACGTCACAGAATTCGTCGTAGGTACTACGGCGTGCAGTATTTTGGCTGTGGATAGCCCTGAACCCAAACGAAAATTAAATAGCGCGTCAGTGACAATGATTTCCTGATCCTATTAGGAAACTCCATCTGCTTTCCTGCCGCGCGGTTGAGAACGCTAGGACAATTACGATTTCTCTTCATTCTGATCCATAAAGCCTGTCTTTGTTTGCTGCTATTGGCAAACGCCATTATCCGAGCTGCGGTACCGCCACAAGGTTGGCAACGGAACAGGCACGCTTCGCGTCGATTCCTGGCGTTAACATGCAAAAAACAAAACAAAAGCGAGAGAAGGCCGCAATGAAGCTCGTGCTAGCGAAAGCTTGCGCTACTGTTGGTCTGCACTCGCAATGGAGAGGATAGAAATATCGACGTCACTGGTGCAGTATTTCATATTTATTTCGGTACTGCCATACTGGGCCACCACAGTGCCAAAGTACTGCAGGCTCTAGCACCCAAGACGATTTTGTTTAGAGAAATTTTTTTTTGTTGAGTTATTATATGACTTTGGGCACTCAATTCCAGAATTGCAATGTTTCCTCTATGATTGTTATTTAAGCTGTTACTTAAGATAATAATATTTGGGATTTTACGTGCCAAAACCACTCTCTGATTATGAGGCACGCCGTAGTGGAGGACTCCGGAAATTTTGACCACCTGGGGTTCTTTAACGTGCACCTAAATCTAAGCACACGGGTGTTTTCGCATTTCGCCCCCATCGAAATGCGGCCGCCGTGGCCGGGATTCGATCCCGCGACCTCGTGCTCAGCAGCCCAACACCATAGCCACTGAGCAACCACGGCGGGTCTGTTACTTAAAGGGACACTAAAGGTTACCAGAAACTCAAGTTAAAGTGGTAGAGCAATGTTCTAGAACGTCTAAGGCGTCAATATAATCGCGAACAGAGCTTTAGTAACCGAGAAATTGAGGTAAATGCATGACACGATTTGAGACCCCCCAGCGACATTCCGGTACTAGCCCGATGACGAAAGGTCTCCTCATAATTTGTGTTACTAATACGCAACTACTCGTATTAAAAATATCATTTCATTCGATTATAAACCGGAAAAAATGCTACTTGTCTACGTCTATTCGATTCTAGGAAAAAATAACATTTTGACGTTACCCTTCAGTAATATGGGTGGTCGAAAGGTTTCGTTTTCGCTCGACTCTGCGCCGCGCACGCTTTGGAGTTTCAGTAGTTTCGTTATCGCGTCGTGCTGTGAGGGTTCTGCTCGCGAAACTTTCATTTGGAACAAGCAGCGAGAATGCCACGTCCATGTGATGTCGTGGGAAGCCCTCGTTGCTTTCCCGCTCCGGAGAGCCGGTGTCGAGGCCGCCGTCGTAGTACGCAACGACGCCGGCAGTGCGAGCCCTCAGAAGCAGGTCGCGCTCGTCGGTGCTCAAATCGCTGAAGTTGAGCCCACCATCGCGAGCCAATCTGTCGGTGTCAGGGTCCATTGCGACGAGCGTCGAAGTTAGCGTCATAGAATGAAGTACCAGCTTATGGGCGTCTTGCGCTGGAGTGTGAGGTATAGTAGCGGCGCCTGGTGGCGGTGCGGGAAACGACATCTGGGTCGTGCCAGCTTGGGTCGTATTGAGCCCTGGCTGTGGCGAAGCACGTTTCTAGGCCGAGTTTTGCGTCGATTCGCACATTTTTATGCCCTGTTGCGAGTGCGAAAAGGCTCGTCGCTTCTCATAGACCACGCCGACCACGCTGCGAGCTCGCTGCAGCCTATAGTTTAACGAAAACGGACTCTCCGTGTGCCGTGGGACGTAACGTGGGACGTAATTCGTTTCTCCTTCCGCTAGCCACCATACTCCCGCTTTCGCTCTGCTGTCGGCTCTGTCTTGGCTCTGTTTCTGGCCGCGCGTTCGCGTTTTGCGCAGAAAAGCCGTAGCGCCGTCTGCGGACGCCGTTCTACTCACCGATGGCGCAACGTCACTATGAGACCATGATGTCAGTTCTCCTCGATCGGAGGGCGGGCGATTTGAACTGCGCTAGAGGTACGCGGACGCTTCAGAACGCATTTTCTCTTAAAATAAGTCTCTCCTTGGCACGAAACAAGCGTTTCGAGGTTTCTGGGATGGTATTTCAACAGTCCACGTTGACTTAATAGTAACCTTTAGTGTCCCTTTAAGATATCATACTTTAAGATAGCGCGGACTAAACGGAAGAGGGACCCAAGAGCCACATGGCCTAACTGTATGTTTAGCGACGTCCGCTCCGATCATGAGCTCACGGCGAGTAGTTTAGTGACCACTTAGCAATTTACATTTTTAGCCCGCACATTTGTGCAATTATTACGTAGGTTGGTGATAAAGCTGCAGCCGACAATTCTGCGGCACTACGCTTCTGGTACATCGGGTACATGAGCTCGAGCTGCTGGTTACCGGAGCGTCTTAACCATTTACGCCCAGTCAAGCCGGCGGAAAGAGGTGGGTCTTCAGACATATATGACACCCCCCACCCCCAACTGGCACCCGGCGCCAGGTGCCAATTTGAACATTGGTGGAAGAAAAGTGGGAAAACGACAAACAACGGAAGCGTGCTAAAACAAAGTTCACAATAGGGCTGCAGAAAGTTTGGTTATGGGAATTCATCGTTTTTTTTTCTTTTTCTTTTTAAGATATAGGTAGGACATTAGGCAATCCATCCATCCATACAAATAAAGTATTTTAGGGAACCAGAGTTGCGCCAAGGTACGCCATCTTGAGCTCCAATGTTATGCGGGAATGCAACACCCCGTACGTTAGGAGCCGCGCTCGCGCGACAGTGCCAGGAGCTCAATAATGCGGCTGTTTGGGCGTGTTGGTAAGACACGACAAAAACTTTTAAGCGCACAACCAGACGATGGCGGTGAAAGAAGACACACGAGCTTTAACTTGCAAAATTTTTATTGAGACCCGCGAAGCGGATATGCAGGCTTTTTTTGGTCGAATATCACGCAAGCGCAGTTAGCAGAACAGTGAAGAAGCAAGTATTGTAATTCCTTGCAAGTTAAAGCAATGAATGGCTTGGACACACAGTCACCTCCTAAACTATCAATCATCTCTGCCTCGATCATTGCACGCGTCAGTTGGCAGCTGCTTCTCTTAACAATGGCGCACAAGTTCGTGATAGATTGGCACGCTGCTCGATTTTTCACCGGAGTTTGTGCTTTGGCCTGAACTGGAAACAGCTAGCACTAGGATTATTACTAGATTCGCACTTCCTGCAGTACACATCAAGAAACCCTCCGCACTTTTTCTCACATTTCTACATGTTCACAAAGCCGGTCATTTATACACCTCCCACTTTGACCTACATAAGTCTCACCACAAGAAATCGATGTACTATATGCGATCAGTTGGGCAAAAGGTGAATGTTCAAGTTCTTTCTGCTCGTGACAAGCTTTAAAAAATGTGCAATATGACCAATCCTGCCTGGCGCCTTTCATGAGATTGGATGCAATAAGAATCACAAGGACAAGTTCGTGGATTGTGCGGAATCGATTGTATATAATACTCATTCGCCGATTGGTCGGGCTGAGCTCCGCCTTCACTGGCTCTGCATCATGATGCAACGTCGTGTCGTTTACTTCCGGCTGTCTTGGAGCCAGCCCGCGAAGCCCCAACCCCTCCGCAAGCCGCCTGGTCGTCGATCCTCCGCGAGAGCCATCCAAGCAGTGTGGGTTGCGACGTTGTGTCGCAGCGCCGAGCGTATCTGGTATTCTGGTAACCGCAGGCAAGCTGGGCGTTTTGATGGACGGGCGAAAGCGTAAAATCCATCCATACTACTACCGCTCTGATAAAGGGAATTTAGCGTATATGCCTTAGCGTAAACGAGAACGTCCTGCACAGTGCAGCCACTTGGTGGAGCAGAGCTTAACCAGCCAAACACAGCTATACTATTGCTGTAACCAAATGCAAAGCATATTAAACATTTAAAAAAGACATCGTGTTCACGATTACGTTCCTGCTGAAAATGTACACCAGCAGCAAAGTAGAATACATTTGGTTACTGCTATATTAGCTCCGTGTGTTTTTCTGGTTGAGCTCTGTGCCGCCAGGTGGCTGTACCGCACAGGCCGTTCACATTTGTGCCTCCGCTCATCCGGTAAACGCCCAGTCCGCTTGCGCTTATTCGAATACCGGACACGATAAAAACTCTATCGGGGTAGTAATCCTCCGGCGTGAAGTGACGGCCGCAAACGCGTAGATCCTGGCGCCGATCGGATTCCGACAGTCCGATGCGCTGGAGCCACTCCCCTCGTCTGCTGCATTGCAGAGGGACACGACGTCGCAGCTTGACATATCGCCGATCGCTACGTTTGTAGCCCACAACGCAACAAGGGCGAACCATGATGCTCGCGAAAAGAAAGCTCGAGGCCAGCACTGACCTCCGGAGGTCTCGTCAACACGGATCACGTTATAACACAAGCAGACAACACTTTCATACCCAGGAATTCTGGACATGCGTCTAGTTTCTTTTTTCGCCACCACGTGGCGTATGGATCTTAAAGATTTGAAGTTCGTGCCGTGACGTATGCCATGACGCACAACTAAAGAAAACACAATAAAAAGAAGCACACCCTGAGACTGTTGCTTCACCTCGGCACTTGGAGACGAGCGCGCTTATGTATCGTCCTTATCTTGAAGACAACCTGCTACTTGCTGGACTTGCAATGAATCGACGATTTTGCTAGACACCTTGCCAGACAGCTCGTCGTCATTCCGGGTGAGATGTCTGGCCGAGATCACGGCTCCCGCAAAGCTTCCGTTGGGTTTCCGTTCTTCATTGTTTTTTATTATTTGTGCTACGACTGCGACCGCGGGCTTCCGTATAGTCAGCGTTATTTTTGTTGTGTTATTTAAGAACCGGTGTGATTCAATAAGAGAAAGCTTTAGCCCGGGCCCTTCTTCGATGCCGGCTGCTCAAATACATGCAAAACACATAAATAATTTTATGAGAAAATCGCTCAACCGATCTGAATGATAATTGTTGCATCAAGAGAGAACGTTAGGTCACAGTGATCGCTGCAATAATTTTGATTTAGGCCATGGCATTCTTGACAAGAATTATCGGAAATCGGCAAATCTGAAAAAAGAATAGAAGTACGAAGTTTACAAATATGTTAGTTCGGATACAAACTGATACCGCATTCCTCTAAACTGCATCCCTTGGAGCATCTCAATCGGACAAATTCGATGTATGAATTGATAACTTATGTGAAGGTGTTACACTGCCTGTAAAGATTTTGCGAATGCCATATTCAGGAGTTAGTGGTGTATTTCAGGGTGGCATATGATATATCATTTTTGTCCCCATTAAATGAAATATTAGGTGGAGCTTACAGAATTACAATATCATGTTTAGTTGCTGAGATAGAGTCGTATACTTCGAGTATTGTTTCTTAAAATTTCGCATTTTTTGAGAATTTAAAAAAGTGGAAGCTAAATAAAAATTCGCTTTCTGAAATCTCATTTTAACTGTTTCTTTTAAGTTCAACATAACTCATGAATTGTGCAGTCGTTGTAAGAAGAAAGGATTGCTGATTTCTCATGTAGGAGCTTAAAGGGACCCTGAAACGCTTTTGACGATTTTCTACAAACGTATTGAGTCGTTAGAGTAGGTCCTTCTGATCATTAATTGACACATCTAAGTGCTCCGCGTAAAGCGTGTAATTTATTATAAGGTTTTAAATATGCACATCGCTGCCGATCGCAGCGCACTGCTCGGCGGAATTTTAAGCCGCCCCTACCCATATGACCGAAATCACCCATACGACGTCAGTGGGGCGAGCTATCCGATTGGCTGACAAGGGCGCGTGATCGATAATTTTTCCAACTTTATCGTAAACAAATGATCTTCGTAATAGTTGGAATGTTAGTTAATTTGTTTTTATGAAAAGAAAGTAACATAAAGAGAATGCAGAAGAATAATTTTTCAGTACACTTAAGCACTTCCGGCACACAGCATGTGTCGTCTGCTTGTGTTACAACGTACTCCATTTTGAAGAGAGCTCCGCGGTCAGAGTCGGTCTCAGTCTTTTCGCGAGCACTATGATTCGACTTTGTTGTCTTGTGGACTGCAAACGTAGCGACTGGCAATATGTCAAGCTGCGACATCGTGTCCCTCTGCAAGGCAGCGTACGAGCGAACTGGCTGCTGCGCATCGGACTGCCGCTATCCGATCGGCGCCAGGATTTGCGCATTTGTGGCCGTCACTTTACACCGGAAGATTACTAACGCAATAGCGTTTCCCGAGTCCGGTATTAGGGAAAACGGAAGCGCAAGGGGACAGAGTCTGGCCGCTTGACTTTGCCGTAACGGGATGAGCCATGAGATGAGCAGAAGGGCAAATGCGAATGGTCTGCACGGTGCAGCCACCTGGTGGCACAGAGCTCAACCATACACAGTAGCAGCAACGAAGTGTATTCTTCTTTGCTGCTGGTGTGTATTTTTCGCAGGAGTGTAATCATGAACACGTTGTTTTTATAAATGTTTAAAATGTTTTACACTTGGTTAGAGCAATATTAGCGCTTTGCTTGGCTGGTTAAACGCTGCACCAACAAGTGTATGGACCGTGCAGACCGATCAGGCCGCTCACGTACGTCTACGCTAAAGTTCCTTCATCAGCTTGAGTTTATGCCTACAGTCATTTGCCGAAATGACCAGCTTGCCTGTGGTTACCGGAATACAAGACACGTTCGGCGCTACGACAGAATGCTCGCAACGCACGCTGCTTCGATAGCTCTCGCTTGGGGTCGACGGCCAAGCGGCTAGCGGAGCGATCTCGCGCGGGCCGGGGCGGGCTCCAAAACAAACGGAAGTGGACGATGTGACGTCGCATCGTGACGCTGAACCAGTGAAGGCGGAGCTTAGCCCCACTCGCTCGGCGAACGAGTTGAGGAGGAAAAGCATGGCTAGGGAGGAGGGTAGCTTCTAATCGCTTGTAGCTCCATTAATACGTAACGATTCACTTAAATTGTGGTGCGAATGTTCTACTTAAGCTGTACCCTACGCGTCTACAAAATTTGTCCGAACCGTTTCAGGGGCCCTTTAAGCTTCCCGTTAAGTTCGGTTTAGAATAATATTTTGGCTGAGAGAAGAAGCAAGACGGGTAGCGTATATACATTATGGCGGCTCCTGAAAAAAAAAAGGAAATCGCAGCCGCGAACTTCAGCCATCCTTGGTGCAAGGTGTCGTCGTCTGCTACTGCATCCCGAACGTTCTTTCGAAAGCGCCCGCTAGGTGGCCATCAGTGGCGCCTCGCGGCGTCGGCCTCGACCAGAGCGCTTCAGAGGAGGAGCGGCATTCTTCAAAGCGTGGCACTACTTTACGAAGTTTAAGGGGCTTTACCTCTATTTAAAACCCCTCAATCTCCAAAAGTAGCGCCAACTACTTCCGTCCTTCTCCGATCCACTCCCGCGCACGGCACGGCCTCGACAGTGGCGCCGCCTATACTGGTCCTGCCGTAGCAGACGACAGCTAACGCGCCACCGGAGGAAATCTGCGGAAAAGTTCATTCGAGCCCTACGGAGCAGTTTTTGAGGCGGTTTTGTTTCGTCAGTCAGCAACTGGCCTTAATAATGTCGTGTTAGAATTGCTCAAAAAATATAGAAAAAGACCATTATTTAAGGCGTAAAGCGCCCGCACGTTGAGAGTTCGTCTTGCTGAAACACGCGCGTAATTACCTCAGCTCTAAGTTTTGACTGCGTGAAAGTATGTGTAAGTGGTTTCGAAGGTTCGTTTACGTGCCTGCAAAATACTTTTGTTTGGCCGGCGCGTGAGAGGTTCCAACTGTCTGGGGCCAGTAATGCCTAGCATTACTGGCCCCAGACAGACAGTAATGCTAGGCGCCACCCTCACTTCTGCTCCGCATCTTTTACAGATGTGTATAGCTCATGCACGTATTGTGGCGGCCATGAGCAACGTTTTCACACGTAGACAGTATTGATAACTTGAAAGACGTACAAGCACTTGGACTCGTTTTTATTTATTTACAGTGCAAGTGGTTGGAACTTGATAGCAGGAACGAACTTGATGGGGACAACTGAACAGAGGTTCCGAAAATAATTATCCCCCCCCTCTCCTCATTAGCAACAGTAACACTTTTGTTGAAGTACTTATTTTATATCTCTATACTGCGCGCGTCTGTATTCTTTTGCGTTGTAAGTTTTCGCAGAGAAGCAGTGTTGATTTAACTGGAACACTCAAGGCACGCAAGACAAAAAAAAAATGGTTCTTGGGTTTTACGTGCCAGATCAACGATATGATTATAGGCACGCCGTAATGGGGGACTCCGAATTAATTTTGACCGGCTGGGGTCCTTTGACATATCCTCAGTGGACGGGACACGGGCGCCTTTGCACATCGCCCCCATCGAAATGCGGCCGCGATTTGATCCCGCGACCTTCCGCGGCCAATCCACCTGCGTGTTCGCTGTACTGGGCCAGCAATGGCGGTCGGAGTGCGCCGGAAAGAAAAAAAATATATACAAAAGCGCAATGCGTGCTTCCGCGTGACACAGATTGGCCAATGGAGGAGTGGAGGAGGCTGGGCCGACAGGAGGCGTGGAGGAGGAAACGCCGGGGGGAGCAGGGTGGCCGAAAGATCTAAGAATCGCGCTACTTTTGGAAAATTGAGGGGTTTAACTCTATTCGCGGTGCATTACGCGTATAGCCATTGTACAGCACCATACTTGAGTATGGTGCCGTAGCCTCTTATGTAGGAGGCGGTGACTATACGCATTGGCGCCGCCGTATTCACGTGACAGCGCCCGCTATTCAGCGCCTTCTGATCGAGGCTTGTTCATTTGTTTACAATGGCCTCGGCGGCCACAGGCACGGCTCTAGCTGACTGTCTCACGTCATGCGTGAGACAGTCAGCTAGAGCTATGGGTGAAGCCACTCCCCCGCAACATGAATCCCGAACCCCGGTCGCAGGCAAGCGCGTGCCGCTGCCCTCCATGCGCGCCACTCCGAACACCCCGGCGTATTCTACGTAGATGTCTCGGGCCCTTCCCCCTCAGGTCACTTCACGGCCGCTGTGATCACCGAGGGTCACCACGTCGATGGCCTCTCGTTCAGAGCTGACACTGTAACTCGTGCAGAGGAGGTTGCCATCGCTTTGGCCGCCTCCCACCCCACCACTCGCACTATCTTGACAGATTCGCGCTCAGCCTGTTCTCGATACATCCAGGGTTCCATCGCCCCGCTGGCGGCTAGTCTCCTTCGGGCCGCCTCCTGGCGCTTCAACCCTCACTCCATCAGAATAGTCTGGACTCCAGGCCACACAGGTCTTCCCGGCAACGAGGCGGCGAATGCCGCTGCCCGCGCTTCTTTCCTCCGGGCCGCTGCCCCTTCATGTCCTGTGTCGGATCCTGGCAACTCGAGCCTCACACGCTACAGCGATATTCTGGATTATTATCGCACTTCGCGCCGACTCTACCCTAACCCTGCACGCGGTTTGGCGAAAGCGGACGAACGACTACTACGCTGCCTTCAGACCAATAGTTATCTTATTCCGGCGATCGCCCGGCACTTCATGCCGGAAATCTCAGGCACGTCCCCGACTTGTCAGGTCCTCGCCGATACCTTTCACGTTGTGGCTTCGTGCCCCGCCACTCCACTTTCCTTTTCATCCCCTTTCCCCATCCCTACTAGAGAGGCTTGGGAGGAGTACCTGCTCGGCTGCTCTACCTTAGAAGCTCAACGTACCTTGGTGGCACGCGCCCGGGCAGCGGCCATCTCCAATGGCGTCCCGGAATAGGGGCTGCCACTCAGGCGCACAGCAAGCAACTCTCTTATTAACTTCTTGAATAAAATGTTTCTACCACCACCACCACCACCACCACCACCACCACCACCTAGAGACCTACAGTATATGTGAGACCCATAGTATATATCTCTTTCCTCCATGACTGGCGGCTCTCTTCGTAATGCTCGCGTTGCGAGACGCATGGTAGCGGCTGAGGCGATGTTTCTGCTGCACAATTCCCTCGCTTGACGCGTCGCGCCGACATGTGCCACCCGCGTATATTATAACACCGTGCGATGAACTCGAGCGCAACGCTAAAGATTGCTACCGTGAATGCTTCGGCCAACGGGCAAAACTGCCAATTTTTTGTTTCTTTATCCGTACCAAATTCCATCTTGACAGACCCGACAGTTTTGAAACAATGCACTGTGAAATAACCTATACAGCTACAAGTAAATTGGGTAATTTCTTACAACGTACGTGATAACGCTTAACATTTCTTACTTTTCCCACACATCGCCCTTGACATGTCCATCATCCCCTCCAAACATTATCGCCATAATCATAGTACCTTGCTGGTGAAGCAGCGCACAAACACGGACACAGTGGAGACAAGCAGGAATAGACGACACTCGCTGCTGTCGTCTAGCAGCGAGTGTCTTCTATTCCTGTCTCCACTGTGTCCGTGTTTGTGCGCTGCTTCACCAGCAAGGTACTATGATCACTCACCAACTAGCCCAACTTTCCACGTTATTATCGCCATATTTCCCGTTCTCTCTAAATTTAAGTCGATGTTCGGAGTGGGAATTCTCCACCACACCTATAGTCGCAATCACGACCTTCAAGTCGTGGTCTCGCACATAAAATTAAATAGGGCATATCACATACGTTCCAGCCTGCTGAAACTATTACAGGGCCACCGTGGAAAAGAAAAAAAACACCGCAAGAGCAAGGGGATATTCAGTCTGGTATAATCCCCCAGAATGCGCTTCCTTTGCAATGAAAAACCAAACACACGTTAAAAAGAATTGTTCTATAGTTTAACTTTCATTCCAAAACCCGCATCGAGGAGATTTAGCCAAACCAGACCTTCGCAAATGAAGGTTGTGGCCAGGACTCACTTTTGAATCCGTAGTAGTACGCGACTGTCCTCGTCGTCGCCGGGTTTTCTTCTTTCTTTTTTTCTTTGTTCACGAATGTTGTTGCTATATTTCAGACTACTCTTAGTGTGAGAGGAGGCTTGGTGAAGCAGAAAGGGACGCGAAAACGGAAGGCGATTGGCGACGCCACTCTCACTCGCCAGCTCGCCGTGGCAACATACAGGTTGTGTGTGTGTGTTTTCTTTTTTTTAACCGTAGAAAATTTTTAAAGATTGCCTCTGGCAGATAGCATAATTGTAATTATTTAGCTGGATGATTCAAAGAGGCGGACACTAATTGCACGATAACCGAAATGCATAATAGACTAATTAACTAATTTGTTGATTTGTTCAATTATTAATTATAATTACTTTATGGCACTAGTTGCAATGTATTTATTGTAGCCAATGAAGTCGCCATTCGTGTTCACCTGGAACGAGTTTTCAGGATGACACCGGTTTCGATATATTCATTCGCAAAGTGTGCGACGAAATACATGGGCGTTCCAGTTACTTTTGGGATTAAATTCATAAAACGGGTTTGTTGGAAAAGTGGAACAATAGTGTTTTTTACTGCACGTTTCACGGCACATACCTCAAGACCCGTGCGATTCTTAGATTTCGTTTCAAATGGATATGCCTTGCAAGCTCACTGGCTACAATTTGTAAATTGCAATGTGTGTCGTAAAGTAATAAATTAGTTCATTATTGTTAATTAGCCTAATAAACATTTCGACTTCTCGTGCAATTTACATGCGCCGCTTCGAGTTGTCTCGCTCATGGACTATAATTACGTTATCTGCCACAGTCGATTTCTAAAAAAAAATCATGATAAAAAAACGTATACCTGTTGACAGCGTATAACGGGTGCTTCACATAACTACAACCAAGGTTTAAAAATAGAGTGGTACACCTTAGACGAATGAGACCACAGCTATATTGTTCGCCGTCGTCTTGAGGTATACTCTTATTATCCGAAGTGCGGTTAGTTATAAAATTACGTTAATTATGCAAAAATTTCAATATTCGTTTTAGGGCTAATTCGTATTTGAAAGGTTGTAGGGCCGTGTTCAAAAACACCCAAAGAAGTTTTTTCCGTGACGTTATCTTTTACATGGCCTTTTCCACCCTTTCTATCAAGAACGCCAGCGAAATATGAAAATAATGACGTGACTGCGCTCTCGCGGACTTCCTTCTTTCGAAAGACGATAGAAAGCGCTGCCATATCCAGGGGCATGATAGTACAGTGACGTCATTATTTTCATATTTCGCTGGTTTTCGTCAGAGCCAGGAAAAAATAAGTGTGTAACAGATAACGGCACAGAAACGACGTCAATGGGTGTTTCTGACAACGCGCTACATTTTTTTTTCCAAATACGATTTATACCCTAAATCTGTTATTTATAATATTTTTGCATAGTTTAACTTGAGCTACTGGCAGCAATTCCTCTTCTTTTTGTTTTGATTACATCGATACCAAGTCTAGAGGGTACCTTTTATTTCCAGTGGGTCCTCCAGTTCCGGCGGGAGAGAGCTAAGTTTAAAAAGGGGTTACAGTCATTAGTTCTGTAGCTTGTGTGATGCTTTCCATAAGGAGGGCCAGTTGTTTTCTGAATGCTACTTTGTTGACGGGCTTTAGCCTAAGCACGTCTTCGAGGCCGGGAAAGGGAATGCCTTCGGGCGAGTACAGAATGTTCCTGCAACGAGAAAAAGAAACAACAACAAAAAACAAATTGGGAGCTTGGAGGTTGTGTAACTGCTGCCGTGTGCTCCAGCTGCAACTACCGGTCCTACCGGTATAGGAACGGCGGATGCCTATACCCAGAACTCTAGCGGGGCCCACGGGCGCACACTATAGCCAAAAAGGCACGCAAGTGCAGCCTGTGCTGCCTCTCAGGCTTCAACTATGAGGCAGCTTATACGGAAGCGCAAATGCGAAATATCAGGAGGCAGGCTGCTCAGCATGCGTGATTCGGTTCACCAGTGTAGAAGTTATAACGCGTGATTCCCAAGCAGCTCTTCGATTACCAGTCGACAGAGAGAGGGAAAAAAAAACACTTCGTTTCAGTTCCCGAGTCTTCGCAGTGGTTAAGTCGTCCAGTGATCAAGTAAATCGCGCTCCTGCATAATCAGAGCGGGCACTCTGACGGGAGGCTCAGAAAGACGCTTGGCGACACTGGCTCACTGTGACGTCATAAATTTTTATAAAGGGAAGCTTGGCTTACATTTTCTCCACTATAATATAATTAACCCCTTTGCTCCAAAAGAATTAAAATATATAGTTACGAAAGAGCACTCTACCAGTCTAGATAGACTGATTTAATGTTACTCATTAGTGTCCCTTTAACGTGCTCGACCACGAAGTTTTCATGGATATTAATATTTTTATAAAGTGATTCGCGACATCACTGTCTCGTGAAATTGCTGTGTTATTATGATTTTTTCAATATTATCGCCCTCAGCTCTCAGCTGGAGACACGCGCACAGACGGAGCAAGGCTACCAGGTCATGTCGCTACGGGCCACACAGATTCACGCGACGGTACGGATCGCCGATTTAAGACCGCGGACGAGCGTGACGTATAGGCAAGGACGCTACAGAGGAGCTGTGACAGCCCAGTCACGTCATGCTGGTCAGCGGACGTGTGTATCTAGCTTACTCCTAGAAACCCGTTGTAGCCTCTATACGACGAACTCTCTGCCACGCACATCCGCTGTGCGGCCGATTTATGAATATTTTGAGGACGCAAAAGTCCCTGTCAGAACACACTTCAAATGCTAACAAACGGTTGTCTGTATAGGCTAGTCGGTTCTTGAACATTTAATTAGCCAAGTTGCGCTACATAATTGTAACACACGCAAAAAAGAATACAGTTGTGAGTCTGGTTGTGTTTCTCTTCGTGTGTTTCGTCAGAACTATTCAGCGCAACTTAGCTTCCACGTTACAAATGCTGGCGAACGTGCAAATGCGAGCTGGCGTTATCATGGCTTGTTGTCACACAGTGTACTCGTAAATCAAACTTGTCTAGGGTGGTCAATCAGCTGATTTGGACACAATAAGACCACGAATAGGCATGCCGCATGCTTGGTCCACGCGCTATACAGAAAACAAGTATCTGTATACCCAAGCAATTATGCCGCTATTCAGGGTGTGTTTTTAGCTGCACCAACTTTTTTTAAAGATTGCCTATGGCAGATAGCACAATTCTAACCCTTGATCTAAATAACTCGATAAGGCAGTCATTAATTCTACGAGTAATCGAAATGTTCAATAGAATAATTAACGTAATCACGCTAACCAACTTTGTAATTATTTACTTTACGCCACACATTTCAATCTACGAATTATAGCCGCTGAGTTCACACGGCGTATCCACTTGGAACGAATGGACTGCACCAGTTCCGAGATATTAATTTTCCAAGTGTCCGACAAAATGCATTTGGGAACTGGGGCCCTATAACGTAAAACTATTCCAATATGTTTCTATTCCAATCTCCTGACGTCAAATTTGCGTAACCACCGACGCAAGCACCGGGCGGTCACCCACAGGGTTGTCTGTACAGACCAATCAAACACTCTCCTCGTTCATAGGAGGTCACTTTTGTTGGCTTGAAAAACGAATTACATTGCCTACACTGAGCGGCTTGTCGTATCTAATTGGCTGACAAGAGGCGAGGAGAACGCTCAAGTGGAGAGGGATCCGCTGGGGCAGAGCCAGTGCACTGAAAATCGATGACCGGATGAAGAGGGTGGTGCCGGCGTCTGCGATTGGTCGGCTTTCCCTTACTTAGCTTCTGGTGGCTGGTCGAAAATCGCGGCGACATGCAACGGAAGCTTAAGAATGACGCTAAAACTGACCCTCAGCAAAGAAGAGTTGGCAGAATGAGGTGGTAAACGTGCCGAAAGTGCTCGAAAACGTTACACGGCCACGCAAGAAGTTTTATTATACGCAAATACACCCATGCTCTCCGGCAGGTGCGAGTAGCCAGCGTCTCAGCGATCGGCGGCAGCCATCTTTTATTCCTTTCGGAACGGGGCAGCCTGCGGCTATTCCGAAGAAAATTCAGTTTTGTTCGGCATATTAATGCGTCTTTATCGCGTACACGTCACTTTGACGCAGTGAGTTTGTGCGGTTTTGTTACGTCGCGTGACAGGCAGGTGAAGTGGGTGCAGCCCGAAAACTCTTTACCAATAGCCGAGGGCTAATGGCGAAAAGGGGTCGGATCAGAAATAACTGTTTTATTGCGAAGCAATACTACTTTAGGTCGCACTTCAGCCCGTTCCGTGGCGAGGCGGTGGTAGGCACCATTGACCTTTAGCGTGACCTCGCTGCGTGACGTCACACCACGTGACCTAGAGTGACGTCACACCAGCTGTGTAAAAACGGGGCCCCATCTCACGCCGTCGTGAGGCGAGGCGGTAGCCACCAACGGCGGCCTAACTCCCGCTCCTCTCACCAGGGGCGCTACGGTCGGTGTGACGTCACATCAGCTGTGTAAAAACGGGGCCCCATCTCACGCCGTCGCGAGGCGAGGCGGTACCCACCAACGGCGGCCTAACTCCCGCTCCTCTCACCAGGGGTGCTACGGTCACTATTGCTTCGCAATCACCAGGCTTAACCAAGCCAAGCCACGGCCGTTTTTTCTTTCTTTTTTCTTTCAAATCATGCATAATCAGCGTGTACACATCATATCAGATGGGGAGCTATCGCGGTTTTCGTGACGTCGCGTGACAGACAGGTGAAGTGGGGGTGGTCGGAAAAAGTTTTTGACCAATCGTGGAGGGCTGATAGCAGAATTGGAATAGAAAAGTTTCGAATAGTTTCACGTTATAGCGCCCCTGGTCCTGTCCAGAGAATTCGTTCCAAGTGGATACGCCGTGCGAACTCAGCGGCTATAATTCGTAGATTGAAATATGTGACGTAAAGTAATTAATTAAAGAATGGTTAGCGTAATTACGTTAATTATTCAATTGAACATTTTGATTTCCTCGTAGAATTAATGGGTGCCTTATCGAGTTATTTAGATCAAGGGTTAGAATTGTGCTATCTGCCATAGGCAATCTTTAAATAAATTGATGCAGATAAGAAGAAGAAGAAAACACCCTGTGGTTAGAGCTACTTCGGATGCCCGCGCAGTCCGCAGCCGGCCTCTCGACCACTGCGACCACTTTTGGCAAGTGTGACTCATACTGTACTGTCTCCTTCGATCGGCAAGTCGCCTTTCGCTGCCAGATTCGCCAAACAGCCGCTGAACTGTAAACCGCGTGACAGACACTCGCCTTTGTCAGGTATTAGGTATAGAATACCTGTGAGTGATGTGTCTTGTCGGCACACCTTGCGGGATGGTGAACACCTTCTCCATACTAGTCATGATGTCATTGATCATACACGTGATGAGGGGGCTGCGCAGAGAATGGTCCGACACCGCATCAGTGTTCGTTTAGCGGTGAAAGCCTTCACCAAAAAAGAAAAGGCGCGGCACAAGGGATGAAAAAGATCACTTCTTTGCACGGTCGCTCATTTGGATAATCCAAATCTTGCAACAAAAGCTACCCGACGATAAAGCTCATTTCACCGGAGACGGGAACTCTGAGGCGAGCAGAATGGCAATAAACTTAGAACGAGTGAAATTTGAGCAAGTTGGTGGGTTATTCATGTTACTGAAAGACAGGCGTGCAAACACGGGATACAAGAAGGACCGAAGGACAACAAAAACGGCCGACTATCAACTGAGGAGGACACAAAACCTATCTGCGCATTATCACGAGAAGGCAGTGCCAACCCGTCAGTGATGGACAGGTGTGGACACTCGCTAAAAATAATTGTTTAGGCACGACAATTACTGTTTGTGCAAGAGAGCTGACTTACGCACGTACTACCGCTATTAATAATGTGACATACCTCAACCATAACACGCACTTCGTTCTTATGTCTAAACAGAACTGCAGTGTAAATTTAAAAGTACACATGCAATCGCTACAGTGTAACAAAATCTTAGAAGGCGTTCCAACGGTTAACGAATGTTTATGCTCAATTTATCTCCGACTAATGGAACACCCTGTCTACTCAAGCTCTTCGTCGGCTTTGACACTTGACAGCTTTTCAGTGCATTACTAACTGCTACGCGTTAGTATGAAATGCAGCTATAAAGCGGATGATAAATCAATGGGCTTGGAACATAAAACGTTTATTCACTATAATATATATATATTTGAGGGAGGGGGGGGGTCAGGAATTTGCGTGCATGACATCGGTTGCCCGAAAAAAAGCGATACTTGCGTCAAACAGTTGACCCCCCGCGACGCCTATAGATGGCGCAGAAGTGCTCCCATAAGTCGCCATTGCAGGACGTGTGCTTAACTTCGTCGCCATGTTTGGATCCACCATGCGCCGGCGCAAAGAAGCCGGTAGGGAAGCGCCAGCGACTGGTTCGAGCGGCGCTCCGACCACCGGCGCAGAAGCCTGTATATTTTTTGACAAATGCTTACAGAACTCGCCAAGAAGCCTCGATTACGCAGTGAGATGCCATGTCGCTTGCTCGCCGCCCTTTCCGGCGTCCTTGACGGGTCATAGATGGGAAGTTTAAAGAAAAGCTTACTTGGCGCGGGGTGCTTCAGCGACGTAGTGCATAAAACTCTCCGCCACTTTGTGGAATGTCTTCGCGAGACGCTTTGCCGACTCTGCGGGAAGAAGCAAGGGTGTACCCGGGCAAAGTGAAGCCTCCACACAAAGAGAGCGGCGCGCTGGTATACGAGCGATCTTTGCAGCTCCCAGGGTGGACTTAATACAACAGGCTTGTAGTATGCAACTTACAGTCTTATGCTGTAGTCACTCTCTCCAATATACTTTCATTATTGACTTCGTCACTTAGACACTTTCGTGAGCTAGTGTTCACCATTACAGTTTAAATATTTTCCGGTTGTAACTTGTACATTTGATATGGTACTTGTTTTCTCGAGAATCAAAAATATATCCGGGCCAAAAATGGATCACAGGTGAGCCTGTTAGGTTGTGCAGTAGTACTGTGACTCGTATGCCTCCACGCAGCCAATCGGCATGGTATATGCGCGCATACGCAGTGGCACCGCGCTCGGACCATGGATATTTTCTTGCTGTTAGGGAAACCAGGGACAAGCTGGTATGCAAATATTAAAGCAATCTTGTTTCTTTGTTTTAATTTGATAATGTACCAGCTCTGTTTGTTATCAGGAGGAATTGTAGCTTCAACGTATTTTGGATGGAGCGAATTACTTTTTGCTATCAGGGTTTATTCAAGACACTTTCTGAAGCTGAATACTATTTATCGCACAATTACGTTAATTTTACCTGGTGCTCTGTTATTTAACTACTATATATTCCTCGGTATTTTGTCTGGCTTACTTACCGATGCTCAGGCCATGGTTGCGAAGCGTATCAGCATGTCGGCGCTCAAAGCGTTCGAGAGCGTCGCTGAGCCACCATGCCATTTCAGCCGGCGCGTAGGGCAGCACCTCTCGGTCAGCCCACATGCGAGCCATCAGCGCGCCGACCTGCGTCGCTGTCTTCAGCGCATTTGTCAGTTCTGCGGAGTTGGTGGACACCATGCGGTGAGCGGGCCACACGCCGTACGGACGCGCGGGCTCCTGCCGGTTTGTATAAACGATGACATAAGTTTCCAGATACGTGAGCTATGATTTCAGCGCCGGCGAACGCGCTGTCGGTGTACATCGAAACGCCAGCCAGTCAGCAATAACAATGCGTGTTTACCTCAATTTCATGAGTGTGTGTGCCAGATGAGCGGTGCATTTTCGACGCAGAGGGTTCATGGCTATGACATGGCCGACTGTATATACGTAGTGATACCATATGATACTTTCAGGTAATCACACTTGAGATACGTTCTAATTTACTTTTATTAATTCGTGTTTAACTTTTTGACGACGGTACACCGACAGAGCATCAACAAAATGTTCTGTATTTGTAGTCGCTATAGCGGTGGCAAGGAAATTAGGCCAATTAAAAATTAAGGCGCATTCCTTTCGAAGCATATTAAACGCATGAGCGCAAGCACGCGCACATGGAACGCAACAACGCATCAGTTTTTCTATAAAAATTTCGGAGGACGCTCAACCTTCGCCTTGTGGAACACGATAGCATTCAAAGATCGCCGACTGCCTTCTCACGCTTTCCGGCAACTGCAGCTTTTGTAACCGTAATGTTTTCCTGGAAACGCTGGCGGCGACCGCTATGCACAAAGGTGAGCTTTCTGGTTCTTTTATGGTGTTGCAAGGAACCGAGCGGGCCACGCCGCTCCTACTGAGACGTACGTCAGACGGCAGCTGGAAAAGGGGCTTGTGTTTGAGTTTCCGCGTAACAGAATTATGTTTTCTCGTGTATTACAATCCGACACTACCATGTCTGTAGGTTCTAAGTCGTACTTTACGAATTTTCTGACGCATTTTATATTGAGAAATTCAGTTAGTTCAGTAACGTCTATGCGCCACGCGGAGGGCCTGCGTGGTTCGGGAGGATTTTCTCGGCCGCCGACGCCGGATTTTCTGCGACATGGGGCCCTTAACGCTATCACGTTAATATTGTTGGTCATGCTTTTATGCGAAGCCCTCCGCACACTTCCTCACCTTATTATCAATTATATGGACAATCCAGATGAATTGTGGCGGTCGCCGTGAGTTCCGTCCAAATGGGATAATATCGCGCTCGCGCGCCGTATGCTGCGGGTGCGAGGGAAAGCGTGCTAGGGTGAGGTGAGAAGGATGGTGGCTTGATGCGCACCGTCATCTCGCGCGCAGAATGTTGGAGGTCACTTGGTCAAAGGTGCGTTGGGGGGGGGGGGGGGGGTGAGAGTGTCGCCTCCTTTAGCGCGGCCATGGCTGCACATGGTGCCGCTGAGCGTATACGTGGTCACACGCCCGATCGTTAAGGTAATCTATGGCGGGTGCAATCACGGCAGCGTTCTGACCGCGAGTGTTCGTGGTCATCGAGCGAGAAATGTTCGTGTTTGCCAGTGCGCACGTGACACCATGCTTGTTAATTAATAAATGTTTACTGCAATTTATACGGCTGACAAACTTACGTCCATTACTTTGTGTAGTTGTCTAATACTTTGTTATCGCTGTCAATGCTTCACGGTTCATGTGAAACTGCGACTTTTTTGTATGCTTTTCGCTGTTGAATTTCAAGGGAGCAGGCTATCTAGGTGACAAATGTGAACGTCTTTTGCATGCGATGTCCGCAAGTAGTACATTCGTCTCGGTAAGAGTGCCTACGAGTAGTAGTGCAAGGAGTCGTAGCTCGCTGACAGGATACACGCTGTGACTTTCCTTTCGGCGTTCTTGTCACGTAGTGACACTGATTTGGCAACGCAAAAAATTGCAAATGTTTTTCCCCTCGCAAATGTTGACTTTTATGTACTAGCTGCCTCCATCTGATAACCCGGTTACGTCGTTGTAGGATGGTTAGCCTCGCACATGCATGAGCGACTTATGAGGGCAATGACTCGATGCGACAGGAGAAGAAAAAAAGCAGCATTAATCGCATAATGACTGTCGACTTTTGTTAGAGAGTTTTAGCGTGTCCGGTGTCCTTTGCGGATTGCCGGGTTAGCGGAGGAGTAAATGTGAGGATAGATGGATGGATGTTATGAGCGTCCCCCTTGGAACGGGGCGGTGGGTTGCGCGACCGAGATCTTGCTATTTTACTGCGTAATGTCCTACCTAGCTTAAAAAAGGAAAAGAGGAAAACCCTATGAACTCCCACAACCAAATTTTCTGATCCTCCATTGCGAACTTTGCTTTTGTACGTCTCCGTTTTTTGTCGTTTCCTTGTAAACAAGACGTGGATGGATGGATGGATGGATGGATGGATGGATGGATGGATGGATGGATGGATGGATGGATGGATGGATGGATGGATGGATGGACGGACGGACGGACGGATGGATGGATGGATGGATGCATGGATGGATGGATGGATGGATGTGGATGGATGTTATGAGCGTCTCCTTTGGAACATGAGCGTCCCCTTTGGAGGCAAGAGATGGCGTGAGAAGGCAAGGAAACGCTGGATAAACTTAAGTTCAAGGTACGGTACGGTGCGTTTCTGCTATTTCTGAAAAATACAACCATGCAAATATGTCTAGCGGACTACTTACGCAGGGCAGAGCCGCTTTAGTTAATGCGCACTACAGGGTCTAGGCGACACAAAGGAAGCGGTCGCACGTCAAATCAACACTTCTGTGCCTGCCGCGATAGCTTTGCGGCTATGGCATTGCTCGAGGTCGCGGATTTGACCGAGGCAGCCGCATTTTGACGGGGGCGAAATAAAAGACGCCCGCGGACTTTGATTTATGGAAACGTTAAAAAACACCAAGACCACGGTGCCAAAATTAATCCGAAGTGCGCCACAACGGCCTGCCTCATAATCCCATTGTGGTTTTGGCACGTACAGCCCCATAATCCAATTCAAGTTTAATGCTTCTGCCACGATGCGATGTGCCATGTGAGGCAATGAATATGCTCAACCCTCTCAGGGGTTATGAAATATGGCGCACAAGGCCTCACGCAAATACCTCTCCCTTTGTGTATTGTGTACTACGCAGACAAACAGCAGTGGTGCACGCAAGGTAACGGTTAACATCAACTCACCACTCTCGTGTTCACAAAACGTTGAAGAAATTAAACATTCGCCGTCAACATCACCGCTAGATACCGTCAATCAAAGAAAACAGCACAGAAAGCTTCGCTTACATCGATTCCCACAGTGCGTTGGATATGCATAATTTTCTTGGACTGTGTTACTTTGGACTTTGTTTCTTTGTGGTTTTGTTACTTTCGTTTAATAAGCGGCCTTTTTATTTCGCCCTCCTGTTTGTAGCATCGGGACGATATTTTTTGAGAGGGGGAGGGCATTGGCACGTGGTACTTGTTTATCTTTATTGGGTGACCGCTTTTCACCGTATAACAAATGTTATCGCTCAGCGTGGGACGCGCCCGCATGTATCAGAAGTTTTTCGAATGTTATCGATGGTTGTATCTGCTGTCTGTTGTCACCGAAGCTTGCGTAATCTGACTGCATGTAAGTACGACGCGAATTTTGTAGAACTTGCCGGAAGACACGCAGGCGCCAGGGATTACTCTGAAACCTTCTATGACTCGTGTATAAAAGCCGACGCGCTTGACCGGCAGATCAGGTTTTCCAACTATCGCCAACTGTGTTCGCCGCTATCGTTGTGCTTTGAGTGTAACTTGCTTTTGCAGGCACAGGTTCGCCCAATAAACGGTTAATTTCGTAATTCACAGTTTTGCTACTGTGTCCTTGACTGTCCCTACCACGTGACAATATCCAGGAATGCTATCCATTAAGGTATTTTCTGAGCTACTGAAATCTCTATGCTCTGAGTTAGCACAAACATATTATCCTCTAAGCGTCTTCCTGGTATGAACCCATTCTGTAGTTCCCGGAGTGCATCATTTTTTCCACCCACTTCTAAATTTCTAATTTTATGGCTTGCATTGCCATGGTGCTACGCATGAGGTCGCGGGATCGAATCCCGGCTATGGCGGCCGCATTTCGATGGGGGCGAAATGCGAAAACACCCGTGGGCTTATACCGCTGTCAGGCAGGCAAGTGAATTGCACTTACGGGGAGTGCCTTTCGGGACCTTGAGTAACACTTTAGGCTACGCGGTGCTAAACGGTAAAACAGAGCGCACTCGCACTAAAAAAAAAAAAAAAAAAAAAAAAAACATGGCGACAGACTAAAATAATGTTTTTTGAAGACGTAGATTAAAATAAAGAAAGCCTTCGAAAAAGTGATTGCTTTAGTTGTATTATAAATAAAAAACAATGTTAATCTACATTTACTCAACAAAAAAGGAAATATTTTTATCATATAAGCGTTCCAAGTCAAGGTCGGCCAAGACGAATGCCTAGCCAATCCAGAACAAGATGGTGGCGTCCGACGAGGCGGCATTTGATCCTGCTAGAACAGAATATCAGCGAGTTCTGTTCTGATTATTTTGTTAAAAGCTGTTCAACAGCTAGAAGGAACTTCTGTGTCCTTTATCTATGTATTACATTTTGTATCGTTGAAACCGCTGGCGGCGAGGCTAGGCGCTCGACCAGCAAAGTGCATTCCGTGAATGCACTTCTACCGGAGTGCACTCTTCTGCGAGTACACTCAGTTTGCGACGTTTAGATTTGGGAAAATGCACTTAAAACCGAGTGCACTCTCCGTAAGTGCACTTAACGTGCCCGCTTGACAGGAGTACTAGAATTAGCTGCACGTTAATGAACTCCAGGCGGTCCAAATTTCCGGAGTCCGCCACTACGGCCTGCCTCAAAATCAGATCGTAGTTTTGGCACGCAAAACGACATAATTTAATTTTTCTATATATCACCGACGTTAATGTAACTGTCCTACGAGCTCGATCGTTCTATCGTTATCAACCTTGCCTTTGTAGATTAGATTCATCTTGCTTTCATGCCGCCCGACTGGAATTCTCTTCGTTTTAATTGCTTGCTCTATGGCAATAGTCAGCAGCTTCTGGCTACTTTGGACCGAAGTGTTTAATTAGCCATACTTGGGCTTTACGAGGTCCTGTGGCTGTGGCATTAGGGACATCTTCTGCATTTTTTCGAGTTTTCTATGCCAAAATTTCGATCTCTCAGGCTTCTCTGTTGTTGCTGGATCTGTTTGGGTGTGAACTACGATTTTTTTTATGCCGTAGTTATCCCTCATAACGTCCCTGATGTACCGTAGTGCATCGTCTCCTTCGAAGATGTTAGCGTCTTTATTCCTTATAGCCGTTTGCAAAATTTCAGTAGGAGCTGCGAGTGCTCTTACATGGTCTCAGAACCTTTTTGGTGCGCCTTTGTCGCTTTTGCGAATGTTATTCACCCAACGTTCACTTGTGCATTTAACTTTCTCTTGCACGAGTTCACTTGCCGCCCTTTTTTTTTCCTCGGTATTTGTTCCAGCTAAGCAGAACCTCTTCGTGTAATCCCAACCTTTTCGGCTTCTCGATTATCCCTAGACGCTTGCTTACCCTCTTCTATAGCTTGATTTATTTCCTTATTCCACCACTTACGTTGTTTCCTCTTTCCGATCTAACAATTTATT
Organism: Dermacentor variabilis; assembly: GCF_050947875.1. NCBI lineage: Eukaryota > Metazoa > Arthropoda > Arachnida > Ixodida > Ixodidae > Dermacentor > Dermacentor variabilis. Next base: position 219,551,392 of record NC_134568.1, read on the forward strand.
TTTTTGCCGTGTCTGGCTTATCTCCTGCTGCACAACGTTTACTAGTTCCTTATATTCCCAGACTGTTGTAGGAAAAGTCTCCATTTTCTGTTTTTTTTTGCGACCTCTGTCATTTGCTTTTCATTCATTTTTAGCAATTCTGATGCTATTGTTCGAGTTTTGCGATAGTATCTCTCCCAAATTTTAAGATTAAACTCTTGCGATCGCTACCGAGGCTATCTTTTCCATGTTCATCTATCATCATTTAGTTGTTCGTAGACCGTTTCTGGGACTAACGCGTAATCGATACATGACTGTCTATTTCCGCATTACACGTTGCAGTCCATGACACTTATTATCCCAGTGTGTCCCTGTAGACACACTGCGCCATCTAGCGGCGCCGCCGCGAAGTCCCTTGCGTGGCCTCCGAGATTGCACTGGTGGCGCACGCGTGTGTATGAGCCGCGTACTGCAGCTGAGCTCCTCTCCAGCACTTCCCTCTAGACACAATGCGCCATCTAGAGGCTCCGAGATTGAACTGGTGGCGCTCCTGTGCGTACGAGCCGGGTACTGCAGCCGGGCTCCTCTCCAGCGCTTCCCTCAAACACACTACGTCATCTAGCAGCGCCGCCGCGAAGTCCACGTGTGGCGTCCTAGATAGGTGTCGCGCCGGCACGTGCCAGCACTGAGAATTGTGGTACATTCGACTGGTTCCTACCGTGGTTCAACTCAGTTTGCAGCGATGCGGAGCCCTCTCGAGGTTAGAACCTAGGAAAGTCGGCCCCAGCCGAACGTGCTAGCTGCTCTCAGAGCATTCGGAGTGGCTACGTGATAGAGCTCTTGTGGGATTTCGGTCGCGCTCCCAGGTAGGAGATGGGAGGGCCTCCAAGCTGGAGTGCGTCGCTCTCATTGAACCAGGCGAATGTAAACGGCACCACGATAGCACTGTATATATGAAGCGCTTGAAATCTACCAGTGAATTGTCCCATTAATCCTTCCCTCCCCGCAGGGATTTGTGGCACATCGCGGTAAAGCGTCGGGCTGTTGTGCTTTAGGAGTCTGAGTGACGCGCGTACGAATCCGCCTGGCACTTCATAAATTTTAAAGGATTTTCTTCTTTAATTGAAAAGCGCCATGAGAGAGGTTCGATAAATAGACGCCGGCACACCAAAAAGTGCGTGAAGTATCCAAAGAATGGTAATCGCATTCACGATGCTGTAAGACAATTTGTAGGGCTGTTGAAACTGTGCAAGACTCACACCGAAGGACACAGCGAGGGTAGGCATCCCAGCAGCGAAAGCGAACGGACCGTCGTCCGAATGGCCGGTCACGGGCAGCGCCCTGTAGGCAAACAAATAGGGAAATTAGTCGATCGTCCCGCCAGGAACGCAAACTGCCTTGATAACCTAGACTTCTCTTTGTTTAGCTTTCCTGCATAATAGTATCAGTAAGATAATGGAAGCGATAACAGGTGAAGGAAGCTTCGTGACGTTGTGCACATGTGGCGTCAAGTATTTGGGAATTTTAGAATATAGGCACACAAGCTTAGAGTGCCCCAAGCGCTTTGCGTTCCCGGATTACCGGAGCCGCAAGCCTTGGTTCCAAGCTTGCATTAGCGTCGAGCGCCTGCAACGCCGTTACGGCCGCAGACTGATGAAACTTCTAAAAGGGGTGTTTCAGAAATTGACGAATTATCACAATGCGTGCGCTTGTTACACGTTTAAAGCCCTAGGTAAGAGTCCGGCACTTGTTCTCGGGCAAGTCGGTTCGTACCAAAGCAATAACCGGGTGTGTTCAAATAAGGGAAGTCACAGGGGGTCGTGACCATTTTGATTTCAGCAAAATTTTTATTTGACGTAGTGAAATCCCTTCACACATCGGAACCGGTCATATTTTATCCGCGCGCGCGCCTTTGTTTCAGCATCAAAAGACCTTAACCGACACAAGGTGGAACATGCTGCTTAGGCAATTGCACGCTGTTCGGACTCGAGTGCAAAAAATTATGAAAATTTCCTGTGCTTTCATACTTCTTACGCCTTATTTACACAACATTGTTAATAGAAATAAAACAAAATTAGTTGTTTGCACTACCCCATAACAAAATATGGCAAACTTAGCGAGTTTTCCTGTGCGTTTTCTCTGTGGCTACATTGCCACGTGACAAACGCGCATAAAAGTCTCTCATATGTACCCTCATTTTTAAGTTTGGGAGATAACTTTAAAGAAATTGCTAAGTGTCAAAGAAGGTATGGCAGTTTTCGCAGAAGTGGTAATAATAATAATATAATAATAATAATAATAATAATAATAATAATAATAATAATAATAATAATAATAATAATAATAATCTCCAATTTCGCTCAAATTTCCACAGGATAATTTCCTGTCATCGGTTATATGCAAAAATGCGTTGAATTATCTTGTTCCAAGTGCAAAAGCAAGCAGTGAATAGTGATTTGTATAGGCTGTGGAGCTTGGCCTGCACCGCACAAGCATCAGGTTTAATAATAGCTTTCGTTTGTTCTATGAAATAAGAACCAACCTGTAGCACTGCAGAAGAAACACAGGTGTTTTTAAGTAAGAAATAGACGAGGTCTGATTACGGCGCAGGTGAGTAAATATGGCGTTCTCTTGTGGACGCGATGTCGCAGGTCTAGTACGTTCACACTAGCGACAAAAACGCGCGCGACAGGCCGCGCGCGGCGAGCGGTGCTGTCGCTCGCGGCAAGATTCACGAAAAGCGGCAGCAACGCGCGAATGGGTGCGAGACCCCATTTGTTCCCGGCAGCCGCAAAACGAGCACCAATGGATGGATGGATGGATGGATGGGTGGATGGATGGATGGATATTATGAGCGTCCCCTTTGGAACGGGGCGGTGGGTTGCAGCACCAAGCTCTTGCTGTTATACTGCCTAATGTCCTACCTAGGTTAAACAATAAAAAAAAAACACTATGAACTCCCACTACCAAATTTTGTGATCCCCTATTGCGAACTGTGCTTTTGTACGTCTCCGTTTTTTGTCGTTTGCCTACTTTTATTCCACCAATCCTCCGATCGCCTCTCACTAATGCCTACTGCGGACATGTTTACTTTTCCACTGCTCTCGCTGAACCCAAGTGCTTCAAGGAGGCCAGTGGCACCTAAATCGACCGCTGGGTAGACGTCTTCACATTCTAATAAAACATGCGCCATAGTCTCTCTAGCTTTACCGCAGCAAGCACATGCTTCTTCTTCCGTCTTGTATCTCGCTTTATAGGTGCGTGTTCTAAGGCATCCCGATCTCGCTTCGAAAAGTAATGAGCTTCCCTTTGAGTTGTCATAGATGATTTCTTTCCTGATTTCGTTTTTTTCCTCTTAAGTAGTTACTCATGGCAGGTTTCTTTTCCATTGCCGCCACCCATGAGATTATTTCAACCTCTCTGACTTTCCGCTTGACCTTCTTTGTTGCTGTGTTGCCCACCCTAAAGGCTTGCTGGTAAGCTTCCTAGTTCTTCTCCTCCACTGTGAATCAATGTTTTTCCTGTACAGATACCTGAACACTCTCCCAGCCTATTTACCTTCCTCCATATTCCTGAGCCGTTCCTCATACTCAATTTTACTGCGAGCTTCCCTCAATTCAAAACCAGTCCCACCCATATCGCCCTGCAAAGCTTCATTTGTAGTCTTCCCGTGAGCGCCCAATGCGAGGCGACCCACTGACCTTTGGTTCCCGTCGAGTCCTGATTGTACCCCTGATTTAAAGCAAACAACTGCATTTCCAAAAGTAAGTCCTGGTACCATTACACCTTTCCACATACCTCGGAGGACCTCGTACCTATTGTATCCCCATAGCGCTCTGTGCTTCCATTATGGCTGAATTTCTCTTCCCCTTCACTGTTATTGTTTTTTCCTGTGTATCCATGTATCTATTGCCTTCGTTTATCCATATACCAAGGTATCTATATTCTGTTACCCGAGCTATTTCCTGGCCCTGTATCTCCACTGTCTCTTCAATGTTTTCATTGAATACCATAACACCTGATTTTCTAACACTAAACTTCAAACCTAAATTGTTGCCTTCCTGTCCACAGATATTGGCCAGACGTAGCAAACCACTTTGCTCGTTAGCTAGCAACACAATATCGTCCGCATAAAATAAACCTGAAAACTGCTGCTGTACTACTGTACCCGCCTGTTTGTATGAGAGATTAAAACCGATATTACTTCCTTCTAGCGCCCTCTCCATCCTCACCATTGTTACGTTTCGCCTACGACGCGCGGTATAGCCGGCGCGGATGCAACGGACGCCGGGGCTTCGTTCAAAGCGGCAGACATTTTGGCCCGTTCGGCGCCGCCGCTACGCCTCCCCGCCAAGCGCGTCCAGGCATGTTCCAATGCCACGTGTCTTCGTGTGCGTGTGTGTGTGCATGTTGGTGCCCACGCTTGTCGAAGCGCGGCAGCCGGGGAGAGGAGCTCCCCCATCTGTGAAGCGAGGAGGTCCGAGCGGCACACGGCCCGGCGGATGCGTCACCTACTCGTCCCAACGTGCCCGAGCGGCACAGGGCCCGGCGGATGCGCCACCTACTCTTCCCAACGTGCCCGAGCGGCACACGGCCCGGCGGATGCGTCACCTACTCGTCCCAACGTTCCCGAGCGGCACAGGGCCCGGCGGATGCGCCACCTACTCTTCCCAACGTGCCCGAGCGGCACACGGCCCGGCGGATGCGCCACCTACTCTTCCCAACGTGCCCGAGCGGCACACGGCCCGGCGGATGCGTCACCTACTCGTCCCAACGTTCCCGAGCGGCACAGGGCCCGGCGGATGCGCCACCTACTCTTCCCAACGTGCCCGAGCGGCACACGGCCCGGCGGATGCGCCACCTACTCTTCCCAACGTGCCCGAGCGGCACACGGCCCGGCGGATGCGTCACCTACTCGTCCCAACGTGCCCGAGCGGCACAGGGCCCGGCGGATGCGCCACCTACTCTTCCCAACGTTCCCGAGCGGCACAGTCACGTGCGCGTCTATAGAGGCGTTCCTTCTTGCCCTCAACTGCGAGAGTATAAAAGCAGCTGCCCCCGGACGCCAAGAAAAAGGCTCCGATTTCTTCTGTTGAGTAACGTGCACTCCCGTCTCTCTACTTCGGTCGACCTGACCGCCCGCTCTTATGCTATGCTAGAATAAACAAGTTGTTCTGTTACCAGTCGACTCATGCTTTGCCGGGACCTTCGGATGCTTCCAGTTGTGCCCCAGGCCGCCAGGCCAACGCTACCCTTGGGGCTTGCGACCCAGGTGCAACAACGGGTGTCAGCGCCGAGGTTCCAACACCATGTACATCATAAACAGCAGTGGGGATAAAGGGCACCCCTGCCTCTGTCCCTTGTTTATATGAACTTTCTCCTCACTCTTCATCCGTTCCCATTAAACGCAAATGGTATGTTCTAGGCAAATCTCTCTCAAAAGCTGTAGACAATCGTCACCTAAGCCTTCCCCTACCAGAATATCCCACAAAATGTAGCGGTCTACGTTGTCATAGGCTCTTGTAATGTTAAAAACGCCACATATAACGGTCTGCTTTCTACTTTAGATATTTCAATACACTGAGTAAGAAGAAATGAGTTATCTAAACGCCTACCTATTCTGAAGCCATTCTGAAGTTGTCCCACAATGCCATTATTCTCTGCCCATGCTTGAAGCTTTAATTTGATTGCCTGCATTGCTAGCCTTATATTACCTATGTAATGATCAACGGTCTATACGAGTGAATGCTATCTTTCTCCCCCTTCATAAATTAAATTCATTCTACTTTGTCGCCAACTGTTTTTAAATTTTTTTCCACTGCTTTCACCAGAGCTTCCCTACTTTTTGGTCCTAGTTCATTAATCAGCCTAACGGGAACCTCGTCTAGCCCTGTAGCTGTGCCCTTAGGAATTTTATCTTCGGCTTTCTTCCAGTTGAAATTTGTCAACACCAGCTCTTTTTCCAACTGCGTCTCTTTCATGCTCTTCTTTTACTTCAAATACAACTTCGGCATTGCCTTGGAAAGATTCGGCTGTTATTTTTCGGGTGTAATTTATTGCCGCTTCTCCTTCCAGTCTGTTTTCATCTTTGTCTAGGATATGTTGTTGTATTGTTGTTGACTTCCTGCCTAATAGTTTTATGTGGTTCCAAAATATTCTAGGTGCAGCTTTCTTTTTCTCACGTATTTCTGACAACCAACGTTCACTTCCACCTTTTATCTTTGCACCAGTATTTGAACCATAGACTTTTTCTCCCGATATATTTCCCATGTGCTGGCTACTTCATCCTGCGGCAACTGCGCCTTCTTTGCCTGCCTGTGCTCTCGGGGTGCTTTCTGTCGTTCGGCTATTGCTTCGCGTATCTCCCTGTTACACCAGCTTTTCGGTTTCCTTTTTTTCCTATCCAACGAACATGTTGTTTCTCTTTCCGTATTTCTGTCCTTATTACACTAAGCTCACTATATATTATATCGCGTAGAGAAAGAAAGAAATAAGGGCGCAACATGTTAAATGAGTGCTTACATAATATTCCCGCATATATAACTCTAGAAAAATACTGAAAAGCTTCAGATGCCTGAAATAATTTACTATAGATTTTCTACAGCCCGTTCCCGTTTCATTTGCATGGAGATGATTGTCTCTTGACGTCACGACTCAGCAGGTGGTCACGTGGTAGCAGGATACTACAAAGTTTTGACACTCGCTCATCGGTAGTGTGCTCTACTGGTAAGTCGGGCCTCACGACGAGCATTGTTTCGCGCGATTTTTTATTCCGAGTGTGTTATTTCGCTTTCTAGGCCCACGAGGTTCTCTGCGCTGTAAACCAATTTGCCGTTTAAGAGTGATTTTTTTCTGACTCACTAGGGGTGTAAGAATGTGAGCGATAGACCAATTTTCACCCTTAGGGACCCTTAAGGGTGTAAAGTAGTTTGCAGTGTGAGACTGCGCATGGTGAAAAAACTTACATTGGTTCCCCGTCAGCGTTTTTTGGGGTGTGAGGTTGCGACTGCCAGGTAGACTTCAGCGTTTCCTCCCGTCCATCTGGATGCACCTGGTCGAGAAATGCAGCCATTTGTTTACGTCCATGATAATTCCGCGCGGACGGCGACGCGGCTTCGTATTTCAATTGTACTGACTTCAGGTAAGAACGCACAACCTAGACAGCAGGGATAGTTTCGATTTTGTACTATAGTATTGCCAATTTCGCGGTGAACATTCAATGAACAAGGCCTAATGGCATTGTTGACGTGTAGGACATGACCGCTTATGGCGGAAACAGATTTATTATAGATTGCCAGTGGCAGGTACGGCAGGTCGCATGAGCCGGATTATTAGCACGATAAGTCGCAGTGTTGCACTAGTTAATTAAAAAAAACGTTTCACTGACCTTTTAATCCATTCTAGGGCACGCGTCCCAAGTGCGCAATCCATGTCAAGTAGTAATGAAGGCTTATCCATCTAGCAGAATTTCTGTGCGTGACACTTGAGAAATATCCCCTCAGAAACTGTGGCGAAATGCATTGATGTTCCAGGTAACACTTATTAATACTCCTTTTTTTTCGGATCTCTTCACTTTCGTGACTTTTCAATAACCACAGATCTCCAAAAGTCAACGAGCGCGCACCATTTCTCGCAGCGCAGGGGGCGTGATTTCGGGGTACGGCGGTGCAGAAAGTTGCCTCTTCTGTAAAGCACTGTGCACTCCGTACGTACACACTGCACACCTATAGCCGCGCATGCTCCTGGGTGCGTTTAAACTCAAAAGGCGTCGAATGACTGGCGTAGCCACGCATTTCTTCCGGGGGGGGGGGGGGGAGGGCACCTACTTGACCGAGAACGAGGAGGGGGAGGGTGCAGGCCGCATACTAACACGGAAATTTCGGCAGGGGCACATGCGCGTTGTGCCACCCCCTGGCTACGCCACTGCGTCGAGGCACCGCCGATGTTTAGTCATACATAGCCTGCACTCTGCACATAGCATTGGACATTGAGGTGGATCTTATGCCAAAAGAAGCTATCGCGCCACGCACGATCACTTGAAGCGATAGACGTATAAAAGACCCGCCGTGGTTGCTTAGTGGAAAAAAGACGCCGCAAAAGGCAGGTGCTGATAAATGCGAAATTTCTGGTGAGAAAAGAAAATGCCTGTAAGTGCCTGGCAATATCTAAAGGAAATTATTTGGCACGCAGGGCACATGCGTAATAAGGAGGTGTTGTGCCATACTAGGAGCACCACGAGGCGACGGGAGCTGCCATACTACATGCACCACGTGGATACCACGAGGCGACGAGTGCTCCCACTTCTCCGCGACCAATAGAGAATTCGACACGGGAGGCGACTTCAAGAAGCGCCCAGCCATCTCCGCGGCTCCCAGACATCTCCGCGACGAATCGAGAATTCGACGCGGGCGAGGTCATCACCCTGCCCCGCCTGGTTCCTGCCGACGAGAACTCGCCCAAACCGGTTCCTGCCGACGAGGTGTCGCCGAAGGGATTTAAGGGAGAACCGGCCCGTTGTGAAAACAGAGTCCCTTGCAGCTGCCCAGTCGGTCTGATGCGCTCCTACTGCTACCTGTAGGCTATCATCCACTATCTGTGAATATTGTACAAAGCTTTTCGTTTCTTCTTCGTCTACAGAACGAGTCCGACTTTCGTCCTCAACCCCGAAATCAGAACAGTGGATGGCAAGCTGTGGGATTCGAAGCCAAATACCGCCCGCTACACCGGCGTCAGCTATTTTGGAGGGGGTGAGTGCCCGACGTTTGCCTTTGGCATCGCCAGACCTTTGTCGCACACGTAAATGTTAAGCAGCATTGCTGAAGTATTCTGAAAAGGTTGTAGTGGTTCTGTCTTAGTTCGCTTCAGGCCTTGCATAGATTTCCGGCTTCGGAAGCAAAGCTAATTTAGAGGCAAAACCGGAGACCGCGATGGAGAAGCTGAGGATACAGGACTTTCTTTATATTTGTCAGGAGATGGGCATCTCGGTTGCTGCGACAAGGCGAAAGAAAGCCATTCTTGACCTTCTGAGGGCACAAGGGGTAACTGACGAGGAAGTCGAAGAGGTCTGGAGAGAAATTCTTGGGAGGAGAAGCGAGAAAGAAAGGCTCGAGGAGGCAGAGGAGCAGCAAAGGTGCGACGAGGCAGAGGAGAGAAAAAGGCGCGAAGAACCAGATCATGCTCTTAAATTGAGAGAACTGGAAATAGAGCAAATTCGAATCAGCTCGGCGCGTTCAAGTCCCCTTTCCGGTGGAGACGATACGCCTAAACTGAGAATACAGGACCTGATGTTACCGTACAGGATAGGCGGTGATATCGCACTTTTTCTCGTGAATTTCGAACGCACGTGTGAAAAGAGTGGGCTGGACGAAAGCCTTCGGTCTCAAAAACTTCATTCGGTTGTCCAAGGAGAGGCCGCGGAAGTTCTCGCACGCTTGTCTAAAGAAGACTACGAGAACTATGGAAAGGTAAAAGCCGCGCTTCTTCGCGAATACCACCTCTCCGTCGAGCCATTTCGACAGCGGTTTAGAGAGGCAAAAAGGGGCAGCGAGTTGCACACTGAGTTCGCGTACGAGTTAAAGTCTAACTTAAAAGAGTGGCTCAAAAGTGCAGAAGTGTATGGAAACCACGACAAGGTGCTTGAGTGCATAGCACTGGAGCAGTTTTACAGAGTTCTTCCAGAGGAAGTTAGACTTTGGCTGCAGGACAGGCTCCCAGAGGTAGACCTAGAGAAGGCAGCGCAGCTCGCGGAGGAATATTACACGTGCCGAAACTTCCAAGGAAAACCTATTCAGGAAGATAGGCTAGAAAAAAAGGACTATCTTGTAAAGCGGTTTTCCCCTCGCAACCCAGTTTTGCCGAATAAGAAATCATCTACGAGTGACGAGTTCAGCAACGGAGTATCGACTAAGGCTGAGGTGGCGAGGGAAGGGCTAACAGAGACAGTCCAGTAAGCTGGGGCCGCTAAAGCTAAGGCAGACGTAGAGCGCGCGTTCGAGTCCCGGAGACCAATTATCTGCTTCCGTTGCGGAAAGGAAGGCCATATTTCCTCAAATTGCAAGGAGCAAATCGCGTTCGCCAGCATTAGCCAGTCGGACGAAAATCTGAGGCTGCTCGAGCCATATACGGAGGATGTTGTGGTAAACGGAAAAATGTGCAGGGCACTTCGCGATTCCGCCGTCACCATGGATGTTACTCATCCGTCCTGTGTTTCTCTCGGAGACTATACAGGGGAATGCGCCTGGATCAGACAAGTCGCAGAAGAGAAGAGCGCGTGCTTGCCAGTTGCCAGGGTAACCCTCGAGGGTGCGTTTGGAAAGTTGCAAACGGAGGCAGCCGTGAGTCCAAGTTTACCCGCACACTTCATACCTTTTTTCAAACAAATCGGAGCAGCTTTTAGAAAACGATGGCCGGTCGTTCTCTGTCAGTGTCGCTTGCATGGTATTAACGTGATCGTGGTCACGCGCCCTCTCAATGAAACGTGAAAGCACATCTTGAAACGAGGAAACTAACAGTGTAACGTCCTTACAGCGGCAGTCTAGGCCGGGAGATACGGCTGATGAAAAGCAGATGACTCATGCTTGTGATGGATCAATTACCGGATCAGTGACAGTGGGTCAGGAGCCTTTCGAGACTCGGGAAAATGGGGCGCCTAGGGCTGAAGTGGAAGGTTCACTGCTTAGTCCCGCCTCCTTTTGCTGGGAGCAGCTTAGTAGGGTTGAACGAAAGGCGCTTATCGCGGCACAGAAAAGTGACCCTTTGCTAACTGTGCTGCAGGCTAATGTAAATGAAGGAGTGGCCCGAAAGAACATCTCGTTCTACACTAGGTTAGGTCTCAAATACCGGAAATATCAGTATTTCAAGGGCCGGACATACGACCAACTACTCGTGCCAGAAAAGTACCGACCACAGCTTTTAGAGTTAGCGCATGGGAATGTTTGGGCGGGTCACTTCGGTATGAAGAAGACAAAGGCTAGGCTGGCGCAATATTTCTATTGGCCAGGATGCTGAAAGAGGTTAAAACACTTGTTCGGTCATGCGACGCATGTCAGAAAGTTGGTAAACCCAATGGCAAGTGACAGAATTTTACTCGGAGCGAGACAGGGCAAAATATAAATTTTCTTTGATCGCCTCAGCTGTGTCTTGCCTGCCCGAATGACTGCTAAGAATTGCTTTGCAATCTATTCTTTAGCTGTTTTTTCCCTTTGAATGTGTCTTTGATAGCACTATTTGTGGAGGTCTGTACGTATCCCCGGCTCTTTATCGGGTGCGTGTTTCGTGTTTAGTACAACAACCGTAATGGTGCTGTTGAGAGCACGAGGGGGTTAGAGCGTTTCTTTTCATGGAGTTTGGTCTGGCGTTGTGGAGAGCATTGGGAGGATGCTCACTTTCACTGAAGTGATTGGCATTGATTTTCGGTCACTGAGTGAGCTTTCTCAGATCCAAGCAAAGGAAAGACTAGCGGATGAAAGGGCGGCAAAGCCATTTCCTTGGCCCCATCAAGGACGTCACCCAATCAGCACACCGCATACGTCGAGCCGCGTCGGACAGCTCCACTTCTGGATGTGTTATCTGGCGGCGGGGGTTCTGTTGTGCCACACTACGAGCACCACGTGGCGACCACGAGGCGACGGGAGCTGTCATACTACATGCACCACGTGGCTACCACGAAGCGACGAGAGCTCCCACTTCTCCGCGACGAATCGAGAATTCGACACGGGAGGCGACTTAAGGAAGCGCTCAGCCATCTCCGCGGCGCCCAGGCATCTCCGCGACGAATCAAGAATTCGACGGGGGTGAGGTCATCACCCTGCCTCGCCTGGTTCCTGCCGACGAGAACTCGCCCAGACCGGTTCCTGCCGACGAGGTGTCGCCGAAGGGATTTAAGGTAGAACCGGCCCATTGTGAAAACCGAGAGTCGCTTGCAGCCGCCTAGTCGGTCTGATGCGCTGCTGCGGCTACCTGAAGGCTATCATCCACTATCTGTAAATATTGTATAAAGCTTTTCGTTTCTTCTTCGTCTACGGAACGAGTCCGACTTTCGTCCTCAACCCCGAAGTCACAACAAAGGCTACCTTTTTGTTCCTACGCCGCGAAATCAATTTGATGAGCATATGTTGTCAGTGCGGTTGCCCTCTCGCTGAGTGTGCCTAGTGCTTGTAAGTCGCCATTATTAACGCAGGGTCTGCGAACGGAATATACTACATTTTTATTGAGTTAATTACGGTTACATAATCCTGAGCAGACTGCGCGTGGGAAGCGGGCTATGCGAGGGGAAAGAGTGCCGCTATGCGTGTAACTCTCTGTTTACGTTTGACATAGTAGTTCTGCGGAAACCCGCAAGGTGGAGAGAAGTAATGAATAAAGGGGAAATCAGACATCCACCCGTTCGTAGCAATTGCTACAAAGGAAACCCATACGGGTTCCTCGAAAGAAAAGCCTCAAAGTTGAAAAATTCGTCCTGGTCCGGGACTCGAACCCGGGACCACCGCCTTTCCGGGGCAGCCGCTCTACCATCTGAGCAAACCAGGCGGCTAGCAGATGGCAGTGCGAAGTCAAATTTGTCGACAACACGAAGCAAGGACAAGTGTTTGACATAGTAGTTCTGCAGAAACCCGCAAGGTGGAGAGAGGCTTTTCTTTCGAGGAATCCGTATGGGTTTCCTTTGTAGCAATTGCTACGAATGGGTGGATGTCTGATTTTCCCTTTATTCATTACTTCTCTCCACCTTGCGGGTTTCCGCAGAACTACTATGTCAAACATTTGTCTTTGCTTCGAGTTGTCGACAAATTCGACTTCGCACTGCCATCTGCTAGCCGCCTGATTTGCTCAGATGGTAGAGCGGCTGCCCCGGAAAGGCGGTGGTCCCGGGTTCGAGTCCCGGACCAGGACGAATTTTTCTTCAACTTTGAGGCTTTTCTTTCGAGGAAGCCGTATGGGTTTCCTTTGTAGCAATTGCTACGAACGGGTGGATGTCTGATTTTCCCTTTATTCTGTTTACGTTACTATACTTGGCGAGAGCGGTGTCCCGGGAAGCATTTTTACAATTGCTAGTAAGTACAGCGGGGCGTGGCATTTCCCCTAGGCGGCCGAGGTTTCTGCGCAGGCACAAGTAAGAGCGGGTTTGAGAGAAAATCTGTGGGCTTTTTGCTCCTTGGATATTTGACTTTGCCTAGGCGCAACGAAGGAGAAGTTTCTTTGCTCGTGCTTTTTTGTCCCTGAGGCGTGCCGGCATTGCGGAGTGGGGTCGAGTTTGTTTACGCTCCGACGCTGGCTACTGGTGCGGTGAAACAGGTGAAGCAGTGGGCACTGACTCCCCATTTGGTGAGCACTGTTTCTAAAGTTACGTCGGACAGGCTTTCTCACGCCTGCGGGAGCGTCTCAGAACTACCACCGTGTGCGGACGTGAGGTTTGGAGCTCCTGCGTCAGCAGCCGACGCTACAGCGTCTCACGCGCTCTTCCTCGCGCTATTCCGATCACGACAACGGACGCTTCCTGTGACCTTCAACGGCGACGTCAAGTTCACCACCGATGCAGCAGGGACGCTCGCGGCGTCTCTGAGCCACCGTGCAGGTAGTGCTCGAGCTAAGCCTCAGCGTGGTCAGGATCGGCGTTCAGGGACTGCCGACCTTGTCCAACACCGCAAACACCCATTGACCACGATCATGGAGGTGGAAGCTACGAACGGCGACGATCCAGCAACAGAAGGATATCCAGAAGACCCGGCGGATGGATCATGGCTCACCGCTCGCGGCCGGCGGGGACGCCGTGCCGACGCTACGTCTGAGCCAGCAGCCGCCCTCAAGAAAGGCAGCATTTGAACCAAACTGTACCACGACAACCCCAGAGGCCCCCACCCAGTGGCGTAGCAACAGGGGGGGGGGGGGGGGGCCGTGGGCCCCGGGTGCAAGGGGCCAGTGGGGGGGGGGGGGGTCATATACGCCTGAAGACACCCCGTTTCCTCCGGCTTGACTGGGCGCAAACTGCAAAGAATGCTCCGGTATTCAGTAGCCCAAGCTCATGCACCCGATGCGTTGCGCCGCAGAATTGTCGGCTGCAGCTCTATCAACACCCCACGAAAAAATTGCACGAATGTGCGGGCTAAAAGAATTTAATTCGCGAAATGGTCGCTAAACTCCTCGCCTTAGCGGAACGTTTCATGTGGGGTGCGCTGGCGCTGTGCGTTCATGCTGGGAGCAGGAGGCGCTACACATACAGTGAGGCGTTGTAAGGCGTTGGGGCTCTTGGGTCCCTCTTCCGTTCAGAACGCGCAGCGAAGACGAACAAAGACAGCAGCAAGAGCGCGTTCAACCAGCGCGCCGGGCGCTCGCGTTTACGGTGAAGCGTTCGTTGAGAGCGACGTTGCATAAGTGGGGCCGTCAAAAGTCGCGAATGGGATTCCCTGGATCGTCTTCGGACTCGGTTCGGCCGAAGAGTTTGGCGGCGTATGACTCGACAGGCTGTAGTCGCGGGCCCGCCACGATGTCCGGCTCGCTTTTACTTCCCCTCTTCCGCTCGCTCCGAGAAGCCGCTGCGAAACCTGCCGTCATGTTTCACGCTTTCCTTCTTAACCTCGAAAGTTTCAGAAAACTGTTGTTGTTGCGTGACTTCATGTTACAAGTACAGTGTCTGTATCAGCTGCACAGAATTTTATAAAGAAAAGGTGAACTTTGTAAGGATATTTCCCGATCGAGATTCTATGAAGTTATGTCTTTCTGTGATTACTAGGAACTCGGTAGCGCGAAAAATATGGCAGATAAAGTAATAACCATATCCTTAATAATCCCGTAATTAATACTTATAGAGGAAGTACTTCAATTCGAGAATTGAGGACTTAAAGTCATGTTATTAACTCAACAAAAACTTCTTGAACAAAATCGTTTTGGGTGCTACAACCTACAGTACTTTGGCACTGTGGACGGCGCCCAGTATATGGCAGCAGCGAAAGAAATATGAAATAGTGGACCAGTGACGTTGATCCCTTAATCCTCTCCGTTGCGAGTGCAGACCAGCAGTAGTGCACGTATCCAGCTTTCCTGGACATCAGGGTTTAGTTCGCGTGAGTGCCACCACGTGGCGTACTAACCTTAAACTTTTCAAACTTCCCGCGGTGACACGTGATGACGTCAACCAAACAAAATAAAAAAAAATAAAAGCTATCCCTGCGCATTGAACTTCGCCACAATGCTTGTCCTGCCGGTGTTATCAGTGTTCTTGATCAAGCGTATTCGCTCGTCGCCTAGAAATTACTCGTCATCCTAAGAGCGTTTAGTCGCGACGAGCGATGGTTGATTCTGGGCTTTTGATGCGGTTCTTTTTTTTTCTTTTTTTTCCTTTCCTTTTTCTTTTCTTTTTTTTCATTCTACGGAGTAAACAAGCTAGCCTAATCGTCAGAAGTACTTCGGGGCAGCCTTTCTTCAGTCGGCACACATTGTTAACGTCCGAACATCGCACAGCGTCTACTAGAGACGCCGTCGTGGACGGATTTTGATTTTCCACTATCGAATTCGTTAAGGTGCACACAATTATTTCACTAGCGACATTGCAATGCGCACTCATGGGCCACCGCCGCAGCTGCAAATCTCACGGAGGTCAAGGAAATGATCCGAGCCGCCTTTGTAGACTTCCAAACCACCGTGCTGAATCCAATGCTACATGAAATTACCAACGAACTCAAGCAGAGCGTGAGAGAGCTCACGGCAGAACCCCTTCCCCCTAAATCATCCTCCTCCTCATCCTCACTACTCGCACGCGCTACACCAACCTCAGCGTCGTCACTAGAGACAAGCGAGCGCGCTCACCCGTACGTTTGCCCAGCCCAGCAACAGAATGATGGTTCCTGCAATGTAAATGCAAAATAGAACGGCGGGACTGACGCTGTGGCAATGGAATTGCAGGGCGTACCGATCTAAACGGGGCTGGGTGCAACAGTACATTGCCGCAGCGTCAGAACCGCCGGACATCATACTTCTCCAAGAGCCGGGCGCCACACTTGTACCTATCAGTGGCTACGAGGCCATTAGGGGCTCGGACGAAGCGAAAGTGTGTGCGCTCGTGTCAAGGAAACTCGCCTATACACATACTACTCTCACGTCAGACATCCCTAATCAAATCATTGAGATTGTCCCCGCGGACACGCGACAAAATAGCCTGTACATCTTAAATGTATACAGTGCACCTCGTGCTCAGTGGGACAATTTTCAGTACCTACTCTTGGAACTCATCAAGTTGGGCCCAGTGTCCGTAGTGTGCGGTGACTTCAGTGCCGCACACGTGGCCTGGGGCTATCGCAGTAACACACGAAAGGGCACCCGACTTTGGGAGCTCACAAATAATCACAGATTCACCCTCATAACAGATCATACCCAGCCTATAGTCGCCAGGGAAATAGTGTCGAGAGAGACACTTGCCCGGATCTCACTTTCACGAGGGGGGTCCAGGGCGAGTGGCTGAACACTGGCGAGACGCTGGGTTGCGATCACCACATTCTCATCATCCGCATCAATCGCACAAGTTACAAACGCCCTGAAAAGAAAACTTGCATTACAAACTGGACCGAACTCCGCGAAATCCGTAGGGATCGAGCCACAGGAGATGAAAGCCCCAAAAATTATGCCAGTTGGCTCAGTGATTTCCGCAACGATCTAAACAAAACGACTAGCCGCATAACCACGACGACAGAGACCCCCGAGGTTGACCCGCATCTCCTACATTTGTGGGACGCGCGCCGAGGTCTCACGAAGCGATGGAAGCGGCAAAAGTTCAATCGAAAATTGCGCTACAGAATATCCCAAATCACAAGAGCAGCCCAGGAATACGCAGACCAGCTAACCAGTGCTAACTGGCAAACGTTTTGTGGTAAGCTAAGTGGTACGTTGGGCACCGCGAGAACCTGGGCAATCCTTCGGTCGCTAATAGATCCGAGAAACACGAAATCCCACAAAAATGGGCAGCTTCAAATATTCCTCCACCAGTACGGAGGAGACGGAGACCAGCTCCTGAACGACCTTGAACAAAGGTATCTCTCCCATGGCTCTAAGCCAAGCTATCCGGACTATCCGTATTGGCGGCGAGGAGTTACGGAGTCGCCATCTATCGGAAGCGCCTCGCTGGCGTAGTATGAGGGATCATGCGGCGCGCTCCTCATAGGTGTTGCTGTCAGCGCTCACTGAAAAAAACACGCGGGGACTCTCCCGCACATTTCTGCAAGTACTTTCGCAAGGAGTGAAGTTTTTTACTGTCTAAATAATAACCTTGGGCATACTGAAAGCACAGAATCGTTTACAGACGCTATCTCTTTACCGAATACGTACAGTGAACGCCACTGCGCGCGGTCGCCGCAATGGAGTCTCCCGAACCGACTTCTTGCGTGGAAGGTAGGTAAACGCTGAGAGCAAACTATGTGAAATATGTTCTTATAGTGTTTGTATAACTAAATGGAGCGTAATAGAATGAAGCCTCAATGCAGCGATCGCACGGGTTCGCAGCGACCGACTGCGCGTCTGCACGCTTGTCCGCGCACTGTTTCGCTTTTGCCGCGTGCGCGTTTTTGCACCGTGCCATATGAGCGTTAGGCCGCAGAATATGAGCATTTGACAGCATACAAGCAACCATTGTTGCGTGGGCGCTATCAGAGCTGTTCAAAAATAATTTCATTGTAGAGACTTCGACGCCTACGGGGACTGTGATGCGCCGTCGCGACGATTCGATCTTTTTCTTTTTCTTCTAAATTCTTGGACGTTCCAATAAAACTTCTCGAGTTGCGTCGCACTGTATGTTTATCGGTGTTCACAGCGTGCGATTTCCAGCTGCTTCTTTTTATAATACAGTGCATTAATTCATAACACAAACATGACCATATGCCATGCTTTTTTTTAATGTGCTTCTTACCGCTACCCTTTCACTCCAGTGAACTTGACAGTATCTATAGCATCGACAAGTTCATAGACCAAACCGTCATGACATTAATCGGGCAACGGACTCGGGCGAGCGTCTCAGTGCGCGTTTTCCGAACATCGCAGACCGGGCGCCGTAGCAGAAATCTTCCTCGCGTCTGCGCTTGCTGCATACCCGAGTTGTAGCCGAGTTTGCCGGTTTTATGTTTCGCGAGCCAAGCTTCAAGCAGCTTCTTGTCCTGCGGCTACGTGTGAATAAGGCTGACACCGGGCTTCGTTGCGTACGTCCGGCACTGCGGCACGGAGCAGTAGCCTACCATGTTGCGCGCCTTCAAAGGCAGCCACTACCTATTGTAGTGCTTTCAAGCGTTGTAAAGTAGACACTCGAAGGGGGAAAATATCGCCACTAAATGAGGACCGCAGCGCACGAGGGAATTTAAACTCGTTTTCAGCTCGCTTCGGCACTCTCGAAGCAGCCGACGCGTCCGCTATGTCCACGTGATCCCTCCTAGCACGTCACGCCGACGGTGGCGCCCGCTTTTCCAGTGGTGGAGCTCGAGGCCAATAGAGAAGGAAGTGACCCGCTAGGCACTTACATAGCTGTCCACAAAGTCAAAGCCGCACTCGCAGACATTCGTAGGGACAGTGCCGCACCCGGAGATGACGGGATACGGTATACTCTAAGGCGGAATCTCCCGGATGACGACCTGGAAACGCTCTGTGCTATGTACAATCAGCACTGGCGCGCCGGCACTCTCCCTCTGGAATGGCGACGTGCCGAAATCACTTTCATGCTCAAGCCCGGAAAACCGCTGTAGATCCAAAATTTACGGCCAATTTCCCTCACATCGTGCATAGTGTTAAGAACGGCCAGCTGCAGTGCAAGTTTGCCACCCAGTTACGACTATGGCGGCGACATTCCGGGAGCGTCGCCGCCAACCTCTAGCCACAGCGTGACTAAAGCGACTTTGTGTTGGGGAACAATACGCGCATCCTCCACTCTCCGTCGCTTCAGCTAGGATGCGTTCGATGAAGCAGGCTTTGTGCTGAAACCGCCGCCAACCTCTAGCCTCATCGCCGTTGGGACGGAATCAGTTCGGCGGGCCAACTATTGTTACCAAACTCCCCAACGCGGACCTGATCTGCTACGGGTGCGCGAGTTGCCGCGGGAACGCCGTTTTGCACTCCTTCCCACGCACCGACCAAGACGCAAGACAACGCGCGCTACCCGGAACGGCTCCGAGTACTATGAAATTCGTGTGGTGTCGGTTTCGGACCGTAAACACGTGTGTGTGTGCACGAGTGTGTGTAAACCGTCCTGCGGAGAGGCGGCTAGTTTGCGATGACTAAACGAACGTTCGCATCATCACCTTGTATCGCGGGAGGACCGAGTGTTTAAAAAGTGCTGTTGTGCGGATGCTCGACACACTTTTCTTAAGCAGTCATGTTGGACTGAGAGTCTCTCTCAAGCAGTCATGTTAGACTGATATAAATACTGTAAATAAGCCCATATTCCTCGTTCTCGATGAGAAGCAGTCCTTCCCTTCATCAACGTCCTCAGCGTGGATGAGTTGGACGACGGCATGGGCCAGCTACCTTCTGATTCATGCCGGACTCCAATCTTGACAACGGATCACGAGCGATGGGATTGAACCCCCAATCATAACAACTGGCTGACAGCGGTGAGATGGACTCTGCGACGTGGTGCTGTGACTGCGGTGAGTGCTTGGTTCTTGCTTTGACTCTCCAGGCTTCATTTTGTGGTTGTTCTGTTTAGAACACTAGGGAAGCTAGATTGTTGAGTGTTAGCTAGGTTGTGTTTTCCTAGCTAGGTTTAGAGAGCAGGATCAAGGCAGTAAAGCAGCTATCATGGAGTTAAGGAGACTGCTGAGAGACGAATTGTTGATTGTTGGTGAGGAACTGGGCCTAGATGTACGCAAGGAAATGCTAAAATCAGAATTATTGGAGCTAATTTCCGAACAGGCCAGTGAGGAAGAAATTGAAATGGGATTGGAACTTCTCAAGAAGAGGGAGAAACGGGAAAGAGAAAGAGAAGAACGGGAGAGAGAGGAACGCGATAAAGATCGCGAGTTAAGAAAAATGCAACTGGAACTTGAAAGCAAACGTTTGGAGTTGTCTCAAGGAAGTGAAGGCGCTCTGGGACGATCAAGTGAGGCAGAATCGTACCGCATGGACAGGCTACTAAAGCCATTTGAGGTCGGGACCGACATAGGCTTGTTCTAAGCCATTTTGAAAGGACTTGCGAGAAGATGAACTTCGGCCCGAGTACATGGCCACAGCGGTTGCTGTCTATGTTGCCGTGTGAGCCGGCGGAAGTAATCGCCAGACTTAGTGCACAGGATGCATATGATTATGCAAAAGTTAAGGCTAGTCTCCTGAAGAAATACCGCCTTTCAGCTGAAGCTTATCGGCAAAGGTTTAGGAGCACAGGCAAGAAAGATAGCGAGGGATATCCGGAGTTTGCATATAGCTTAAAGGCCAACCTAGACGAGTGGCTGAAAAGCGCGGAAGCGTACGACAGCAGAGACATGATCATTGAATGCGTGTGTCTAGAGCAGTTTTACAAAACCATCCCCCAGGCTGTGAAACTGTGGGTGCAAGACAGAGGGAATGTAAACACTGTGGAAAGGGCGGCTGAATTAGCCGAAGAGTAGGCAACCCGTAGAAAGTTGAACGCCGAGGGCGGAAACTTGGACGGTCGAAATGGACCGCGGAAACCATTTCCGTTCAAAAGGGGTTCGCAGACTAGACGATCGGAGCCTGTAGACATGGAGGAAAAGCCCGCAGAAAAGAGCGAGGAGAAACTTAACGGAGAAACCGCACAAAAAGAACAGAAAAGAAAATTCGAATCTTTTAGACCAATTCGCTGTTACAAATGCCACAAACTGGGGCATATAGCTGTAAACTGCGGGAAGCCCAGTGTAGTTTTTTCCTACGCAGAGGAAAAAGACGAGACTATGGAACTTTTAAGCCCATATCTTCACGACCTGCAAGTTAATGGCAAACCATGCCGAGTGCGAAGAGACAGTGCCGCCACGATGGACATTGTCCATCCGTCTTACGTGACGGTAAATGACTTCACCGGAGAAGTAGCATGGATAAAACAGGTTGTATAAGAACACAGCGTGTGTCTGCCCATGGCCACAGTCAAAATCAGTGGACCATTTGGAGAGCTAGAGACTGAGGCTGCAGTTTCCAAATTTTTGTCACTGCAGTACCCCTACATCTTTTCGAATCGTTCGAATCAGTTACTGCGTGAAAAAGGGCTCAAACTGGGAGAGCGCTTAGTACAGGCATTGACCCGAGGCCAAGCTCGTAAAATCGCGTCGCTTTCAGCTGAAAATGCACAAGCTCCTCCAGCGGAAACAGAAAAGGGGATAACTTCAATACCCGAATCCGAGCTAGGCTCGAGCGATGAAAAAGCAGTTGAGGAAAGCCTGCCAGCTGACCAGTTCACTGAGAGCGTAGCACTGGAGTGTCAAAGTTCTAGCCTGCAGGAAGAGCAAGCTGACGCACTCACAAGCGAGACAGGGCCGTTATTATCACCGGCCTCAAAGAACTTTGATCAGCTCTTACGTGTGGATAGAGAGTCACTGGCAGCCGAGCAAAAGAATGATGAGAGCTTAGCTAAATTACATGACACAGCTACAGAAGGCATTGCTAGGCGCAATGTGACGATACGTGAGAGAGGAGGATTGTTGTATCGGCACTACAGAGATCGAAAGGGTAGGATTTTAGATCAGTTAGTCGTACCTACTTAGTACAGGGAGGACCTTTTCAGTCTCTGTCATGGAAATGGGTGGTCCGGCCACCTAGGCATAAACAAATCAAAGGAAAGATTGCTTATGGAATACTACTGACCTGGCTGTTTCAAAGACGTAGAAAACTTTGTAAGATCATGCGACGCCTGCCAGCGTTCTGGTAAACCAGGAGAGACATGGAAAGCTCCACTGAAGGTAGTGCCCTTAATAACAGAGCCTTTCAGACGACTTGTAATAGACACGGTAGGGCCTCTTCCAAAAACAAAATCGGGCTACAGGTACTTGTTTACCATGCTGTGTCCGGCTACAAAGTTTCCAGAAGCAATCCCTCTAAAAGAGCTCAGCTCCACCGAAGTAGTAGACGCGCTTTTGACAGTGTTTGCACGAGTTGGGTTTCCAGCCGAAATTCAGGCAGATCAAGGGTCAGTATTCACGAGCGCACTGACTTCCACATTCTTGCAAAAGCGGGGGGCAAAGTTAATACACAGTTCTGTCTATCACCCTCACTCAAACAGTGTAGAGAGGTGGCATTCGGTGCTTAAGCGAGTTTTGCGTGCGCTCTGTTGCGAGCACAAGGAGGACTGGGAGAACTGTCTGCCGGCAACTTTGTTTGCTTTGCGAACGGTTCCACATGAAGCGACAGGGTTCTCGCCAGCAGAAGTAGTGTATGGGAGGACACTCCGTTCTCCACTGAGAATGTTACGAGAGATGTGGGAGGAAAGAGGGGAGAGTCCAACAGTGGTTGAATACGTGCTAAATTTGTTGGAACGGCTAAGCGCAACCCAAGAACTAGTCGGAAAGAACATGGGAGTAGCTCAAAAGAACGCCAAATTCTATTACGACAAGAATGCGAGGCTTCGTACGTTTAACGCCGGAGACCAGGTCATCATCATCATCATCAGCCTAGTTACGCCCACTGCAGGGCAAAGGCCTCTCCCATACTTCTCCAACTACCCCGGTCATGTACTAATTGTGGCCATGTTGTCCCTGCAAACGTCTTAATGTCATCCGCCCACCTAACTTTCTGTCTCCCCCTGCTACGCTTCCCTTCCCTTGGAATCCAGTCCGTAACCCTTAATGACCATCGGTTATCTTCCCTCCTCATTACATGTCCGGCCCATGCCCATTTCCTTTTCTTGATTTCCACTAAGATGTCATTTACCCGCGTTTGTTCCCTCACCCAATCTGCTCTTTTCTTATCCCTTAACGTTACACCCATCATTCTTCTTTCCATAGCTCGTTGCGTCGTCCTCAATTTCAGCAGAACCCTTTTCGTAAGCCTCCAGGTTTCTGCCCCATATGTGAGTACTGGTAACACACAGCTGTTATACACTTTCCTTTTGAGTGATAGTGGCAACCTGCTGTTCATGATTTGAGAATGCCTGCCAAACGCACCCCAGCCCATTCTTATTCTTCTGGTTATTTCAGTCTCATGATCCGGATCCGTGGTCACTACCTGCCCTAAGTAGATGTATTCCCTTACCACTTCCAGTGCCTCGCTACCTATCGTAAACTGCTGTTTTCTTCCGAGACTGTTAAACATTACTTTAGTTTTCTGCAGATTAATTTTCAGACCCACCCTTCTGCTTTGCCTCTCCAGGTCAGTGAGCATGCATTGCAATTGGTCTCCTGAGTTACTAAGCAAGGCAATATCATCAGCGAATCGCAAGTTGCTAAGGTATTCTGCATCAACTTTTATCCCTAATTCTTCCCACTCCAGGTCTCTGAATACCTCCTGTAAACATGCTGTGAATAGCACTGGAGAGATCGTATCTCCCTGTCTGACGCCTTTCATTATAGGGATTTTGTTGCTTTCTTTGTGGAGGACTACGGTGGCTGTGGAGCCGCTATAGGTATCTTCCGGTATTTTTACATATGGCTCATCTACACCCTGATTCCGTAATGCCTCCATGACTGCTGAGGTTTCGACTGAATCAAACGCTTTCTCGTAATCAATGAAAGCTATATATAAGGGTTGGTTATATTCTGCACATTTCTCTATCACTTGATTGATAGTGTGAATATGGTCTATTGTTGAGTAGCCTTTACGGAATCCTGCCTGCTCCTTTGGTTGACAGAAGTCTAAGGTGTTCCTGATTCTATTTGCGATTACCTTAGTAAATACTTTGTAGGCAACGGACATTAAGCTGATCGGTCTATAATTCTTCAAGTCTTTGGCGTCCCCTTTCTTATGGATTAGGATTATGTTAGCGTTCTTCCAAGATTCCGGTACGTTCGAGGTCATGAGGCATTGTGTATATAGGGCGGCCAATCTTTCTAGGACAGTGTTCCCACCATCCTTCAACAAATCTGCTGCTACCTGATCCTCCCCAGCTGCCTTCCCCCTTTGCATAGCCCCTAAGGCTTTCTTTACTTCTTCTGGCGTTACCTGTGGGATTTCGAATTCCTCTAGGCTATTCTCTCTTCCACTATCGTCGTGGGTGCCACTGGTACTGTATAAATCTCTATAGAACCCCTCAGCCACTTGAACTATCTCATCCATATTAGTAACGATATTGCCGGCTTTGTCTCTTAACGCACACATCTGATTCTTGCCTATTCCTAGTTTCTTCTTCACTGCTTTTAGGCTTCCTCCGCTCCTGAGAGCCTGTTCAATTCTATCCATATTATAGTTCCTTATGTCCGCTGTCTTACGCTTGTTGATTAACTTTGAAAGTTCTGCCAGTTCTATTCTAGCTGTAGGGTTAGAGGCTTTCATACATTGGCGTTTCTTGATCAGATCTTTCGTCTCCTGCGATAGCTTACTGGTTTCCTGTCGAACGGCGTTACCACCGACTTCTATTGCGCACTCCTTAATGATGCCCATAAGATTGTCGTTCATTGCTTCAACACTAAGGTCCTCTTCCTGAGGTAAAGCCGAATACCTGTTCTGTAGCTTGATCCGGAATTCCTCTAGTTTCCCTCTTACCGCTAACTCATTGATTGACTTCTTGTGTACCAGTTTCTTCCGTTCCCTCCTCAAGTCAAGGCTAATTCGAGTTCTTACCATCCTATGGTCACTGCAGCGTACCTTGCCGAGCACGTCTACATCTTGTATGATGCCAGGGTTAGCGCAGAGTATGAAGTCTATTTCATTTCTAGTCTCGCCGTTCGGGCTCGTCCACGTCCACTTTCGGCTAACCCGCTTGCGGGAAAAGGTATTCATTATCCACATATTATTCTGTTCTGCAAACTCTACTAATAACTCTCCCCTGCTATTCCTAGTGCCTATGCCATATTCCCCCACTGCCTTGTCTCCAGCCTGCTTCTTGCCTACCCTGGCATCGAAGTCGCCCATCAGTATAGTGTATTTTGTTTTGACTTTACCCATCGCTGATTCCACGTCTTCATAAAAGCTTTCGACTTCCTGGTCATCATGACTGCATGTAGGGGCATAGACTTGTACTACCTTCAATTTGTACCTCTTAAGTTTCACAACAAGACCTGCCACCCTCTCGTTAATGCTATAGGCTTCCTGTATGTTACCAGATATTTCCTTATTAATAAGGAATCCGACTCCTAGTTCTCGTCTCTCCGCTAAGCCCCGGTAGCACAGTACGTGCCCGCTTTTTAGCACTGTATATGCTTCTTTGTCCTCCCGACCTCACTGAGCCCTATTATATCCCATTTACTACCCTCTAATTCCTCCAATAACACTGCTAGACTCGCCTCACTAGATAACGTTCTAACGTTAAACGTTGTCAGGTTCAGATTCGAATGGCGGCCTGTCCGGAGACCAGGTAATGGTCCTCAAACCTTCAGGAAAGAACAAGCTTGAAGTTCACTGGAATGGGCCCGTTAAAGTGTTGCACAAACTTTCAGATACTAACGATGCTCTGAAAATACCAGGTCGCAGGAAAGAGGTGAGGATATATCACCGCAATTTGATGAAGCCGTATGTAGAGCGGAGCGGAGTCGTTAACTATACCATCAAAGAGCAGGATGGCACTAGTGCCAAGTTTAAGGAGTATAGGGCCACCTCCAACTCTGAAATCGGCCTAGAAGAAGTAGTAGAACACTCGGTAAGCTCGCACGCTCTAAGACCCGAGCAGCTAGATGAGCTAAAAGGGGTGTTAGGGGAATATATCGACATGTTCAGCGACCGGCCAGGTAGAACCGAACTAATAACGCATGAAATAGAGCTGACATCAACCGAACCAATAAGATCAAAGCCTTACAGGGTGTCTCCAAGACAGAGAAGGATTATGGAGCCAGAGATACAGCGCATGCTAGAGTTGGGAGTTATTGAGCCCGCTGAGAGTGACTACACGTCACCGCTAATACTGGTAGAAACCCCTAACAAGGACCCTCGTCCGTGTGTTGACTACAAGAAGTTAAATGCCATCACTAGGGATCAGCTGTACCCGATACCCAACATTGAGGAACGAATTGAAAGAGTTAGCGCTGCTAAATACATTTCAACTATAGATCTCGTGCGAGGGTACTGGCAAGTTCCCCTTTCAGAAAGTGCCGGCCGCTATGCCGCATTCATCTCACCTGTAGGCACTTTTCGCCCTCTCGCACTCAGCTTCGGGCTGAAGAACGCGCCGTTTAGCTTCTCTAAGTTAATGGATATTGTCCTAAAAGACTTGCAGGAGTTCGCCTTGCCCTATCTTGATGATGTAGCAATTTTTTCGGACACCTGGGAACAACACGTATCGCACCTCAAACAGGTGTTCTCACGGTTGAGGGAAGCCGGCTTAACGATGAAAGCAGAAAAGTGTAGGTTTGGTTGTTCGCAGGTTACTTATCTGGGCCATGTTGTCGGCCAGGGCATGAGACGGCCGGCCGAGCTGAAGATGGCTGCTGTTGGAGAATTTTCTCAGCCGCGCACGAAAACAGACCTTCGTTCATTTTTGGGACTTGTGGGGTACTATCAACGGTACATTCCGAATTACTTGCAAATGGCAAGTCCATTAACGGACGCCCTCCGAAAGGGAGCACCGAGTAACGTACACTGGGATAAGGACAAAGAGAACGCTTTCCAAAGTTTGAAAACGCTATTGGTTTCCCGTCCTGTGCTTCGCGCGCCAGACTACACAAAGGAATTCATAGTTCAATGCGACGAAAGCGCCAGAGGTATGGGCGTGGTACTTAGTCAGGTCGGCGAGGATAACGGCGAGCATCCTTTCCTCTATGCCAGCCGTAAACGAAATGTAAGAGAGGAAGCCTACAGCGCTTCAGAGAAGGAATGCGCTTGTTTAGTTTGAGCCGCCCAGAAGTTGTCGTGTTACTTGTACGGAGCGAAGTTCATCTTCGATACCGACCACTGTCCTCTGACGTGGCTCAATCAAATGTCGCACAAAAATGGCCGCTTGCTTTGATGGAGCCTCAATCTCCAAGAGTACAACTTCTCCGTTAGATATAAGGGAAAGTTGCATAGCAATGCGGATGGTTTGAGCAGACTAATTTGAATTCTGCGTTTGAGGGTCCCGCCTAAATTTTAGGGTTACTAGTGTTACTGTTGTTAAGCCAAGAAGATCCCCTCTTATTTAGCAGGATTCCCTCCATGATTGCTGAATTTGTGAGCGCGAAATTGCTTCAGAAATTGGCATAGCGAAATGCAGCATTTTTTTTTGTTCCTGCACTTATGTTTTTTTTTCGAAGCCTAGCGGGTCTGAGGTGAGAGCCAATGTACGTCATCTCGGCGTAGAGCCGTGTTGTGGGGTTCATTTTGCAGTTTCCTGTCCTTGTTAGATGTTTTGGGGCAGTGATATCATTGCACAAGTGGTTACTGCGAGCCAAGACATCACCCCCTGGCCACCAGCCGTTCTCTTCCTGCCCAGCGGTTATCTGCGCTAGACAGTCGAGATTTTCCGGGCCATGGAGGCGCTGTTAAGAACGGCCAGCTGCAGTGCAAGTTTGCCACCCAGTTACGACTATGGCGGCAACATTCCAGGAGCGTCGCCGCCAACCTCTAGACACAGCGTGACTAAAGCGACTTCGTGTCGGGGAACAATACGCGCATCCTCCACTCTCCGTCGCTGCAGCTAGGATGCGTTCGATGAAGCAGGCTGTGTGCTGAAACCGCCGCCAACCTCTAGCCTCATCGCCGTTGTGACGGAATGAGTTCGGCGGGCCAACTGTTGTTACCAAACTCCCTAACGCGGACCTGATCTGCTACGGGTGCGCGAGTTGCCGCGGGAACGCCGTTTTGCGCTCCTTCCCACGCACCGACGAAGACGCAAGACAAAGCGCGACCCGGAACGGTTCCGAGTTCTATGAAATTCGTGTGGTGTCGGTTTCGGACCGTAAACACGTGTGTGTGTGCACGAGTGTGTGTTAACCGTCCTGCGAAGAGGTGGCTAGTTTGCGATGACTAAACGAACGTTCGCATCACCTTGTATCGCGGGAGGACCGAGTGTTTAAAAAGTGCTGTTGTGCGGATGCTCGACACACTTTTCTTAAGCAGTCATGTTGGACTGAGACTCTCTCAAGCAGTCATGTTAGACTGATATAAATACTGTAAATAGACCCATATTCCGCGTTCTCGATGAGAAGCAGTTCTCCCTTCATCAACGTGCTCAGCGTGGATAAGTTGGACGACGGCATGGGCCAGCTACCTTCTAGTTCATGCCGGACTCCAATCTTGACAACAGATCACGAGCGATGGGATTGAGCCCCCAATCCTGACAATAGGAAAGCTGCTTGAGTATGTAATCCTAAAACGGCTTCACCCTTCCTTGGAGATGCAAAATTTCTTCTCCCACACACAGTTTTAATTTCGCCCCCATTTGTCCGCTCACGATGTTCTTCGGGCAAAAGAGGATCTCGTTGACCCTTCCATCAAGGCGCAGACGAAAGCTCTTTTGGTACTTGATGTCCAGGGAGCTTTCGATAACGTTTCCCACGGTCTCAACCTTGAGAACCTGGTCCACTCCCACTGTGGCTCCCGTATGTAGGATTACGTGCGAGCCTTTCTCAAGGACCGTGTAGCCACAGTGGTAATGGGCCCATATCGGTCATCAGACATTAAAGTTACCGGAGCGGGGACACCTCAGGGGTTGGTGCTCTCGCCGACGCTATTCAACATAGCTATGGCGATACTACCCCAGTTACTGGAGAAGGTTGAGGGGCTATACCACGCGATATATGCTGACGATTTGACTCTCTGGACGTGCACCGGCTCGGATGGAGATATTCAGGACCGCCTACAGCCGGCGCTGGATATAGTGCAGGCGTACCTCGCGACTGGAGACCTCGAATGTGCGCCACATAAATCATAACTATTACTAATCCGACCCCGAAGCAGCTATGAAACTCCAATTCCAGTGATTGAAGTGAAAATACAAGGCACACCAATTCCCACTGCACAAAGGGTCCTAATCCTTGGTTATCACCTACAATCCAATGCCAAAGCTCACTTCACGGTAGATCTCCTTGGAGGACAGTGCGAGCAAATCATCGGTATGATGAGGCGCGTTAGTAACCGCCGCTCAGGACTCGAGGAAGCCGATATGCTGCGGTTGGTCAAGGCATGCATTATCAGCCGGCTAACCTATCACCTCCCATACCACAGCGCCCATACCGCGCAATATGCATCCAGAGCATCACAATGGTCGCCGGGATGCACGTGTTAGATACCTTCGGAAACTCCTCAACGCCCAGCCGGGGGGCACCGTCTATTATACCGACGCTGCCCACTATGCTCTTGCGATCAGATACAAAGAAAGACAAGTGTCGGTGGTGGTCGGCGGACGATCAGGGTAATATCGTCACCTCGTGTAGCGTCCAAACCAAGGCTACGCTCACAGGGGAGACGTTGGCCATAGCGCTCGCCATCAACCACATCGTCAGTCATATGAAAAGATCGCCAAAACACGACCACATCATTATTACAGACTCCCAAGACACATGTCGAGCCTACCTTAGGGGTCATATACCTCGGGAAGCCGATCGCGCTCTCACCAGCACACGTAAGCTCCCCGCCATTCCAGATCCTGCAATACCATGCATCAGGCTGATTTGGACACCTGCTCATGCTTCACTGTCGGGCAATGACCGCGCTCATGCGGCTGCCCGAGACCTAACCTGCCGGGCACCTGGCAGTGAGGCGAGCAACCCATATCAAGCCTCGCAGACTTTGCCCAACACCATACCGTGACATTCTAGACTTTTACAGACTAGGGCGCTTGCGATATTACCCTCCAGCCAAATCCTTCTCCCGGAATGAAGCCGTATCCCTGAGACGGCTTCAAACCAACTCACATCCGAACCTCCTCCTTCTCAATAAGTTCGCCCCAACCTTATATCCCGCCACCTGCCCAGGCTGCGGTGCATCCCCGACGACTTTCCACGTCACGATTGAGTGCCAAAAACTACCTAAGGATATCCCTGTTCTACAATCCCCCCAACCAACATATGCGAAGTGGGAGGCGGTCCTCCGTCGCTCCGAGCCTCAGGTCTGGCAGGCCCTGATACGACGAGCACGAGCGGTAGCGACAGCCGTTGGGGCTCTGGACTGAGGGCCCCAACCACATAAATACTTTCACTTTATAATAAAGTTTCTTCTCTCTCTCTCTCACGCCTCTGGCGCTGGTGCTAAGTCAGTCATGCCGGATTATAACTTTGTCGACCCTACGGCGCTTTAGGTTCAAAAACTCATCACTGATTTTTCCGGGGGAGTAACAGGGGCCGTAGAGACCGGGCCTGCATGCTCTCCTGGAGCATTATCTTAAATCTTGCCAGGCTTTTCGTATGCTGCGGTCCGCAACTTTTCAGGAGCATTCTTGAGTGGTCCCCTTTGAGTGAAAAAGCTATAGGTTAGCCCAAGATGCATTAGGGCTGCGCCACGTATTCTCATAGCGGTTGTAGGGGCGTCGACATTCACCGGCGGCCTTTCAGCCACTCGCGTTTAACCACGGTTGCTAAGGCGCTGTCTTCTACATCTTCAATATATGCGGCCCGCGGCCTCTACTACGGTCCCTACTGCTCCCACGGAAAGCTATGTGATGGTATTTTGAAGGTATATCGCCGTAAGGCGCAAGAAAAAATGTATAATCCGTCACGACTGACTGGCCAGGGGTGTATAAGATCGGCTGTGCGCTATCGCGGACAGCCAATTTTGTATGCGAACACCCCCTGGCACGCTTCGGCCTCCGCGGCCCCAACCCACGGGCCGCGCTGCTTCCAGCTATGATCCCCCGCTACCCCTTGGGTGCCTGGAGTTCCTGCGCCGCCTGCTTTATTATAACCTTAGGTGCTCTCCTGAGGCCTCCGTTTGCTGGGTACATGTGCCCTCCTGGAGCAGTGCTCGCAAAAAAAAAAAAGGATCTATCGTCGCGACGAAAAAAGCGACCCGCGGCTTATACAATATCAGTAAGAACCTTGCCCCTTCAAACACAGCGATCACCAAATGGGGCGTCCGTGCCCACTGCCTTACAGCGCGGGCAGCCAGCGTCGGAGCGTAAACTCGACCCACTCCGCAATGCCGGTATGTCTAGGGGACAAACGTATACAACACGCGCTATGAAACCTCGTCCGTAGTGCCTAGGCAGACTCACATATTCAAGGAGCAAAGGCCCCCAGATTTTCTCCCTCGCACCCGCTCTTACTCGCGCCTGCGTAGAAACGTCGAGCGCCGCGAGAAACGCCATGCCCCGCTGTACCTACTGGCAATTAATTGTAAAAAGGCCTCCCGGAAAACTTGACTACATGCGCTACTGGAGTTGACAACAGCTGCAAGAGGACATATTTCACAGCCGCTTTCCGAGATAAACACTGAACACACTTGCGCTATACCTCATTTCACATGCATTCGCGGTGTTGGCACGCGCACAGTGCTCAACGATTGAGCCGCGCGATAATCGGAGCGCGTGGCTGTCGCAACTTTTTTGAGCCACCGGCGGGGCGCTGGGGACACCGAGTAGATACATTTTTGTATCACATGTCTTTGTGATGCAGTCTGACTGCACTCGGCACCCTCAGCGATCGCTGGGCGCTCACCATGCATGCAGTGGCGCAAGAAGCGCCGGCTGCCATGCCGTCCGAGCATCGCGTTCCAGTCGATGAGCGCTGTACACTCCGCTTATTTATGTTAATTTCGGGCTTTCTCCACTCACCCTGCTTGTTACTTCTCTCAGCGATGAAAACAGGCCCGGGGACGCGTGCGGTTCGAACAGACTTCCTGGAACAACACCATTGCACATTTTTTTTTTATTAATGCAGCACGAAAGTCGAGTAGAGTGTGCACTCCTGCGTCACGACCAGAGTACAGAGGTCGCTAAGCCTCGGTGTGCGTCAGTACATTTTTTATTGCGTCACATCGCAACCGTATACCGTCATTTCACGGTTGCACCCAAGTTGCAGTCACTAGCTGCAGCATGTCATCTGTACAGCCGCCATAGCGGCTGAGCTGGCCTTTTTTATTTGAGTTATCGCCGTCAAGAAGCAGACGATATGGTCGCCTCCACCTATGAGCAGCGTCGCTAACTATTAAAAACGGAAACGGAAGTCAAGGCTTCCAAAACTGATTACGCCTGAGAAATTGCATGGGAGAGAAAGCTCTTTTTTTTTCCTTTGCGAAAAGTAATAAACGAAGGACATAACATACACATTCTTGTTAGGCCAAGAACTGATGTGCTCTGTAGCAGCGCCACAATTCCCTCGTCATGTGTTACTTCGAGCTTCCATCAAACTGTCTTCAAGCATTAGTCGCTTCTCTTTTAGGGCGCGCTGCGTGCCATTTAATATGGCCACGAGTAAAAGTGCCCATAATTAGAACTCTCTCAACGGCAAGAACTGCCAGAGCTCTTTTTAAAGGAATGCACGGACATACGGAGGAAATAGTGCAAAACAATTAAGGCACCATTTGCCCACCATGACGGAGCTACATGGGCCATAGTACCATAGCAGTAAAATACACTAGTCACGGGATCCAATTCCGGCCGCGGCGGCCGCATTTCGATGGGGACGAAATGCAAAAACTCTGTGTCCCGTGCATTGGGGGCACATTAAAGATCCCCTAGTGATCAAAATTAATCCGCAATCCCCCACTATGGCGTGCTTCCTAATCGAATCGTTGTTTTGGCACGTAAGACCCCAGAATTCATTCATTCAGTAAAACGCCCTTCGCAATTGACACTTTCCTCACTGCTACATCTATACAATCTAAAAAAGCCCGCCGGTCGGTTTTTGCAAGCAAACGCACTACCAATCAACGTCTTCGTGCATATTCAGGCACATCTCTATGTCCCTATGGAAATCATGTACTTTAATTAATCTACTAACTAATCTAATAATTAATTAATTAATTAATTGACTGATTCAATATTTCCAAATGAATCTTGGATTTCCATACGCAGGGATACCGGGCAACGAAACAGCAAATCAGCTGGCTAGGGAGCAATTATTTAAGGAGTTCACCATCCCCGATTCTAAAACGACCTCTGCCGCCCTACTTCGCCTCACCCTGAGTAAATACCCAACTATCTGCGCCAAATTTGCGTCTCCGCGACCAACTTAAGCAGAGAGCGGTGCCTGCGT
Organism: Dermacentor variabilis; assembly: GCF_050947875.1. Taxonomy (NCBI): domain Eukaryota; kingdom Metazoa; phylum Arthropoda; class Arachnida; order Ixodida; family Ixodidae; genus Dermacentor; species Dermacentor variabilis. The sequence goes on from NC_134568.1 coordinate 219,584,529, forward strand.
ATATAGCCCAGACAGGCACATTACCGTCTCCCATCCACCAATATTTAATTCGTGGACATACAGGGTCCCGCCGTGAATTACGCTCATGCAAAGGGTATAAACCCGACCAACACGACATCATGCGGGTGTGCTGGCACCGTCCCCTCCCCGTGCCCTTCCTCGAACAGAGGTCTACGTAAGATCGACTAACCAGGAGTCGGACCTTGCGGCTGTTAATATTTTTTGTTTTGTTCAAGTTGTCATATCTGAACACAAACAAATCATCCGAGAATAATCGAGTGTTAATACCAGAGTCGTCTACGCTTACATTATCAACATGTAAAAGGAAAAGTAATGGACCAAGTGACCAAGTGCATTTCCTTTGGATACTCCTGACGTTATGGTTGGACTGCCGAATGTTGGCCACATGCCTTTTCATATTGTTTGCGATTGCTCAAGTAATCTGGGCTGCGCTAATGTAACGATTCTATTCCATTCCGTTCATTTTCGTGCTTCGGCAGTAGTCTGAGTGGCGCTCCGCCCGCGTCATCAGTAGGATCAGCCGGCTGTGAACGCTGGATGATAAGAGTGGCATAGAATCCAGTTGAAGAAATCGCTATATTTTTTTTATTTGCGATACTAGGCTATTATTATTATACTAGGCTATTATTAATATATGGATTAGACCACAGACGAACAGCCTTCGGCTATGTGCTTAACAAGAGTGTTTGTATTTTCACGTTGCGTGACACAGAAAAGCCAAGAGCGCAACCGCTGCTTGCGTACCTACGACCGGGCTGTTGTCCACGTAGAGCACGCCCCCTTTGCGGAGCAGGCTGGCGCGGTCCTCGACCCACTCGGCGGAGCCCTGGGCGCCGTGCTCGTCCGAGTGCCAGAGCACGAAGGCGAGGCTGCGCCGCGGACGCCATCCCATGCGGCGCAGGGCTCGGAAGGCGATGGTCTGCTGCAAGAGCTGGCTTACGGGAAACCACTGGTTCTGGAGGTTTGGGCTGGTCATTGTCTGCGAGGTCCTGGCGCCCAGTACCACCAGCCGGTCTGCTCCAGGGAAACGGCAGAAATGACGAAACCCGATGTAGCGAACTATTCGCGCTTTCCAGATACGCTAGCGCCGCCGCGCGAATTTTTTCGGAACCCAGGAGGGGGTGATGGATTTCCCGCTCACGCGGTTTCTGCAGCTGTGTTGGCGTTTTGGTACTCTTGCATATGGAAAAAAAAAGACAGTCGACCAGCGAAGAGCAAAAACGCATGTGCAGTGTGCCACAATGCACAAATCGTGCAATATTGGGAAAAGTATCGGGAAAAGCACCACTTTCCAAAAAAAAAAAAAAATGAAAACGGAGGAAGTTGCGAGCGATCAAGCTCCGCATCGGGAATCAAGTGAGCGAGGAAATGGTCGTATGTAGCGAGCATTTCAACAAAGACGACTTCTTTTGGGGCCACCTTGGTGTATGTAGTTGACTGTTGCTCAATGATTTCATTATATTTTTGTGGCGAGCCCTTACGAAAGCGGCTGAGCAGAAACACCGTGCCTTCGCTCAAAATCCCGCTGCGGTCCCACGAAGCAAGAGTGAGACCTATAGGGCTGCCCGAAGAACGCCCTCTACAGATTCCCAGAGTAAATTTAAGTACGCAAGTGTCACCGTTCATTAAGTTTTCTGCCTGCACTCGCGCTGTTTCGGCAAACACTCTGCGACGGTGCCTGACGCTGCGTCGCGAGCATTGCAAACTAGAAAACGTATTCCGCAACTGTTCTCAGTCGTTTTGTGTGAGAATGAAACAGGCGGTCTATGCACAAGGCGCTCGCTGTTTCTTTTTTTTTTTTTGGCTGTAGTGAAACGTGTATACCGATCGGAGGTCGAGCGCACGCGTTTCTGATTTTGTATTTTTTTTTTGTCTTAAAGCAGCTCTTCTATAACAATGTTGCAGAAAACAATGGCCAGGAGTACGTACCTGAAGCGATCATTTATGAAGATTGCGCATGCGAGCTTCCCTACAGCACGCGAAAACGCTAACCGTGCTGGAAACGGGGCACGCTGGCACACCTCATCGTCTCGCTCATATATTGTAAATCGGCACTACTGAAATGTTTCCGTGTTATCTGGCATCTTATTAGCAAGCATACCGCAACTAAGCCGGTGCATGGAGCCATTTATCTTGTCTTGAATGCACAACGTTTATTTTATGCAGCGGCATGGGGGGTAGTGCGCTTTATTTACATCCGAGCGCTGCCGATTAACTGCTTGGCGTCAATTCTTGTACATCACGTATAGATTACAAAACGTAAGGAGAAATAGTGATCTTTACGGCGCCGGTTACATTGCAGAGTTGAACTTTTATATTATGTGGCGGGGCCTCTCGCGCCGCTTGTCTGCAGGCAGAGCCACTCGACCTGGACAGCCGCGCTTGTAGTCTCTTGTACTTCACACCATATTATATGGCGAGCGTTAAACGTAGCCTCTCCCTCTACAACACATCTCTGCGTTTCCTTAGCAATGTCAAGGATCGCGCTAATGATACCAGAGGCCCCTAAGCCGCCTGCTTCTGGAGATGCGCACGCTTTCGTATCGCCTTCATCACATCTATTCCCGCCATATTGAAACGTTCTCCGCGCCACCTATAGGCGCTGGAAAGGGCGAATAGGTTGTAGTGAAGTACGCGCTATCATCCTGAAACCGCAGCTTCATCAACGTTATCAACGTATTGCTTACGTCAGACTGACATGGCGATCGAATTCGGGCACATCGCGACATGTCCGACTACCACCATAATGTGCAGGACAGTCTCGTACCTGCCATCTTTGAAGACTACATTGCGTAAGAAGAAGCAGCGAGCCGTTTTTCGGTTTGTCTAATAATGCATTTCACCTCTTCTGGTGGTAGTGGCAAGTAACAAATAATGCTTTTTCAGTTATCAAGGAGTTCGTGAGGCTATAATACTAAAATAATGGACTAAAGATGCTCGTCTTATTCTACCCAGTGTAAAAGTATGCTTACGGAGAAAAACTGGACACTCTGGGGTGACGAAGCAAAATATTTTTGAACATAATGATACACAAGTATGCAGATTAGAGATATTCGTACAGATCGAAAATGCATCGACATACATGTTTAACTAAACAGTGTTGCCAAATTAAAAAGTTAAATTAAAAGTGTTGTTCGGCCATGCGAAACATTCTTTAGGGAGGCACTCATTAATCCTTCCGCTATCTTTTTTTCTTTTCTTTTTTTTCGTCGTTTACCTCTCTAAATAGCATCAACTCGGTAAGCTAGTGTGTTCTTTATCACTGAGACTTTATTTTGCCGAATAATTTTTTCGCAAAATATTTCCTATGCATAGCTGTGTCAATTGACTTTGGCGAAATATTTGCAGCGCTTAAGGGCAGGGAGGGGGGGGGGGGCGCCCGTATCCCAACCCTTCATTTTTTAAGGAGGGGCTCGGCCCCTCCGCGGCATATCAACTGTAGCTGTGCGGTACCCAATCGACAAGCACTGTAGATGATTTTATTACCAGTAGAGACTTGGGTTCGGGGCAATTCTGGCTCTCAAATTTTTCGATTGGTGATTTAATCGCGATTAACAGACCTCTAACCCTACAGCTAGAATAGAACTGGCAGAACTTTCCAAGTTGATCAACAAGCGTAAGACAGCTGACATAAGGAAGTATAATATAGATAGAATTGAACATGCTCTCAGGAACGGAGGAAACCTAAAAGCAGTGAAGAAACTAGGAATAGGCAAGAATCAGATGTATGCGTTGAGAGACAAAGCCGGCAATATCATTACTAATATGGATGAAATAGTTCAAGTGGCTGAGGAGTTCTATAGAGATTTATACAGCACCAGTGGCAACCACAACGATAATCGAAGAGATAATAGTCTATAGGAATTCGAAATCCCACAAGTAACGCCGGAAGAAGTAAAGAAAATCTTAGGAGCTATGCAAAGGGGGAAGGCAGCTGGGGAGGATTAGGTAACAGCAGATTTGTTGAAGGATGGTGGGCAGGTTGTTATAGAAAAACTATCCACCTTGTGTACGCAATGCCTCATGACCTCGAGCGTACCTGAATCTTAGAAGGACGCTAACATAATTCTAATCCATAAGAAATGGGATGCAAAAGACTTGAAAAATTATAGATCGATCAGCTTACTGTCCGTTGCCTACAAACTATTTACTAAGGTAATCGCAAATAGAATCAGGAACACCTTAGACTTCTGTCAAGCAAAGGACCAGGCAGGATTCCGTAAAGGCTACTGAACAACAGACATTATTGACGCTATCAATCAGGTAACAGAGAAATGTGCGGAATATAACCAACCCTTATATATAGCTTTCATTGATTACGAGAAAACGTTTGATTCAGTCGAAACCTCAGCAGTCATGGATACATTACGGAATCAGGGTGTAGACGAGCCGTATGTAAAAATACTGAGATATATATAGCGGCTCCACAGCCACCGTAGTCCTCCATAAAGAAAGCAACAAAATCCCAATAATGAAAGGCGTCAGACAGGGAGATACGATCTCTCCAATGCTATTCACAGCGTGTTTACAGGAGGTATTCAGAGACCTGGAGTGTGAAGAATTGGGGATAAAAGTTGATGGAGAATACCTTAGTAACTTGCGATTCGCTGATGATATTGCCTTGCTTAGTAACTCAGGGGACCAATTGCAATGCATGCTCACTGACCTGGAGAGGCAAAGCAGAAGGGTGGGTCTAAAAATTAATCTGCAGAAGACTAAAGTTGTGTTTAACAGTCTCGGAAGAGAACAGCAGTTTACGATAGGTAGCGAGGCACTGGAAGTGGTAAGGGAATACATCTACTTAGGGCAGGTAGTGACCGCTGATCCGGATCATGAGATTGAAATAATCAGAAGAATAAGAATGGGTTGGGGTGCGTTTGGCAGGCATTCTCAGATAATGAACAGCAGGTTGCCATTATCCCTCAAGAGAAAAGTGTATTAAACAGCTTTATCTTACCAGTACTCACGTACGGGGCAGAAACCTGGAGGCTTACGAAAAGGGTTCTACTTAAATTGAGGACGACGCAACGAGCTATGGAAAGAAGAATGATGGGTGTAACGTTAAGGGATAAGAAAAGAGCAGATTGGGTAAGGGAACAAACGCGAGTTAATGACATCTTATTTGAAATCAAGAAAAAGAAATGGGCATGGGCAGGACATGTAATGAGGAGGGAAGATAACCGATGGTCATTAAGGTTTACAGACTGGATTCCAAGGGAAGGGAAGCGTAGCAGGGGCGGCAGAAAGTTAGGTGGGTGGATAAAATTAATGCTGCTGCTGCTCAGGTTGATGTGGCAAGAGCACGAACAGGAAAGCAGGTATTGTCGTACGGTTGCGTCCGTTTTCCCGAGGCAGTTAACATAACACTCAGCACCCTTGTTCGCCTCAGAGTCTTGGCACAGCATACTGCGCGTGAAGCTACCTACTCGTGAACTAGTGAAAGTTAACCTTGGTTTCTTCAGGTTACCAGTTAATTTTATTTTGTTAAATTGTGCATTATGAGTGCTGTGTCATACCAATGACGCATGCATTTTGTCCAGTTTTGTAGGTAAGTATGTGTGAAGCCATAAGATGTTGTAGTGCCTGAGGTTGTCAGTGAAGTAAAGCAACTAATCTTCTGTGTTTGTAGCTAGATTTACTTGCGTTGAGTTCACATATTTTTAGCCCTTTACATCCCGAATTATCTTTTAAGCGGCGTTTCCAAAATGCCAATCTTTTCTAAGTGCTTTATTGAATCGGAACATTAAACAAATGACAAGAAAATCACTCAAAATAATATATTTATTTGCAGAACACCTATAAAAAATTGTTTCGTTCTAGAGAAAGTTGACTTCACTGCAATGCTTGAAGTTGGCTTTTTCAGCGCCAAGAAAGTAAAGAAAAAGTAAACTCCCCAAACACAACTTCTGTGGCCCGTGAGAGTTGTGACGAAACCGACAGCCACGTAGAATCGCATTTAGTCATGTAGCAAGGCCCTAGGATGGCACACGTCAAACCCCATATCACAAAAGGAGTGCCGTTCCACAGTCTTCACAGCGCGTATACGTTGCCTACTTTTTATACTTTGTCCTTAATATCACTAATAATTTAATTATTGATCTATTAATCACTATAATTTAATTGCGGCGAGGTGCAATGGCTAGGGAGCATATATCTCTTGTGACTTCATGTGCGCTGTTTTCGCGCGCCTAGAGTTCGAAAGTCGCGTAATGTCAAGCTTCGGAGACGGGTAAGGCTAGAGGCAGCGTGAAGCGTTGGTTCGACACAGTGCTCGGTAATTTATTTAGTAAGCGAAGGTTTACTAGAATTTATACGGTCGATAAGTCTGCTAACCAGACTCTTATAGCTGTTTAGCAGTTTGCTATACCGCAATCAATGCTTCGCCTTTCGGGCGAAAGGAAAATTTTTTTTCCTTACGTGCTTATTTTGTTTCTGGCTTCCTGTACTGCCGCAACCCTTTGATCCCGTGCTTCACTTTATCTACAGGGTGCCCCAACTATCATGCACCAAGATTTAAAAATATGCAAATGCCAGGTAGCTGGACAGAATCATGGTAATGTTGTTTACCGTCGCTTGTAGATACTCATATTATTTTTTTTGCATTCCGCCTAATTATATAATTAAGCTTAATTGATTAACTTCTCAAATATTATAATTAGATGAAAAGTGTAAATGAGAAAATTGCAGAGCAACGTGAAAAACTCCCGATACAGCTTTCTGTTGCTCGATACGTGCTATATAAAAGTGTTTTTCCGAGCGTGAAAGAAGCCCACAAATGCATGCAAAATTGCCGCGCGACTGGTTCTAACTTAGGTTTTGTCCAGCTACGTGGATTATGCATATTTTTAAACTCTGGCTAAAGTTAGCTGGGACACCATATATATATATATATATATATATATATATATATATATATATATATATATATATATATATATATATATATATATATATATATATATAATGTGTACTCATCTGCTCATTAAATAATTTGCTGTATATATTTATACCTGCCTACTGTCCAATCTGCATCCTCTGTTCAAGTTCACAGAGGATGCAGATTTGGGGCACCCATTAACCGCACTTTGTATCGAAAGTATCTGTATCGAAAGCACGACGATCGCCGAAGTACAGACTGGCCAGGTCGCACGCAAGCATACGTGCATGCCGCAACGGGTTTGGCGACCTTTTCTTTTGTCCTATTCTATTTATTGTCACGTGAAGAATAATTAGGTCACTTATCTTCTGGCGAATTCGTTATTTTGGACTCCCGTTCATTTGGACTTGTACGCGGTCCCTGCTGAGCCTGAATTATCGGTCGGGGACTGTAGTGGCTCCAGAGTAAATGCTAAGCACCTTGTCGTTCTCTGTTATCTATTTTTTTTAACCAGCTGCTAAATTCATTTCTTTATACTCCACATTTCTGACGACAGCGTTAAGAGGGTGTATAAAATATAATGCTGCACCCCTGGACATCTTTCTCGATAAAAGAAACTCCTGTTTATTGGAATATATCTCTCCGGCACCTTGATGCTCCGTTTAACAAGATTGTATAGTGTATTTCAATATGTGTCGTACTTCTTTGTGCCCATACATACTCGCATTGACATTTTTCCCTCGACAGGCATATATGCGAAGGCGAACCAGGAAGTCTTTGCTCATATTTTGCTGTCAGTTTTTGAAGATGGCGGTTGTGCTTCACACGTCCACGGCGTTAGGGTGACTTCTGCAGTGAACCTCGATGTCATAGCTTCAATGAGCCTGGCCCTTGGGATCGCTCGATCCCGTTCGGCAAACGTTTGTTTGCAGGCAGGGGAACGGAAGAGATACTTTTTGTGAGGTTTTCCTGCACCCAGGATTACATCCGGGCACAAAGCGCCAACGCTCCGTCTTTTTTTTTTTTTTTCGCTGCCGACTGTATCTCGCCCTCGAATAACAGGTTGTCGCAAGAAACCCTCCAAAACAGGCGACGAGACCAAGTGACAGCGGAGGCACGGAGGCGCAGGCCAGCGAGGCTACGAGTATCCCGCCGCGAGCGGCAGCGCCACATTCCCCCTGGTGGCATCGGTGCGCAAGGGGGTCGCGCGCGCCCGAAGGAAAGCGCCGCCGGTATTCACACCTCCCCTTCTAGCCACCCTAACGGCGTATACGAGCAACGAAGTGTGATTCGTTTTCTCTGGAGCAAGGGACGAACGCCCATCGAAATCCACAGGCAAATGCATCCCACGTATGGGCAAAGGTGTCTCGCTTTGAGAAGTGTGAGGCGGAAGCCGTGAAGACTTTGCATGACAATGAGCGTTGGGGGAGGCCGCGTGCATCGCTGATTGACCGCAGGGGCATTTCACATTTAGTGCTGCGATGGGACAAATGTCTGAACCGGTGTGTGGACTATGCGGAAAAATAGCGTAAGGCACGTAGAATAGTACGTATATCTGTAATTGCCTGCACGTACCTTATTTTGGCTAATGAAAAGTAGGCGCAAGGACTTTCTGATTCGCCCTCGTTTGATACATCGCCTTCGTCCTCGTGACGCGCAAGCAGTCAACAACCTACAGGCGACGAGGCTGTGGTCGCGTCCCCCGCTACTGCTGCTACCTCGCTAAACTCAAGCAAGCTTCGCGCCATTTAGATTACAATACTGCGTTGGATCTGCCTGCTTCTTTAATAGGGAGAAATAAAATCATGCGGGCGTATATGCAGACTTAGCTGTTACTTGTGAGGGCTTTTCTGTGCGACTTTGCTGAGATGCTTTTGCGGCGCCTACCTGGTTCGATGTTTCCCCTCCACATGCCGATGACGTTCTCGAATGTGGAGACACTCATGATGTTGTGCGTCGTTATCCGGAGCCTGCCACCGGGAAACAAGAGCGCCTGCCGCTGTTCAGTCAGTCGGTGACTACGCAGCTGTTCTTTCGAGGCGACAAAAGAACGCGCATGGATCGAGTTTGCAGTTTTCCCTCTATAAAGTAACGTTACAGAAAGAAAGCTCAATTAATCATCATAGTAACGAAGATGAGTTTTGTAATTGCAGATATCAACCTAGTACGGTGCCCTGTTTAGCTTCGGCAGCATGGTCCGAAGGCTATTTGTGGTGTGAAGAAAGTTAACAGTGACTTCAGCATACGCTGAAGAGGATGAAGGCGAAAGTCTGCGCGCTCACGAGACATTCATTAAGTTACTTTGAGAGTCTCATTCGAATGCGTAGTGACTTCCCGTTACTTGTTTTCTCCCACCCAGAGGTTGTGGGTTCGAGTGCCTTAATGTACTATACCTTAATTAAGTGTGTCTTAATTAACTTCGCCCTAATAAACACCAAAGATCGTGAGTTCGACTCTCACGAAAAATCGTAGGTTGATGTGCCTTAAATAACTCTATAAGAATTAAGTGTGTCTTAATTAACGTCGACTTAACATCAAAGGTCGTGGGTTCGATCATCAATGGTTGCACAATCAATTTTCATGACATCAATTTTGGTGCCATTGAATTTTCCGGATGGCCAAATTTTCTTTCCGGATGGCCGAATTAAGTCTTTCGCCTTAATAACAGAGGAAAAGTGCGCACACAACGTTGCCAACTGTGCGGGTCGACACACAATCGTATAGTCTCGATAATGGGATCTCGATTCAACCGCATTCTGCACCCATCTTTCCCGATGAATCCAGCGTGAGTAAGCTTGCGCCTTACTCTAGGGCTTACATATCCGCAACGGCTGTTGGTTCGGTTCACATGACTCATGCAGCGCAACTTGAGACAGCTCCCGCAGATCAATTGGTCTCAACGGCGCGATTGCGACAAAGAGCTCGATAGTTTCATGCTTACGTTGTTTGGGGATCCAAAACAAGGGCGCACTGGACATTCAAGTGGGGATCCCACTGCTCAGGACACGCTACTCCCGTCATGTACCTGCGCGAAATCGCGCCGCCTAACTTTCGGCGTCACGTGCTTTCGTTCAGGTAAAGGGGGTCGGTGAAGACTTCTTACCGGAATATTTCTCGGGCGTCGTCCTCGTTTATCGGCTGCGCTGGGATGGAGGGCAGGCCAGATTCTTGCACGCTCAGCCGATGCAGGCCACCTGCCGTATAAAAAATCGGCGCACGGGCTCACAGTGCGCAGACACCGAGGACCTGCGCTGTGTCTGTGATAAAGAACAGCATCCAGCATATGGCGATATCGTGCGACCATCCGCTAGCCGCGCCTTGCCACGGGTGCCCTGGATGCCCCGAAATAGCTTCTCCGGAGTGGTTCTACAACTGGGCAAATGCGCGGCATTTGCACCCAGTCGCCGCACGAAATGCCGGCCTCATAGCAGTGACACTTAAGTCACTACTGCACATGCTGCGCTGTCACTGTGTGGCCCGACTAACCCCGTATGGCGTGCGCCTCACCGTGCGAGGGGTAACCGGGCGTCAGGGGGTCGCCTAGAAGCCTGGCCACTGTCCCATGTTGCAGGGCGTTGTCACCAATCCAGATGGGCTCAGGAAAGCCGTCGCTTCGATTCACTGCGGCTGAGACGTCCAGTGAGCTCAGGAAGAAGATTGCTCCAATGGCACCTCGTGCTTGGACGTTCATTATCTGTGCATACGGTGCGGAAATTGATTACAATTTCTTTTTTTCCCTAGAGTATTCGTTCCTTACAATAAACCGATTTTTGTCATACTCTTTTACTCGATACTGTAGGCATCGTGCGAGAACCGACTGATGTAGCAATTCGCAAAAGATGATGTGAGCGAGATAACCTACGTACATTGCGCGGTATCCATGGCATGAATGAATAAGCAAAAAAGCTAAAATGGCTTCCGACATCAATTCATTTGCCGCCAATCGCATGCATATATATATATATATATATATATATATATATATATATATATATATATATATATATATATATATATATATGCATTACAGAGGGAAGCGAGCACATGAGGAAACAACACACACTTTACACGTACAAAAACATTAAATTTACCGTCCGTCTGAACACACATATGTGCAAAGGATCGCAGACTAAATATATATGAACATTTTCATGACAAGCACCACGACGGCGTGATCAGGATAGGATAGGATAGGACAGGATAGGAATAAACTTTATTTGTCCAACGATTATTGATGTTGGTGCCCGGGGCTAGGCTGCCAGGGGTCCATCGCCCGAGGAAAATCTTTCGAGATCCTCGGCAACGGCCCTGGCCCGCTGGACGGCCCACTCCTGGTCTTCGGGTGCCTCGCTGAGGAGGGCGGCTTGCCATCTCTCAGCGAGGCGCCGCGCTTCAGAGGGTGCTGCTGTTATCTTCCCCCTTCCTCCTTGTCCTTCTTGCTCATGGCGTTGGCATTCCCAAAAAACTCAAGCAATAAGCAAACGTTTGTTTTCGAGATAGGCGAGATGGGTATAGACTTTACTTTCGTAGTATTTGTTGTAAGATAAAGATATGAACTTGCCTGCTCACCCTTGGCGATCTTCCCGACTCGTATCAAACATATGCGCCCAGCAAGGTTAATGTTGTAAGAGCTCAAAACATTGAAGTCAGAGTCCTCCGCATGGTTGACATACACAGCGGACCCCTGCTCGCGCAAAAAAAAGAAAAGAAAAGAAAAAAAAGCGCAGACGCAAACTTGCGAAGCCGCTCCACGTTTTTTTGTTATGGATGTGATAAGTATTCCTCAAAAAAAAAAAAGAAGAGACATATAAAGAAAGAAAAGTAAAGTCTGTCAACCAAAGTGACGCTAAAAAAGACGAGGTAGACGTATCTGGTACATGTATTTGTGTACTAATACTGGAGGGGGGGGGCATAAAAGGTGATGCAATATTACAAAATTGCATGATACCTTTGCACTACTTGGCGAAATACGAAAAGACCCGTGTACTTAGATTTAGGTATACGTTAAAGAACCCCAGGTGGTCCAGATTTCCGGAGTTCCCCATTACGGCGCGCCTCATAATTAGATCGTGGTTTTGGAACGTAAAACCCCTTAATTTAATTTTAATCTTTGCATTATCTGCATTATTTTCTTCGTTTGATTGTCAGATCTTACATTTCTCCCAGACCCTCTATTTCGTTTATTGATGTCGAGTTTCTTCATTTGCTTTTTCCTTTCTTTTGCGCACTTGTACTTCGACATTGTCTTCTTTCGCGTCGATTTTAATCGACATGCCTCCCTCTCTATTTTTTAAAAATTAAGTGGCTAGGTTGGCCCATTCCGGAAAGAGTGCAGTCTATGGTGCGGTGCGGTTAATTTTCAAGTATATTCTCATTATTACGCCCCTATCTGTAATTTTACCTACTGCGCAACTTATTCTCGCTTCTATTGAGACTTTGCGACCTCTTGCAGCTCGCTACGACGCTCTGGAGGTGTTAAAAGGCGCTAAAAAGGTCGCTAAAAAAGGTCTACAAGCTGTCGCTAATTGGGACCAAATTCGCAAAGCTTTTCCTTCGAAAGAACTGTCTGTCACTAGACAGCCGCTCTCGCTAATAATACGTTCGCAATCGCGATTGACTGTCGCCTGATCTAGCAACTGATTTTTGAATATGGGGTCTGATTTGGTAGGATTTAGACGTGGGAAGTAGAGCACTGCGCGGGCCCGAAATCACGGGCCAGGCTCGGGCCCGACGCCTCGGGCCCATTCACTGAAGGTATGCCATAGGTCATACCTTCGAACGCAGGAGTGTGCTCTGCCTGATCAGAGGCATTCTGTGCAAAGTTAAAGTGACAAGTTAGGAAAACTGGCTGTTAATTACCTTATGAAACAAAAAAGGGGTTCTAATTCTTTTTCGTTTGATGTCTTTATATAAAAAGCTTTCTATTATTTTTGTTGCTTTGTTGCTAAAAAAAGCAGGCTTTATTCTCACGAAAGAAAAATGATATAACAAAACGATCTTGATACGGCGTGACTGTTACCGACTTTTGAGATTGCACTACTTCATCGATCTTGATACGATTATTTTACTCCAGTTGAGTCATTTTGCCGCTTTTTTGTTTATTGCACCTCATTGACGATTGCTTTATGGTCACCGCAGTATGCAAAGAAAGCTTCCGACTTAACAGTATTCGCAGCGTTCTTCATGAGCCCAAAATTTATGCATGATAATTGTTTCGTCATGGGCTCAGATGGGTTGGCGTGGCAGCGCATTTCTCACTTTAATTTTTATGCGCAAGCATCAAATGGCTCATTGAGAGAAAAAGCCGGCGTCTGTGGCAGCGAAGCGGCACCTAAATTTCCATTGGCTGCGACGACACGTCACCTGCGCGCCTCGACGGAGCACAGCGGGTGTGAAGGGAACACCTGCTGCGGCGCTGGCTGAGGGAAGAGGTGTTGCGTGAGGGGAGAGGGCACTGCCGCGACGCCACGTCAGCCTCGCTCCCGGTAGCCTGTGTTATCCGCGTGTTGCTTGTCTGCGCAAGCTTCTCGCCTGCTTTCTCATTTCGCCTCGGTAACTACTATGAAGAAAATAATGTATAAAAATAGATTTATTCGAAAGGAAAAAAAAAACGTTGGCCGTAGTGAGTTTGAAATCTACGACCCCACGCTCAGAAGCCGAGCTTCTTACCCACTGGGCTAAACCAGCGGCTCCTAGATAGCAGGTACAGCGAACTCTCACTTGAGTGAACTTCAAGGGACCCAAGGAAATTGTTCAACTTACCTGAAAGGTCGCTAAACTTAATATTCACTAGAATATGGAATAGCATAGGACACAGCAGACATCGAGTCAAAAGTGTGAAATGCAATTTATGGAGTCATATGTAAATCAATATAGACGAGGTCTGAAACACTTACGTTGCTGCCTGTCTCATTTTGAAAAAAAAAATCCCGTGTACTTAAATTTAGATGCACGTTAAAGAACCCCAGGTGGTCGAAATTTCCGGAGTCCTCCACTACGGCGTGCCTCATAATCAGAAGGTGGTTTTGGCACGTAAAACCCCGTAATTAAAAAAAAAATCTGATTTTCATTTGCCCTGGTGCTTTCAAAGCGCAAGAAGTCACAAAGCTGTCCAGAGGGTCTATGTTTTTGTGCGCTTCCTCTGGCACAGCTTGTTGCTGAGACACGGAGTCTCGCAACTTTCCACCGCATCCTACAGCCTCGGCTAGAGTTACAGGATTTGAATCTGCCGCAGTCATTGCATCTTCCTCTTCGCACTCCTAAATTAAAATGAAATTATGGGGTTTTACGTGCCCAAACCACAATCTGATTATGAAGCACGCAGTAGAGGGGGACTCCGGAAATTTGAATCAGCTGGGGTTCTTTAACGTGCACCTAAAACTAAGTGCACGGCTCTTTTAACTTCGGCCCCCATCGAACCGCGGCCGCCGTAGCCGGAATTCCATTCCCCGGCCTCGTGCTTAATAAAGCCAAACATCATAGCCACTACGCTACCATGACAGGTTCGTCGCGCTCTTCTCTTTGGGACGAACACTGGAAACAATTTCCAGATCTGATAGTTCAGCACAGGTAACGGTCTCACTGTCACACTGCACATAGTCTTCAAACACGAAGTGTTGCTGTCAACATCCAGCTGGTGACATACCTCTGTCCACATCCCGGGGTCGATCACCTCATTGCGCTGTTCCGCTTGCTCGCTTTCACCGCACAGGGGGAAAGGCAGGATGTATGCCAGCATTTTCTAACTGTAGTCGGTGTTACTGTTACGCCACTGGAGGGTCGATTTCGGGGGGGGGGGGGGGCGAACATAGGCTACGCCAGCATTGCAGAGCGCAACACTTCGTTGAACTGATTTCAAAAACGAGCCCTAGTCCACAGATCAAGTTCATTCAACTGAAATATTTGCTATTCAGAAATTCGTTTAACTGAAATATTTTTACAAAGAATACACAGAAAAACCGCCGGGGATTTTCTAAAACTTCGTTATTCTGAAGCATTCATTAAACCGACGTTCGTACAAGTGAGAGTTCACTGTATGTGCACTCTGCTTTATGACGTCATGCTACTTGGACTGAAGTTTCCTTTGCCAGGCCCCGCGTAACGAAAGCGGTGACGTCAAAATCACCGCGGCTTACTCGGGAGCGTCCCCATTAACTTCTATGGCAGTCGGACAAGATAGCATGACGTCACGCATCGAAGTTCACCGCCATTGCGCTATCTAGGAGGCGTTACCAAAGTGTCTCAACGCGCTCGTTTGCCCGCGAGGAGTTCACAACTCGAAGGACCGCTCAGCGGCGTTCAAGTGGACATTAATGCTTTCGCATTCACAACAGTAAGAAGCGCTTAGGTGTCCTCGGATATGTTTTTTCGTGCCCGAGTTAAATTATGCGCATTTGAACATTCAGCTGCTTTTGCATCATTAAATTTTAAGGTTTTTCTTGCCGTAAGAACTATTTACGAGAGCCATTTTATTGCGATAACAATGAGGACACCGAAAGCGAGCTCGCGGCGCCGTCATCGTGATGTCGCGGTATGGACGCGGAATCGTAGCCCGCATATGAAGGGTTGCGTTTAGCTGCAAAAGTGTCGAAGCCAGTCACCATCACGCAGGGTATGAGACCGGGCTCGCTAGTGTTCCAGCGTGCTCCACGCCGCATAACAAAATGAATCATCCTCGCGCTCCGCTTAATCGGCTCTGGCGTAGCCAGCTGGGAAGCGTGCTGGCATCTACAGCTGCCATTAGCGTTGTGCACCCACAAATTAGCGTTTCTGCTGAGAAGTTGTCTGCTTGCTACACCTTGGTGCATGCACTGGTCTAGGCGGAAAGAACAGTACACGCCGAGATAAATCTAGCGTACCAAACGCCAAAGTATTTATACGAGTTGAACCGTCCGTCTCATCTCGTGAACCACCGAGGTGCGATGCCAGTAACGCCGTTGCCAACATTCCTCACGGTATACAGCCTCGTCACACGGCGTGTTATCATTCAGGGCTCTCTTCCTGCTGCGCGGCAACCTTGCGTGCTGCGTATAGCGCCATGTCGCCTCCGCGTTTTGTTAAAACAGCGCGCGAGGTGCTTGCGTGCAACACTGTAAACCTCGTTATCGCTGTCAATGCTTCGCCTTCTGGCGTAACAGTCAAATATTTCACTAGTGTGCATAGTTCTTGGGGTTTATACCATAAGGTGAATACAAGAGTTCTGCACACTTGTGCACAATGCCCTTGCCAGCAATTTTCAACCCAGGTTTTGCTTCTGTCGGTTTTTTTCACGTTAGCTGTGCGCGTGCGTTTTAAAAAGTTGTTCGCAGTGTTTTGTTGTCAGTGCATGTAGTTTTATTGTTATGTCTTAGAACACACCGCCGACGCCATGACATTTTTAAGGCGTGTATAGACCATAAGATCCTCCGGGAAGCCCGGGCCGGGCCTGCACCGAAA
This sequence comes from Dermacentor variabilis, assembly GCF_050947875.1. Taxonomy (NCBI): domain Eukaryota; kingdom Metazoa; phylum Arthropoda; class Arachnida; order Ixodida; family Ixodidae; genus Dermacentor; species Dermacentor variabilis. Next base: position 219,600,862 of record NC_134568.1, read on the forward strand.
AAATTCTGCCCGTGCAGTGCTCTAGCGACAAGTATTTGTTGCAAAATACTCCGGGCATATAGAGAGGTACAATTCGGTGCATAGGACGAAGAGAAAGTGAGGGAGAGAAGGCGAAAAAAAAAACAACGCCTCTAGCTCTCCGTCTATTTAGGTATTTTTTTTTTTTATGTGAGCACTGTCTTTCGTTCCTCTTGTCGAGCTGCGCGTTGCAAAGACACGCGTGACGTGCCTGTACGATAAATTACCCGCGCGCTTTCATCATTAGGAGCTGCAGAAGCTGTACGTTTACACTCAGCGGACGAATCGGGAAATCGGGAGGCGCTCCGCCCCCCCCCCCCCCGCACACCCCGAGGGGGAGGGGTATAAAAAAAGCTGTGGTGAACTCACAGTCACGTCGCCAGCAGGAGAGTATGCCAGAAAAGCGGACCGGTTGTTCGAGATGCTCGACGGGACGTCGGTACTTTTTGTATTGAAGATCATAGTTTGGTACCGGTACAGACCCACCTGCGTCAAGGTAAACCTTCCCTTTGTTTTGCTCTTTCTCGCTCAAAAGACACACAGAGATCCCCTCGGTCGTCATACCTTTGGTACGAGCTCCCTCATCGGGAGCTGCATACTTTACGAATAACCATAGTAACCAAAAGGAAAATAAAAAAGAACTCGGTCGCATTTTTACCGCTTTGCGGCGGACAACTGCGTCCATCTGGGATCGTAACTCTGGTAACAGGTTAACGCTTCTGACAAGGTTCAAAATAACTCGGGCCGTTTATTTTAAATGACTATGTGTCGTGCTGTTAGTATTACCGCAATGAAAAATTTCTATCAACTATCTATTATCACCCTGCCCTACGCAACGCTGCAGTTCTTCCTCCACCAACCGTAAAGCGCGCGCGCGCACGCACGCACGCACGCACACACACACACACACACACACGCACGCGCGCGCGCACACACACACACACACACACACACACACACACACACACACACACACACACACACACACACACACACACACACACACACACACACACACACACACACGCACGCACGCACGCACGCACGCACGCACGCGCGCGCAAATATGTGTTCACAAATACGTTCTTATACGCAATACCGATCTTAGCGTTTCACAGAATTCGGTCGACGCATAGTGTAATGCACATGCACTGCCGGTAAAAATAACACGACAGGTGAAACGGAGACGTCTGTTCAAATGTGTATTGTCACCTATAGATGCGTATAGTGCCTAGTCGACAACCGTTTTTTAGTTCCGCACATCCGTACCATGCACCGGATTCACTCCACGCTCTGCCGTTCCCTTGCCACACCGACATCTGTATTGCAACGCGGCCCCTGGTTCCGGATAAATGGCCACTCCCTCGCCCCTCTTTGAGCGACGAGTGCTTCATCAGATATCTTGACCCCTTCCACGCATATAATCTCGCCCCCTCTTCTCTGTACTGAAAGTCTCGATAGCCCGCCGCTATTCACCCGTAAGGTCTGTTCAGGAGTGCCTTACTTGTGCAGAGCCGTGAATTTTTACGTTCATGTACGTTCCTGTTCGCATCCATTGTTTTCGTGTCAAGTTGTTTGTGTGTGTGTTTTCTTTAGCGACCTCATGCCATGTTTATACACTGCCTTTGATTTATGGTGCACTGTCTTTGTATCAAAAGTAATATTTCTCATGGCAATACTTTCGTTTGATGCAATGTATTTTGTTCACTATCATGCTATGGTAATATTTATTTCTGCGTTGCTCACTGCTGTATCGACTGTTTTGGGGAACTGTGACCTCGTCAGGGTTTACCGCCTTTTGTCGCAGTTCTTTCATCTTTGAATGAAAATAAACCTCATCCGTGGCGCAATAACGGCGCCATCAGTGCACGCGATACATGCATAATCGAGTGATGGCTTCTTTCCTCTACACATCGATACCAGAGGAAGGCGCCTGGGTAGTACGGTTGCAAATATATAAGCTATAATGCTTTGACATGTTTTCGTTACATGCGGTTTTAGCAAGCGACCTCCTTTGGCCGATTATGAAGGCGTGTCACGTCAAAAAAGCACTGTTATCTTTCCTACCATTACAGTTTGTTATAGCAATAGCTTCCCGGTTAGCTAACAAGATAATGCTCACCTCGTTCATTTTTGTGTCGTGTGGATAGCTGCGCAGAATTCTGTATTTCTTAACCTTCAGGACATCCATCTCAAGGCTTTTCCAGTGGTTCTTTACCGTTTTGATTGGGTCCACGGCTGCCTTGGCCATTTCGAAAGCCCTGTAAGCATACGCGAAAGAGTACGTCACGAGGGGATCAAAACAGGAAGCAGTAAACCAAACACTCGGCACTGTCTCTTTAAAAAAAAAGGAATGGTGATAGGAAGCGCTCTACTGTGGCCCCTATACTGATTAGTGGCGGTGCTTATACTGTTACAGTGGGGAGCTTACTGTTGCGGGGCTTGCGGAAGAGAGCATTGCGGCGGACTGCTAGGCCTCCATTTTTGCAGTGTCGCTATATATACAGTCGGGAACACGCGGCCTGCTGTGGTTGTTGCTGCCGACAAGCTGCGCCTTTCCGCATTTCAGATTTACTGCCTTTTCTGTATTTGAGATTTTCATACGGGTTAACCGAGTATTGAAAGCGTCTGGCTTACCGACTGGATAAGTTTGCAATTGTTCGAGGCGGCCGAAATATTACACCGGCTGCGGTTAGGTTCCGGGGCCTAATTCACAAAACTTTCCAGTAAGATATTTTTTTTTTGTTAATGCCGGCCCTGAACATTAATTTCTTTTTAATTATCTGCACCGTTCGATTCGCGGTCACTACTTAAACCCGTCGTGAGAGCCACATCACCATGACAGCTTTACCGATTGCCGCCCCTTTTTTGCCGCCTGCCGCAGAAATACTCGTATTTGGTCGGAGTTCACGGTGTCCTCTTTGCTATGTATTATAGCTAACGTAAGGTAGAAGATAACGTGTCCGTTATTTCGCCAATGACTGGTCGCGCTTTCGAGCGGGAGCTCGGGCGATATTTCTATGAAATAGCATTGGAAACGGCCCACGCGCTTTTTAAAAACATGACTGAAATAATTTTTTTTTAATTGACGTTTTTAAAACTTCATTATTTCACATGACAGTGGTATGTACTTCCAGTCGCTCTTGTAAGTGCACTTAAAACCCACTTGTCGGCATCCTGATAAATTGTTAATGCGTCTAGCCATGCCTTTATGTCCTATGTTTTTTAATGCATTTTTGTACGAGTTTTTTTCCCCTACTACATCGCCGACGTTGCTGATGGGCTGTCTCTATTGTCATGTATTTGCCACGTCTTTCTACGTGCGTTGTAGTGTGTATTGCACCTCACCACACATGATGTGGTGAGGTGCATTTCATTCCTGATTAGAGCTTTTTTAAGGCTACAGCATTGTATAAACAAAACAATGTAATAAATAAAAGTGGTATACGACGTGAGCCCTGCGACTGCATACAATGATCCCTCTGTGAAGAGGACGATCGAAGTTTAAGTGCGTCCACCACTTCAGTTGAGAAATTCGGGCAAACATAGCCAACAGCGTTCACTATATGACCTTGACCACCTATTAACACATGCGCTACTCCTGTAAATTAGTCTTTTGCGCAAGGCTTGAACAACGTGAAAAAGGACATCATGAATAATACAGAATGTCTGTCTCCGTCTCCCATCTTTCCTGTTCAAGTAGCGCTTGAAAAACAAATGTACAGCAATCTTTCCAAAGAAAAGGTTATTTTGGATGCACTATTCTTCGTTCTGCAAGTGCATTGAAACAATATTAATTTGGATTTAAGTACACGTGATGTACATTGATACAATCTCTGACTTGGCGCTCTGTGTAGTCTTCCTAAACTGAAATGAAGCCATGGCTGTATGTGTGGTAGTTAGCGCTGAGAGCTACCGGACAGAGTCGCGGTGGTGTCGTTTCGTTTGTAGTCCGCCTAGTCACGATCAGTTGAAGATCTGTTATAAACGCATACGACCCATTCAAGTGACTTCTGCCCGTTACACGTTACTGGTCCAACTTCCGCATTAATAAGGATACAGTGACATCTGCCAGACATGTGCGTGACCTCTGCTACACCACACGTAATTAAATTAGTTTCCATTGCCACCTCTTGTCTGTGAAGTTCTTTCACAGCTATCGCCTATGGGCGGGGATTGAAAAGCGCGACCTAGTTCTTCCGAAAATAATGATCACGTTATCTCCTGCAACCGAAGGTTGCAGAAGATAACGGCTGCACAATCAACGAAAAATGTTGTGGCATTTCGGTCTAAATACGAGTATGTTATCTGCTGCGGCGGCAATGGGGCCGCAATCGGGCGTCACAATGAAATGACTCTTTCGCAATGTTCAAGTGGCGTCTAGGAAAAAGTCAAACGGTCGAGAGGACCAGAAAGAAAGTAAACTCTTTACATCTTCATAGCTGATCTTCCAGCCTCTTCGATCAGCCGTAACTGGCATCTCCAGTCAAATAGCTAGTTCAATTTAACATGTGCAACAGTGCATAGTGCTCTCATGGGAGTGAACGCACTATGCAGAAAAATGCATGCTACCTCAGCAGCGAACGAAAACCCCGGCGCGCATCGCAGCGTATGCGTAGTCGTCAGCTACGAAGACGCGGCAAAAATGGTGACTGAGCTCTGCGCCGCGGTGCGGCATAAGAAGGTTGTATTCCCGCAGGCTGCGTGCCCCCCCTCCCCATGTGGCGGAAGTACTGCGGGGCTGGCCGCGGATAAAAAAAAAAGGGGGCGAATAGTATAGCGCGCAGCCGGTTCTATTTTGGAGGTTACTGTTCCTTACGAACACGCAGAAGAACAAAATGCAACTCCTATCATTTTCCTGGGGACTGAGCCGGAGTTGTATATTGCGGTTAGTATTCGCGCTTTTCACAATGCTACCTCGAGACACAAATCGTTGGAAGTCGTTTGTCTCGTTGTAAAGTGGCTTTGTCGTATCTCCTAATGCTTTTTTATCATATGAGTTCCTCCACTGTTCCTTTCTGACATAAAGTTGGAACTTCTCAAGTCGTCAGTGTATTGCATTTTGGTGATTTTGTTCCCTCGTGGAATGTACACCACAAGCCATAAATCACTTTAGCAAGCAATAACGTGGTTTGAATGAACATATGAATGAATAAATGAATGAATGAATGAATGACGAGGCTAGCGCTTTGCCTTCTGCTTCTAAGGGTAATTCAGCTGTGGGCCAAAGTGCACGTGCACCAAAGTCGCAGGCACTGCATCTCGATCAGCGCTGTGCACAGCTGCGTGCTGCTGTGGTATACACTACACGAGATGAGCTCGAGATAAAACCGTCGGCGTTTGTCAGCACCAAAGCGATTATTTTAACGAGGCGGGCTTGACGTTGCGGTGGTTGGTCTGTGAAAAGGAGGTGATAACATGGAAAAGGTATGCGGTAGAAAGGACTGTGGAGAGATAGCTAAGAGGAGTGAAGTAGAAAGGAGTAGCGCATGTGTAGCGTACAGCGCCGACAAATTGCATGAGTGATGACGCCATCACCACCGCGGCGGATACACGCTGTTGTGCCTGGCGGTCCTTCTGAACAAAGAGAACTTCACCGGCGAGCGTGCAGCTATGGAATGCTATTAACGCTTCGTCGTCTTTTCGACACCAAAGTGATGGGGACGAAACCAGCGTCACCTCAAGATAATTGGCAAGCGATTATGGGTCGCGTCTTCGTCTGTTCGACAACCCAGAGCTGACGAACGAGGGGATTTCTGTGGCCCCAAACTGTAATGGGTCATCGGCCATGTGGGTGTCCAAACGGCAACGTCGTTCTTTGTGTGTTTCTCGTGAAGCACGAGCACCCGCTCGGACTGCGACGGGGCCCGGTGCTGACTGTTGACGGGCAGGCAGAGAACCTCCCTTCAAGGTGACCACAACCGCCGCATTCTTTAGAAGCGATGGCGACAGTCAAGATGAGAATCGCTGCAAGCTGACCGTTATGTAGAGCCTAGTGATTGCTACCTACGCTGATGACTTCGTGGGAACAGCGTTGATCCCGGTTTCATATGAAAGTACATCTTCATTACATCGAGGGCAGGTCGATGGTTGGACACCAGAGGCGGAGTCCGGTGGGGTGGTGCGACACAATGGATGGGGTTTTGCAGTCTGTGCGACAGTTCCAATTGGCCGTGGAGGACGGCATTGAATTCCCTCGACGAGCGAAAGTGGAAAATGAACTGCTTAAAAATCGGGGATTCAGTGTTGTGGGTGTGCTCGGACATGTAAAGACTTTGACAGATGTAGTGTGCTCCGAGAATCATGGAGCTGTTCCTGTACACCATCATCATGTAAATTTGTACATAAAGCTTGTTTTTCTCTTCGCTCGGACGCCGCTCTGGATCCTTCTTCGGGCACCTGGCACGGCACCAGCCATGGAACCTTCGTGGCCGTTAGGACTCCGAACTTCACTACGCCTGCGTTTGGTCGCGGGCTCACGGCAAAAGGGATGCGACTCAGCGGCGTTTGTTACACTGGCAATCTGAGTTAGTGTTGTGTAACACTACAAATATGACTCCAAATGTATCCGAGTATCCGACCGTCAAACAGTTAAGGATGACGCAGCTCGTGTAGCAGCTTTAGCCAATTAACGAGAATCTCGACGGTGGGCGAGAGGCTGCTATGGCAGTTGAACTAGAAGCTTTGCTTACTTCGACAATAATATTCGATGATTTCTGCATAATTTTTATGGGCTCGGGCGCTTGCGCAAAGCGGCCGTCAGGTACTGGTTAGAATGCGGCTGCACTTAAAGCTGCATAGTGGTTGGTTGGTTCAATCTCACGTTGGATATCACTTTTTACGTTACCTCGTGCCGTGCTTGAACCAAAGCTCGACGAACGCACAAACACTTCTGCGAAAATTGTTGCGATAGGAATTATAAGGTCACTCGAGGCGCCGCCGTCGTGCTGTCACGCTATTTACGGCGCATGAGCGACCCGCGCGTGGACGGTTAGCGAATCTTCAGAAACACGCAGTGCATTCGGCTGCAGAAACGACGAAGCCGAGTGGACACACCGCAACGCTCCACTCAATCGGCTCTATAGCGAAGTCAGGGCAGTGCTCTGCCTTCTGCTGCTGGCATGAGCGTTGTGCGCACTAAACACTACAGTGTTACTGCTGGGCAACTGTGCACATACCGTACCGGCTATATATACGAACGCCGACGGTTAACCTTCGGTCTCGACTCGTGCACCATCCAGGTAAGACGCTTGCAACGCCGCTGGCGGCGCTCTTCATCACGCCAGCTTTGTGAGACGCCTGGAAGCTGCCACGGCGCTGTTTCTATTACGCAGCAGCATGTCGCGTGCGGCGTCGCGTCATGTCGCCCCCGTGTGTTGTTAAACACCCTCCGAGGGGCTATTGCTTTAGTGCTGCGTCATTCGGGCGGAATTACCAGTTTTTCTAGCGTATAAGTGCTGTGCGCAGAAATTATATATATATATATATATATATATATATATATATATATATATATATATATATATATATATATATATATTAAGCTACTGGCACATTCTATTAGCGGTGCGTTTTCATGGTACAAAGACGGCCTCGAATTTTCAACACATGAGGCTCGCTTCGTGCTCTTTTTCGAAGACGTGAACACTGTCTTTTATGCTCGTAACATTCATCTTCAGACGATTGTGGGCATGCCAACATAGAAATCCAAGTGACGAAAAGAATTAATGAGCCGCGTAAAACAATTTATTTTCCACCTATTTTGTTATCCATCAATCAATCTTTATTTCGGACATAAATACAATGTTGTAGGTATGTCCACGAGGCGCGTGGCAAAAGGAAACACGTATGTTTCCTGACAAGGCTTTCGCATCGTGAGTACACGTCAGACAGCATTTGCACTAAATCAAATACAGTGTGCAATGATATAATACCGAATAAGTAGAACAAAATAGCGGTATTATAATACATAGGGAACACAAGCAAATGTACACTTGACATAGATTATAATGAACAGAATAACACACGCCTCTATTTTAGGACAATTTTTACCTGTAACGCGTTCACACGGTTGTACAACTTTAGTCATCGTATTCAGGTCTCATTTCGTTGATTCCATCTCATTGGTGCAGGATTAGCCAACAGTTTACCATTCCAGTGTTGTATTGCGAACCTCCAAATGAGTATAGTATAGCTTGGGCAGTTATGCGCGCAACTAGCTGATTGTCGTCAATTACCATTTTAGGTTCTTACTGTGAAATGGCTAATACATCGGAGCAGTTGGAAGCCCACCTTCGATTTTCCGAGTACAACCACGAAATTTTGAATAAAGGAGTTCCTGTGATAGCTAGACGAACAATTGTTTCCCCAACGCCCGCGCGCTGCATTTGAAAGTCGCTTGGAATAACAGCGCCCATGAAGTTGATCTGGCCGTCCTCCTTGCGTCACGCTGGCGCCATCGCACTAAGGACAAAGACCCATGAGCCGGGGTGACATTCTGGCGGCGTATTCTGTGACGATTACTTAAGGCGATACTATACATTTCGCGTGACGTAGTGCTCAACCAGCAATAGGCGCGCACTGAAAGTGATATCGTCGAAGGTGACCGTCCCCTACATCCCCTAGACATCCATACATACATACATCCCCTAGACACTATAAACTCCAGCCTTGTTGGCGTATCTTTTTCTTTTTTTTTTAGCCAGTCAGAGAGGGAGTAGCCGTCACGTGAGTCAATCAGAGACGACAAGATAGTTGCCTCGGCCAGCGCTTACCGGACCATGAGGGCCATGTCGTTGTCGGTGATCTGCTCCAAGAGAGCGTCGTTTAGGCCGTCGTCGGACTTGTACCCATCCGTTGTGATGAGGCTGTACAGCTCCGCCAGCTGCCGGTCCTTGGGTCCGAACCGCGAATTCTGGTAGACTTTCATGAGCACGAACAGCATGCTCACTGTGACGACGCCCACGAACGTGATCAGGCACAGTACCCAGTTGAGTAGAACGCGCTCTGATGGCGACCGCGAGAAACGTGGACGTAACCACGAGTTCTTGCGCTTCACCCAACGCCAGAGCCCGCGCTCCTGATCGCTTGCCTTGTCACTGTAGGAGTGTCCTGCGTCCGGCGTTCGTCTTACATAACGCGTACGCAAGCTCGGCCATGCGCTGTGTGTGGAAATCAGAGTTCGGACTGCTATACGTACAGTTAGCATATATTCATTGACACACTTTTACGATGTTACAAAGCGACGCCGGCGGTAGCTGCTCGAACATGCCGGGGCATTGTCTGTTCATCGAACCGGTGGTGACGGTATTGTTCCCTTCTGTTCTCTTAATGTGACCAAGACACAGTTTGTGAATTAATAAAAATACCATCTACGGCCGAAATCGCATGTTCAGTTTATTCGAGGAAATGGACGCTTTTCTTGCGCTTCTTTGAGGGAACGTTGCGCTATGTTCTTTAGATTAAAAAAAAAGAGTTCGTGCGAATGAATGGGTGAGTCACGACTGCAGTTTCCTTAACGCGTGAAGAGAAGGCAACGCTAAGTGCCTTGCTCGAAGATGGCACTCGGGCCTAATTCTTGACCCTGTATAAGACAACTATCAACAGTCGAACTGTGCGTGCGACTACGAGTAAGATGCTTTTTAACTTGACATGACCAGCACAGGTTTCGATGCGCCGTGTTCAAAACGCTACGTATCCCAAATTACTTGAATGCCGTTGCTCTGACCACTTGCCTGAACATCTGCGCTCGTCATTTTGATTTGAACCTTGGTAACTGGCGCTGTTTTCGTCGCCATCCGTGGACGCTGCCATTTCTTCTTCTTTCTCTTCTCTTCCTCTGAAATTTCCGCGGAAGAATGGTGCCACTGATAGTGGGACGAAATGTAGTTGTTGTTGCCTTTCTCTGCAGTCTTTCATCACCATTCTTCTCTCTTCCCATGCGTTGCAAGTGCGGCTTTTTCACTACAGGTTCAAAAATGTTTACTGCATGACGATGTTTTAGCCATATTCAGGGACAGGTAGAATTATGTTCACGCACGCTTTCATCTTTTTTTTCTCTAGTGTTTTTTATTTCAACTATATTTTTTTATGTGGGCGGGGTTGGGAGGAGTTTGCATGTTTCTTTAGACAATTACCTGCTCCTCCGTACTACGTGATGCATGCGGTTTAATGGGCGTTCCTCGTTAACATAAATCGCCACCAGCGGCGCTGGCAACCACTCCTAGGGCTAGGTTGAATCATATAGCATTACCGAAAATGGACGGAGGGAAGGCTGTCGGCGTAGCTCAATTAGTAAAGTACTGCACCCGTTATGCGGATGTCGAGGATTGGGCTAGTAAATTATATTTTCTTTCAGTTTCATTTCCCTATTTCCTTTATTATAATAATATTTCATCATCATCGCGTTCAGGTAGCATACGAGGATTTATTCGCCGAATGTCTGCTCCTAAGTTCATGTACTGTTTGACGCCTGCGGTTAATTGACTGGTGGCTACATCGTAAAAATATTCCATTGTGATATTATTCAAATCTCCTGACGTCAAACTTACGTAACTGCCGACGAATACGTGGGCGGGAACCAGGAACGTTTTCTGAACAGCCTAATCAAACGGTTTCCTTGTTTGCAGGCGCTCCCTTTGGTTTTAAAGCGAATCGCATAATTGCCTACTGCGACAGGTTTTCTTAATCTGACCGGCTGAGGAGAAGTGAGAAGCGCGCAGGAGTGGAGAGGGTATTAATAAGGGTAAGCTAGCGGAACGAAATTGGATCACCGGGCGAGGAGGGTTGCGTCTGCGTATCCGAGTGCCCGGAGCAGGTGCGGATATAGCCTGACGTATAGACCGCATATACTTTATATATTGGCAGTTATTTTTTAGCTGCAACAATTTTTTATAGATAGCCTGTGGCAGGTAGCATAAGTCTAACCGTTGCTATAAATCACTGGATGAGGCGACCATTACTTCTACGTGAAGTCAAAATACTTAATTGAATAATGAACACAATTAAGCGAATTAAAAATTATTTGCTTTACGGTACATCTTTTAATCTAGGAATTGCAGCTGGTGAGTTCGCAAGGCGTATCCACTTGGAACGAATTCTCTGGACTGCACCAGTTTCGAGACATTAATTTTCAGTGTCCGACGAAATACACTGCTGTTCCAGTCCACGTTTGCTCTTCAATACATAAAACAGTGTCTTCTTTTAAAAAGTTCACCGACGATTACGATACTCCCTAATGCGAAATTTGAGCGCAGCTCTATACGTGTTTTCATTTCGCGATATATTGGCTGGCGCGGACAATCTGTCTCGTGCGGCACGTTCCAAACGGAGCGAAGTGTGTCGCGTCTGCCTGGCTAATCGGGAGATCGCGAGAAGCGGCGCGTGGGTGACGCGTGGGCGCGATTCGCAGCAGCCGCCGCAGCCCCCCAGACGACGCGCGCTACTCCGGCGCCCGCCGCACTACGCTTTTCTTCTCGAGTTTTCACCATAACCTTCTTCTCCGCTTTTCGCCTCATGGTTATGCTGCACCCTCCTCCTTCGCTTTCCTCCTCGCGTCTTTCATCCTCCGCTGCACTGCGCGTTCGCCCTTTCATCCTTTGATCGGTTACACAGACGCTCGCCGCAGGAACGGGCGCCTAAGAGCTGCGCTCTAAAAGTAACCTAAACACCGATGCATTTCGTTGGACACTTCTAAAATTGATATCTCGAAACTGGTACAGTCCTGATAATTCGTTTCGAGTGGATACGATTTGTGAGCTCAACGGCTGTGATTCATAGACTGAAATATTTGTCGTAAAGCAATTAATTGTGAATTCGCGTAATTGTGTTCATTATTTAATTAAGTGTTTTGATTTCACGTAGAAGCAATGGCTGCCTCATCGGGTAATTTAGATAAAAGGTTATAATTGTACTGTCTGCCACAGGCAATTGTTAAAAACTTGATGCAGCTAAAAAAATACCCTTTATAGTATATGCGCTTTCCAGGGTTTAATTCTATATTACTTATATATTTTTCTCAAATGCCACGAAACTGTGATCCATCATAAATGAAAAATTATAGAGGTATGCACAAACAGGAGTTTTCGAGACCGAATCGAATACGAATCGAATAGCGCCAGAAACGAATCAAGTCGATTCGATTATCAAATATTTTCCCAATAATAAACAGCCGACCATCAATATAAAACGACCTTTACGTCCTAGTTTCTTCACAACGTCAGCAAGATTTTGTCATTGTGTTGTATGTTATAAATCATTATCATCATCAGCAGCAGCCTGGCTACGCCCACTGCAGGGCGAAGGCCTCTCCCGTACTTCTCAAACTACCCCGGTCATGTGCTAATTGTGGCCATGTTGTCCCTGCAAACTTCTTAATCTCATACGTCCACCTAACGTTCTGCAGCCCCCTGCTACGCTTGCCTTCTCTTGGAATCCAGTCCGTAACTCTTAATGACCACCGGTTATCTTCCCTCCTCATTACATGCCCTGCCCATGCCCCCCATTTCTTTTTCTTGATTTCAACTAAGATGTCATTAACTCCCGTTTGTTCCCTCACCCAATCTGTTCTCTTCTTTCTTATGGATTAAGATTATATTGGCGTTCTTCCAAGATTCCGGTACGCTAGAGGTCATGAGGCATTGCGTATACAGGGCAGCCAGTTTTTCTAGAACAATCTGCCCACCATCCTTCAACAAATCTGCTGTAACCTGATGCTCCCTAGCAGCCTTCGCCCTTTGCATAGCTCCCAAGGCTTTCTTTACTTCTTCCGGCGTTATTTGTGGGATGTCAAATTCCCTCTTCCATTATCATCGTGGGTGCCACTGGTACTGTATAAATCTCTGTAGAACTCCTCAGCCACTTGAACTACCTTATTCATATTAGTAATAAACGAGAAGAAAGGGGGTTAACCGAGGGGCCCAATTTTTATTAGTCATATCATAAGAAGTCAGCAAACACTGACACCAAAGACAACATATGGGAAATTACTTGTGCTAAATAAATGAAATAAAGAAACGATAAATTAATGGAAATGAAAGTGGATGAAAAACAGCTTGCCGCGGGTGGGGAACGATCCCACAACCTTCGCATTTCGCTGTATTAGTAACGATATTAGTAACGATATTGCCGGCTTTGTCTCTTAGCGCATATGATTATTGCCTATTCCCAGCTTCTTCTTCACTGCTTTTAGGCTTCCTCCGTTCCTGAGAGCATGGTCAATGCTATCCATATTATACTTCTTTATGTCAGCTATCTTACGCTTGTTGATTAACTTCGAAAGTTCTGCCAGTTCTGGTTTAGCTGTAGGCTTAGAGGCTTTCCTATATTGGCGTTTCTTAATCAGATCTTTCGTCTCCTGCGATAGCTTACTGGTATCCTGTCTAACGAAGTTATTACCGACTTCTATTGCGGACAGGGCGCCATTGGAATATGAACCTGGCAACGTTTAACGCTAGAACGTTATCTAGCGAGGCGAGTCTAGCAGTGCTATTGGAGGAATTAGAGGGCAGTAAATGGGATATAATAGGGCTCAGTGAAGTTAGGAGGCCAAAAGAAGCATATACAGTGCTAAATAGCGGGCACGTCCTGTGCTACCGGGGCTTAGCGGATAGAAGAGAACTAGGAGTCGGATTCCTGATTAATAAGAATATAGCTGGTAACATACAGGAATTCTATAGCATTAACGAGAGGGTGGCAGGTCTTGTTGTGAAACTTAATAAGAGGTACAAAATGAAGATTGTACAGGTCTACGCCCCTACATCCAGTCATGATGACCAGGAAGTCGAAAGCTTCTATGAAGACGTGGAATCGGCGGTCGGGAGAGTGAAAACCAAATACACTATACTAATGGGCGACTTTAATGCCAAGGTAGGCAAGAAGCAGGCTGGAGACAAAACAGTGGGGGAATATGGCATAGGCACTAGGAATAGCAGGGGAGAGTTATTAGTAGAGTTTGCGGAACAGAATAATATGAGGATAATGAATACCTTCTTCCGCAAGCGGGATAGCCGAAAGTGGACGTGGAGTAGCCCGAACGGCGAGACTAGAAATGAAATAGACTTCATACTCTGCGCTAACCCTGGCATCATACAAGATGTGGACGTGCTCGGCAAGGTGCGCTGCAGTGACCACAGGATGTTAAGAACTCGAATTAGCCTAGACCTGAGGAGGGAACGGAAGAAACTGGTACATAAGAAGCCGATCAATGAGTTAGCGATAAGAGGGAAAATAGAGGAATTCCTGATCAAGCTACAGAACAGGTATTCAGCTTTAACTCAGGAAGAGGACCTTAGTGTTGAAGCAATGAACGACAATCTTGTGGGCATCATTAAGGAGTATGCAATGGAAGTCGGTGGTAACTCCGTTAGGCAGGATACCAGCAAACTATCGCAGGAGACGAAAGATCTGATCAAGAAACGCCAATGTATGAAAGCATCTAACCCTACAGCTAGAATAGAACTGGCAGAACTTTCGAAGTTAATCAACAAGCGTAAGACAGCTGACATAAGGAAGTATAATATGGATAGAATTGAACATGCTCTCAGGAGCGGAGGAAGCCTAAAAACAGTGAAGAAGAAACTAGGAATTGGCAAGAATCAGATGTATGCGTTAAGAGACAAAGCCGGCAATATCATTACTAATATGGATGAGATAGTTCAAGTGGCTGAGGAGTTCTATAGAGATTTATACAGTACCAGTGGCACCCACGACGATAATGGAAGAGAAAATAGTCTAGAGGAATTCGAAATCCCGAAGGTAACGCCGGAAGAAGTAAAGAAAGCCTTAGGAGATATGCAAAAGGGGAAGGAAGCTGGGGAGGATCAGGTAACAGCAGATTTGTTGAAGGATGGTGGACAGATTGTTCTAGAGAAACTGGCCATCCTGTATACGCAATGCCTCATGACCTCGAGCGTACCGGAATCTTGGAAGAACGCTAACATAATCCTAATCCATAAGAAAGGGGACGCCAAAGACTTGAAAAATTATAGACCGATCAGCTTACTGTCCGTTGCCTACAAAGTATTTACTAAGGTAATTGCAAATAGAATCAGGAACACCTTAGACTTCTGTCAACCAAAGGACCAGGCAGGATTCTAAAGGCTACTCAACAATAGACCATATTCACACTATCAATCAAGTGATAGAGAAATGTGCAGAATATAACCAACCTTTATATATAGCTTTCATTGATTACGAGAAAGCGTTTGATTCAGTCGAAACCTCAGCAGTCATGGAGGCATTACGGAATCAGGGTGTAGATGAGCCATATGTAAAAATACTGGAAGATATCTATAGCGGCTCCACAGCCACCGTAGTCCTCCATAAAGCAAGCAACAAAATCTCAATAAAGAAAGGCGTCAGGCAGGGAGATACGATATCTCCAATGCTATTCACAGCGTATTTACAGGAGGTATTCAGAGACCTGGATTGGGAAGAATTGGGGATAAAAGTTAATGGAGAATACCTAAGTAACTTGCGATTCGCTGATGATATTGCCTTGCTTAGTAACTCAGGGGACCAATTGCAATGCATGCTCACTGACCTGGAGAGGCAAAGCAGAAGAGTGGGTCTAAAAATTAATATGCAGAAAACTAAAGTAATGCTTAACAGTCTCGGGAGAGAACAGCAATTTACAATAGGCAGCGAGGCACTAAAAATCGTAAGGGAATACATCTACTTAGGGCAGGTAGTGACGGCGGATCCGGATCATGAGACGGAAATAATCAGAAGAATAAGAATGGGCTGGAGTGCGTTTGGCAGGCATTCCCAAATCATGAACAGCAGGTTGCCGTTATCCCTCAAGAGAAAAGTATATAATAGCTGTGTCTTACCAGTACTCACCTACGGGGCAGAAACCTGGAGGCTTACGAAAAGGGTTCTACTCAAATTGAGGACGACACAACGAGCTATGGAAAGAAGAATGATAGGTGTAACGTTAAGGGATAAGAAAATAGCAGATTGGGTGAGGGAACAAACGCGAGTTATTGACATCTTAGTTGAAATCAAGAAAAAGAAATGGGCATGGGCAGGACATGTAATGAGGAGGGAAGATAACCGATGGTCATGAAGGGTTACGGACTGGATCCCAAGGGAAGGGAAGCGTAGCAGGGGGCGGCAGAAAGTTAGGTGGGCGGATGAGATTAAGAAGTTTGCAGGGACGGCATGGCCATAATTAGTACATGACCGGGGTTGTTGGAGAAGTATCGGAGAGGCCTTTGCCCTGCAGTGGGCGTAACCAGGCTGATGATGATGATGATGATTGCACACTGCTTAATGATGCCCATAAGATTGTCGTTCATTGCTTCAACACTAAGGTACTCTTCCTGAGTTAAGGCCGAATACCTGTTCTGTAGCTTGATCCGGAATTCCTCTATTTTCCCTCTTACCGCTAACTCATTGATCGGCTTCTTATGTGCTAGTTTCTTCCGTTCCCTCCTCAGGTCTAGGCTAATTCGTAATCTGACCATCCTATGGTCACTGCAGCGCACCTTGCCGAGCACGTCCACATTTTGTATGATGCCAGGGTTAGCGCAAAGTATGAGGTCTATTTCATTTCTAGTGTCGCCATTTGCGCGCCTCCACGTCCACTTTCGGGTATCCCGCTTGCGGAAGAAGGTGTTCATTATCCGCAAATTATTCTGTTTCGCAAACTCTACTAATAACTCTCCCCTGCTATTTCTAGAGCCTATGCCATATTCCTCCACTGACTTGTCTCCAGCCTGCTTCTTGCCTACCCTGGCATTGAAGTCGGCCATCAGTATAGTGTATTTTGTTTTGACTTTACCCATCGCCGATTCCATGCCTTCATAGAAGCTTTCGAATTCGTGGTCATCATGACTAGATGTAGGCGCATAGACCTGCACGACCTTCAATTTGTACCTCTTATTAAGTTTCACAACAAGACCTGCCACCCTCTCGTTAATGCTATAGAGTTCCTGTATGTTACCAGCTATATCCTTATTAATCAGGAATCCGACTCCTAGTTCTCGTCTTTCCGCTAAGCCCCGGTAGCACAGGACGTGCCCGCTTTTGAGCACTGTATATGCTTCATTTGTCCTCCTAGCCTCACTGAGCTCTATTATATCCCATTTAATGCCTGCTAATTCCTCCAATAGCACTGCTAGACTCGCCTCACTAGATAACGTTCAAACGTGAAACATTGCCAGGTTGAGATTCTAATGGCGGCTTGTCCGGATACAGAGATTCTTAGCACCCTCTGCTCCGTCACAGGTCTGACCGCCGCCGTGGTCAGTTGCTTCGCTGCTGCTGGGGACTGAGGGCCGGGGTTTGATTGTTGTAGTCATATAGGAGGTTGTGGCCAAGTACTTCACCAGGGTGGCCTGGTGAGGGAGTGCGTTGCCGGTTCTGGTCACCGGGGTCAGGCCGCACTCCAGGCCTGTTTATGCAATATTATAAACACGCCGTTTTTTTTAACCCAGTAGAAAATTGTGCGGTACCAGGATTCCAACCAAGGTCCTATTGCATGCGAGGCGGATGATCTACATCTACGCCATCGCTGCATCTCCTGCATGTTATAAATAGTTTTGCGTTAGACGTACAAATGGAATATTAGCAACCAATGAGCTGTTTATTTGCTTACTCAGGACTTAATCGTGAGTGCGAATGACTGAAGGTTAGCAGCCTGCCCCGTGGTCAACAGCGTAAATTCTCTTTTGCGTCTACCATGGCGGCCCAGAGGAAATTTATCCCAATTTGCGCTCCAATTTGATGCTTGGTCACCGAGTTTTTAACATTAGTGGTCGATTTTAAATACTAGAAACCCGTTAAAAAATGTTCATATTTCCGAATCGGGACCATTCGATTCGAGGACTGAATCGAATCGGACAATATTCTAATCGTTATTTGAAGGTTTCGAATATTCACACGCCCCTATAGCTAGAGAATTACCGCAGCAAAGCACTACCTTTAGTGTTTTGGCAAGCAAAAGAAGGTTCTACCTGAACAAATTTCAGGCCGGGCTAGTTAAACGATTCTATATGCTATTCCTTTTCGCGCTTCGTCGGCTACATCCTCGTCAGTGAGGGAGATTGTACCATACCGGCTTGGACTGAACGTGGTATTCAAGAACAGATATCTACATGTGTCGCATAGGACATACCACTGACCCCTACTGTGATAACTGTGGTCGCTTAGAGACAGTGGAACACATATTACTTGGATGGCTGCGCGTCACGACGAGATATTTTGTGCTGGGCCCCAAATGGACATGATTTGTCACGCTCCGCTCACGTTATGTGGCATGCTAGGTCCTATTCCCTGTCAATTAATACCGCGGCCGGCATTGCATTTATTGTTCCGATACCTCTCAGGAATTTGCTTTCTCGGAAAGCTTTACGCAAAGTTCTCTTCATGATATAGAAAATCCTGAATTTTTGGCCGTCTTCTTACCTTGAATGTCGTTATCAGGCTTACTCGCTCATTTTATTTTTTGTTTGCTCTTTTCAACTCTACGCTGGTATCTCTGAATACCCTCCCACTTCCCCATGTAAAGTAGCATGCCAGCGCTCGCATATGCACGCCGGCAGAACTCTCTGTCTTCCCATAAAGAGTTTCTCTTGAACGAGAGAGAGAGAGAGAGAGAGAGAGAGCGTAAACTTTATTATCAATGAGATTCGAGTCCGGCGTCTTTTTAGTGGGTGTGGGCACCCGCCGTGGACGCGGTTCCGAGACCTTGTCTTGAAGCGGCTTCCTCGGCTCGCTGGACGGCCCAGAGTTGTGCTGTCAGGTTCGAGCTGAGCAGTGCGGTCCTCCAGCGCGAGCGGGGAGGAATCCTTACATTATACCGGCCTGCGAGATGATCGCTGTCACTTGGTCCATGTACATGAGGATGTCGCTGTGCGCACGTATTCGTGCCGCTTGATCGAACACTGGGAAGAGAGAGAGCGAGAGCGAAACAAAGAAAAGGTGGGGAGGTTAACCAGATAAAAAAAGGTGTGGTTTGCTGCCCTGAACAGGGGAAAATGGAAAAGGCCCGTAATAGGCCTGTTGGATTCGGCTCGGATTCGGCTCGGCGTTGCTTTCACCCGTCGCTACGCACACCTCATCGGCCAATCGAACAGCCCTGATTGTGTGCACTGCCAGATGCCCGAAACACTGCAACACGTACTGTGCGACTGCCCAGCATATATGCTGGAGCGAAGGACGTTAGACAGTTTCCTAGCCAGCGTTGGCAGACAACTACTGTTGGAGGAAGCTATCCTTGGCCCATGGCCTGACACTGCAATTTCAATGCGTGCAACAAAAGTATTGTTGAAGTTCCTGCGGGACACCAAGCTCGACGAGCGGCTCTAGCGAGGCAACTGTCTCATGTACATAAGCACTCACCACTTCTCTTATCATCATCATCCATCCCAATACTTTCACTCCCCTTCCCTCTTCCCAAGTGCAGAGTAGCAGACTAGAGCGCACTAGCTCAGGTCGACCTCTCTGTCTTTCCTATCAATAAATTCTATTCATTCACGGAATTCCTTACCTGGGTCTATTCACTCATGCCCATCCCGAAGTGTTGCATCCGTCATCCAAGATGTATGGTCTCAGCACATCATCATTATCGCTGTAAGGTATTTTGCTGTGTATAATTCCCTTTGTTAACCCACTCCTGCTATAGCGCTTACTGTACTGCAGTACGTACAAATAAATAAATATACATATAAATAAATAAATAAATAAATAAATAAATAAATAAATAAATCTGTGGCACTTGCTTGGACCCTGGGGTCACTGCGGTTAGTTTTTAAAGAAAATGGTGGACTCAATTGCGCAATCACCTCTTCAGCCCGGTTATTCCCGCTATGCCGAATTCCGCTATGGTCACCTCGGCTATATGTTTACGGACTTCTCACTTTTTCAAGGTTCTGCAAAACTGTAAACTGCAAAATGCGCGCGCGTCGCTCATGTCAGTACCGAGTCTACAGACAACGTTGTCGGGCATATTTGTGGACACGTTCCGGCTTATCGGGGCGAGCGTGTCATTTATTTACGGAATATAACGCCGGCCGATATGATAAGTCTCGCAGAGGCGTGGTCTACTTCGAAATGCACTGCGCATTGTGCCTTTGCCGTGGCCATGAACCGGCGCTAGCAATATAGATAGAAAAGCGTTCTGTGTGAACGTGGTGGTGAAGCAAGGCCTCCATATTGACATCAAAACAGTGAGTGAATGAGTGAATAAACTTTATTGTAGGTCCGGCGAGCACGCGAACTCGTCGCGCACCCGGCTAGTCCCACGTCGGGACCGGTAGGTCTAGCCCACCGGCCCGGTCGCGGGCACGCCGGACGGCCAGGATTTGCTTTTATAGAGCGGGGCTACACAGAAGCGAGTCCCACTCCTCCTTGATGAACTTGGGGTATGTCGACCCGCACTCCCAGAGCATGTGAAGTAGAGTGGAGGTCTGGCCGCAGGACGGGCAGGCGTCGTCGCCATAAACGTCGGGGTAAGCCTCGTGGAGAGCGGACAGACACGGATATGTGCTGGTCTGTAGGAGCCTAAGCGAAACGGCTTGCGCCCTATTCAACTTGGGGTGAGGTGGTGGAAAGACCTTTCTGGACATGTAGAAATATTTAATAATATCGTTGTGAGTAGCGGGAGCGTCCCTGTGACCGTAGAGAGGAGGGGAGTCAGTGCTCCTTATAGAGGAAGCGCGGTCGGTGAGGTCACGCGCAGCCTCGTGGGCAGACTCATTGAGGTTCGGGGGAGGACCCTCGACCGATCCTACGTGAGCGGGAAACCAGTGAATTGAATGGTTTGTGAGAGCATGTGGACTCGAGCCGCTAAGAAGACGAAGAGCTTCCTTGGCGATGCAACCCTTTTGAAAAGCCCTAACTGCCGTTTTGGAATCACTATAAATTTCGGACCCACGACCGTCTAGCAGGGTGAGTGCGATGGCGACTTGCTCGGCGACTCCGGGGTCTGAAGTGCGAATCGAGGCGCTATTGGAAATCTTTCCGCTCTAGTCGACCACAACGACGGCAAAGGTCTTCCCGTCACTGTACTCCGCAGCGTCCAATCTTTGGGTCTGCCTCCCTTCTCTTTTCTGTAAAGTAGGAGCTCCGACTTGGCGGGGGGGCATCGAAGTCCGGTGGGGCGGAGTTACTCCTCGATCACGTCAATCGCCTCCTGCATGGCTTCTTCGACTCTGCCCTCGCAGCCGCGGGAGCACCATATGGTGATGTCATCGGCGTAAATGATGTGCCTGACGTCCTCGACGCGTGCCAACCTCTCGGAAAGACGAATCATGCAGATGTTAAACAATGTTGGGGAGATGACGGCGCCCTGAGGAGTGCCCCGCCCTCCGAGGGGCACAGCTTCGGAGCGGAAGTCTCCAATGCGAAGCTTGGCCTTCCTGTCAGTTAGAAAACAGCTGACGTAGTTGTGGAATCTAGAACCGAGACCCAGGTCTGAAATGGCCTTGACGATGAAGGTGTGGAGCACGTTGTCGAAAGCCTTCTTGAGGTCCAGACCGAGCAGAGCCTTGACGTCTCTGGAACGGCCATTCACAATCTGATGCTTGATTAGTTTCATGGCATCCTGCGTTGAGAGTCCGACACGGAAGCCGATCATGTTGTACGTGTAAACCTCGTTGTCTTCGAGGTACCCGTTAAGCCTGTTGAGGACGGCGCGCTGCATGACCTTGCCGACGCAGGAGGTCAGAGAAATCGGCCTCAAGTTTTCGATGTTCGGTTCCTTGCCGGGCTTGGGAAGGAGCACCATGCAGGCTGTCTTCCATTCTGCAGGTACAATGCCGCTCTTCCAGGACTCGTTTATCTTGTCGGTCAGAAAGACAATCGACGTGTCGTCGAGATTTCTCAACATACTGTTGGTGACTCCGTCCGGACCCGGCGCAGACTTGCGGTTGAGCGCGAAGATGGCCTGTCTGACCTCGGCAATGGAGAAGTCTTCATCCAGCTCGGGGCGTGGAGGGCCTCGGTAGTCCGGGAGTTGGGTCGACGGATCTCCGTCGCGACGGACAGGCAGGTACTTCTGTATGAGTTTTGCGACGAGTTCATCGACCGTGTTAGACCTGGTGGCTTCGCGAAGGGCCCGGGCCAACGTATGCCTTTGATTTGACTTCTAGCCGCTTTCATCGAGAAGGTGCTTCAGCATACCCCAGGATTTGCCGTTGCGCATCTGTCCGTCGATGGATTCGCAGAGCTCGTCCCACTGCTGCTGGCATAGCGCCTTGCAGTGGTCTTCGATGACCTTGTTGAGCTTCGAAATCTTCTTTCGGAGTCTGCGATTGAGCCTTTGACCCTTCCATTGGCGGAGCATGGCGGTTTTGGTCTCGATCAGGTGGGCAAGTCTGCTGTCCAGCCGCTCGACGTCGAGATCTGTTTCCACTTTCTTGGTGGCCGCGGAAGCGTCGTTCCGGATGCCTTCACACCATTCTTCGAGAGTGGCGGGTGCCCTGGCTCTCCCGGGTTCGTCACGAATCTTGCGAAAATGGTCCCAATCGATGAACGTGAATTCCCTGACCCTGCTCCGAGACACCTTGAAGTTGGTCTCGAGAATGTAGTGGTCGCTGCCGAACTCCATGGCGGTGTTCTCCCAACCCACGTCCTCGACGTTCCTCACGAAGGCGAGGTCGGGTGTCGAGCCCCGGGTGATGCAGTTGCCAATGCGCGTAGGAAAATTCTTGTCAGTGACCAGAGTGAGGTCCATCTCGTTGGCGTCTTGCCACAGTTTGCGCCCCTTGGTAGTGTCGTAGACGTAACCCCAGATGCCATATGGTGCGTTGAAGTCGCCAACGACTACGAAGGGTGGAGGGCCGGCCAAGTCGGTCGCCTTCTTGAGAATGGTCTTGAACTGCTGGCGCGAGTCTCTGGGGTTGCTATATACATTGAGGACGAACACGCTGTTTCTGCGCTGATTCCGCTGCGGAACGTCGAGCAGGATCTCAACCATGACATATTCGATTCTACCCCTCGCCAGCTTGAGGTCGTGGGTGATATCAGTTAGCCGTTTATCGATCAAGGTGCAAATCCCTCGCCCCCCGGGCCGGCCCGACACGGCCCTGTATCCCCGGAGCGAGGCGGCGGAGATTATTGTTTCCTGGAGAGCAATGACCTGAGGTTTCGCAGAGAAAGACCTGAATAACTGCTGCAGAGGGGCTTTTTTGTTAGAATACCCTCTGCAGTTCCATTGCCAAATGCGAAAACTCTCTTTGAATCTACCACCTAACGGGGCAGTTAGGCCTGCGCAAAGAATGGGTCCTCCTGTCGGCGCGCTCGTCGGATAATGAAGTGTAGCTTCCTTTAGTATGGCGGGAACGGTTAGCGGTTGTACGACGGAGGCGGATGAAGCCACGCCTCAATGGCGTCGATGCGATCTGCGAGAGCTCCGAGGCCCCTGTTGGGGTCCCCGAGCGCAACCTGAATTTGGCAAACGTTATCACTGGAGGCAAGCGACGCTAGCGGTGGCCTGTTTGAGGCCGTCTGCCAGCCCAATGAGACTTTGCTTAATCTCGCTGACTTCTGCAGACAACGCACCCGATTCACATGTTTGTTTGAGTACTGCCCTGCGTTTGGAGGACGTCGCAGTACCGTCTACCGGAGCTGGGATTGGAGTCTCGGTGGCCGTGACTGACGCACCGTTACCCGACACATTCGAAACGAGTTCCCTGATCTCTGAGATTTCGCTAACTAGTGTCTTGATCGTGTTCTCGAGGTCGTCGTTTTCTTTGCGTCAGCGAATGACTTCCGCGTCTCTAGCTTGCTCTGTGGGCGGGTTGCTAGGAGATGTCATAGGAGCCTGGGTATTGGCGCCGGGCTTGGGTCGTACCAGATCGGCCCAAAGAAGGGTCGGCTGCTTTCCGCAACGTGTGGAGGCGGGCTGAGGCCCGGATGCTGGCTGGGTTCTGGAATCCGGGAGGCCCCTGGAACCGGATCTGGACCTGGATCTGGATCGCAACAGAGATCTTGACCTCGACCTCGCCCTGTAGACGGAGCGGCTCCTGGTGCGACCGCTGGAGCGGCCACGAGACCTGGATCTCCCCCTGGACCGGGAGCGGCTGAGACCGTATTGGCGTTCAGGCGATGCTTGCCGGCCTTGATTCGCGCTCTCCATGGGCGGGAAATGTTCGGCGTTGAGGGCGCGGGAGCGTTGCCCCCGTCTGCACCTGACGAGATATGGTGTCTGAAATCGTCGCTTGCACTCCTTGGCGGCGGTAAGGTGGTCGCCTCCGCACAGCTTGCATTTGGGATCGCACCTATGCTGAGCGTCGGGGTTTGCTTCTCCGCATCCTCTGCAGATGGCGTCGTTGGGCGAAGGGCAGACGTCAGAGCGGTGCCCGAGTCTCCCGCAGCTGTAACACACGTCCATTTGCTTGTGAAGTAAAGTGCACCTGACGATAGCGCCGACAGTGCTCAGTACTGTTCACATGGTTAAGTTCTGTATATGCTGCCATGAATAAAACCGGGGAAGAAAAAAGTGGCTGTCGTAAAGCACCCAGCACACTACCGATACAGGACACCTACTAAGGAACGCTCGCTTGCGTTCAGACAAACCGCCGCGTACACAGCTCAGTGGATGTGGCGTTGCTGCGCCGAGCTCGAGGTCACGGGTTCTATCCCGGTCGCGGCTGCCGCATTACAATGGGGGCGTAATGCAAGAACGCTCGTGTGCCGAGCATTTGGTGCTTGTTAAAAAAAAAAGAAACAGGCGGACAAAATTAATGCGGAGTCTCCCCACTACAGCGTACCTCGTAGTCATACCGTGGTTTTGGCTGGTAAAATGCCAAAATTAATATAATTTGCGGTAAGACAGAAGTGAAACGCAGCCTATACTTTGAATTGAATTTTATTCATATAAATATTGACGACGCTTGCATTAATGTGTTTGAACCCATAGCCAGAGGCTATAATTCCGGGTCCAATAGAGAATGCGCATTCGATAAGTATCGGTGCACAAAACGTGGATACTAGTGATTTCGGAGACATGAAAGAGCAGACGTACTACATACAAACATCACCACTGTGAATTCAAACCAAAATAAAACTAGTTACCACCCTCGCATTGTTTTTAAAAGGAGCGCTGCGGGTATTGGACGTAATTACGAGAGTGTTTTCAATCAAATGGAAGCCCGTTCCACGCCTTCACCTTCTCACTTGCGAACTCTAGCTGCTCTTCCTCGCCATCTTTTCGAGACTTCTTCGAGGTCCAAACAGGTATTTCGACTGCTTCTAAGCTTCATTTCCTTTCCATTCTGATATCAGCGTGCTCTTGCATGGTACGATGAGTAGGCGGACAAACGCATCAATGATGCCTATGTCGACTGCAGTGTATGTCTTACACTGTTGACGGGGAAAATTGCAAACACACTTCATAGCCTAGTTGCAGAAGTACTGCCGTGATGTGGGACTGTTAGTGGAATCATGGTATATAAGGAAAACTTCCGGATTGCCTGCAGTACATTAACGAATCAGTTCTTATGGTAAGACGCAACCAAGCGGGAAAAAAAAATATTCGCCGAGTGCTTTACTCAAGAGCAATCACGCTTCATGCATTTGAAAAGTACCGAAACTCTGAAATCCACAAAATGAACTCCGAGAACTCTCTAATTTACTTATCAGTTTACTTGAAATAATAAAATATATAATGTTATCACGGTTCATTCTTGTTCAGCAATATGTAGGTGCCTTTAACTGTTCAATGAAACCCTCAGTATGTGCCGTTAGTTAGTTAAATAGCTCTCACAAAACATAATAAAAAAACGCAGTGCAATGGCGCTGTCCTTGAATAGGCGTTCATCGGATATTTGCAATGCCAGAATGCTAATTATGCAAGCCACGTACAAAAGCTTCCCTCGCGTGGATGTTTAGTTGTGATGTACTGACAACGTACTCTAAATGTCCTGCATGCGGAAGAACTGCACCGAATAGTTTCGGCCACCTGAGTGGTTTGCAGAAAATTTCAGCCGATGTACTCGGCGCTCAGCGTTGGATATTAAAAAGCCTGACTTCGTGCATGCTCACGTGCTCGACGCACAAGCAAAGCCAAGGAGAGAGGGAGATCAACTTTATTTTACAAACGGCTCTTTTTTCCGTCTGCGTGATCTGACTTATGCATTAAAGGGCGACTGAGTGAGGCGGTCACACACACGCGTGCCTTATATGACCCCTCTTAATAACCCAAGTTCGCCGATGTCGCGCACCTTCGTGTCATAATAACGTCTGTCTGCTTTCTGTGCGTACAGTGCAGCTGCTCACGAAATTTCAGACACACAGAAATCACGAAATAGAAAAACTTGATTTTATTTGGGAAGCCTATACGCGTGCCGTATAGAACAGAGATGGTAAAAAAACGTGCACTCGCGAGTGCACTATTTTTTTTTGCACCAATATGTTTCCTCGCCTGACGAGTTTTCGTCGAACACTTGGCTACAAAAAACAGAGATATAGACGTTCCTGTCGCGAGCGGGGTGGGTGAAGTGCGATAAGGACATTGCACCTCTCAAATCCATGCTATTCACCTAGGCTGCAAGATTATCTCTAATTTTTCTCTGTTAGTATGACCTCCACGTTGCAGCAACTCCCGTGAAGAGCTGTGCAAATAATAACGGGAATGTGACACAATTTGCCGCGCAGCTGACGTTGGAATACATATTGTGGTGCGTTACGCGGAGCCATTCACAATCGAATGCGGAAGTTGCGTTCCCATGAAATACCTATTAATTATTTCGCGGCTCGTTATCTTCAGGGATGTGGTTGTTGTCAAGCTAATCTTATGGTCTTGTTCTCTTTTTTTTTTACTATAATAAACTGACGATATACATCTGTTGCTAGCAGTTGGTGCTAGCATCGTAGAGTTTTAGATAGTAGAGTTTTTCTTCTTTTTTTTTTTGGGGGGGGGCGTATAAAGTAGTAAACGTGGTTAAAAATTGGCAGTGCATGTATTTTTGGAGATGATTGGCAATGTTACTGTGATTAACAATTTATTTTATGATGGGTTTGTAATTGCATGGTGATGATATATTTTATATGTTGCGATGATAACCATGAAGAGCAGCACACACTCGGTGCTAGTAAGCATGCTAGGAAGCGGGCTTCGCCGACTTGCAACGAGAACTCGCACGTGTACTATTTCCAAGAGAGTAAAGCTTTATTTAGAAAAGACGAAAAAAGAAAGGAGGAGGAGGAATAAACTTTATTAGTTGAAATGAGCCGACGGTAAAATAGTCCGAGGTGGGCGGCGCCCCTAGTCCAGGTTGCCGTGGGCCTGAGCTGATAGCTTGGCCCTGCTCACCAGGCGATGCTGGTCTTCAGGGCTCGAGCTTGTCAGCTGGGCCTCCCACTGCTCGACGGTTGGTCCGGTGATGGGCGGTGTCGATGGGTTTTGTTGACATTCCCATACAATGTGGTAGAGGGTACTGGGCGTAGAGCAGAAGGCGCATTTGTGAGTATAGATCGTAGGATACATGGCGTGTAGCAGGGTGCCGTGCGGGAATGTGCCGGTCTGTAGTCTTCGGAAGATCACCGCCTCTTCTCTTGTCAGCTGGGGATGCGGGGGTGGATAGATCCTTCTACGCAGTCTGTAGTGGCTCAGGATATCGGCGTATCTTTTCGGGACGCTATCTTGTTGGTCTACCGTCTACCGGTGATCGTGAACCTGGTGGGATAGCCCGGAGAATGTGATCTCGGGCAGCGGCATTAGCCGCTACATTACCCGCCAGGGACTCGTGTCCCGGGGCCCAGACAATGTACACTTCTGGAAAATTGTCTCGTTTTTCGATGATGCTCAGGGCTTGTGTGGAAATGCGGCCCTTTTGGTAATTTCTACATGCTGTTTGTGAGTCAGTGATGATTGTGATTAGATCTTCCTCTCGCTGGCCCGTAGTGGCCGCCAGGGCTATCACCGTTTCTTCCGCGCAGTCGATGTCTGGAGTGCTTACCGAGGCCGCTGCTACCTCTTGTCCTTGGCCGTTGATCACGCTGAAAGCGTAGGCCGCTCTGTTCTTGTACTTTGCCGCGTCGGTGTATCAGACTTCTCCTTGTTTTCGTCCTTCGTAGGCCTTACGTAGAGCTTTCACTCTCGCTCGCCTCCTTTCTCTGTGGTATTCAGGGTGCATGTTTCTCGGGACGCCGGCCCACCGTGATCTTCTCCCTCAGGGGTAGAGGAACCCGCTGTTTTGTTGACTCATATTCGACTGGGTAGCCCAGTCTTATTAGCGTGTCCCTACCCGTGCTGGTGAGCTTGAGTCGCTCTATCTGGCTCGTCTTGTGGGCCTCTACTAGTTCCTCCCAAGTATTCTGGATGTCCAGGCTGAGTAGCTTCCCCGTCGACGTCGTCGGTGGAAGCCCCAGTGCCAGCTTGTAGTTCTTTTGTATTAGGGTGTTCAATTTGTCTCTCTCGCTGTTCTTGAGACCTAGGTACGGGGTGCCGTAAGTGACTCTGCTGATTATCAGGGCTTGTATTAATCTGATTGTGTCCTGCTCTTTCAGGCCGTGCTTTTTGTTTGTCACTCTTCGCACCAAGTGCGCGACTTGGGTAACTGTCGCTTCCAGTTTTTTAATGGCGGTGAGACCGGCACCGTCCTTCTGGAGAGTGAGGCCCAGAATACAGAGTGTGTCCACCTTGGGTATGTTGACTCCATTTAGTGTCAACGTTGGGTCAGGTGTCTCCTGCGGAGGCCGCCCTCTTGTCCTCTTTTTGAGGATCAGGAGCTCCGACTTTTCCGGTGCGCGTGAAAGACCGCAGCGGTGTAGATAATGCTCGATCCTGTCGATGGCTTCCTGCAGGGCGTCTTGTTGTTCGCCCACCGATCCTGTGCACGTCCACATGGTCAGGTCGTCTGCATACATTGCGTGACGGATACCCCTGATGTTCTCCAAGAGGTTCGGCGATCCCCTCATCGCTATATTGAACAGCAACGGGGAGATCACCGACCCCTGGGGGGTTCCTTTCTGCGGTATTTGGAACTTCTCGTTCCTGAGAGATTCCCCAGGCCTATGGTCGCCGTTCTACCCGTCAGGAAGTCCTGGACGTAGTTGTATGTCCGCCGTCCGCAGTTGGTATGTTGTAGGCTGTTTAGCACTGCTTCGTGTGAGACGTTGTCGAAGGCTCCCTTCACGTCGAGTGTCAGGATGGCACTCTTGTGGAATGTGCTGAGGCCGCCGATGACTTCTTCTTTAAGCTGAAGTAGAATGTCCTGGGTGGAGAGGTTAGGCCGGAAACCGAACATAGTGTTCGGCAGGTGCCCACCTTCTTCCAGGTAGGGCGAGAGACGATTGTGGACCATGTGCTCAAAGAGTTTTCCCGCGCATGACGTGAGAGAGATCGGACGCAGGTTCCGTTGGTTGATGGGCTTGCCGGGTTTCGGGATCATCGTTACGTCCGCGTGCTTCCAGGAAGCCGGTATACTGCCGGTCTCCCAGCTTTCATTGATATACTTTAGTAAAGTCTCAGTCGCCCCGTCGTCCAGGTTACGAAGGGTCTTGTTGTTAATTTTATTTCTGCCGGGCATCGTGTTTCTTGTGAGATTTCTTAAGGCTGCCTCGATCTCCGATTTGGTGAAAGGTTGGTCTAAATCCGGATTGGGTTCCCCCTCGTACTCCGGGTGAATGACTGGCTGCGTCTTCCGTTGTTGCTCGTCTCCGATGTATTTCCCGGTGATGGCTTCGAGCGCTTCTTCTTCGGTTCCCTGGAAGTTGTGTATAAGTCTTTGTATGTGTTGCCCCGTGACAGTTTTTGATTCCGTCTTCGCCAGAAGGGTCTTTAGAATGGCGCAGGTCTTTCGGTTGCTGAGGGTTCCCTGTAACTGGTCGCACACTTGATTCCAGTTCTGACGTCCGAGTTTTTCAGCATACTCCTCCGCCTGCCGCGAGACTGCGGCAATGCGGATCTTGAGTTTGCGGTTTCTCTTCTGCTTCTTCCATCTCTTCAAAAGTCCTCGCCTGGCCTCCCAGAGGTGAAGTAGGTGTGGGTCGACTTCGGGATTGTCCGCAGTGAGTTGGATGGTCTTTGTGTACTTGGTAACCAAGTCCATCACGTTCTTGGTCCACTCCTCGATGTCCTCTAGGCTTCTGGGGTGTTCATCTTTCCTGAAAGCAGGCCAGTCCGTAATTTTTGCCTGACCTAATCTCACGGGGGTTTTGTGGTGCATGATTTCGGTCTGGATGATATGATGGTCGCTGCCCAGAGTCTCGTCCAGTCTCAACCACTCGACTTGCCTTAAGCCAGTGGAGAAGGTCAGGTCTGGGCTGGTGTCTCTGGAGACACTGTTGCCGATTCTAGTTGGTATTAGAGGATCGGTCCACAGCGTCAGCTGGTGGTGTTGTACCACGTTGTGCACGTCCATACCCTTCTTGTTGGTTGATCGGTCGCTTCCCAGAGTCTCGTTCATCTGGGCTTCTCAGATGGGGTATTTTGGCTTTTTCCTTGCCTGCTCTTTTTCCCTTTCTAGGATGGAGATGCGTTGGCTGAGCTCGTTGCCCATCTGGGTACAAACGCTCCTGGCGGAGCGTTTGTACGGCTGCTTCGACGGTGGCTGCCACAGATTTGCTTATGGTGTCGACGGCCTGAGCCAGTTCGGCTCGGAACTCATTTCTCAGTTCGGCCTTGTCTTCGGTTCGGTCCTTGTTCATCTTGTACTCTATTCCCGATTCTAGGTCCTCTATCGGGGGAGTATGTTCCCTCGGCGGCGTTGGTGTTGCGTTCGGTTTCTGCTGTTTTTTGCAATTGGTCAATGAGATGTTGGAGCTTCCTCTCCAAGGCTTGTTCCCTGGCCTGAGCTCTTCTGTCCCGTTCCTCCTGACGTCCTTCTTGCTGTTCTAGACGCTTCGTGAGCACTTCATTCCGCTTCATGAGGTCGGCGTTTTGCCTTCTGAGGGAGGAGATTGTTTTCTCGTATCTCGAATTTCGCTCTTGTGTCGGCAGTGAGGGAAATGGGTCGGTTGTCGACTTGGAACTGGCTGCCACTTCCGCCCAACTGATCTTCTGCTGTTCTTGCTGTTGCTTACTTGTTCCATATTGCGAGGAGCTTGAACTTGTCTCCCTTGTTATAGGTGGTTGTCGGCCTCTTGATTTACTTCTGTCCCTCACGTGCAGGGGTGGGGGTCTTGGCTTGAGCCTTTTCTCGCACTCCTTGCTTGCCGTCTCGTGAGGTAGTCCACATAGTTTGCACTGCTACTGGCAATCATGATCTGCTTGTAGGTTCTGCACCCCGCACCGGTTGCAGATACGTTTGTCTGGGTTGGGGCATACGTCCTGCCGGTGGCCTATTTCTCCGCAGGCCTTGCAATACTGTATCGATCTGCGGTATGGGCGGCAACGTGTGTACGAGCCGGCCACCTTCACATAGAAAGGGATGTGCGGACCTTCGAAGGTGATAACTGCTGAGGTAGATTTGCCGAGCATCCTCACATGCAGGATGCCACAGTTGTTGGCTGCCAGTAGTTCCGCAAGTCGTTTCTCCGTCGTACACGCAGTGATACCATGCACGACTCCACGTACTGTTCCTGGGAGCGGTTCGATGTACGGCGTCATCTGAAAAAAGAAAGAAAAAGAAAAAAGAAAAATGTGAGTGCAGGTCCTAGTCCAGGGCCCCACTGGCTTGAGCGGCTCAGCCAGCTAGCTGTCCTGTTCCTCATCCGCAAGCCATGCCTCCCACTGCCTTAGAAAGTGACCCAAGAGGTTCACTGTTAGAGTTGCAGCACTGACTCAAGTTGGCGTCATAGAAAAGCGGTTAGATCCGGATATAAATGGATAAACACCGGAAAGTGTTTGAAGCATCGTAAGAATGCTCATCGCATGAATTAAAACGAGACTTCATAAATTTATCAATACCGCGAATAATTATTGAATAATCCGATTAGCGTTCATTCAGCAGGAGCACTCGTAACGTGTTGCTCTACTGATGGCACACTTAGAACAGCTGGCTGCTTTGCAAATTTTTACCACATAAACATATTTTGCAGAAGGCAGCAAAGTGCGCTCCAAGCACTATCGTGTTTGCTCTTCCTTTAGCCTCGCCCATGCACGCGTATGCAAGCAAGAGGAAGGGTACGTGTTGCTAACTGGACTAGAACTTAGCCTCGAAGTACTGTAGTTAATAGCTCCGCCTAAGAGCCATTTGTCATATGCACCAGGCGCCGAGAATTCAGTGAATATAAAGTATGCGTGAGCGGGCGAACCCCGTCTGTGTCAAAAACGCATCACGTGTGCCGATATCAACAGTGATACTAGGGCACGCAATTTCTTATTTCGATTTTTTAGGCACCCGTTCCTGCGTTGAGCGTCGGCGTGCCTCGGCGTCCCTCGTCCTACCTCGGCGTAACCCATGCGAACGAGTACACAGAAGGATGAAAGAGCGAACGCGGAGCGCAGCAGGTGATGAAAGACTGCGATAGCGAAGAGAGCGCGGGGAGGAAAGCGGGGGAAGCCACATTGAAGCACCACCAGGTGGCGCTCACGTCTCCGCATCCGCTGGGTAGGTGCTCAGAAGCAGTTGTGGAGAAGGTGAAAGGCGATAAAAGAGTGGCGGTAGGGACAATTCCGGGGCGGACGCTGGGTTCTGTCATGGAGCGAGCAAAAGCAAAACTCGCGGAAAATGCCCACGTGCGTAACCTTGTCATAGTAGCAGGCGGGGTAAATGACGTCCTAAACAGGAAAGGGACGGGACTAGCCCAGCGCTTGGCGAAGGGGGTGGACGACTTGCGCGAGCTGTCCCCTGAGGTGCAGATCGTGGTGTGCACGGTGCCGGAGGTGCCTGTACGTGACAGTCGCGTACAAAGAGCCGTAGTGGCTGCTAATGAGGCGATATAGAAAATGAGCCGAGAGAAAGACTTCGAGGTTGTCGAAGTAAACAGGGAAGTGAGTAGGTGTGGTGGTTTTTAACGAGGAGAGATCCACTTCAATTAAAGGCTTGCACGAGAAGTGGGCTGACGACTTGCTGGTCGCGCTGTTGCTTCTTTAGGGGGTCCACGGGCGCTCAGGAGGCCAGAGTAGCTAGTAATGAAAAAGCTCTCCTAAGAGAACCGCAGTATAGCATCGCCGTCAATAACAGAAAAAGGAGAAAAAGGAAGAAAGAGAGCTCGCCATTCAGTAGGCTACATAACATCCAGGGCGGCAGAAGAAAGGAAAAGTGGGCAGAAATTGAGGAGCCGTTAAATGGTGAACAAATAGGGGTCCATGCGGTTACAGAAACGCACCTTAGAGACTCGGAAGAGCCGCCAGTGATTGAGAATTATGTTTGGGAAGGGTTCAACAGAACTACGCCGGAAAGAAAGGGAGAGGGAGTCGGAATGCTCATCCATCAGGGAGCCAAATGGAAAAGAGTAAATTCAAAATGTCAAGAGCATCTTTGGTTATCAGGTACAATGAGTGGGAAAAAAAAACTTGGCTGGGCGTTACGTATTTGTGGACCGGAAAATATAGCGCAGAGAAAAATAAAGGGTTAGTGGAATGCATAAGTGCTGATATTAGGGATATTTGGGGAATGATGCTGGAATTATCCTATTAGGCGACATGAATGCCCACATACAGGATTTAGATGGCTATACCGACAACAAAGGGAAAGTCAGTGCTAGACCTTTGTGAGCAACGAAACCTCTTTATCGTGAATACAGGGCCTAAGTGTGGAGGGCAGATCACGTAGGAAGTGGGAAACCGGCAATCGACCATTGATTACTCTCTGATGAAAGAAGGAATTCATGATAAATTGAGAGAAATGGTCATTGATGAGGTAGGGCATAGCAGCATAGGGAGTGACCATAAACGCATCATTTTGAAAATGGGATATGTAGTTGGGAAAGAGAGCAAGGAGTGCAACATGGCCAGTCCAAATTTGAACGCTGAACAAATAACAAATGTAGTCACTAGAGTCGAGGAAGAACTTGGCAAATGGCCAAGTAAAGAGTGGGAATATAGTGAGCTTCTAAGTATAATAACGACAGAAATGCGGAAAGAGAAACAACATGTTCGCTGGAAAGGAAAAAAGGAAACCGAAAAGCTGGTGTGTAACAGGGAGATACGAGAAGCAATAGCCGAACGACAGAAAGCATCCCGAGAGCACAGGCAGGCAAATAAGGCGCAGTTGCCGCAGGATGAAGTCGCCAATAAATGGGAAATATATAGGGAGAAAAAGTCTATAGTTCAAATACTGGTGCAAGCAAAGATAAAAGGTGAAATTGAACGTTGTTTGTCGGAAATACGTGAGAAAAAGAAGGCCGCACCTACAATATTTTCCAACCACATAAAATTATTAGGCAGGAAGTGAACAACATATCGCAGACGAAGATGGAAACAAACTGGAAGGGGAAGCGGCAATAAATTACATCCGAAAAATAACGGCCGAATCTTTCCAAGGCAATGACCAGGTTGTAATTGAAGAAAAAAAGAGCATGAAAGAGACCCAGGTGGAAAAGGAGCTGGTGATGACAAATTTCAACTGGAAGAAAGCCGAAGAGAAAATTACTAAGCGCACAGCCACAGGGCTATACGAGGTTCCCGTTAGGCTGATTAATGAACTAGGACCGAAAAGTAAGAAAGCTCTGGTGAAAGCAACGAAAAAAAAAACTTTAAAAGATAGACGGATGCCACACAGTTAGCGACAAAGCAGAATGAATTTATTTTATAAAGGTTAGGGGGAGAAATATAGAATTCACTCCTATAGACGTTGACCATTACATCGGTAATATACAGGTTAGCAATGCAGGCAATCAAATTAAAGCTGCAAGCATGGGCAGAGAATAATGACATTTTGGAAGAACTTCAGAATGGCTTAAGAATAGGTAGACGTTTGGATGATAACTTATTTGTTCTTACTCAGTGTATTGAAATATCAAAAGTAGAAAGCAGGCCGTTATATGAGCCCTTTTTAGAGATTAAAGGAGCCTATGACAACGTACAGGACCGTACAGGCAGCCATTGGAATTTGAACCTGGCAACGTTTAACCTTAGAACGTTATCTAGTGAGGCGAGTCTAGCAGTGTTATTGGAGGAATTAGAGGGTAGTAAATGGGATATAACAGAGCTCAGTGAGGCTAGGAGGACAAATGAAGCATATACAGTGCTCAAAAGCGGGCACGTCCTGTGCTACCGGGGCTTAGCGGAAAGACGAGAACTAGGAGTCGGATTCCTGATGTAACATACAGGAACTCTATAGCATTAACGAGAGGGTGGCAGGTCTTGTTGTGAAAATTAAGAGGTACAAATTGAAGGTAGTACAAGTCTATGCCCCTACATGCAGTCATGATGACCAGGAAGTCGAAAGCTTTTATGAAGACGTGGAATCAGCGATGAGTAAAGTCAAAACAAAATACACTATACTGATGGGCGAATTTAATGCTAAGGTAGGCAAGAAGCAGGCTGGAGACAAGTCAGTGGGGGAATATGGCACAGGCTCTAGGAATAGCAGAGGAGAGTTATTAGCAGAGTTTGCAGAACAGAATAATATGCGGATAATGAATACCTTCTTCCGCAAACGGGATAGCCGAAAGTGGACGTGGAGGAGCCCGAATGGCGAGACTAGAAATGAAGTAGACTTTATACTCTGCGCTAACTCTGGCATCATACAAGATGTGGACGTGCTCGGCAAGGTGCGCTGCAGTGACGATAGGATGGTAAGAACTCGAATTAGCCTAGACTAGAATCAGGAAAACCTTAGACTTCCGTCAACCAAAGGACCAGGCAGGATTCCGTAAAGGCTACTCAATAATAGACCATATTCACGCTATCAATCAGGTGATAGAAAAATGTGCGGAATATAACCAGTCTTTATATATAGCTTTCATTGATTACGAGAAAGCGTTTGATTCAGTCGAAATCTCAGCAGTCATGGAGGCATTACGGAATCAGGGTGTAGACGAGCCATATGTAAAAATACTGAAAAACATCTATAGCGGCTCCACAGCCACCGTAGTCCTCCATAAAGAAAGCAACAAAATCCCAATAAAGAAAGGCGTCAGGCAGGGAGATACGATCTCTCCGATGCTATTCACAGCGTGTTTACAGGAAGTATTCAGAAACCTGGATTGGGAAGAATTGGGGATGAGAGTTAATGGAGAGTACCTTAGTAACTTGTGATTCGCTGATGAAATTGCCTTGCTTAGTAACTCAGGGGACCAACTGCCATGCATGCTCACTGACCTGGAGAGGCAAAGCCGAAGGGTGGGTCTAAAAATT
This sequence comes from Dermacentor variabilis, assembly GCF_050947875.1. Taxonomy (NCBI): domain Eukaryota; kingdom Metazoa; phylum Arthropoda; class Arachnida; order Ixodida; family Ixodidae; genus Dermacentor; species Dermacentor variabilis. Next base: position 219,637,016 of record NC_134568.1, read on the forward strand.
AATCTGCAGAAAACTAAAGTAATGTTTAACAGTCTCGGAAGGGAACAACAGTTTACAATAGGTAGTGAGGCACTGTAAGTGGTAAGGGAATACATCTACTTGGGACAGGTAGTGACCGCTGATCCGGATCATGAGATTGAAATAATCAGAAGAATAAGAATGGGCTGGGGTGCGTTTGGCAGGCATTCTCAGATCATGAACAGCAGGTTGCCATTATCCCTCAAGAGAAAAGTTTATAACAGCTGTGTCTTACCAGTACTCACGTACGGGGCAGAAACCTGGAGGCTTACGAAAAGGGTTCTGCTTAAATTGAGGACGACGCAACGAGCTATGGAAAGAAGAATGATAGGTGTAACGTTAATGGATAAGAAAAGAGCAGATTGGGTGAGGGAACAAACGCGAGTTAATGATATCTTACTTGAAATCAAGAAAAAGAAATGGACATGGGCAGGACACGTAATGAGGAGGGAAGATAACCGATGGTCATTAAGAGTTACGGAATGGATTCCAAGGGAAGGAAAGCGTAGCAGAGGGCTGCAGAAAGTTAGGTGGGCGGATGAGATTAAGAAGTTTGCAGGGACAACATGGCCACAATTGGCACATGACTGGGGTAGTTGGAAAAGCATGGGAGAGGCCTTTGCCCTGCAGTGGGCATAACCAGGCTGATGATGATGATGATGATGAGGAGGAGGAGGAGGAGGAGGAGGAGGAGGAGGAGGAGGAGGTGGAGGAGAAGGGAACGGAAGAAACTGGTACATAAGAAGCCGATCAATGAGTTAGCGGTAAGAGGGAAAATAGAGGTATTCCGGATCAAGCTACAGAACAGGTATTCGGCCTTAACTCAGGAAGAGGACCTTAGTATTGAAGATATGAACGACACTCTTATGGGCATCATTAAGGAGTGTGCAATAGAAGTCGGTGGTAACTCAGTTAGACAGGATGCCAGTAAGCTATCGCAGGAAATGAAAAATCTTATCAAGAAACGCCAATGTATGAAAGCCCCTAACCCTACAGCTAGAATAGAACTGGCAGAAATTTCGAAGTTAATCAACAAGCGTAAGACAGCTGACATAAGGAAGTATAATATGGATAGAATTGAACATGCTACCAGGAACGGAAGAAGCTTAAAAGCAGTGAAGAAAAAACTAGGAGTAGGCAAGAACCAGATGTATACGTTAAGGGACAAAGCCGGCAATATCATTACTAATATGGATGAGATCGTTCAGGTGGCTGAGGAGTTCTGTAGAGATTTACACAGTACCAGTGGCACCCACGACGATAATGGAAGAGAGAATAATCTACAGGAATTTGAAATCCCACAAGTAACGCCGGAAGAAGTAAAGAAAGCCTTGAGAGCTATGCAAAGGGGTAAGGCAGCTGTGAAGGATCAGGTAACAGCAGATTTGTTGAAAGATGGTGGGCAGATTGCTCTAGAAAAACTATCCACCCTGTATACGCAATTCGTCGTGATTTCGAGCGTACCGGAATCTTGGAAGAACGCCAACATAACCTAATCCATAAGAAAGGGGACGCCAAAGACTTGAAAAATTATAGACCGATCAGGTTACTGTCCGTTGCCTACAAAGTATTTACTAAGGTAATCGCATATAGAATCAGGAACACCTTAGACTTCTGTCAACCAAAGGACCAGGCAGGATTCCGTAAAGGCTACTCAACAATAGACCATAATCACACTATCAATCAGGTGATAGAGAAATGTGCGGAATATAACCAGCCCTTATATGTAGCTTTCATTGATTACGAGAAAGCGTGTGATTCAGTGGAAACCTGAGCAGTCATGGAGGCATTACGGAATCAGGGTGTAGACGAGCCGTATGTAAAAATACTGATAGATATCTATAGTAGCTCCACAGCCACCGTAGTCCTCCATAAGGAAAGCAACAAAATCCCAATGAAGATAGGCGTCAGGCAGGGATATACGATCTCTCCAATGCTATTCACAGCGTGTTTACAGGAGGTATTCAGAGACCTGGATTGGGAAGAATTGGGGATAAGAATTAATGGAGAACACCTTAGGAACTTTCGATTCGCTGATGATATTGCCTTGCTTAGTAACTCAGGGGACCAACCGTAGTGCATGCTCACTGACCTGGAGAGGCAAAGCAAAAGGGCGGGTCCGAAAATTAATCTGCAGAAAACTAAAGTAATGTTTAACAGTTTCGGCAGAGAACAGCAATTTACGACAGGTAGCGAGGCACCGGAAGTGGTAAGGGAATACTTCTACTTAGTAGGCAGTTACCGCGGATCCGTATCGTGAGACTGAAATGATCAGAGAAGTAAGAATGGGCTGGGGTGCGTTTGGCAGGCATTCTGACGTCATGAACAGCAGGTTGCCATTATCCGTCAAGAGAAAAGTGTATAATAGCTGTGTCTTACCAGTACTCACCTACGGCCCACCTATTCTTCTGCAGTCCTCGACTGCGCTTCCCTTCTCTTGGCACCCATTCTGTAACCCTAATCGTCGACCGTTTATCTAACCTTCGCATTACATGACCTGCCCAGTTTCATTATTTTTCTTAATGTTAATTAGAATATCGGCTATACCTGTTTAATTTTTATCCAAAACGCTCTCTTTCTATCTGTTAAGGTTATGCCTAGCATTCTTCGTTCCATCACTATTTGCGCGGTCCTTAACTTGTTCTCAAGTTTCTTTGTCAGTCTCCAAGTTTTTGCCCCATATGTCAGCACCGGTAAAATGCGCTGATTGTACACCTTCCTTTTCAATGATAATGGTAAGTTTCCAGTGAGGAGCTGACAATGTCTGCCGTATGCGCTCCAACCCATCTCTATTCTTCTGTGAATTTCCTTCTCATGATCAGGACTTCCTGTGATTAATTGACCTAGGTAAACGTACTGCTTCAGAGACTCTAGAGGCCAACTGGCGATCCTGAACTCTTGTTGCCTTGCCCGGTTATTCATCATTATCTTTGTCTTCTGCATATTAATCTTTAACCCTACTCTTGACTCTCTCAGTTAAGGTCCTCCACCATTTTTTGTAACTCGTCTCCAGTGTTGCTGAACAGAACAATGTCGTCGGCAAACTGAAGGTTGTTGGGATATCCGCCGTCGATTTTTACTCCTAAGCCTTCCCAGTTTAATAGCTTGAATACTTCTTCCAAGCACCCAGTGAATATCATTGGAGAGATTGTGTCTCCTTGTCTGACCCCTTTCTTTATAGGTATCTCCCTACTTTTCTTGTGTAGAATTAAGGTAGCTGTGGAATCTCTGTAGATATTTTCCAACATATTTACGTAAGCGGCCTGCACTCCTTGATTACGTAATACCTCTCTGACTGCTGGTATTTCTACTGAATTAAATGATTTCGTAATCTGTGAAAGCCATACGGAGAGGCTGATTGTACTCTGCACATTTCACGCTTACCTGATTTATGACATGGATGTGATCCATTGTAGAGTATCCCTTCCTGAAGCCAGCCTATTCCCTTGGTTGACTAAAGTCCAGTGTTGCCCTTATTATATTGCAAAATATCTTGGTGAATATTTGATATAATACTTGGAATAGGCTAATGGTTCTATAGTGTTTCAATTCTTTAATATCTCCTTTTTTGTGGATTAGTATAATGTTTGCATTGTTCCAGTTTTCGGAGACCCTTGGAGTCGATAGACACTTCGTATAGAGAGCCGCCAGTTTTTCAATCATTATGTCTTCTCCATCTTTGATTAAATCGACTGTTATTCCATCTTGTCCTGCCGCTTTTCCCCGATTCATTTCTTGTAAGGCCCTTCCTCTGGGTATTGTACAGGTCAGTATAGAATTCTTCCGCTGCGTTTACTATATCTTCGAGATTGCTGATGATATTGTCCTGCTTATCTTATTTATCTTATCTTATTTAGAACACACCGCGCCTCTTTTTGAAAAACATAAAATCCTTAAAGTTAGAGATTTGTACACTTACACTCTACTGTGTTCCTATAAGAAAGTAGTTCAGGGCAGATTAGATGCTTTTCTCGATATTGCACAACTTGATCACACCCCGACAACATATCCTTTTCGGTATCAACCACCATGGCACGTTCGTTTTTCGCGCACACAGTACGGCTGATCTAGAGAATTCGGCATACATTGCGAACGACATTAAATCACTATGACACATTAAATATTGACATCACAATGTTAACGAAGAAAGACGTAAAAGGTTTATTAACACAATAAAAAAATTATTTTGTTGTGTCTAGCCATTGTATTATGTATGTATATTATGAGTACTTAGTCTTTCCATTTCATTCTTACTTCCTACATGTCCTTAAAGAGGCGTGTTTGATTGTAATGTAATCTTGGATTCATTGTATGTCTGGTACAGTGCCTTTTATGAAAGTTTAGTAGTGCTAAATGTGTTTCGTCTCCATTGCTGATGGGTGGCTGGAGCCCAGTCAAGCTGCAGTGTAGCAGCTTTTTCTTCGGCCACCTTTTTCGCCTTGTAAAGTTGCGAAATAAGGTTGCTTTGATTTGATTTGATCTTTCAGTGCATACATCTTGGTTTGTCCTATGCCAAGTTAACTTCTCACTGATTTGAGGCTGCGTCCATTTTTTACGATTTCCTCAGTCTTTCTCACGTTATAATTTTGAATATTCCTTATTTTCCCCTTGTTGTTCACTTTTGACAGTTGCGCGAATTCTATCTTATCTGTTGAGTTAGACACTTTCATTTTTTGACGTTTCTTTATTAGGCCCTTTGTTACTTGGGAGAGCTTGCCTACTGGTTGCCTTGGTGCCTTGCCTCCCACTTCAATTGCTGCCTCTGAAGCTAGCCTAGAGAGGGCACGGCGAAGCTCGTCAGGAAAGGTCGCTAACCATGTGATTCATCTTTGTTATACAGGTCAGTTACAGCTACTCAATACGTAGCGACAATAGGTTTCTAGTAATCTTGCCGTGCCCTCAAACGTGTTTGTACATTGTGTCAGTGCTTTTGCTCTTGCAAGCTAGCTCTTTGTGGAGACGTTGAAGAAAATCCCGGACCGTCTGTGGACGAAATGTTCAAGCAAAGTATGGAAGGCCAACAAGCCATAAGGGCTGATATTGCTGACCTCGAGAGTCGCCTAGAAAATATTGAAAAAAAGAGGTCGTAGCATGAAAAACGCCTTTCAAACCTGGAAGAAAAGATAGAGGCGTCGAACCAATCAGGTCCCTATCATGGCAGACCTGCAAACAGCTGTTGATACAATGCACGAGACTCGGAGGTCAGCACATGCCAAAATGGTCGAATTGGAAAATAGAGGCAGACGTTCGAACCTTGTTATTTTTGGCGTTCAGAGTGTGCCTACTGAATCAGAGTCAGCTTTGCGCGATAAAATTATCAAAGAGCTGTTTCACGACAGGCTAGGCGGAAACTGCATATCAGTTAGGCCCATTCGTCGGCTTGAAAAACCAGCACCAATAAGACTTATTTTGCTGCTCTTCCAGGACTACAGAAAAAAAAGAAGTACAACGTAGCACCGATAAATTGACAGGAACGCTTATATTTCTACAAAATGATTATTGCGCCGAAACACTTCGAAAGCGGAAGCTGCTTTGGGAAAGCGCAAAGCCGGAGAAAGATAAAGGAAAAAAGATAAACTTCTTATCAATGATCAGATATTTGCGTGGCATGATAGTCAAATGGCGCGTAAAGCAGTTTCAGAAAAAGACGCCCCATAGTCACAGGCTAAAAACTGACGCCAAGGATTTACGTCTGCTTTCTTTTAATGCCAGGAACGTTGTTAACAAATTGCACTCTCTTGAATCCCTTTTGCTCACTTACGACCCACATGTTTGTGCGATTTGTGAAACCTGGCTGCATGGGGCTATCCGTGATAGTGAAATTGTACCGCCGGGATATAGCATGTATCGTCGGGATAGGGGTTCTCGCGGAGGAGGCGTGACAGTCGTCACGAAACAATCTGTCCAGGTTATCATTTGCGATCAAATCACTGAACACGAAAGCCTGTTGCTAAATTTGTCTGCCTGCGGGATTACATTCTTTTTGTGCGCCGTATATCGGTCACCTGATGCCGATGAATCATTCATGGGTGAACTATACGATTATGTGCAGTGTCTGCGTAGCAAAAACTTCATTTTAACGGGAGATTTTAATTTTCCATAGGGAACGTGTTAACTATGGTTGTTCTAGCGCAGGTGATACTTTATTAGACTTGATGTTTTGTCTAAATATGGAGCAGACTTAATCAAAGCACGCGAGGTAATGCAATCCTGGACCTATTGTTTATCGGCGAGTGTTTTCACGGTGCGGATGTTTTGTATACAGCCAGGAATTTTGGATCATGATTTCATTTTTTTTTCTTGGCACTCACCTCGTTTTAACATACGATCCCTCTGAAACGCTTTCTGTCTTCAAAGATTTTTCTAAGTCAGACGATACCTCCATAATTGACTATCTAGGTACTAACGTCGACTTTCCTATTACTGACATTCAAGCCTCTTGGAATAGATTTCGCAATGTTGTCGCTGTTTGTGTGAAGGATTATGTAACTGTTAAACAAACACATAAGTGAACATCGAATCCTTGGATTACTCGAGAAGTTATTCAGACAAAACGAAAAATTAAGACTCCGCAACCAGAAGAAAACGTCATCTTCCGGATTCTTAGCACTAAGGCAGACTTTGCTAGAGAAGTTCAAAGTATCCAAAGAACGTTATTTTTCAGATACTCTTGCAGACTTCATTAAAAGCGATAGTCAAAAGTTTGGGTGTCATTTAAAAGAAAACAAAGAAGATGTTACGAAAATAAAAGTTGATAGCATAATGATTACGGATGCTACGGACATAGCTAATCATTTTAATTAGTACTTCCAAAGTGTTTTCTCAAAATATGATACTCCTATGCTTAGCAATGTGCCAGTATCAGTGCATGAAGGCCCTCTGGTTACTCTTGAAGGCGTCATAGCCATGCTTCTGAAAGTCGATGTAAAGAAGTCCTGTGGCCCCGACGGCATCCCATATGCTTTTTTGCGGCGCTATTCACAGCAAATATCTCCATTTTTGACAGATATTTTCAATCTTTCAATTATTACTGGGGAAATACCGAATGACTGGAGCAAGGCGCGCGTCACTCCTATTCATAAAAAAGGCGACCGCTTGCCATTACCAAACTATCGGCCCATTTCCATCACTAGCACGTGTTGCAAACTGTTAGAACATGTGATTGCGACATACATTCATGGTTTCTTGGCTAAACGGAACATCTCACCCTATCAGCACAGCTTCCAGAAACAGATGTCTGCGCGGTTACACAACTTCTGTCAACTGTGCATGAATTTGCACCAGTAGTTGACCTATCTGGACAGCTTGACAATATGTTTTTGGATTTTTCGAAGGCCTTCGATAGGGTGTCTCACGGAAAGTTGCCGCCAAAACTTGAACGTCTCCATCTGCCATCGCATGTCATCCAGTTGATTGCGGCTTATCTTGGGAAGAGGGAGCAGTTTGTAAGAACAAATAATTGTGATTCAGTTGCGTTACCTGGCATGTCTCAGGGAAGTGTGCTATGGCCGCTACTGTTTTTAATTTATGTGAACGATTTGCCCGATGTCATTCATGGTGGTGTATCTCTCCCGTTGTTCGCAGACGATTGTGTTGTTTTTAAACAAATTACTTCTCAAAATGATCACTGCATATTGCAAAATAACTCACAGTGTATTGATGATTTGTGCGCATCCTGGAATGTGAAACTAAACACTGAAAAAACTGTTCTGTTGCGCCTAAGAAGGAAGAAACAACCTAGCACATACACGTATGTACTTAAAAACCGCGATATTTTAGAGGTAGGCATTTGTAAGTACCTTGGCATCACATCAGAAAGCAAACTTTCTTGGTCTGCACATATTTCTGTAATATGTTCATCAGCTCTAAAAAAGATATGGTTTCTCCGGAGAAAACTTAGCAACGCACCATCTCATGTTAAACTTCTCGCATATAACGCTAGTGTTAGAGCGAAGCTTGAATACGCCGTGATCATGTGGGACCCGCACAATAAAGGTGACACTTCAAAGCTCGAGCGTGTTCCGAGGAAGGTAGTGCGATTCATTTTCAATATGTACCGAAGACATGACTCGCCCACTTTGTTAATGCGTCAGCACTGTATTCCTACTCTGGAGTCCCGCAGAAAAGTTAGCCGCCTTGCGTTTTTACATAACTGCCTTTCCGGAATTACTAAACTTACCATACCAGTAAAGCCTCATTCTACAAGGAAAACGCGACATACTCATGATAGGGCACTGACTCCAATTTTCGCTAGGATTAACGCATTTAAGAATAGTTTTTTTCTTAAAACTGTCTCAAATTGGAACAAATTACCTGTAAGTGTCCTTGATTCTAGCGGCTTCTTGCATGGGGTGGGGGGGTCATTTTTGTGGCTGTTAATTTACCATATCCGATGTGTGCCACAATATCCTGTTGTGCATTTATTATGTTTTTTGAGTTTTCGGTTGTACCTAACTTTTTCCTTACGATTGACGGCCCCTCCTGCTTTGACCACAGTAGTGGTTCGCAGTATGTATAAATAAAAAGAATAAATAGTTACGGTTTCATTCATTACCGCTATGTCATGATCTCTCTGTTCTAAGGCTGCATATTTGTTTGCAAGTACCATCCTGAATTTGTGTGCTTGTACCCTTACTGCATCTAGGTTGGCCTGTTTCTTCTTGACCAATTTCGCTCTTTCTCTCTTGAAATTGAGGTGAATCCTAGCCCTCACTCACCTATGATTACTGCACTTTACCCTACCTAACACTTCTACATCCAGCACTATGCTGGGATCGACAGAAAGTATGAAATCAATTTCATTTCTTGTTTCACCATTAGGGCTTTTCCAGGTCCACTTTCTGCTGCTATACTTTCTAAAGAAGCTGCTCATTATTCCAGCTTATTCCTTTCTGCGACTTCTACCAGCATATCTCCGAGGCTGGTAGAAGTCGAGGCTGTAGTTGCCAATTGCTTGTTCACCAACCTGCTTTTCCCCCAATTTTGCATTTAAGTCCCCCATTACTACAACATACTGAGTTTCCACTTTTCTCGTCGCTAATTCAACATCTTCATAAAACTGATCTACTTCATCATCATCGTGAGTGGATGTTGGAGCGTAGGCTTGTACTACCTTTAGTCTATACCTCTTATTAAGTTTGATTACCACTACTGCTACCCTCTCACGAATGCTGTAGAATTCGTCAATGTTGCCCGCTATGTCCTTATGGATTAGGAATCCTACCCCGTATTCCTTGTTATCTGGGAGACCTCTATAGCAAAGTACATGGCCGTTAGTACTGTATAAGCCTCTCCAGTTCTCCTAATCTCACTAAGGTTGATAATATCCCAAACAATGTCTGATAGCTCCTCAAAGAGTCCTGCTAAAGCTAACATATCTGAACTGTTCAGTAAATTTTGCATTGATGTGCCTGCAACCGCGGAAGTAAGCCCGCACCAAGCCTCATGATAACTTCCATAGTGGCCCACTGAGAATTTTTAAATTTTCTTGCTACCCAAAGTGTATTTGTAAGCAGTACTTCATGCACACTTTTACTAACCATGGTGCGGGATAAATAACTCTTAATGACTGAGCTTGTATGATGAAAATATTGAGTTTTAATTGTTTTCATTGATGCGCTTTACTGAAAACTGCTCAGTGCATTTGAGAGTTGAACTCGTGATCTTCCTGCAACTGTTTTATTGAAATAAATGCTGCATTATTAATGAGATTGTCAATTGATTCAGCAGCTTGCAGAACTTGGTTCTGTAGCTTCGTTCCTGTTAGCACAAAAAAGTATAGGTTGCATGCCTATATGTGTTGATTTAATGCATTTTTATCAAGTTGTATGTAATCTATTAGCTTACCGTAGCACGGAATTATGTGCACAATGCTTAGCTGCTCTGCAGCCTTTAGCATGATTTGAGATGCGGTGGGCTGTATTCCTGGCCTGTCTCCTTGTACTTCAGTTTTTGCATGACAAAAATGGTTGGTTGCCTTATTGGACCGCTGGGTTGGATTTTCAAGAGCCATGCAATTTCTTTTCCTAATTGCCCCACAAAGCAACACAACACCAGGCCAAACTTTGTTAATGGTATGTAAAATGCAGTAGGCCTCCTGCACTGCTAGGGCACATTATGAGGAACGACCATATTATGTTAATTTAAAATCAATACGGATGTCCTGTGGATGTCCTAAATCCACAACCAAATGTCCTACAAACGTCCTTTGGACGATTGATAACAAAATGTCCCAGAAGCGTCCTACATCCTGACAAAAATGTCCTTAGGATGTACTCGGGATTACGCAATAAGAACAATCCATATTTAAACATCTCTTGGACGTCCTAATATCTCATTATGACGTTCGTAGGACATTTCTACGAACGTCAATTCGCATGCATGGGACGATCCCTTGGACGGTCCAGGGACGTTCGAGTGTCCCGTTCTGGATCTCTGCTAGACTTCTGTAGGACGTTGGTTGTCCAATGGGTTATCTTCAAACGCCCTGTGGACGTTACGAATATCCGATTTTGACGTACGATGGACGTTCTTTGGATGTGCTTTTGCATCGGACGATCCTACGGACATCCGCAGTACGTCATTGGGACTTCTGTGGATATACGACGGACGTCAAAATATCCGTTGTAGGATGTCCTTTTGATGTTCACTGGAGAATTGTGGTCCAATGGGCTCTGGCTTCCGCTCTACAAGGGGGGGAGGGGTTGCCTGTAGCCTCGTTGCCTCAGGCCCGGGTCGCAGGCCGCACCTCGCTCCGCGTGCAGCGCCCGTCAAGGATGAAGAAGTTAGCTCCCGGCCGCGCAGCGTGCGCAGTGCGATATAAACAAAAGGGCAGTTCAAAACCCACTGCAGCCGGAGCTCGGTCTTCCTCACATTAGCTCCGACATACAATGAGTCTTCCACCGTATTACATCCTAGACGGGTAAACAAATTTCTCTAGGGAGGCGCACACGAGAGATACGAAAGCTTCCCGTTCGGCACTCGTAATTATGGCTGTTGAATGGAACTTTGTTAACAAAAATATCTGTCAAGCCTCAGCCAATCTAGCCATAGCCTGAATGCCCTCGCGCTATTTCTGTCAAAGCCGCAATCGACAATGCCTCCGTAGCTTGTTAAATTATGCGAATCCAACGCACGTATTTGAGTGTATGTGAAGTGAGGCTGTTAGATAAATTATATATATATATATATATATATATATATATATATATATATATATATATATAAGAGCAATGGTTGTTTGCTTTCATCCTATGCAACGTATAATCTCATGCAATAGTTAGGTTTACGCACCTTAAATGTCGCAGCTTCTATATCATTTGTGGCACATAGGCAAATGCGTGTAAATATATGTAAGACATCTATACCTCTTGTGTCACAGTGATCCATACGCATTCTGGTTTGCAACATATCAATTCTGTAGGATCAGCTAAGAATTGACACACGCTCAGTGGTACATGCCGAACGGCTGAATCATGGATAATCAAGTAAATCAAGGAAGGAGCTGATTAAAATGCGCTATTCTATTCCTTAGAGATGCTTATGAGCCGGCATAATGCTGTTCAAGTTTCATGTAGGCATTTATTTTTTTACTACACAGAACAGAGGTGCCTCTTACTCGCAGTACTTTTACTATCAGCATACAGGGTTTATACAGGGTGTCCCAACTATCATGCGCCAAGATTTAAAAATATGCAAATGCCACATAGTTGCACAGAACCAAGGTAAGCTTTGCCGTCGCTTGGAGACACGCAGATTGTTTTTTGCATTGCGCCTAATTACTTAATTAGTCTGAGTTAATCAACGTCTCAAGTATTATAAATAGATGAAAAATGTCAATGAGAAAATTGTAGAGCAGCATGAAAAACTCCCGATACAGCTTTCTGTTGCTCAATACGTCCTACACAAAACTGTTTTTCCGAGCATGAAAGAAGCCCGCGAGTACACGCAAAGTGCCTCGAGCGGCCAGTCGCGCAGTAATTTTGTGCGTATTCGCAGGCCTGAGCTACGACACGTATGTCTTGAGCTACGACACGTATGCTTGGCCCACGGAGTACCGCTGTTAGTGCGTCCCACGCGAACGAACGCACCTTTAACCTTCAGACACATTGGTCTCAGTGAGATACCTTAATTAGCTTGTATGTTGCATGCTGAAGTGTGTATTGTGTATGTTTTCTGTGACGTGTAGTGTGCGTATCATTTCATTTGTCATTGTTACTATTTGGATCTAGTAGCGTGCTAAAGGTGCCGCCAGGTAAACCTCTCCATGATTCACTAAAAAGCCTCCCTCTCTCGTTCTACTGCCATTACACGGACTCGGGCATTATTTCGCCTTAAAAGAAATGTATGATTCGCTCGCGCCTTAAAAGAAATGTATGATTCGCTCGCGTGCTCAGCCAATCCACATGCGTCTACGCGCACGACGTCGATGCAATAGCTGGACCAACAACGAATCGTAGTCATCCATTAACGCTCCCATCGTGCAGGGTCTGCCAGAAAAATATCGTCGTTCGCCAGCCAAACAACCATCCGTGTCAAATGCTTTATTAACGTTGAGCCTAAGAACATACTCAATTGTTATGAGAAGAGTAAGAAAAAGCTCTTTAATGAAACCCAGAGATTTCTGCCGATGTATGCATAGACAGGCTACATACTCTGCATGGGAAAGGGGATGAGTGATTGAAAGATCTTAGAGGGGAAAGATAGAGAAATCAGTCAGGAGGAAACTTCGCATAGGACAAACGAAGATGTATACACTGTAGGTTAAGCAGGGTAATATAAGCAATCTCGAAGGTATAATAAACGCAGCGGAAGAATTCTATATTGACCTGTACAGTACCCAGAGGACTTAGGAGTACTCCATTCGAAACAATAATGAACAGGATACAGAAACTCCTCCTATAACTAGCGACGAGTTCAGAAGGGCCTCGCAAGACATGAAACAGAGAAAAGCGGTAGGAGAAGATGGAATAACAGTCGATTTAATCAAAAATGGAGGAGACATAATGCTATGAAAACTGACGGCTCTCTATACGAAGTGTCTATCGACTGCAAGGGTCCCAGAAAACTGGAAGAATGCAAACATTATACTAATCCACAGGGAGGAAATAACTTTAATGTGTCCTGAGGAACCCCTCCCCACCCACTCTTGCTTTAGTGGGCGGCAGGGGTCGCGGGCCGCAGCCACGTTGGGACGGGAAGCCCGTGAGCCTCCGCCCTTTCGTGAGCCCTCTGGACGGCCCGGAGCTGGGTCTGGTGGTCGTCGCTTTGCAGGGCGTCCACCCAGTCGTCTTCTTTAGTGAACACGGTGCCGCTTAACGCGGAGCATTGCCAGAGCATGTGCGCTAGCGAGCAGTAAGATTCGCCACAATCCGGACATTGCGGCTCTACTTCTGGTGAATAACGGCTCAGTCTGCCTCTCGAGGGGAACGACCCTGTCTTAAGCATTCTGAATATCGATGACTGTGGTCTAGTGAGTTTAGCGTGGGGGAGTGGGAAGGTCCTCCTCGACAGCTGATAGTGTGTTGTTATTTCGTTAAAGGTGAGCAGCGGGTCTCGGTGCTCCCCTCCCTCCCCGCCACCTCGCTCGCCACGATCGCCGCGGTGCGTGAGTCCTCGCGCGCGTCCGTGCGCCAGCTCGTTGGCGTTGGGAAATTCGGGGTGCACGTCGGCCCCCATGTGGGCCGGAAACCATTTGACGATGTGCTGACCCGCGGCTCCCTCGCTGCCGAGAACGGCCGCCGCTTCCCGGGATATCGAGCCCGAGGCGAATGCTCTTGCCGCCGATCGCGAATCTGTGTAGACGTAAGGACGTTCGGGGTCTCTCATTGCCATGGCTATTGCTACCTGTTCGGCCACTTCGGACGTTACCCCCTTGACCGATGCTGCGTTAATTATCGTGCCATCCCAGCGTACCGAGACGGCCGCGTACCGGTCGCTGCGCCCATACTGGGCCGCGTCTACAAATGCCGCCAGGCCCGGGCAGTTGGCGGTCGATTTCAGCAGTGCTCGGGCCCTCGCCTTTCGGCGCCCCTCGTTGAATTGCGGGTGGACGTTTCTCGGAAGCGGTTCTACCTTGAAAGTGCCCCTTACCGCCGCGCTGAGCGCAATCTTGTGTGCGTTGCACTCTGCCGCGGCATTTATCCCTGCTTCTTCTAGGATGCGCCTGCCGGCCCTGGTGGTCGACAGCCGCACGACCTGTGCCTTGGTCTGCGCTTCGATGATTTCTGATAGTGAATTGTGGACCCCTAACCGATCGAGCTGCTCCGTGCTTGTAGTGATCGGAAGACCTAGCACCCTTTGACGCTCTCGCGCATCAGTGTCTCTATTTTGGCCGCGTCTCTCTTGGTCCATTTTAGCGCCGAGGCTACGTAATTTACGTGACTCATGAGGAAGGCGTGGTAAAGTCTGATGAGATTGCTCTCGCTGAGCCCTCCTCTGCGGTTCTTCACCCTGAGGATCAGCCGGAGCATGTTCTCCGTTTTGGACGTGAGTTTCATAACAGTTTGTGTGTTACCACCTTTCGCCTCAATTAGCAGCCCCAGGATTCTTATAGTGTCCACTCTGGGAATCGGCTGGCCGGCATTCGTATGTAATTTGATCGGTATTTGATCGATCGGCGTCAAATTCCTCATGCCTTGTTTTGAGGGCCTGTACAGCAACAGTTCCGATTTTCTGGGTGACAGACGGAGTCCCGTTTCCTGCAGGTACTCTTCCGTCGTGTCCAGCGCCTCTTGAAGAGCCTGCTCGACTTCTGTGTCGGACCCTCCCGGGCACCACACCGTAATGTCGTCTGCGTACAGGGCGTGATTGACGTTGGTCACTCTCGTCAGCCGGTCAGAGAGCCCTTTCATTGCCAGATTGAATAATAGTGGGGAGAGCACCACCCCTTGTGGGGTGCCCCTCGCGCCCAGCGTGTACCAATCGGAAGTGGTCTGTCCTATTTTGATCGTGGCTTTCCTGTCTCTGAGGAAGGAGCCTATGTAAGAGTGGAATTTCCGGCCGAGCCCCATCATCGAGATCGTTTCCACTAGAAATCTGTGTTTGACCGTGGCGAACGCTTTCGTTAGGTCCAGGGCCAGTATGCCCCTGGTGTCTCTGGTCATGCCGTCAATTATATGCTTCTTGAGTAGTAACATTACGTCCTGTGTGGAGAGGCCCGGTCTGAAGCCCACCATGTTATGTGGGAAGAGGCCCTCTCTCTCTATGTACCGGGATACTCGGTTATGTATGGCATGTTCGGCCGTCTTGCCTACGCACGAGGTGAGCGATATTGGCCGCATGTTCTCCGCCGCAAGTGGTTTACCGGGTTTCGGTATAAGTATGACCGAGGCCTCTTTCCAGACCTCTGGTACTTGTCCCGTTTCCCACACTCTGTTTATTTCTTCGGTGAGCTTCTCGACCGATTTTCCGTCTAGGTTCCTCAACAGTTTGTTCGAGACCCCGTCCGGGCCCGTAGCGGAGCGTCCGTTGAGGCCTTGTAAGGCATCCCAAATTTCCGATTCCGTGAAGGGCGCGTCAAGTTCTTCGACCTCTGCCCCGGCGTATTGTGGATAGTCGCCGTCGCCTGACGGGCCCAGTGGGAGATACGTCTCCGCCAGCTCCTTTAGGAACTCGCTTTCCGTTTTGCCCTGCTCCTTTTGCTTTTGTAAAATCCTATCGATTGCCAATCTCTGATTGCCTTTGGATTGCCTTTCGTCTAACAGTTGCTTTAGGAGGTTCCATTTGCGCCCGGTTCTCATTTGTCCGTCTACCGACGCGCACACCTCGTTCCACTGTTGCTTGGAAAGCTCGATCGAGTGCGCTTCGATTTCCCGGTTTAGTGCCGCTACTTTCTTTCGTAGTCTGCGATTCAGTCTTTGCGTTTTCCACCTGGCCGTGATGGAATTCTTTGCCTCTAATAGGTGTGCCAATCTCGCGTCCATCCTTTCCACGTTCAGTTCAGTTTGGACAACCCTCGTCGCGGTGTTAACGTTCTCTTTGAGCATTCTAAAAAGACTGTCTAGATCAGCGTATTCGTTTGTGTCTTCCTTCCTTATTTTGCGGAAGGCGTCCCAGTCGGTGACCTTAAATTCTCTCGGTGGTGCCGCCCTGATGGGGATCGTGACCGCCAGTATGTAGTGGTCGCTGCCGAGGTTCTCGTGCAGGTTGCGCCACTCTGCCCCTCGCACGTTCTTGACGAAGGTCAGGTCGGGCGTCGTGTCCCGCGCCACCGACGTGCCTAGTCGAGTCGGATAGCGGGGGTCCGTCACCAGCTCTAGCGAGCACGTAGTAACTGCCACCAATAGCCGCTCTCCCTTAGGCACTGACCTTGCGTAACCCCAAGCTCCGTGGGGCGCGTTAAAATCTCCTGCCACTATTAGTGGGGCCCCCCTGGCCATTGAGGCCGCCTTCGTTATTATCGATGTGAACGACTGTCTGTGGTCAGAGGGCGAGCTGTACACGTTCACTATGAATACGCTGTTTTTCAGCCAACTGTTCGGTATGAGTTCGATCACGGTTACCTCCGCTTTCGCGTTGCCTAATTTCAAATCTCGTTCCTGGAAAGAGCATTTGTTCGCAACGAGGGTCGCCACTCCGCGCTTACCCTGTTCGAATTTCGACGAGGCGACCCGGTAGCCGGGCAGGGACGCCTCGCTACCCAAAGTTTCTTGTAAGATTATGACGTGCGGTTTGTCCGCCTGTGAGGCAACGAACTGTAGCAGCGGAGCCTTGCGCTTTTTGAAGCTAGCGCAATTCCACTGCCACACTACCAGCTCTCTAGTTGAGTTGGTCGCCATGATTGATGCCTTGGATTTGTTTAGCACCCGCAGGCGCCACGTGTCCTTCGATACGCGTCACTCTTGCCGCGAGCGCTACCATGCTTTCCGCTAGTTGCTGGACCATTAGCTGCAAAGAGCTAATCGACTGCTTAATTCCCAATAGGACGCTACTGGACTCGGGTTCCGCCGGGTCTCCCTCCTCCGTCAGGGGAGGGGCCCTGCGTTTGACCGAGCGAACCGACTGCTCCCCTTGCGGGGTCGGTGTACTTTGCGGCACCTGCTGCTGCTGTTGTTCGACTAGCTGAGGAGTGGAACCGTGTTTCCGAAACGATTCGAAATCCGCCCTCATTTGCTGAATCTCCGCCTTGAGGCGCGCGTTTTCTTCCGCTAGCTGAGCTATTCTAGAGTCTTCCTTGTTATGCTTTGGCAATGCTACCTGCGTTACCTTTGATTGTGATTGCGGTTTTGGCTTGGCCCGGTCCGCCCAGGTCGGCCCTTCTTGAATGCGCACTTGGGAGCGGGAGTGCCCCCTGGAGCGAGAACGGCCTCTCGATCGGCTGCGCTGTTGTAGTGTCGGCATTGTCGAACGTCCTCCTCTGGGGGCGCTTGACACGCTGGAATCACGTGATCTACTCTCCAGCTGTTGCGGATGGCTTTGCAGCTGCGATTTCTTCGCATTTCTGCGTCGGCGCCTCCTGCGCCGCACGACGTAAGGGATTTGGTATCGTTGCTTGCACTTGCTGTCCGCCGTCGGGTGTTGGCCCCCGCAGAGGGCGCACTTGGGCGAGCACTGGTGGTCTGCAGCCGGGTCGTTGGCTCTGCAGCCGCGGCACCTCTTCTTGTCAGGATTAGGACAGACGTCGACTCTGTGACCCAAGTCACCGCACCCGTAGCACACGTCGTTCTGCCGCCTGTAGAGCGTGCAGCGTATTAGGCTTACGCCACACATGACGTAGTTCGGCACTTTCATGCCGTTGAAGAGCACTACCACCGTCGAGGTGTTTTTCATCCGCTTAGCTTCCAAGGCCATGGGATTTCTTTGGTTCACGATCATGGCCTGAAGCTGGGCCTCGTTGATTTCGGGGTCCACTCCTCTGATGACCCCCTTGCACGTGTTGTCCGGCGCCGCAATGTATGCGGCCACATTGTATGCACCTTCTCTTAGGTGAAGCTTTTTAACTCCGGCGTATGCGTTCGCGTTCTTCTCGGTTGGCGTGGACACGACGAGAATGTTCTGGGTTCCTTTCGGACAAACGATGTCTTCCTCGGTCTCGTTCGGCGGGAGTAAGGCCGCCATTGCTAGCGCTTGCGCCAGGCGAATCTGACTCACTTTTTTTACGTCGAGGCCGGCTCTCGGCCTCACTATGATGCGAATATGGTCCCTCGGTAGCCGGGGGAGCCTCGATGCGGCGACGAGGCGCTTGACCGCGCTCTGCGGGCCGGCCGTGTGGCGGCCGCCCTTCGTCTCTGCTCGTCCCTCGTTGCCGCGGTCCGGAACGGTCGGTCCTGGTGTGGCCTTCTTTTTTCTGCCCATGGCCGTCGTCCAGCCTGGGTGATTCGTTTCTTCTTGGGAGATGTCCTCTCCCTCCACAACGGTCTCCATAGCGGGCATACGGCCGTGCACACGTACGAGCGAGGCCTGGGCCTGCTCGCTCCTCGCCCCCGACGATAGGCCTAGTCGGGTAAAGCTAGCTGAGCCGCGGCGTGGTCCGAACTAAAAAGCCTCGGAAATGGAAAAGAGTTCACTGACGGGGAAAAAAAATCGGACATCGGCGTGTTCCTTAGAAGAAACTGCGTCGAATAGTGCACATTTCGTTGCTAGGAATCACAGAAATCAGTCCGAAAACGAGCACAGAAGCGGGAGCCGAACATTCCACATACGCACTCACTAATCCACAAAAAGGGAGACATTAAAGAGCTGAAAAATTATAGGCCCATTAGCTTACTCCAAGTATTATATAAAATATTTACCTAAATAATCTCCAATAGAATAAGGGCAACACTGGACTTTAGTCAACCAAGGGAACAGTCTTACTTCAGAAAGGGATACTCTACAATGGATCACATCCATGCCATTAATCAGTTTATCGAGAAATCTGCAGAGTATAAGCCTCTCTATATGGCTTTCATATTTTACGAAAAAGCATTTGATTAAGTAGCGATACCAGTAGTCATCGAGGCATTACGTAATCAAGGAGTATAGACAGCTTACGTAAATACCTTGGAAAGTATCTACAGAGGTTCCACAGCCACCTTAATTCTACACAAGAAAAGTAGGAAGGTATCTATAAAGAAAGGGGTCAGACAAGGAGACACAATCTCTCCAATGCTGTTCACTGCGTGCTTGGAAGAACTATTCAAGCTATTAAACTGGGAAGGCTTAGGAGTAAGGATCGGCAGCGAATACCTCAGCAACCTTCGGTTTGCTGATGACATAGTTGTATTCAGCAACACTGCAAACGATTTACAACAAATGATTGAGGACCTCAACAGGGAGAGTGTAAGAGTGGGGTTAAAGATTAATATGCAGAAGACAAAGATAATGATGAATAACCGGGCAAGGGAACAAGAGTTCAGGATCGCCAGTCGGCCTCTAGAGTCTGTGAAGGAGTACGTTTACCTTGGTCAATTAATCACAGGGAACCCTGATCATGAGAAGGAAATTCACAGAAGAATAAAGATGGGTTGGATCGCATACGGCAGACATTGCCAGCTCCTGACTGGAAGCTTACCATTATCATTGAAAAGGAAGGTGTACAATCAGTGCATTTTACAAGTGCTGACATATGGGGCAGAGACTTCGAGACGGACAAAGAAGCTTGAGACCAAGTTAAGGACCGCGCAAAGAGTGATAGAATTAAGATTGCTAGGCATAACGTTAAGAGACCGAAGGAGAGCGGTTTGGATCAGAGAGCAAACTGGTATATACGATATTCTTATTGACATCAAGAGAAAAAAAATGGAGCTGGGCAGGTCATGTAATGCGCAGGCTAGATAACCGTTAGACCATTAGGGTGACACAATGGGTACCAAGACAAGGGAAGCGCAGTAGAGGACGGCAGAAGACTAGCTGGTGCGACGAAATTAGGAAATTTGCGGGTGCTAGTTGGAATCGGTTGGCGCAGCACGGGTAATTGAAGATCGCAGGGAGAAGCCTTCGTCCTGCAGTGGACATAAAATAGGCTGATGGTGATGATAATGGCAGGGGAGAGAGACGAAACGGAGGAGAGGGAGAATAAACGTTTAATGATCTGAACCAGTCAGGAAGAATACTTATTTCTTTACTGAAGGCGTCATTGCAAGGGCCCTTGGCCTTTGCTGCTCCCCCGACCTGGTTCACCAGCTCTCGCTGGTCCTCTAACCGGGGTCGCGAGCATGGCATCCCACGATTATTCACCGTCCTTTTCTGTGCTTCTCTCTACAGTTCTTCTTTCTTCTTCTTAATTTTTGGGATTGTTGGCTTCTGCCCCTCTGGCAGGAATGCCCGCCTTGTATGATCTCGGGCTGCGGCGTGTGCCGCTTCGTTTGCCGCCAGGGATTCGTAGCCAGGGTATCCTGACGACATAGCTCTCGGGGACTTGCGTGCGTATCGATACTTCTTGCAGGATTTGCAGCGATTTTGTGTGTATCCTGCTTTTTTGAAGATTACGACACGCGTATTGCGAGTCGCTCAGTATTACACCATTTTCGGGGCACGTGGAGAAGGCCAGTGCTATCGTCGAAGACGAGGCAGGAAAAATAAGGACGTGGGAAAGGTGGACTTGGCTTTTATATGTAAATTGAAGTTTGCAAATTGAAGCCGATACAAAAGTCAAGTTTCGTTATTTCAATGAGTGTAATAAAGCATTTCCTCAGCTTGTTGAGCTAGCCCATGCCCTCAAGATAAGCAGACAAGTTTAAAGCCGGACGTTGCCTATATGAACAAGGCATTGACCTAATGTGCTTATCAGCGTCAGTGGCGCGCGACTAATTTTCTCCATTTGGCTGTCATAAAATGTTTTTTTATTTATATAGGCAGGGCATTAAAATAGGATATGCTCAAACGTTTCTATAGCACCATAGTTGTCGCAGTAAGTATTGGTAGCTTGTCCAAGCCGACACAAAAGAAAACTGTTTGTAAATGCAGCGCTCAAGCGAAGACAATGATACAGTGTTTCTAGGTGCCGTGGAAGTTGGCGCAGAAGTTTAGATCCCAAGACCCGGTCTAGCGAATGTTGAAAGACATCTGGTATCTGTAAGGTGTCTTATCTGGACCAAACTGGATTGTAGTGGCGGTTTACATGATGTGTTAAATGCATTAGATGTTACATTACGCACGTACTTCGCACGGAAATACACGATTGACCCCCTGAAGCAACGCATCGAGGTAACGGATCGCGCATCGCTCTATGCCAAAGCGGACTAGCCAATTCGTGGTGGCAGCATATTGTCACCGCCAAGGGAATAGGTGCTACGATCATTTATCTGCATAAAACGAAAGTGAACTACAAGTTGTATACAAAATAAATTATAAGCGCTTGTTAACGCTTTTACATCCGCCAGTGTCTGCGAGTTGGCGTGATCGCGCTCCTGTTTGGTTGACATCAGCTGTAGCGGCCCCTCCATGTGCACGCTAGGGTGAAACAGTGTGTAATGAGCAGCAGTCGTGCACGGGCCCAACGGTTCGCTAGGCGCGTAGGGCTTCCATCGGGCGCCAGGCCGCTTTTACGTACGAAGCGCGCACGCGATGGCCGAAGTGCAGGAGCCGTTTCCGGGTTCATTTTTTAAAATAAACAGCAAACGGACACGTGGAGCGGTATTGCTGTAATACTCATGGATCTGAAGAAGTGACCATGATGCTTAAAAGCATGATATCTTGAAAATTGTGGCATCGAGCGAGAGCTTACAGTGAGACAGAAAGAGAGTGGGAGGAAAAGCAGAGAGATTACCAATAGACTGTCCAGTTTTACCCCTACGTTGGCAGAGGCAACACACGCACGCGCGCACACAGAGAGAGAAACACACACGCACGTATGCACACTCACGTGCACGCATGCAAGAACAAATATTCATTTAAAAATGGCATCGATCTGCTACATTTGCACATAGATCCCAGTTATTTCGGTTGCAGCATGTATGACACGGCTTCCTATTTTGCGCCAGGGGCTCTTATCTAGGGCGAAATTGCAATATCCGCTCTTCACTAGTTAGTTTTCAGCTCATAGAAGATATGCTATTGCGCATTAGTTGTTGTGCTTTTGTCCCGACACGTTGCACGCTCGAGATAAGATGCACAACAATGGCTCGAGTCATTTCCTGTGGTTGGTCTGACAGAACTATTAATTGATGACCGCTACGTGCGTAGCAGGCACATTCCGCGCTGGCTTCCGAGAATTCCCATCGCACGTAGGCTGTTTCGCTCAGTAGGCAGTTCGACGCTGAGCTGCCCGAGATGGTGCGCCGATGTCTACTCCCGTGGATCGTTGGGCTAATCTGCTGTGTCCACGCCTTTGTTGGTAAAGTAGCACGAATTCACTATCCTTTTTCACCCCAATTTTCGCGCGGGCACACACACAACACGCACACATGGTCATATACAGTGGCGATGGATAGGACGTTTTTTTATGTACTATAGCGTAATTAAGTACCGACATGATATCTTTTTCAGTTTATTTCTCCATGCTGGTAAAAGGCGCGGTATAAAGGCGCTACGATCAGTACGCAGCTTGAAGACGTTAGTATACATCCGCTGGCGCCTGACGCTGGTATTGAGCCTAAGGCGCTAAATAGTCTCAGATGTGTTGCGGGTGGTCGCCGGCAACGGACGGCAAGAAGGTGGTCGCCGCCGAATCGGCTGCGCCTAGATACGCAAAGTAGCGCTCTAACGGTGTCGCACTATATGTTCACATTTTCTTTTATTTACTGCTTTGCTTTATTTCACTGATATGCACGGTACGTTTGTGAACAGCGTGGTCAGGTTGCGAGATATATGGGAGGACAAAGAAGGCACGGGCAGCATTGGTACGTTGTGACGAGCCACGCAGCATATGACACACGCGAGTGTTTAGTCGCAACCATGTTTACAGGGAGGCGAACACGTAGAAAAGCACAGAAAACTCAAAACACAAATAGGTCCCATTGGCAATGTAAGACGCATGTACGGTAAAACTGTGCTCAAAAAGCATGCAACAGCATGCGCCTTATTTGCATTTGTTTGCTTCTGTAGATACAGTTGCCAGTCCATTGCTCACTTGTGTTAGCTGGACTCCTGGATTGCTGGGACAGTTGGTGTAGAAGCACGCTGCAAAATTTTAGCGCTAAAATGCGGCACGCAACACCGGCCTAATATCCAAAGCTTTTTGTTCGTAAGTGCTGATTCCTATTGTCTGGCCGCCTTCGTTAATACTATGTCGCATAATACGATTGGCCTGAATTTGCTCCTATGTACGAGCAGTTTTTAGCGTATAAGAACGCTTTTGTGTGTGTGCGAGTGCGGGGGCCAGAAGCGCTTGTATATCCGCGTCTTTATTGTTGCGTTCCGTGTTCTCGCGCTGCATTTTTTTTACCGTGGTTTCGCTGCGGGTTTGTGTTAGTCGCACTGATCGTTCTCAGTGAACGTCCGCTAACTGGTCCAGTTTCTTCTCTTATACCATATTTGTAGTTGCTCTGGTACCGTTCTTTTGGACACTTCATTACTGCATGTGTTTGTAGAAGTTTCTTAACTTGAGCCGACATTCTGCAGGAGAAGCTTATACTGGTGTGGGCACGAGTGAGAACTGAGCTTGCACTCATGCCCGCACCGTGGCAGAGTTAACCTACGCTGCGCCTGAAAATTTACTCTCGAAGGTGATGAAGCTGGCGTGTTTTGTGGCATTCTGTTCTTGAAGAAGTATGTCTTCGCAGCCCTAACAAATGTCAACCTTAAACCGAAAAGATCGGCTCTTGTTCTAGCATTTTCAGGTCAAGTGAGCAAAGTTGGTGAGCAGCACCGCAGACCAAGGCGAAGGGACACGTCTTGTGTCCCTTTTACCGAACTGCCACCTCTATATATAGCGCCACTAAATCTCTATTGGTCGCATAGTAATGGCGAAAAGATTTACTAAACAGCTAGGCCCCTATATTCACGAAACGCTCTTACGCTAAAATTGTTCCTAAGAGCAAATGCCAGCCAACCTTGATGATGGACTTTTTGTTAACGTAGTGAACGCTGATATTTTGTTAAAAGTGAACTCGGACGAAGAAGATAGAAGTACTTAACAGTGTTGCGGAGCGCGACGAAGGGACAGGACTTGAGTGAGAAAACAACACACGACAGCTGAGCGCAATGCGGGACGCCTTAGTCGCCGAAATTCGCTGCGCATCTCTCATGATACTGTGACACGTTTCTACAAAGTTCAGCACGTCCTGTCTTATGGTTAAACACGTTTTAACGCTGAATAAAGCTTCCGCTAGCTCTGCGAGGTCCACCATTAGGGGCTGAGGGACGCATTCGTCGCTGAAATCAGCGCGTCTCTCGCGTATAGTGCGCCATTTTGCCTTGCTGGCTCGTGAGAGCTTTGCTTTCACCGATTCCCACAGTGCATGGCATCTGCATACTTTTTTTATATGTCAAATGCTACAAATCTAGACAATTAAAGTGATACCTACCAACACAGCATTGCCTCGCATATATTTTATTACGACTGGTCAGAGAGAGGAAAAGATCTTTCTTATGTTCCGTTGAATGCATCTTTCCTGAGATGTTCTTATTAATGTTTCATTCTTGAAGAAGAAACCAGACGATGAGTGCACGCGTGCACTGCTCTGGACGGTGCCGCTACTTTGAAATTATAGTATCCGCAATGTAACGCTCCGGCTATATTAAACACATATGAATGCATAACTTGTAGCACTATCTCTTGAGGAATTAAAAAGAAAAAACTTCCTTGTAGATATTCCAAGAGATTACTACTTTCTTTCTTTTTTTTTTCTTTTTGCTTTCTTGGGACAAATTTAGGTACGTTACTGCCTGTTATTATTGCGTCACGATATGTTAAAATGACGTATACCCAAGTTGGTACTAATATTTGTAGCTAGAATGCAAATGCGATTCTTTTGTCTAGTTATAGCTGTTTCAACTATGTTAATAGGTCTTTCGACTCCTGTGTTGTTCGCACTTTTTGTATTTTGGTGTTTATAAAAAAATTTGGCGTATGTTCTGCTTGCATATCACAATTATTGTTTGTTGTGTATCATTAATGATAAACAATAAATAATAATTGTAATATTGGGAGGACAATAGTAATTACCATTGCGAAATCTCCGATGTACTTTCTGATTGTTACGCGTTCAGTGTATTTGAAATGATTACGTTCATGTAGGCGTGGGGCCGCGCACTCACTCCTATGTCAGAGTCTTCTTACGCAACAGGGCAGCAGAGGTCAGCCTTGGCGATCTGCACTCGAACACCCTCCGTTTAGGCCCTTCCGTGATCTGTTCCATACTCCTTCCTCTTTAATTTAGTGATGAGGGGACTACCACCTTTGCTGTCCCAAATCCCAGATCTCAAGCATAGCACCATAGCGCTTATGACGTCAGCCTCTGGGTATCCAAAGGAAACGACGCACACAGAAGAAATTCTACAAGAGACGGTGCGAACGGTTGAGACCCACGTGAGACCTCACGGACTCGAATGCTTGCAACAGAAATCCGAATTACGAGAGGAGCGCGGGAGACGGAGCGCTCGCAGCCCCCCACCTAAGATAACAATCTTAGCGGGGGGGAAGTCGATCCCTGAAGTCCCTACGATCAGGATCCTGGGACATTATTTTCAAAACACAGGACGCAACGCTGAAGTGCTGAGTAGGTTGGAGAAGGCACAAACGGTCAGACTCATAAACAGGATGAGTAACAAGCACGCGGGCATGAATGAGTCGAGCATTCTCCGGCTCGTTCAGGCCTTTGTGCTGAGCATAATTACTTACTCTCTACCCTATCTACGTTTAAAGAAATGTGACAAGACCAGAGTGGAAACACTCCTACGGAGGGCATACAAGGTGACCCTCGGCCTACTGGTACGCACCCCCACTGCGGAGCTGCTCACCCTGGTACTCAACAATATGTTAGAGACGGTGGTGGAGGCCTACCTCATAGCGCAATAGCAGAGGTCATCGCAAACTCCAGCAGGTCGCCACTCTCTTGCAGAGACTGGCATTCGTTACATCCCCGTTACATGCCCTCCCCAAATATAAATATCCCGTTCAGAGGGAACATCTGAGAATTCTCCCCATACCTCGTAATATGAACCCCACCTATCACATTGAGAGACGGATGGAACGGGCTAAGGCCTTGCCCATCCGCTTTGCAACTAATAAAAAAAACAGCGTACGTTGACACGACCGAGATCCAGTGACGCCAGGGTTTTTCGGTCGCGGTGGTCAACTATGCAGGACAAATTGTATCGGGAGGCTCAATTAAAACAACTAACTAGGAGGAGGCGGAGGAGGCGGCCATCTCCTTGGTCATAGCCAATATTCTCAACACGCACATTATCAGCTATTCTAAATCCGCTATTCGTAATAATACTAAAGGACTGATCTCCCCAATAGCTGACTAGATTCTCAACCAAAACTCTAACCATCGCGGCCCCAGGTGCAGTTTTCCGTGGCAAGGAGGAGAGAAAATGTCGACTTGTCTTTGTTGGCGATTCAAACATGGTAGAAGTAGAACTGGTGATAATATAGAGGGTAGGTGCAGTCGAGTGAGTCCAGATTAGCACGCTTCCGGGGAAACCGATTGAGGTAGTGATAGCGAAAGCCAAACAACACATGTGGGACATAATGGCGGAGAGGCATCTGGTGGTGATAATGGGCGGAGTAATTGACGTACTGCAAGGACGGGGGAAAGGGATCGTAAAGCAAATAGCCAAAGGGGTTACCGACCTGCGGAATGTTTCAATGTATGTGCAAATTGCAGTGTGCACGGCAAGTAGAGTGCTTGCTGTAAACAGGGAAATTTGGACCCTAGCTAAGGCAATGAATTTTATGGTCATTGACATCAACCGAGAAGTGCACTGAGCAGGCCGCAAAGGCGCTTTTGTGCGTGACGGGATACGTTTTAGCGATAGTGTAGCAAAACCGATTAGACGTCGATTCGTGGCACGGGCAGCAGTTTTTTTTAGGCGGGCCCCAGGCAATCAGAATAGATTACGTATTGAATGTAGCCACACACCAGGCAAAGGGTAGAATTCGACCACAAAAAGTTCAGGAAAGACGCACAAAGGATTAGAATAGAGACGGTAGAGAGAGAGATAGAGAGAGAGAAAGCAAGGACAGGAAATGCAGGGATGTCAACCAGAAGAGCACCCGGTTTCCTACCCTACACTGGGGGTGGGGGAAGGGGAATAGAAAGAGGAGCAATGGAGAGGGTATAAGCACTGAATGCGTGTGGGGGGACACCATACAGATGGACACTACAAACGTTCTCTTAAGCAGGTGCACTTCAAGTAGTGCACTAGTACACGAATAGCTTTTCGTGCCAGTGACGGGTGTGGCCACGGTCCGAAAATCTTTGACTCAGTGAACGGTCTTGAGTCCAGTCGGTGTAAAGTCGCCCGCAGAGAGAGGCGTTGTACATCGTAGCGAGGGCAGCTACACAGTAGGTGCTCGATGGTTTTGTCGCACCCGCAGGAGTCGCACATCGGGCTCTCGGCCATTCCCAATGATAGGAGTATGCGTTCGCGAACGCCACTCCCAGCCACAAACGGCACAGCAAGGTTGTTTCGCAGCGGGAAAGGCTAGATGGCAGTTGTAGCCGTAGCGTGGGGACCAGTTTACGTAATCGGCAATTGAAGGCACTTGAAATCCAGAGATCTTGTGACTTTTTGCGTGCAAGTAGGCGAAGTTCTGCCGACGTAGATGTAGTCGTGTGTGGCAATTTGAATCTAACTGTAACCTGCTTAGCTAGGGCAGCGTCCGACCTCGCCAAAGGTGTTGGACGCGTCTGGGTGTCTTCGTGGGCAGACCGCGCAGCCTTGTCAGCTAGGTTGTTGCCGATGATGCCACAGTGAGCAGGAATCCATTGAAATATGATGTTGTGCCCTCTTTGCAGAGCATGGTGGTGCACTTCCCTCGTAAGTTCTGCGGTGTAATGCAGACTTGATACTGTGAAGATCTGCCTTAGAATCACAAAATACAACCCATTTCTCTGTTGGCTCTTCGGTGACATACGTCACAGCGGCATGGAGAGCTGCAAGCTCTGCCGACGTAGATGTAGTTGTGTGTGGCAATTTGAATCTAACTGTAACCTGCTTAGCTGGAACGACGAATGCGGCAGTTGAGCTGGTAGCTGAGGTCGAATCGTCGGTATATATATGTATGCGGTCATGATATGTCTGGTGCAGTAAAAAGAGCGTAAGTTGCTTCAGAGCAGGCGATGGATGATTGGACTTTTTTTGTAATTCCAGGAATAGTAAAATTCACTTGAGGCTGTCGCAGGCACCACAGTGGAGATGAAGGCTTCGCCGCCGGTGTAAAAGATGACAGTATGCACTCTTGATGAGCGTTAATCACTCTTGAAAATGTCGCTTGAGGTCTCTCGGCTGGTAGAGAGGCCAAATGATGGTCGGGGATCCTTGACAGATGGCGAATGTGCGCTCTGAGAGAGTCAATAGCTACATGTGTCAGGATCATATGGTCTCCCGCGATGGCAATTGTTGCTGCTGTTGAGGTGCACCGAGGCAGCCCTAAACAAGTGCGTAGGGCTTGACCTTGTATGCTCTCCAAAGCGCGAACGTTCGTCTTGCATGCATTTGACAGCACTGGTAGTCTGTAAAGAAGGAGTCCGAGAAACAGTACCCACGCTCAGTACCCAGCTGCATCATAGAACGGACTGGTGTACCCCAGTTTTTCCCGCAGAGAAACTTAAAGACCTGAGGAATGGCAACTAATTTTTCTTTAAATAGACGCAGTGAGGGCTCCACGAGAGGTTGCGGACAACGATTACACCCAGAAAGCGAGCGATGCGTCTTAACATAGAATACAGCTTGACGATTGATTGAAACAGGATGCAATGACATTTGTTTGCGCGTAAAGCCAACCGATGCGCAGTTTTCAGTAGACACACTGAGGCCTTGTTCTCGGAGATAAGACGCCGTCATGGTTGCCGCCCGCTGAAGTCTGGCTCGTACCTGAGGGCGAGCCACCGCAGAGGCGCAGATGCAAATGTCGTCGGCGTATATTGAGGCATGAACTGTCTGCGGTAGGTACTCCGCTAGTCCTACCAGGACGAGGTTGAACAAAATAGGACTCAACACTCCAGCCTGCGGCACACCGCGGCAGATGTAATGTTCTCAAGCTGGGCCGTCTTCGGTCTGTAGAAAAAAGCACCTCTCTGTCAAATAGCCCCGAAGCCACTGGTACATCCGGCCACCAACTCCAACAGTCTCAAGTGAGTTCAGTATGGCCTCATGGGCGACGTTGTCATATGCTCCTTTTATATCTAGAGAAAGCGTCACTAATAGGCGCTTGAGGCTTTTTTGTTTTTGGACCCAGGTTACGATGTCAATGACGTTGTCGATGGACGAGCGACCTCGACGAAAGCCCGTCATGGCGTCTGGACTGGATAGATGTTGAATCACTCTAGGTACCATTCCAAGCGGGCAAGAATCATCCTTTCCATCAATTTGCCGACGCAGCTCGAAAGCGCAATCGGACGATATGATGAGAGCTCAAGTGGAGACTTTCCAGGTTTCAGAATGGGGATCAAGCGATTCGATTTCTATTGTTTAGGAACGGCGCCGTTCTGCCAAGACTCATTGTAGTAGTTGAGCAGCTCTTCACGTGTTCTTGTCCAAGGTGGCATATGGCAGCATACGTGATGCCATCAGGTCCTGGTGACGAAGAACGCCTGCAGGTCGCCAACGCAGCATCGATCTCTTCGAGTGAAAAGAGCACGTTCATTTCTGGTACACGTGCCTCGGGGATGTCATTCGGTGCTGAGTCGGTAATGATGGCCACGGACCCAGCAACCCGCGCACAGAACTTTTCAGCCACTTGAAGTTCCGAGCGGAGTTGGTAGAGGGCCATGGCAGCAAAGGGCTTCTTTTGATGCGGAGATGAGCGAAGACCCCTAACCGTTCTCCATATGTGCGAAGAGACGGTAAAACTTGCTGCATAAACATGCAGGGTGGTCGCAAGCAAGAAAAATGACTGGAAATTCAAACGCAGTTGAATGACGGAGCTATTAGCGTGTACGTCTTGACCGAAATGCATCTACGAGATTTGGAGAAGCCGCCTGTTACTGGCGATTGCATATGGGAGGGGTGCAACATAATGACCGGGTAAAGGAAGGGCAGAGGCGTAGGCATGCTAAGTAGGCGAGTTATGAAGTGGTAAAGGGTAAAAGAGACTTGTAAAGAGCATTTATGGATTAGCGGCACATGGGAAGGGAAAAAGACGTGGCTTGGAGTAGCTTACCTATGGACAGGTAGTGACACAAAGATAAAAATGAAGAATCGATCGATTGCATTAGGAGTGGTATTAGTGAGTTCAAGAAATCGGGTCAGGTGATATTATTAGGCGATGTGAATGCGCACATGGAGGATTTAGACGGATATACTGATTACAACGGTTCTCTAGTGCGGCTCTGTGCGATGAACAGAACCTTATAGTGGTTAACAGGGAGAA
This sequence comes from Dermacentor variabilis, assembly GCF_050947875.1. Lineage (NCBI taxonomy): Eukaryota > Metazoa > Arthropoda > Arachnida > Ixodida > Ixodidae > Dermacentor > Dermacentor variabilis. The sequence continues at coordinate 219,667,437 of NC_134568.1, forward strand.
TAAGTGCCATAGACAGGTAACGTTGCAATGCGTAACTAGGCAGTCATGTATCGATTACGTCTTAGACTCAGAAATGGTCTACGAATGATGATAGATGAACATGGAAAAGTAGCCTGGGTAGCGACCATAAACGTTTAACCTTAAAATTTGGGAGAGATACTAACGCAAAACACGAATGAATAGCATCAGAATTTCTAAAAATGAAACAAAAGCAAATGACACAGATCGCAAGAAACATAGAGAAGAAAATGGAGGTGTTTCCCACAGCAGTCCGCTGATATAAGGAACTGATTGACATTGTGCAGCAGCGGATAAGACGCACATGGCACAAAAAAAAAAATTGTTGGATTGGAAAGAGAAAATCGCGTAAGTGGTGGAACAAGACAATAAAGCAAGCTATAGAAGAGCACAAGAAGGCCTCTAGGAATAATCGAAAGCCAAAAAGTTGGGATCACACGAAGTAGAGGTTCTCCTTAACAGATGGAACAAATACCGAGAAATGAGAAATGAAAAGGGTTGGGAGTGAGCTCGTGCAAGAGAAAATTAAATGCACAAGTGAGCGTTAAGTGAATAACATTCGCCAAAGCTACAAAGGCGCACCAAAAAGATTCTGAAACCATGTAAGAGCACTCGGAGCTCCAACTAAATATTTGCAAACGGCTATAAGGGATGAAGACAGTAACATTTTCGAAGGCGACGATGCGCTGCGGTACATCAGAGACGTTATTAGGGAGAACTTCGGCACAAAAGAAATCGTAGTTCGCACCTAAACAGATCCAGCAACAACAGAGAAGCCTGAGAGATCAAAACTTAGCATACAAAACTTTTACTGGAAGAAAGAAGAAGAAAATGTCCCTAATGATACCGCCACAGGACACGATGAAATCCCAATACAGGTAATCAAGAACCTCGGTCCAAAGAGCAAGGCACTGCTGACGCATTGAGCAAGTTATTGGAACGAAGAAAATTCCGGTTTGATGGCCTAAAAGCAAGATGAACCTCATCCACAAAGTCAAAGATGATAAGGATAGGACGAGCGCGTATAGGCTAGTTACAGTAACGTCGGTGTATACAGGCTGTCCCATGTAACTTGAGCCAAACTTTAATAATATGCAAATGCCACGAAGCTGGACCGAACCAAGGTAATGTTGTTTGCCGTCGTTTGGAGATACTCAGATTATTTTTTGCATTCCGCCTTATTCTATAATTAGTCTTAATTAATTAATTTTTTAAATTATTATAGTTATACGAAAAGTTTCGATGAGAACATTGTAGAGCAACATGAAGAACTCCCGATACAGCTTCTATGATGATGATGATGATGATGATGATGATGATGATGATGATGATGATGATGATGATGATGATGATGATGATGATGATGATAAATATAGTGTTTTGTGGCGCAAGAGCCAAGTATAGCCAAAGAGTGCCAGGCCAATGTGAATGTGTTCAATGTGAAGATATAAATTACGAAAAAGGGATGTGACAGGGCTGTAAATGGGCCTAATAGACGGTCGCTGTAAAGTGCGTAACAGATACATGTAATAAAACTATGAAAATGACTATAAAGCGTGCCAAGGACCCGATACAGCTTTCTGTTGGTCAATATGTGCTACATAAAATGTTTTTCTGAGCGTTAAAGAAGCGCGCGAATACACGCGGGCTTCTTTCGTCCTCGCCAATCACAGAACAGTGGCATAATTGCTAGAGGTTTGTATAAGTTGGGACAAACGCTGCCCGTGTATGCCGAAAACGGCGGGCATCTAGGTATGGACGCTAGCAATTGAGCGGACTCAGCCATCTCAGCTCGGCTCTGCGGCAAACACCTTTTTCAAGGGCTTCCAAGTAATCTCCCTTAGTGTTGCTATATTGTGTTTCCGTCGTTAGCTTGGGCAACTGAAACACCATGTACCTATAAACAAGAAATAGAAACGTATTTTCGCCGGACAGCGAAGCAAGGCTGAAGGCGTCTCAGAAATCTGGCGGGATGATGAGCACCACCAACGGCGTTGCAGACATCGCGCCTTGATGGCGCACAAGATGAAACCGAAGGAAAACCATCGGCGTTGGTCAGCGCCCCAAGGAAGTGATTAGATAGATTTACGATTTACCTTGACGTTTACTTCCGCTCAAACCAGTGTATGCGCCACGGTGTGGTTTGCACACAGCTCAGGAGTGCAAATGTGTGTGCGCACAGTGCTCATTCCAGCAACGGAACGCGGCTCTGGCTCCGGCATAGCCAATGGAGCGCAGCGTAACGGTGCGTCCATTTGGTTTCGCCGCTTTTGAAGCCGAACGCACTGCTCGTCTCTAGAGATCTGCAGCTCCACGCGCGGACCGCGCATGCGCCATCGATGCCGTGACGGCACGACAATGGCGAAGGTGCAGACGCGCCTCGAGCGTCCGTATAATTGCTATCGCAGTAAAAACAAACTTGATTGCGCTAACAAGCAAACTCTTGAAAAACTCTTGCGCCAGTACGCATGCTGAGCTGTAGTGCTCGCGAAGGAAACGCGGCAAACGAACAATACGGCTGCGGTATTTCCGGCAACCACCGCACTGCTGAATGAACGTCGGTTACTCCTGGAAAGCCAATGCACGTGGTTTCTGCAGTGGTGTCGGGTTATAACCACTACAGGTTGCTTCCTGCAGTAACGTTCCCCTTTTCGTGGCGAAGGCCTCTAAAGAAACAGCTAAAGTGATTTCTATCTTTGAAAAATGTGCTGCAGGCATACTGCTTCTCACCTTCAAGATCCATTTGCATTCGCGCAAACCCATCTCAATCAACTTTCCGCAACCTAATTATTTGTTGGAGGAACAAGTAATCACGACTCATAATTAGGATCCTTCGTTTCCAGGTAAAACCCGATAATTCCCGAATTTTGCACCGCGAACAAGATTGATGAAAACCGGGTTAAAGTCGATTTCTCCCCGTAGTTTTCCCTTTCATCAAGGCTAATAATAAATGGAGATGTTGCAAAACTAATGAACACAGCCTACGTTTTGTGAGCAAATGATGAAGATATATTGTAATATTAACATTAATATTATTATTTGCCTCGTTTTCGTTTAACATTGAGGCGAAAACGGCCATATATAAATATATAACAAAATTTGGAGGACGCTTTAGAGGAAGCTTTAGCTCGGGCCCAACTCCGACGCGGTCTATTCAAATACATGTAAAACGCAAAAACGTTTTTCTGAGATAACCCCTAGACCGATTTTAATGAAATTTGTTACATTTGAGAGACAACGTAAATTCTAGTGACTGTTGAAAACGGAATTTCGATTTAGGGCCTGAGTTTTGTTTAAAAAATGTTCAAATATTCGACCGTTTGGAAAAAAAAATAGAAGCACGAAGTTTACAAATTCATAGCTCTGCATCAAGAACAGATATGGTGGTTCTGTAAACGGCATCCATTAGATCATTCAAAGCGGACAAATTCGATATGTCATTTTACATCTTACGTGAATTTGTTACGTTAATTACAAGGGTTCTGCAAAAGCTGTATTTCTATAATACTATTTTTTATGTTCATGTGTGACATATCAATTTTGTCCGCTTTAGACGAACTAGTAGATGCAATTCACAGAATTGTATTATCCTTTTTCGTTGTTGAGTGACAGAGTTGTAAACTTGATAGTTTCGTTTTTTTCTTTAATTTTCGATTTTTGCCGATTTTAAATAAAAAATGTACGACATAACTAAAAGAATTAGAAACCAACAGTCACTAGATTTTAAGTTTTTTTTTTTTTTAATGCAACAAACCTCGTCAAGTTTGGTGCAGTGGTTGCCGAGAAAAACGAATTCTCCTTTTACATGTATTTAGATAGGAGCACTCGAGCTAAAGCTTCCTCTTAAGCTTCGCTTTTAAGAGCGGAATGCGATAGCATTCAGTCAGATGCCTGACTGCTTGTCACGCTTCCCGGTAACTGGAGCGTATGTAACCGTAACGTTTACCGGAAAATTCCGGGCTGATTCCAAAGGGGATATGCACTTCTTTTCGGTTCTGTCTTATTTTATTTATTTATTTATTTTTATTTATTGATTTATTGATGACGCGCACAAAAAAATTCCGACCAACGAGAGGCTAACAGCTTCGCTGTGAAATTCCGAGGAATAACTTTGTAAAGAATGTAAGACAAAATATGACCAGCTTTAGTCATAGAACAACTTTAGTGCCGCATAAAATACATACGGCAATTTTCGCTCACAGGACGCCCGGCGCCGGAAGCCGCGACCGGATTTGCTGCGACACGGGGCCCTTAACGCTGTCGCGTTAATATATTCAGCGCGTGCCGGCCTTGAGTAAACGAAAGCTTGTTGTCTTTTAGTAGCCGTGTTTGCATGAATACAGCAATGGCGCATTACATCGCGTTTCCTGCACGTCGCATACGTGTAAACGACGGTAAGGAAGTGATTTAACGTAGGGCTGACGATGCTCTGCATTGCAAACGGCACAGGTGATACGTTGAGAGGATGTTTACCCAACCACGTTACGTTCCCAGGGTAGCTGATTCGCCTAGTTGGTATTCGATCAATTTTGTTGCAGGAGCATGGGAACCAGTAAAAAAGTTCGATAACAGGCGAGGACGAAAGGCCCGACCGGATGACCACGGAAATGCCGCCAGCGCACTGATAACAAGGACTTGTAACCTGGTGTCAACAGCGCAAAACGTAGACGGGACACGAGACGAGCAGACGACACCACAAGCGCTCGTGGTGTCGCTTGTCAGCGCTCGTGGTGTCGTCTTCTCGTCTCGTGTCCCGTCTACGTTTTGCGCTGTTGACACCAGGATGGAAAACCAACAAGCCCAAGCTGTTATTCTAGCGAAGGACTTGCAAGATAAGGAAAAGAATCCCACCTACGGCGGAGCGTGTCCGTGTGCATTAATTTTTTTAATTTTTTTCCTTTGTTGAAAATGTACAAAGAATTGTTCACGAACCCGTTCTTTATATGTCATTTTCGTCAATCTGCTTTCCTTTAGATGTGGTACGAATGCCGGACAGTGAGGATTTGCCGAGACGAGTTCGCCACATAATTTGCGAGCAGCTCTTTTTGTCATTACATGTTCCAGCGAGAGATTTCTCTTGTTTCAATAGAACGCTTGTGTCCGAAACGAGACCGTTGATTGTATTATACGTTTCTCAAGGTTACCAGAAAAATACTGTGCTTTGGGCTGCCAGACGACCAAAACCCCGCAACTTCTCCCTGGTTTTCGTGCTAGATAACAAACACCCCGGTATCTACTCAGTTTTCCTATTTAAAAGTAACAACCAATTTTAACCCCCCAAATTGAAAAAAAAAACTAAAACACGGGAACTAAGGACGCTACTCACAATACACGTATATAGTGTGTCCTCTGTTATTCAAGCTGACAGGTTCGCACAGTGGAGTGGCAGCGATGCAAAGGAAAATGAGTCATATATGAGTTTCCCTCTCCGGAGTTGAGACATACGCAGCACATCGCATTTGTCGTGTATTTGCTCGTTTGCGCATTCCCGACATTCCATGCTGTGACTACTCTACATTTCCATCAGATCACCCAAATCGCCGCTTGCTCGCTCGGCGTAGCTGACGTACATGTTATGCCTGCATGGGCCTGCAGAAATGGTCCATTGTGTGGCCCGCGCTTTGGGCTGACGTTATCATAGCGTAAACACGGCGTGGTTTTGGAATAGCCATCTTTATCTCTCACGTACCGCCCTTCAATCAGGCTTTAAAAGTTGGGTTCACTATAGTAACATGTCACACGAAACTGTTACGATAACAAAGTTGCGCGTGATATACGCAAGCACTCCCGACAAGGGTCGTGATGAAACACACACAATGGGAAATAATTGATAAATAATGACCGATTTTATGTCTCAATGGAGCATCTCTAGGTTATGTCTGACAGCATAGTGGAGAACTCCAGATCAATTTTGACCACGTGGAGTTCCTTAACCTGCGCGCAAATTAAAGTAGACAGGTGTTTTTGCTTTCCGCCTCCATGGGAATGTGAACCCGCAAAAATATTTGGGAGGCTGCACGTTTATTTATCTCGCATGGCTCCTTTAATGTTATAACTCTTATTTTCATTAATATGCGCCCTCCAAACTACGCGCACCGAGGTCAGATATGGAAACGCGTGCGGTATATATGTATACCTCAGCAGCATTTGCCTCGGCCTCGCAATCGCTGCTGCACGTTGCTGAAAAGTGAATCGGTGGCATGCCCGAGGGCTGTTATCAACATGTGCTACCGGGCATGAATGAAGCGCGATTGGGTACAAGCAAAGTAGAACATTTGTTTCCGTTCATATGTTTGCTCTGTGTGTGTGGCCCTCTGGTCGGAGGAGTTTGGAGTTTGGTTTTCATAGGCAGGAAACGCAGAGGTACGAAAACGCACTTTCAAAAAACATTTTGTTGATACGTGTATAGCTGATATGTGTTGATATGTGTCTAGCATGTTTACAGATATTTCACACGTGTTGTATGACGTTTCGAGGATGTATATATAGCGACGAGAACTGGAAATAAATCTATTGTTGAAAGTTAGCGCTGTGTGTGTCAGACGTACCTTCCTTTTATCCTTGTCGTTCAGCTTGTGCTACAACAAAATAAGACATGCTGTACCAACAAGCCCCTATAGCTATCCTCATCGACATTTCACTGTTACTTTGCTTTGTTCTATTCCTGTACATATTGTAAATAAACTTTCCTTTCTCTAAGTCTCCCTCAACGTCGGCCAACTCTCGCACTCAACGGCAAGATCCAAATACCACGTAGCCTATCAGCAAAAATAGCAGGGGCCTAGACTTTAAACAAAGTATTCCGTATAAAAAGAAACATCTGGCATATCGTGCTTTTGCGAAATCTTGATGATGATGCTTTTAGATGATTATCGTTTCCGCTGAGCGACATGACCGTCATGGGATTCCCGCAGCCTTTCGGCGAAGACTCGGCAAGCTCTTCGCCGTAAGATAACCAACTGTCTGCTCTTCACCGACCCTAGAAGGTGGGACATATTACACACACCTTATGACCGACACATCACATTCACAGAGATTTTCGGCTCGTATCTACAAAAAGCTTTTACGTAAGCATCGATCACAAGAGCAAATGCAAGTCAATCCTGATGCAAGACATGTCATTAGCGAAGGTGGCCGGTCAATTCCAAAGAGCACTTTCGGACGAGAAGCTTTGTGGCTTCGCACCTTCGTTCGTAAGTGATCTGTGCCATTGGGCGGCCGCTTTTGCTGATGCTGTGTGCAGCATAACGATCGGCTGTAAGTTTCTCTTACGAACAATTCTAGCGTAAGAAGTTGTTTTATGAATACGGGGCCCAGATACGGTCACACCAAGAGCGCAGGATCGAAAAGCAAGCTGGAGCGCGCGCGACCGTGAATTGCTCACGCTGTTCATATTTTCAAGTTGGGGGTTTCTAAGTGACCCTTTTTGTTCCAATATAAAAGTTCAGCTAATTATTTTTTTTTACGGTTATGTCTCAAGTTGTATTGAGGCAGCACACACTAGCTCGAGTCATGCGAAGTAAACTCGCATAAGAGAAACTATTGACTTGTGTAAAAACAGACGCGTCGCGCTTTATTTGTTCAATGGAGGGCGCACAAACTGCATTCATGGAGCGTGGTGTTGTATTTGAATAATGAAGGTAAGGCCAATCTCACCGTCACCCTTCCACCTTTAGTCAGCCTGCCTGCGGACAACGACCGACTTTGACCATTTCTGTAAAATTTGGCGAGGTTTTAAAAGGCTACAAACAGACTGCAGAAGAATGAACATGATGTCGGTGTAAGTCCTCGCTACTTCCGTAAGGTGACTATACGGGCGACTACCTGCGGGATTAAACTCGTGGAGGACCGTAAAAAGTTGCCCGCTCCTGCAGCGGATCTTGTAAAAGAGTTTCTCCTTTTATTTATTTATTTATTTATTTATTTATTTATTTATTTATTTGATATCGTCAATCCCGTTCTTGGGGTCATTGCAGGGAGGGTGATGTAGCAAAATACATTATACATGATATTCACACATAAAGCGTTATATTCTATGTAACGTACAAATTCAATGACGCTATTGGTAATGAACAGCAGAAAAACAAGGAACAAAGAGTAATTATACAATGAAAAGTCGACAAGTAAATGCTCGTGCAAGAATTTAGTGTACTATTATGAGCAATATGAAAGGGAACACAGGAACGCATAGAAAACATCCTCAGACCCAGCTATATGGGTGATACGCAGCGGTCACCGTCGGAAACAAAGTGGAAAGGGCAACACTGTTCTAACAATTGTTCGCACTCCCACCGTGCGTCTGCAAAGTGCGGAACTTCGCATCGCCAGCAGACAGTGATAACACTGTTCGATATTGTGTCACTGGTAACATTTTGCGTCGAATCGTTACAAAAGGTAGCACTGTTCCTTACTTCGATATTGATTTGTGGTAAATCTTGTAAATTGGGAAAAAATGGTCTTTAAGGGTGAGTTCATAATAAGTTTATTGGCGCTTGCCGATTATTAAAAAGATACTGAAGCAAACGAAATAAGGCAATAGCGTCATCGCAGCTTATCCTCGTCCTTTGTTTTGTTCGTTGGTGGCCTAATAACGCGTCATACCACCGTCGACTTGAACGACGGCCTCCGTTTTTTGGGGCAGAGACGCGTAGAGGGCCTTGATGAATGCGGTATCACGCTGAACGCGCTTCCACTCATGTTCTATTGCTTCCCATAGTTGGTCGGAGTTCGCCAATTCTAGTGAGCTCTTCGAAAGGTTCACTTTCATGCGGCCCCAAACGTGCTCTATAACGTTCATGTCGGCACCCTTCGCGCACCACTGAAGTTGCATTACCCCTCGCTCTTCCAAAAGGCGCGCCACGTCTTTCGATGTGTGAACGGGAGACAAGTCCTGCTGAAAAAAATAACACACATCCAGGTGCGGCCTGTTCAACACATAGGGGATCATCTGGTGCTCGAGCAGAGTGCAATGCGCAGCACTGGTGAACCTCCCATCAATTCTCACCAGTGGGCCTATAGGCCTTCTTGGGAAATCGCCCCCCAGACGTTCACAGACACGCGTCCGCTGGCGGCCACCTCCTGGATATTCTGCGGACTAAAGCGTGTGTTTTCGGTCCGCCACACTCTCTTTTGTTGGTCCCAGCGGCTCGAGAACGTGGACTCATCAGAGAAAACTACATACTTCCACTCACTCTCGCTCCAGCTGCGGTGTTCAGTAGCGAACCTCAGGCGAGCTGCTTTGTTGGCTGCGGTGAGCAGAGGTTTCTGTGCGGCGATGCGACTTCGCAGTCCTGCTTCTCTAAGCCTTCGTCGTACCGTGCTGTTGCTCAAGTTGTCCAATCCAAGAGCACCTCGAACGTCCTTTGCACTCTGGAATGGTTTGTCGCTGACGGCAGCCACGATGCAAAGGTCTTGGTCGTTCACTGTTGATCGGGGTCGTCTGCGGTGCGGCGCATCGTTTATGCGTCCTTCGTCTCGGTAAGCCTGGATAATTCGGTTGACCATATTCAATGGGCGGCCTGTCACGAGAGCAATATTGCGCTGCGTATAACCCCTTTTAGCCATTTCTATTATATCTTCCCGCTCTTTAAGAGGCACTCGAGGCATCTTGAGGCTACAAAATCAGAGTTGACTGCTCTGCGTGGGTCACTGCGGTGTGCGACGTGAATTTTTCTGTACGAACTTCGTGCAACAATGTCGCGCGAGAGACAGTTTATCAATGTTCTTTTTTAAAATTTTTCTTTATTCTATTCCTCTGTCGTCATTGGTTCAATCGTCGCCGCTGTTCGAGGTGCCACTGACAACCGGGTGCGTCGATTCAAATAAAGAATCGGTTTGAAATACAGGGCAAACTTGGTCTCGGAGTACTATCAAGCGGTTGCGCGAAAAAAAAGAGAATGAAAGAAAAGAAAGTGAATCGGTGCAGGTCACTGGCGACGATTACCGTCTTATCGGCTGTCGGACGATCCATGGCGTAAGCTGCTCCATTGTAGAAATGCCAGCGTGGTGGGAGTGCCAACAGTTAGTGGAAGAGCGCCCTCCTTTCCCCCTTTGTGTTTCACAGCGCCATCCGCGTATCGCTCCGAGTTTGTTTCGAGGCTGTTTGCCACGCGTTCCTGTGTTCCCTTTCATATTGCTCATGATGAAGGCGCTGCTGCGATACTTGAAAGACACGGGACTTTCTGACGAATTGTGAATGTACACTGTGTGACGTAGGACTGTACGGTCACACTGCGTAAGACTATAGGAACGCCTTTGCAGGCTACGTGACAGTGCCCACAGAAACAGTTCGTGTGTACGTGCGTGTGTGTGTTTAGGTTTTTCTTTTCTTTTTTTTATCCTTCTCTCTCTCACCTATTGCATCCCCTTGCCCCTCCCCCAGCACAGGGTAGCCAACCGGAGATAATCTCGGGTTAACCTCCCTGTCTTTCCTTTGCCTTTCTCTCTCTCTCATGATAGTGCATCATCACAAACAATAAAAATACCTAACCCATTTTCAAAATCGGCAGACCTTTCATTGCTCACAACTGCACTAAGCAAACTGTTCCACATTTCAATTGTGTCAGGCAGGAAAAAAGGAGAAATGAAAAGCATCAGTGCGTGTTAAATAAGGTTGGATAGCTGTGCTATTCTTTAGATGATAGCATCGTCTTCCTGGAGATTGTAGATATAGATCCTTGTTTATTTTTGTTCGCCCACTCATTATTTTATAAAGAAACTTTAGCTTATGTTTACCTCTGCGTTCCTCAAGGAGCTCTAGCTCACACGATCTTAACAAGGCCGTAAAAGAGTCCGTACGTCGGTATTTACGGCATATGAAACGGATTGCCAGTCTCTCTATTCTTTCTATTTTTGCCTTCAGTATTTTCTGATGAGGAGACCATACAACACACGCGTACGTATTCCAAGACTGGTCGTACAAATGTTTTGCAGGCTGTTAATTTCACGTCCCGTGTAGCACATTCCAGCTTTATCTTTAGAAAGTATAGTTGTTGGTTTGTCTTGGAACACATTATCAATGTGTGAGCGCCATCGCAAAGTGGGCATAATTCTGACTTCTAAGTATTTGAAATAAGCTGCACTACTTAAAGGACGGTTTCCGATGTGGTACGTGAAGGAAAGTTCGCGCCTACTTGAACGAATATGCGTAAATGTTGTTTTGCTATAGTTTAATTCCATGTCCCAATTTGCGCACCACTTATCTAATGCCTGTACGCATCTGTTCAAATTAATTTGGCCACCTTCGCAATCAACGGCAAAAAGTATCATTTTAACAGACGCTTCAACTAGTGCACTGATATCATTACAAAAAAAAAAAAGGGTATTGGTCCTAAAACGGAACCTTGGGGAACACCGAGTACACGCGCAATTGGCTTGAAGTGCAATTCTCAATTCTAACAGCCTGTTGACGTATAGGTAAATATGCTTCTATCCATTCTGGTACTTACTTACCTACTCCTATTCCATCAAGCTTAAAAAGCAATTTGAGATGAGAAACCTTGTCAGAAGGTTTCATAATATCAACGCTTATTACGTCTGCTTGCAGATGTGCATCCCTGTTCAAGTAGAAATCATGGAGTGTTTCTGTTAGCTGTGCCACTGTGGAAAGACCGTTCCTAAATCCATGTTGGTTTGTGGAAAGTAACTGGTTAGTATAAAGAAAACTAATAACATGTTTTGCTATAACGTGACCTAGAACCTTATAGCAAACTGAAGTAAGGATATGGGTTGGTAATTGTTCATTTGAGTTCGGTTGCCATTATTAAAAACGGGGATTACTATTGCATTGCGCAAGTTTTGTGGACGTGAATGCGTTCCAAATGACTTCGCAAATATTTTAAGTAAAAAGAAACCCATTTGGCATATCGTTTCAGAAACTCAGTTGGTAGCATTATAGAACTGGTACAGCGCAACATACACAGGAGGAAACAAGCCGTGCCGGCTAGATAAAGGAACAGTGCTCTGTTCTTTTATCTGGCCGGCTCGGCTTGTTTCTTCCTATGTATGTTGCGCTGTACCAGTTCTAGAATGCAATACCAACTCGCCCAATCCTCAACCTCAGTTGGTAGATCATTCAGCCCGCTTTCTTTCTTCGCGTCTAACTCAATTGCAGCAATTGAAAAACACTTTCACGGCTGATAATAACTGGTTCCATTGTGGTCGTCATATCGCCGTTGCTGTATTCGCCTATCTTTTCGCCTTTGTCTATTATAAAGACAGACTGAAAGAAGCGATTGAAACCATCAGCTAAGTCGTGTCAGGATTTTCCCCTCGTGTTCGATCTGCTCAATTTTTTTTTCATACTCGCCGTGGTTGCTCAGTGGCTATGGTGTTGGGCTGCTGAGCACGAGGGCGCGGGATCGAATCCCGGCCACGGCGGCCGCAATTCGATGGGGGCGCAATGCGAATACACCCGTGTACTTAGATTTAGGTGCACGTTAAAGAACCCCAGGTGGTCGAAATTTCCGGAGTCCTCCACTACGGCGTGCCTCATAATCAGAAAGTGGTTTTGGCACGTAAAACCCCACAATTTAATTTCATTTTCTTCATTTCTTTCACTGGGAAGTAACGCCAGAACTTGCGTGGCGAGCTTTTAAGTTGACAAGCGTTTGATCAAAGATCTTTTTTTTCGACTTCACAAGGGCTTCTTTCATCTTAATTTTCTTTGCGTTTAATGCGGACAGGATGCAGGCAAGCATGGCGGTTAGTCTGTGTTCAGGTGAACGGATTAAAATGCGCATTGCATGCATCGAAAGAAGCTGCGCACTGCACATGCCATGATTTCTGTGATTACGCAGCTCATGGAATCACGCTGTTATGAGCTCAGCCAATTACCAAAATTGATTTCCGTAAGAATTCATTTCTTTATTGCGCATTTAGTGCTCAAATTCCACAGTTTGAGTCTTCTGGTCAGTGTTGTCTACCAATGGCGTCGCCCGCTCAACTGCTCAATTTCTCCTTATTGCTTTGTCTACACCGCCTAAATAATGCTGCATCGTAATAGGAATATTAACATGTACATATTGCCCCGTGCATAACAGTTGGCTGCTTTGTGGTCTCCGCTTCTGCGGAAGCTGAGGACGGCGGTGAGCTGGGTGTTGACGACGACGAAGACGCACTCTCAGTGAAAGCGTCGGACGGAAACATCTGCGCGGCCATTTGCGATTATCTCTGCGACACATGAAGGCTACCATGTTAGTTTTCGAAATCAATAATTGGATAGATCATTAAATGGCTGATTGTGTGTTGGAAATTATTCTAATACCACCCAGAAAGAAAAAAAAAATTGCTGTTTATATATAATTACAAACAATTTTATTTTTGTATGTGTCACGTATACCTATTTCTTAATTAACATGAACGTTATACTTCACCCTGATTTACTTTTCCGTTTAGGTTTTCCTCTCTCCCTTTCCCTTTAACCTTTAACCGCCGGCTTCTTGGCCAATCTCCTGTGGTGGGTAAGCGCCACACGTGAGGAGCAAGTAAGCAAGCAAACTGTGTGCTTCCATTAAATTAAAGGTGTTCGTTCTTGCCTTATATAGTGACGTTACGAGTGGACGTGCGGGGTAAACTGTTCGATGCACTGCAACCAAGAAGACGCTCCCAACATCGATCGCGACCCCTTCGACGCTGACTTTCGGCGCAGCCGGCGACAACTAGGACTACTACCAGAACTGTACTCTCTCTCAGTAAAGTTTACAAAGATAACAACCAATTCAACGGCTAGCCAGACTGGAGGGACCACCACTCCGCCTGCTCCGTGGATTTTCAACATGCCGCGGACCCCAATGTCGTTTCACGCTGACGCGTTCGAGAATGTTGAGGACTGACTGCACCACTACAATCGAGTTGCCAGCGTCAATGAATGGTACGACCACCGAAAGCTCCGGTATGTCTACTTAGCCTTCGAGGACTCGGCGCGCACCTGGTTTGAAAAATATGAAGTAAGCTTCGCGACCTGGTAAGAATTTTGAAGCCAGCTGCGAAATACCTACGGAATTTCAGACCTGAAAGAGTATGTAGAACGTGTCCGGGGGTGGAGCCGCTGTTGACGTAACTGTAAAACGTCCTTCTCCCCCAATACGCCAGCAGACCGCCAACGGTTACCTTTCACAGCCGCATGCCGTCGACTAAAAAAAAGTGTTTCCACTGACATCCCCATTCCGGTCGACAACTACGCAGTCACAGCCCTCGTGGACAGTTGCGCCGATACTCTGTTATGAGTGTCCGAACCATGCCGAACTATAGCTGCTGAATTGAGAAAAGTCACGACGCGATGGCACGGACCAAGCCTTCGGTCAGCAGGTGATCATCACTTGACGCCGATTGGGAGATGGACCGCCCGATTCCAAATTCGTCAGTCAAAGTACGTTGCATCGTTCATTCTGTTGCGCGAGTGCTCGCGGAAAGTTATCCGACGGCTGGATTTTATTCGCTAGAACGGGGCTGTTATCGATCTTCGGGAGCTGATTATAACGTTTTGCGACAACTGCGCCTCCGTACTATAAGATAGCAACACGCGCAAGACAGCACTGCATGTGGTTGATGACACTATGACACTCCCGCCGCGAATTAGCTTGCTTGTTCATAACTGCTGAAAGCGACTGCGACAATGACAGCAGCGGCATCGCTGAAGGAAACTTACCGGTACTCTTAGCTCGGCAAGTCTGCGTCGCCCGCGGCATTATTCAGCTGAGCCGCAGGATGACTGAGCTTTTAGTGATGAATTTCAGCGGCGAGTATAAACACCTGGTAAAGCGAACGGCCATTGTTCACTTTGAAGAGATTGAGGATTCAATATGTTCTACGCTTGCTGAGCTTTCTGCAGCCGTCAAGAGTGACTCCGCGGTTGTCAGTACAGTCGACGTAAATCCTGGGATCTCAACGACACAGAAAGGGCGTATACGAAGTATTTTATGCATGTTCAGTGACTGTTTTGCACGCGCATCAAAAGTTAAACAGACATCAATCGCGCAGCACCGTATTATAACGGACCCGACCGAACACCCCGTGCGTCAGCATGCCTACGGTGCGTCACAACATGAGCAAGAGGCGATTCGTTGACAAGTGAACCAAATGCTTGACGACGACGTATTTCAACCCTCAACCAGCCCGTCGGTGACCCCGTTGTAATTGCGAAAAAGAAGGACGTCACTCTTCTGCTTTGTGTGGATTACCGCAAAATGAACAGGGTGACGAAAAAAGATGCCTACCCTCTTCCCCACATTGATGACTCTCTAGACTGCCTTCGACATGCCCGATACTTCTCCTCAATGGATTTACAACGCGCATACTGGCAGATTGAAGAGCAGGGAAGTGGTCGCTGAAAGACTGCGTTCGTAACTCCTGACGGCCTGTACGAATTTAAGGTGCTGCTCTTTGGATTATGCTCCGCTCCCGCGACCTTTGAAAGGATGATAGATACCGTGCTGCCAGGCGTTAAGTGACAATCATGTCTGGTCTATTTAGACGACGTCGTTTCTTCTGGGGCATTTGAGCAACACTTGCAGCGACTTCAGTCCGTGTTCCTTGCAATTCGCTCTGCAGGCCTATCGTTAAAATCTGAGAAATGTAATTTCGGTTATCAGGAGCTGAAGTTTCTCGGCCACGTTCTTAATAACGAAGGAGTTCGGCCAGACCGAGAAAAACTATGGCTATTGTCGCATTTCCGCCACTGACCAACAAACGTGACGTGCGCCGCTTCTTGGACCTCCACTAATTCTACAGACACTTTGTGGGGAATTTTTCCAATATCGCAGAACCCTTGACTTCTTTAGCAAAGGAGGATATCCCGTTAGTTTGCGATCCGGGCCAGAGAGACGCCTTCTCAGAGCTTCTGCGGCACCTCCAGACACCGCTCTTACTTGGACACTTTGACGAATTCGAGGCCGACACTTAACTGCATGCACACTGATGTTAGCAACATCAGTCTCAGTGCAGTGGCAAGATGGCGTTGAACGTGCTATTGTTTATGGTAGCCGCACCTCAACGTCTGTAGAAACGAACTACTCTACCACTGAAAAGGAATGCTTAGCTGTCGTTTGGGCGATAGCTAAGTTCTGGCCATATTTATGCGGTCGCCCGTTCAGAGTGGTCACCGACCATCATGCCCTTTGTTGCCTAGCCAACCTCAAAGACCCTTGACGATGTCTCGCCAGGTGGAGCCTTCGTCCTAAAGAATTTGACCTAACAATCGTCTACTAATCTGGCCGGAGGCACACTGACGCTGACTGTCTTTCGCGCGATCCACTTGCAACGGTGTCAAGTGATGACGAAGGAGCCGGTCGTTTCCTCTGCGCTGTGAATATGTCTGACTTGGCTCTGCAACAGCGGGACGATTTCGAACATGGGCAACTTATCCACTACCTTGAAGGTTGCAGTTCGCATCCTGCACGGGCATTCGCGCGTTCAACATCTTCGTTCTGTCTCCGCAGCAACGCGTTGTAAAAGAACTTGCGCCAAACAGTTGGCTGTATTGTAGTTTTCCCGCTTCTGCGGAAGCTGGGAGGACGATGAAGTGAACTGGGTGTCGACGACGATGAAGACGCACTTTCAGTGAGGGTGTCGGACGGAAACTGTGTGCTTGTATTGGATTAGACTCAATAGTTCTTGCCTTATATAGTAACGTGATTTTATATATATATATATATATATATATATATATATATATATATATATATATATATATATATATATATATATATATATATATATATATATATATATATATATATATATATATATATATATATGTTGCCACATAGACGCTAACGATCGTGTTCTGCGATGCGATGTCTTTTAGGCTCCGCGATAATGTTTTCACGGAGCCCCATGCAGCAGTGTCCTTTTCCAAGACGTTCGTGGCAGTGTTTCACTTTCTATATCGCGATTATTTGGTTGTTTTTCAAGCGTGTTCCGACTTAATCTTCTAGGTGCAGACGCTGCTGAGGTTGAATGCGACTTCGAGCATGGCGTCTGCGAGTTTTCGTCAAGCTGCAAGGGCGGCGACTGCTTCGTGCCAGTTCGGGCAAAGCTGGTAAACGAGGGGCCCGCTGTCGATCACACAACCAGAGGAGGTCAGTCTCTTGCTGCCGTCGCGGCGTTCTTATTGTTATTATTGTCCGCGTTTATGATTGTCAAACACGTTCCACTGAATACTCCCGCCAAGAGCGCATAGTATCAGCTTTATGAGCAAAAGCGTGTCGCAGAAGTCCGGCCTCGTCAGCGACGCCGGAACCTTTTCGTCTTCATGACCTGTGATCTGGGGCTCAATTCACAAAGCTTCTCGTTCGTAAGTGTTCTTTGGCATTAGCCGACCAGCTTCGTTAATAATATTCCCAGCGTCAGGATTGGCTGCAATGTACTCCAGCGACCAATTCTAGCGCAAAATATTTTTGTAAATACGGGCCCTTTATTTAATTTTATGTGTGTACCTTACTGAAGAAAAAGCAAAGATGGCAAATTATTTCTTTTTTCCCATTTTCTCTCTTATAATTCTACATTGCGCACGCAGTTTATGGTTATGGATCACAACGCGTAGTACGTTGATCTTCGGTGATTCAGAACATAAGACTGAATGCGCAAAGCTTTTCGGTCCGTACTCCAAAAAAGCTTTCACGTTAGAATTAATAGTAAGAACAAATTTCAGCCAATCCCTATCAAGGACATATTTTTAGCGAAGACGGCCTGTCTATTGCAAATAGTACTTACGAAATAAAAGCCTTTGAAATGAGGTCCTTCATTAGCCGACCGTCCTTGCTAACAGTATGTGTGCTCTGACGATCGACCAAAGCCTGTTCATCGGAAGCAAATATGTTGCAATGGTGTGGGATACTGATACGTATTAATTAAATAAGTCAGAAGCCATTCAAAATTGTGCCCATCGTTTTCCTACCTAATCCGTACCGTCGTAAAGCCAGAGTAACTGCCCTTAGAGGTTCCTTATCTTGGGAGCCACAACTAACTTGCAGTTGCTTTTTCAGGCTTTCTTCCCTCAACCGGATATATCGCGATAATTTTGAAATCACGCTTTCCAACGGCACTTGGAAAACCCCATTTACCAGTCTCAAAAGAAAGAAGAGAAACAACAATAGAAAAATTAGAATGATACACTTTGGCACCACGGTTTTAAATTACCTTTTTTTTTCGCCCACAATGAGTCAGCGGAACAACTTGCCCAATGCCGTTGTCACCGCATCTCTTAACTCGTTCCCTGCTCTACTTAAGCGCCACATTAATCTTTCATGATTCATGGTCACGACAGGGAAATGGTTGTCAGCAGCCACATGCCTCGCACTTTCAATTCTTAGTTCATGAATTGCACATGTGACTAGTGTACCGTTATGTTGTCATAGTTTATCTCGTTTTGATTTCATCTTTCTTACCGCTCTTTTTTATTAGTCTTTCTTGCATATTGTTCGCAATGCGCCCCACTACCATAAAGGCCTCTGGGTGCATGTAATATTCTGAATAAATAAATAAATAAATAAATAAATAAATAAATAAATAAATAAATAACTTGCATTGAAAGGCTTTGTGATTACGGACAATTCATCTTTAGTGCGAGGAATGGATATGCCGATATGACGCAGAGCGTGATTACTGAGTCACTTATTATTTTCGGTTTAAGTCATATAAATGTGAATGCAGTCACTGGACAGAATGCTTTTTCATTGACATTTTTTTAATATGAAGAAAACTGGTGAAACAATAAGCCAGATTAATGTTTGTGGCTGCATGTGATACTGTGAGTTGCGATTTTATTTTATAGGCGCTGGTGACCAACGCAGATGCATTCACTAGTCATAGATAAGGTATACATATTACAGATATCAGAAGCAAGCGTTGTTGCTTTTTAAATCTATTTTTGGTGCATGAGTTATGATGCAACAAGTACTACGTTAGCAATGAAGCAAGACTTTTCTCGATGTAGGAGAGCTGCCGTTCGGGAAGCTGCGGGTGCCCTGCCCGTATGTTGAATGATAGACAAACGTGTTCGCAAGTATGTTGTCAATAAAATAACATTTTTGCGCAGTTTTGGCAAATCACATCTCGGACGAATAGCTTATCTTCGTACCTCTGCAATTATGCATTTGCTAGTTCCCGATACCTTGGACTATATAACGGAAAACTATTCCAATCTCTTTTTAGTCTAACCTCCTGACATCACATTTACGTAACCGCCGACGCAAGCATTGGGTAGTGACCCACAGCGTTGTCTGAATAGCTCAATCAAACGCTCTCCTCGCTTATAGGAAGCTACTTTTGTTTGCTTTCAAAACGAATAAAATTGCCTACATCGAACGGTTTTTTTTATCTAATTGGCTGACGAGAAGCGGGGAGCACGCTCAAGTGCAGAGGGTTTCGATGGAGCCGAGCCAGCGCAGTGAAAATAGATAACCGGATGAGGCGGGTGGTGCCGGCGTCTGCGATTGGTCCACTTCCCCTTAGCTTGCTGTGGCTGGTCGAAAATCGCGGCAGCGTGCAACGGAAGGTTAAGAATGTCGCCGAAACTGATCCTCAGCAAGGAAGATTCGGAAAAGTGATGTCGCATACATGCCGAAAGGGCTCGATAAAGTTATACTGCCACGCAAAAAGTTTATGATACGCAAACAAATACATGCTCTCCGCTAAGTACGAATAGACAGTGCCTGAGCGATCGGCGCGCCGCCATCTTCTATACCTTTCGGAACGAGACAGTATCCGGCTATTCAGAAAAAATCAGTTTTGTTCGGCATATTAATGCATTTTTAACGCTTGCACGACACTTTGACGCGACGAGTTTTCGCAGTTTTGTGACGTCGCGTGACAGACAGGCGAAATGGGTGCAGCCCAAAAACTTTTGACCTATAGCAGAGGGCTAATGGGGAAAAGGCGCCAAATCAGAAATAATTAGTTTTCTACTGCTCGATCCATCCATGCATAATCAATGTGACACGTCATATCAGATAGGGGGCTATCGCGGTTTTCGTAACGTCGCGTGACAAACAGGCGAAGTGGGCGTGGCCCAAAATATTGTTGACCAGTTGTGGAGGGCTGATTGAAACATTGGAATAGAAAGGTTTGGAATATCTTTACGTTATAGCGCCCCTTAATTGTTAAATGTAACCACTACAACCATTTCGCATTGCATAACCAACTCGCCCAAATCGCCACTCCCACTACAACTGCGGCGGTGACCACGGCCTGAGCACATTTGTACACGGCTGTGTAACCCGTATCACCGCTGTGACACGTAACTAGCACGACGCTACTGACACACAAGCAGGCATGAGCCTTCGAGATATCCGGCGCAGTGCGTTGGTCGGAGGCTATGTGACAGATACATATACGAGTTCTTTCAGCTCCTTATGAGACGCGGGATCACTTTCACAGTAAAATGCTCACCTATGGGTCCGATCCTGATAATGTGCGCGTATGCGCGTTCCTCGCATGTTCCCACGTTTTCGCCCGAAAGGCGAAGCATCGATTGCAATAGGAAATTATTAGACAGCTATACCAAGCAAGGATAGTAGTTTTATCGGCTGTGTGAACTTGGAAACATTCACTTACTAACAGAATTAACAAGCATAGCTCTTAGTGCGCAGAAGCAAACACGAACACCTCGCACTCGATGAAAGCAGACAGTCGCTGTCAAAACGCTAGCATGAACAAGCGCGGAAACAGCAGCGAGCGAAGTTACCTTTGAGGTGTCTATCGCTTCAACGCAAACAGTTGCGAGAACACAGCACGCTCAAAGGTATAAGCCGTCTGCAGGTCGCCTTCAAGATACGGCACGTGCGACCACGCGCCGCCGCGCAAAGTATGCAGTTGCTGGCGGAGTAGAAGCCGCTACCCCCTCGCTCCCGAGCTGCCTCCGCCCTTTCCTCCCTTTCACGCGCGATATTGAAACGCGATCGTCGGTTCCCTTTGCGCCCGGTCGCGAAATACGCAGTTGCTTGCTTTCACTCGCACATACAGAGCACGGCGCGCGGCGACGGTGTTATCGCCCTTGGACTTTATACGGAACATCACGGCGACGCTGACGGCAACGGCAAAAATGCGCCTGGAGTGTCCATGTAATTGCTATCGCAATAAAAATAAATAGTACAACCGGATAACGAGGCACAAATGGCTATCCGCTGTATTCATGCAAAAAGCTTAGCGCTAAACAAGGACACATGCGACTTGGACACTATAAATAGCTCTGCTGGCCTGAAAACTATACGCAATACGGCTTATTCGTATGGCTGCTCCATACATATATTACCAAGGACTCGAGAACATGGCAGCATCTTCACAAGTGAAGAACGTATAGATCAGGAGCGCTATAACGTAAAACTATTCCAAACTTTTCTATTCCAATTCTGCTATCAGCCCTCCACGATTGGTCAAAAACTTTTTTTCGACGACCCCCACTTCACCTGTCTGTCACGCGACGTCACGAAAACCGCCATAGCTCCCCATCTGCTATGATGTGTACACACTGATTATGCATGATTCAACATAAAAAAGAAAAACAGTTATTTCTGATCCAACCCCTTTTCGCCATTAGCCCTCGGCTATTGGTAAAAAGTTTTCGGGCTGCACCCACTTCACCTGCCTGTCACGCGACGTCACAAAACCGCGCAAACTCAGCGCGTCAAAGTGACGTGTACGCGATAAAGATGCATTAATATGCCGAACAAAACTGAATTTTCTTCGGTATAGCCGCAGGCTGCCCCATTCCGAAAGGAATA
Source organism: Dermacentor variabilis (assembly GCF_050947875.1). NCBI lineage: Eukaryota > Metazoa > Arthropoda > Arachnida > Ixodida > Ixodidae > Dermacentor > Dermacentor variabilis. The sequence goes on from NC_134568.1 coordinate 219,689,174, forward strand.
AAAGATGTCTGCCGCCGATTGCTGAGACGCTGGCTACTCGCACCTGCCGGAGAGCATGGGTGTATTTGCGTAAAATAAAACTTCTTGCGTGGCCGTGTAACGTTTTCGGGCACTTTCGGCACGTTTACAACCTCATTCTGCCAACTCTTCTTTGCTGAGGGTCAATTTTAGCGTCATTCTTAAGCATCCGTTGCATGTCGCCGCGATTTTAGACCAGCCACCACAAGCTGAGTAACGGAAAGCCGGCCAATCGCAGACGCCGGCACCACCCACTTCATCCGGTTATCGATTTTCAGTGCACTGGCTCTGCCCCAGCGGATCCCTCTCCACTTGAGCTTTCTCCTCGCCTCTTGTCAGCCAATTAGATACGACAAGCCGCTCAGTGTAGGCAATGTTAATCGTTTTTCAAGCAAACAAAAGTGACCTCCTATGAACGAGGATAGTGTTTGATTGGTGTGTACAGACAACCCTGTGGGTGACCGCCCGGTGCTTGCGTCGGTGGTTACGCAAATTTGACGTCAGGAGATTGGAATAGAAACATATTGGAATAGTTTTACGTTATAGGGCCCCAGCGCTGCGTAATAGTTAAAGCAAAGCTTACCGCATAACGAGCGCCGATAAATCGAGAATAAATTTATTCGAGCACCTCAAGTTTAACTCGTGCTACTCGTCTTCACATGTGAATGCGGCAATGTAGGTCGGCGTTGGAGGCTTTTATGACAGAGCGTGGTTATGTACTAAGCCTTTATGGCTGCTCGCATTGAAACATCCTGAAGTCGAAGTGGATAAAATTGGCAATTGGCGCTACATGTTTTCGAAAGCACATCGCGCGGTAGAAGACGTATTTTCATGATTGAGGCTGCTACCGGCAGTCAGAGTAATTTGCTTCAAATGTTTCCGACGTCGTACAATTAACTCGGAAAAGGAGAGCGAAACTGAAATAGCCTCTTTTAAGATTACACTGCGCTGTGTTGGTGCTGCCCAAAGCTAAAATTAATTTCGTGCAGCGCATTATAAGAAACATTGGGCACCGATGATTGATATTGACACGTGTACTTGTTTATGGAATGACCGCGTTTCATCGTCTAAAAAATGTTATCGCTCAGCGCAGGACGCGCCTACATGTATACATATATATAGGAGGTTTCTGGAATGTTATTCGATGGAGGCGAAATGAGAAAACACCCGTGTACTTAGATTTAGGCGCACGTTAAAGATCCCCAGGTGGTCGAAATTTCCGGAGTCCTCCACTACGGCGTGCCTCATAATCAGAAAGTGGTTTTGGCACGTAAAACCCCATAATTTTTTTGGAATGTTATCGATGGTTCTATCCGCTGTCTGTTGTCGCCGGTCCTTGTATAATCTGATTGCGTGTATGCGCGACGCGAATGGGGTAGAACTTTCTGGAAGACACGCGGGCACCAGCGATTACTCTGTAACGTCCGATGGCTCATGCATAAAAGCTGACGCGCTTTACCCACTGATCAGATTTTCGACGATCGCCGACTGTGTTCGCCGCTATCGTTGTGCTTTGAGTGTAGCCTATTTTTGAGGGCACAGGCGTGCCCAACAAAACACTAGTTTCACCATTCACAGTTTTGCTGCTTTTTTCACCGTCACTACAACCTGACAATATTCCATATGAGCGGTTAGGGAAAATTTAACGGCACCATAGGCCATATGTGCAGTTTGTAAGACCACATATGCGCTCGCTCCGCTCACATGTTTTCGGGCACATGGCGTCACTACAGCTGTTCTGACTAAACATGCATCGCTATCATGGGAGAAATTATTGGCCTCTAATGAATATTTACCTACACGTGGAACGTTATTCTCCTGGGGGCACACTGCGGGCCCGCATTAAAGAAAACGGCTAGAATTGCTCATAGTGGACACACCATGCAACCAGCCCGGCAACGTGCCCTAGTAGAATTGTTCGGAAGAGCAAACTCCAGCCAATCCTGATGCTGGACATACTATTAGCGAAGGTGGCCGGCCAATCGCAAACAGCCATTACAAAGGAAAAGCTTTGTAAACGCTGCCGCTGGTACGAGCGCCAACTCAGTGCCCTTCCCGCTCTTCCGCCTGAATCTGACCAGCATTCTCAAGCGCGATGCACGTGCTGCCCGTCGGCGCAGGTGACGGCTGGTACAGCCGCGCTCAGTTCTCGCGGAACTCCTGGTACGAGTCAGTGGCCCAGCTGGAGCTGTCGACCGCGGGGCCCTTTTGCTTCTCGGCGTGGGTGCACGTATCTGGCCTCAAGCTGCCGCGCGTCGAGATGGCCTCGCGCCAGCTGGACGCCGACGGCGACGAGGCCGACAAGGAGCGCGTCTTCTACCGGGCGCAGTCCTCGCATCAGGAGCTCTGGCGCAACGTGCTCTACTACGAGGACCGTCGGGGTAGCATGCAGGTGAGAGAGGAACTGTCACTGTCGTCGCGCGGACGCTCCGTACCACTGGTCTGCAGCGGCTGCAGCGACTGAGAAATGAGGCTAAACGGTGTCTGTCGAGCCTGCATTCATGATAGCACACATTGAGGCTCCGCTTGTACAGGGCCATGGCGAGTTAACTTCATTTGCTGGCCTCTCAATTCGAATACATGTGCGACGCATAAATCATCTCGTTGGCATAAGGGAACTAATTGTAATGTAACTTTTTGTATTCGAAAATAATTGTCGTACTCTAGTTCATATTTGGAGCCGGAGCCGAATTCACAAAGCTTTAATTTCGTAAGAAGTGTTTCTCATGAGCCGGTCATACTCGCTAATGTTATGTTCGCTCTCGCAATCGACCAGGACCTGCTCTTACGGACAGCTGTGGCGTACGAAGTGCTTTGTGATTATGGGCCGAGATTATTAATTTAACTCCTTGAATATTTTCTAAAGAATGAAAAAGTCCAGAAAAAATTGAAGCATCAAGTTTTCAATGTTCGGTGTAATTTAGCATGAAGGACATATGAGTATTCATAATTCATGACTTTCTAAGTGATATCTGCTATGCCGTGTAAAGTTAACAAAATGGCCTCATTACACATGAGCCAAGAAAACTATATTGTATTGGGAATAAATAGTTTGCAAAACTCACTTGCGTGAAGAATGTGCTTTATGCAAACTGCAAATTTAGAGAATAGAGTAGCACGCTTTAAATACTCTCTAAGTTGATATACGTTTTCTTTGTGGAGTTAATTTGTTATGTGATTTCCCGGAATTCTCGTTTCTTTCTCATTTTTTAAAACATCTATGAACATTAAGAAAACTACGCCAATGATCACTGATATTTAACTTCTTTTCTATGAAATGCAATCAATTCCTTTCGAATTAGTTTACCAGTTTTCTAAGGAGAGCATTTCTGCTTTTCAGCTATACCTTCGTCTAAAGTCAAATCGGTGAATTACACTTTTGGAATTACAAATTGGCCGCTTTAAAAAAAAAACGAAATCTATAGCGCAGGTTTGACATGCAGAAAAACGACTCAAACATGAGATGCTCGTGTCAGCGCCTCCTTTGAACTCTCAAAGCAGACGCATGTGTTGTCACAGACTCTGGTATCTATTAACCGAGACAAGGTGTCTGTTGATCATTAAATTACGAATAGGATTTCATTCGAACATACTTGGATCAAACCTCAACCAGGAAGTTCTTGTGTACACAAGAACTTACGTTTTTCATATCTTATATCATGAATATATAATTATCTTTTTCGACAGCAAAATGACTTGCGAAAGAAACAAAATTTGTGACATCACTTAATCTCACATGTCATCGGTTACGTCACATATGTATTCCCTTTCAGTTTTCTCAGCTATTTGTCAATTTTGCGTTGTTTTGCGCCAAGTTAGCGTTGAGATAGCTTTATTAGAGTTCTCTACCTATTCTAATTCAGTGTTCACATTTAGCATGAGCTACAGTAGTATATTTGTGCTAACGATATTCGTGGAAAAACTGTGTTTTTACCTGTTTTAATTCGCAATCAGTAGTTAAGGTTCCTCCTTTCCTTCCGCCAATTTTCCTTGCGTGATTTTCGTTTTGTTTTTTTCGACAGCAATGTTCGCATTTCAGAAACAATGCCTGAAAAAGAGTTGTCTTTCTGTCTGTTTCTCTCTTGCGTCACTGCATGCCTTCCTCGCCAGATAAGGAACCGTCGTTGACGTAGGACGCATTGAATACAGTATAGAACTGCGCAAATAAAACAAGGTCTCGAGGAAACAAATACCACAGACAAGCGCTGACTGCCAAGTGGAAGTTTATTTGAAATTCTCCAGCCATATTATACATTTCCCAGCATAGGCATGCGTGCACCAGTCGCAAAAATACCTGCAAATCAGCAACATTATAATATTTCATCCAAAAAAAAGCTATTTCTTTTCCCGACAAGCCAAGAGAGGGAGCGCTTACATATTTATCTCCTCCCTTTCCAACGTAATAAGCCTCTATTATTTCCCTTTCCCTCTTACCTTTTCCAATTTCCCTGTGATTTTTTTTTCCAAATATGGTAGCGCAGTGACACCTGTTACAATGTCCTGCTAAATGACTCCCATAGCCATTCTTTAGGTTACCGCTGTGCTGACGAGCTCTTTAATTGAAACACTGTCCCGTTTGACTTATATAAGTTTTTCCGCAGCTCAGCGGTATCTGATAGATAACGTTTCGCCTGCAGTCAGTGAAACGGGATTTATGATTTGTGGTGCACAGGGGCCTTTCGCGCGTTTTCATACGATTGCATATCGAGGACAGCTTACACGGGGCACTGAAAAGCAAATTAATATTATGTCTATTGGAAGCTTTCTTTAGATTGTGTGACATGTGCAAGTATGGCACCACCTGCGCTTAGTCTCTTGTCTTCATGCTTTTCTTTTTGTGATGTTTCGGAACTTATTCTTTTCTCTTTCTGCAAGATGGCTTCGCATACTGAAGTGATCACCGAACTGGGAAAGCTTGCGTTCTGTAATCGCGCTATCTGATTTAAAAAACTTTGATCGCACTCATGCTCACACGACTTACTCAGTGCTGCCTTAATGCACGTGGTTGCTATGCCTCTCTTAGTCAATTTAGTGTAGCGCTGTCGTAGCGCAACAAGGTTTTCTTAGATCTGTAATGATATCCCCAGCATACATGCATGTCCGAAGAAAAACAGAGATTAATATCGAGAAACGAAATGCGATTGTTATTAGGCAATTCCTGCGTGAACTTAAGTCCTTCCGATGAGTTACTGAACAATTCCAAAATTTCTTCGACCGCGTCATGCGGTCGAACCGTGAGTGTTTAGATACGTTGACGACTACTTAATTGTTATGAGGAAAGATACCTGTATGCATTTTCATGACGCGGTCGAAAAATTTTTGGACTTGTTCATTAACTCATCGGGAGGACTTGAGTTCACGCAGGAATTGCCAATTAACAATCGCATTCCGTTTCTCGATATTAATCTCTGTTTTTCTTTGGACGAGCATGTATGCTGGGGATATCATTACAGATCTAAGAAAACCTTGTTGCGCTACGACAGCGCTACACTAAATTGACTAAGAGAGGCATAGCAACCACGTGCATTAAGGCAGCACTGAGTAAGTCGTGTGAGCATGAGTGCGATCAAAGTTTTTTAAATCGGATAGGGCGATTACAGAACGCAGGCTTTCCCAGTTTTGTGATCATTTCAGTATGCGAAGCCATCTTGCAGAAAGAGAAAAGAATAAGTTCCGAAACATCACAAAAAGAAAAGCATGAAGACAAGAGACTAAGCGCAGGTGGTGCCATACTTGAACAAGTTGCCGCACAATGTAAAGAAAGTTTCCAATAGACATAATATTATTTTGCTTTTCAGTGCCCCGTGTAAGCTGTCCTCGATATGTAATCGTATGAAAACGCGCGAAAGGCCCCTGTGCACCACAAATCATAAATCCCGTTTCACTGACTGCAGGCGAAACGTTATCTATCATGTTGAATTCCAATGGCGGAGTCGGAGCAAGTTTTTCAGCTCGTTTCGGAGCAAGTTTGTTCCAATGACAGAGTGAGGGCGGGAGTAAGGTATTCCAATGAGAGAGTCAGAGGGGATTCAGAGCGGGAGTCACTCCGTGGAGCAGAAAAAGATGCTCCGCCAAAATCGGCGGAGTGGACCGGAACTCTGCGTGACGTATTTCCTTTACTACGTTTGTCTGCCGGGAGGCGCCGCCGGTCACGACTCGCGGGGAAGCAAAAGCTGCTGCACGCTTAGCGAGATATCCATTCCGCACTTTAAAAAAGAACGACAGGTGAACGGCGCTGAAGAGACAAGTGACCGGTGCGGCGGTGCTGGGAGCAAACAGCGGAAGGAAATGACAACACGCAAGGCATCCTGGGTAACTCGGAGATAGAAGTTCCGCTTCCGCCTCGCTCCGGCGGCGCAGTTTGTGTTCCACTCGCGGATTTGAAGGCGTTGCTCTACGCCAGAGTCGAGTGCTCGCTCGCGGAGTCCGACGGCTGCTCCGACTCCGCCATTGGAATTCAACATTAGATACCGCTGAGCTGCGGAAAAACTTATATAGGTCAAACGGGACAGTGTTTCAATGAAAGAGCTCGTCAGCACAGCAGTAACCTAAAGAATGGCTATGGGAGTCATTTAGCAGGACAATGTAACCAGTGTCACTGCATTCCCAGATTTGGAAAAAACAAAATTCATAGGGAAACGAAAAGGTAAGAGGGAAAGGAAAATAATAGAGCCTTATTACATTAGAAAGGGAGGAGGTGAATATGTAAGCGCTCCCTCTCTTGCATTGTCGGGAAAAGAAATAGATTTTTTGGCTGAAAGAGTATGTTGTTGCTGATATGCAGATGTTTTCGCGACTGGTGTATCCTTGTTTTATTCGCGCTGTTTAACCTTAGTTCTAGATATGAACCAACTAGCCCCCATCAATATCTTACTAATGAATACAGTAGCGTTCAAGTTGTTCATTTCTGTGTGCAGATAGAGATTCGAGCTTGGCACTTTACCAATGGATCCGTCGGTGTCGATGATTTGAGCGTGTCCAGCGGATCGTGCCCCACAGGTAAATATTTTGCTTGTCTGGAAGCACTACGGGTCCATATTGCAATTGCTGCACTTAGGCTGAAAGTCGCACATTGTACCATTCATGTGTGGACGCTAAGTGCGTTTATGTTGTGTGAATGTTTAATTGCAGTAGAGTTACGTTGTGACTACAAATGCAATACCTCGAGCGTAACTTTTGTCACCTGTATGTTTTACGACCTGCGCACTCGCGACTTCCGCGTACAAAATCGCAGGGACCACACTTAATTTTATATTTAGAAACAAAAATACTATTTTCGGTTTGTGCTGTATAGAGAGGCACGCTCCATAATCGCTTCGACACCTGACGACGAATGCGCTCAGAAAATGCGTATTGCTTCATTTTTGGTGTCAGCGTTCAGCCTTTTCTTTATTCAGAGCGCTGTGGACTGCTGTGCTATCATAGCGTCTTCAAGACTTTCAGACTTTCAACGATGAGTACATGTATTCTGAGGGTTGCGCTGGCAGGTTAAATATGTAAATGCTGCCTGCTTTGACATATTGTATTTCCTTTTGTTTTCTTTGCAGATCCCCTGGACGGATCGTGTTCGTTCGACCGATCTGTGTGCGGCTACGAGAACGCAGTCGGCGGCAGCAGTAACAAATGGACGAGAATCCCATCGGGCCGCTCCGCGAGCAGGAACAAGGCTGTGACTCTGGACCACACCACCGACACGATACGGGGTACACGCGCGGCAGAGCGTTAATCAGAGTGGTCACCACTGTGCGCTTTTGTACACACCACAGAAAACACTTAACAAACGGACACTGGTATTAAAATTCATGAGAATTTGCTGTTTTATATGCGAGGCTCAAATGGCCAACATATCGCCACCTGGTCCAGATATATCATGTATTCCATCAATGTGGCAGCTTTTTGTTGTGTGGAACTGTCTAATGGCAGTTTAACCTCGCAATATGGCATGACTCTCACATCTCCAGATTATTTATTTATTTATTTATTTATTTATTTATTTATTTATTTATTTGTGTCTCCCTTATTCTACGGCTTGTTTTTATACGGTCTTTTCCGCAGGTGGTTACGTCAGCCTGCTGGTCCCGGCCAACAGTGTGACCTCGAAAATTCTTACTTCCCCGATGCTCAGCGGGTCTGCAGGAGAACGAACTCGGTGCATCCGGTTCTTCTACTTTGCCCCAGCACCAAACCAACACAGTGGACTCGAGCTTTTGCTGAGCAAGGGCTCCGCACTGGCTAGCGACAGGCAACTGCCCGGTGAGTGGACGCGCGCGTTGCTCTTTCAGGCTCTGTGGCACCATGTTTGCGTCCTTACGTACCGAGGGCGGTATAGTGTGCCGCCGCCTCAAGCATACAGGGTCGTGGCATCTGGGCCACCACTATGGACATTTGGCGGAAAGGAATGCAGGTTGAAAATATCCGGCATAAATGTGAGCCCTGTGGCGTTGTCGCAGGAGAGGGCAAACGATTGTAGGTGCGTTCAATGGAATAATATTTCGCTAGATTGTTTAAGGAATTAATCATTGTCTGGAGATGGGGTGCGTTTTATTACGGTGTTCAAAAAGTATTTCAGTGCCACTTTAAGGCACGGTTCAGTTACAGCTAGAATACCAAAGGCACGTATCAGGGACGCTATAACGTAAAGCTATTCAAAACTTTTCTATTCCATCTATGTAATCAGCCCTCCACGAATGGTCAAATTTGTTTCAGGCCACCCCCACTTCTGTTTCATGACAAAACATGAAAAAGTCATGAAAAACAGTCATGACATACCAACTAGCCCAAACTGCCACGCTTTTCACCCCCACTTCGCTTGTTCGTCGCGCAACGACAGGAAACTGCGAAATCTCCTCATCTGATGTGACTTGTACACACTTATTATGCTTGATTAGACCGAACAAATAAGAAATAATTTTCGACTCTGCGCCTTTTTACCGTCAGCCCTCCGCAACTGGTCAAAAGTTTTCAGGCTGCGACCACTTTACCTGCCTGTCACGCGACGTCACAAAACCGCGACAAAGTGAAGTGTACGCATTAAAGATCCATCAATATACCGAACAAAATTGATATTTTTTTCGTACAGCCGGAGACTTCGCACTTCTGAAATGAATAGAAGATGGCTGCCCGCCGATCGCTCTGGCACTAGCTGCTCGGAGCTGCCGGGAAAAATGGATTTATTTGCATATAATCCAAATTTTTCTGTGGCAGTATAACGTCGTCGATCGCTCTGCGAAATTTCCTTCTCTGAGGATCAGCTTTAGCTGCGTTGTTACCCTTCCGTTGCACGCCGCCGCAATTTTCTGCCAGACACCGAAAGCTAAGCAAGAAGTGGGCCAATCGCAGACGCCGGCACCACCCTACTCATTAGGTTATCTACTTTCACTGCGCAAGCTCGGCCCCACTGCAACCCTTTCCACTTCTCTGTTCTCCTCGCCTCTGGTCAGCCAATTAGATAAGGAAAAACCTGTTAAGTAAGCCAATGCTATTCCTTTTGAAAGTAAACAAAAGTGACCTCCTATAAATGAAGAGAGCGTTCCACAGACCTGTTCAAACAACTCTGCGAGTCAGCGCTTGATGCTTGCGTTGGCGGTTACGTAAATTTGACGTCAGGGAATTGGAATAAAAGATTGGAATAGCGTTACGTTATAGGGCCCCAGAAGTCTTTAATCCTGCAGAATAATTCTAGTACAAGGCCGCAGTAGGGAGTTAAATTTCGATTGCTTTTGTGATCCTTACTTTGGAATCTTTTGTAAGTGGCATCTTCTAAATGTTTGCTGTAAGGTGGGGAATATAATGGGGCCAGGGGGTGCTGGGAATGTCGTATGCGTTATTCAATTTGTTTTATGATTCACTGACATGCGTACTTCGTCTGTATTTCGGGTCTTTGCAGACCTAGGACGGCTCTGGGGTGTCGACTACAACTCTCTCATAAGTGGAGCCTGGATGCCAGCTGAAGTCGGCTTCATTGCTTCGGACAATTATGAGGTCATTTTCTAGCACAGCTTCGCACTGTTCTCCATTACCCTGCGTTCCTTCAGGCCTGTAAAACTAAATTTTAGCATCATACAAGATACCCTTAAGTAAAAGTGTTATTCTTCCATATTAAAGTCGGTGTGACGAGTATCGTACAGAGCAAACCAACAAACTTGAACAGAAACACGACGAAGCATCCACTAGCGTAAAAACAGGCACTACAAGATCGCAGAGGATATGTAAGGCTTTAACCACAATTGTGAAAAATCCCAAGAACGCCTATGGCGTTGTCATAGGCGCTCTTTCTCTGAGCCAGTTTCGGTGCCAGCGAGCTTACGAAGACAAAATAGTTGTTCGCCTTGATCCCACAAAACATGCGTTGTACAAAACTAGACTTGTCGAGCATGTGCTTCCATCCAACTGCTTACTGCATTAACCATGTACGATTATAAATCAAAATGGTTAATTCAGGCCACTTTGTTAATAACGAACATACTTATTTATATCTGGGCTACCACTTGTGACACTGCAATGGTCAAAGTAAGGGCCAAGTATATATATATATATATATATATATATATATATATATATATATATATATATATATATATATATATATATATATATATATATAGAGAGAGAGAGAGAGAGAGAGAGAGAGAGAGAGAGAGACTTGCCTCTGTGTTAAATATAGTATCAAACAAAGAATATATGGAAAAGTAACATTACGGCCAGTCGTGTGCTTTGTGCTCACGCGCATGTGTTTTTGGTATACCGCGTATATGCAAAGTAATTTTAAATGTAAAATTGAAAATCGCACTTCTCTGTGGGCTCCACCTACACAGTAGCGCCAGTGAAAGCAGCGCTTCACACATTATAATATGTTAAACAGAAGTTTAATAAAAAAAAGTCGCAGTTTAGCCCGAAAGGCGAAACATCGATTGCGATAGCAAATTAGTGGACAGCTATACGAAGTAAGGATAGTAGTATTATCTGCAGTACAAACTTGGAAACATTCGCTTACTAACTCAACTAACAAGCATGGTGTCAGCGCGCATAAGCAAACATAAGCGCATCAAACTCGATGAGCTCGGACACTCGCTGTCAAAACGCTGGTGTGAGCAAGCGCAGCAGCAGCAGCGAGCGAAGTGACTGACCTTCGTGCGGTCTATCGCTTCAACGCAAGAGCGGCGAGAACACACCGCGCACAAAGGTATGAGCCGTCGGCAGATCCCTTTCAAGATGCGGCGCTCGTGACCGCGCGCGGCCGTGCCAAGTACGCACTTCGCGGAGTCGAAGCTGCCCCCTTTCCCTCCCGCACTGCCTCCCCGCTATCCTCCATATTGGGGGCAAGGAGTTACGGAGTCGCCATCTGTTGGAAGCGCCTCCCTTGCGTAGTATGAGGGATCACGCGGCGCGCTCCTCATAGGTTTCGCTTACGGCGCTCAATAAAAACACCACGTGGCAGCCCTCCTGGACATTTATGTAGGTACTCTCAAAACGAGGGAAGTTTTTGACTGTCGATATGATAATCTTGGGCAAACTGAAGGCACAGAATCATTTACAGACGCTGTCTCTTTACCGAATACGTACAGTGAACGCCACTACGCGCGGTCGCCGCGATGGAGTCTCCCGAACCAGCTTCTTGCGTGTAAGGTAGGCATACGCTGAAAGTAAACTATGTGAAATATACTCTTATAGTGGGTTTTCTGTGTAAACAAATGGGGCATAAGAGAATGAAGCCTCATTGCAGTGATCGCACGGGTTCGCAGCGACCGACTGCGTGTCTGCATGCATGTCCGCGCACAATGTTTTGCTTTCGCTGTGAGCGCGTTTTCGCACCGTGCCGTGAGCTTTAGGCCGCAGCATATGAGAATATATTTGACAGTCCACTACAACCATTGTTGCGTAGATGCTATCAGAACTGTTCAAAAATAATTTCGTTATAGAGACTTCGACGCCTACGGCGACTGAGATTCAACCTTTTTTTGTCTTCTAAATTCTTTGACAGTTCAATATTATTTCTCAAGTTGCGTCGCACTGTATGTTTATCGGTCTTCTCAGCGTGCGATTTCTATCTGCTTCTTTTTTTGTAATCCAGTGCATTAATTCATAACACAAACATGACCATATGCCATGCCTTTCTTTAATGTGCGTCTTACCGCTCCCTTTCTGTTCCAGTGAACTTGCCAGTACCTAGCATAAACAAGTTCATAGGCCAAACCGTCCTGACATTAGCCGGGCAACGATCGCGGGCGAGCGTCTCAGTGCGCGTTTTCTGCTACTCACCGAACATCGCGCAGTCCCGACGCCGTAGCAGAAATCTTCCTCGCCTGTGTGCCTGGTGCATACCCGAGTTGTAGCCGATGGCTGTCTGCCGGTTCTAAGTTTCGCCAGTCAAGCTTCACGCAGCTCCTTGCCCTCCGGCTACGTGTGAATAAGGCTGACACCGCGCTCTGTTGCGTACGTCCGGTACTGCGGCACCGAGCAGTAGCCTACCATGCTGCACACCTCCAAAGGCAGCCACTGCCTATTATAGTATTTTCAAAAGCTGTCAAGCAGACACCAAGGCGGTAAAGCCTCACGACCTAATCAGAACCGCAGCGCAGCTGGGACTTAAACTTTCGTTTTCAGCTCGCTTCGGCGCTTCCGAAGCAGCCGACGCGGCAGCTGTGTCCACGTGATCCCTCATGCCACGTCACGCCGACGGTGACGCCAGCTTTCCAGTGGTGGAGCTCACCCCCAATATGACGCGCGAGACTGAGCCGCAATCGTCAGTTCTCCTTGCACCCGGTCGCGAAATGCGCAGTTGCTGCCGGAGCACAGCGCTGTTAGTGTTGGTAATATCAATGAATAAGTAATCGATTAATCGAGTTAATGTATCCCGCAAAACGATTAATCTTCATCGATGCCTAGCTTTCATTTAATCGACTTAATCGATTAGACCTGTCTAATTAATCGTTTTCGAGAGTTTGACAGGAGTGGCGCGAAAATTTTGAAATCATACTGGAATGGCGGCGCAGGGGCAGTGACTGTGAAGCTGCGGTAGAACGACTGTTCTTTCGAGTCTTGAGTGATGTCGAGTCGAGCGCTTCCTCCCCCCCCCCCCTCCGCACACGCCATCACGCCGCCCGAAGCCGGAGGCTTGAAATACCTTCGCAATTCAAGCCATACTATAGCAACCCAGTCGTTGATCGTCGTGCCACTTCCAGTGCACAAAAGACGTGGCACAGCATGCGCGCCGGTTTGGAGCATGTATTTGACATAGCAACGTGGTTCGTGTAGATTCCAGCAAATCTATAGCGTCCAAGCGTCTATTCTTGCACGCTGGTTGCGTGTCCATTCAAAGAAGGTGTCGGTTTCAAACAAATAGCCCAGCCAATTGACATTCCTTCGCTCTGTAGAAAAGAGCATGTGGTTTAAAATTCTACACCAGTAATTTTCTTTCGCCTGTGCATATCACGATTCCTTGTATATTTCAGTTGGACTTCCCCTTTCACTTTTGCCATTTTCCTTATTTCTTGTTTAAATGTACAGTACAGGGATTTACTAGAGCCATATATCTTATTTAATTGTGCACTAAGTGCCATTTTGTGACGTATATTTTTTATCGTTTCAAAGGCCACTAGTGCCAGCTGTATTTAATCCCTAACAATTTAAAGATTATCCTTTGTCAAGCGTTTATACACTTGTGTGTTAAACTTGGTCCCACCTGTCAAACAATAAAATAGGATCCCACAAAAGTAGATAACCGCTCTTCGACCTTTTCAGAAGTGCCGTGCAAAAATTTCGATTAATCAATTAATCGATGAAAAACCCTGCATCGACAGCGATTAATCGGTTAAAGGCTAAAATGATGAGCGATTAATCATTAACCGAATAAAAAATGAATCGACCACTCCTCAACGCCGCCCCCATTACTCCCTTCCACCCACGCGCGACGGAAGACGGTGCGTTTGCTTTCCGCTTTCTTCCTTCGCGTGCGCCAGATTGAGTCGCTATCGCCGGCTTCCCTCGCATGCTTTCACTCGCACATACAGCATACGACGCGCGGCGACGGTGTTATCGCCCTTGGAGTTTATACGGAACATCGCGGCAAGAGCGACGACAAAAATGCGCCTGGAGTGTCCGCATAATTGCCATTGTAATAACAACTTCCTATAAGCTCAAAAGCGGACATCATTTGGAGTCATTTCTCGTCCTAGACGTGCGATGCTTTTGTATGACCGTAAAATGCGCTCGCATGCTTTGTGCTGTTGAATTACTTCTGCGTGGTATACAAAAACCTAAGTGAATCCTCTTTGCTTGTAACTGCAGCTTCACTTTCGTTGCTACGTCGAACATGCTTGGAACAGCTCGTGGTACTGTGCCGTGGACGACATCGAGGTTTACGCATGCGGGGACCAGAAAGGTTAGACCATTAGCGGAAGTTTGCTGTGAGTATACACATTCGCCTAATGTTTAATCATTTGCGTTGCTTTTAAGCATTGAAATTAACGCTGCAATTCATCTCACTATTGTAAGTATACCCCACACCCTGTCTTAGGCCTACCCTGGTATTGTGATATTTTTTTTTTTTCATGAAGGGAGTAGCTGATTGCTGGCGCTGAGCTGTGCGCTGCCAGTCACCAGAGAAATATTCTCAACGCAGGAAAGGGAATCAGTTGCGACTTCGACAGTGGTCATCTGTGTAACTGGACGGATTCGCCGGAGCCGTCGGGCGCCGCTGGCCAATGGAGATTGAGTGACCTCCACTGGGGGGAGCCGCACTTTCCCGATCGAGACCACACCCGCGGCACGTCTGAAGGTGCGATGCCTTGGCGCTTTAGCAACCCAGATTTTCCTAACGCTTCGCAGTACAGAAGTGGCAGCGTTGTGTTGCTCAGATTGTACTTCTGTGCAGCCACCATGGTGGCTGTACGCATGTTTAGAGCGCGGGAACTGCGATTAGCTGTTCATTAAGAGCATTCTGCCAGAGGAACACCTGAGGCTGAATACGCAAAGCATTTTGTTCGTAAGTGCGCTTTGCCATTGGCCGGTCGCCTTCGCTGATAATATGTCCAGAATCACGATTGGTTGGTATTTGATATTATGAACAGTTCTAGCGTGAGAGCTTTTTGTGAACACGGGCCCTGGTTCGAGACGTATACTGCTTCTGTTCCGCATGAGCCTGAGCTGTAATACGGGCGGGATCCCGCTGTTCGTGCATCTCGCTTTTCATGGCTTAGCGTATACACTCTAAGAAAAGTTTACACCCTTCGGGGTGTATATTTGCCACACAACGATAATCGTCATCTGTCCTGCCCGCATTTCTTTTCTTGAAAACGCTGCGTTCGTTACTTTCCTGTCGAGAATGATATGTCATGCTGATAACGCGCATGCCGTTCATTACTGGAAAGTACCGGGCTCGCCGCGTTAAAGAAAGGAAATGCGGACAAGACAGGTGACGATTATGGTTGTTTTTTTAAATATACACCCCAAGGGGTGTAAACGTTTCTTAGACTGTAGTATATCGCCCAAGCTTATTAGATAGCCTATACCGCACGGGAAGGCAAGCTAGCACCGGCTAGGCAGCCACTAGAAGGGCTGGAAGTATACGTGCTTTATTGCGTTCGCGTCCTACCATTCGCCGCTGCGACCGCCACCTTTGCCGGGCTGGCTCGCTTGGCAGCGCGTGCGCAATATGCAAAGCCATCTCGAACCAGCGGTGCCAATGGCAAAGGGCGCTGACGCACTCGCGGACAGTTGGCCTACCACTGCCGCGCTGTAGGTAAGTGCTTTCGGACTGTACATGCGGCCTAGGCAGAGATAACCGTTCTTGCGCTTGTGTTTAATCAAAACTTTGTACAGGTTCACTTAAAGAACTTTGAGATCCTAGGCTGCGATGTTGTAGCGATGCCTTTTCCGATGATAATGCCTCTTCACGCGTCGTCAGTGGTCAGAGCGACGCCCCGCCGGGGTCATCAACGGGATTAGCAGGTAGTGAGTGGTGGATGATAAGAGTGGCATAGAATAGAGCGGAAGCATCGCTACAAAATAGCTGCCCTAGAGTGAATACCTTCTTTATGCGCCCATGTTCACTCCAGCCTGTTTTCGTCTTCCTATCTTCCCATCCCCCTTTAGGTATGGAGTAGCAGCCTGGGCGGCGCTTTGTAGCGGTGCCTTTTCCGTTACTATGCCGTTTCGCACTTTTCGCTCTTTGTCATGAGGGTTAAGAGCGACGCTCGGTCCGCGTTATCAATTGGATCAGACGGCTGTGAGCAGAGAATAGTAAGAGTTGCATAGAATCGAGCGCAAGACATCGCTACAATGTTGCGGCTATGCAGGAGGCCCCGAGTTTCTCGTTCGCGTGAGTTGCTCGATGGCAGTCAGTGCACCACGCACCACTGCAGCACGCGCAGCGGTGCGCGTGGTGCAGTTTGCACCGTCATCGCCCGCGCCGCGCGGGCCAATCTACCTTACGATGACGGTGCAAACTGCACCACGCGCACCGCTGTTCGCGCCGACAGCACTTGTGGTTTCGGCGATCTGAGTGACAAGACTCGCCGTATGAACTGCAAACTTTAGCTTCTGTTGTCTTTTATTTTTGTTTTTCACCTTTCGAATGTAAGAACCAGATCACAGGCGAAAATATTTCACAATTGGAGGATCGCGCGGTGCGGCCAAATCGGCAAATGCGTTCCTGTCAATGGTGATGACTGGACGGCGCGCGCTGTATCTTCACTTATGCTTGGGCCACGCGCTCCGCTGTTCAAGTTTCATTTTACGCTGATAGTACATGTGACGCCTGCGGCAGAAAGGATGATTCACATCCGCCGCCAAGGCCGTGAGGGGTGGCGCTGGCTAGTACTCCCCAATGTCAGTTCTAGTAGATAAACATAAATAAACCTGAAAGTTGATGGAAGAACGTCACCGCGGTAGCGCAACTGCTAAGAGCATCGCACGCGTAATGAGAATACGTGGGTTCGCCTCCCACCCGCGGCCAGTTGTTTTTTATCCAGTTTAATTTCTATTTATGTATCATTTCTTTAATTCAATTAAGAACTGCAGTTAATGTACCCTATGCTGTTCTTGGTGTCATTGTTGGCTTCTTATGAGAGGACTATATATATATATATATATATATATATATATATATATATATATATATATATATATATATATATATATATATATATATATATATATATATATATATATATATATATATATTTGCCGCCTTGTGTCTGTGGTTAAGACTGACAATAACAATAAAAATTGCCACTGTTTCCAAACTTGTCAAAAAATCTGTGTGTGGTCGTATTGCAGGAGGCTTCGTGTACGCTGAAAACAAGGATCAAAAGTCCGTGGTGAAGGCAGTCCTCATCAGCTCTACATGGGACGCCAGCTGGGTGGGAGGCGCCTGCCTCATATTTTGGCACTTCGCTGTCTTCAACCGGCCTGGAAGGTGCGGCACGTTGTGTTGGTCAGCGCGCCTTTGTTTGCCTTTGTTTGCTGGGCCAACTGCCGGTCAATGCTCTCCAACCACGTCGCCGTTGCCTGCGTTACTGCCGTCTGTCATTGCTGGAGTGAACAAGTACGAACGTGTTGGCCCCGGAGAACAGTGCCGGTTAGTCGTGGTCATGCGAGTAAAGCGGTAAAACACTGTCGTAATTTTATTTCAGCAAAATATACTGTCATTAAGCTTCAAACAAGCTTCGAAACGTATTACGTCGTTATTTCCAACAAGGCGCACGCGAACAATTACCTAACGTTGTTTATCATGCTTATTAAGCACATCGCTGTTTACGTCAAGCTTTATCTCATCAAGTGTCAGAAATGTCATGAAATGTTCCTACGAACAAGTTCTATATGAAATAAAAGGAACATATCAGCTACAATCAGCAGGAAAACGGCACTTCAAGTATTTGATCAACTGAGAGGACGAAGCAATCCACCAGAAAAGAAAAAATAATGCTCCATTACACTCTGCCAAGACATATTTTCATTACGATATCGTTGCACTTACGTGCACATAATATCATCTACCCTAGCGCTGGCCGATAAAACTGGCAACTGCCGAAATCTCTAGAGCAGCTCTTCTGGAGTGCGCTCGTTCCCCGGGCCTAGCAATGTTTGGTACCTTATAGCTGACCCATTATGTCTCATTAAGTGCTAATACCATATTACATTAATGCTGTTTGTAGTAGGCTTAGCTCATCGTCACTGCGTGAGATCAAAATTCGAGTGCACAATATTACCTACTGGTGGACAAACGAACGGAACAAAGGAGCATTTAAAAAATAGAATTATTAAACATGTTGCTCGAACATATTCCTATATTAGTGGAGCGTATCTAGCTTTCTCAGAAAAAGAATACACTAAATATTACGACTTATGAGGACGTTAAGCAAAAATACATTTAACCGCTTGAGTAACGAATTACGATGCACTGTCAATAAATGTGCCAATGTCACATAATTTTATTTCAAGGTGCTGCATGGAGGCTCTATTGAAGGAAAGCAAAGGTGGTTGGAAGATCATTGCTGCTTTTTCCAATGAGTACTCCCAATAACAGAAAATTAGGGGCCTTATAACGTAATACTATTCAAAAACGTCAAATTTACGTAACCGCCGACGCAAGCATCGGGCGGTGACCCGCAGCGTCGCCTGAACAGCCCACGCAAACGCTCTCCACGTTTACAGGAGGACACTTTTGTTCGTTTCAAAACGAATAACATTGCCTACATTGAGCGGTTTTTCTTATCTAACTGGCTGACAAGAGGCGAGGAGCGCGCTCAAGTGGAGAGGGTTCGATGGGGCCGAGCCAGCGTCTGCGATTGGTCCGCTTTCCCTTACTTAGCTTCCGGTAGCTTGTCTAAAATCGCGGCGGCGTGCAGCTGACAGTTAAAATTGCCTCTAAAACGGATCCTCAGCACAGTAGAGTTGGGAGAGCGATGTCGCATACGTGCCCAAAGGGTTCGATAACGTTGTACAGCCACGCAAGAAGTTTTCTTATACGCAAATAAACCCATGTTCTCCGGCATGTGCGAGTATTCAGTGCCTGAGCGATCGGCGGCACCCATCTTCTATTCCGAAAGGAATAGAAGATGCGTGCTTGGGTGGATGGGTGGATTTCCGAAAAAGTTTTTGACCAATCGCGGAGGGCTGATTGCAGAATTGGAATAGAAAAGTTTGGAATAGCTTTACGTTATAGCCCCTTGATTTCTACTTGATGTATAGTCAGTAAGTTGCATTTCTTTCATAAAAATATTTTATTCTCCAGCCCATACCAAATGTACAAGATAAATATTGGCTGTAGGCATGACGAGGAACGAAAAACTGCTGCTTCACCAATGATGACGGAACGCGGCACATAAAAATCCCGCGAATGCTGTAGTACTCCAGTAAAGTGCTTATGTATAGCAGTTCTGCAGTTAGATGTGAAGTACAAACAGCGGGTAAGCAGAAAGACCAATTGGCCTGCTGCTTGATTTCCATGTTTCTTTTTTCCTTGCCTCTACTGAGCAGGATTGGCAAAAAGAATTCGCCTCCACAAGGAGGACAGAACACCTGTCCTCTTTCTTCGTCCCCGTCATTTCTCAAGCACTTTACGCCTGCATCTACGAGTCCAAAAATGTGGACACCGTGACTTTGGGGGTTAATAATCTCAGATCTATAGATTAAGTCACATTTGCAAAGCTTTACTGCAGCTGCCTTCTGCCGCTACAATCTAAACATTTCGCATGACTAAACCGTGTACCATATAGCAATAAACAAAAAATAAAAATAAATGAGCACCAGTATTACTATCTCAGTATGTGTTCTTGTGATATGCGGTGAACCTTGAAATAGCTATTTGCGAAGCGCCCCATTTGCGAAGTTGGCTACACCAATATGTACGCTTTGATTTAACTGTTGGAAGGCCTATATATTTAGTAACTCAGCAGATAGATAGATATCAGGTAGGTCTACATGTTTTATAACTCAGGATGCTGGCTTTGTCGCTACTATTCCCAAGTGCGAATCACGAAGTCATGTACTGGTTAGAGGGCGGTTCTAATTATTATTGCGAAGCGATGAAAAAAAAGCATGTGCGCCCATTCTCATGAATTTGTGGGTGGCCGTTACAATCCGAAGGTTCGGAAATACGAAATCAAAGCGCTACTAATGACACATTCGGGTGGTCGCTTCAGATTGCTCCGGCAGCACTTCAAAGGTCGTTTAGACAGCAACTAAGCTATACTGCCAGCGTGAATGGGCTCGAATGTCGATAATGATATCTGATAAGCGCTATTTGCCCACGTGCGTAATACAGCTATAAAGCAACTTTCCATGTCCTTAGTACCTCTGCCCAGAACCCACTGAAGCGACCAGTCGAATGTGCCATTATATGCAGCGCCCCATTTTTTTTTGTCACATGGGAGAGACAAGGGAAAGAAACGTTAAAAATAATTGTTTCGATCACGTTCCTAAGCATGATTAAAGATATTTCCTGTATATTGCATCTATTTGTGTGCGCTGCGCAACAGGACTGCGATCCGCAATAGAGCTCAGTCGTGCGAAAGTTGTTGATTTCCGCCACACTGCGATGTCTAAGTTTTGCGGCTGCGATAGGGGTTGCGTGGCGATCCCTACGTCATATAGCTTATGGTGCCGGCAAAACAGCCCTTTGGCGTACGGCGTCCTCCTGGCATCGGAGCACCATCAAAGGCAATCGCAACTGTAAGACTAATAAATGTTCTTGATACAGTGAAGAAATTCTGTAAAAGCACCTAAAATGAGAATTAATAAGAGTTTT
This sequence comes from Dermacentor variabilis, assembly GCF_050947875.1. Classification (NCBI taxonomy): domain Eukaryota; kingdom Metazoa; phylum Arthropoda; class Arachnida; order Ixodida; family Ixodidae; genus Dermacentor; species Dermacentor variabilis. Next base: position 219,709,941 of record NC_134568.1, read on the forward strand.
TCGTGCGATGATTAAGCTCTGCTAGCAAACCAATTATCGAGGCCACACAATTTAAGAAACGTCGGCAGAAATAATGGCAAACACATCACTGAACAGAATTCTCAGCCATTCCTGCCTGAAATATTGTTTGAAAAATGTTTTGGCGAAGGAAGTTTTGCTTACAAACAAGGAGGGAGCGTCCATCAGTATAACAAATTAGTAGACTAACTCCACTGTCCAATGCATCTTTTCTCCTGATCTCTCGTAGCTGCAACCTGACCGCGTCGCCCATGTCGGGAGATCCCTGGTGGTCGAGCACGCATGAACTCGAGCGCGCATGGAAGCCGGAAGTCATTCGAGTGTGGCTACCGTCTGACCAGGTATTTTTTGGTGACACCGTGATAATAATATTTCGCGTACTGTAGAGTGCACGCTTTATGAAGCACGAAACATGGATAGAGATCATAAAGAGTTGGCGATTGAAGACTGAAATATAGCTTTACGACTAATCCCTTTGGGGAAAGGATTGCTCGTTAGACTTCGCTTACGACCCGAACTTGAGAGTAATATGGAAGGTCGTCTTTGAACATAAATTTTCGGAATTGCAGCTGGTCGTAAGATATTTAATATGCACGGAGAATTGCTATATTATTGCTATGATATTGGCTAAAGACTGATTTAACCCATTATACCTCTCCGCCATTAATCCTGCTATAGCGTCTCTCTTTTTCGTTTATAGATAATCCTGTCACTTTGGTATAAGACCGGAATCCGAAAATGGGAATTATGCTTTCGGCGCTTATCAACTGTGATGAAATTGCAGATATGGCTACTGAAATGTAGGATAATTCAAGGATGTGTCTAATTAAAAAAGGCGCTAAGGAAGCAGAACAAGAAGAATCGAGAAACAAGTCAGTGTCCACATGAAAATAAATTTGCTCTCACAAATTCATGTGATGACGCGTAGCGTGTCTGTGCTTTTCTTTTTATTATTGCTATAAAAGAGATTCTACTTACAAACTAGTCAATATCAACGCTAACTGTATTTTGCGCAGAGACTTGTTGGGGGGAAAAAACCACCGAGGACATCGTGGGGACAGCATAAAAGGGAATAAATTTGCTGCCGTTATATGTTTTTGCGCATTCATCGAGGAGTCAAGGTCTGTTAACCGTTATTTTCTTATTTTACCCGTTAAAAGAAAACACCCAATGACCGGCTCATTGATTACAGTGCTGACATAGCACCAAAAACAGAGTTTTAAAACATGACTATTTTGCGAGTTGCAATACAGAGGTCCTAAGTTCTATGTAGTTTAGATTTCATGGTTAATGTTACTATTTGTTTCCCACCCTTTTTTTTTTCAGCACCAGTATAGATTGGAGGCTTCTCTGACCGACGCCTTGATTGCCGTTGACGATGTTACGCTGACGTTTGGTGCATGTCCTTCGGAACGTGAGTGGAAGTCTTACAGAAAGATAAAATAAGATTCTTTTTTTCTGTGCACACTAACATTTCTGCAATTATAACTTCACTCCTCTACAAAAAATTCCATAACTACCGTTTTAGGTCTTTCATTCGTGTTACTTCGCTCTTTCTTCTCTGGTGTCAACTTCAACCTGTGTAATTGTGGTATTTTCGACGGGCCTCTACTTCCCGGCATAGCACCACACCACAGAGAAGGTAGCGTCTGCAACAGGCAAGGCGCACGCAAGTTTGTTTGTGATGCATTAAATAATGCTCGATTTATGAGATGGTACGACCGCGCCACTGCCGCTGCAATACTGCAGCTTTGCAGCGTTTATGCGCGCGTGTATAGACCGAGTGCGTTATCATAGTAACGGTACGCGTCGTTGCGAATGGATCCATAATAAATTAGCAAAAGTGTAATGAACCTCGGCCCTATCGAGTTTGAGCTCGCCATTAAATGTTTTACGGCATCAAGACATCAGGCAAGTGTACGCGCTAATAAGATTTAAGGCTTCTCTATGCAGGCCATGGTTCCCGTGCCTTATCTCCGTGCTCGCTATCATAGCCTGTCTCTCTATAGATAGTCTTCGTGGTTGACCGGCCATAAGTGTGATCGCTACCGCTAATCACACAGCTGCCTATATGTTCCTCGTTATTATATTTCCAGTTCTAGAAAAATATAGCGTGCACTTTTTCGGGAAGAGATCACAGGTAATTATTAGCCCACGTGCGGGTGACGAAAAGGAGAGGTGATAGCATCTGGACAAGATTGCATGAAGCTTTGATTTCTTGTGTCAGTGAGCTTCGCTACTTTGGCCTTCAGGGATATAAAAGTTGCGTCAGTTCGCGCAGTTGTTCATCACCAACAAAGCATACGCAGTTTCTAAAGACGCCTTACCACAACTTTCATTTTAACTACTTCTGGCGGTCATGACTTCAAGATTGGCGCAAGATACGTGTCTTTTCTTTAAATATATTTATTAACGACGTCTTTACAGCTCTAACCATATACTGTGCCTTCATTGGTCTTTCGGATGATTCGTGCTGTCGGCATACGTGCAACGGCTTCTTCTCCTGGTGCGCAGAGAGGGGACTAAGCTGCGATTTCGAGCGAGGCCCCTGTACGTGGACGAACGCGATAAGGAAGCGGAGAACCTGGGAGTGGCTCCTGCGTGGTGGACACCTCAACACTGACGTCCCGCAACCGTCTCTAGACCACACTCTGTCGTCCGATGACGGTACTCACTTCTTTTTCAGTATACTCTCTTATCGGTGAAACTACTTAAACGTCTAATAGAAATCACACTGTACGTTGCAGTTTTGCTTCAACCGTTTAGTACTGCGCAATTTATTTTGCGAGAATACAAGGAAAATATGAGCCTCGCAAATGTCTGGATTCTGATGCCGTGGCAGATATACTGGCGACACTTTCAGCAGTCACTTCAGAAAATGAAAATGTGTTCCTAATGACGCCTTTATTTGCTAACTTCGGGCCACGTGTTCAAATTTCACCGATGAAGCCTAGAATTTTCTGGGTCTATATTCCATCTTCTAATTTTCAATAATGGGGAAGATGTAGGTTCAGCTTCCACCCGCGGCAAATTATTTTTTTCGTCCACTTTGATTTCCTCTTACCATTTCATTTATACATTTCAATTAAAACAAGAAATAGCTCCCTGTATACTTTCCTTGGCTTCACTATCTGATGGCAATATACCGTCGTGACGGACAAAGATCAGGCCCCTTGGTTCATCTTTTTGTCGTTCATTAACGCGGTTGTGCCTAAAAACAATCACGGTTTGAATTTACCCCCCTACTTATAATTGTGTGCGCTCAAAGTGCGCTGCTCACGCACCGCCTCCATTAGAAAGACTTTAGGTACTTTGCCTCCTGAAAGCCAGCTGTTTGTTCCGCAACTCAGGGGCCCTATAACGCAAAACTATTCCGATCTGTTGTTATCCCAATCTCCTGACGTAAAATTTACGCAACCCGCTGTGTTTTTTGAAAAGCCCAATCAAACGCGCTCCTCTGTTATTGGAGGTCGCTTTTTTAGCTTTCAAAGTGAGTAGCAATCTCTACATCGAGCAGAGTTTTTCTTATTTAATTGGCTGAGAAGAGGCGAGGAACACGCTCAAGCGGAGAGGGATTCGATGGGGCCGAGCCAGCGCAGGGAAAGTAGATAACCAGATGAATAGGGCGATGACGGCATCTGCGATTGGTCCACTTCCCCTTACTTAGCTTGCCACGGAGGCGTGCAACGAAACGTTAAAAATTCCCCCACAACGGATCCTCAGCAAAGAAGAGTTGGCAGAGTGATGTAGCATACGCGCCGAAAGTGCTCGATAAGGTTATACTGCCATGCAAAAAGCTTTTAATACGCAAATAAATCAATGCTCCCCGGCAGCTCCGAGTAGCTATAGTGCCAGAGCGATGGACGGGCAGTCATCTTCTATTCCTTTCGGAATCGGGCAATCTCCGGCTATTCAGAAAAAAAAATTTCACTTTTGTTCGGCATATTAATGCGTCTTTAACGCGTACACATCACGTTGACGCGGTGAGTTCTAGCGATTTTTTAACATCGCGTGACAGACAAGCGAGTTAGGCTCAGCCCGACAACGCTTGATAAACAGCAGAGGGCTAATGACGAAAAAGGCGTCGAATCAGAAATAATTATTGGGGCGCTATAACGTAGAACTATTCCAAAGTTTTCTATTCCAATTCTGCAATCAGGGGCCATATAACGTAAAACTATTCCAATATGTTTCTATTCCAATCTTCTGACGTCAAATTTGCGTAACCACCAACGCCAACACCGGGCGGTCACCCGCAAGGTTGTCTGAACATACCAATCGAACGCTCTCCTCGTTCATAGGAGGTCACTTTTGTTTGCTTGAAAAACGAATAACATTGCCTACACTGAGCGGCTTGTCGTATCTAATTGGCTGACAGGAGGCGAGGAGAACGCTCAAGTGGAGAGGGATTCGATGGGGCCGAGCCACTGCACTGAAAGTCGATAACCGGATGAAGAGGGTGGCGCCGGCGTCTACGATTTGTCGGCTTTCCCTTACTTAGCTTGTGGTGGCTGGTCGAAAATCGCGGCGGCATGCAACGGAAGCTCAAGAATGACGCTAAAACGGACCCTCGGCAAAGAAGAGTTGGCAGAATGAGGGGGTAAACGTGCCGAAAGTGCTCGAAAACGTTACACGGCCACGCAAGAAGTTTTATTAAACGCAAATACACCCATGCTCTCCAGCAGGTGCGAGTAGCCAGCGTCTGAGCGATCGGCGGCAGCCATCTTCTATTCCTTTTGGAACGGGGCAGTCTGCGGCTATTCCGAAGAAAATTCAGTTTTGTTCGGCATATTAATGCATCTCTATCGTGTACACGTCACTTTGACACGGTGAGTTCTTGCTGTTTTGTGACGTCGCGTGACAGGCAGGTGAAGTGGGTGCAGCCCGAAAACTTTTTACCAATAGCCAAGGGTAATTGCGGAAAGGGGTCGAATCAGAAATAACTGTTTTTCTTTTTTCTGTCAAATCATGCATAATGAGTGTGTACACATCATATCAGATGGGGAGCTATCGCGGTTTTCGTGACGTCGCGTGACGGACAGGTGAAGTGGGGGTGGTCGAAAACAGCTTTTGACCAATCGTGAAGGGCTGATAGCAGAATTGGAATAGAAAAGTTTGGAATAGTTTTACGTTATAGCGCCCCAGCTCTTTGCAATTGGTCAAAAACGTTTTTGGAGCAGCCCCACTTCACCTGTCTGTCACGCGGCGCCACGAAAACCGCGATAGCTCCAAATCTGATATGACGCGTACACACTGATTATGCATGATTTGACCGAACAAAAACAACAATAATTATTTATGATTCGACGCCTTTTCGCCATTAGCCTTCGGCTATTGGTCAAAAGTTTTCGGACTGAACCCACCGCACCTGCCTCTCACACGACGTCACAAAACCGCAAGAACTCGCCAAGTTAAAGTGACGCGTACGCGTTAAAGATGCACTAATATGCCGAACAAAACTGAGTTTTCTTCTGAGTGCCCACAGGCTGCCCCGTTCCTAAAGGAATAAAAGATGACTGCCGCCGATCGCTCAGGCAATGGCTACTCGTACATGCGGAAAGCATGGGTTTATTTGCGTGTAATAAAACTTTTAACGTGGCCCTGTAACGTTTTCGAGCACTTTCGGCACGTTTACGACATCGTTCTGCCAACTCTTCTTCACTGAGGATCCGTTTTAGCGTCATTCTTAAGCTTCCGTTGCATGCCGCCGCGATTTTCGACCAGCTATCGCAAGCTAAGCAAGGGAAAGCGGACCAATCGCAGACGCCAGCACCACCCTCTTCATCCGGTTATCGATTTTCAGCCCCATCGAATCTCTCTCCACTTGAGCGTGCTCCTCGCCTCTTCTGAGCCAATTCGACAAGACAAGGCGCTCAGTGTAGGCATTGCTATTCATTTTTCAATCAAACGAATGTGACCTCCTAAGAACGAGGAGAGCGTTTGATTGGTCTGTTCTGACAACCCTGCAGGTGTCCGCCCGATACTTGCGTCGGCGGTTACGCAAATTTGATGTCAGGAGATTGGAATCAAAACATATTGGAATAGTTTACGTCATAGGGCCCTTGTTCTCTCGTTCGGTCTAATGATGCATAACCAGTATGCACACATCATATCAGATATTCGCGGTTTTTATGACGTCGCGTGACAGACAGGCCAAGTGGGGGTGGCCAGAAAATTGTTTTACCAATCGTGGAGAGCTGACTGCAGAATTGGAATAAAAAAGTTTGTAATAGCTTTACGTTATGATGCCCCTGGATACAGTCGCGCTCGCGAAGGTTATACTATCGTCTCCTGTTGACATCACTCTTTCGCCAAGGCATTCGGACTTCCTCATTTTGAAATAACGCGGAGGAAGGACTAGTTATTAACCGCTTCTACAGCAGGCTCTCGCGATTTCGCGACAAAGTGGTTTTGAGCTCGTAACTCGGCACGGGCGAATTAATCATTCAAACTATAAATCACTGAGTCAAATCAGTCAATCAAACTTAGCCATAGAAAATGCCCACCATAAAGCTAGACAAGTATCAAGGTGGCCATTCTTGAAGACTGTTTGACAACCTAGAACTTCGCTTCAAAATAACCTAAAACAACGACTTTTAGCTTACGAATGAACATTCACAATCGATTCCGTGCGCTGTACTTTACCGTGTAAGTTGCGTATTTGGCCCTAAACAAACAACATCCTGTTTTGGATATTATAAAGAATATTTATCATAGAAAAAAATAATTGCATTGTTAAAATCAGCTGGTAAAAGTACATTAACTGTTGAAATTTCATTCGAATTCCTTTAAAAGTAATAGTGTTATTTTAAGTACTTCGTCGCCCTCTTAATAAATAAAAGTATGTCGGATTCTGAGGCCACGTGTAGTTGTCCAACAATAATATGTGGGCGTGTCACACCTCGAACTTAGTAAACAGGGCTCTGCAGGCGGGTTTTCGAACGACACTGAAAGGGGAGATAGATTGAATGGGATAAATGAGAGGTCCAACGAGACTGGCAACCCCAAAAGGTTTGGGTGTCTGCATCCATTGAAGTGCACAACCATTTTACAACATTATAATATGCGAGGCGGTTATTCTTTTATGTCGAAGTACGCACAATGAGAAAACGTGCGGATATAAAGTAATTTTTTTTCGCACTAGACACCCATTTTATTTTTTCGTAAATCTTCAGATTTCACCAGGGAGTTAGAAATGGTCGGACACTTAATTTGGATGCGCTTACCTCACATACATGTAATTTTAGCTGCAATTGAAATGTTTTTTTTTTCAGACAAGAAAGAACACAAACTCGAGAAATGAAAGATGAAGGCGAATATCTTGAGGTGCAATAGATACACAAAAATTTAGCAAAATGGAATAACCCCAGAGAATGGCTGTCCTCAACTGCAAGCTGCAACTTCAAATATTTTCATGCCACCTAAATAGAAAATCCACGATAGACACATGTGCTTTAATTTGGTACATAAATTTCGGAATTATGAAATATTGATACTGATAATTACTCAGTCCATAGCTTTAAATTAAGTAACCCTGAATTATGTCTAATTAGGGCTGTCGATAAATTTTTCGTAAACTGTGCGACACAGACACGGACAAGAGCCAAGGAAGTGAGGGGACAGGCGCTGACTTCCTCAGCTCTTATCCGTGTATGTCTTGCGCTGTCTACCCAAGATGAAGCTAAACCAACTCACCCAAATCTAAGTTTTGTTAAGCTGCCGACAAAACTCAGTCATAACGACGGAGTTAGCGTATGATGAGGAGTATATTTATAAATCTTGTTTGCCTGACATAATCTCGTTCGAGAAAAGAAGCGCACAGACGTACTATTCCTCGTTGTTTCTCACTCACGTATATAAAAAATTCGTTTCCAGTTCACGCTGTGAAGCTGGCCGGACAGTGAAGCTGTAAACCACAACCAGAACGATTACCCATTGCGACACAGCTTGAAATTATTAACATGGTGACATTCACATGCACTTTACATAATTATCAGCCTAAAACGTTTCAACGACCGGCGACTTGGCTTGCGCCGCTACTTCGCGCCCCTACAAAGAGTGGACGAGAGAGAAGAGAAATGAACTTAAACCACACTTTTACAGCACCTCGTATGCACGCTGCTCTTCAGGAGGCCTCACTAGTACGTGGCCTTCCAATAGCGCTGTCACAACACAAATCAGTTGCTAGGTGGGTTTGTTTTTTACATACGAAAGTGTGGTTACGTCACTCCCTGCTTCGTATGCTACAGTTACCGCTTCCAGGCAACTGCAGTTTATGCGACCGTAACCTTTGCCGGGAAGTGCTTACGGTGAACGCTATGCGCGAAGGCGAGCTTTGCAGTCCGGCGCCTGTGTATGTCCTTTCTATGTGTACGTGTACGTGTCAGATGTAATTGCGCTGCTTCAATATCATGGCTCACCAACTAGCCCATCAGTATCTTTTGAGCTTTCTGGTTCTTTTCGTTTCTTTCCCCCGCACGGCTGACGCCGCCGCTGTCGCAGATCCGAGCACCATCTGCTGGTGCCGCAAGGAACCCAGCGGCGCACGCGGCGCGCGCCTGCCGAGATTTTACCTACGGACACGACATACCCATTGGGAGGTGGAGCTATACAGCTTCGCTGTAAAAAAAGGGGGGGGGGGCAGGACATTTGCAACATCCTTATCTTGAGCGTTGCAGGGATGCCTCCCCGCTGCATGCAGCATAGAATTGCTGTTAAGCGGTTCCGGAGTTGCTGCATCGTTTATTTACGGCGGTCTATAGGGCATAACAAAATAAAATGAATCTTTACTTACTAACACAGACACTACCACATAACTTCATCCTGCGACGTGGAACTTCGTTTGAAGGTAGTGTTAAGGATTTTTTGAACACAGAGTCGTATGATGATGCGATTAAACGAAAAAAGTCGCAGTCTCGCCCGAAAGGCGAAGCATCGATTGCGATAGCAAAGACAAGAATACGAAGTAAAGATAGTAGTTTTGTTGGCTGTATAAACTTGGAAACATTCATTTACTTACTGCATTACCAAGCATGCTCTCAGTACACAGAGGCAACATGAACACATCACACGCGATGGCCGCGGACACTCGCTGTCAAAACGCTGACGTGAGCAAGCGCGGCAGCAGCAGCGAGCGAAGTGACCTTCGTGCTGCCTATCGCTTCAACGCGAACCGAGCGGCGGAAACACAGCACGCACAAAGGTATGAGCCGTCAGCAGATCGCTGTCAAGATAGGGCGCGCGCGACCGCGCAAGGTTACGCAAGGTACGCAGTTGCTGGCGGAGTAGAAACCATCCCCCTTCCTCCGCGCTGTCTCCCCGCTATCCTCCCTTTGCCTAATTGAGCCGCGAACGCCAATTCCCCTTGCGCCCGGTCGCGAAATACGCAGTTGCTGCCGGAGCCCAACGCCCCCCCCCTTCCCTCTTTACATCTCCGCACGGCCTTTCACGGGATGGAGAACGGCGCGTTTGCTCTCCACTGTCCTCGCTCGCGCGCGCCAGATTGAGCCGCGATCGTCGGCTCCCCTCGCGCGATTTCACTCGCACATACATCATATACGGCGCACGACGACGATGTTATCGCCCTTGCACTTTATGCGGAACATCACGGCGACGGCGACACCGACCACAAGAATGCGCCTAGACTGTCCATATAATTTCTATTGCAATCATATCAAAATGCATTTGACAAAATCAAACAGTCGTCACTATACACTCAATAAATTCTGGTTACTATAGAACTTGATATACACGCTGAGCTTACATAGCAAAATGTCGCAAAATAATAGAATCTGTTCTTCATTAATTTCTTGATTCTAGGAATTGTAACGCCATTTCTCCCCGGCATATCCAGAACCGTCAACCGCTAGATGGTGAGGTCTAGCGCAGTACAATGACTAATTGTGGAACTTTTTTGTCTTTGCAACAACCTTGTGCCAGGCTCATTCATGCTCGTCAGCGGCCGTGAAATGCAACAGGCGGGCACCGCTGAGCTGCAGAGCGAAGTCGTGGACCTGAACACGCCGGGAGCACAGTGCATGGACTTCTGGTACACGGTCCACGGTTCTCAAGGAGCCCAGATCACGGTAAGACGCACGTAGGCACGCTAACAATCGCCGGTGGCCTTTCGTTGAAAGAATGATGGATAGCTTCTACAATTTGGTGACGGCAGCGTAGTGAAGATGACTAGGTGCTCTTAATTTTTTTTTATTTCAACAGAATAATGTGGTTTCTTATACCTTTCTGACATTTTTGTCTTGCTAAAGTTTGTGTATTGCGAAATATGGCCTCCGCATACTGCATATAGCACGTATTGTAACACAGAGTGAATCTACATGTAAGGTCAACGTTTGTCGTTAGTATAGGATTCCGTATACTATTAAAACCGGAAAAGAAACAATTACCCTTCACTAAACATTTGCCGCTTCTTCCCAAACATACTTTTTTAAGCTCGAAAAGATACACTTGAAGAAAGAAAGAAATGGCAGAGGAACGCCACAACCTGTTTAATATGGGATAGATGAAAACTGTATTACTACAATGAGATGGAAACCGTACCGCTAAAATTGTAATGGCGCCGTTGGAGAAAACGGCTTGTTACGTCACGCATCAGGGGTCGAGAAGTGTGCCTCGAACGCGTTTTCTATCAGTGGGCTTGTTTTATGCATCAGCTAAATAGAAACGCTTTTTTCTCGGCCCGGTTTATTGCACTCACGCTGATTAACTTATCGCCTGCCACAGCACATACCTGTGTTAACAAGGTCATGGGGTCAAATTCCAACGCAGCGTTTCCTTTGTCGAAAAGCCGACAAAGTGGAGGAAACACAGCCGAAGTTGAGCTCATCGCGTGGCAATTAAAGAGAATGTCAGCATCACCAGACAACGCAAAAAAGCATGACTGCAACAAGAAGCACGCCAGGCGAGATGTTACTTGCTACACTCTCGCCTGGAAAGGCGTCATCGTTAGGTTATAATGTAAGCATCCTATTCCAATGGCTATTCTTCCTTTCGCCGCTTCGTCAATGGTCCAAGCGCCACTCTGCCCAGGTTATCAACGGAATCGGCGAGGCGTCAACCATGGATGATAAGAAAGTAACAGAATCGAGTGGAAGGAAGCCTTAAATTATACCGGCCTGGACCCGTATTCACAAAAGCCTCTTATGCTAGAATTGTTTGTGGGAGCAAATTCATACCAATCCTGGTGCTTGATTCCGGAATTCCCGAGTTCTCACTTCGAATCACTACGGCGGTACAAAGGCAGGTGGTGAACACAAAAACATATTTTGAAGAAATCAACGCTAGTCGCGTATCATCGATGTTGCTAGATTCAGGCCAGGGAGAGCTAGTATAGCGGCCCAAGACGATTGCATTAGTGAATAGAGACGTGAGTGGGGAGGTCACGCCTGATTACGGTGACCATGCCCTGCTTTCTCGCTCAATCTAATTGACGAAGAGTTCCCCGGCCAAAGTGTGAAGCTTCAACCTAAACATCAATGCATTTAGTCACAGATATCGAAGGCGTATTTACCAAAACTGGTGCTTAGCACGGGATTGTTGCTAAATGTATAACGGGAGTTTCAGAGAACACTTTCAAATTTTTTAAAAAATTGCCTGTGGCAATAGCACAGTTTTAGTCCATGAGCTGCTCTTCTCGAAGAGGCGGGCATTACTTGCACAAAAAATGAAATGCATATTCGACTAATTAATAGAAACGGACTAATTACATTTTTAACTTATTATCTTATGGCACGTATTGCAATTTACAATTCTAGCCGCGGAGTTCGCGAGAGGGATCCACTTGGAACGAATTCTCATGATGACACCGGTTTCGAGATATTTATTCGTGAACTTTGCGGAGAAATGGATTTTCGTACCAGTTACTTTTGTGCTTCAATGCATAAAACGGCGTTTTGTTAAGAAAGTGAGTGGAACGACAGTGCATTTTTACCGCAAGTTTGACGGCGCATATCTCGTAAATAGTGTGACCCAGACAATTATTTTCAAGTGGATGTTCCTTGCAGTCTCAGCCGCTAGAATTTGTAAATGTGTGCCATAATTACTTAAAAACTTCATTAATGAATTTTTGTTAATCGGTTGATTATGCATTTCAATTTTTTTTTGCAAATAATGTTCGATCACTTCGAGTAGACCAGCTCATGGACTGGAATTGTGCTATCTGCCACAGGCAAGTTTTTAAAAAATTTGAAAGTGTTCGCTGAAACACCCTGTATTACTTCGTTAATGCTCGCCTTCTGTTCAGCAATGGGGACGTGTGCACTAGAGTGATTATTCAAATTGGTAATTAGTTAAATTTTGTTAATTATTTGTCTCGCATATAATTCCCGTTTCTTCAAGTATTTCAGCTGATGAGATGGAATTGCCATATCTACCACAGGAGATCTTGGGTACATTTGTTCCAATGAACATAGGTAACTCGGTATACGGTAATCAGTATTTGAAAAAATCTTGCCTACATTAGTGACACAAACTGATTGTATTTATGACATGGAGCTATATAATGCTACCTACACTTATAACAGGTGCCATTAGGATCTATAGTGCATACAGTCATGTATTCGAATAGTTACACTTGTGCGACTATTTATTTTACGAATGTACGGATGTGCCCTTCGTAAATATAATGTGGCATTGAAATTAAGACCAGTGTTCCTTACGCACCTTTGTGAGGATTTCAAGATTTATATTTTTGAAACCCTTTGATGCCTTATCAGATGTCTCTTCAATTTCGGGACTTAATATATGAGTTCTTTCGTCTAATTATTTACCTCTGTCCCAATCAACACTCCACGCTTTTATATCTCGCAGTTCAAGGTTACTGTACATCGAAACACGCCTCACTCGAATCCTCAGTACGAAGAACTGTGGTTCCACAAAGAGGGAAACGTCACTGCATGGCAACTCGGCCGAGTCAAGATTCCTCGACAGCACAGGGTTAGTGCACGACGATTCTTTGCTCACTCATGAGTGTGCTTATCGCACCTTATGGTATCTCAGTGAAAGACAGAAATCGTGAAGAGCTATTTTCATTACTGCGCCACGTGAATTATGGTTTCTGCATGCAATGCTGAGGCTGTGTAGCTCAAAATGGAAGGCGCTTCTTTGACACACGGCTGCACAGCAGTGTGTAATGGCGTCCCATTGTGCGTCTGGCGTGAAACCTATACTTGTGTACCTCTGACATCGGCGGACTTTGTGCCAATCTGAATTTTATTCTGGAAGACTTCCACGCTTGCGTCGCTGCACCTTCTTATGTTTTACTTAAGTATTAATCAGTGCAACAATTTATATATTTTGTCTTTACTTTATTTTTATCATCATTTTAACGAAATGAAAAAGAGTAATCGTCGCCAGCTTGCGGTGACTCCACTATTTCTTTTTATGTCAATAATAAAAAAGGAAAAAAAAAAGCTTCGTTTTTGAGGGGGGGTTGTTGCACACGTTACACTGCTTAGTGCTCGTCCTCTAGTACTGTCTGCGTAAAATGAAACGCGAGCGAGTCAAAACAAACTGGAACGTTCGACTGCATCTGCACGTCCCCCATTGTCTGTGACATTGGCAGCAGTCAGGATCCAGATGCGGAGTTTCGCAACAGCAGTACCTTTAGCAACAAGCTACGTAGCAGGAACACGTCGCCCCCACTTTTATCTCTTTTTCTCTTGCTCCATTTCACGTTTCAGCCGACGTTTGTCAGACAGAATCGATAACGCAAAACGCGAAAAATGTGTCAGCACCTTCATGAAGTGTCGCTGTCGCCTTTACAACGTTTGCGCATGCTCGAAAATATCAGGTGTCTCGCGTGGGATAGTGTGCGACTACTGTCGATTATGGCGCAATTGTTTGTATGAGCAAAAACCTTTGTGTAATTCATTTACGCAACCCTCTGCATCTGACGCATTTTGGTTTTTAAGTGTTCGTTTCTTCTTGGAAGGGACTTACTGATGATGTGACTTATTGAATATTGTTGCAACATCGTACGGTATCAAATATAATGGAAAATACAGTTTCCGTCAGCTATTTAATCACCTGCACCTTCTAAGAAACGAATTAGACGTAATAGAAACAAATACGGTCCGAAAGCACTTTTGATGTCCTTGTGAAGGTTAAAAATTAAATGAGGTTTTACGTGCCAAAACCACGATCCGGTTAAGAGGCGCAGAGTAGTGGCGGACTCTTGTTCAATTTTGACCACTTGGGGTTCTTTAACGTGCATATAAATCTAAGTGCCCCCCCACGGGTGTTCATGCATTTCGCCCCCATCGAAATGTGGCCGCCGCGGCTAGGATTTGATCTCGCGACTTCGTGCTTGGAAGCGCAACACCAAAGCCACTAAGCAAAGACGGCGGGTCCTTGTAAAGGTAGTCTAACTAGAGAGCTTAAGGGACCTGATAACACACACACAAGCACGTTGTTTGTGGGTGTGAGCTTTCGTGTCGCCTTCGCGCCGTTAGAAAAACTGTACAAAAAACTGTAGCTATTTGCCCAATAACAAGTTCTTTTTTGCAATAATCATCGGGTGTCCGCTGTCTGTGATACGTAACCTCTGAATGTTGCGCAGATTCCTCCCTCCCTCCCCCCACTACACACACACACACAAACTTTTTTTTTACTTTGTAATGTTCACGCTGCTGGGCTCAATCGATGTTTTCAAAACCTGAAGCAAAGAGGATAAAGAGGCGTGGTAGAATGTCATGTGTGCAAACGAACAGGACCTGGCGCGACATATGCCACCAATTCCCCCCGTTTTTTTTTTCTCCATCTTAATATTCGCTTTATGCACAAACAGGACATTCTGGATGAGTAACTGATCATACCACTGCCCTGTGGCTGTAGGTGACGTTCGAAGCTGCTGTGTTGCAAAGCCGTGACGGCTACATAGCGTTGGATGATATCGGCATCTACATCAACGATGATTGCTCAACTATGCCAGCAGAGGCCACAACCGGAAAAGCAGGTAAAATCAGTCGCTATAATCAATTTTCCTATCTCTCTTTGTTCATACTAGCTGTGATTCGCTAACTGGGTTATATTCTTTTCAGTATACTGCTGATCTCTTTCTTTCCCTTACGCCTTTCCTCTTTTTGGAAGCGAAAGCGCGAGTATCAATTTTGACGCCTGCTACTTCTAACCACGGGTATTCGTTAGCCGAATCTTATAAAATGGACTGATCTCAGATAATTATCGCCTTGAAACTTGTAATATAGTAATACAAGTGCATCTATATACTCTAATTAAGAATATAATGGCAAACCGTTAGTCAAAGGGTTGATGATTTTGATAGTAAATCGAACACTGACAAGATTGCTCTCATCAAACAAATTGATGATCTAGAAAACCGTTGTCGATGCAACAATCTCGTCATCATAGGGATAAGAGAAAATGCGCACGAAACAGAAGGTGTATTACGAAAGAAAGTCGACGACGGTCTCCTAAATGCAGTCCTGGAACTGAACATTGATTCAATTGAATGGGTCCATTGATTATGAAAGCGGCAAGAGCGTAAAGATCGCCCCATCATCATCAGTGTTTCAGATTTCAGGTATAAAACGAAAATCTTCGGAAGCTGTTTAAACTTCGAGGTTAGAAATCAGTGTATTGACGATTTTCAAAGCGAATTGTTGAGACTCGCAAACACTTGTGGGAGTTTAGTGTTGAATAGAGAAAAAGTGGGCAAAAGTGAAACTTATGCTGGACAAAATAAAAATGAATGTTGTGGTCTGTGGTTGAAATGAGGCTACTAATAAGCGCTACAAATGCAAATTGCCTCCTGAAACAGGTAACGATTGACTTCATCACTGTGCTTCTTCCCAGTTGAAGACAATAAACATAAATGTCAAACATTTTAAATAAAATTGATCATGTTGAGGCTGTAGTACTAGAACGTTATTCTGATGTTATGGTACTTACCGAGACATGGTTAAAGAAAGATATCTTAGATGCTAAGGTTACGCCTCCTTGGTATAAAACACTAAGAAAACACTATGAAACTAGAGAAGGTGGTTATGCCCTTTTAATTAAGAACCATGTATCTATCAGTATTATTCTGCCTGTTACCGATGTCGAAGCTCTTTGGATTAAAACCCATCTAAACAGTCGAACAATATTTATCGGTGGCATGTATAGACCACCAAACTTCCCAGTAAATATGCTTGAAAACCTAAGAAGCTTTATGGAATCGCACCTGCAGTAGGAAGACTATATCATCTTATTAGGATACTTTAATCTCCTATGAATTAATTGGTCGACGCGCTCTTCAGACGGCACTGAAGTTACAAATTGTGATCAAGTGCTGGAACATGCATTCTACTATAGTTTGACTCAATCGTCTCAGCTTGCACTCGTGCGAGTCCAACTGCTTTCTCAGTCATTGATTTAATATTCTCGTCTGGTTACTTATCGTCGTTCTTCAACTGTGAAATTTATGAAGGCCTATCTGATCATAAAATGGTTATAATGTCTTCAGATTTGTCTCCCAATGTTTCACACCAGCACGATAAAATTAAGATTCCAAACTTCAAAGCCACAAATGATCTAGCTATATTGGACGACTTATAGCAGTCTTATTATTCGTTTCTGGATATGTACAGATCATGTAGCAGTACTGAATAACTGTGGCAATTTTTTCAAGATATGGTAGCATTCTGCTCACGAAAATTCATCCCTAAGCGTTATAAAAATGCAAGAAAAAGAAACTCATAGATAACTCACGAGTTAGTACACGTTAAAAGGCAGCTCAATGGAAACGGAGGGCATGCACGCTGAGTCCAAGCTCTGAAAAAAAAAAAGAAGATGCATACAACGTTTAAGTAAAGCCCTCAGACATAGTGCAAATACTTTTAAAGTTAATTTCTACAATCTAAAGTTGAAGCAATTTCTCAAATATGTCCTGGACAAGTTTTGAAGGTACCTGAATCCACAAGCCAAGTTGTTTAGTGCGCATGCCCACGAATGTAGCTAAGAGCTCGCAGAGGCTTTCAATTCTTTTTTTTTCTCTTGAGCTTTTTATGTTTGATGATGGTACCTTGCCTAACTTGGCTGATTATTCAGACAGGCTTCCTATTCAGGTTATAACGATTACTGAAGAGGGCATCCTGAAACTTCTGCTTTACGTTCACATTAAAAAGCGCCCTGGACCTGACCAAATTCCTTACGATTTCCTGTAGAAGTATGCCGAGTGGGCATCGAAGTATTTGAGAATAATTTTTAAATCATCAATTAGTAATCGCTCGCTTCGCTCTGCTTGTAAGCGCGCAAAAATTGTGCCCATACATAAAGGTGGCCCCACTACCGATGCTAGCAACTACCGACCTATATCACTGGCAAGCACTTGTTCTACCCGCCGTGGTTGCTCAGTGGCTATGGTGTTGGGCTGCTGAGCACGAGGTCGCGGGATCGCATCCCGGCCACGGCGGCCGCATTTCGATGGGGGCGAAATGCGAAAACACCCGTGTGCTTAGATTTAGGTGCACGTTAAAGAACCCCAGGTGGTCAAAATTTCCGGAGTCCTCCACTACGGCGTGCCTCATAATCAGAAAGTGGTTTTGGCACGTAAAACCCCAAATATTATTATTATTATTATTAAGCACTTGTTCTAAACTACCTGAGCACGTTGTATCAAAATACTTATTGGCAGACATTTATAGAACATAATTTAATTTTTCCAGACGAAAATTATTTCAGGAACGGTCTATATACCGTTACACAGCTTAGTGAACTTGCACATGACGTTTCTAGCATAACTAATGCCCGTGGTAAACTTATATAATATTCTTGGACTTTGCAAAGACTTTCTATAAGGCGTCTCATACAAATCTATAGCTTGAAATCAATGTTACCTTCAAAAACCCCGCTCTTACACGGTGGTTCGATTCCTATCTTGCACAAAGAGAGCAGTATGTACAATTGGGACGTCAACAATCTAATTTATTTAGTACCCCAGGGAAGCGTCTTAGGGCCCCTCTTTTTTCTGGTCTTCATGAATTATTTGCCTGTAGATACTACTGCTCAAACAAGAACGTTCGCAGACGACTGCATAATATACAAGGACTATAGAATCACCGAACGATCAGGCGGAACCTAATCTCAAATTACAAAAAATTAAGGCATGGTGCGATACAACATAAATAATCGGGCCTCATATTCACATCCGACTCACACTGCAATCTTCATATAGAAAGAATCTGTTCAAAAACCAACAAATTCTACGAGTATGTGGGGACTACGGCGAAACTTGCATTGCACCTCACCAGAAATTAGATTTGTAGCATATAAAATCTTCCTAAGTTCCATCATTGAATACGCCGGAATTGTATGGGATCTCTATACCCAAACAAACCACCTAAAACTTGAAAAAGTCCAGCGTTGCTTCCAGGTTTATATTTAATAAATATCGTCGTTGTTACTCTCGACTGGACTATGTCAACTCGCTGACCTCCCATAGCTAGAAAAACGAACCAAATATGAGGGACTAAAATTTTTCTTCTGAGTAATCCACAATCAAGTAAAAAGTAAGATAAGCATTTTCAAATTAAAACTGACCAAACCATCTGACACCGACACCGTATGTACATACCCTTTCCCCCGTAGCCCTTACTGCTTATAGCCGGTCAGAACTTTGATGCAGGCCGACCTCTTAGCTTTTCCGCCATAATATATATATATATATATATATATATATATATATATATATATATATATATATATATATATATATGAAGTACAGTTTCTTTCAGCGGGCCATTAAACATTGGCATACTTTACCGGACTCGGTTGGCCACATCAAATTCTGCCAGTAAATTTTAGAAAAACCAAATCGCCTTGTGTCCCTTGATGCTCTGTCATAATACGGTTATCATGTTGAGTGTGACTTATTTTTCTTTGGTTTACCCTTACGCAAGCTCTTCGTTGTTTAATCTCTCGATTTTGATGTATCAGTAATGCCTTTTTTTTTTCTTGCAAATGCACTCTTTTTGTTTATGTACGCTATCCACTCCTGTTATAGCCCGCAAGGGCTGACAAGTATGAATAAGTAAAAAATTAATAACTATGTGTTATTTACTGCACTGTATGGCTCGCGATAGGTATCAGTCTCGCCGAACAGAACAGCTGCAGAACTGTCGTGTGCATAGCCTCTGTAGCTTTCCTTTTATCGTTTTGTAAAACTTATTTGCGAACGCACACTGCACTTTAGTTTGCGCGAGCTTCGTCCCATTCTCCTGGGTAACGCTTCCACACTTGATGGCAGTGAAATGAAATACATTTGTAGAGGAAGAGGGATTTCGTAGCTGCACTGCTAACCATACACTTTGTTTTCTCGTACATGCAGCGTACGTCATACTCGAGTGCGCGTGGAACACACCGAGCAGATGTTCCTGGAGTCGTCCGGACGAAATTGTGGGAACTTGGAAACTGGGAAGCCGTTTTCCACCAAGATATGCATTGGCTCCAGCTGCCTCGCCAAACGGGAAACCCAGTAAGCTACTTCCCCGCTTTAAGGCTGCTTCGAACTGTGTGATCGTTGTATACCTTAACCCAAAGGGATTAACGTGTAAGTGTTTAACCAATGTTGAAAGGATATCGTTGTCAGTGAAATTGTGGAACAACCGCGACATTACTTGCTTCAATACATTGTTCACATTACTGGCGCGAGTGGCGTTCTCTCTTCATATTAGGTAAAAATGCGTGATAAACGGTCAAGGACAAAGAGGGTGGCTGTTATTTCAGTGATTCCGTGGCGTTTTTTATTACGTGGTATGCCGGAGCTTTTGGTGATGTGATGTGGCGCCGTCTGCTGCTCCCTGCATATTAGTGAAACAATTCCAAAATCTAGTCACCATACTTGAGCAAAACACCCATTTGTTTTCTTTTTTTCCTTTTTACAGTAGCGACTGTCCATAATTAGTATCCCATAGGAAATATCTCAAGCTTCCGTATAAGAGGAGACCGTTCCATTACCTTAGAAAAAAAATCTCTATGTTTGGTCAAACGGCCCAGCCCAGCGCAACTCAGGACACCGAAAGCAGTCTTTCCTGGCGTTGCAGCGATGCAGCGATAACGGCAGATATGCATCCCCGTTTAAACGCTGCCCCGTTTTTCTGCGCAGACGATTTCATCTACCTGAGCTGCAGCAAGCTTCACTCATCAGGCGCCGCGGTGTCCGCATCACTTAGCTCGCCTATCGTACCTCTGCAACAGACGGCCGTGTGCGCACACTTTTCCTTCCACATGTTTGGTCCCGGAAAGCGGGAGCTAAGCCTCTCGCTGCGCACCCGTCAGGACCACGCGTCGACGCAGAGCAAGACCCACGAGCTGTTCCGGGCGTACGGGGGCACCGTTGCGGACAGCTGGTACCACGTGGCCCGCACCATACGCTTCTCAGCACACGCGACCACGGTGAGCAATGCCCTCGAACTGAGCGATGATCGTATTCTCGTGTAAGACGAGAGCACGCGTGCCTCCATAGCTCCACACGCTAACGCGCACGGCCTGGGAGGTGACGTCAGCCTGCCGCTGCAGAAAACAGTGGCACCATGGCTGGCCGACCTCAATAAACAGAGCACACAGCCACTACCTCTACAGGCCACCTCCACAGTTTGGTGACCCAGGCATTTTATCGGCGAAAGCCACTATACATATGCACATATACGTAAGCTCATGCGGTAACCACTGCAACGTATTTCGGGCGTAATTGCGGCATGCCTTCGCCTGTTTCACGCTGTACGTCGGCCATGCATGCTCTAATCACGGCTGAAATGTGGAGACCTACAGAATGCAACGTCTGCAACAGACTCAAGGGAAAGTTTCGACGATCCGACGTCATCACAGTTCTGGCGAAAAGTCATTAGTTATTTGTTTTGTCTTTTTCCGTCTCATATGCTAACTCATAAATATGAAGTAAAACAAGAAAAGAAGAAACTCGAGATTGGTCTTTGTAGCTACATTGTGATAGCGCGAGCCTTTGACGGTTTGAACCTCAGCTAGTTAAAATACGGCTCGATGACGGAAAAACAGAGCGAAAAATGGGACAAAAGAAGCCAGACCCTTGTCCTGTTCTCTTTTTTCTGTCCCTTTTTCTGCGCCATTTTTTCGTCATCAAACACTTTGGTCGCGAATGAGGTTCAGATTGAAGATACACGCCCTCTGCACGGCTCGCTGTGATTCCTGTACTGCGACTATTAGAGTTAAAGCAGTTAAAGCGATTCTCAAGTGTGGTTGCTGCACACATACCATGATGCGAAAGGAATCTTCCATCTCGCGGTCGATGTGATGAGTATAGCATACATATCTGACATGCTCTGCACGACTGCTTTAACTCTAATAGTCGCAATACAGGAACTACAGCGAGTCGTGCAGAGGGCAGGAGTGGCATTACTTCACTGGTGGCCCTGGCTTTGCACAAGCAAAGTAATGCCACTCCTCTAAAATCTTATTCTCACCCGTGAAGGTACTACTAACAGAACTTGAATAGATGCGAATTTGCTGGTAGCACCACATAAGCTGGTGGATCCCACGCTTTCCGACCTTTTAGCATAAGCGAAAGGGGATGACACAGGTGCTGCGTTATACGTGCACAATCGTCATTCTGTAAATGACACGCACACGCACACAGAAAAAGAACAAATTAAGCTGATTGCAATTCCATTTCATTCGCATGCCATCTAATACACAAGAAAGGTGGTTAACCAAGGGGCCTGATTTTTATCAGTCGTATCATCAGAAGCCAACAAAAGCTCACACCAAGGACAACATAGGGGAAATTACTTGTGCTTAATAAATGAAATAAAGAAACGATAAACTAATGGAAATGAAAGTGGATGAAAAAACAACTTGCCGCAGGTGGGGAACGATCTCACAATCTTCGCATGCGAAGGTTTTGGGATCGTTCCCCACCTGGATCAAGTTGTTTTTTTCATCCACTGGCGGCAAGTTGTTTTTTCATCCACTTTCATTTCCGTTAATTTATTGTTTCTTTATTTCATTCATTAAGCACAAGTAATTTCCCCTGTGTTGTCCTTGGTGTCAGTGTTCGTTGGCTGCTTATGATCTAACACCCAAGTAATTCAATCTATATGTTCGGGGCTGCTTAATGTTTTGCAGTTCTTAGAATAGAACGGTAAATTAAGCACACTCTTCAGCAAACGCTTTACGCTTGCCTCTTCTTGTATGTCTAACGTGCTTTGATATACGGTGACATAAATGACATCTAGCTGGTTATAAACGCAAGTAAACTTGTGAAAGAGTATCAAACATGGATGAGATAAATATGTGCAGCTCAGGTCCATCTGTCTGTTAATCGCTTCGTTTTTAACGCACCAGGGTGCCTAGGCTGCACAACTCAAAACCAGCGATGGCCAAAACCAAGTTCTCCCAGAGTCACACGGGCCCCACTTTAGTGTAAAATATTGCACGTTTCGCTTGCGGAAAGGAAGTCTATGTTTGGTGTGATCGCACTGGTTGCTATCCTCAAACGTCTTGTAATGTAATGCATTCGGCCGTGGTCTACTTCGCTTGTGGGCCGTATGTTGTGCAGCCCAGTCACGCTGGACTAACGAAAAAAGTACACGTTTTTCGTATACACGTGGTCATCTACACAAATGCGATCTTCAAAACAACCAGCCCTTTTAACTGCTGCCGCAATTAATTTTCGTCGCTTCATGCGAAGCGCATCCTCCTGAAAACGACGGGATCATATTCACAAGAGGTTTCTTACACTGTAAAACTCTTCGTAAAAGCAAATGCCGACCAATCCTGTTGACAGGCATATAATTAGCGAAGGTGGCAGGATAAATAATTTCCTCCTATATGCTCTCCCTAGCTTCATTAACTGTTGACTTCGTAAGGTTATCACGTAGTTTTCAGTTCATTCTCTTGTCCTGAAATAGGTATGTAGCTTGTTTAGAGGGATTGCACGCGCACGTGATGAAAAGCGTGATATTTGCGGCGCAATTACGCACTGGCATCTCAACCACTGGCTCTGCCTTTGCCATTCTGATTCCACTCCAGCTCGAGTTTTCCGTATCCAGCGATAAGTGCGAGCGGGGGGACATCGCCCTGAGCAATATCCACGTGACGCCCGGCGTCTGCATGGACAATGATGACGGCCAAGGTTGGTCACTATCCCCATTTTAAATGTGGCACACCTGCCACGCACCGCTGAACTGAGTCTCAGCCGGCACACGTGTTCGGCGCCCTTTTCTTATACCCTGAGCAGGGCTGTGCGACTTCGAGCACAACACATGCTACTGGCACAACAAAGGCTGGACGCACGTCTTGACAGGCATGAGAGGTGACATGGCAAGCGCCAGCCTGCGCTCAGGACCGACCAACTCCGGTAAGTGGAATACTTGCGATGCCTTCTCATTAGTGCTTCGGTTATCGATCGCAGATACATGTGAGGAAACGGGGCTGTTGCAGTTTCGTTTATTACGTCACCAGCTACTTCGAATTGCTCAGGATGTCTGTGCGTGTGAGCCGTGGTACTTAAGAAATGCCTGTGTACCTTCGGCCTTTGAGCCGTCTTCTACACCTTCAGGCCCTCTGCATTTGCAAGGAGGTCGCTTAGCTATTTGACTTTCCGAGCCATAATTTCTTTTTATTTCCTGCTAGCATTTGCTTCAGTTTTTTAAATGTTCAGCTGAAATCAAAACACAAATATCAGGGTAGCTTGGTAGTCATAAACAAACAATAAATAAATGATTGGCTAGACCTCGTTTTTCGCTTTTTGATTGATGACAGCTTTTTCGGGAAACATCGACACAGCTTAGGTAGAATGGTCTTGGCAACAGGCTACAAAATGAAGCTGCGTTCTCCTGCTTTAGTTTGCGCAAGACTTGCCTATTTCATTATTTTTCATGTTGCATATCTTTTATGTAAAGAGCGTAGTTTGTTTTTCATTTGCTTTCTATATATTTTTGCATGCAAAAGTACTCTATCACTGAAACATGCATCCTCAGCTGCCAGTGTCAAATTAAAAATGATAAGCAAGGTGGAAGTAATGTTGTCAAGTTAATGAAACAGAGTTCTGTGTGCATGGGTGCACGCAATTATTATGCTATACACCAAAGGACACGCGCCATTCTCCGTTTTCGCATGTATAGTACAGTGATGAAGCACGCACACAAGCATGCACTCTCCCACACATAGGTACCCGCCCTCTTACACCCACACACACACACGCACATAAGTCCTCTTCATGCGTACCTAATGCTGCGCTGACTCTACGTAAACAGCCACCCCATAATTGCGTGTTTATAAGCATACAAAGCATGCACATATTTAGAGCCTTAAAAGGACTATGGAATAGTTATGCAATGCTTTTTCGGGCTTGATAGGCTTAGTCCGTTGTGCTGCGTAGGACGCACTTATGCTCATGAAAAGAAAATCTTGTCATCCACCCACCCTTAGAAGACCGCTACGAAAGGAATCAGGGTTCCTCAGAAAGCAAACGTCGCAGTAGATAAAGTAATCATCGGGGTTCGGAAGGCGAACTCGAGACCAGTGGCTTACGTGCGCAGTCTTTATTTGCTTCTTGTTGCCAATTATTTCTTCCTCAAGCTGCCGTCGTCTTGACTTTTGTTTAACTCTTCACCTTGGACACGTTTTCTCCGTGTCCACGATAGTATACCATCCAACAAGATCGCTACCGCCGAAAGTAGAAGGGGGAAAGGCGTAAGACACTGATACTGACGCCTGTACAACTGAGGCTACGAGCCTACACAACGTTCGCGCGTCAGAAATTACAGTACGCTGCCGCCCCACATGTGATCCGCATCGAAACCTCATCGATGCAACAGAAGCTGCCTAAACCTACCCGATTCGCTTCGCTTATTCAGATTTCTCCTCGTTTACCAGCGGGAGTGAACTGAAGAAGCGTACCCACCTTTGCCCTCTAAATGTCGGCCGAAAGGCTGCCAGACTTACGCTTTCATGAATATGACTATATATTATGACCAGATATTTATGTCATATCTATATTTATTATCAAGCATGTATATCTTATAAAATATGCACACCACATTCTTGCATCGACTTTTCTAATCGGAGGGAAAATATAATGCAGATTACTTACCCTATGATACCTTTATTTTCCTTTCTTTTTCATTTTTTTTTTTTGCTCAGAGATTAAACTTTGTAAGTCACCTTTACGTTTCACGTATTGCGGATATAATCTGACTGTAACAAATGTTTTGGTTTAGCGCACGTAGTATTGCTCATCTCTCTATTTACTTTCACAGGTACGCTTTTAGTACATGAAGTGCGCCTTGTATGCGGTACGTGTCGTCTCTATTTACAGGAAACCCACACATCAAGTAATGTACCTTGATACCTTTGAGGTCAATAACGTGAAATGAAATGAAAGCATCGTGTACAGGAATAAACGGCTGCTTCAACGAAAGGCTTTACGGGGCTCTGTTAGGCTCCACTGACCAGTGACAACCACCTTCGTGTGCAGCTGGCTTCCTTCAGCTGGCGTGGTCCAAGGGCGCTGCCAACCACGCCTCCCTGAGCAGCGTGCTATGGCCTGTCCAGGACCAACCTCGCACCGTCGAGCTGTGGTACTACAGAAACATAACAGGAAATGGAATCCTCGAGGTCTACCTGGTCGACAAAGTAGGCTTGCAACTCGCTAAGATCTGGACGCTGCCGAATGCTGCCGAGCCTGACACATGGTCCTTGGCTCGCGCGGAGATTCCTGATCAAACCGTGGACTTTAAGGTAAAAACAGTGTAGAGAGTGGTGGGATGTCCTTGCGGAACTACTTCAGCCGCCAAAAGTAGGGGCTGTTGCATTTGTAACGCTGAAGTTCGCTTCTGGAAGGTGCCGCGGATAAGTCTATAATTGTTCTATAGTCTAGAATTGTTACTGACTACTCGTCCATGAGCGAAATGCCGTTTTACGCGTTGCCGTGTTTCCATGCAATATAAAGCATCGCCATAGAAATTTGTGTAGACGAATGGCAGTAGTGCCTCCACATAAGAAAGTTTTACAGAATCACAACCATTTTAACAATTCTTCTATATATACGTATAAACTGTTCTACAAAAACGGCTTTCAGAAAATTGTGTTACAGACTGGTCAAATCCCTTCAAAAGAGAGCTGACGATGTGGCACAGCTTCTGGACGGAAGTATGTTAAGCGCAACTGTTTTACACTTACTGCAGTGGTGTCTTTGTTTGCGGTGAAGTGCTGACTTAAGCTGGTACCGTATGCCACTGTGGTTCATATTTGGAACAAGGCGTGAGACCTGGCAAGATGACGATACTGGCGCATGTATCGTCTGCTCTCCTCCCAGTCTTCCGTACTGTTTAACGTATAAGCAACTACACCTGGCTTTGCGAGGGTTTGCATACGGCACGATACCTTTTGCTGAAGATGGTGATGAGTACAGAAGATATACAAGATCGTCTTGCAGATGATTTATCGCATCTTCCCATTGCAGGTGGTGATAGAAGGCAAGTTTAACCCACGTTCCAACGTGAACGCTGTGATTGCTGTTGACAATGTGCTCCTTGACTTGGCCCCACCTGTCCATGTGGCTGACTGTGATTTTGACCGAGACCTTTGCGGATACGTCAGTAACTCCGACTCGGACTTTCGGTGGATTGTGGGCAGTGGTCGTGCGCTCAGAAGACAACCGGGTGCCCAAACCTACAATATGATTTCTTCCGGTAAGGCAGCCGCCGAGCAGCAAGCATTCGCTTACAACCAATGTTTTTGTTGCTTTGCACAGAAACACTTACCTCTTCATTATGACGTATAATATACATATGTTGGAGTCCGTGAGCAATATCACTTGGTAATATTTACCATTCGATAGTAGTAGCGACACAAAAATATAGTGATGAAAATAAGTAGTAATATAAGGTTGCTAACAAGAATGCCGGTTTACAGCATTCACTGAAGGCAGTAGCTCACAATATCATTAGCAAAAAACGATAACTATGTAATGCAATAATATAATGCTACAGAAGTTATGTCATATTTATGCACAATGCAGTAAAGCAGATAACAGGTTGCCTATTATAGTAACAGGAAGGGTTCCAAGGGAAAGTAAATTCAGTCGAGGATGGCAGCCCAATTAGTTGGTGCTTTGAAATTATGAAATTTGTAGATGATGTTGTTTATCTCTCCTTTAGGTGCGGGTAATCCTGGCCGATTCGCCTACGTGGACACCACTGTATCCGCAAACAATTCAGCCGCCCTCCGTAGCGCCCATTTTAGCAGCAAGGGCAATGAAACTTTGGTCGTGCGCTATTTCAGGAGCGGAACAGGTAAACACAAAAAACGAAAAATATGCCTCTGCATGGATCACTATGACAATAGCCTAGTTGTCTCTTACTGCGGACAGCAGCTGTGAACTAGAAAGTAGGCTGAGCGTGTTCGGTTGGGTCAGGTCGAGTCAAGTCGAGTCGAATCGAGTCGGTTCGACTCATTTCAATTTGTTCGAGTTGGGTCGGGTCGGGTCTGCTCCGGTCGGCAGGTCAGTCGGTTGGTCTCAACAAGGTATTATTCAGCATAACCTGCGCACCCGCCGTGGTGGCGTAGGGGCTTTGATGTTGCGCTACTAATACCGAGTGCGCGGGATGAAATCTTTGCCGCGGCAGCCGCATTGCGATGGGGGCAAAATGCAAAAACACCCGTGCACCGTGCATTGGGTGCACTTAATAGAACCTTGGGTAGTAAAATTAATCCGGAAGCCCCTACTGTGCGCCTCATAAGCATATCGTTTTGGCACGCAAACCCCAGAATTTAATTTAATAACCTGCGCAGTGAACTATGTAGGTTAGGCGCACATATGACACCGCACCGGTTTCCCGGGATGGCACAGAAGGAAGCGAAGCAGTTGAAGGGAATGGGCTCTGGCAGGGTGAGTGTGAGATAGCGATGAACAGCCTGGTAGTGGATGCGTGCTCTTCAAGTTCAAAGCAGAAGATGGTGCAATCCCAGAAGCTTAAACAAAGCGACTAATATTAGAGGAAAATAAGGCTGAAGGGCCCGTCTGCAGGACTGTCTTTAATATTCCAACAATTCTGTGAAACTGGGTTGTAGTTGAACGTTTTTCGAGTACCGGGCTCGTGACTATATCCCTATGGTCTGCTATATTATTGCAAGTTTTAGGCTGCTGTTCGCAGTAACTCTGTTAAATGAACTATATAGTCTATGATTGCGGTGTACAACTGTTCTTAGAAGGTATAAAATATTGACAATAGCTGGCAGAGTGTTTTCGTTATTTCTCAAGCGATTACGTTTAAACTTAAACTGGTAAATTATTGGCGTAAGAGAGAGAGTGCTAAAAATGCATTTACATTCCAGTGAAAGTCGTCCCCAACTGCTAAACAGGAGACATTTTCGGATGTCACATCTGCTGAGCATTGATCTGCTAAGCAGTGTCTGGTAAGCAATAGTGATGGCATGTCTGCTTGCAGACATCACTATTGCTTGGCTTCAATTTCTCAATTTAAACATGTGTCCTATAGTTTTTTACTATAGTATATTTACTAAAAAGTTATTTAGTGAATATGTTAGTTAGCTATTTAGACATTTCGTTTCTCGTGCTATTAATGTTCGCCTTTTCAAGTAATCCACCTGAACAGTCCAGTTATTGGGTTCAGGTGCTGCTTGCTATTGGAAAAAAAAATGTATTGATCCCAAGCAAGGTGATTCTAATTGACATTAAGAAAAAAAAAAGGGAGCTGGGCAGGCTATGTAATGCGTAGGTTAGATAAGCGATGGACCATTAGGGTTACAGAATGGGTGCCAAGAGAAGGAAAGCGCAGTCGAGGACGGCAGACGACTAGGTGGGGTGATGAAATTAAGAAATTCGCGGGCGCTAGTTGGAATCGGTTGGCGCAGGACAGGGGTAATTGGAGATCGCAGGGAAAGGCCTCCGTCCTGAAGTGGACATAAAAGATGATGATGATGATGATGATGATGATGATGATGATGATGATAGTGGTGGTGGTGGTCTTGCGATGACGATGGTGATGCGAACGAACGGTCAAGATGAATTCTAACGGCAGTTCGAACAACTGTTTTTAATATCATTCTATGCAGCGTTCAACCTCATGCAATGATTATTTTTATTCATAACAAGGGTCACAACTTTACTTAATTTTTGTTTATGCGCTACAACGCTCACAAAGCTACGCCGAGATGGAAAAAGCAAATGAAGGGTATGCACAGTGTGAGACGTCCACGCAGCGATGTCAGGAGGACACAGGCGATGTACGGCGCTTGTCGAGGGAAGGACGGTGATGGCAGGTGTATCCACTAAGAAGTACAGCACATACCGGATTTCATTGAAGGATTCCGCACCTCCTGTGTCACAGTGGTACATAACCATTCTGGAGGATTGGCCAAAAACTGGCACACATCCGTGGAGATTCTCAATGGCGAAATCATAGAAATTCAAATAAATCAATGACTGCGATGAGCATAACGAGCTACATATACCGTTGAGATTGGTTCAATGTAAGAATTTTTTTTTTTGTTATGCAAGGTGCGCCTACTGGCCCAATGTACTTTGTTGGTCAGCATACAGTAGTTACATAAGCTTGTTTGCATGCACTTACATTCGGCGCACGTATGGCCTTCGTATATATTTGCCCACAACTATATCCGCCTAGATGCCCATGCACTGACCCAGCAGCTGACAGCACCAGCCATGCCAAACCCGGAAGGGTATAGGCAAAGAAAGCTTCGCTTTAAACATCTCTTCGAACTCAACAAAACACCCTGTATATGTAATATACATATAACCGCTCTGCTTCTTGAAGTAGGCGCACCTCCTATGCTTAAACGAATCGGTGTAGACGCGCGCGCTTTCCTGCCATTATTGGATGCGGCAAGTGTTATTTCGCTTGTAAACGCGCCCGTTGTTGTTTTCGCACAGCCTTAAAGTCCTTCCAAATCTACCAGCTGGTCCTAAGCAGTGGAGCCAAGGAGACGACTCGGCTCCTCCTAGCCGACCTGCTCCCGAAAGAGCAGTGGCAGCGCGTCGAGCTCCCTCTGCACAAGGCCGGCCACAGCCAGCTCGAGTTCACGCTCACGGGTTCCTCCAGTCAGACAGGAGGAGTTGCGGCCATCGCGGGCGTCAGTGTCGCATCTGCAGCGAAAGGTGAGCGAGACAGGCGTGACATAGGTGAGCGGAAACAGCGCTCGCGCAGGTCTTTGTGCGAACCGCGTGCTGACCTCACGTCGAGAACGAACGAGGCGATCAACAGATACCATTCCGCCTGAACTTCTGTTATTTTGTTACGGATTGCTTATTAGAAAATTTTAGGATGCGGGTGGTGCTTTTTGAGGCTTTTAAAAATAAAATGCAGTTATATAGCGCTCACTTTGTTTACCCGGTATACGGTCGCTGACTGTCAAAATGGGGGGTGTTTCCTTGGGAGATGTGAACTTGAAGGAAAGGCCCTTTTTACGAGGCATTATAGAGAAATATTAGTTACGCTGTATGTATACCTCACGTTTCTCCAATAGCAGAACGTCCACAATGGGTGACGTCGCCCTGAAGTTCTCGCACCATCTCGCTGTGATGTCATGGATATTTACGATGCCTACTTTAGTCCAGTAATTTGCTTCTCGCTAAGAAATGGCTACACTGGGTTCCAAAGAAACCACTGACTCAAGCCAACAAGTTTCGACAACTTTACAATTTCCACGATGGTCGAAATACAAGAAAATAGGCTCAAATCCGTTACCGCACACTGATCTAACGGTGCTGTGGTTTCTGGCTGAGCAGCGCTAAGAAAAAGAAGTTGCGCGAAGTTCGGTTTTCATTTTCTCCAGTAATTATCAAACATTTCCTGCTAAATGAATAAAAATAAAGTTTTGAGAATGGCAGTCGATCATGCGCACAATGTTTACTCTAGCTTTGCTCGCACAATTTGCCACCAATTAGCGCAACTCTTGTACTGTCACTCACCGAATGGAATATCAATACCTACCGGTATCCTTACGCTAACTCAGCAATCATCAAAATAACTACGTTTCTGCTTCATCATATGTGTATTTGCACCATTTATTTGTATCTGTATGTACTGTTATATGTATTTCTTTTTAGAGATTTACTAAATATTCTCCCTGATGTGTTAATTTGTATCAGTTTTATGTGGCATATTATGTATCTTGTTTTCAATTCTGTTTTCGTCCTCTTCCCCCTATCTAATGCCCATTTGGCCGTATGGATATGTAAATAAATAAAAATAAAATTATTCATAATGAAACCTAATTTGTTTTTAATTATGCAAATAAGTATAAGACAGTAACAAGCATTTAAATTCTCAGCAATATTAAGTTTTCAGCTTTGAGTTTCACATGAGAAGAGCTAAATGGCGCATTTTCTGAAAATATTCTCTTACGCTCAAAGGCTTACAGTGTTCTCTCTCTTTCTCTCTTCTTTTCTTTTATTGACTCTAAACGCGGCGCTTAATTAACGTTCAGTTTGAAAAGTTCGCAATAAGAACAAAGACTATTTCTCTCAATTGCAGGTGGATCAGAAACACCAGAGGAACCGATTCCAGGTAATTAAATGAATACGACGACACTAAATCCTTCATGGCGCCTGTGGGTATAGTCGCCATCTCCCTTTCGCGTCTGTAAATGCGTAGAAGTAGTGCTCTAAGTAACGAACAAACTTCATTTGACATTTTCGCCAGCAAGGGCTACCTATATAACTTAACATGGTTTCTCAGCTGAGCTAGTTGGCTCAATATTTCCCGGAAATCAGCAGACACTTATTTTGACAAGACGGACGGAAGGCGACATCAGCAATGTGTCGCCTTCTGTGCGTCAAAACACATAAGTGTCGGATGATTTCCGAGAAATACCTATAACGTATATGCTGCCTCTTCTTTAGAATGACATATCCGTAGTTCCTACGTGTATTCAGCCATAAGGTATTTAACCGCACCATTCCCGAATCAGCGAAGCTCCCAATGGTCACCACGTTTCAAGTGCCCTACACGCTGTTTGTAGAAAACTTTCGCGAGTCAGCCGATTGTCTCATCAAAGCGCCTTGCCCATAAAGGTGCGCTCACCCGAACAGCCACTGGACATTGCTGGCGAAACTATTCGGGTAAATGCCACGACAAGAAAAAAAAAAGATATTGATTTAATGAACCCAGGGTTGTATGCTCACGCCCACTCCGTATGCACTCTCGCATAAAGGTATTGGCTAAGACGGCAGTATAGTTTATGGAACTTCTATATGCACTGTCGCCTGGCGGATTCCAGAGTGCACTCGCGGTGCATGCCTGTTGCGTTGCGAATCGAGGCACCCTAGTTGTGAACGTGTCGAAGCACTCCGGCACTCTCATAGTTTCTGTGAGGCAGCGAGAGTTACGGCGATGGGGTGAGATGGTGGGACGCAGTGTCGGAAGATCTTACATAAATGGAAAAGGGAACGTGCACAGCAAGCAACGAAAAAGAACGGTATTGGGGGCAAGCTCCATCACTGGAAAAGCTGCCGCCGCCGCCGTCGGCGTGACATGGTATGAGGTATCACGTGGACACAGCGCCCGCGTCGGCTGCTTCGGAAACGCTGCAACAAGCTGAAACCGAAATTGTAAAGTCCCACCTGCGCTTCGGTTATGATTAAGTGGGGAGGTTTTCCCACTTCGGGCTTCTGCCTGACAACACATGAAAGTACTACAGTAGGTAGTGGCTGCCAGCCTTCACGCGTCCACGTCACACGTACACAGGACAAGAAGCTGCGTGAAGCTTGGATCGCGAAATTTGTACCAATGGCTGCTTGCCGGTTCTAACTCGTGCCAGCAAGCACTTCCGTCAGGAACATTTTTGCCATGGCGTCGGGGCTGTGAGGTTCAGCGAGTAGCAGAAAGCGCGTACTGAGACTCCCGCGCGCGCTGCCCGGCTAATGTCATGAAGCTTTGATCTATGAAGTCGTTGATGGTAGATACTGGCAAGTCCACTGGGATGGGAAGGGAACGGTAAGAAACACATTAAGACAATTACGGCCCAAGCACTCCGTACAGATGGCTAACCAGCGAAGTTGAAATGTGCGGCCCCGGTGTTTATCACTGGGTTAATCCCGACGGTTCATTAAACGATTGTTTGTTAGACTGTCGGATCCTCGGTACGCAGTTGCCGCTTGCGCTCGGCTGCACGAGCCTGTTCTTGTGCCCGGGCTGCAGCATCGGCACGGCTTAGATGAGCTCGTTCCCGGTTCTGCCTGCTCCTCAGAAGTGCGTATGACGCGTGGCCTACCCATTTGGAAGCCGGAGAGAAACTGCTGCTCGAGCGCTCGGCTGTGACGAAGAGCAATGACGTCACTACTGGCGCAGCCAATCGCGCGCCTCTCTTTGTCTTTTCTTTTTCGCGCGTCGATCGATCGAAGTCCCTGGTTATAGCGAAATTATTTTTGAACATCTCTTATAGGGTCCACGCAACAATGGTTGCTTGAGAGAGAGAGAGAGAGAGAGAGAAGGGAAGAAGGAAAGGCAGGGAGGTTAACCAGACTGAGTCCAGTTTGCTACCCTACACGTGGGGAGGGGAATGGGGAGTGAAAGAGAGAAAGAGAGAGAACTTAGGTGTAGGATGTCTATAGTCGGGCGCTCAAGTCTGTTGCCTTCAGGTAGTGAAAAAGCGCTCGAACTGCTTTCTGCGCTAATGAACTGTGAGGCCAGGCTCCCAAGATCTTCGCTTCCGCAAATGGCCTGTCAACCAGTCTATTCAAGGCACACTGGAGAGTCTCACGTTGATTATCGAATGAGAACAGTGGCACAGAAGGTGACTGATGGTCTCTTCACACTTGCACTTAGCGCACATTGGTGAATCCGCCATTCCGATACGATAGCCGTAGGAGTTGGTGAATGCTACTCCTACCCACAGCCGACACAGCTGTGTTGCATCACGTCGTGGAAGATTCGCTGGTAATTTAAGTTTCAGTGATGGGTCGAGGCTGTATAAACGACTTACAGTTCTGTGGTGTATGCGAGTAACTTAACGTGATGGTACGAGCGAGACTACGAAGCTCTCTTGCAGCGTCGACTCTCGATAAAGGTATAAGGAGTGTCGGTGAGCCAGCCTGGGCACGTCGGGCAACGTCATCGGCGAGGTGATTACCAATGATGCCACAATGTCCCGGCAGCCACTGAAATATGATATCATGTCCTCGTTCAGAAGCGCAATGGCAGGTTTCGTTGATTTGTGACACCAGCTGTTCATAATTGCCACGTCATAAACTTCGCAAGCTCTGGAGGGCTGCTTTCGACTCACAAAATATTGCCCATTGGCTGGGCGGTTCTTTTTCAATATATTCGACAGCAGCGCGAAGAGCGGCCAGATCGGAACCTGTAGATGTCGTTACGTGTGATGTCCTAAACTTGATGACGATCGATTGAAATGGTAGAACAATGGCGCCCGTAGAATTTTCCGAGACGGAACCATCCGTGTATACATGGATTCGGTTAGCGTATGAACGATGCAAAAGTTCCAATGTGATCTGCTTGAGAGCCGCGGTGGTCAGGCTAGCTTTCTTCGATATTCCTGGAACAGCAAGGTACACAGGAGGCTTTTTCAAGCACCACATAGGGGATGGCGTTCTTGTTGCGGGTGAGTGCCTCAAAGACAAAGAGTGCCGGTTAGCCGCAATTGATCTGGAGAACGCTGCATTGGGTCTTTTCTCAGGCAAGCGAGCGAGATGGTGGTCAGGCACTCTGGATATATGGCGAACATGCGCCCGGAGTGCGTCGATAGCTATATAGGTCAATATTGGGTGGTCTCCCGCGGTGGCAATTGTTGCCACAGTTGAGGCATTTCGAGGTAGCCCGAGACATGTTCGAACGGCTTGGCCTTAAATGCTCTGTAGGACGTGGATGTTAGTTTTGTAAGCATTGGACAGCACTGGTGTGCTGTATCGCAAGCATCCTAGGAAGAGCGTCCTGTATAGTTGAAGCATAGATGCCACGGATGTGCCCCACGTTTTACCGGCAAGAAACTTTAGTATATGGGAGATAGAAGTAAGCCTCTTCTTCAAGTATGAGATGTGGGGGCTCCATTTCTAGGCGTTATTATAATGGTTGCTTGAGTTCTGTCAAATTATCTATGGCCTAAAGCTCACGGCACGGTGCGAAAACGCGCTCGCAGCGACAGCGAAACATTGTGCGCTGACCATGCATGCAGACGCGCAGTCGGCCACTGAGAACCCGTGTGATCGATACATTCAGGCTTCATTCTGTTATGGCCCATTTTGTTATACAGACGCTCCACTATAAGACATATTTCGCATAGTTTGATCTGAGCGAGTGCTTGCCTTTCACGCAAGAAACCGGTTCGGGGGACTCCATCGCG
Organism: Dermacentor variabilis; assembly: GCF_050947875.1. Taxonomy (NCBI): domain Eukaryota; kingdom Metazoa; phylum Arthropoda; class Arachnida; order Ixodida; family Ixodidae; genus Dermacentor; species Dermacentor variabilis. The sequence goes on from NC_134568.1 coordinate 219,745,293, forward strand.
GCGACCGCGCGCAGTGGGCGTTCACTGGACGTGTTCGTAAAGAGAGAGCGTCTATAAACCATTCTGTGCTTTCTGTGTGCCCAAGATTATTATTTTGATGGTAAAAAACTTGTGTCGTTTCGAGAGTACTTTCAGCAATGTCCAGGAGGGCTCCGGTGTGTTTTTATTCAGCGCTGGTTGCCAAACCTATGAGGAGCACGCCGTGTTTTTCCTCATACCACGGAACTGAGGTGCTCCCGGCAGATGGCGACTCCGTAAGCCCTCGCCGCCAATATGCAAGTAAACAGGAGAATGATACGACGAGCAGGGAGAGGGGCTACGACAGTCAAATTATTTAAAATTACAGGATACACAGTTCCGTCGCAACTTTGTTGTATATTTTTTGTCAAGGAATCTTCTGATATGCAACTCGACGGACGCCGAAGAAGGGGCAACAGCCGCCACGCCTAAGACACGATTTCGGTATTAGACGAGCTCTATACTGCGGTCGCGGTACAGTAAGATCGCCCTACATAGACAAAATAAATCAAAGAAGCAAGCAATAAAAAGAGGCACATATCAATGCTGCATCCTCCTCTCCACTTTTTCTCCCTGCATAGACAAAATAAATCAAAGAAGCAAGCAAGTAAAAAAACAAAAGGCACATATCATTGCTGCATCCTCCTCTCCGCTTTTTCGCCCTACATAGGCAAAATAAATCAAAGAAGCAAGCAAATAAAAAAAAACAAAAGGCACATATCGATGCTGCCTCCTCCTTTCCGCTTTTTTTATTTTTACAGCGAAACTGTATATGGCTAAGGTTCCATGCATTTTTGTTCTCCGTGAGCGAAAACTATCATCATCAATGGCTCATACCTCCGTAAGCATTCATGCACCCGTAAGCAAGCAAAAAATGCAATGGCTCATAGCACCGTAAGGCAGAGACTAGGAGTACTCAGCAAAGTGAAGCGAACATGCTTAAATTCCTTCTAATCACGCATACAATATACAGAACCCCATGTCGAAAGCTGTCGTCATCAATGGCTCATGCCCCCGTGAGCGATAGCTCATACCCCCGTAAGCAAGCAAAAAATGCAATGAGTCATAGTCCCGTAAGGTTCATGGCTACTCACTTTGCGTGAATTAGCTGTGATGACATTACCCCTGTTGTCGTTGCCGGTGATATCAATGTGGATGTGTCGGTACTGAAAAGGGAGCGGTTTACGCGTTACGTGTTGCAGGCGTATCCACTGCGATGCCACACCGATCAAGCCCAACCGACCACCCAACGGCGTATGTGCATCGATTTGACAGTATCAAAGAATGTGATTGCAGTTGCGAGTGAAATAATGACCACCGATCAAGACAATAAATGACTGTGCGGTTTCGTTACGATGACCACCCATCAAGACAATAAATGCGTTCGTATCTTTGTTCAAAATTTTGTCACCTCCGTGTCGTGTGCTAAACAGCTTCGCTGGTCAACCACCTTCACAGAGTGGAAAGGCTCATGGTTTTTTTTTTTGCACTTCTTTGTGTGAGCACGAAAAGCTGTAGGCTATACGCAGGGGCAGTTTCATTTTGTCGCCCAACCGCTGACACGTTAATGAAATAATTGCCATATATTCTGGCCGTACTGGATGCTTGTATATTTAAGCGGGGAATTCTTATCAGGTTCCGTTGCTGCTCTTTTTTCACTTATTCGTGTGTTTGCGCGCTCACGTTTTGACACATCGCAGCTATCGTCTGACCTCTTCATGAGAACAGTAAAATCGCCTATTTTTTTTTCTCGTTCACATGGGTTCTCACAGATCTTAACTGCACATTTGACGACGGCAGCTATTGTCTCTGGAAGTCAGACACGAATGCAGAGGGACAGGCGCAGTGGAAGCTGAGCGACACGGCAACAGGGCAGCCCTCCTTCCCACTCTTCGACCATTCAACAAGAAATTCGACCGGTAAGATTACTTTCCAAGATTGCTGGGGGCTTGTCACATGTTGCATTTTGGAAACGTATATGAAAGGAAGGCGGTGTAATTGGGTTATAAAAGGAGCTCTGCAGTGCTCACTGGATTGAAAAAATTAACTGAATTATAGCAAAAACATACACGCAGGCAAGGAAAAAGTATGCCATCTTCCTGCGTTGTGTGTCTTCTCGAGTGGCACTGTATTTCTGAGCGCGTAACAGTAGTGTGTACGCCCTTGTACGCGCATATGTGATATTAAGCACGCGCCAACCATTTTGGCTACATCCATCATTGCACTGTTAGAACTGAAAAATTATCACTGTCTCGAATTCCCTTTTTTTTCAATAATAGCCTGTTTTCACATATATGATTACCATCGCCGCTGTCCTGGGTCCTACTTCAATATGTGCGTTCTGGCAACTGGGGTACCATGACGTAAAACTATTCCAAACTTTTCTATTCCAATTCTGCAATCAGCCCTCCGCGATTGGTCAAAAACTTGTTTGGACCACCCGCACTTTACCTGTTTGTCACAGGACGTCACAAAAACCGCGATAGCTGCCCATCTGATATGACGTGTACACACTGATTATGCACGATTTGACCGAACAAAAGAAAAATGGTTATTTCTGATTCGATGCGTTTTTGCCATTAGCTCTCGGCCATTGGTCAAAAGTTTTCGGGCTGCACCCACTTCACCTGCCTGTCACGCGACGTCATAAAAACGCGGAAACTCACGGCGTCAAAGTGACTTGTACGCGTTAAAGTTGCATTAATATGCCGAACAAAACTGAAATTTCTTCTGAATAGCCGCAGGCTGCCCCGTTCCGAAAGGAATCAAAGATGGCTGCCGCCGATCGCTCAGGCACTGGCTACTCGCACCTGCCGAATAGCATGGGTTTATTTGCGTATAATAAAACTTCCTGCGTGGCCGTGTAACGTTTTCGAGCACTTTCGGCACGTTTACGACCTCGTTCTGCCAACTCTTCTTTGCTGAGGATCCGTTTTAGCGTCATTCTTAAGCTTCCGTTGCATGCCGCCGCGATTTTCGACCAGCCACCGCAAGCTAAGTAAAGGAAAGCGGACCAGTCGTAGACGCCGGCCCCACCCTCTTCATGCGGTTATCGATTTTCGGTGCACTGGCTCGGCCCCATCTAATCCCTCTCCACTTGAGCGTGCTCCTCGCCTCCTGTCAGCCAATTAGATAAGACAAGCCGCTCAGTCTAGGCAATGTTATTCGTTTTTCAAGCAAACAAAAGTGACCTCCTATTAACGAGGAAAGCGTTTGGCTGGTCTGTTCGGACAAGCCTTCGGGTGACCGCCCCATGCTTGCGTCGGGGATTACGCAGACTTGACGTCAGGAGATTGTAATAAAAACATATTGGAATAGCTTTACGTTATAGGCCCCAGCTGCTGTATCACAAGCGGTAATCTAAAATATTTGAAAGTAGTATTGGCTTAATATTCCAGAAACCCTGAGAATTTACCAAAAAAAATGGTTCTAGCGCAAATAATTGAAGGCCGTTCTCTCAAGGCATGAAAGAACGCACATCAGGCCTTTAGTAATATGTGCATACAACGTGGCTTTAAAGTTACAAATGATTAAGAAAATTAATGTTCTTTCTTTTATTTAGGTAGGTTCATTTCTGCTAAGAGCGTCGGCTCAGACGCTTCAGTAAGCCGCATAAAAAGCCTCCCACTGCCCGCCCAGTTGCCGACAAGCGGTCTCTGCTTCTCGTTCTGGTATTTCACGCTCACTGAACGCAATAGCAGGTACGTACGTCCTATATTCTTTCCTAAAGATCTGACTGGGGGGCGCGGTGAAAATTGTTCAGAAATATTTTGTGCGTGTTAAAGTAAGTCGGAGCAACGCGGGACTGCATTCGCTTGCTCCAGCAGCATTCGTTGGTTATACGTGGGAAGCTTTGCTTACGTCAATTTATGAAGTTGCGTGTATTTATCACTCAGGCTCGTATTTTGCATGCATGCAAAATACGAGATCTATACTGGGATCTATTTTCTATTACTGCTATAGCGGCGATTGTAATGGTGAGCGCAGATTAACTTAACGGCCACACCATTTCACAGAAGTAACGGAGGTGTCTTCGCGACTGAAATCAGTTGGGTGCGGTTAGCAGCGTTTGTCCCAGCTGGCAGTATTATTACTTTATACTATATTTGAGCAATAATTATTATCTTTAACGAACTTGTTAGGATTTGTTTGGAGACGCAGGTTTAGATGCAGTTGTGAGTGTAGGCAGGAGCAGAGGCCTCCCTTAATTATTTTCCCTGCTTTTGTGTCACTTTTTCTGGAACTGTGTTTACAAGGCAAGTGGTCGACTGAATATTTTTATTTTATTTTATTGACAGTAAAAGAAGGAGAGTGAGTCACTTTACAAGGATGATGGCTTTTTCTTGTAGCAGTGCTGAAAAAAGTAATTTAACATAGGAAGGAACAGCGCCACAAATTCGGAAAATCAAGTAAAAGAGCTAACAGGAGCTTCTTTTTATTCATCTCTTGGGGTGATTTCGATTTTCTAAAGTATCAAGAACGCTCTTTTGTAACAATAAAGGTTGCTTGCTTAAAGATATTTATTGCATTAATAATGAGTACAAAATAAACATGTTTTAATCGAATACCTTAAGAATGACGATATACCGAGCTAAAGCAAGAAAATTGTGTGGATCCCACGCTCAGTAGGAATCGCTTTAAGCAAAGCTTTCTTTGGCGTTTGCGAGGAACGCTGTCCTTGTTTAGCGACCATTTGCAAGCGTCAAGCACACGAGCAAGTTGGACGCGCTTTCATTGGGAATCACCTCGCTCAACATAATCTTGTGGCGCTGCAACTCCGCCGGACACGTTCGACAGAAACAAATGGTTGTATCGCTCACACTATACGCCCGAATCGAACTCATACTGTATGAAGTTCCTCAAGTTGCTCGCGTTCAGGAGTTAACGGCACGGTGTGGTTCCACTGCTGTGTCATCACTGCGCATCGACGCCGCCCGGCTTCACATGTGCTGGCATATGCGCACTCGCGTTCCGAGCCATTCTTCGCTGTGTGTCGACGGTGCTTCGCTTCACGCTTCAGGGTGAACTGTTCGCAAAACGGCTTTGCCTTAATGTGGTGCTGCGTTTACCCGAGCCCATCAGCCAAACACCACGACATGTCCAATGCAGGATAGTTCGATCCAATCTCTCTTGGCTAAACCCTCATACTTAGCGGAAAACCAGCCTACAAATCAATAGGATGCCATGCATATCCACTTTGTTTGTTTGTGTGTTTGTTTTTGCACAAAACATTGATCCCTCTCGTCGGCATAAGTGTCATTTCTGGGGAAAAGCAGCAGCAACTCCGAAAACGCAAAAAGGCACAGGGACCCACAAACTCGGGGCAATTTATGAGGCCTGCCTCCTAAGCGACCTGAATCAGTACATTCTCTTTACCACGTTGTCCATTACCTAAGCATAAAATTATCCTTACAGCATAAGCGTGACTTTGGCACCTTCAAGCTTCCCTTCTTGGTTCGAGCCCGGTGCAAGAATGACCGCATGGACGCCGGCTTTAGTTTACTTGGCAGGATCGGAAACAGCAAAGAGGACTCAGGTCAGTGAGGGTATAACATAGAAAAAAAACATATAGCAGGTGGGCAGCCCAGCGACCATGAAAGTCAATAAACTACGATTATGTTGCTAGCACGTATATAGGAGAACGCAGTCAGCGGCTTAATACATGTGTTATCAAAAGTGCAGAGCTGTTTGCAAGCTTAGTGTACGCCGTGGTTTCATTAAATACTTGCTCTTCATCTTTTATTCGTCTGCCGTGAATGGGGAGAAGAATATGCCATTTGCTACAAAGAGAAGAGCGTTTTCAGCTCGAATGCACAATTTGAGGGTCGACTGCATTGGCTGAAGGGGTCATACTGCTTCTGATTTGTAACTTTTTTTATGCATGTTTACATCTGTCATTGTAACATACATATTCCCAAGTAAGACCGTATGTGACCTCACACCAAGCTTTTTGATCGCTCTTGCTCAATTTTCGGCAACTTTCATGGCTTCTCTGTAACCCCGATGTTGAGCCGACTGCCGTCTTGGTGAAAGGGTATTGATATGCTTCAAGAGAAATAAACGTTTAGTGTTATTAAATTGCGCGCCGTCACATCGTCATTCGTGTGTACGCTTCATACGCTTCTGTTCACGCGCTCCCTCCGCTCTGTTCACTCTTTTCGTTTGTGTACTCTCAACCGCAGATTGTCGTTGAAGCAAGCATACAAGACGGGCTAATCGCAGCGGACGACTTCGCAGTGACGCACGGTAACTGCACAAAACCATGTGAGCCTCATTTCCTTGTTTTACGCTGAAATTGTATCACGTGCTCTAATCGCCTGGCTGTAACACTCACCGCCTTGTATTTTGTCGGTAGCAATTAAAGTCTATAGAAACACACCCGGCACAGACATAAAAGTACACAAAATATTCAAATCACGTCACGTTTAGTAGCCTTCAAAACATCACTGAAAACGTCAGGCGGTGTGTTTCAATTGAGATCGGTTGGGTATCTCCGGATGGCGCAGCTTTAATTTTCACAAACATAAAGATACCTTGCTAATTTGGAATCCGGTAACACAGCTGGACTGATTTTTTTCGAAATGAACGACCTAATTGCAAGAAATGCGTAGAAATTGTAAAATATAAAGATGATCACGTACTTAATCATATAAAGGCTTGGAAAAAAAGTAATGAATATGCGGTAAATTTTGGTTTTGGAATTTTGGTTTTTCTCCCGGACAGAAATGCCGGGAAAAAAAAACGATGCTCCTTGTTATTATAATTCCCAGCATAAAGATAGCACAATTTCACTAAACGAATATTGCGTTTTACCTCGATGGCTAAAGCCTTGCTTGGGCGAATATGGCGCCTCACAACTTAATCTCTAGCATTGGCAAATATGCCCTTCTGACGAAGCACTAAAGTTAAATAATGTGCTCTAAGGACACGGACGATGGAACGGTGAAAATAAATTGTCAGTTTTGTCCGAAAGCTATAACACTGACAAGAAGGTTTAGCAAGGTGAGCAAGGTTGGAGCGTTGCGCTCGAACGCCTCGGACGGTGTTCTAGCTATACACGCGGTTGCGGCATGTTGGCGCGACGCAGCACACAACGCAACTGCTGTTTGGTAGAAGGAACAGCGTCCTGGCAGCTGTATACCAGGCGTCTCACTACGCTGGCATGATTAGGAGCGCCGCCAGTGGCGCTGCAGGCGTCGCATCTCGATGGTGCACGAGATGAGGCTGACGGCGTTAGTCATTACACAGGGACATTTTAGATAACGTTAGCTCGACGCCTACTGTCCGTCTCGCTCAGATCAGTGCACACACATCAGTGTTGCGGAACGGGCGCCTCCATTACATTCCAATCTCATTCCGGGGAATTAAAACTTACTGCAGTTCCATTCCTTTCAATTCCTCGGAATGAAAAAAAACTTAGCCCATTCCCACTTCGGGATTGGCCGGGCCGTACAATTCTATTCCTGTAATTCCTCAATGTGGGAAAGGCATCTTGGTACTTTCATCGAGTTACCGATGAACGCACCATAAAGCTGATGTCATCAGACGCGTTATGAATAGCAAAAAATATGCGAAAGACGTTACCAAGGTCGAGGGATAGTAGCTTGGTGACGTATCTCGTGCAGTACAACCACAATACTAATTTCAGTAGGGGCAGTTCTCCCGCTACTTATTGTATTTGCATGGTCAGCATGTTTTAACGGCTTCTGATGTTTTAATATTGTTTAAGCTTACATGTGCTAATGTTAAAATGGCGACATAGCGTATTTTTGTTTAGGTGTCCTCGTCATTTTTTAAATGCTGCAATAAAGGTCGCAAGCAGTGCAAGGTGCAAGAAGAAGCTTTATTTTGGTTTTATCCATGGAAATTTTGCACCAAAATGTCATGAGCTAAATGGGCGCTTCACCGTTTAGTTTTGAAAACCCAAAGTGTAAATGACGGCTGCTTCAACGGTTAGTTCTAAAAACAAAAGAGTAAGATAAAACAATCGCCTTCTACCTAACTATGCGTTGCGCTTCACAAACATGAGCTGCTCGAAAGAGGTGCCTGACAGCCTATTTCGCTTCGCTGTCATTATCAGGGATGCCGTAGAAATCACGCGTTCCGCGTCAGCTGACGTCGCAGTCACAGTGAAAACTGTCCTTGCGAGGCGGGAAAGCAAGGGAATGCGGCTAGCGTTCGCTTTCCAATAGGTCAGGGGCTTAACCGTGTCTGCGCAAGTTCCCTCTGTAAGGTAAAGAGAAATTTCCCCTGCACTGGATCCAGGCATATTGTCTTGATGGGCATTTTCATTTTGCCTGATGTTTTTAAACATCAGTATGCTTGGCCCTGCTCCAGAGTCTGCATTCGCGATGGTTCTGGCATTGTCCTGCCCTAACAAAAGAGCACCCAGCACAGCAAAACGCATATGCTCGGCTGTTGTGGCTGAACACCAAGAAAACTTAAATCGTGGATCTAAGAGGGGACCCATCAAAAAAAAAAACACACACACACACAGTCCACGTGCTTGCAAACCGCTTCTCCAGGCTACGCTGTAGGCCTTTAGCGGCCTCTTTGCAAAGAAGTTTGCCTTTGTTTAAGAGTTCTGCAAGGGAAACATCGATATTTCGCAACGCGGGATGCAATAGCCCGGCTGTCTCGTGCCTTTTCTGCAGCAACTCCGTGGTTTCCTCTACAGGGCAGAGCAGCTCAATCAAGTCTGTCGCCAGCCTCAGTTCATGTTTAGACAGTTTAGCCTTCTTGCACGCGTGCAGAGTTTCTGTTAAGCCTGGATTACTCGAAAAAGTGGTAACAAGCTTTCTCATCATTCGTAGCTGCGAGTTCCACCTCGTCGCGTTGTGAGATTCCAAATGCAGACCGGCCAAATTCAACACTTCTTCCGTGTCGGCGGTGCTCGTGCGTATAGATGCAACGATGGTGCGACATTTTTGTACGACTTCCTCGGCATTTGGGTCCTAAAATAAAGCGAGGACGACAATTAGTGAATATTGCCACTGCAAGTACAGGTAGCGCAGACGGCAAACATGCAATGCAATGGAGTTTGACAAAGAGAATGATGACATATGTATTCGTACGGTATTGCACTCGACGACACACTGACACTCAAGAGTGCATTACAAAAAAAAATAAAGTGGGAACAGACACAGCCGTTTTCTCCAGCCTTAACGATAAATTGAGAGCACATTAATGCATAGGCTGCACCTTCTTGTTCTTCAGGAATAAATGTGCACGTAGCACCATGGCTACGGCGCTACGGCTGGTATTAACTTAATTAAATGGGCTTCGTCATTCAAATAAACATACTAGCACCAGACTGCGGCCTCACTGACTGATCTTATATGCCAAGCAACTGTGTTTACGGGCAGAGCGATTTGTACTAGAAGGAGTGACGTACGCAGGATTTCATTTTCCCGGGAGGGGGGGGGGTGTAATAAAAAGAACACGAAAGGAGAAAAACAGCAAGGAGCACAGCATACAATAAGACAAAAGGAGCTTGAACGAGAAATCAACCAAATCCAAATCTTTTAAAATTTAGCTTTGTGACACCGTGGGCATTCTTTACATGATGTGCCAGTCTTGTTTTTGTTTGTTTTTAGGGGTATTTCAGAACGGTTGATTGACGGGGTGAGAGCAGACCTCGAAGTCTCATAAGCTTGGTGCCTGGCCTGCGGCAGAAAAATGATCCGCAGGGACTATTCGATGGGAAGCAAAGTTCGTCACCACAGCCATGGTACAAAATGCCCCACGAATCCCAAAGATGCAAAAGCGAAGCACGCTCGAAAATTCGGCTAAACATTAGCTGGGAGTAGTTGCATAATAAGCTTTAGAGCACGAGCACCAAAACTAATAAACACACTTGTCTGCCCTTACTTTTCAAACTGCAATTATTATATTCGTACATTCTTTGTCTATGCATTCACGGCAAATTGTTTAACAAAGTTTGGCTCAAACAATTGTTCATGCATATAGTAATAAATAAACGACGTATCAATGCACATAAGATGAAATCAATATGTAATTTATTAGCGCATACCTGCCGAATGGGGTCTTTTACGGCAAGCTGCAGGCTGAGGGCGGCGCAGTCAAATTGAAATTGCTCCAACTGATTTAACTCGCTTAAAAGCTGTTTGGTTAAGCGTTCCGGACAGTCGTCGAAATCGTCATCACCATCGTCCTCTTCAGTCTCCCGCTCGGTAAACGCAAATGTCTTTATCATTCATGAAGCGTTATCTGTCACCACGCGAAGGACTTGGAAAATGAAATAAAAAGAGTTGACGGAGGCGAAATTGTACGAAAATACATATTTCACCTTGTCAGCGATGTTCCGCTGCAGCAACGTTGCGTCATACTCGGAACGGGTCCTAGCAGCTGTGTGGCTCCCCGTCAGGCGAGTGAAACTGAGGAGGTACGTGTGAGCTGTGAAATCGCTATCGACGAATATTGGTTCGACAGCCAGGAAGCCCTCCGTACTGCGCGACATCCACATTTCTGCAATACAGACGCACTCCGCTCCCGCCAAAGACGATGATATTTTAGTCTGCAGCGCTATACTTTCCCAAGCAGGAACTTCTCTCTGAGGTCATCCCGTGATGACAACTTGTAGCGCGGGACGGCGACCTGAATTTGAAAGAATACAAAGCAGTTGTTTTGATGAAAGGCGGCTTATAATATTGTCAAACTTACCGTTATAAATTGTTTGAATCACCCCCTCTCGACAACACGAAAGGAATCCATGTCAGTGCAAATCATGTTGATTATGGCGTCGTCAAGAGCAGCCTTTCGATGAACAGGCACAGAGCTGTACACAGCGGTGAATGCCGACGTTATCTTCGGCTTACTTGCCAGCCCTTTCTTTTGTTGCGGGTACTCACGTTCGTGGGGGGAGGAAGAAGAAGCATGTGCTTGCTGCGGACGCGTCCGCGCCGGCTCCCGCTTTCTCGCCAATTTCAATGTGCCTTTTGCCCAGTTTTGTGCCTTTTCTACTCGGAATCGGATTCTTGAAGTTCTCTTCTACCTAGGGAGACCACATTTCGGCAAGTGCGTGACCTCTGGACTTTTTTACGAGTGATTTGAGCTCTCGCCGCCCCGCTTCGGGCTCTAAGCCTAACGGCGAGTACGGCCGCCGCCATTAACACACGTCTCGACTCCGACCAAGCCGCCGCCGACCCCAGACGTCCCCGCGCCCACTCCGGCTGTGGTGGCCTCCAGCAATCACAACAAACGAGCCTTCCACCCAACAACGACCCTACAGCGATGGCATACGAAGTCAATGGCCAAGACATGCGCCCGGAAGACTTCACCGCAGACGCAGGGTGGACTATCGTGGCGCCGCGCCCGTCAGTAATCAAGACTGCGTTGAGCCAGCCCAACCTCGTTAACCACCAACGAAAGGGAGGAAATACCAACGCCAGTGTCTCAACAGCCAGAAACTCCTTGATCAAAGCAAGCAGGATGCCCGCGCTGCCCCAAGATGACATCAAGATCGTGATTCGCATACGTGGCGGTATCAACATAGCCAAGGTAGGCCAACTTACGGTCACTAAAGCAATTTGCATGGCTGCTTGCATCGAATCTACCGAGCGAAGCGAGGACACGATATGCCCCAATTTGAAGCAAAACATCATGGTGGTCAGCACACCGTCCGAAGCGAATGCAGCAAAATACCTCAGGATCCGCAGCATTTCCATAGGAGAGCAAACGTTTGAAACTACTGCATATAGGACGGCGCCGCACGAAACATGCAAAGGCGTTATAAGAGGGGTTCCGCTCGATGAGACGCAGGACTCCATAAACCGCAAGATCGTCAACCCACGCAACCCGCTCGCTCTGGCGGCAAAGAGAATCAAGGAAACTGGCACGGTCATCATCGCCTTCGACGGCTTTCGAGTCCCGAACTATGTCAGATACGACAACGCCCTGATCAAGTGTTCCCTTTACCGAAAGCAGATCGCCATGTGCCATGTGTGTGGCAGACTCGGCCATCGTGCCGACGTATGCCCCTCGCCCGACGACACAATTTGCAAAGGCTGTGGACTAGCTAACCCTAACGCAGATCATGTGTGCACCTCGATCAAATGTGCGCTCTGCGAGGGAAATCATGTCACGGCAAGCAAGGAATGCAAGAACCGCTTCCAACTCCCCTACGTCGTCCGAAGACGGCGAGTTGAAAGAAAAATCGCATCAAACGCAAGCAAAAGCACCACGAGATCAGGGCCAATCGCCCTGAGTCAGCACGACTTCCCGCCGCTCAAGGACGCCGAGAGTAGCGCCATCGACGACAACGTGGCCGCCAACACAGATGCTCGCTTGTCCGGTGAGCGGGGCCGCTCGAGATCGAGGAACCGCGGTCGATTGTCGTCACGATCGCGAGGACGCTCCAGGAAACCGAGCCAGCGATCCTCGTCAAGGATACGATTCGCCCCCAGCCCACGAGTTGGCGGTGATGACCGCTTGACGTGGGCCCAACGAGTTCAGCAGCACCAACAACAGGAGCGACAAGAACAGCAGCACCAACAGCAGGCCGCCAGCCAGGTGAGTCCGATGGCACGGCCAGAGCAAGTAGAAATAGCAAATACGATTAAAAGACTAGAACACGAAAACAAAGAGTTAAGGCAAACCATCACACAACTTGTCGAGGAAATCAGACAACTCAAAACGCCACCACCGCACGACTCTAATCAAACCGAAGTCACATCAGAACCCATGGTAGTGGAAGTACCGGTCGTGGAATCCACGCGCAATCCGCATAAGAGAAAAGCCGTGACAAACACACATCCATCGAGCACGGACAGCGACATTAGGGAAATCAGGGAACTGCTCAGCGGGCTTGCAACTACCGTCGCGTCACTAAAGGAAGGGCAAGACAAAGTTGCGACGACAATAGGGACCCTCAAGGAAGGTTACGACAGGATAACGCTACAGATCAACCACATGATGGAGACGATCAACATCCATGGCGCAAGGCTCAACGCGCTAGAAATGGCAGACAACCCGTCTGTGACGTCACAGCCTGCTACCACCAAGCTACCTCGAGCATTGTCGCTCGATAGACATAGCAACAACGTGGCCTCACAAAGGCCACCCAACGCCAACAACAAAGATGGCTGTGCAAACTGAAACGTTTCGCCTTTGGCAATGGAATTGTAGGGGCTACGTCCGTAAAAAGGCCCCCCTGCAACAATACATTCGAGCCAAAAAAGACAAACCCCAAGTCATTCTCCTACAAGAGACAAATACCGCTACACCCTCGCTACCCGGCTATGACGTGACCGCAACGACACCGCAACACAAATGTAGAGGTATCGCCACGTTTGTCAGCAACAAGCTAGCCCACACGACACACAACATTAATCACGACCGCAGCAATTGCGAATTCATTCTCACGGAAGTCTTCCCTAGAGCCAAGAACGCCAAGAGCATATTCATCCTCAACGTTTACAGCAGCCCCAAGCACAGAGCACAAAAATTTAAGCAAATACTCCAGCTCGCCCGCAACCGTGCCGGCGAGAACCCCGTGATCGTGGCCGGGGACTTCAACGCCCCTAACACGGCCTGGGGATACGTCGCCAGCAGAGCCAAAGGCAAGGACTTGCTAAACGACGCCGATGAACTAGACCTAACGCTCATCACGAACGCCGAGTACCCCACAAGAACGGGTAACTCGGTCAACCGCGACACAACGCCAGATCTCACTTTCGTCCGCAACGTTCCACACTATCAGTGGAACAACCTCTTCGAGGATCTGGGCAGCGATCATCACATTGTTGAGACAACAATTGACACCCCATCCAGAGGACCCAGAAAAATGACGTACGTCGATTGGGACAAATTCCGCGAGTTCAGACACGAACGCCGAACAGGCAACGAAACAATGGAACAATGGACGTCGCAACTAAAGGCCGACATTAAGGCGGCCACGAAGGAAATAGAGACAGATCTTCCCGTTCAAAGCATGGACAGCCGACTGGCCCACATGCTCGAAGCCAAACAATCGCTCACCAGGAGATGGAAAGAACAAAGACACAATCGACGGCTCAGGAAAAGAATTTCTTCCCTCAACCGGCTGATTGCAGAATATTGCACGCAACTATCTAACCAGCAATGGAACGAGGTGTGCGACGCCGCGGACGGCCGCATCAACAGCGGGACGACGTGGCACCTGCTCAAACATCTTTTAGATAGAACCAAAACCAAAGCGGACCAGGGTCGTACGCTGAACAAGATCATGCACGAGGAACTCAAAATTACTACGGAAAATGAGCTCATTGACCGTCTTGCCGACAAGTACCTCCCGCTGGCCAAAAATGCTAGAGGCACGACCGCCGATGCATATCGCGGCAAAACCAACCCTGAGCTTGATCGGGACTTCTCAATCGAAGAGGTGCGCACGGCGCTTCAGAACCTAAACAGCAAGTCAGCGCCGGGGCCGGATGGCGTAACTAACAAGGCACTTAGAAACCTCGACGAAACCTCAATCGAAACCCTCACAGAGGAAATCAACAAAATCTGGAGGAATGGAGCACTACCAGAAGACTGGAAAACGGCCCTTATCGTGCTCATCCCAAAGCCTGGCAAGGCGCCCAACATCAATAACCTCAGACCTATCTCGCTGACGTCTTGCGTCGGCAAGGTAGCCGAGCACGCGGTCCTAAACAGGCTCTCGAAACATCTCGAAGACAGAGATGTTTACCCCGCAGCAATGATCGGCTTTAGACCCGGGCTATCCACCCAAGACGCTATGAAGCTCCTCAAGCATCAGATCATTGACGCAGACACGAGAGACGCGAGAGTAATCCTAGGGCTAGACCTCGAAAAGGCATTCGATAATTTATCACACGACTACATACTCGACACGATCTCCAACCTCGACCTCGGCACGAGACTCTACGCTTATACAAAATCGTTCCTGAGCGACAGAACGGCCACCCTCCGTCTAGGGGAAATCAAGTCCCAGAAATACAAACTCGGAGGCAGGGGCACCCCGCAAGGTTCTGTCATCTCTCCGACGCTTTTTAACCTTGCGCTAGCTGGCCTAGGCAAGAAACTGGATCAAATCGAGAACGTCAAATACACGATATACGCCGATGACGTAACGCTCTGGGTCCCCGGAGGTAGCCTGGGATCAATTGAAAGCGCTCTGCAGGAAGCGATAGACGTGATCGAGGAATACCTCGCTCCCACCGGCCTGCGATGTTCGCCTGCGAAGTCGGAGCTCCTCGTCTACAAACCATCGAGGAGCGGTCCCAAACCAAAGAACGAAATCAGAGACACACACGTCATTACTCTCAGAACAAAAGACGGAGGAACCATTCCACACGTCAGCAAAATCAGAGTCATTGGGATGTTCATTGAGAGCAACGGCTCTAACGCCGCTACAGTGGAGAAGATCGTGACAAAGTCGAATAATGCATTGAACCTCATACGACGCGTAGCCAACAGACAACACGGCCTTAAGGAAGAAAATCTTCTCAAGCTAACACACGCCTTTGCGCTATGCCACTTCACCTACGAGGCGGCCATGCACAGATGGAAGGTAGCGGAGAAGGACAAACTCAACGTACAACTGAGGAAGCTAGTCAAACTAGCGCTGGGAATCCCCAAGAACACCGAGACAGAGCTCCTGCTGCAACTGGGGGTACACAACACACTTGAAGAAATCGCCGAAGCTCAAGAACGGGCTCAATGGACAAGACTCTCTGGAACCAAACCGGGTAGAGACATCCTAGCCAAACTAGGTCATGACACCACAGTAATCGAGAATCTATATCAAAGCGTTCCGACGGACATACGCAACTTTTACACGGTTCGCCCACTGCCGCGGAACATGAACCCGGCGCACCATCAACCCAGAAGGCTGGCACGCGGATCGTTCATCCTGCGCGAAATACGTGATAAGAAGATCCTAGCCTGTTTCGTTGACGCGGCACAGTACCCAACCAGGAAAGCCTTCGTTGCCACCACGATCAATAAGCAAGGTCAAGTGAGAAACGCTCTCACAGTCAAGACCCACAAGTCCGAGATAGCAGAACAGGTTGCCATTGCACTCGCGCTCACAGACCCTACTACCACCCACGTCTACAGCGATTCACGCTCGGCCGTCAAAGCCTTTCAGAAAGGGGCAGTTGCAAGACAAGCACTACAAATAATCAATAGATCCGCAACGCTGCAGCATCACACCGTCTGCTGGTTCCCGGCACACCTCGGAGAGATCGAGGACGCCCCTCGCAATCTCAATGAGATGGCTCACAGGAGCGCGCGAGACCTAACCTTCCGCGACGCCCCCTATTCTGGTCGTGACCATCCCAGCGAGAATCGGGACCCTCCCTCCACATATAACGAGATCATAAAGCACTTTTATCTAGACCGCAGAATATACAGCACACCTCACAATAAGCTCACCAGGCCTCAAGCCCTGACGTTCAGAATGCTTCAAACAAACACGTACCCCACGCAGAACAGACTCCACCACTACATGCCTGACCTATACAAAACATCATATTGCGAAAATTGCCATAGAACACTAGACGTATATCACTTGCTCTGGCCGTGTGGTCGGACCCACACAAACAAGGATCAAGACTCCGCCAGGCTACAAGACGCATTACGCAGCACGGACCTGGCGGAGCAGCTCTGGGCCGTCCAGCGAGCCCACGATGCGGCCAGGGAGTTACAACTCCCGGTCCCAACGTGGGAGTAGCCCGCTCTATGGGACCTTGCGCCCCGTAGCTCGCAGGACCTTTCTATAAAGTTACTCCATCCATCCATCACGTTCGTGCTTTCTTTCTAGGTGCTGAATCAAATTAGATGAAACTCAGACTGCAGCATGTATAGTTTCGGAGCAAAGCTTGCAGCGTGTAGCTTGTTTGTTTTCTTCGAGGGTAATTTCACAAAGTTGTTGCCTATGTGCCATGTTGGCAGACTTACTGCGTGCTTGAGCTGCTGGGCGCAGGACCCACTGTGGCAGTGCACTATGAAAGCGCTTTTTATTTGCAGTAGAAGGTTGGAAAGGAGGTTGGGGGGCGGGGGTGGCACAGAAAGCCGAGGGGGGGGGGGGTGCTTCGAAGCATTGTCTAGCATTCACAGTCTGAGCGAGCTATTGAATGAACCGTTGAGCTTCTCTAGCCGCCTCTAGCCACCGCCGTAGTTCCGAACGACGGATACAAATGGCATAGAGCCGCGGTTACACGAAGAATAGACTGACAAACTTTGGAGAAACTCAGTCTATAAGGACAGAATTGTAGTAGGTGCGTTGCTTATAAATGTGCCGTGCTTGTAATCAGCCAAGCCATTTTGAAAATACTGCTTTATTGATACATTCAAGGCTCTGACTTACCAATGTTTGAAGGTGGGCTGGTTGGTTCTTCGGCATATTTTGACAAAAAAACTGCACGTAGACGAAAAAGCTCTCTATTTTCGCAAAAAGACGTAATTCCACTCCCATTCTATTCCGGGCAAAAGGCGCTTACTTCCAATCCCATTCCATTCATCCAAGCGTTGTCGCCATTCCATTCCTATTCCATTCCGGGGTCGCGAAAATGTGGAATGGATCCGGAGTCATTCCAACTCCGGAGTGATAAAACCGCAACACTGACACACACGCAGCAGCTCAGCAGGAACGCCAGTGCGTTTGTAGTATAGCTGCGCACAACGGTCATGCCAGCAGCGGAAGGCAGTACGCTGGCCTGGCTCCACCACAGAGCCGACTGAGCGGAGCGCTGGCGGATTGCGTCCACATCGCTTCGTCGTTCTTTCTTTCTTTCTTTTTTTTTTTGTAGTCGAGCGCGCTCCACGTCTCGAGAGACCCTGTAACCGTCCGCGCACGAGCGGCGCATGCGCCGTCGATAGCGGGCGACGACGACGACGACGGCGGCGGCGCCGAACGCGCCTCTAGCCTCCATATGATTGCTATCGTATGAACGCGTCTCCGTATGATTGCTATCGCAATAAAACCGTACTTTTCGCATGCCTTCAATAAATCTGCTTGTGTTGGTAAATAGCTCCGTCAACAAGTTAATAAACCTTGCTACAGAACGACGTGCTCGGGCACGAACAACAGATTATATTTTTTTTCGTGCATTCGTGCGCTTGTTCAGCAACATCTGCCTCTGGTATAGAGTTGTTTCACGGACGCGAAGAACGACAATTTTTCATCAAATGAGGTGTTCAAACATTGATTGAGTTTCCAGTGATCGCTTGTCACTAATGAACGTAAATTGTATCACCGATGAACGGGGTAACAGTAAGTCAAGACGATTGCAATAGTCAGGGCTGAATATCAATGAACAACACCAAATACCGCATGCTCGGGTACACAGATATAACAGCATTAAACAAGAAAAGTATGATGCCTCGATAACATCCAGCCTATGTGAAAATAAGAATCACCTTCATTGTGGATCTTTTTTATGCTCAACTACGAATGGTGCACGGCATTACGTCTGGCCGAATATGCCTTTCTGGCTAGCCACTACAGTTAAATATTGTGTTAAAGACACAAACGAAGGAACGACACCAAATTTGTCAGTGTTGAAGCATTGACAGCCACAGCAAGGTTTGAGCGGATCTCTTGGTCACAGACGAAGTACAGCGTTACGCTAAGGGCCCTGTATACGCCCATATTTTCTGACATTTCTCGTCCACCGTACTAAATTGAAGTCCTGACTCGGACGAAAGCTTCATAAAGAACATACATGAGTTTCTGCAGTGCCACGCTCACAGCCTAAGAATTATCATCATGGGGGACTTTAACCTTCCAGAAATTAACTGGAAGAAAATGCAATACTCATCACGTACTTCAGAAGCGCTAATTGATTTAATGCTCAACTTCAACCTACAACAAGTAGTTGATCAACCAACACGCTCACATGGTACTGCAAGTAATATACTCGATCTAATACTACTCTCTGATCACTTCTTTGTAAACAAAATACTCACTAGTATTGTTGAAGGTATATCCGGCCACGATATTCCTATATGTCACCTGCCTCTGTCGTTTAGCATACAAAAAAGATCTTTAGAAAGCACCGTTATCGACTTTGCGAAGTCGGACGACGCCAATTTTTTGACGTACATGGCACATGAATTCACGGATTTTGCGGAAATGGCTTGCAATCCTTTGGCAGACGCAAATTCCCTCTGGATTAAGTTTAAGACAGTAATACATGACTGCATTGAACAACTTATACCGTTAAAAACAAGAAAATCGCGCAAATACAACCCATGGGCAACGCGTGAGGTAATTCATGCCAAACGAAAAGTGAAAAGGTTACGTCGGTCTTTGAAGAAGACCAAAAATCAATCACTTCAGACATCAAAATTGATTACCGCCAAGGCAGAACTTAAAGTCAGACTAAGCCATTCCAGAAAAGAACATTTTATTACTACCCTGCCTAACTTCGTAAAAAGTAATCCACACAGATTTTGGAATCACTTCCGTGCACGCAAAGTAATCACGCTGCAGAACGACCCCACGATGAAAAAGTTTCTCAAGCTAATGCATACAACAAGTACTTCCAATCAGTATTTACTGCAGATAACGGGTTTGTCCCCCCAATAATTCCTACAGGTTTCACCATCGACTCACTAAACATAACTGACTCAGGAATCTTTAACCTCCTACTCGGATTAGACACGCAAAAGTCTAGTGGCCCTGACGACGTCCCGAACGAATTCTTAAAGCGATACGCAGAATGGTGCAGCAGGTATCTTGGTATTATCTATCGCATATCACTTTCAACCGGACGTGTGCCAGATGACTGGAAAAAAGCAAAGATAATACAAATCCATAAATCAGGTGACACAAACTCTCCTTCCAACTACAGACCGATATCACTAACTAGTACATCGTGCAAGATACTAGAGCATATAATTTTAAAACACCTAACAACATATTTTGAAGCGAATGGCATACTAACAGCCAATCAGCATGGATTTCGGCACGGCATGTCAACAGTAACACAATTGACTGAAGTTATACATGACCTAGCACAGACTATTGACTACCGCGGTCAAACAAATATAATATTTCTAGATTTTAGCAAAGCATTCGACTGTGTGTGTCACAACAAGCTAATTGCAAAATTGGAGTCAATTATTGGAAATGGAAGCATTACAGCCTGGACTAGGGATTTTTTATCACAACGTTCACAGTTCGTTTTCCATGATGAAGCATCATCTGATACAGTTCCTGTCGCATCTGGCGTTCCCCAGGGCTCGGTCTTGGAGCCCTTACTATTTTTAATTTACATCAATGATATCGTCAATAACATATAGCATGCAGCATAAAGCTTTTTGCAGATGATTGCATTATATATCAAGAAATAAGAAGTTATGAAGATCACCTTACTTTGAACAGATGCCTTAACGAGATAAATGCCTGGTGTGAACAATGGCAAATGTCTATTAACATCAAGAAATCAGTGACAATGGCAGTAACAACAAAGAAGATTAAGTCAAGATTCACCTACCTTCTCAATGGTACACTCCTAACTAATGTTCAGCAACACAAGTATCTAGGGCTGACTCTAGCAACTGACTTGAAGTGGAAGAAGCACATTGCCAACATCACTTCAGCAGCCACCCGTAAGCTTTTCTTCCTTAAAAGGTCCCTGAAATCTGCTCCCAGTCATATCAAACTGCTATGCTATAAAACCTTTGTGCGGCCAGTACTAGAATACGCCAACACTGTTTGGTTTCCTCACACAAAGACAAACATAGCCGAAGTGGAAAAAGTTCAAAGGAAAGCAATACGGTTTATTCACAACAAGTACAAAACCACTGACTCGCCCACAGAACTCCTGGCTTCATCCGGAATGGACACACTGGTAAACAGAGCACAGCAAGCTCGGCTAAAATTCATACACAACCTGTTGCACAACCGCTTTAACATAAATTCTTCAAAATACATTACTTTCTCTACGTCCCGTATTTCACGCAATAAGCATAATAAAATGTTAGTTGAGTACCCTTGTAAAACGGACACATTTAGATACTCTTTTTTCTCTACTTCTGTTAGGGAGTGGAACCACCTCGACTCAGCAATAGCTGTATAGACTCGCCTTCAATTTTTAGTTACATGATAGAAAAGAATAAGGAATAACTGCTAGAAATATTTTAGTCTTATGCAAATTTGTTTTTTACATTGTTTAGATCTATCTCTTATATTATGTTAGATTGTATTAAGTTATGCACTGTTAAATTGTAAAAGGTTGTGTTGCATTTATATTTCACGAGATTGTATTGAATGACAATTTATTGTATTTATAACATCTGCTTTATTGTTATAGCTGACTTCACTAATTATATGCATGACACGATGTCTTTCTTTTTGTTTTGCATTTTGTATTTTTCCAGACTGTACTGTGTAGCTACATGTAGCGCATCTAGTTTATTTTACTTTGTATTTACATGTTCTATGAATAATGTTGTGTCAACGCTTACATTGTAACAATATGCCCACCTGCTATGGTCTCGATAAAGAGACTGGCAGTATTAAAAATAAAATAAAAAAATAAAAATTACGTTCGCGTGGTGAACAACAACCTAAAAAGAAACTCTTCCCTTCCCAGCTCTTTGTGCTTTCGAAGGCAGCGTCGAATGCGGCCACACTCGGGACATCAGAAACGTTCGGGAGTGGACTGTGCAGCAGGGATCTCAGCTCGGTGTCGCCGATCATACCTTGCGAAGCACATTTGGTAAGAAGAGCTGCTGGTGGAGCAGTACTATAGGCTTATATTCTTAGAAACGGGAAGCAGGTAAGACATCAAAACTCGGAAGTGCGCTGCTCATTACTATTTTTTTTAGTTAACCTGAGCTCAAGGTACCAGCTCCTATTTGTCACATGGAATAGATACTGAGAATAATAAATAGACAAAAAATATTGTCATGAGCACAACAGAATTTTCGTACAAAGTTTGTCGCTTGAGCACACGAGTGCTACGCAATTTACACTGCGGCGTAGCAAGAGCAACAACAACGGGGGAAAAAATCTAGCGCATGAAAAATCTAGCGCAGTGGTCAGGTTGCACCGATAAATAGACACAGATATCAGGTTATACATAAATAGTTGTACTAACATGCAAATTTTGCGCACATTTAACAGTTAGTGCTATTTCTTTAGCACTCAGAGAAGGAATATTGTGTCGACTCCCGCAGTAACTACATCGCAGAAAGGGACGAGAACCTCCTGGCTAATCGCGGCATTTTACCCATTCTACAGAGTAGAACCAGCAATCGTTGTACTTCAGGTAATGAGTTGGTTTCTTGTTGTTCTCACGTTTTTATATATTTAGTGCATCGCTAAAGCAATCAGTGGTTAGTAGCCATGTTAGACATAAAATATGCTGACGCGCATTTGGCGAATGTTATATGCTCACCGCGCCACAGTTAAAAAGCTCGTTATCCACCATCCCAGCGGAGTCTTTATCTGCTTCATTTTTACTTTTCTGTCTCAATAAATATTTCGTTGAAAAATGCACGTCTGAAGCTTTAGATCAATCAGAGTGTGATTGGCAAATTTAGAATCACAAAGCAGATGGAAACAACAGTTTTGTGGTGTTTGTAGTGCACAGAAGAACGATTTGAATATACTGCAGGCGCACAATGTTGTGCTTTAATGGATTTCTAATTCATATGTAAAAGTTTGAAATACTATTGGAAGGATGGTTATTGAGCACTTTACAATAAACAAAAAAGGAAGACAGCAGACATGAGAATGCAAGACGCGCATCGTTGGCACCGTTGGTGTCTGTAATACGTTCTCGTATCCGTTATTTTTTAGGGAGCTACTGTTCAAATATGTGTGGTCAACTATTTGACTGGCTAATGTTGAGCACGGGCAAGAACACTGACCCAGGCATTCACACGTTTTGCTTCCAAAGGCCACTTTCTATACTTGAATACAACGTCCGTCAGGCAGAGCCGTAACTCCATCGCAAGGATCCATCTTCCTGTTCGCAATGCAACGCCGGATGCCTGTCTAACCTTCTGGTGGCGTGCCCATGGAGAACAGAGCGAGCTCAACGTCTACAGGTGAGCTACAACCACGTGTAGGTACCAGCGCAAATAGTTTTTTTAAAGAAATCTTTGTTTGGCTCTTCCACTGGGTTTGGCGTTGGTCGTCGGTTCCTCGCCTGATATATTTATCAATATACACAGACAATTCGTGCTACTGGGTATGTGGCGGCTGCTGTCTTGCCGAGTAGGCAACCTGGGCCATTGAGTACGTGCAAGTGGATATGTGCCACTGGGTGCCCATTCTTAGTCAATCCCCTAACATGGATATGCCACTGTGACACAAAGAATATGAAGTCTTAGATCACAACTTCGGCAATAGGTGTGTGCGACTGTGTGTGTGCCCATTCTTGGCCATTCCCTAAGAACGATTGTACCGCAGTGACACAAGGCGTATGAAGGTTTAAATATATTAAAGCGCTGCTGTCTTTGCCTCTTCCCCGAGGTTTGGCGTTCCTCTCCTAACAGGTACCGGCGTCGCATCGCTTTGCAAGATCTCATTACCACGACGTGCAGCGTGTCGTGTGAAATTACAACAGCAGGGGTCTTATAATAACTATTCCATTCTTATTTTATTCCAATCTTCTGACGTCAACCGCCGACGCAAGCCATGAACGACGACCCACGTTGTTTGAATGGCCCAATCAAACGCTCGCCTCGTTTAGAGGAGGTCAATTTTGCTTGCTTTGAAGGCAAATAGCATTGACTACCTTGATAGGTATTTCTTATCTAATTGGCTGACAAAAGGTGAGGAACGAGCAGAAGTGGAGAGGATTTCGGTGGGTCTGAACTAGCGGAGTGAAAGTAAATAATCAGATGAGGAGGGTGATGCCGGCTTCTGCCATTGGTCCGCTTCCCCATAGCCTATGATGGCTGGCCGAAAAGGTTAAAAGGAAGGAAGGTTAAAAATGAAGCTAAAACAAATCCTCAGTGAACAAGAGTTGGCAAATTGATGTCGTATACGTGCGAAAAGGGTTCAACAACGTTATAATGCCTGGCGTTTTTTTTTTATTATGCACAAACAATTTAATCCTCCTCAACAGCTACGAGTAGCCCGTGCCAGAGCGATTGGCGGGCACCCATCTTTCATTTCTTTCTAAACAGGGTAGTCTCCGGTTATTACGAAAAAAAATTAAGTTCCGCATATTATTGCATCTTTAGAGCGTACATGTCACTTTGGTGGTGAATTTTGGCGGTTTTGTGACGTCGCGTGACAGACAGTCGAAGTGTGTGCAGCCCGAAAAACTTCGACCAATAGCTGAGGGCTAATGGCGAAAAAGGCGTAGAATCGGAAACCGTTATCTTTCTTTTGTTCGGCCTAATCATGCATAATCAGTGTATGCATGTTATATCAGATGGGGAGCTGTCGTGATTTTCGGGACACCACGTGACAGATAGATGATGTTGGGGTGGCCCGAAAAATGTTCAACCAATTGTGGAGGGCTAGTGGCAGGGATAGAGTAGAAACAGATTGAAATAGGCTTGTTATAGCGCCCCAGTTTCTCCTTCATATCAAGATGTGAAATAATAATACTAATGATAATAATAATAATAATAATAATAATAATATAAGAAAAATTTTATTGTTACATAAACATCTTCACGACCAATCGAGTTACTCAGACAACTCTTGCACTCATTTAATTACCATGTGCACCAACGTCAGCGCGAACATTGATAAGCTTAAGCATGAGCATGTGCACCAATTTCAGAGCGAACATCGATAAACTTGTTCACAAACATTATGTACATAGCTTCACTTCGCTTAACATAGATTCCAACAAGTGCGTCGTATCTGCATAACTTTTTTTGTCAAGGCTGCCAACAATAAATCACTGTTTCAAGCGAAATTAAAATACCATCTTTTTCTCGGCCATCATCTCTACTGAGTGTCGTTAACAAACGTCATTAGTGGCTAGCGTAACGCTTCACACAGGCCAGCGTTCCGTCCATGCATTGTCAGGTAACTTTCTCTATAATGTGGAAGTAATAACGCCAATTAATTGCTAGATAACGCTGCAAGTGATTGCAGGACATTCTCGACATCCCAAAGGTAATAATAGCACGCATTATAGCATATGCTGCTGTAATAGTTAAATTTGTTTCTCTACGCCTTACAGGAAAGCAAACGACAGTTGTCAACAAACCAGTTGCACGATAATCCATCGAGGTGGAACTGTCACCCCGCTGTTGTTGAACTGCGTCCTCAGCAAACAATCTGTTCACCTACCTTGTAGGCTTCCTTGTTTCTTTCTATTACATTCTGTTTGCTTCCGTTTTCCCGTTTACCGTCAGCTGCCCGAACTGCTTCAAGGGATCGGTGCATATTCCCGCGAAATAGTCTTACCAGTGATAGAAAAACCTTGGGGGCTAATAAGTGTATAAGTGCGCCGGCTCCTACGATCTTTTTCACATTGCGTTGTTACAAGCATCTCAAAACTCCTCGTTCTCCCGTCCATCCTCACTTGCTTTTTCTGTTTGTTCGCTTTGTTCTATAAATTATTATTCTGTGTCGTTAATGTTTATTCTATTTTTTTAGTGGTTCGAATTTTATCACCAGCTCTTACCCAACTCCATACGCTAAAAGAACAGCAGCTACTTTATCCCGTACAAAATTTATTATGATGCGAATGTAACTTTACCAGGGGAACATCGTCTAGGGAGGCAGAAAACCAAATTGCTCTGTTGATAGCTTGTCGCCGAATAGCCAAATGAATAACACGGTGCAGAAACATGAGCAGAAAGGGGCAAAGTTGCAACAGTTTAGCAAGACAGAAAATTTGACAGGAGGCCCAAGAAATTCACCGCAAGATATCTCAGCTAAAACATTAAGTACGCGAAAACTAGCACCAAAGCAAGGGAGGTGGGGGAATAAAGCAAGGCTACGACTGCCGTTTCTTCCCTCTCAGATAGTCAAAACTATATAAAGTATATTTTCCGTGTTTGTCATAATGTCTTTCATAACTCTGCGTCCTTCTGAATTTCGCGCTGTCAACCGCTGAAAGAAAAAAAATGCAGCAGATCCAACGAGTTGGAATCGATGTACAGCGAAGTTTTGTGAGAGTGCATAAAGAGTCGGAGGAAACACGAGGTTGTGTTTATTGAATGGCTGCACGAAGTTACACGGAAAGCTTTATTCGAGCATTGTAGAGAGTCTAATACGATGCCGCGGATGCGAGCGCCATTTGGTGGTGGTGCAAGGAACTCAGCGGCACGCGCGTCACGCGTACTCTGCTGTGATTGGTTGGCCCACTCGGCAAGAGAACAGCCAGGCCGCCGCACCCACGGTCACGAAACCTGGCGAGGTTCGCAAGGAAAACCTTCGCTTGTAAAGACCTCTGCGGTGTGAATGCTCTTGACTGCACGCAGGCTCGTTCACGCTGAAGGCCTCGACAACGCCCTCCTTTCAGTGGACACCGAAGAGAGCATTTGGTGGAACGGCCGCTCGGTAAACGTCGCCTCCGACAGGCCTTGGCAGGCGAGTGCTTCAGGCTTCCGCTGACGTCTGACTAGGTTGTTTTTATATGCCGAATATGTTTACGCGCAGCCTTTCATGTAGATGGGCAGCGCTTATGACGGTTACACTGTACGGAAAGCAAAATTTATGCAGGGCTATTGCTATGCAGGGCTCTTGCTCAGCAAGCGTTCTATAGCTACCCGAGAGAATAAGATATTGAAGAAGGCCACGGCCGTATCTTGCAACACTCGCCAATATCATTAACAAAATAGACAAGTTCTTGAGCTGGAATTCTGTAAATGCGTCCTTTCAGTCCTAAGTTCTACAGTTTGTGGCCAATGCAGTCATTACTTTTGAGATGGCAGGCTGCTTGCATTTGCACAACGGCACATTTGTGAGCACAAAAGTTTATTCACATAATTGTTGTGTAAGGCAGTGGTAATGGGACTCCACCAACTTGTTCTCTCTTTTTCATAACGTTTTTCTTGCACTATTTCTGTAAGTTGCAAATTATAACTTCATCACAGCGCTGGGGACCTGTATAAAGTCAGAACGTATAAACAATTCTTGCTATTTACTCCACAAAGCTAAATAATCATAGAAGTCAGTTATACTTCTATGAAGTCATCAAAATGTGCCTGCATACATCTAATATTGAACGTTACCCCGTTTATAATAGCATATAATACTTAACAGAAAAAAGACCTTGACCACTAACCCTTCTTAAAGTGAAGGCCTGATATAAACGAAGGATGTGAAAATCATTTCGTTTCTCCTCTGCTTGCAGGTGGTATTTGAAGTACGGATGCCTGACTTTTTCACGACAGAATCTGGCATACTTCTCGATGACATCGAGCTTGCGCAGGGGGCATGCCCAGATCAACGTAAGAATATGTTTCGTTAAACTTACGAAGTTCAAAAGCCTCGCGCTCTTATTCGTTGTTTTAGTCATACTCTGTATCATTCCAACTTTTCTCAGTGCCAACATAGATCCTCTTTAGCAAGACAAACTTCCACTTCATGTCTTTTATGACGCTTCGTAATCATAAGCCACCTGATGACCTGGATACAAAGGAAATGTATGTCCCGTATAATTTCCTCTATATTCAGGCTTAATTTTTGTTCTGAAACTACCCGGACGTCCTCTAAAACGCGTTATATATATATATATATATATATATATATATATATATATATATATATATATATATATATATATATATATATATATATATATATATATATGTTGTTCCTTCTTTCTGAACTACGTGCATACCGGACCTACAGAACATTGTTTGAATTCATGTTAGCACAATGCCACTTTACAACGCCAGCATAATGTCACTTTTGGCGGTATTGTGCTGCCATCCTACACAAGCTTGCATACTTCTCGATGACATAGAGCTTTCCACAAGTAGAGTAAAGCTCGTGGTACACAAAAACACCTCTAAAAATATACACCTGCCAGTGGGACAAAAAATACATGCAGAGAAAAAAACGAGTTGGCCTGTGTATGTATGAAGAAGAAGAAGAAACTTTAGTAAAGAATAGTCCGGCAGTTCTTGATGTGGTGGCCTCAGGTGACCTCAGGTGATGATGGCGATTTTTTTTTTTTTGTAGATGCTTGCACTTTCGAAGGACCCACGTGCCTTGCCTGGGAGAATTCGTATGACCGTAAGTGGTACAGATGCAAATTAGAGCTTCCTGTATTTTATTTTATCTTGTATGGCTGACGTAGCTTTTAAAGTATTGTTGGTGAGGTGTACGTGACAAGCATACCATAGCGTTCAAAAGCGAAGGCGCAGCGTACCGCGGCTATTCATTTGCACAAAGGGATGCAATGTCTGATACTTCTTTCAAAATAGACATGCATTGCAGTTGTGAGAATGGAAATTTTACAATTAATGCTCACTTGAACTATGCCAAATTTTATACGTGTTTATTAAGTAAAATAATAGCACTTTTGTTCTTTAAGCAACATAAGTGGCCAAAATTAGTGAATAAAGAGCTTGCATTACTGAAACTCCCATTCTAAAGCACCGAAAGTTGGGCGTTTCTCTGCCCTTCTGTCTGCGTTTCATTTGTGCTGCTTTCACCACGCCGACTCTCACTCTCGAAGTAACTATGAACACAACAAGGTCAATAGCATTGTTGTAGACGGCCGATTGCCCTGCATTTTAGTACATTATTAGTTCAGAAAGCGTTCAGGATACGTTTCTTAACGCAGTATACTAGTTAATAACCACGAAGTTAATAACGTGCAGGTGCACACATATACCATTTAAAATGCATCTGATGCCTTTTTTCATCAATGTAAGAACCAGGAAGGAAACAGCGAATAACTATGATGCAAACATGATTGAAGAAAAAAGCAAGTGACAGGCTTAGGCTTTTG